>NW_026606101.1:7500000-8875000 GCF_029834395.1 Sorex fumeus | reverse complement strand
TATGAAGGGACGGAAGCCAGGGCTGCTACCGAGCTGTCCACCATGGCTCGTCTCCGCTGCCCGCAGACTCTCTAGGGCACAAACCTGGGTCCCTTCAGCCCCCATGCACGCACCGAGAGTTTGCTGGGGTCCCTACCCAGCACCTCCACGTGTAGGAGACACCACCCTGGGTGCAGATCCTGGTGTGCAGAGGGCAGCCAAGGCCCAGCGGGGCCAAGGGGAGGCCTGGCAGGCAGGGGAGGGCCAAGGGGGACGGGCGCCCAGGCAGACGTGATCACTTGGCCTGTCCTGCGCTACCCCATCCAGCTGAGACTCATCTGAGCACTGAGTGGTCGCATCCTGGGGGAGTCCCTCTCTGGCCTGTCTGCCCGACACCCATTGTGTGGGTGGCAGAGTAGTTTTTTTTGTTTTTGTTTTTAGTTTTTCTTTGGGTCACACCCTGTGATGCTCAGGGGTTACTCCTGGCTCATGCACTCAGGAATTACTCCTGGCAGTGCTCAGGGGAGCATATGGGAATGCTGGGAATCGAACCCGGGTCAGCCACGTGTAAGGCAAATGTCCTACCCACTGTGCTATCGCTCTAGTCCCAGCAGAGCAGTTTTAACCAAAGTGGGATGTGGGCACCAGGTCCGCCCCTTGCCTCACTTCCCATCTCAGTGTCCTCACCCTACCTGCTCCCTCCCCTCCCCTCCCCTGCACTTTGGGCTGCAAGCTCCAAAGCCAAACACACACACACACACAGTCAAATGACTTTCACTCTGTCCCTTTCGACTCAGTGATCTGGGAGGACAACAAATACCGAAGCCACTGGCATGAATAGAAATTAATCTAGAACCATGTGAACCGCACTGTGATTTTTTTTAAAGAAAAAACTCAATTGAAAATCTCAACACAAATAGACTGTTATAAGGGCAAATGAAAGATAAATGCCTCTGGAAAGCAGAGGAGCCATCTTTGAGGCTGAGTCCCCCGGCCCACCCCCTCCCTCTCCTTCTGACTCTCTCTTATTCTGTCTCCATGCACACCCAACTGTGTAACCAGAGGGGGCAAACCCCTGGGGGCCCCGCAGCCAAGGGTGTGAGTCCTCCAGCCTCAGGGATGACTCCTGGAGCACCACAGCTGCTGAAATGTGCGACCACCACAGGCAGGTGTGTGCAGCTCCCAGTCACAGCAATAATGGTGTCAGCAGGGGCTGGAGCGATAGCACAGTGAGTAGGGCATTTGCCTTGCACGCGGCCAACCTGCGTTCGATTATCAGCATCCCATATGGTCCCCCGAGCACTGCCAGGAGTAATTCCTGAGTGCATGAGCCAAGAGTAATCCCTGAGCATCGCCGGGTGTCACCCCCCCCCCCAAAAATAATGGTATCACCAACAGTGAAGGGAAGGGGAGAAGGAGGGAACAGAAACAAAACAGGAGAACCCAGTAGCCATGAAGACAGGAGGAGGAACCCCAGGCTGCTCTCTTCAAAGATGAGGCCAGAGCCACCCCGGGCAGGAAATGGCATGTGATGGGATCTGATCTAAGCAGGGAGATGGTGATAAGCCAAATGAGGCTTCCTTGGCAACTTGGGGAATAAATCATGGGGAAAATCCTGCTGGGGGGGTGGTTCTAGGCTGTGATCTCTGGGGGGGTGGGGTCACATCTTCATGGTTATCCAGGCTTGTTGCTATGGCTGACTGAATGACTTCTTTTTTTTTTCCTTTTTGGGTCACACCCAGTGATGCTCAGGGGTTACTTCTGGCTCAGGCACTCAGGAATTACTCCTGGCGGTGCTTGGGGGACCATATGGGATGCTGGGAATTGAACCCGGGTTGACTACGTACAAGGCAAACACCCTACCCGCTATACTATCACTCCAGCCTCATGACTTCTTATATGAATATTTCTACCCCCTAGAACTTCCGGTGATAAGACTGGCACCCCTGTATACCACGGACACCAGGGGTCAGTCCTCTCTCACTTGTCCTTTTTTTTAATTGAATTTAATTTAATCTCACGCTGAGATACAGAGTTATATAGTTGTTCCTGATTGGGTTTCAGTCGTAGAATGATCCAATACTCATCCCTTCACCAGTGTACATTTCCTACCACCAATGTCCCCAGTCTCCTTCCTACCACCCTCCCCATATGTCCCCCCACCCTCACCCCAGCCTGCCTTTATAGCAGACACTTTTCTTCTATATCTCTGACTCATCTCTCTTATCTTGGTGTCTTTGAAGCCCATCCAAGCTGCCATGAACTGCAAGATTTCACCCTCCTTGGCATGGTATTCCATTGTGCCTACAGACCGGCACTTCTCAGCCAATCGTCTGGGTTGTTTCCAGATGCTGGCTATTGTGCTTTGTGCTGCAGTAGATTGATTGGGTACACATTGTCCTGATTTAATGTTTTTGGAGGGTAGGTGCCAAGAAGTGGAATTACTAGGTCATGTGGAAGTCTATTCTTTTCTTTTTCCTTGAGGGGAGCACAGCTAGTGGTGCTCAGGGTTTACTTCTGGCTCTGCGCTTGGGGGCAACTTCTGGTGGTGTTTGGGGGACCACATGGGGTACTGGGACCTAGACCATGTTTAAGTTGATATGCAAGGCAAGTTCCTTAACTGCTCCACTCTTTTATTCCTGGCTATGCTTATGAATTGCTCCTGATTCTATGTTCAGGGATCACTCTGGTGAGCTCAGGGGACCATTTGGGATGCTGGGATTGAACCCAGGTTGGCCATGCGTGAGGCAAGCACCCGACTCTTGCTCCAGCTCCTAACTCCTGTACTATTTCTCCTGCCTGGAAGCTCTATTCTAAGGGAACAGATTTTGTGGAACAATGACAAGAACAATGATAAGCCATTGGTTGGTCTTAGATTTCAAAACTGAGATTTCCAAGCAGAAGGGAAGGGAGTTGGGATGAGGAAGAAAGAAGAATACTAGACGTCACATGCAGACAGTGGCGGGGGTCTGGGCCACTTTGGTGGTGTGAAGGCACAGTAACTTTGCACATTAAAACCATGAACACTAACACTACTATTACCTAAGTCATAAAAAAGAAAGCCTGACATGTCCTCCTTCAGGGCTGTGCTCTGGACCATCTAAATGCTGAATATGGAAGTCTGCTGACAACTGGTATTGCTGCTCTTACCCCAGCATCTCCTGCAGACCCCGTGGAACTGAGAAGGGAGGGGAAGGGTCAGCTCCTGAATGGAGCAGGAGGAAGGACATCTAAGTGACCCTGTTCCATCTCTGCCTGATTGGTGTGAGATATTCTGACATCTGGAGGTGAGGTTGGACTGAGAGAATCACTGAATCCCCAGGGTCACCTTCTATGAAGCATCAGTTGACCAAGAAGGAAGAGGATTGGGAGGAAGTATGAACTGGAAGCTTGGGGTGCAATAAACAACTTGGCTTGGAGCCAGGAGTCCTGGTTCCTCACTCTAGAAGAACAAGAAGAACACCAGGGAAACGTTCCAGGAAACCCTGAGCCAACAGGAACACCTCTAGCCATGGAGGTGCTCAGTCAGGCTCCCGAGCATCAGACTTAGCAATGAAGAGCTGCACATTTAACCCTTGGTCCTCTGGGGTCAGCACTGACAGATGGGGGGCAGTGAGGTGAACTCAGACCTAGAGGAAGACAGAGCAGCCCTGTGATATACCTGACGAGGCTTGGCCAAGCTCACTGTTGCTTCTGAAGCTGGGGTGAGCCTTCGGGCACTGCTTATCAGCTCTGTATGGACACACATTGCCACAGTGAGGGGTGCGGTTTGAGTGAAGCATCTCTCTTCAGCTGAGGGAGATCCTGTCGGGGGCTGACAGCTAGAGATTTTCTGTGAAGTGTGCCTGGTGAGTGGATAAACCCTTCCGTTCTGAAGGGGTATCCAGCTGTGCGTGGCACCACCCACCAGAGCGTGCCGCCTCCATGAACACTCCTCCTTATCACGCTCCTACAAACACAGGTGAGGAACTGCCTTTGAGCGAATGTATTTGACTTTTCCAAGATGCAGAGCTGGTCGCCACAGTGGCTGAGCTCTCTCCAATCCAGGTGTGTTGGACTCGTCTTTCTTCCCCCCTGTCCTATTTTACTGCCTTAGATTCAATCACCCACCCTCAATTCTACTTCTTCCTTCTGAGGACCTTTGTTCCATGGCCTTATTTCCATGAGGATCAGCTTCTCCATCTGTAACATGAGGAGGTGAGATCCCCAAATGTGGTTAAACTCTGAGATTCCTGACTGAGGTGCGGGGGGTGAGGGGGAAGGAGTTGTCCATAAGCCCCAGGAAACAATATGCAAAATTTGGCACCATGAGTAAAGTTTTGGTCGTGCTAGATCGGCTGGTCCTTGGCTGCCTTCAAGCCGACACGCCCACTCTTAATACGGAGAGATGCAAGACCACAGGTGCCGGCCCGTTGTTCAGCACCACGGACAGAGACACAACCCGCCTTCCCTGACAAAGTCCCATCATCACTGTTGACGCTGACCTGGAGAAGAGATGATGGACAAGACCCTCCTGCCCCGAACCAGCAGCACAGGAAGTCCGAGCCTGCCATGAACACAGATGGCTTTCCTTTCTCCCACTACCTTTGTTAGTGAAAGCCCCAAATGTTGCGATTGTCCTCACAGTGACATTTACTTCCTCACCCACCCAGCCTGGTGGGGTGGGGGGGTGCCCTGTTCATCTCCCCTCCCCCAACAGTGACGAAGAGGGTCTGGAGCTGGGCAGTGGAGTACCCCAGTGACGGATTAGCTCTGCCAACCACCGACACAAAACCATTTGGTGTGGGGAAATGATAGATGCTAACACTCATTTTAAACACAGGCAACTGAATTCCTGCAGACAGGCACCACGGCTAGAATTTAGGGCACAGCTGCTCGGTTCAGATAAGGTGCAGAATCAACCCAGCATACCGCGATGTTACTTAATAATGAAAATGTGGTGATTGATGCTGCTGTCTCGAGGATATAACCTCCCCATTTGGAGGTTTTCAGCTCCCAAATCATCCATTCCACCGGGGTTTCCCCCCCTTTCCTTCCTTCCTTTTTTTTTTTGGAAACACGGGTGGGAGAAGGGTGGATAAGGAGTATGGGTAGGAGGGTTGGCTTGGCGGAAGGAAGCTTGTGATTCGACAGAGTTTGATAAAGTCCCCAGAAGTCCAGAATTCAAGTCTGCCAGGCTCACCTGACAGTAAATGCAACACAAAGGAACACGCTAGACCAGTTACCCTGGGTTCTGCGGCCAAGGGCTTCTTTTTCCTGCCCCTGCTTCTGTGATGCCACAGAGCAACAGAGTTTCTGTGGAGAATGTCGGCCCGTCTCTCTCCTGCACTTTTCCTCCTGAACTGCCCCAGCCAGAAACGCACCTCAGTTTTGGTCCAAAACTGAGCCCATCACTCCCCTGGCGACCCCCTGGCAGAGGCAGTGCCCAAGGCAAACACCGGGTATTAGCTCAGAGTGGCCTCACTCCTTCCTCTCACCTTCAGTGCCCAGTTGCTTTATGCTTTTAATCCAACGATCACTTTCTCTTGAATTTACCTACTCCCCCCCCCCCACTCTCATTTCCTAAATAGCCTCCTAGTTTTTTCTCTCCTGTTCATCTTCCATCCTGGACATGAATAATGTTCCCAACCAGAGATATACTGTGTTACTCCTCAACTTAAAAGCCTCTGGTGCTCTCCAGCCCCCTGTGGCTGGAAGTCTGTTAGGATCTGGCCCCAGCCAGTCCCTGCTGCACCTTCCTCCACGTAGCCACACAGAACGCGCATTTACTTCTGCCTCCTGTCCTTTGCAATGCTGTTCACTGGGTCTTGCATGCCTATCTTTCCCATCCTCTCCTGAAAATGTTTCAAATAATTCTTTTATTTTGGTAAGGGCACACCCAGGTGTGCTCAGGGTTTGCTCCTGGCTTGGTGCTCAGGAGACCAAATGTCATGCCAGGGATAAAACCTGTATTGACCACATGCAAGGCAAGCACCCTACCCGCTATACTATTACTCTTACCCCTCCTCAATCTTTCTCTAAGAAATTATTTCATCCTTTAGTGGAGGAATCATCAGTTGTCCCTTCGAGAAGGCTCTTGTAACCACCTTCTGCAGCACCCATAGCCGTTCCTCTGGGATGATGTCCACCTGCCTAGTCCCAGCTCAGGAGGTGATGATGGCCACCTGTCCAGTCCCAGCTTGGGAGATGATGATGGCCACCTGCCACCATGACAAGAGACAGCAATTGTGGCAGTGCGGGCACAATTGCTGTTCTGCTGGGACTAGGCAAGTGAACATCATCACATCCTGAGCTGGGACTGAGCAAGTGGCCATCATCACTTCCCAAGCTGGGACTGGACAGGTGGACATGACCTCCTGAGCTGGGACTAGGCAGATGGACATCATCAACTCCAGTGCTGGAACTGGGTTCAAATCCTGGTCCCCCCCACTTATTAACTAGATGACCTTGAGCAGGTCCTGTGCTCTCTCTGGCGCCCTGTTTCCTGGTCTTTATCGTGGAGATAGTAATAGAAGTCTGCATCCCCGGGTGCTGGACACAAGCAGAGCACGTGGCCTGGACTCAGACTCCCAGTCGGTGTCTCATAAGTGTAAGTGTCCCAGCAGGGAGAGGTCCCAATTCCAGAGCCCATGAAAGACCTGAGAAGTCCCTGCCTCCAGTCAAGGTGCTAGAAGGTTCCTGGAGGAAGGGCCCTTAAGGCAAAGTGGAAAGAAGGGGAGGAGCAGGGACCAAAGCATGGCACTCAAGCAAGCTCTGTCCTTGCCTGACCCTGGGGCTCTTGGGAGTATAGAAGCCACCTGTGGGCATCTACTGCTTTGCTCCTTTGTTTTAATTTGGCTTGGGGCCACACCAAGCTGTGCTCAGGGCTTACTCCTGGTGTTGCACTCCTGGTGTTGCACTCTGGTGGGCTCAGCCTTTGGACCCCATGACTAGCCACCACACGCTGTCCACGCTGGGGTGGGGCAGTGTGACGACCAGGAGCGGTGGACACATTAAGCTCAGGGAATTGTACAGAGATGGGGGCAGGGGGCACCAAGGAGGGGGAAGTAAGGGGACGGGGTGTGGAGGGCATTGTCGGGGTCCACAGCCGTGTCGTAGGAGAGTGTCCTTGGCATTCCGGCTGGTCTTTCCTGGCATGCAGGTGGAGTCCAGACCACAGCCTCCTTCAGTTCAACCCCTCAGTCATCTGTGGATGGAATTGGAGACCCAGTGGGCATCTTCCGTGTCCTGGGGAACTTTGCCAGGCCATGCAGAGCAAACAAGGTGTGCTGGAGCCTCAGTGGCAGGGGCCACCCAGAGAGGCTGGTCTCTGAGGAGATGCTCAGTGTGGGGTAGGGAAATTTCAGAGGAGCAAGTGTCCCCCGGGGGGGGGGGATCAGGAGGGTTAGCGGCTTGTGGGGGAGGGGTTACCTCTGTGAAGAGGCAGAGATGTGTTTCTGGCTGCCTTGGTGCTGGTCACGCGGGGCCCGAACCGCTGATGCTGGCTCTCAGCACGGCTCTGAACAAGTTTAATTTCTTCTAAGAAGAGTCTTGGAGAGAAAGTTGGCAGGGGGCAGCGGGTGGGATCCGTTGGAGAAAAGCTTGTAGAGCTTTTGTGTTTTACATCAAAGCAGGAAAGCGTGGGGGCAGAGCAATAGCAGGGTGGGTCCCTCGCTGGCTTCGCATGTGTCCGACGCAAGTTGGACCCCAGCACCCCATCTGGTCCCCCAATCCTCACCAGGAGGGATCCCTGAGTGCAGCACCAGGAGTGAGCCCTGAGCACCGCCGGGTGTGGCCCCCAAACCGAAGCAAAACAAAGAAACAAAGCAGAGAAGGGGAGCTGGACAGCAAAGGGAAGAAGGGCAAGGAGGTCCTTCTGTTGCAGGACCTTCCCTTCCTGCTGGGCTTACCGTTCCTGCTGGCCTCTCTCTGTCTGTCTGTCTGTCTGTCTCTTTCTCTCTCATTTTCTCTCCTCCTGTCTCTCTCTGTCTCTCTTTTCCTCTCTCTGTCTCTGTCTCTCTCAGGCCTTGCAGGTTAGCAGCGGGAGTCCTGGATTACAGTCCAGGCCTCCTGTCCTGAATGTGCTTTTTATGGAACCGGAGGCAGGAGCTGCCATCAAATCCCTTCCGGGCCTGCAGCCCCGGGCCACTGACCACTGCCCGAGTGGAGCATGTCACACGCTGGCTTCGCATGTGTCCAATGCAGGTTGGATCCCAGCACCCCATCTGGTCCTCCAACCTTCACCAGGAGGGGTCCCTGAATGCAGCGCCGGGAATGAGCCCTGAGCACCACCGGGTGAGCTCCTGCATCGTCTCTCAGCGTCTCTCGGCCCAGTGGGGACTCCCTGAGCTCTGTTCTTGTTCTCTCTCCTGACCTTGGGTGGGTCCATTCTTGGTTACAGGGTGGGGGCTGGACTCGCCTTCTGGGGGTCCCTGCAGCCCCCACGGTCTCCTGATTTCCTCCTCACTCATCACTGCCCTACCAAGATTGGCTCCAGGCAGTGATCTGGGACCCCCTACCCACCCCTGCAAGCAGTTTGGAGGATGCCTGAGCACCTGGAACCCCGATGAGGCCCTCCCTCAGTAGCCCCCAAGCTTGAGGCTCAAGATGGGGAAGCAGCA
Organism: Sorex fumeus; assembly: GCF_029834395.1. Lineage (NCBI taxonomy): Eukaryota > Metazoa > Chordata > Mammalia > Eulipotyphla > Soricidae > Sorex > Sorex fumeus. Next base: position 8,866,421 of record NW_026606101.1, on the reverse strand, counting down.
AGACCCTGGAAGAGGCTTGCAGTCCTTTGGGACCCCGGCAATGCCGCCCAAATGACTCCTGCTCCCCAGATTGCTGCCTGCAGCTGTCAGACACGCATCAAGGTCAGGGGCGGGCGGCTGCCCCCGACACCGCAATAATGGCTTCTAATGGACTGTAAACAGGTGAGGTTGGCTGTGGAGATGCTGCCGCTAGAACAATAAAATCTCTTTTTTTCCCCCTTAACCCTCTCCTGGACTTATGTCTCCAAACTGCACCTTCTCCAACAACGGCCCTGCCGGGAGCTCAGCCCCTTCCTGGCTGGTCATGAAGGTGCTGAGGTCACTCAGCAGGTGGGCAATGGAGGCCCCGAATTGGGGAAAGAGACTTGCCAGAGGGGGTCAGGGCCAGGATGCATGGAGCAGGAGGGGAGGGGAGGGCTTGCCGGACCCTCTGGCCTGGGCTGCTTTAAAACCGTCCCTGCCCATCTGCTGCCCACTCAAGAGCCCCTTGGGGCCTGTTAAGAGGCTGAAGGAGAGGTGGGGGGATGGTTTGGGGCCTGGGGTGCAAGGTGGGTGTCCATACACTGCTGGGTGGACCAGCACCCCTGGGCCTGAGCACTGAGCCCCCTGGCCTGGTTGGCCAAGAATCACCAGCAGTGACCCCTGGACCCCTGAGAGGCCCTTGGGAGAGCCTCCAACAGAGAGACAAGCCCATTCATACATTTTCTAAATTGATCTTTTCTAAACAAAGCCCAAGGTTCCAGAGAGGGGGAAAAAAATGAAGGTATGGAATTGGAGCAGCCCATGTTCAATTCCTGCTCTGCCTTTCACTGGAGCCCACAAATTATCTGCTCTGGGCCTCAGTTTCCCCATTTCTGAGTTGGACAAGAGGCTGAGGGGTGAAGGGAGTGAGGTGCCCCACGCCTGCCACCACTTGTCAGTACAGGCCAGGCTCCTGCTTCCCCCCTTCATTCAAACTGAGCCCCCAGAAAATGTGTCCTCAGGCCCAGGTCCCAGCCCCCCACCCCATTTTGGGGACCAGACAGAGCAGCTCGATCGCTTCCCTGGGGGTGGGGGTGGTCACCAGCTGTTCTGTCATGCTGCTGCCTTCAGTGCCATACATCGTGGTGAGTGGACAGGGAGTGGGCGGCTCCTCCTGGGGGCCGTTTCCTCTGAGCCCGTCAGGTGCTGGGCTGGGCAGAAAAGGGGGTGAGAGTGAAAGCAGGTGGGTGGGTCTAGCACCCCTGGGCCCTCCTCCCGGCTGCTCTGTCCCCAGCCCCTGTGCGCTGTGGAGACTGCTCCCAGGGCCCCGAGGAGGCTCAGCGTCCTGACCACACGTGTGGCTGCTGCGGGCTGCCTCTCCTTCCCACAGACCATGTGCCCTCTTCAGGGTCCCAGAGGGCATCAGCGCAGCACCGTGGACAGCGCCAGCACAGCACTGGACCTCGGCAGAGGGCACTGTGGCACTGCCCAGCCTCTGGTGAGCTCATACTTCACTGGAGGTTGATGGGAAGGAGGAACCTGCCACTTCCGGTCCCCACTCTACTTCTGGTTCTGGTGTTGGTGATGGTGGACTCACATGTTCATTCTTAAAGTGGGGGTCTCCTTCAACACCAGGAGGATTACTCCATAGCTTAGAGGCCAGCCAGGCATTCTAGGGGAAAGGGCAGCTCAGATAGAGAAGGGAGCACCAAACAAAGGGTGTTTGGAGGATCCTCCCAGGAGGGGAGATGCATGTTGAAAGTAGACTATGGACTGAACATGTTTGCCACTCAAAGCCTCTTTTGCAGACCACAACACTCAAAAGGAGAGAGAGAACACAAGGGATTGCCCTGCCACAGAGGCAGGGGGAGATGGGGGGGATGGGGGTGGGAGGGATATTATCCATGGTGGTGGAAAATGGGCACTGGTGGAGGGATGGGTATTTGATCATTGTATAATTGAAACCCAAGCACAAAAAATTGTAAATCTAAAAAAAAAAGTGGGGGTCTCCTAGCAAAGTAGACCCGCAGGGGTGCTACAACCGCTGACTAGAGTCAGAATGCCCGACCTTCCTTGGGGGGTGAGCCTGGGACTCTCCTCACCCTTGAAGCCACTGTCCGGTCATCTGTAAAATGGGTTTGGTGAAGAGGCAGGGAGAGCTCATGAGCAGAGTCAAACCTCCCCCGGTGAGAGTGTGTACAAAGAGGGAGTGACATATGCCACCGTCTGCTGGGGGAGCAAGAGATCCTGACCTGCAAGTCTAAGGGCTTTGTCTCCAGGGAGGCTGCCTGTGGGCAGAGTGCTCGAGAGCCCAGTGCTCCTGCAGAGGGCCACGGGGCAAAGGCACAGAGAGACGGAGCACTGTAGGGCCTGCCAGGGTATGTGTGTGTGTGTGTGTGTGTGTGTGTGAGAGAGAGAGAGAGAGAGACAGAGACAGAGACAGAGACAGAGAGACACAGAGAGAGAGCAATGTGCATGCCTGTGTGGGAACATATGAGCATGTGTGTGCATGTGTGTGAGCATGTGTGTCTGTGTGCATGTATGTGTGAAGAAACGTGTGAGCATATGTGTGTATGTATATGAGCATGTGTCTGCATGTATGTGTGAGGGAATGTGTGAGCATGTGTGTGCATGCCTGTGTGAGCATGTGTCTGCATGTCCATGTATGTGTGAGGTAACATGTGCATACATGTGTGAGCACGCGTGTCTGCATGCATATGTGAGGGAATATGTGAGCTTGTGTGAGATATGCCTGTGTGAGCTTGTGTCTATGTGTGCATGTGTATATGAGGGAATATGTGAGAATGTGTGTGTATGTCTGAACATGTGTGTCTGTGTGCAAGTGTGAGAGAATGTGTGAGCATGCATATGCATGCATGTATGAGCATGTGTGTTTGTATATATGGGTAAGGGAACATGTGAGCATGTGTATGCATGACCGTGTGAGCATGTGTCTGTGCATGCATGCAAGTGTGAGCATATGTATTCATGCACGTGTTAGTGTACCTGTATAAGCACACGTGTACACCCACACATGCATGCGTGTGAGAGAGTGTGTGTGGTGTGTTAGGGAGATGAGAAGAGAGTGGAGGTAGGAGAGGCAGACTGAGGGAGGTGGAGGCTAAGGTGAGCATTTGAACCCTGTCGAGGGACCGGTAGGGTGGGCTGCAGCTGCCTCTGGAAACATCTGTCTGAAGTGACCTGGTGGGGTGGCCAGAGTGGGGAGGACGGGGGCAGAGAGGCAGCCACAGGGCACTTCTATTCCAGCAGGCAAGGCGATACCTGGACACAAGTATGGGAGGCAGTTGGGGGCCTCTCATGCCCCCCCCAGACTTCCTGCTGCCTTCTAAGGCCACCAGGAATATCCCCCCTGAGGCTACAGTCCCCGAGAGGCTAGCAGGGCAAGGAAAGGAGCCTGCCCAGAGTCTCTGCCCAGCGTTCCTGGCGGGACACCCTCTGATCCCCATGCACCCCATCCCGGGAATGGGGTCAGGTGGCAGGTCACTCCATCCAGCAGATGTTCCCATCATGGAAACCCAGGGAGCCCAGGGAGCCAACCAGGGGCACCTTCCCGATATCAGGGCCCCTGGCACAGGGGGTCCTCACGGCTGGGTCATCATGAGACCTCCCTGTGAACCCTCCCTAACGAGCCGGTGTGAGGAAGAGCCCCGTCAGCACCCCCTGGCTGCCCTCCCTTCTCTTAGGCCCTCTGAGATCTGCACAGTGTCTTCAATCCCATCACTGCACTGCCAGCTCCACTGAACGGAGGAGGAAATGGCCCAGAGAAATTAAGCAATTTCCCTAAGGCCACCCAGCATTCAAACTCAGGGCTGTTGGATCTTAGCCCAAATCTGCAATCCTTCAGATTTCAGGTGTTTGTTTTATTGTTTTTTTTTTTTTTGTTTGTTAATTTTATTTTTTGCTCACCAGTTGCAAAACTCAAGGCTCAGGGACTGGCCGCTGTGGGTCTGTGCTGGTGCCTTTCCTCCTCTTGGCCATCCAGTCCATCTCTTAAAACAGAGCAGGCAGGGGCTGGAGCAATAGCACAGAGGGTAGGGCATTTGCCTTGCACGCAGCCCACCCGGGTTCGACTCCCATCATCCCATATGGTCCCCCAAGCACCGCCAGGAGTAATTTCTGAGTGCAGAGCCAGGAGTAACCCCTGTGCATTGCCGGGTGTGACCCAAAAACCCCCAAAAAAAGGCAAGCAGCAGTGAAGGTGAGAGTGCCCGGGTAGGTGGGCACACAGGATGGCGGCCAAAGCTGCTTCTCCTACAAACTAAGACAGGCATCGCTGTGCCCCGGGAGTGGAGGCTACTGAGGTGTCCCCGTGCCACACTGCGCAGGCTCCAGCTCCACCAGTGGGTGGAGCTGTTTCCCGTGCCACACTGCGCAGACTCCAGCTCCACCAGTGGGTGGAGCTGTTTCGTGCACGAGGTGGCCTCAGCTCAGGGAGGACGTGCAGGGGGTATAGGGGTGAGTCGGGGGAAGATTGGGGAGCTGCTGGCCACCAGGGCCTCCAGCAGAGTCTGAACTCCAAGTCCAGTACATACACACACACACACACACACACACACACACACACACACAGAGTTGAACTCTTGCTCTTATACATATACACAGATATACACGCACATGCACACACACATACCACATACATTCAAACACAGATACACACTCAGGCAAAGACAAACAGATAGACATGCATGCACTCACATGCACACACATACTCACACATGCACACACAGATACATGCTCACACTCATGCACTCACATGCATACACACACTCATACACACACGGATGCATGCTCACACTCATGCACTCACATGCATGCACACGGATACACTCACATGCACACATTCACACACAGATACACTCACACCACTCATGCATACACACACAGATACACACGCATACACTCACATGCACACGCATGCTCACGCACAGATACACACTTGCACTCATGCATATACACACTTAAACACACAGATACACATGCACTCACTATCATGCACACACTCTCACACACAGATGCAATAAATTGGAGAATCTGAATAATTGGGTGTCAATATCCTGGTCCCGATGCTCTTACAGTTATATATCATGGTGGAAAACTGTGTGGAGACTGAATTATCTCTGTTTCATTTCCTACAATTGATTTGAGTGTATAGTTATCTTAAAACAAAAGGTTGCACACACACACACACACACACACACACGCACGCACAGGCCTGAGACATCTGCGTTCCAATCCCATCCCGCCCTTTCTGACTTGTGACCTTGACCAAGTCCCTTTACCTTTTGACTTCAGTTTCCTTGTCAAATGGAGAGAAAATACCAGCCATTTAGAACAGAAGGGCAAAGCAATTAAGTCACATCCTAACTGGTGGCATGTAGATAAGAAAACATGCAGGGAACTTTTTATCCATTAATGCATGTATAAGATTGAAAAAAAAGATTAAAATTTTAGTTCGAGGGACTGGGGATGTAGCTTGGTGGTGGAGCACTTGTCCTGCCTGCATTAGGAGATGGGTTCAATCTTGAGTCACACACACACACACACACACACATACCCACTCACACACACACACACACACACACACACACACCTGGATGAGATTGCTACTTCAGATACTAGAAATGTAGCAAAATATAACTAGAAACATAACAAAATAAATTCAAAGGAAATGGAAGGAACAGGGTCCGGGAACAATAGTACAGTGGGTAAGGATGCTTGCCTTGCATACAAAGCTAACCTGGGTTAGCATCCCATATGGTCCTCGAGCACAACCAGGAGTAATTCCTGAGTGCAGAATTGGGAGTAAGCCCTGAGTCCTGTCAGATGTGACCCCAAAACAAAAATAGAGAAATTAGAAAAAAAATAAAAGCAGATCATAATCAGAAAAATAACAGATGAAAATTGCTCTAGAGTTGGGTAAGAACTAAATAAGAATATTAGTGACTGCTGAAATATTACCTCAGCCATGGCTGGGAGTGTAAGTGTATGGTTATGAGTTTGAATCCTGGTGTCCCACATGTGCCTCTCTCAGTCCTGGCAGCTCTGTTGTCTATGATCCTCTCAAAGAAACTTCTAGAAGCACTGTAACTAAGTGTGTGTGAGCATAACTTAAAGGGTGCGGGGCATAACATAAAGGGTGCGGGGCTGGAGAGAACTCAGCAGATGGGAGCACATGCTCTGCATGCAAGAGGCCCAGGTCTGACCCCCAGCACTGCACCCCTGCGCACCATGGCCGTAGCCCCTGAGCACTGACAGGCACAGTAAAAACAAATTAAGGGCAGGGGCTGTCTCTGGGCAAACATCACAACTGAAAAGATGTGCTAGCACCCAGGCCGGGAAGTGTCAGCTCTGGTGACGTGCGTGTGAGCACTGCAGCAACCCCCAGCAACAACACAGCCACGAGATGTGTGTGTCGACTGAGCACACACGCCCTGCGAGTGCTGTGCAGACAGGCCGGGAGGAGTGTGAGCCTTGGTGAGCCCACAACCTCATGTACAACACCCAGGAGCACCACATCAGCAAGACAGCAGCAACAGCAGCAGCAACAACAATAGCAGCAACAACTCTGACGACAGTAACAACAGCAGCAACATCACAACAGCAACAACTGCAACAGTAACAACAGCACCAACAGTAACATTAGCAGCAACAGCAGCAAAGGCAACAACAGCAAAGGCAACAACAGCAATAACAGCAACAACATCAACAACAGTAACAACAACAGCAACAACAGCAACAACAGCAACAACCCCAACAACATCAACAACAGTAACAACAACAGCAACAACAGTAACAACAGCAACAACCCCAACAACATCAACAACAGCAACAACAACAGCAACAACAACAGCAACAGCAGCAACAGTAACAACATCAACAACAGCAGCAACATCACAACAGCAACAACAGTAACAACAGCAATAACAGCAACAACCCCAACAACAGTAACAACAGCAATAACAGCAACAACAACAACAGCAACATTAACAACAGTAACAACCCCAACAACAGCAACAACAACAGCAACAGCAGCAACAGTAACAACATCAACAACAGCAGCAACATCACAACAGCAACAACAGTAACAACAGCAATAACAGCAACAACAACAACAACAGTAACAACAACAATAACAGCAACAACAACAACAGCAACATTAACAACAGTAACAACCCCAACAACAGCAACAACAACAGCAACAACAACAGCAACAGCAGCAACAGTAACAACATCAACAACAGCAGCAACATCACAACAGCAACAACAGTAACAACAGCAATAACAGCAACAACCCCAACAACAGTAACAACAGCAATAACAGCAACAACAACAGCAGCAACATTAACAACAGTAACAACCCCAACAACAGCAACAACAACAGCAACAACAACAGCAACAGCAGCAACAGTAACAACATCAACAACAGCAGCAACATCACAACAGCAACAACAGTAACAACAGCAATAACAGCAACAACCCCAACAACAGTAACAACAGCAATAACAGCAACAACAACAACAGCAACATTAACAACAGTAACAACCCCAACAACAGCAACAACAACAGCAACAGCAGCAACAGTAACAACATCAACAACAGCAGCAACATCACAACAGCAACAACAGTAACAACAGCAATAACAGCAACAACCCCAACAACAGTAACAACAGCAATAACAGCAACAACAACAACAGCAACATTAACAACAGTAACAACCCCAACAACAGCAACAACAACAGCAACAGCAGCAACAGTAACAACATCAACAACAGCAGCAACATCACAACAGCAACAACAGTAACAACAGCAATAACAGCAACAACAACAACAACAGTAACAACAACAATAACAGCAACAACAACAACAGCAACATTAACAACAGTAACAACCCCAACAACAGCAACAACAACAGCAACAACAACAGCAACAGCAGCAACAGTAACAACATCAACAACAGCAGCAACATCACAACAGCAACAACAGTAACAACAGCAATAACAGCAACAACCCCAACAACAGTAACAACAGCAATAACAGCAACAACAACAACAACAGTAACAACAACAATAACAGCAACAACAACAACAGCAACATTAACAACAGTAACAACCCCAACAACAGCAACAACAACAGCAACAACAACAGCAACAGCAGCAACAGTAACAACATCAACAACAGCAGCAACATCACAACAGCAACAACAGTAACAACAGCAATAACAGCAACAACCCCAACAACAGTAACAACAGCAATAACAGCAACAACAACAACAGCAACATTAACAACAGTAACAACCCCAACAACAGCAACAACAACAGCAACAGCAGCAACAGTAACAACATCAACAACAGCAGCAACATCACAACAGCAACAACAGTAACAACAGCAATAACAGCAACAACCCCAACAACAGTAACAACAGCAATAACAGCAACAACAACAACAGCAACATTAACAACAGTAACAACCCCAACAACAGCAACAACAACAGCAACAGCAGCAACAGTAACAACATCAACAACAGCAGCAACATCACAACAGCAACAACAGTAACAACAGCAATAACAGCAACAACCCCAACAACAGTAACAACAGCAATAACAGCAACAACAACAACAGCAACATTAACAACAGTAACAACCCCAACAACAGCAACAACAACAGCAACAGCAGCAACAGTAACAACATCAACAACAGCAGCAACATCACAACAGCAACAACAGTAACAACAGCAATAACAGCAACAACAACAACAACAGTAACAACAACAATAACAGCAACAACAACAACAGCAACATTAACAACAGTAACAACCCCAACAACAGCAACAACAACAGCAACAGCAGCAACAGTAACAACATCAACAACAGCAGCAACATCACAACAGTAACAACAGCAACAACAACAACAGCAACATTAACAACAGTAACAACCCCAACAACAGCAACAACAACAGCAACAACAACAGCAACAGCAGCAACAGTAACAACATCAACAACAGCAGCAACATCACAACAGCAGCAACAGTAACAACATCAACAACAGCAGCAACATCACAACAGCAACAACAGTAACAACAGCAATAACAGCAACAACCCCAACAACAGTAACAACAGCAATAACAGCAACAACAACAACAGCAACATTAACAACAGTAACAACCCCAACAACAGCAACAACAACAGCAACAGCAGCAACAGTAACAACATCAACAACAGCAGCAACATCACAACAGCAACAACAGTAACAACAGCAATAACAGCAACAACCCCAACAACAGTAACAACAGCAATAACAGCAACAACAACAACAGCAACATTAACAACAGTAACAACCCCAACAACAGCAACAACAACAGCAACAGCAGCAACAGTAACAACATCAACAACAGCAGCAACATCACAACAGCAACAACAGTAACAACAGCAATAACAGCAACAACAACAACAACAGTAACAACAACAATAACAGCAACAACAACAACAGCAACATTAACAACAGTAACAACCCCAACAACAGCAACAACAACAGCAACAACAACAGCAACAGCAGCAACAGTAACAACATCAACAACAGCAGCAACATCACAACAGCAACAACAGTAACAACAGCAATAACAGCAACAACAACAGCAACATTAACAACAGTAACAACCCCTACACAGTAACAACAACAGCAATAGCAGCAACAGTAACAACAACAACAACAACAGCAGCAACAACAGAAGCAATAGCAGCAGCTACAGCAACAACAACAGCAGCAGCTGCAACAGCAGCAACACTTACAGCAGCAACACCATCAACAGTAGTAACAACAGCAGCAATGGCAACAGAAGCAACAACAGCAGCAGCAACAGTAGCAACTACAACAGCAGCAGCAACCACCACCACAAGAGCAACAATAGTATCAGCAACACAACAGCAGCAGAACACTGAGTGGGTGCAGCCAGCGCAGCTGGGTAGCTCAGAGCACTCAGAAAGGTCAGTCTGGGTGGAGCCCAGGCCCTTCTCCAGGCCGGTCACTGTGTGCGGACGGAATTCCTGTCCTGCACCAGGGGCTCAAGGGGGAACAAGACCCAGGGGCCCTGCCTGGGGTTTCCAGTCTCAGGCAGGCAGGGCATGGGGGGTGCGGGGAAGGAGGGAGTGGGCGTGGGGGCAGAGGGCTTCTGACCGTGCTTGCCGGGCCTGAGGCCTGAGCACGGCCTGGGGTGGTCTCCAGCCGTCACTGGAACCGCTCTCAGCGGTTCCTGAACTGACCCAGATCCCTCAGCAAGAAGCACTGAAGTTTTGGAGTTGCACCCAAAGTGGAAGCAAAGTCTAGATACTTCCTGGGGGTGCGAGTCAGAGGCAGCAGATGAGGCGAAGGGGGGCATGAGGTGAAGAATTGGGGAAGGAAATGCAGGTGTTGGGAGTGGGGTCGGGGGGAGCTGCAGAGATGCCGCTGCTGAGTTAGCCTGGTATGGCGGCCGCCACGGGGCTAATGAAACCCCAGGGGACAAAATCTCTGGACCCCCAGCAGGGTGGGGCAGACCAAGTGTCTGCCCGCTAAAGGCCCAGCCAGTGTTCCCCACCCTCCAGACCCCCTGACTCCCGCCGCTGCGGAGAAAAAGCCCAGCTTCCGGCCCCCCAAGGCCCCGAGGCGAACGGTCACACATGGTTCTGAGCAGCACCCCAGCCTCTCAGAACCCACAGCCCCGAGAAACAGGAAAATCAGACGAGAAAATTGAGTAGAGGCCCAGGACGCTCAGTGAGTGAAAACAGTAATGCACACGGCCTGCTCACACCTAACAGCTCGGTAAACCCTCAGGCCAAGACTTGAGCAACACGAGATCTATGTTGTAATGGTTGTAATAGAAAGTTAATTACTGCTGCTAAGGGAGCAAGCTGGCAGGGGGGAGCGCCTGTTGGAAAACTGGGGACAATGGTGGCACCTTGGGGGTGGGACTGGGCTTGGAACATTGACTGAAACAACTGTATACTCTGAACGTCTTTGTAAATCACGGTATTTAATAAATAAAAAATTTTTTTTTGCATTTTGGGTCATACCCAGCGATGCATAGGGGTTGCGATGCACAGGGACTACTCCTGGCTCTGCGCTCAGGAATTACCCCTGGCAGTGCTCAGGGGACCATATGGCATGCTGGGAATTGAACCCAGGTCGGCCTCGTGCAAGGCCAATGCCCTACCCGCTGTGCTATAGCTCCAGTGCCCCCCCCAATTTTTTTTCTAAGTAAAATGCCAGGGGGCTAATTTAGAAGTAGCCCCAGGCCTGAGCCCTGGCATTTCCCACCCACCCCACAGGCCAGCTCACGCAGAACCCCCGACCTGTGGCTTGCTCTTCTCACTTCCCACAGTCCCCTTGGATCCAGAGGTGCTGTCCTGTGGCACCTCCAGAGATGCCATGGGCACCAACCAGAGCACAGGCCCGGGTGGGCTGTTAGCTGAGGGAGAACTTCCAGGACCTTCCTCACGGCGAGGGTGGAGCCCAGTGTCAGTGCCTCCACTTGACCTGGGAAAAGCGGGGCGCCGTCTGGGGGGCTGTGGCAACGGGCCAGGGAGATGGAGCAGAGCACTGTGGCAGGGACCCTGCGTGGAGGAGCCCCAGGCCTGTCTCTGCTCCACACGCCCCCCCCACCCCAGCACAGGTTGGAACACACTCCAGGAGAAGCCCCCAAACACTGCCCATGGAGGGATGGCCCCTAAACCAAAGAAAACCAAGCAGAGATGAGGCCAGGGCGGAGGGGAACTGAGGCATCGGGAAGATGCATGAACCGGGCCTGCAGTGAGGCCAGAACCTGCCCCCTGGAGAGATAGCACAGTGGGTAGGGTGCCTGCCTGGCACGAGCTGACCTGGGTTCAATCCCTGCTACCCCAGGTGGTCCCCGAGCCCACCAGGAGAGATTGCTGAACAGCAGAGCCAGGAATAAACCCCAGGCACCACCAGGTGCAGGCTCCAAACAGGACAAAAACAGAACAAACCCTCTGGCAGCCAGAGCCCAAGCCACAGAGCAGGGCAGGGGCCCGTGGACTGACAGGAGCGAGAGGACTCAGTCTGGGGGCCCTAGGGGAGCCCGGGTGGGTGGGACAGGCACAGGGAGGTGGAGGCGGCAGGGGTCCCAGGCTGCCGAAGGGCAGTGCATAGGGGGGCAGCAGCCTCTGCCCTGAGCAGCGCTCCCCCCACCCGCCTGTGGGTCCACCACGCACATCCTTCAGCGTGACATTGGAGCGTCGCTGGGGGAGTGGAGGGTGACGGAGCGCCGTGGCGGGCGGTAATGGCTCCAGCGCCCGGGGGAAGATGACATAAATAATGTCCCATTAGAGCGCGCTGCTGAGTGCCTTGTTTTGCTGGCAACATTATGGGCTTCATAAACAGGCGCATCTATTTTCCGGTCCACGTGCGTGGCGGGGGTGGAGGGACCGTGGGGGGCCAGGGAAGGTGACCTGAAGCTGCAGAGGCCCGGAGGGCAGTAATGGCAGTGTTGGGGGGGGGGTGTCATTGCCGTGGATGCGGCCACCTTGCACAGCCAACTCCAAGCTCAGCCTGCCCACCTCCCTCAGCCCAGAGCAGGTCCAGACTTGCCTGGGTGTGGAATATAAGGAGACAGAGCAGAACATGACCCCCAGATTTCTGGTCAAGCTTAAGCATTTCTTTTTTTATGGCCCAGAGAGGGTGAGTGGTTCACCCACAGTCACACAGCACATCCGTGGTACCACCAGAAACAGGGGATTGAGGCACCGTGCCCAGAATGAGTGCCACCCTCTGGGCTAATCCTGGGCCTGGCAGGCTACTGTCAGGGGCCCCTGGCCCTGCTCGCTGTGTCTCTCCTGGGATGCTAGTGGCTCTGGGCGGCGCAGGCCCGGTAGGTGTGCCTTGCCAAGCTGTCGGCATGATGAACAACCTCCCTGGCTGCGCAGATAACGGTACACGCACAGGTCGGGGGGGCCCCGTGTAACCCATCCATCAGGCCGGGTGCAGGCGGGGGCCGGCACGCCCTCTTGCCTGTTATCTGTCACAAATGTGGTTTCCCCCCGGGTTAACAGGAAGAGTGACGACTGGGCCTGCCAATAGCAGGCCTGTGCTCGGGAGCCCCCCAGGCCTGTCTGCTTCCCCCTGAAGGCCCCACAGCAGCCTCCTGAGAGGACACGTGCACAGGCTCGGAACTGCAGGCTCGTCAAGCCCGGAGCCTCGAATCTCTGACACTCAGGTGTGCTACAGCCTCACCTTCTCCTCCAGCAGGACCGTGCCACTGGAAAAAGCGCAGTCTCCACACGCGCCTTTCTTTCCTGGGTACGAATCCCAGTCCTGCTACTTGCTAGCTGTGTGATCTCGACGAGTTACCTAACATCTCTGTGCTGCTTTGTCAGTCAGCCTCGGTGTCTACACTGTGGGCAGCTGAGGGGATAAAGAGCTGCTTTCTGCGAAGCGTTTATAGAACACTGCCTGGCATCAAATACATCACTCATGGGGGTTCTTAACATGCCTCTTAATTTCTAAGACTTGGAGTGACAGAACTTGCGGCCGTGTGGGCTGTCTCAGGCCCACGGCTGTTTGCAGTCTGACTCTTGTCCTCTCTCACCTGTGATGGGGCAGCCAAGAGGTAGCTTTGCTGTGCACCATTTCCATCACCTCTTCCTTTCTTCACATGGGCATTGGATCCTTGGTCAAATGTAGTGTTCTAAGAAACATATCAGCAAGCTCTCCTCTCAGCCAGCTCATGGTAGTCACAGAAACCTGCCCTGTGCCACATGTCTGTCTCTCCATTTACCCACCCACCTACTCCACTTACAGTCCATCCTCACACTCATCCAACCATCCATCCATCCACCCATCCATCCATCCAATCATCTGTCCATCCATTCATGCAACATCTGTCCATCCTATCATCCATCCATCCATCCAACCATCCATCCATCCATCCAATCATCTGTCCATCCATCCACGCAACCATCTGTCCATACAATCATCCATCCATCCATCCATCCATCCATCCAATCATCTATCCATCCATCCACCCAACCATCTGTCCATCCATCCATCCATCCATCCATCCACCCAACCACCTGTCCATCCAATCATCCATCCATCCATCCAATCATCTTTCCATCCATCCATCCATCCATCCATCCATACATACATACATACATCCAATCCCGCATCTATCCATCCATTCATTCATCCAATCATCCATCCATCCAATCATCCATCCACCCAATAATTCATCCACCCAATCATCCATCCATCCATCCCACATCATTCACCTTCCATCCAGCCATCTTCTCATCCATCCACTCATTTATACTCCATTACCCATATATCTATTCATCCATCTGCCCATCTCTCTTCCTTCTGTACATATATTCATCTCCTTCCTCTTTCTTTCCTTCCTTCCCTCCATCCTCCTTCCCTCAATCATATAGTAGGGTATCTGCCTCTTTCCTGGACTGATGCCCAGAACCCTGCAGCACAGAGGCCTATGTAGCCTGTGAACACGTCATTCTAAAGTCATGGGTAAGACCAAGGTTTGCCCTAGAGATTAGAAGTGCAATGGAGAGATGGCCTGTGTCATCTGGAAAGGAGATGGTGACACAGGCATTGACTCTAAAGGGTGAGTTGACATAGCAGGCAAGGGAACCCCCATGGGGTTTGGTATTTCCAGAACCAGCTGAGTTTGACACCGAGGGTTCATCCTTAGGGTCCAAGACAATCTTTGGTCCAGAAGGAGGGAAGATGCAGAGAATATCTGGACTCCGGTGCTTTCTCCCCATTTATGTTAGGGGCTTAGGGCTCATGGAAGGAGGATGGTCTGAGTCCCTGAACTGGAAACAAGCAAGCACAGCCCCCCACGGTTGACACTTGGGGGCATGTGACCTTGTGTCCTCAAGTAACTCCATCCCCCTGGTTGAAACTTGGTAAATTGGGGTAACAAAGTTTGCTCATTGGGCTACTGTGAAGGACAACGAAGACGAAGAGCTCCGTACGCTGGTGAGTCTACGCAGACTGTGACGCCTCCGTGTCTGCCCCACTTGGAGCAGGACTCAGGGTCCAACTCACAGCGAGGCAGAAGGCGCAAGAGAAGCAGAACCTTCAGTTGCCTTCTGAGTTCTGTTTCTTTGACTCATAAAATCCTTCGGGTCTTCTGAGGTCCTTTATTAATATGCCAACACCCTGCAAGGTGTTGATCCTGATTAGCTAATGCCTTAGTGGTGCCATTTTCATTAGCTGTTAACACCTTTAGCTACCAGCAAACTCCTGAAGGGATAGAGGAACTGGGGGGGGGGCTCCAGGGGGTCCTGGGAAATGGCGGGAGAGACGGAGACTGTAAGTGCATCTTCCTCTCGCTGGGCTGTTCTGCAAAGGACAATTCTGTCACCTCTCCCTTTCACGCAGTCCCAAGTCCTGTTTCCTGCCCTAGTTGAGGGGCCTTGGGAAAGGGCATCACACCCTTATGAACCTCAGTTGCCTCCTCTCCTAAATGGGCTCCTCTACCACTCCTTTGGGGGTCCCTGAAGCTTATGATATGTTTCTCAAATTCCTTGTGCACTTGTAAGTGGCCATATGCTTTTCCATTTTAACAACAATGCATTTGTATCAGCAGGTGTCAATAAAGCGATGTGGCAACAAATGATCCTCCCCCGAATCTCAATGACCTCTGACAAGAAAGGTTTGTATTTTGCTCAGCCTGGGTGTCCATCACAGATAAGCCCAGTTTCAGTCCACCCCATATTGTCACTCTGGAAACCAAGGAGAAGAGGCCGGCTCTGCTTAGAACACACTGACTGGATGTTAATACACACCGTATTGCAGTAAAAGAGCATACGGTTCAGTGCCCAACAGCTCTGCCTGTGTTCATTGGCCACAGCAAATCACATGACCAAAAACTGATGGTGTTGAGGTAGGAGGTATAACCTTTTGCCAGGAGGTAATTGTTAAGAAGGGAAGGAGTTTGTCTTCCTTCATTGCTGTCCTTCCCTCCCTCCCTCCCTCCCTCCCTCCCTCCCTCCCTCCCTCCCTCCCTCCTTCCTCCTTCCTTCCTTTTTTTCTTTCTATCTTTCTTCCTTCCTTTTTTCTTAGCATTTGGGACTGGGATTAAACTCAGAGTTCAGCATGTGTTCTATCACTTGAAATATCTTTAACAGTAGTACTATCTAGCACAGCATCTATTTTATGGCATATTTGAAAAAATGTGTCATTATATACTTATAAGTATATAGGTGTGGGTCTGGAGAGAGAGAGAAAATGATAAAGCACATGGGTTGAATGTATTCAAGTGGGAAATCTGGGGATGGGGGTGTTGGATCTTTGCAACCTTGCTGTAAAGTTTGAAGCCCTAATGGAATGTGCATACGGAATGTGGGCTGTGTGTGTAGCATTGACACCAACACTAACTCTGGAACTCCCAACCGGTATCCAGCTCAGACATTCTGAGGGTAGGACCTGACAGTCCTTTGGGAACTCACGGGTAAGGTGATGGTGTTCCATTTCATTGGGAACTGGGGGAAGTGTGTGGTTCCTTGTCTCATACACACTGCACTGATGTTATTGGTGCATCAACCCTCTGGAGGCACAGAGTCCACAGCAGGGTGACCTGTGACCATCACAGCCTTTAGGTACCTGGAGTGGCAGCACTGCAGGAAACGGGGTGAAAGTGACTGAGACACTGACCATGCAGTGGGGGTGGGGGTGGGGAGCCCTTGCTCCTTGGATCTCGGCTTCTGGATTTTCTGTTTTGTGTTTTTGGTTTCTGAGCCACACCCGGCAGTGCTCAGAGCTCTCTCCTGGATCTGCACATAGGGGTGCCGGGAAATTAAACAATATGAAAGCAAGCACACCACTAGCTGGACTCTCTCGAGCCCTGCTTCTGGACTTTCTAATAAAACTTGCAGGTGTGATTATACGTGTGTGTGTGTGTGTGTGTGTGTGTGTGTGTGTGTGTGACCGGGACAGGGCTGAGAAGCAGTCACAGTATAAACACCACATCCTCTCCTAGAAGACTTATCTGATGTCGAGATTGTTGTCATGGCGGCGGGCAAACCTATTATTTTTATATTAAAAACAACAGAAGGCCCGGGAAGCGCACAGAGAGCCCTTTAGGAGAATAAAATGTTCATTTCCTTGATCGTGGTGGTGATTATACAGATGCATGCATTTGTCAAGACTCATTGCGATGCGGGCTTCAGATGGGCACACTTCATCACTCCTAAGTTGTGCCTCAAGTTTACAAGAAGAAGAAGAACCCCAAACTTGAAAACTACCAGAGCTGTGAATGACACATTTACTTCCAAACGGTTCAGACAACTTGAGTTACTGGCCCGCAGTCACACAGCCATCTGGGAAGGGCAGGAAGTGAGGTCCGAAAATGCCTCGCTAAGAGTTGAAGCCGTGAACCCAGGATGAACTGCCCTTGCTGTGTCCACGGAAGCAAAAGCTGCTCCTTTCTGGGTTGTTTTTGTTTGTTTTGTTTGTTTTGGGGGCTAGGGGTGCTAGGGGCTTACTCCTGGCTCTGTGGTCAGGAATCACTCCTGGCGGGGGCTCTGGGGACCATATGGGGTGCTGGTGTTTGCATTTGGACCAGCTGTTGTGCAAGGCAAGCGCCCTGCCTGCTTTACTGTCACTCAGGCCCGAGGTCCGTTCAGGAAGCAACATTTACAAACAGCGTAAGATCTGTCCCGGGCAGGAAGTCAGAACCAGAAAGGACTTGGAATGTCCCTGTCCCCCTGCCAGCCCCCTCCCGCCCCCAGCTCCTGCCTGGCACTGCAGAGCCCTTGGCCTTGGCACTAGGTGACCTCTGACCCCCCTCCAGGGACCCTCCCATCTATTCTTGCACTGGCCAAGCCTCCCTCGTCCTCAACCAAACTTCTCCGGCTTTCTTTTCTTTTTTCAAAATTATTTTTATTCTTTGGGTTTGGGGAACCACACTGGCAGTGCTCCGGACTGACTCCTGGCTCTGTGCTCTGATGGGGCATCAGGGACCGTATAGGGTCCCGGGGGTCGAACCTGGGTAAGCTCCCTGCAAGGCCAATGCCCTCTCCACTGTCCTGTCGCTCTGGCGCTATCTCTCCTGCTTTCTACCCGGCCCCCCAGGTTTCTGAAATGCTGCCTGCCTGGCCATACCCCAGCCAGACGTCCTCATGCCGTCCTGTCCAGGGGCTTGGGAGGGCGCCCTCCGAGCTGGGTGAGAGCGAGAGAGAGGGTTGGCCAGTGACCGGCCTTAGGGAGGAAAGAGGCAGCCCCGAGAGATACGGGCCCATTCCATCTGGTTCTGGACCCCGAAGCCCCCTCCGAGAAGGCAGGACGAAGCCAAGAGCTGGGGATGGGCGTGGGAGGGAGGGGGTGTGGGCGTCCCCCTCTCAACTCCCCCCCACTCCCCTCCCTCCAGAACCAGCTCTGCTCTGTCAACGGCTGAGAAGCCCCCGTTCCCCCGAGGGCCTGGGCCAGCCGGGGCCTCTTGCCAAGTGACTGCAGACCACATTTTTCTTAATCTAAATTGAAAACTGCTCAAGTAGAAAAATCATTCCACTGGTTCGTCTCGGGGAGGAAAAGAAGATGGGAGAAGGGAGGGCTGGGGTGGGGGGTGGGAGGCGGGGTGGGGGGTAGGGGAGGGTACCTGAGAGCTGGCTTCCTGCCCCGCCACCCCCCTACCCCACCCACCAGCCTTGGCTGCACCCCAGCCCTGCCCCCTCTGGCCGCCCGAGGGAACGTCCTGGCTCAACACTGAGAACCTGCTTCCAGCCAGGGTGAACCCCTGGATGTTCCCCGGGGTCCACACAGGGGCGGGGCAGCTCCTGTCCTTTGGGGTTCGAGCTCTGCCCTGGTAAGTTGGGAGGTTGGGAGGTTGAGGGGGTGCCCTTCCCTCTTGCCTCATTATTCCTCCCACTGGCCACTGTTTATTGAGCACCGACTGGTTCCACATACTCCAGGTACAAAGGTGGTTCTGGGGGTTGAGGATGTGGCCCAGTGGTAGAGGTCTTGCTTTGCATGCGTAAGGCTGGGGTTCAGGCTCCCAACACACAAATGTGCGCACACACACACACACACACACACACACACACACACACACACACACAGGCTCTGGACCAGGCTGCCCAGCAGGGAAGACCAAAGAAACAGAGAAACGTCAAACAAGCTGTCTTTGGCTCTGTGGGCCCATGAGGGGCCTGAGTGATTCCCACGGGCAGTGCTGGAAATGTGACTTAGTCTGGGTCATCAGGGAGGGTCTTGAAGGGAAGTGGTACATCAGCTGGGGATGAGGCTGGGTAGAAGGACCCAGGCCATGCGGAGGAGGACTCAGAGGGAAGTATGGTAGGGAGCAGGGATTGGAGCGGCATTTCCCCTGATCCTCACATCACCCCCACGACCTGGGCTGGTAGCCATGGTTCATCCTCCGGTACCACTGTGGGAACCCCCAGGGTGTGGGAACCCCACGGGGCTGTGGGGTCCCAGCATGTCACCCTGTGGAGCTCGGCTCGCCCAGAGCCTTATCCCCTGTCGTGAGTGCACGTCCCTCGCTCTGACATGACAAGCGCCCTCCCCGCTGGGCCCTCGCTCTGAGCCCAGGATAGGCTGGCGCCTGGGTTAAGGAGACCCACAGGCGGGCACCCACAGGAGGGCTGAATGATGCCAGTGGGGGTGGGGATGGACAATTTGGCCAACTGGGTCCTACTGGACAGTGAAAGGACATTTTATTTATTTATTTATTTATTTTGATTTTTGTTGGGGTGGGGGATCACACCTGCCAATGCACAGGGGTTGCTCCTGGCTCTGCGCTCAGGAATTACTCCTGGCGGTGCTCAGGGGATCATATGGGATGCTGGGAATTGAACCTGGGTCGGCTGCATGCAAGGCAAATGCCCTCACTGCTGTGCTATCGCTCTAGCCTGAAAGGGCATTTTCAATACTTAAGGATAGTACATGGGTCCCGAGACCCAGGACCCCCCCCCCCCCCGCCCCGTGTGTAGGGGAAGGCACATGTGTGGGACTGGCCAGCAGAAAGCCTTTGCTTTACTTCTTTTCGCCTCAGTTTCCACGTAGGAGGTGAATAAAGCCTGTGTCAGGGAGGGGTCTGGGCTCAGTGAGCGGATGGGGCGACGGGGGCTCAGCACAGCATCTGCAAGGAGGTGGTTAGACATTTGAATAAGTCCACAGTTAACCACATACTCTTTCTTTTCTTTCTTTTTTTCTTTTTTTTTTTTTTGCTTTTTGGGTCACACCTGGCAATGCACAGGGGTTCCTCCTGGCTCTGCACTCAGGAATTACTCCTAGCGGTGCTCAGGGGACCATATGGAATGCTGGGAATCGAACCTGGGTTGGCTGCACGCAAGGCAAATGCCCTACCCGCTGTGCTATTGCTCCAGCCCCAAACGCATACTCTTTCCATCTCTTCAGCCTCTCCACATCCTTCCCTCCACTCTCCCTACCTCTGTCAGAGCCGGGATTTGATGTATATGCTGTGTGTCCTTGGGCAAGCCTCCTTCCCTCTCTGGGCCTGCTCTTTTCCTCTAGCATCAAAGTCTCAACCCGGCTGCTGGAGCCCCGCTCTGTTCCCCTGCTGCCCTGCCAGCCTTCCCCACACTCATTTTACAGGTCACTTCCCTCTAATTATTGAGGCTCGAAGCTTCTTCCCTGGTGAAATAGAAACCTCAGGTTCATCCAGATCTCATTAACCTCTCCTCCTGCCGTGGCCTTGGAGGGGTCAGGCCTGTTTCAGACCAGGGGACGCCCCCTCCCAGCCAACGGGGTCCAGTCCGCCTGGGGCCAGGGGTGGGGCGGGGCTCTGGTTTGCTGCTTCCAGGCAATGCTCCAGCTCCCAGTGCTCGTCCTGCCAGCCTCCACTGCCTGGGGTCGGGGGGCGGACAGAGCTTCAGCACTTTAATTTGAAAACTTACCGGGGGACCAAGGGACTTTGGGAACAGGGGGAAGCGGCTGCTTCCAGCGAATTAATACGCGGCTTGTAGCTGCCAATTTTCTCCACGTCCTCGTCTCCTGGCTCTTCTTCCTTCTTTTCCTTTCATTATTTTCCAACCTGGAGGGAAAAGTGCACCGTCTCCTCGTCCAGGTCCCAAATTTCAGACTCACAGAACTGCTCCTGACGCTGTCGCCCAAAGGTGCTCGTGGTGTGTGTGTGTGTGTGTGTGTGTGTGTGTGTGTGTGATGTGTGTGTGGTGTGTATATGGTGTGTGGGGAGGTGTAGGTGGGGTGTGTGTGAGTGTGGATGTGTGTAGTTTGGGGTGTGTAGCGTGTATGTGGTATGTGGGGTGTACATGTGGTGTGTGTGAGTGTGTATGTATGTAATGTGGGGCTATAGTGTATATGTGGTGTGTGGGTGTGGGTGTGGGTGCACGTATGGTGTGTGTGAGTGTAGGTATGGGTGTAGTGTGAGTGTAGTGTGTAGTGTGTATGTATGTGTGTATGTGTGTAGAGTGTGTGTATAGTGTGTGCGGTGTGAGTGGAGTGTGTGTGTTGTGTGTGGGTGTATGTGTGTGAGTGGTTTCTGAGAGTGTGGGTATGTGTGTGTAGTTTGTGGTGTGTGTGTACGTGGGTGAGTTGTGTGTGTAAATGTGTGTCTGAGTGTGTGTGAGTAGTATGTGTATATGGGTGTGTGCAAGCATGAGTGTGTGTGTGATGTGCATGTGTGGTGTGTGTGGTGTGTGTGGTGTGTATATGGCGTGAAGAGTGTGTGTGGTGTGGTGTGTGTGTGTGTGTGTGCGCATGTGCGTATGCTTGTGCCAGGATCCCAGCACCCCCCACTATCTCGGTTGTCTCAGGCCAGTGTCTTGGTGTCTCTGAGCTTGTCTCCAACCCTGAGGAGAAAGTGACATTGTGTGTTTAGTACCTGATGGCCAAAGCACAGTGGCAATTTTTCACAATGAAAATCTGCAGGTCTGAGCCCAGCAATCCTGTATCTACAGAACAACAGAGAGACAGAGACACAGAGAGACATACAGAGAGCTAGAGACAGAGATAGAGAAATACAGAGAGAAAGAAGATTCTGGCCAAGCAGGCTGGCTGTTCCATGCACCCATGTGAGGATGGGGTGTGGTGCTCCCGGGCCTGCGCCTGCGATGTTAGGCAACTCCATGGCCTCAGCAGGGGTGCTGGGTCCCCCCACTCCACCCCCATCCCCGCACCCGGGATCAGAACTAGGCTGGAAGCATGTCTGGCTTCCCCCCAGCTGCCATTCTATCTCCTGGCCCCTGGATGCAAATGTGGATCACGGCACCCCAAATCAATCATTAGTGGAGCATGGATGAATAACTGTGGCTCATCTGCCCTTTAGAATATGGCTCAGCAATACAAAGAAACAGAGCATAGATATGCAAAACAACGTGGAAAATTCCCGAACCACTTGGCTACTTGTACAGCAGGAGACCTAAACGACTACTAAGTGAGTCCACTGAGTGACAGTTAAAGACCT
This sequence comes from Sorex fumeus, assembly GCF_029834395.1. Taxonomy (NCBI): domain Eukaryota; kingdom Metazoa; phylum Chordata; class Mammalia; order Eulipotyphla; family Soricidae; genus Sorex; species Sorex fumeus. Next base: position 8,844,028 of record NW_026606101.1, on the reverse strand, counting down.
AGCGAGCTACTGGCACAGAGAGGAAGCAGGTGGTCCCAAGGACTAAGGCTGGGGCAAGAAGTCGACTTGCAAAGGGCCCAATGCAAATATTCTTTATCTTGATTGCAATGGGCTTAATACTGGTTACGTGTTTACCAAAAGTCATCCACCAGCACACTTCAAAAGGGTCAGTTTGACTTTTTTGGAAAGTATTTCTCAGAGCATTTTACTGTTTAAAATAAATATTGGTTAATGTATGTGACAGCTCATTTTTTTAAATTTCATTTTGCTTTTTCAGTGATTTATATGCGCACATAGCACCATACTTTAACATGGTAGTTTTCTACCACAGAACAGTATGGGTCCACAGAAATAGCTTGCCAGTACATGAAGAAGTTATTGCCACCAACCTAACACATGATATGCCTGGTTTAAATTTTTATTTTATATTATTAGATTTTCACTGTAGCACTGTCCTCCTGTTGTTCATTGATTTGCTAGAGTGGGCACCAGTAATGTCTGCATTGTGAGACTTGTTGTTATTGTTTTTTTTTTTTTTGGCATATTGAATACGACATGGGGGGCTTGCCAGGGTCTGCCATGGAGGCAAGATTCTCTCCGTAGCTTTCTGAGCTCTCTGAGAGGGGCGGAGGAATCGAACTCGGGTAAGCTGCATGTATGGCAAACGCTCTACCCTCTGTGCTATCGCTCCAGAAAAAAAAAATAAATAAAACAAGTCACAATGTTCAGATTTGGGGTCGGGGTGATAGCACAACGGGTAGAGCGTTTGCCTTGCACTCAGCCAACCCAGGTTTGATTCCTTTGTCCTCTCGAAGAGCCCAGAAAGCTACTGAGAGTATCTCACCTGCATGGCAGAGCCTGGCAAGCTACCTGTAGTGTATTTGATATGCCAAAAACAGTAACAAATCTCATAATGGAGACGTTACTGGCGTCTGCTCCAGCAAATCGATGAACAACGGGACGACAGTGCTACAGTGCTAATATTAGATTTTAAAAATAGGGCTGGGGAATGGCTGGAGGACATGCTCTGCATGCAGGGGGCCTGCGTCCAATCCCCAGTACTCCATGGTCCCCCAAGCACCCCTGGGACCAACCCCTGAGCACTGGTGTGTGAGACCCCCAAATAAATGAAAATAAAAACTAGGAAACAAACTACTACTATAAATAATGTTTGTTTTCTGTTTTTTTTTCTGGGGGGGAAGTGTACTATTTTATTTTTGTTTTGTTTCTTTGTTTTTGAAGTCACATCCGGAGATGCTCAGGGCTAACTCCTGGCTCTGCATTCAGGAATCACTCCTGGTGGGTTCAGGGGACCACATGGGGTGTCAGGAATGGAACCCGGTTCGGCAGTGTGTAAGCCTTACCTGCTGTACTATCGCTCCAGTTCATTATATATCCATTATATATTCAGCATATATAATGCCTTTTATATCTACCTTAGCAGTTTGTGAAATACTAGTCCCGTTTTCACCTGTCTGCGAGTGTGAGAGGTTGAAAACCATTGCCTTAACCTCTCCAGTCCCTGGTGTATAACCTGATGACTTTAAATCTAGGTGTCCCTTTCAAATCAAGACCGCCATCATCCCCAAAGGGAACCGCTCCCCGAAAGAGATCTGGGGATCTCTCTTTGGATCTCATAAAAGTGAAATCAGCTAGTATACATCCTTTTGTATTTGCCTCTTTGAAATGCAAGTCAGAGGCTGGAGAGAGATGACAGACACCTGCCTAGCCTGCAGCCAACCCTGGTTCAACCCCTGCTCCTCCTGTGATGCCACCCCAGCACCATGGGGAATGATTTCTGAGCACAGAGCCAGGCGTAAGCTCTGAGCATTGCTTGGTATGACTCCAAAATAAATATGGAAGAATACAATTTTGTGTGTGTGTGCTTTTAGAATCAGAATGAACATTTTATTTTCTCTGGTAACTTTCTTTTTTTTTTCTTCTTTTCTTTTTAATTGAATCACCGTAAGATACAGTTACAAGGGGCTGGAGCAATAGCACAGCGGAGAGGGCATTTGCCTTGCACGCGGCTGACCCGGGTTCGATTCCCAGTATCCCATATGGTCCCCTGAGCACTGCCAGGAGTGATTCCTGAGTGCAAAGCCAGGAGTAACCCCTGAGCATCGCAGGGTGTGACCCAAAAAGCAAAAAAAAAAAAAAAGATACAGTTACAAAACTTTCAGCCATACAATGATCAAACACCCATCCCTCCACCAGTGTACATTCTCTACCACCAATATCCACCAGTATTACCCCATTACTTTCCAACCTTCCCCCTGCCTCCATGGCAGACAATTTCCCCTATACTCTCTCTCTCCTTTTGGGCATTATGGTTTGCAATATAGATACTGAGAGGCTATCAAGTTTGGTCCCATATCTACTTTCAGCACACATCTCCCATCCTGAACAATCCCTCCAACCATCATTGACTTAGTGATCTCTTCTCCATCCCAGCTGCCTTCTCCCCCAGCTCATGAGGCAGGCTTCCAACTATGGAGCGATCTTCCCAGCCCTTGTGTCTACTGTCCTTGGGTGTCAGTCTCATGTTCTGTTATTTTATATTCCACAAGTGAATGCAGTCAAGGAATACAATTTTAAAACACACAGACCAGGGGGACGTGGGAGAGGGTGGCAGGCCACGTGCGAGCCTGAGTCCTCTCCCTGACATCCCGCACTCCATTGCCTGCTCTCTGCACCACCAGGGCAGCCCAGGTGGCCTGAGCCCCACCAGGTCTGAGCGCTAAGCTGCCAGGCAGCACCAGAGGACAAGGCATGGCCAGGAGTGGCCCTTCCGATTCCTCCCAAGGTCCCTCCAAACCAGACCCTGGACATAAGCCCGTGAGACTGTGTGTGATCTGTCCCCTCTGGCTGTCCAGGCTTCCTGCCCGTTGCAGGGGTATGAATGGTCCTTGTCCCCAGTGGGTGCTTACTCTTTCCTCCCCAACCCTCCGCCTGGCTGGTCCTTGCATTTACATCTTCACTTCTCAGAGTCCTTCTCCCACGCCAGCACCCGCGGGTTCCCCCTTGCACTCCTGCTTCTCAGCCTGCTGACATCTCTGGAACCTTCATTGTGCATGAAAAGAGTTGGGGGGGGGGGTCGTTGGTCTGGGTCCCTGGCAGTCAAGATGCCGGACAGGGGCTGGGTCCAACCTGCTTAACCGCGCAGACAAAGACAAAGCCTAGAGTTGGGTTTCTCCTCCTCACACCTCTGCAGCGTGACACCAGACCCTCTCCTGCTGGAGCTCAGGGGGACGCGAGCGGGTCACCAGCCATAGGCAAGTCCTGACACAGTTGGTCCCTGCCACCTTGCCCTCCCTGGATGCTCAGAGCCGGTCCGGGCCTCTTTCCCATCTTTTGGTTCCTGCTGCTCTTCTTATCCAAACCGTGACTGACTGCGCACAGCCACCGATGTGTCCGGGCCCAGGAGTTTTGATTTCTGCCTTGAGAACATGTGGATTTCGTCCACAGCCAACAAGAGAATCACCACAACCAGGCAAGGGGTGTGATAGAGAGTCACACGCATTCTGAGGCTTCTCTGTGCGTGGCCAATGGTTACGTTTGCCTGCGGGGCAACCAGTTAGATGTGCGACAGCCTGAATGTGCGAAGTAGCAGGTGGCCTCAGTGAGAGGCACCAGGGTCCGAGAGCAATGCCCACAGCCTCAGGGTCTGCCAGTGTGTGTGTGGGAGACCACCACAATGGAAACAAAGTGCCGGAAAATGGGGTGTTCCTGGACATGCTTGCAGACCCTCGCACAGGACAGGGCGTTTCCAGCAACTCCCATCGGCAAACACCTCCTCGGCGAGCCTGATGATCACTCCGCTTTCCTGGAACCCCCTTCTGCCTGCCTTTTGACTTCCTGTGCATGGGCTCATTCACTGTGGCCTCCTGTCTGCGTTTCTCACTCAGTGTGGTCTCGGGGGATTCAGCCAAGTCGTGACAAGTTGAGGGGGCTGCTGTGACTGTGACCGCAGCTGTTGGGTTCTCTCTCTCTCTCTCTCTCTCTCTCTCTCTCTCTCTCTCTCTCTCTCTTTCTCTCTCCCTCCCTCCCTCCCTCCCTCCCTCTGTCCTTTTGTTTCCCTTCCCTTCCCTCCTCTCTTCCCTTTCCATTCCTCCCTCCTCCCTTTCCTCCTTCCTTCCCTCCTTCCTTCCTTCCCTCTTTCCCTCCCTTCCTCCCTCCCTCCCTCCCTCCCTCCCTCCCTTCCTTCCTTCCTTCCTTCCTTCCTTCCTCCCTTCCTCCCTTCCTCCCTTCCTCCCTTCCTCCCTTCCTCCCTTCCTCCCTTCCTCCCTTCCTTCCTTCCTTCCTTCCTTCCTTCCTTCCTTTCTCTCTCGCTCCTTCTCTTGTTTTACTGTATCCCATGATACAAACGTATCATCATTTCTTTATCAGTTCTGTTGAGGGCCTCCAGTTTCCAGCAATTATGCTGGAAACTTCACCAGGTTTTGAGAGACACACCCTGGTTTGTCTGCCCCCTGCCCCAGGGGCAGGACGCCTGCTCCCAGCATGCCTGACATTCAGATTCGGCCAGTTTTCTGAAACCGTGGTTCCGTGTGCGCATGTTAGGGACCTATCTACTGCTGGGAGGTTCAGCCCGGCTCCCCTGCAGGCCCCAGGCCCCAGGTTAGACTGGACCTTGAGCTAGCAGCCCTGAGAGCAGGCCGAGCAGAGTGGGGTGCCGCTGAGTGGCTGTGTGCCTTTTTACTGCAGGCTGGTCGGCTCGCTGAGCCCAGCAAAGGTTAGGCAGCCTGGAATTTTCTCCTCCAGTGACTGTGGTTCTTAGGGGCAATTAGCCTTCAGCAGGGCAGAGAGCTGGAATACTAACCAGACCCGCTGTTTCCGGGGTGCATGTTTCACCCTCCACTGTGAAACATGGACCTCCCTTGCAGATCGAGCACCTATATCGGGGTGGGGTGGGGGGATGGGAAGCCAGCCTCCTAGAATGACTGTCCCTGAATATTTTGTAGGCGCTTTGGGTCACCAGATACTCTGGGGTGGGGAACTGGGACGGCCCCTGGTGTCACTCTGCTGTTGCCTGCCTCCGGGACAGGAGGCTCAGCCCTCTCCTGCCCCAGCTGCCCAGCACACACGGGATTCTTGGTCGTGCGATTTAGAACAGCCCTGCGTGGGAAGCGAGCTAAAAGTCCACTGGAAGGACGCCAGGTCAGTAAATGATGTTACATTCAATTAAACAGAGAATGGCTAATCCGCAGCGATTATGCGTAGGAATAAAACATAGCGGCATCGACCCCCCGACAGGGCTCCCCAAGAAGGGGACGTGCCACGGTCATGTTTTCCTCGCCAAAAACGCGTGCCCTGAATCTAAGCGAGGGAGGGGAGCGGATGAACTTGACTTGATGGACAGTTTACAAATGAACTGACCAGTACTCTTCAAAAATGTCACGGCCATGAAATACAAGGCGACCGATAAATAATCACAGATCGGAGGAACCCAAGGAGACATGGAGATTAGATATGATGGAGGGCCCTGGGTCAGCGTCTGAAGCAGAATAAAGGACGTTCGTGGAGAAATGAGCGAAATTCAAATTCCAGCTGAAGACTGAATCGCACTGGAGTCATGTTCGTTTCCTGCCTTCTAGAATTATTCTCTGATTCTAAACAATGCTGACGTTAAAGGAAACGGTGAGGGGAGCGTGTACTATTTTAGCAACTTTCATGTAGATTAAAAATTGTTCCAAAATAAAAATTCGGTAGGGCAGTGACATAGTACAGGGGTGCTTATCTTGCACATGGGCACCCCAAGTTTGAATCCTGGCACCATGTATGGTTCTCTGAGCCCCGCCAGGAGTAAGTCCTGAGCTCCCCAGGTGTGGCCCTCCAAACTCAAAAGAAAAAAAAATTTGAAGATGATGATGGAGATGAGAACCCCTTAACCTTTGTCATGCTGGGACCCTTTCTCAGAGTATGACTTTTATTTCATTTTTTTCTTTTATCTTCAATATTTATGTTAGGCTTTCTTTTTCTTTTTGTTTCTTCCTTTTTTTTCTTTTTTTCTTGTTTTTTTAATGAATCACGGTGTAGGTACAGTTGCAGACTTACAAACTTTCGTGCTTACGTTTCTCTACCAGTGCCCATTCTCCACCACCAATGATCCCAGTATCCCTCCCACCACCCCCATGCCATGCCCCCACCCCACCCCCGCCTCTGTGACAGGGAACTCCCTTTTATTTTATGTTATTTATTTATTTTTTTGCTTTTTGGGTCACACCCGGCTATGCTCAGGGGTTATTCCTGGCTCATGCACTCAGGAATTAACTCCTGGTGGTGCTCGGGGGTCCATATGGGATGCTGGGAATCGAACCCGGGTCAGCCGCGTGCAAGGCAAACGTCCTACCCGCTGTGCTATCGCTCCAGCCCCGGGAACTCCCTTTTAGAGCATGACTTTTAAATACGAAGAAGTTTAAACTTTCTAAGAAGATCTTCTATATTAAAACGTAGCTAATGAAAATATTCTCAAGTGTTTGACATAGTACTATACATGTTTCTTTTTAAAAATTATACTCCAATAACAGAGTGGCAGGTGTGATAATCATGATGATTTCAAAGTAGTGATGAGCATAAACCGTATTTTGAGATAGCTGTAACAATGGTAACTTTAAATGAAAATATCTCTGATCAGTACTGGCAGCAAAGTCACAAATACTGCTGATGCCGCTGTGGCTTCTTGCTTAAAGTCAAGTAGAAAGAAATGAGAGATTTCAGCTAGAGGTGAGTGAAAAGAAGGATAGAGCTCTTTTTCCCATTCAAATTCATGAACCCCTTGAATTCTATTTGCAGCCTGGCAGTGTCTATTACACACCTAATGTAAATGTATATTTATTGAACTGGAAAGAAGCTCATAATATATTGGTAATGGAGAAAGAGAAGGTTATAAAGCAATATGTACAGGAAGATCCCATTTTTCTAAATTAAAAATGTGTGTGTGCCTTATATATTCATTCAAAGCATTCCATGATCTTCTACTTCAAGTCAGAGGCTGGGAATGGATATTGAGTATCTTTTCATGAGCTTTTTTGCATATTTCCTTAGAGAACTATCTGTCCAGATCCTTTACCGGTTAAAAACTGAGTGAGTTACTATTTTACTAGCAATTTATTGATTTTATTCTTAGTTCAAGTACTTTATCATGTATATAGTTTTCAAATATTTCCTCCCATTCTATTTCTCAAACAATTAATTGATGTTATAACTTATAGCACAAATGGATTTTTAGTTTTTGTTGTGGAGGTGGTTTGGTTTGGGGGACACAGCCAGCAATGCTCAGGGCTTCCTCCTGGCTCTGCACACGGGAATCTCTCTTGGTTGTGCTCAGGGGAATTTTTGCAATGCCTGCGTTGGCTGCATGCAACGCAAATGTTTTTGGCTTTGACAAAGTTAAATTAACTTTCTTGTCACTAATGCTTTCGCTATTTTTCTGAGACTAATTGAAGATGATGAAGATTTGTTTTTATGGTTTATTCTAATAGTTTTATAGTTTAGCTCTCACCTTTAAGGTTGGGGCTCATTTTGAGTTGATTCTTGCATATTGTGTGAGGTAAGGGTTCGACTTCATTCTTTGAGATGTGGATACCCAGTTATTCTAATACTACTCATTGAAACAATCATCCTGCCCCATTGACAGTTGATATCAATTAACTATAAGAATAGAAATTTTTTTCAGTGTTCTCAATTGATTTTATGTATGAGTCCCAAACTGTTTTGCGTACTCTAGCTTTGTTGTTAGTTTTGTAATAAGAAACTGTGACTTCTCTAATTGTGTTCTTTTTCTAGAGTTTTTTGGCTCTCTGAGGCCCCTGCAAATTCCGTATGAATTTTAGGATAATCATGTCAATGTTATTATTTTTAAAAATCATATAACTGGAATTTTGATAAGAAATGTGTTGAATCTGTATTTTAACTGTTTTCATAATAACAACTTTTAGTCTCCCGATTGAAAAATATAAGGTATTTTTAATTTAGGTATTCTTTAAATGTTCAATGTCTCTTGCAAGGTTTTTATTTATTTATTTATTTTTTCTTTTTGGGTCACACCTGGCGATGCTCAGGGGTTACTCCTTGCTCATGCACTCAGGAATTACTCCTGGCGGTGCTTGGAGGACCATATGGGATGCTGGGAATCGAACCTGGGTCGGCCATGTTGACTGCGTGCAAGGCAAACGCCCTACCGGCTGTGCTATCGTTCCAGCCCCTGTTCAATGTTTCTTATGTATAGAGATATATAATTATTATTTTTGGTTTGGGGAACACACCTGTGGCATTCAGGGGCTATTCCTGGCTCTGTGTTCAGGAGTCACCCCAAGTTGTGCTTGGGAGAACATCCGTGCTTACAGGGACTTGGAAACCAAGTCATGGCATCAAAAGGCCTTTTCTCCTTACCTCTCTCTCTCTCTCTCACCCTGGCTTTGCTAATTTGGGGGGATATTTTTCATCTTTTATTCATCAGACATATTGATTCTGTTAATCCATATTGGTCCCTATTTCTCTGGCCTTGTGATGACTCTAAGAATTATTTTTTATTATTAAACATTTCATTCACGGTCACAGTCCTCCCATTGTTCATCGATTTGCTAGAGCGGGCCCAGTATCATTGCTAGGGGCCGGAGTGATAGTACAGTGCATAGGGCATTTGCCTTGCACGCGGTTGACCCAGGTTCAATTCCCGGCATCCCATATGGTTCCCCAGCACTGCCAGGAGTAATTCCTGAGTGTAGAGCCAGGAGTAACCCCTGAGAATCATTGTGTGTGACCCCCCCCAAAAAAAACCCAAAATCAAAAAAACATTTCATTGATATTTTTATGTTCCCCTCCCCCAGTCTCCCTTTCTTGTTGCTGATGTTGCTTCAGTGTCTGGGGTCACACACGTGTCTGTGGGATCACACATCACACACACCTCCTGCTCTGGTGCTTCCCGGGGCCTGCGTTCCTTCAGTTGTGCTGCTCACACTCTTGCTCACGGGGGTCCAACTCGCCCACCAGTTATGGTGTCGCATTGCCAGGGATCACCAGAGTATCACGGGTATCACCATGGCACTTTCCTTGGCAGGGCTTCCACTTTGCACTTCCAGGTCGTGGCATTTTCCTATCTTTGTTGTTGCAGTGCTGGGCACACCTTTTTGTGTTGCTTACTGATACCTGAATGAAGAGCAGCTGAAAGTCCCATGTGTCCTTGAGGGATGCACATAGCAGTGCTGCCAAACCCAGATGGAAGAGCCGCAGGATCATTTTCTGCATGTGGGACATCAAGGATTTAAACTCGTAACCATACATGTGCAAGGTGGGTGCGCTGGGCCACTGTGCCATTCCTCTGGGTCCAAGACTCTTTTGTTTGAATTTTTTTTTGTTTGGGGGCCACTCCCAGGGGTGCTCCGGTCAAACCTTAGGCTCCTGTAAGGTTCTGCTCTCCCCAGATCATTTTTTTGTTTGCTTTTTGGGTCACATCCAGTGATGCTCAGGGATTACTCTGGCTCATATACTCAGGAATTACTCTTGGCTGTGCTTGGGGAACCATATGGGATGCTGGGAATCAAACCCAGGTCGGCCGCATGCAAGGCAAATGCCCTACCCACTGTGCTATTGCTCCAGCCCAGCCAAAACTTTTTTTTTTTTTTGCTTTTTGGTCACACCTGGTGATGCAAAGGGGTTACTTTTGGCTCATGCACTCAGGAATCACTCCTGGAGGTGCTCGGGGGACCATATGGGATGCTGGGGATCGAACCCGGGTCAACCACATGCAAGGCAAATGCCCTACCCGCTGTGCTATTGCTCCAGTCCCCAAAACATTTTTAAAAAATCCATATTGCACTGTTGACAGCAGTCCTCTCCTGCAGCCAAGATATTTGGAGAATGAGCCTGATCATTCTGACATCATCTGTTTTCATCAAATGCATTTAAACCCGACTTATCATTTTAAATTTGCCCTCTATCCCTCTCCTGGAGTTACAGGGGTGCGAACTCTCCACAGTCTTATGGCTGGGATGGACTCCCAATTCAGTGCTCTTTCATTAGGATCAAGTCTGAAAAAGCCTCTATTGTTCCCAGTGATAAATAAGTCAGACCAGTGCTCTGTAACAACAAAGTCTCACAATGGAGATGTTACTGGACCCGCTCGAGAAAATTGGTGAACAACAGGAGGACAGTGACAGTGACAGTAACAGGAAGGTCTATGAGTCACCAGGAAATCTTGTTCAGATGCAGATGCCATTTCAGTGGTTGAGGAAGGGACTCAAGGTGCTACAGATCCAAGGACACCCTCTGATGAATAAGAAAAGAAAACTTGATTTCTTAAATCTCATCCTCAAAGAATCAACTTATTTTTTTTCCTTTGGTGCCACTTTCTCCTTCCATCTGCACTGGTTTTTAAAAAATTGTTATTCCTTTTAACTGAGTAACTAATGACTTCTTTGGGTAAAATTTAGACTCATTATAACCAATAAAATCACACAAAATCACAAGTTTTATATGCTAGTTCTACTTTTCTATTAAATGTAGACAGGCAAATAAAAAAAAAAAAGCATTCATCTGTACGCTCTAGAAATTCTCTCGTGTTCCTCTGGCCTTGGCGTCCCCAGGGCAAGAGACGCGCTGGATCGTCCAAGGGGACAGGACTGTGGTTCTTGCCCTTTAAACATCATCAGACTTTAATTGGACACGTTTGACTGTGGCTCATGATTTTGCCCCATTTTTCTCTGCCGCAATTTGGCCGGCGCTTCCTGTCTTTCCCTCTATTATCCACTCTGATTAACTCAGCCGCACCTGTCAGCCTTTATTCCTGAGCGCGTGGAGCGAGGCGTGCCGAAGAAGTCGTTAAAATGCATGAGTTGGATCAGACTCACTCTTTCCTGTCTGGAGCGGAGGGTCGGAGCCCTTAGGCCTCACATCTGGCTCTCCACAGGGTCGGGGGCTCCTGGCTGGGTGGGATGGTGGGGAACACAGGGCGGGGTGGGGTGGGGGGCCAGCAGGACCCACCTTCAGGCCTCCCCTCCTGAGCTCCTGTTGGGGATACGACTTAGCGGGGTGCCTGACGCCTTTGACGGTGGGAAATCAGGACCAGGCTGTCACGTGCAATGGGCCTGAGGTCTCCAGGCTGGTGCTGATGAAGACGGGGCAAGACGGGCTTGGGGAATTCCGATTCCTCTTGGTCCTGCTCATTTCTTTGGGGTCCAGGCAGGACAAACCCCTTCAGCCCCTTGAGTCCCCTTGCCTCTATCTTTAAAACGGGGCCAGTTGTGCCCCCATTGGGGGTGCCAACATTCTGAACAAAGATTTTTCACGTGCAATCGGCTGGTCCTGTCATTTGAGATGTATGTGACTCTGAAGTGATTGTTTCACCTTGATGAGTCTGATTCTGAGCCTGTAAGATGAGATCATTCTACCTTCTTCGTAGAGACGGAAGAAGGACGTGGTGTGGAGCCGGTGGCCGGGCCCGAGCGAGCACTCAGTCAGCAAGGACCCCGAGCCTCTGCCACCTCGCTAGCCTATGTAAAGATTTAGCAGAGCTGGGATATTTAGACATTTAATGCTCTTCTTCTTCTTCTTCCTCTTCTGCCTGCTCCTCCCTCTCTCTCCTCTCTTCTCCTGCTGGACTTCCTAGGTGCAACTGATAGCGGCTGGAAGGAGCGATGGGAAGCTGGGATTGTGGTCAGATCATGGAGGGACTTAAAAGACAGATGGAGGAGGGTAAGCATCAGTCTCGGGGCAACAGGGAGCCCTTGAAGGGCCTGGGGGAAGTGGGGAGATGCCGCTGAAGCATCCGACTGGGATGGAATGGTGAGCCACAAAGTGGGCGAGTGGAAAGACTGCCTGCAACCTCAGGCTCTGCACAAAACAGCCTGGCCTTGCCCGTAAGGCCCAACCTGAGTATTTGCTGTGTGACCCCAGACAAGTGCTTCACCTCTCTGAACCGGGCATAAAAGAAAGAAGAACTCCGTCTTCTTCCCCTGCAAAAGCATCTCGGGGCTGCTCAAAGATGAATTTGTTTACTCCCTGGCCCGGAGATGAACCGAGTGACAGATCGCCCATCAGCCTCACACCCCCAGCCCTCACCGGGGGCCCCGCCCCGAATGTCCATTTTCTGGCAAAATATGTCCTTGCTGCCGCCAAGGCTGCTTGGAAAATGCTAATTTTATCCTCGAATTAAAATGTGTTCCCTTCCTCTCGGTTTAATAAAAATGAAGCGCCCAGAACGCTACCCGGGCGCGGGAGAGAAAAGCGGGGGCTGACTCTGGAAACGCCTGGGTCCCCCTGTCCTGACCACCCCCCACCCCCACCCCTGAACCCCTTGTACCCCCGGCCCCCCACCCCTGGGCTGCATTTACATCTGGCAGGAGCCCCTCATTCATATGCATGAGGAGGGGCGGTAATGATGGCTGGGCCCGTGCACTAATTCAATTTCCACCGCCTTGGCGTGTTTACTTAATCACCAAGGGACGCGGGCTACTCGGCACAATTATTTATTCGGAATTAGATCTGGAGGCATCTGGACTGGAAGCAGGAGAGCAGGAGCAAAAATGGAAATCGAATTCTCTTTGTCTGTCCCTCCCAGCCGCCTCCTCCTGACTGTCTGCCAAGGCTCCCGGAGCCTGCAGGGATGGGGGCTGAGCCTCGGTGGCCTCAGCAGGGCCGCTCCTGGGGGACGTGGGCCGGGGCTGGGGTCAGTGCGGCTGTGCGCGTCTCACTGCTGCGGTCTGGGCAGGGCCCCGGGTCGCACCTGGAGGCCCCAGGTAGCCACCAAGATGGACCCTCCCAGCTCAGAGTGTATTTGGAATGACCTGGAAGGAGGGGCACCTCGTACGTGCAAGGGGATCGGCCCCGGGTGGACACGCAGTGTGGCCACATCTTTGGTGGGTGACCTGGGATCCCAGGTCTGCGCCCCCGCAAGCACCGCTGCCCTCCCAGACTACGTGAGAATCTTCAACAAAGAGAGCTGGGTCTGGGCACCCTGCCCTCTCTGAGTGCTCGCACCAACACTTCTAATTAGTTTTCCTTTAGGAAAAAAAAACTCTTTTAAAATTGTATTCAAGGGACTGGAGTGACAGCACAATGAATGGGTAGGGTGTTTGTCTTGCACACAGCTGACCCAGGTTCGATCCCCCGCATCCTATATGGTCCCCTGAGCACCGCCAGGAGTAATTCCTGACTGCAGAGCCAGGAGTAACCACTGTGTATCGCTGGGTGTGACCCAAAAAGCAAAAAAAAAAAAAAAAACAAAAATGTATTCAAGCCCCATGATTCACACCATGGACTGTGGCTGGGTCATAGACCTACTATGTTCCGGCAGCACCAGTGTCTTCTGCCCTCCCCAGCGTCCCCAGGGTCCCGCTGCTACCCTGATAGGCGCCTTTCGAAGTAGTGGGTTGTTGGCATGGGGCTCTCCTCTGGGGGTCGTTGGCTCTGGTTTGCGTGTTTATCTACCCCCCTCTACACACCAACGCCCTCGCCTCCCCTTGGCCTCTGCTCCCCATCTTTTTTTTTCCGCACCCCCCTTCCTTCTCCCGACACTCTGGGGCCAAGCGTGTCTAATTAGTTTTCCAGGGTTGATTTCTCCCAGTAGACTGACTGCCAGCTCCTGGGGGGAGGGAGGGTGGAATGTCAACCCCCAGGCCCTCCCCGTCCTCCCTCTGCCCCTGGCACTGCCAGGCACAGAACCCCCTGAGTCGCACACTGTCTTCCTCACATGAGCCTCCGTTTCTTCTCTGCCGGGGGGGGGGGTGGCAATGGTGCTGGCACCTATCACATGGCCCTGGCGACCAGCACAGAAGCCCGCCCTTAAACTCGGTGCAGAGGTCGACGGTCCGGGCAGCTGAGCTGCGAGAAGGGCATGACTGTTGATCTGGTCACTGAGGTCATTCCACAAGCATCCGCCTTCCACCAGGGAGCTGGAGTGGGGCTCTGAGAGGGAGCTGGGGATGGAGTGGCCCTCGCCCCTCCCCCTCCGCTCCTCCTCCCCATGCTCCTCCCCCTGAGCTCTCCCTTGGACCTGGGGCAGCATCTGCCCTGCTGGGGTGGGGGAGTGGGGGGAAGGCTGCCACCCGCTGGGACTCATCCTTGGCCTGCCCCACTATCTCCCGAGGCCTCTGGTTCTTCCATCCCCTTCCCTCCCTGCATTCAAGCTCCTCTTTGGTTAAAAGTGCCATCTTGGGGGACCAGAGTCATAGGATGGGGGGGGGGGTGGCGTTTGCCTGCGCAGGGCCGACCCGGGTTTGATCCCCAGCATCTCATAGGGTCCCACGGACACCACCCATTCATGACTCAGGAGTAATTTCTGGGTGCCAACCCCTGGGTTGCAGCCCCCACGCAAAAACAAAACCCAAAAGTGCCATGTTGGCGGAGCACAAAGCAATGCCCTACCTTGCCAGGCGGCAAGCTGGGGATGGGATGGGGGAGGGGCTGTCCTTCCCTCAGGAAACCTCAGGGTCTGGGCATAGGGAAGCTATTGAAAGGTGAATGAAGGAGTGAAAAAGTACAGAAATATTGATTACACAAGGTTTCAGGCCGAGCTCTAAGTCTCAGTAAGAGAAAATAGCAGAGTGGTGAGAACTTCTCCCTGAGGTTAATAAACGCTGGTGTTAAAACCATCAGTGGTGCTGCTAATGAAGTGCTTGGAAAACAGAAGGCTTTCGAAATAGCTCTCACGCAAAGTTCTTTGTGATCCGCAAGGCCGGCACTCCCAGTCTTCGGCTGCCTCCTCTCTATAACCCTGCTCAGCCTTCCTGCCAGGGTGCCCCAAGAGGGGAAGTGTGGCAAGATCTCCACCTAAGGACAGAGGCGCCCAGGGACCCTGTGGATTCCATCCCAACAGGTTGCCTTGGAGACGCCCCATCGTCTCTTTCTGCTTCCAGAGCTGCTGGACCCCCAGGTGCCCAGCCAAGTCACTTCATCACAATTTCTCAGAACGAGAGCCGGGCTGGAAGATGGACGAGGCCTGCCAGCTGGCGTGGGGAGCGGGGCCCAACACACAGGAGGGGCATTTCTCTAGAAGCTGCCTGGCCACGGTGGGGCAGGCAGGACTGGGGGTCTGGAGGGAAAAGGGGAATTTCCAAGAGGCAAAGGGGGACTCAGCCTGTCCTCCAGCTGGGCTTCCCAAAGTAGGGTCTGTGCGCGGACTTGGTCCACGTAGTTCATCCGGAAGGCCATTCCAAGAGGGAGTGAGGAAGGAGAAGGAGACAGGAAGGAGAAGGCAGAGGGGGTCCCGGAGATGTGGGTGACCCTGTGTGGGTGCAGTTTACAACAGTGTTATTTGTATCTTTTGTCTACAAAGTTACTGCATCTCCATCTTCCCCCAAGACCACCCCTGTCCCCAGCAAAGTGCTAAAGACTGGTGGCCTCCTGTCGCCCGCACTCTGCCGGACCCTCCCTACCCTTAATCCTCCCACCTCCATCACTTCAGTTCACTTCCGTGGTCTGAACCACGCGATTCTGTCCACTGGCCATTCCCTCTCTTTGTGTCTTCATATGCCACGGATACTCGAGGTCATGCCTCCTTTGTCCTCCTCGCTCTGATGTACTTTGCTTAGCATGATACCCTCCCCTTCTCCCCGAGTCAGAACAAAAAGACAAGATTTCATCTTCTCTCACAGCTGAGTAGTATTCTGTTGTGTCTATTTACCAGATTTGTTTATTCACTCATCTGTCGTTGGCATCTGGGTCGTTTCCAGAGCTTGGCTAGTGTGACGAGTCCTGCAATGAACAGAGGCATGCATCGACTTCATGCTTTTGTGTGTTTGGGGGGGTAGATGCTGCGGAGTGGAATGACTGGGTCATTTGGTAGTTCTCCTTTTAATTTTTTTGAAGCAGTCTCCAGATTGCTTTCCACCAAGGCTGGACCATTTTCCTGTCCCAACAACAGTGAATGAGGGCTCCTTCCCCGCTGCATCCCCATCAGCATTGATTGTCTCTGAGCATTTTTTCCCCTGATTTGTTTTTGGGTCAAACTCAGCAATGCTCAGGGCTCTGCCGGGAATTACTCCTGGCGGGGGGACCATATGGGATGCCACTGGGGATTGAACCCAGGTCAGCCGTGTACAAGTCAAACTCCCTACCGGGTGTAGTATCACTTGATATTTTGGTTTGGGGACCACATTTAGGGCTTCCTCTTGGTTCTGCCCTTAGAGATCACTCCTGGTGGTGCTTGGGGGACCATATGGGGTATCTATGGGGTGCTGGGGATCAAACCTGGGTTGGCTGCATGCAAAGCAAGTACTCTACTTGCTGAACTATCTCTGCAGTGCCTGTTTCTGAGCTTTTAGAAACAGGCCCCGTCTCATGGGTGTGAAGTGATTTCTCATTGTCATTTTGATTTGCATTTCCCTGATAATCAGTGGCGATGAACACTTCCTCTTGTGCCTGCTGGCCATGTGTTTGTCTTCTTTGGAGAAGGGTCTGTTGTACTCATTTTCCTGCTCATTTCTCTCTCCTCATTTTTGGATGGAGTTGTTTGTTTTCGTGGTTGAGTTTGTAAGCGCTTTATGCGTCTTGGATGTTAGTCCTTTGTCAGAATATTTTCCCCATTCAGCAGGGTGTCTTTATGGAAGCCAATTTCTTTCTGTGTTCCTTCGTTTGATGTGATCCCATTGTGTGTTTGGGCTTTTGTTTTCTTTGCCAATGAAGCTGAGTCATCGAAGACACGTCTGGGGACAGTTTGGAGAGCCCTGCCTGTGACATCCTCCAATATCTTATGGGTTCAGGTTTAATATTAAGGTCTTTACCACTCTCCTCCCTTTTTCTTTTTGTTTTGGGGTCAGATCTGGCAGTCCTGAGGGCTTACCTGTAGCTCTGTGTGTAATGATAACTCCTTGCAGTGCTCAGAGGGTCATAAGTGGTGCTGGGGATTGAATCCAGGTCAGCTTCGTGCAAGGCAAGCACTCTGCCCACTCTCTCGGGCTCCTACCTCTCCATCCCTTTAACCCACTTTGAATTAACTTCTTGTTTTTTCTTTTTGGGTCACACCCGGTGATGCACAGGAGTTACCCCTGGTTCATGCACTCAGGAATTACTCCTGGCGGTGCTCGGGGGACCATATGAGATGCTGGGAATCGAACCTAGGTCAGCTGCATGCAAGGCAAACGCCCTACCCGCTGTGCTATTGCTCCAGCCCCATGAATTAACTTCTTGTTGCAGTTTTTTTTTGTTTTTTTGGTTTGGGGCCACACCCTGCAGTGCTCAAGGCTTACTCCTGGCTCTGTGCTCAGGCATCACTTCTGGCGGGTTTGCTGTGAGGGATGCTAGGGATCAAAACCGAGTAGACCCTGGGCAAGGCAAGACCCAACCCCTTCTACTATTGCTCAGGTTGAATTAACTTTTGTGAATAGTGTGAGATTGGAGTCCAGTTTCTTTTTTCTTTCTTTTTTTTTTTTTTTTTTGCACTTGGCTAGCTCGTTTTCCCAGCACCATTTGTTGAAGAGACTTCTGCGGCGCTCTTCATGCACTAGCTCCTTGGCCTTAAGTGACCTGTTCGTACATCTCAGAAATGAGAGTGCTTGTTTGGGGCGCTGGGGATCAAACCTGGGTTGGCTGCAGGTAACGCAAGTACTCTACCTGCTGGACTACCTCTGCAGCCCCTGTTTTCTGAGCTTTGAGAAACAGGCCCAGTCTCACGGGTATGAAGTGACTTCTCACTGTCATTTTGATTCGCATTTCCCTGAGCATGGTGAGAAGCTCTCACAGGACCCCTCTCTCGGCTACTCCTCTACCTCCGATGAAGACTGGCCCATCTCTGTTCCTGGAAGGCGCATCAGCTTCAACTGAACGTGCAGCTCTGGGAGGACCGGCCAGGGGTGGCAGATGGTGCAGCCAAATCGCCCTCACGCAGTTCACTTGCTTCTTAAAGTCGCTCCCTGCCATGATCCTCCTCCCGTCAATGCTCCCTGCTCTGCAGCTGGGTGCCTGCCTCAGAGCCTCTCCTCCCCACAGCATCTCTTTCCTTGTCTGGGCCTACCCTCCTTGCAGGGGCTGGTTTCCTGTTCTGTGCCCTCCATATGCAGGACTGAGCAGCGTGGGAGGCTGGTGGTCCCACCTGCAGGTCCCGGGGTCTGATTCAACTCAGGGAGAGGGAAACTGTCCAAGGGCCTCAACTAGCCAGGAAATACGAGGGCACTTTATTTATTTATTTATTGACTTTTTGGGTCACACCTGGCAATGCACAGGGGTTCCTCCTGGCTCTGCACTCAGGAATTACTCCTGATGGTGTTCAGGGGACCATATGGGATGCTGGGAATCGAACCTGGGTCGGCCACGTGGAAGGCAAACATCCTACCCGCTGTACTATCCAGCCCCCAAAATTCTTATTCTTATGGTCAATTAATAGTCAACTGTTAATGGGGCAGTCCTACGAGGGTTCTTTAAAGCAAAGATTTCCTTGTCCCAAGACTGTTTTCAGTTTTGTAATGAGAGTCTGAAATGCTGATCCCAACCCTCCCCCCTCAAATGTCTAAGGTAGGCTGGGGGCGGGCTTCTGCTTCGGGTCATGGCAGAATCTGCCCCATCCCCAGAGACCCGGATAGGTGGCTCAGGGCAGGACGGGCCTGGAGGAAGAGCTGGCTTGCCGCTGTCCTCGGGCAAGCTGTGGCATGTCCGTCCTCGTGGCCAGGCGAGCAGGCGGCGGCAGCTGCTCCGGGCTGAGGGGCACCCTGGAGAGACCCTCCTTTCTGCTCCCCTTATGCCAGCCCGGCCACAGCTGCTGAGCACCTGACAGTCCCCGCACCAGCCTCCGCGCCGCCCCTCCTCCGCGCCTCCCCGTGCTCCGGAGCCAAACTCGCCGCTTATGGCTGCTGACTGGGAGGACGAGCACTGCGGCCTGCACCCTGCCATAGGCTGGGTCTACAGAGCAGGGCTGGAAGGCACAGGACGCTGATGAGAGGGACCCCTGTGGGAGGGAACGGGGAAGCAGGACCTGATGGAGGGGCGGGGGCAGACGGCAAGAGCTGGGCCTGGAGAAGCTCAGCAAGCCCGAGGAGCTCAGAGTGAGACACCGGGCAGCAGGGTTCTGCACTGCTGAGGAGCCTCACAGCCCGTTCGCAGCCTGGCCACTCACACCCCTGCTCACTCACCCCTGCTCACTCATAGCCCAGACACTCACACCCCTGCTCACTCACCCCTGCTCACTCATAGCCCAGCCACTCACACCCCTGCTCACTTACCCCTGTTCACACACCCTTGCTCACCTACCCCTGCTCACTCACCTCTGCTCACACACACCTGCTCCCTCACCCCTGCTCAGTCATCCTTCTCACTCACAGCCCTGCTCACACAGCCCTGCGCAGTCAGCCCTGTTCACTCACCCTTGCTCACTCACACCTCCTGCTCACACACCCCTGCTCACTCACACCCCTGCTCAGTCACAGCCCTGCCACTCACAAACCTCTGCTCACTCACCCCAGCTCACTCAACCCTGCTTACACACCCCTGCTCAGCCACCCCTGCTCACTCACACCACCATTCACTCACCCCTATTCACACTCCTGCTCACACACCCCTGCTCACTCACACCCCTGCTCTCTCCCTGAGGAGATGGTCTCAGGCTAGAGGCTCAGGGAGAGACTGGCTGCAGACCATCCCCGCACACACACCCACCTCCCACTACGCAAACCCACCCCCTCCGCAAACTCTCCCTGGGGAGAGTGTCAGGGCAGCCACACCGATTGATCCGATTGATCCCGCCCGCCTGCATCAGGCAGAGAGGAGCTGATCTGTGGATCTGTCTCACAGATGAGCGCCCCGGGGGCGGGCAGTTTGCCCAGAGCAGTTCCCAAACCTGGCAGCGTCCCTGAAGCTGGGTCTGTCCACGGCAAGATTTAGGGTCTCCTCACTCTCTGTGGGGGCCCTGCCCTGGGGATCCACATGCATCTGTCGCTCCTGGCTGCAAGTAGGAACTAGATGAGGGGGAGCATCAAGGGTCATTTTCTTTGAGTTTCACCCCCACAAAACCTCGGTAGGTTCCAACCGCCCTTGCCCTCATCTTCCTCCTCTGGCCCCTCCTGCACCCCCCCTCCTCAATCCTCATGGTCCACCTCCGCACCAGGCCTCACCAGCCATTGATGACTGACCCAATTTGAGTCGTTCCGGGACTTCTGTAGGAGCCACCTGGAAAAATCTAACTCGTTGTCTGCACTTGACCCCGCGACCTTGTAGACCTGGAGCTGGATGTGATCCAGTGATTCCATTCCATGCGACACACCACCCCAGAATGCAGCAGCTTCCGGCAGCAGTGGTTTATTATTTCTTGTGGTTCTGTGCCGTGGCGTGGGTCCTTGGCCTCCCGGCGTGTCTGCTGGGCTGGCTCCTGTGGCTGTGCAGAGAGACCCAGAGGAGAGAGCACTTGGGGAAACGCGAGAGGACATTTACAGCTGAAGGATGAGAGAACACCCAAGGCCTTCCCGTGCCCTGTCAGTGCCGGGTGCGGCCTTCTAAGAAATGACAGTGTTTCAGAACCCCCCCAGCTCTGGGCAGAAACATCCCCTCCTTGCCCTTGTGGCCTCTCTCTGGGCGTGGAAAGAGGACAGAAGCTGAAAAGGGTTCTGTGCCTTGAAGCACCAGCCCACCAGCCCCTAGCGTGCAGCCTCCGGGAGCACACACAGCTCTGCAGCACTGCGGAGGGAAGAGCCCACCGGGATAGGTTGCAACAGTTCTAGGACACGCTCGGGAATTTTGCATGCACCATTTACTTTTGCGTTGTTGTTCTGGGGCCACACCCAGCCATGCTCAGGGCCTCCTCCTGACTCTGTGTTCAGGGATCACTCCTGATGGGGCTCCGGGGGCCGTATGGGATGCTGAGAATAGAACCTGGGAGGGGTGTGAGCAAGGCCAGGGCCCTGCCCGCTGCACTCGCCTCGTCCTGCACCATTTACTTTGCTGGGCCATAGCATCCTCTTCCCTAAACCTCCGGCCCTAAACAGCCCCTGGCGGGCCGAAAAGTAGATCAACCGACACAGCCTAAAGGGGACCTTTCCCTCTGCTTCCTTATTTTGTTCTCTCCCTCTGTGTCCTAGAAGTCTCAGCAATAAAGCCACCTCTTCGAGGAAGCCTTCCCTTTGTTCTGACCCTCCACTGGCCCAGCCTCTGGTACTGCCTGTTGACGTGGCTGGCTCTGAGCTCCTGCATCACCGGGCTGCTTCAGGGACCCCCCAACCCCCACCCCCATGACTGCAGCAGTGCCTAAAGCAGGCCCCTAGGGTCTGCTGAACCATCATGTGAGCGGAAGTTCCTGTCTACTTCTGCTCGACCTCTGGACCTTCACTCCCGGGGGTTGGGGTGGGGGGAGAATTTTGGGAAGCACCTTTGAAAGGACCGTCGCTGAGGTCCCCGATGACGGGAGGGGTCAGGGCACCGTCTCCTGTGTCCAGTTAGACCTTAGCACAGCCCTTCTGCCCCAGTGGGCCAGGCCCTGTCAGAGGCGTGACAAACAGCTCGGCTGATGGCTTATAATGTCGGAGATGATGGAAACAGGGAGGCGAAGGCTGAAAGAATGGGTTGGGGACGCTTGTCATAACTTTATTTGTGGGAGGTGAGTTCCTGTCCGCTGGGTGATGGATGGTGCCAGGGCAGGCGCAATACGGACCCTGCACTGCGTCTCCCCCTTCTCGCTAAGCCAAATGACTTCGGGGATGAAAAATGACTTTCTTCGGAGAAGCGGGGGAGGGGAACTTCAGGGGAAGGGACCGTGTGGTCAGCACCTTGGAATGACTTTTGCTTTTCTTGCTGAGAGTTGAGTTTTGCTGCACCCAGTTGGACAACTCCTTTTCCTGTTCCCTCCACATAAGGATTATTATTGATTGACAATTCATTATGGTCAGGTACTATTGGCAATAATCCTAGACATGTTATTTGACTAAAAGCTCCAGAGTGGCTTTCAAAACAGATGTGTACTGTACATATGGGTAAACTGAGGGACGAAGAGTGGAAATAGTGTACCCCAAGATCCTATGAAAAAATTGGGAGACCTGGGATTTGAACCTGGGTTCAGTGTCTCCAAAGACTCACCCTTTCCCTTGACGTTATCGTAAAGAACATGTATGTAGCATGTGGTAAGTCCCTTGAAAGTAGAATGAAGACAGGAAGCGATCTGGTGGTGGTAAGTCCAGAAAGGCTATCCAGAAGAGATATCTGAGTTGGTTCTAGAAGGACAAATGAAATGTAAAGTGGTAGAGAAGGAGCTGAATTTGGATGAGAAAAGAATGTCTTTTTTTTAGGGGCGGGGGTCACACCCGGCAATGCACGGGGGCTAGTCCTGGCTCTGCACTTAGAAATTACCCCTGGTAGTGCTCAGGGGACCATATGGGATGCTGGGAATTGAACCTGGGTTGGCTGTGTGCAAGGCAAATGCCCTACCTGCTGTGCTATTGCTCCAGCCCCAAGAACATGTCTTTTTTTTTTTGCTTGCCGAGACCAGTCCTATCTAACAGCGCCTCAGTTGGGGATGTGTGAGGGGAGTGATCCATTCTCTCATGGATGACCATGGAATTTATCAAGCTATTTATGAAGTTTCCATTTCTCTTCTGAGCCATTGGTTTGGAAACAGATATGGAGCAATTTGACCAATGGAGATAGAAGTGTTTTCGCAGAGCCCCTGGGAAAGGGATTCTTGGGTTCTTGGGAAGAGGAAATCCCTCTTCTTTTGCAGGCGATGGTCATGCCAGTAATGGCACCACAGGTAGGTGCAGTGACCACCTGAGGACCAGGCCCCTGGGACGCCCCAAATATTGCTCTGTGCAGGGCTTCCTTCTGTCCAAGGTTGCTGGACCTTGCACCCCTCAAACAACGCAATAATTCTGCATCTCTAGGTCCTTGGTACTTAGTAGGTGTCACTAAAGAGGAAAGATGTGCCAGGAGAGGGAGCAAACATATCCCTCCCAGCCCGGGCTTCACACTATGCAGCCTGGAGACCGGAACCAGATTCTAGGCCTGCCCCAGACTGCTTGGGGCCACTTTGCTTGAGTCTTCTTACTGTTTGGCCCTTGCTTGGCTCTCCCAGCTTGGTGTTTCATGTCTGAGAGACACCCGTTGGAATTAATGTTGCACTTAGTATTTGGGATGATGGATATCTCTGGTTGTGCTGGGCCTGCTTTCATCCTGCTATGCCTGCACCCAGCCACACACTGCTGACCCCGAACCTCCTTCACTCCCTCAGGTGGAGGCCCAGCCAAAGCCAAGCCAATCAGAAACCTTACTTCACTCTTTCATCTAGATGCCCAGCCAAAGCCAAGCCAATGAGAGACCTTCCATGGAATCTTCATTTATTTATTCATTAGTTTAATATTTATTCATCCCTTTTGTTTTTGGCCACACCCTGAAGTGCTCAGGGATTACTCCTGGCTCTGTACTCAGGGATCATTTCTGGTGGGCTCAGGGGACCCTATGGGCAGCCAAGGATCAAATCGTGCTTGGGCTGCATGCAAGGCAAGCTCTCTACCTGCTGTACTATCTCTACAGCCCATCATTGAATTAATTAATTAATCAGGTCATTTAATTAATTAATTAGTAACACAAGATAGTTTTTTTTCTTTTGGGGTCACACTCAGCGTTGCACAGGGGTTATTCCTGGCTCATGCACTCAGGAATTACTCCTGGTGGTGCTCCGGGGACCATATGGGATGCAGGGAATAGAACCGGGTTAGCAGTATGCAAGGCAAGTGCCCTAACCACTGTGCGATTGCTCCAGCCCCACAGGATAGTTTTTAATTGAAACTTATTTATTTAGAGAGAGATGAGGAGAGAAAGAGAGAAGTATGTGTTCGAGAGAGAATACAGACACCTCCAGCATGGAAATAAGAAACAGTGGCAAGCAAGCATGATTCGTGTTCAAGGGAGAACATGGCTTGAAGAGCGAGCACATCATTTTATTTTTTCCCCTTGTGAGGGTGGGGCTGACATCCAGGACCTCATATATGCAATGTGAGTGCTCTGCACTGAGACTCATCTCCAGTGCTCCATGGGACTGTTCAACCTAGACCCAACGAGATGGATATGGGGAAGGAAGCGAATGAGGGAACATAACCAGGCCCAAGACTAGATGCTTGTGTTAGAGAAAGACCAAAAGAGAGTGATTTCTCCCTTCCCCAGTTGCATTGAAATTCCTCCAACATTTTGAAAATCCCTTGTTGGAGGAAGAACAGCCAGTAGTGGTTAATGGGACGTGTGCATAGTTCACATCACCTTCTCTGAAATCTGTCTACACCTGGTTCTGTGCCCCTGGGCCAGTCACCTCCCTCTGCCAACACCACCCCCCCCACCCCGGCCGCCCCCACCCTCTGAGCCTAGACGCCATCGTTTGTGAAATAGGAAGAGATTAACGTTTAGGATTAACTAAGAGCCCAGAGCATCAGAAACAACAAACAGGAATGCAGGGTCTGTAACGTGGATGCAGGACATGCCCAAGGTCACAGAGTCAGCCGGGATGGTGAGGGGGCCAGCCTAGGGTGCCTGATCTCGGAGCTCCCAGGGCAGTCTCTGCCTTCACTTTTCTCTCCAAAGGTCAGCGCCCAGAATTCAGGCCTGGGGTTTTGGCAGCTGGATCCTTGCTCCTTGGTGCTGGCTCAGCCAACTGTAACTAAGAATTGACTTTGCTTTCCCCTTCTTCCCCCAATTTCCCTCCCCCTCTGCGCTCCTGGACAGTATTTCCCTGGGGCTCCCGTTACCAATTTGCAGAGCAAAGGCACGCACAGGCAGTTCAGGGGTGGTGCGAGCTCAGCGGCTCTGGTATTGTTTTTAATTCAATATTTTGTCCCTGTGCGCCAGCTTCCTTTATTGGATGAGAACACTGTTATTGGATCCTGCCCTGCAGGAGAAAATGTGGACTTCCCCGGACAATGGCAGCTAGGTTGTTCTAGAGTCTGATGAGTCAAAACAGGGTGAAAAGACAGCAGAGAGCTCCAGAAAATCTAGTGGTTACAAGCTGTTATGTGACATGCACAAAAATATTAACATATGTATTCTTAACCTTTCTCCTTGCCCTCTCTTCTTCGGAGAACAAAGCCCAGAAGGCAGCCTGTACATTGTTCTCTTCCTTTTTCTGCCCATCCATGGCAGGTTTTGGTCTTATATTTTATATCTACATTTCTCCAATGCTACTAAGCCCTGAGCATCTATTGCTGGACAACTGGTCTACCCTGTCTTCTTGTGCTGCCCTCAAACTCATTGTTCTTATAAGACAGTCCTGGGATCTTCAAGAAATCTGCGATAAGCCCAGAGAGATAGATTAAAGCACTTGCTTGGCATATGGGCAACCCCATTTTGAGCTGTACCACATATTGTCCCCCTGAGCACTTCCAGAAGTGATCCTTGAGTACAGAACCAAGAGTAACAGAGCCCTGAACATAATTGGATAAGACCCTCCAACTGAAAAAAAATTAAATTTAAAGAAACCTGAGCTAAAGATTCAGGTGAACAACTTATTTTGTGTGTGTGTGTGTGTGTGTGTGTGTGTGTGTGTGTGTGAAATCTCAGGAAACATTGACAGAAAAGGGGGAAAGGCAATGGGTCAAGGGGTTAACCAGCAGGTTAGTCTGTGAGCTCTGGGGATTTGACCCCACTAGGAAACTTTGGGATTCACTGAACATCAGGGAACTGAAAATTATCCCATCTGAGAAATGAGGGGGCTGAGTATTTATCTACTGAGTCCAGTGGTGCAGAGTTGGGGAGAGAAGAAGGGAGTTAATTCTTTGACAACTCTGAGCTGCTCCCTAGGCAGGCAAAGCACGCTCCTGAGAGGGCTGCAAGTCTGCAACAATCTGTCCGGCGTTCCCTGACACTTGTAGAGGCCATTGAGAGGAAGTCACTGACTACCCATCTTCTGTAGGTATATTCCTTAACTTACAGGGTTTCTTTCTTTAATCTTAGGTGGAACGATCCAAACCCTTTTTGCCTTTCTGTAAGATCCCAGTGAACTGATGCCTTCCTATTTTTTTTTTTTTTTGCTTTTTGGGTCACACCAGTGAAGCACAGGGGTTACTCCTGGCTTTGCACTCAGGAATTACTCCTGGTGGTGCTCAGGGTCCATATGGGATGCTGGAAATCGAACCCGAGTTGGCCGCGTGCAAGGCAAACGCCCTACCTGCTGTACTATCGCTCCAACCCCATGTCTTCCCCTTTCTGTTGACTTCCTTTACCTCACTCTTCACCTCCCTCCCTGCACACCTGTCATTTGGGCCTTTTCCTTAGCTCTCAAATATCCTTTCTCTACCACAGGACTTTTGTCCATGTTCATCCCACTACCTGGTTCTTCCACATCCCCTGGGTACTTCCAACGCATCCTTCAGATCTCTGGGCAGTTCACCACCCAGGGCACTGGCTTTCTGCTCCTCTAAGTATTTGTGGGAGCATGTGATTAATGTCTATCTTTGCCAACAGATTGAATGCTAGGACCCCAGACACTGGCTGGTAGAATAGCAAGAACCTGATCTTTTGTTGACTGGATGAATGGGTGAGTGAAGACTGTGCTGCTCTTTCTTGTGCCAGTTATAATATTGGGTACAAAGAGGAATCCCAAAGAAATTAAGAGCCCAAATAGACACATGCAGGAAGGACACCATTTCTGGGGGGAATATAAGAGAGCAGGGTGATATTTCAGATGGAAGAGTAGAGAAAACAGATCTGATATGCTGGTGTTGTTAGGAAAATATCATGCTTTGTGGGTCAGAGAGCAGGTAGGGTTCTTGCCTTGCATACAGCTAATCCAGTACTGCATATGGTCCTCTGAGCCCTGCCAGGAGGTCCTTGAGCGCAGAGATAAAAGGAAGACTTGAAAAATGCTGGGTGTACCCCCCAAACAGGAAGAAATAAAGGAAGAGAGAAAGAAAGGAAGAAATAATAATAAAGAGAGAAAGAAAGAGATAGGAAGACAGAAAGAAATAACAATTTATATTTCATAATTCAATAGTAGCTCTTTGCTGTTTTGTCAGAAACTTCCTTTAAGATTGATTTTTTTTGGTATGTGTGTATTCTTTGAGCATGCACTACTTTATGAGACTGGAGACATTCTTCCTAAGATCCCTACTTGTATATTGTCTGTGTCCTTTGGAATCATGAGTTGGTAAAAAGGTCACAGGATTTTGAGCCACACTAACTTGGGTGTGAATCTGGATGCAACTCTTTCTGGTTGTGTGTCCTTGAACAGGCTGCTTACTCTTTCTAAGCCTTGCTTTCTCCATCATCTGTGAAAGAGAGGGTAATATCAGGGCCTGACATGAAACTTGGGCGGTTACACAAATGAACTACGTGACTTCATATAGCAACTGAACTCATCACACATTGAGTGGGCCCCCTAGTCTATGCCGGACACAGTCATTCTTACGGAACCTCAGCAACACGGAAGTGTTTGAGGAAGAAATTGTTCAGAGCCCACTGGCAGCCAGGAAGATGGCTCAGGGTCAGGAGCACATGCCGTGTGTGCCCAAGGACTGCCCAGCACTGCCTGCCTCCCTGCAGCCCCACTGGGTGTGCCCCTGGAGGCCCCGAGCACTGCCTTGGTGACTTAAGCAGCAGCACATCTTTGAGCCCAAGCCCTGAACCCTCCAGCCCCATTAGGGTACTGTCAGTGTGGATCCGGCTGCTCTGGGGGCTACAAGGCCACCCCCCATGGGGCTTGGTGAACTATGAGTTGCTGGGGATGGACCCGAGAACCTCTGCACGCCAGTATATGCTCCAGCCCTTTGAGATGTCTTCCCAGCCCTATGGAACTCATTATTGAATTTTTCATGGTAATATACAATATCTGGCTTATTGACAATGGGTGCTCAGTGAATTATTATTATTATTATTTGACTTTTTTGGGTCACATCCAGCAATTATTAGTGGTTATTCTTGGCTCTGCACTCAGGAATTACTCCTGGGGGTGCTTGGGGGACCATATGGGATTCTAGGGATAGAACCTGGGTCAGCTGCGTGCAAGGCCAACACTCCACCTGCTGTGCTATTGCCCCAGCCCCCCACCTTTTTTTTTTTTGAGCAAGGGCACACATGATAGTGCTCCAGGGTTACTCCTGGCTTTGCACTCTGGGCTCACTCCTGGGAGGACTTGAGGGACCACATGGGATGCCGGGGATTGAACAGGGCCAGCCGCATGCAAGGTAAGTGCTATACTACTATAACCTGCTATTCTACTGCTCTGGCCCCACCCAGTGAATTCTCACCTACTGCATGAATTGGGTATTCTCCGAGTTTTTCAGATGATGAAGAATGACCTTGAAGTGACTGTCCTTCTTGAGGAAGTTCCATGATAGAGTAACTCCATAGTTTTTTAAATGAGTAATATACACATGATCTTGTGCTAAAATCAAACACCATCTTCTAATAGGTTCTTCTATAAAAAGCAGCCCTGGGTACCAAAGTTGGGGAGGGGAGTCTGATCAGAGGAATAACGGGGGAGAGAAGGCAGTTCTTCTGCTCCTCTTCCTGGCCAGGTCTCCACACCTGGAGTATAAGAACAGCTGAGTCCTGTTCTTCTGGTGCATCATTCGAAAGCCAAAAGATGTGTTGACTGGCGTAGGGAGGGATCAATGAACTAATGGACAAGTTTGTGTTTCCATGTTTGCTTCTTAGCCTCTAAGACCAACCCGTGGCTTCCCCAGAGAGAGCCAGCAAGACCATGAGTAAGCCTTTGATATTAGCTTCATTTCTCTGTTTTATGCCCTCCTCCATGTTTTTTCATTTTCTTACACCTTGTTCTAATTTATGCTACCTTGCTGTGTTATATGTATCTTTGTAAGTCACCTTAAATCCTTACTGGAATAAGGTGGAGATATAAATAAAGACATATAACATAAATATAAAATACAACAAGCTCTATAAAAACCTATTCCTAAAACACAAACAGTGGTTCTTTATCATGGGGAGGAACAGGCTGGTTAGAAGTGTATTGGGGAAAGGGGTGGCATCCACAGGGGATAGATGTCTGTCATTTGACAAAGCCCGAGCTTTAATAGTGTCAAGATAAAAATTGCTTTCATTTTATTACCTTTATATTTTTCATATTCAATTATTTCTGGAATACTTATTCAGGGTAGAAAACAAGAAAAAACAAAATAGAGAGAAGAAAATTAAAATCACTTATAATTCATGACTCAGATCATCGACAGTAACCTGTGGTTGAAGAATCTTTGGATCTTTTGCAGAGGTGATCCAGAGAGCGTTGCCATAGGACTAGTAGGACTTAGAATCTGCAGAGCTAAGTCTCTCCTCACAGGTAAAAGGGTGGTGAGGAGAAGGAGGAAGACAGAAAGAAAAAAAGAGGGAGATCATAAGGAGAGAAGAAGAGGTCACACAAACAAAACAACAAACTATCATAGCTCACACTTTGTTCTCTCTTATGCTGCGGCAAATCTGGCTCCAAGTTATGCGAACAGGTAGGCAAGCCCTTGAGGAATAGAAGCCTTTGGCCTACAGCCAGCCTTGACTCTCTGGGCATGTGTGGGAGCCATTTTGGAAGTGGCGAATGGCTTGATGATTACCCGTTAGAGGATCTCTGTGCTGGGAACTATGGTGCCAGCCTGTTTCCAGAGTCCTCATTCACAAACCTCTGAGAGATTATTGCATGTTCATGGTGGTTCTTTAAGAGTTGGGGCTAACCCATTCCACATTCCCAGAGAAGGCTCGGTAACTCATAGCTCCTTCAGTTCACTGCTTTCAGGAGCCCAAGGCAGTAGTGGTCCTCCACTGACCCCAAGTGAAAGATGCTCAAAGGAGGTTTTCCACCTCCCTTACTGGGGCACTGAGGAGGAGAGAGAGAGAGCTCTTCAGAGTCAAGGTTTTATGAAGCTCACTCCTTTCCTGTAAGGCATCATGAGGTTCATTTCCATGGCATTCCCAGTCACACATTTTTTGGTTGCAGAATCCTATATGTGCCCTGGACATGGTTGGTTTTTATCCGCATCCTTGTTTCCTTCTTCCTAAGAGTAAGCCTTAAAAAACGATGATTTTTATAATTCTTTTTGAGGTTGCTGTGGCTGAAACTGCTGTTGCCATCTGGTATCCAGAAGAATAAAATGATTCTAATCTATCCATCATACAACCTCAACAATTAACCACTCACCAACTAACCAATGACGACTCCTCTCTGTACTTCTCTCTACATCCATCCCACCACAAGTGATTTTTGAAGCAAATTTCAGTCATCCTATCATTCATACACATATTCAGTATAGAGCTGTAATATACCAGGCCTCTTAGTCAGATAATTCTATACTAATATTACACCTAAAAAAAACTGTGACCAGAATAATGGCACAAGGGTTAAGTTGCTTGCCATGCTCAAGGCCAACACTGGTTTGATCCCCAGCATCCTATGGTTCCCCAGAAGTGATCCCTGAGCATAGAACCAGGTGTAGACCCTGAACACAATAGGGGTGGCCCCCAAACCAAAACAGCAACCAAAACTACCAGCACTACCATCAACAAAACACTTGAAATAACTCTTTATCATTGCAGATCTATGATTTGAGTTTTTACTTGATTCTCAGTGTAGCAGAGAATATATGTTCTCCTTATGTCTAATCAAGACCAGTACCCACTGGGAGGCATAATTACTCTTTCACGTACCATAATCACTGGTGGCAGGATCAAAACAGTGACACAGTGCTGCTTGAAAAGTTAACTGTACCCATATTATGACTGTGAAATATGTATTCAGAAAAGGTTGGATTGGATTATTACCATTTACCACAATGGCCAAGTAGCCAAATTTAACAGTTTATAAGTATTTAAAAATATTAGAGTAGAACCCTATGACCCAGCATTTCCACTTTTGGGTATCTAGGACCAGGACAGAAAAACATTCATTCAATAGAACGTCTGCACACCACTATTCAATGCAGCACTCAGTACAATAGCTAATATTTGGAATCAACCTAGATGTCCAACAACAGAGCAGTGAATCACGAAGATGTAGTGTATATATACAATGGAATATTACATAGCTGTAAGGAATGATGATATCGTAAAATTTACTGCAACATAGATGGAACTGGACGATATGTTAAGTGATGTAAGACAAAAGAAGGACAAACACAGGATGACATCACTTATATGTGATATTTAGAGTAACTGGATGAGGAAATGCAATGGTTTTAAGAGGGATGCCTAGATCACCTTGACCCCAGAGTATAGGGAGAAGGAAAGAAATAGAATAAAGAGGAAGGGGAGAAGAGATAGAGGAGAAACAATAGGGGCAGGGTCAAGAGGACCCACGTAGGGTACATTGGTTGTATTAAGAAATGATAGAACTAAATAGTCAAAGCATAGAGTCAACACAATTGAAACCATGAGATCCAAACTTTAATTAAAAAAATATTTATTTGGGCTGGAGCAATAGCACAGCGGGTAGGGTGTTTGCCTTGCACGCGGCCAACCCGGGTTCGATTCCCAGCATCCCAAATGGTCCCCCGAGCACCACCAGGAGTGATTCCTGAGTGCAAAGCCAGGAATAACCCCAGTGCATTGCTAGGTGTGATCCAAAAAGCAAAAAAAAATGTTTATTAGGTGATTGTCCAATTTAAAAGGTGCCTGTCAAGATGGCAGGCTGAGGCTGGGATATGGGTGGGTGGGTAGGAGAGGGAATCTGGGAACTCTGGTGGAGGGAAGTTGACACTGGTGGCAAGATTGGTGATGGAGCATTGTGTGTCAAAAACCCAACTATGAATAAATATCTTTAATAAATAATTCACAGTTCTTTAATAAAATAAAATTTTGGAAAAAATAAAAATATTAGGGCTGGAGCGATAGCACAGTGGGTAGGGCATTTACCTTTACGCATCCGACCCGGGTTCGATTCCCAGCATCCTATATGGTTCCCCGAGCACCGCCAGGAGTAATTTCTGAGTGCATGAGCCAGGAGTAACCCCTGAGCATCGCTGGGTGTGACCCCAAAAGCAAAAAATATAAATAAATAAAAATTAAAAAATTTAAAAATAAATAAAAACATTAAGAGTAGGGAGGACCTAGGTACCTGAGTTTTTAAATAAATAGGGAATAGGGGTTCCTCCCGAAGTCCAGAATTTGCATTCAGCCCCCCAGAAAACATGGGTTTTCTGTGACTGTGGCTCACTTTGTAACCTCCCTGCTTGCTCAGTGCCTGCATTGAGTGTCAGGACTCTTTCAGTGGCATCATCTGCTTCCAGTCAGTTCAAAGTGATAGAACAGGAGCTCAATAACAGGGATAAGTGCAGAGTTAGGTGGTTTTTAGAATGAACATTTTCTCAAGGGAATTATTGTTCATTCCGGTAGATATGCTACTGGGGCAGTGACGGTGAGAGGAAGAGACTCGATTACCTCTCGCAGCATCAGGTCCCAACTTACTTGGCCCACCACTCAGTGCCCCCTTGGAAACCTACCTTCTTTAGGTGAACAAATACAGAGCACTCCCAATTGCACCCATGGTAACAGCTGTCCCCTGATCATACCTACACCCCCATTGAGGGTTGATACCACCCACCTTGGGAAACAATGAATTGTAAGCTTCAAGTTTAAAGAATTCAGTAGTTCACAGCTACTCTTTGAGGGGGGGGGGTGCTGGAGGTTGGACCAAACTGAACTTCACCAAGCAATCATTGGTTAATTGATTGGTCCATTTGTTAAATTGTCAACTATTCAGTGTCTATGAAGTTCTAGGTATTGTGTTCAGCTCTAAGGTTATTAATGGGCAATAATTTAGCAATCACTGCCTTTTTGAGCTTAGAATATGCTAAGGAAAACAGATCCAAAAATGAGTAAAAAGCAAATAAATCCAGAAACAAAATCACAGTGTTCTGAAGACAATGGTAGGAATGCTTGAGTGACAAGGAGGCCCCGTCTTGTGTCTCACAGCTGGGAAAGGGTCTGTGATGCATTGACATGGAGCTGAGACCTGAGGGTGTGATCCTCAAGTCTTATCCTCCAGAAATTCCTAAAGAATAGAGAAAAAGATATAATTTAATATGGCATTTAATAAGAGCCCCCGTGATCAGAACTGCCTGATAAAATACAAAACGCACAGTTCAATGTCTCTTTCAGATAAGCAGCAAGAAGTTTATAGTATCTTATGAAATACCACCCGGACTGCAGGTCAAAAATGTTTATGTTTATCTGACATTCAAATTTAAGTGTTTCATATAATTTTATTCAATCTGGCAAATATATCCCTGATTTTCCCTAGCCAGTCTCTTGCATTGTCTCCCTCCATTCCCTCCATACACCATCACGAATCACGAATCACGACCATCCTGTTATTCGTCGATTGCCTCGAGCAGGCCCCAGTAACGTCTCCTTCATCCTAGCCCTGAGATTATATTCAAGGCTCTTTAGGAGAATGAGACCCATCATTGTTACTGGTATTTGGCATATTGGGTACGCCATGGGGAGTTTGCCAGATTCTGCCGTGTGGGCAGGCTACATTCGGTAGCCTGCCAGTTTGTCCAAAGTAGGAATGAGATAATAAGATGTCGCGGCCGCACAGTTCTGGGAGCTGGTTTTTATAGTCTCTGAGTCTTGGACATTGATGGGATTACACGGCGCCAGGGGGCCAGTTGGTGGATGTGACCCCCGCCTACTGGAATTTGGAGGATAGCCATACTAAAAGGGTCTAACTTGGGGAGTATACTGGGGTTTTGGGTGGTGGAAAATGTGCACTGGTGAAGGGATAGGTGTTTGATCATTGTATGACTGAGGCTCAAATATGGAAGCTTTGTAACTGTTCTCACAGTGGTTCAATAAATAAATTTTAAAAATGAAATTAAATTTTAAAAAATTAAAAATAAAAAATAAAATAAAAGGGTCTAACTTCTATGTTGTTCTCTGCCTGAGCCTGAAGCTTCCCCCATGTCTTTCTGACAACTCTTCTTTATTATTTAACTTTTTTATTTATTTATTTTACTTTTTCACTGAATCACTGTTAAGATAGACCCTTACAAAGCTGTTCATGATTAGGTTTCAGCCGTACAGTGTACATTTCCATCCCTCCACCAGTGTACATTTCCCAGTACCAGTGTCTGCAAGTTCTCTCCCATCACCCCAACCCCCAACCCCAGCCTGCCTCTAGGCAGGCGCTTTTCTTCTGTCTCTGTCTCCATCTCTGTCTCTGTTCCTCTCTCTGTCTCTCTGTCTCTGTCTGTCTGTTTGTCTGTCTGTGTCTCTCTGTCTCTCTCTCTCTCCTTTTGGGCATTGTGGTTTGCAATATTGATACTGAAAGTGACAAACTCTTTGTATCCATTAGAACCCAGTGCACTCTGGGAACCTTCCCGGGCAGAGCAACTTATCCTCATTCCAGATACACACTATACTGGATTCTCACAGGGTTTTGCCTTCAGTCTCTTAAAATACACAGACAAAACTCAATGCCTAAGGGAAAAAGGTTTAAGCAATGGTCTCACTTAGGATCCCCACTCTCCAAATCAATCCCACTTGACTCAGTATTAACATCAAACATTGAGTTTGCATTATTGACTGTGCATGCATGCAGATGTGTGTGTGTGTGTGTGTGTGTGTGTATCCCAGGTGCTGGACTAAGTACTTAGCATGCAGCATCTCATGTTAGCTCCTCACAATCTCGAAAGGCAAGTTCAGTTGAATCTCCATTCTTTGGATGAGGGATGTAGACACACGGAGACAAGTTTCTTATATGTGTTTTTGCACCTGTAAACACATCTCATTACAATGATCTCTTCATGAGGTCCCCTCCCCGCCCCATCAAACAAGAAGGGAAGTTCCAAAAGGACAGAGGCAGGAACAATTTTTTTCTTATATTCTTAGATTCTAGAGTGGTGCCTGGCATTGAATAAGCATTCAGTAAACTTTTGTGAATGAGTGAACAAATCACTTTACAGATGAGGAAGCTGGAAAAGTAACTCACCATGAGCACACAGGTAGATGTGGTGGGACTCTGACTCAAACCAGACTCAGTGATATGCTGGTGTTGAACAAGCAGTACATTGTGAAAACAATAACCCTCACTTGTAGCATTTGTTGAGTTCTGTGACATAAATACTCCCACCATGGCTGATTTCAAACAACCAACCTAATGTTAATATAGTTGAAAATTTCCTCGAAATACCGTCATAGGCGCGTACAAGCCTCTCTACTCAAGTTGGCTCCAGAATCCCACAAACTAGAACATAGTTCTAAAAGATTCACGGTTCTAAAGGACACATCCTCAGCATTCCTGTTGCTTCCTGAACAGGGCACTGACCATACTCATAGCTAAATAGGAGGGGAAAAGACACCCAAACAACTCAGTCCAAAGATTGCATAGGTGATGTGGAAATAGCACAAACCCAAGGCAGGAAGGAAATTCAAGGAACTGGAATACAAGGCACATGCTTTGCCTACATTCAATGCCAGGGGACTGATTAGCCCTCCAGAACCCTGAGGAGAGGCTTCTGAGCACCATGCTGGGTGCAGTTCCCTCTGGTGTATCCCCAAAGCCAAATAAAATAAATAAACAAAAATCCATAAAGCACAAACCCAATCATTAAACTTCCCTGAGACAGACCTTTCAACACCTTCCCAGTGTTTCAGCCCCAAATACAATCTAGTTACTATAATCCAGAAGCCCATTGAGAATGCTCTCCTGGTTCCAGGTATGTACTGAGTCTTGCTTTGTTTTGATTTTTTGGCCGCATCCAGCGATGCTCAGGGGTTGCTCCTGTAGGTGTTTGGAGGATAGTGTGGTGCTAGGGATTGGACCCACGTTTCCGCAAGCAAAACGTGCTCAACCCATCTATCTCTCTGACTGAGCATGAGGCTTTTTGTACAGATATTCAGATATTGTGCTGATCATGGCATGTACAATTCCTGTTGTCATAGGCTCTGCACTAGTAAGGCAGCAAACAACCATGAAGTGCACAGTTACAAATTGAGTGAGATATGCATCCTGGAGGAAGGGCTAGAAATGAGAGTGAAGAGGAGAGATTTTTTAGTAGGATGATGGTAAGTTGAGAAAGGTAAAGGTAAAAGCTAAAGGCCCTCCCGTTGATCGTTGATTTGCTCGAGTGGGCCCAGTAACGTCTCCATTGGAGACTTTGTTGTTACTGTGTCTGGCATATCGAATACTCTCGGTAGCTTGCCGGGCTCTCCGAGAGGGGCGGAGGAATCGAACTCGGGTCGGCCATGTTGGCCGCTTGTAAGGCGAACGCCCTACCCGCTGTGCTATCGCTCCAGCGTAAGTTGAGAAAGACTCCAGGTAAGTTGAGAAAGACTAAGAAAATGACATTTGAGACTCAGTGATGAGAAATTGTTGAATGGGATGTGGGATTAGAAGACAGGGAAAAGAGAATTTAGCATTTTGAAGAATAAAAGCAATTCCCGTGTAATTGGAGAGAGTGGCGATGGGATGGGGGGGATGATTATACTATGGTTTGAGTATTTGTGTCCACCTCCCCCTAAAATTATATTGAAATCCTAACCCCAGAAGAGAGAGTCATCAGAAGAGGTGCTTTGGGTTAAGTCATAAGGACATCCCTCATGAACAGAATGGGCACTTTTACAAAAGAGGTAGTAGTGATTTCTCCAGTCACCACAGTTGAGAATATACCACCCCTGAACCACAAAGCAGCACCCCCCCCTCCCCAGAATAGGCCTGCTTGTGCCTTGGGCACAGATGTCCCAGTCTGCAGAATCGTGTGAAATAAATGTCTGTTGTTTGTAAGCCACTGTGTCTAGTATTGTTACAGCAGCCCGAATAGATCAAGATAAATGATATGAAGTGGAGGACGGGGCACTAATAGTTCAAGGAGGAGGCTAACTACACGTTGAAGATAGAGCCACACTGGGACTTAGATGCACCCTTTGAATGATTCTCTTCTGCAGAGAAACAACTTTCTCCTATAGAAAACCTTTGTACTTAATAGTCGAATGAACATTATCCAGTCCCCACAGTGCCTTGCATTGACAAAAGAAGTCCAGAAAGGAAAATAAGATCATCCACAGCTTTGTAGTTGGTAATATTTATACCCTTGGGAAATTGCTTACCCAGCCAGCACAGCCTGATGGAATACAGCGGGGCTGTGAAGGACTGATATCTGTGTAATGGAGAATTTCTACAGATCCACATTAAAAAAAATGGAGAAAGGCCTTGGGAATGTGGTTCAAGTGGTAGGTCCTGACATCCCAGCACTGTGACCCTCCTCATCCCCCAACACAGCTGACTGAGTGTGGCTTTGATAGCTGTAGGAGCGCCTCCAGGAGTGGCCCCAACAACTAAAAAAAAAAAAAGCACTGCACTGTAGCACTGTCCTCCTGTTGTTCATTGATTTGCTCGAGCGGGCACCAGTAATGTCTCCATTGTGAGACTTCTTGTTACTGTTTTTGGCATATCAAATACGCCACAGGGAGCTTGTCAGGCTCTGCCCTGCAGGTGGGATACTCTTGTAGCTTGCCGGGCTTTCTGAGAGGAATGGAGGCTTTTGGGGAAGCTTCTAATCATCTTTACAGGTGTTTCCAGTCAGGCATATATGCGGGCAGGATACTCTCGGTAGCCTGCCGGGTTCTCTGAGAGCAAGAACTAGACAATAAGAGGTCCAAGCTTCTGGAAGCTTGGTTTTATAGTCTCTGAATGTTGGCCATAGATGGGATTACACGGCAAGGGCAGTAGGTGGGTGTAACTGTCTAGCTACTGGAAGATGGGGGATCTGGGTGGAGGAGGCCCAGTTCAGAACCGAGTAGGCTTGGAGATCTTAGCCCCGAATCCTGCACACCTGGGTTTCTCTGCCAGTTCCTTCATGCGTGAGACTCGTTGAAGCATGTGGAGAGTGGTCTTAGCATGGGTGTGGCTGAGGTCTTCAGCTGCTGAGGCTCTGCTCCGGTGGAGAGGGAAACTCAATCTGGCTCCCTCCAAGGGGCCCCAGTGAGGACAGCCAGGCGCAGAGGCAGGAGACTCTGAAATTATATATATAAATGTATATCGTGGTTTATATATTATATATATTTATATATATTGTGCTGCTTTGTGGTTTGAAGGTGGTATTGTTTCGTGGCGTGGTGATTGGGAGAAATCTCTTCTGCCTCTTCTATTAACATGCCCATTCTGTTCATGAGGGATGTCTTTATTTAATATTTAATAATATATTCTAATATTCCCATTATATGCATAATATCATTTTAACACGTGATTAGTGAACAGCTTGGAAATCCAGTGTGTATTTTATCAACAATTCAGCATAATTCAGTTTGCATCAATCGTATTTCTCACATGCAGCAACTACATGTAGTTAATTGACACAGTACTGGACAGTGCAGTTCTATGGTCTCCCGCCTCCGTTTCCTTATCTGCAAAAACTGGGTTCAGGATGAAGACACGTATCCCGCCTAGCTCAAAGGCAGCACCTGAAAGCACGTGGAAAGCTTCGCGTCCGGTACCGACCCTCTCACGGCGCCGCCCTCCTCCAAGGCTCCGCCCTCCGTCCCGCCCCCTAAGGGCACCGGGCGGAAGAAAATGTCCCAAAACCAGCGCGCTTTACGGCAGCGTCGCTTTTTTACAGCAGTGTGGCTGAGGGCGCCGGGAGCGCACTTACATCTCATTGGCTCTGGGGGGGGGGGGCCCCGCTCTGGGCGCTTTACGGCAGTGTGGCTGGAGCGGCTGCCGAAGGGCCCCCGGACGAGAGCGTGAGTGGAGGGAACGAGAGTTGCCGGTGTCAGACGGGCCTGGAACCATGGACGTGGGCGAACTTCTGAGCTACCAGGTAGAAGGGTCCTGGGGGGAGCCGGGGCCGTCGCTTTCCCAGCGGAGGGCTTGCAGGACCAGAGCCCCTTCCTCTCACCTCCTTTCTTGCCCTTCGCTTCCAGGCCCGCGTCTCCCGAGCTCTCCTGCCACCGGGCGTCCAGCCTCACGTCGCACCTCTCTGCCCCGGGACTCCCCTGGGCCTTCTCCATTCATTCCCTCTCGGGGCCTTTGCTTCCGTCCTCGGCCGCCGGGTCCTCCCTGGCCCCGCGCCGCGGCCCGATCGCTCCCAGCTGCGCGGGAGGCCCTGGCCCCAGCCTGTGTTCCCAGCCGACCCCTTTTTCCCGGGATCGCCCTCCTCCCTGGGGGGTGACTGAGGTGCTGCTGCCGGTGCTGGGGGCCGGGGACACTGGTCTTTCTTGCATCTGAGCCCCCGATCTCTGGATTTTTTTGTTTGAAGTGGGATGAAACTGCTGCTGGCGGGAGGTGTTTGCAGTGAGAACTGGAGTAAGTGCTCAGGACTCGAGTTTAGGTGACCTGGATCCCACCCTACATTCCCTTGTCTTCTTCAGCGTGTCCTTGTCCTAGAGCCTCGCTGACCCAGGAGGGCACACCCAGCACCTAGCGCTGTGGGACACTGGCCCCTGGGCCAATCTGAATGGAGAATTGCTGTAAAAACTATAATGCAACTGGTAGGGCCAGTTTGCCTTACTCTGGGGACGAAGGTTCGTGGGCATGCTATATGGTCCCCTCCAGGTACTGCCAGGAGTAATTCTTGAGTCCAGAGTCAGGAGTAGTCCCCGAACATCGGCTGATGTGGTCCCCAAACAAAATAAAACAAACACCTGCTTCTTGAAACCCGTATGTTCTGGGTTTTGAAGACTCGGTAGGAAAATGTAATTTTCATGTTGCGCCTATCACTTGCATGGTTTACATGATTCCATTAGGAATAAAATATGGAATGAAATATTAAAACCTTTTTTTCCTTATGGCTGGACTATATCCACTGATGCAGGCAACTTCTCACTGAGTGCTCCAAGGTCTTGCTCTGCAGTGCTCAGGGTACCATGTGGTACCCAGGATGGAGCCTGTGGCTCTCGCATACAATGTTGCCTAACCTGGGAGCCTGCCCTGCCCTCTGATAACTTTTTTTTTTTTTGGTTTTGTTTTGTTTTGGGGCCACATCTGGCAATACTCAGGGGTTACTTGTGACTGCACTCAGGGATCATTCCTCATGGTGCTTGGGGGACCACATGGGATGCTGGGGATCAAATCCCGGTCCGCCATGTGCAAGGCAAATGCCCTACCCATTGTACTATCACTCCAGCCCTAACCTTTCTTTTTTTTAATTTGAAGTTTTTATCGGGGGCCTAGGCAACATGACTACAGTAGCGTTAGTGTTTATGGTTTTTTTTTTCTGTACAAAGTTACTGCATCTCCACCACCACTGTTTCCAAGAGTCCCCCTTTCTCCCCCTACCCCCCTTGGGCCACTGTCCTTGTGGTCTGCCTCTTTCTCCCTCTCTTTCCACTGCTGGGGCATCTCAGTTTTGTAATCTTCAGTTTTGTAATCTAAGACCTCAGGTTTGTCATCGTTTGTCATCGTTTGATACTGTCCACTTCCTTCCTGTTTTCCTACATACTCTGTTGACTTGGATAGGTAGCCATTAGCCTTTTTTCATGCGGAAGCTAAAATTACATCGAGGCTGGCCCAATATTTCTGTTGAGCAGCTATGCAATAGAAAATTGGAACTTCAGATCTCTGCTACCCCATGTGGCTTGGAGTCTGTTTTGCTTCTGAATGGTGGCGGAGCATTTATAATGCTTAACCTCTCTCTCCCTTGGTTTCCTCATCTGTAAATGTGGCATTATGGTGTCTACACCATAGCTGGTTATAGATACGTACAACAAGATGTAAAATGGTATGACATGTAAAATGCCATGGATTTTTTTTTTTACTGCCTGTGGGAGTGAATGTTCAGTAGTGTCAGTAATTACGCTTGTGCCACTCAGCCTATGTACAGAGATCTGAGTTGGAACTCTACAGATATCATGGGAAAGAATTTGTAAGCAATGGGATTTAAATTTTTTTTTTATTTTATAAAGTTGTTCACAATATTTTATTACACTTAATATTCAAACACCAATCCCACCACCATTACGCCACATTTTGGGTGTTTCATCCTGAACCCCAATCCCTGCCTCAAAGCATCACCGAAATAATAAATTTCCCTCTAAGGTTTGTTGCCTCCTAATTTATTTGAATCCCATCAAATGTGGTGCGTTACTCTTGGAGTATGGGTAGGGTGTGTCCTATGGAGCATTCACGGCTGTACGGTTCAGAAATAGGTTTGTTTGTGGGTGAGGTTCTTCCCGAGCGTGTGGAGAGTGGCCGTGAGCGTGGCAGCAGTTGAGTTCTGTAGGTTTTTGGCTGCTGGGGCTGGGTGCCTTGGGGTGGGGAGGACTCTCACCTGCTCCCCTCTGGGGCGCCTCAAGTGAAACAGCCTGGTGCTGGGTCCGGTGGCATGGTTATGGCGAGCATCATGTTATGCTCCCTCCGGGAGAGAAGGACATGTGATCTGGATGGTGGCCGAGATTC
The DNA here is from genome assembly GCF_029834395.1 of Sorex fumeus. Lineage (NCBI taxonomy): Eukaryota > Metazoa > Chordata > Mammalia > Eulipotyphla > Soricidae > Sorex > Sorex fumeus. The sequence goes on along the minus strand of NW_026606101.1, from coordinate 8,802,804 downwards.
TGGTGGCAGCCAGGAGTGGCTTATGGGCATGGCTGCTGAGTTGCTGGGAGCAATGGGATTCGTAACCCTGGGAGTTTGGTGGATGGGGTTAGGGCCTGGTGATGCTTAGGGCCACACCTGGTGGTGCTCAGGAATTACTCCTGGCTCTGGGCTCAGGAATCATTCCTTGGGACCATACGTGATGCTGGGAATCAAATTCGGGGCTGTCCAGTGCATGACAAGTACCTTAACCCCCACACTATCTCTCTGACCCAGATTTTGTCCGTCGTCCCCTTCCTGTCTCCCCCTCCCCCCTCCCTCCATCTCCCAACGCAGTTTTTCAGCCACACTTGGCGATGCTCAGGTGTTAGTTACTCGTGGCAGTGCTTGGGGAAACCATATGGGATGCCAGGGTTTGAACTCGGATCTGCTGCCTACAAGACAAGTGCCCTACCTGCTAAGCTGTCACTCTGCCCCGCCCAAGATTTCACTTTTCAAGACAGTCATTGAATGTAAAGGAAGAAAAGAAATAAGAAAGCCGTTGAATGAGTGACTATGCTTTGGGAATTATTAAATGGCTAGCCCGGTAACTCACAGAATATTAAAGGTGGAAGAGGTTCACTCATTTGCTCAATAAACATCTGACTGAACACCTACTGTATAAGACACCCACGTCCACTGAGTACATAACACCGAATAGAACAGACAGGCTTCTCTGTGAACCTTACAGGTTAGTGGGGAAATAATAGGGCGTAAACAGCATGAAATTCAGATGGTGACAAGTGCTTTGAAGGGTCCAGGGTGTATTACAGGCCATGATTTTTGGTATGGTGCTGGCCGCAGGTGACTGCTGAAGACTTAAAATGTGTATTGTTTGAGCTGAGATCTAGTTATAGTAAATACGCACTGAAGTTCCAGGAATTTTTATTTTTGGTTTGAGACCATACCTGGCGGCGCTCGGGCTGCTTCTGATGATGTGCTCTGGACCTCGTGCTGCTCAGGGAGCATGAGTGGTGTAGGATGCAAGGCAAGTGCCTTAACCTCTGTCCTGTCTCTCTGGCCCTGGAGTTCCAAGATTTAAAAGAAGGTAAAAATTATGAAAGCGAAAAATATTTAAGATAGATGAATAATTTTTGTAGTGCAGACATACTAAAATGTTGATACTTAGCATTAAAGAAAATGCGATCAAAATCGGTGTCTATTATTGGTTTTGGGCCACACCTGGTGGTACTCAGGGCTTATTCGTGGCTTTGTGCTTAGGGATCACTCCTGGAGGGGCTTGGAGGTTCATTTATGATGCTGGAGATCAAGCTGGGGTTGGCTGCATGCAAGGCAAGCGCCTTCCCTGCTGTACTCTCTCCATCACCTCTTTTTTTAAGATTTTATTTTTATAAAGTTGTTCACAATAATTTATTACATTCAATATTTCAACATGAATCCCATGGCCATTACACCTTCCCACCACCATTATTTCAAATTTCCACACCCTCCCCCCCAAGCCTGTCCCCAAAGCAGGTCCTCAATAATTTATTTTGTGTTGTTTGTTATGAATAAACCACTAAAAATGATCCCAAAAAGTTTCCTTAGGGGAAAGTGTGTCCATCTCCTCATTTTATTTATTTAGTTTTTTGGGCCACACCTGGTGGTGCTGGGGTTATTGCTGGCTCTGTGCTCAGGGATCATTTCTGGCAATGATTTGGGTACCAGCTGGGGTGCAGGGGATCAAACCCAGGTCAGCTGTGAGCTCAGGCCCTGACTTCATTTTATTTATTTTTTTGGGTCATACCTGGCGACACACAGGGGTTACTCCTGGCTCTGCACTCAGGAATCACCCCTGGCGGTGCTCAGGGGACCATATGAGATGCTGGGAATCGAACCCAGGTTGGCCACGTGCAAGGCAAAAGCCTTACCCACTGTGCTATCGCTCCAGCCCCCTCATTTTATTTTTTTTAACATTTTTTTTTTCTTTTGGTGCTAGGGATCATGTTCAGGGTCTTGTAATATGCAAAGTGATTCATCCCCATCCCTTCACTGTTTATTTATTTTTTTCCCCATTTTAGGCCATACTTGCTGGTGCTCAGAGATTACTCATCTGTCTCTGCATTCAGGGATCACTTCTGATGGGACTTGGGCAACCGTACAGGGTGTTGGGAATCAAACCTAGGTTGGCTGTGTGCAGCAAATGCCATACCTGCTGTACTATCGCTCCAACACCCTCTCCTCCTTCAACCTCCATTAGAATTTTAAACCAAGGGGCAGCAAGATAGATATTGGGGGAGGGAGGGAATGAGGGAATTGTATGTGGACAATCCTATGGGGTCTAAACCGGTACTAACTGCAATCAGCTTTACAGGCTGTCAACTTTGCTATCTGTCCAACCCCATTTTGTTTTGTCTTTTTTTTTTTTCTTTTTGGATCACACCTGGTGATGCCCAGGGGTTACTCCTGGCTCTGCACTCAGGAATTACTCCTGGGGGTACCATATGGGATGCCAGGGATCGAACCCGGGTTGGCTGCGTGCAAGTCAAACAACCTTCCCACTGTATCATCACTATGGTCCCTTCAACCCCCATTTTCTTAAAAGTTTTTTCAAGGCAACTGCAAAGGCAATTAAAGGTGTGTGTGTGTGTGTGTGTGTGTGTGTGTGTGTGTGTTTGTGTTGCGGGAGGCAAGAGGTGGGGGAGATAGTACAGCGAGTAGGGTGCTTGCCTTTCATGTGGCCAACCCAGGTTTGATCCCTGGCACCTCTATGGCCCCTTGAGCCCCACCAGAAGTGATCCCTGAGCGCAGCGCCAGGAGTAACCCCAGCGCACAGCCAGGTGTGGCCCCCAAACAAAACAAAACAAAGTTATGTCTGTGGCTCATTGGTGACTTTCAAGTAGTAGAGGTGGAAGGACCCGAGAAGTTGAGGAGGAGTCCTGATTTGGAAGGGCCGTGGGTTGGAGCAATAGCACAGCAGGTAGGGCATTTGCCTTGCACGTGGCTGACTTGGCCGATCTAGGTTCGATTCCTCCGCCCCTCTCGAAGAGCCCAGCAAGCTACCAAGAGTATCTCGCCCGCACGGCAAGGCCTGGCAAGCTACCCATGACATATTCAATATGCCAAACACAGTAACAACAAGTCTCACGATGGAGATGTTACTGGGCCTGCTCCAGCAAATCGATGAACAATGGGAAGATAGTGACAGTGACAGTCACTGTCAAGAAAGCAGAGAGAAGAGCAAAGCTGTGGACCCAGAGGTAGAAGTAGGGGTGTTACGTTAGAAGACGGCAAAGAGGTTGAGGTCGTGGGACTCGGTGAGTGAGCAGGGAAGGGTCGTGATGAAAATGGAGAGGTGGGCAATTGAGATGCCGCATTGGTCTTCCCTGGGCCATGATAAGGAGTTGGAGTTTCATTGTGAGAGACGTGCTGGGTAACCTCATCCAACTCACCTGTTTATAAAGAAGTGATGCCCACGCTGGTCAGAGGCCTTCCCTGAGGTGGTGGGCCCAGGTCGGAGCAGAGCTGGAAGCGGCTGGAGCTCCTGATTTCCAGCTCTCTTCACTCCCCACATGTGCTGTTCACACAATTTCCGTTTTGTGAGACCAGTGTCCACTTCCTCTACTCTAGAAGATGTACAGTCTGAATCAAAGGGGGTGCTTTTGTGGAAAGTCACCTGAGTCAGTGGGAACAAAAGCTCTTTGAAGATCGTAACATTGTATCGGTAGGAAGGATGCATGTGTAACCTGCATCTTTTCTGAAACCCATTTAAAGCAGAAGGGTGACCCTGTGTTGGTGAGGGCACTGAGGTACTGAACAGTGTTTACCCTTGAATTGAACTTTTTTTTTTTTTTTGTGGTGGTGCTCAGGGCCTACTCCTGATTCTGTGCTTAGGGGTCCCTCCTGGCAAGGCTCATGGACCAGATGTGGTGCTTGGTCTTGAACCTGTGTCAGCAGTTGCCAGGCAGGTGCTGTTCTGTGGCTCTGTCCCCTTGACCTGAAGGAACTTTTTTTTGCTTGTTTGTGGGACATACCTGATGATGCCCGGGGGTTCCTCCTGGCTCTGCACTCAGGAATTACTCCTGGCGGTGCTCTGGGACCATATGGGATGCCGGGAATCGAACCCAAGTCAGCTGCATGCAAGGCAAGCACCCTACCCACTGTACTATCCTTGGTTCCTAGCTGGAGGAACTCTTTTTTTTTTTTGTATGTTGGAGTACTGCTATTTATTCAGCCACTGATTAGCTGATTGAATTGGGCATGAACTCCACAGTTGGAGGAACTCTTAACCTTTGGGCTCTGCCTGCTGCCTGTTGGGCCAGGCGCTGGACTGAGGTCCTTGCAGATCAGCGAACCCTCCCAGGCGTAGCTTAAGGAATGGATCTCGGTCTCCAGAAAGCAGATACTGACCGAGACCAAACAGTCAGGAAAGAACAGAACCAGCCCCAAAACCCGCCGAATACCCATATTTGGTTTTCTGATTTTTTTTTTCCTGGCGGTCGGGGGATGTCTCAGCTCCAGTAGGCTGTGTGGGCTTGGTGGCTCATTGCTTGAGTGGTGGGGTGCAACTTTGGTGCTGCTGGTGGGGGTGAGGGCACCGGGGTTTCCTTGCGGTGCTCAGGGGAAAAGTCAGCCCTCACACAGGCAAGGCAGGAGCTCTCCCCCCAGCTACATGCCCCAGTCCCTCCCCCCACTCCCCACTTTTTATTTTCCCATGTCAGGGATCAAACCTGGGTCTCCTGCATGCAAGACACGTGCTTTATCACTGAGCCACGTCCCCGACCCTTGCAGATCATGAAATACAGGACACACGAGAAGAATCCAGGACCTGTAGCGGCAGCATTGGTAGTCGTCCTTTGCAGAGTGAGCTCAGCCTGGCTCGTTCTGACTGCTTCCCAGGGTCGCATGGGAACGAATTGGTTTGATTTGCACATCCCCATGCCCAAAGTTTGGCTCCGTAAGTCTCCCGTGGGTCCTTAAAAAGTGCATTTCTAATGAGATCCCAGGCAGGGCGGCAGTTGCTGGTCAGGAATGCTACTTGGCCCTCCTTGGCCTCTGCCCTCCTTTGATAATTCCCCCCCCCCCCCCCCCCCCGCGAAGACTCTTTCCTTCCCATGGCCTTTCCTTTGCCGGTTTTTCTGAGCTTGTTAAATTCCCCCTTACCCCCCCACCCCCGCCATCCAAGATATTGAGAGCAAAGCACATAATCTTTCTGGGCCTCAGTTTCCTCACATGCCTAATGAGGGGATTAAATAAGTCTGCTCAGAGGCCCTCTGAGCTCTAAAACTCTGTGCTATTAATTATTTAGGCCAAGAGCTTCAGCGCGCTCAGGGATCAAAAAGCTTGGTGTTGTAGAAAGAATTGGGGCTGAAGATCCTGAAGATTTGAGTTTTAATCCTCCTTTTATCATGACTTACGTGAGTGACTTAGGCAGGACTAGTTACTTGCCCTCACTGAGCGTCATTTTCTAAAAATTTATTTTTTTTGTGACTTTTTTTTTTTTATCGTGTCAAACGAAGTGCCGGGCTGTATGGCTTTTGGTTCTTTCCTCACATTCAGAGACTAAGTCAGGTAAGTAATGAAAGTAGATAATGTCTCGGAGTCCTTTTTAAGGAGTATTGAACACTTTTTTTTAATTAAAAATTTTTTTAATTGAATTTCCGTGGCATAGACCATTATTACAAAGCTGTTCATAATTGGGTTTCAATCGTACAATGATCTAGCATCCAACCTTCCACCAGTGTACATTTCCCACCACCAGTGTCCCCTATTTCCCCACCACCATCCCCCAACACCCCACCCCACACCCCCTGCCTCCCTCTATGGGAGGCACTTTCCTTCTTGCTTTCTCTCCTTTTCATTTTGTGCATTATTTCCTTTTATGGGTAGGGTGTTTGCCTTGCATGCGGCCGACCTGGCTGACCTGAGTTCGATTCCTCCACCCGTCTCAGAGAGCCTGGCAAGCTACTTAGAGTACCTCGCCCACACAGCAAAGCCTGGCAAGCTCCCTGTGACATATTTTATATGCCAAAAACAGTAACAACAAAGTCTCACAATGGAGGCATTACTGGACCCGCTTGAGCAAATTGATGAACAAAAGGAGGACAGTGCTACAGCGCTTCCTTTTGTGCTAAGAGGTCATGGTGTTTGTTCAGGACATTCGGTATTTTTATTGGGATGGTAAGGCGGGAGTAGCTTTTCAGTTGGTTGGCTGCTTTGGGGTGTGGATGTTACTGCCGAGGGTTCTGGAAGTACAGGGAGGTGGGGGGAGGTAGCCTATCCTGACCCCAAGAAAGCCTGGAGATTTCAGTCACAAAACCTGCATACCTGAATTTTCGGCAGATTACATCTTGGTGAGGTCTGTTCCTGAGACAGTGGAGTCAGGCAGGGGGTAGCATTGTAGCACTGTCCTCCCATTTTTCGATTTGCTCGAGCGGGCCCAGTAACATGTTGAGACTTGTTACTGTGTTTGGCATATCAAATACGTCATGGGTAGCTTGCCAGGCTTTGCCGTGTGGGCGAGATACTCTCAGTAGCTTGCTGGGCTCTCCGAGAGGGGTGGAGGAATTGAACTCGGGTCGGCCATATCGGCCACCTGCAAGGCAAACAAATGCCCTACCCGCTATGCTATCACCCTAGCCCAGGGGATATGGTGGCAATTTTGGATTGCGGAAGCAAGTGGCTGTGGGGTGCTCTGCTTGGACGGGCCCTTGGCCAACCCCCCTACCCCCTCTCATTTACCCCCAGTCTGTTCAGCCATGTGTGGGTCCGAGATTAACTGCGGTTTTTGATCTCTTTTGAGATTTATTTATGGGTCTCAGAAATAAGACAAATAAGCTTATTTCAGAGCTTGTATAACTGAGCTGGATATAGCTATTGTGATCTGGCTCCCACATACCTAACTTTTGGCCATTTAGATTATTGGTAAACTTGGCCCCAAGTTGTTGGGTCCAGCCAAAGGCACAGCAGCAATTTTTGGTATCAGGAAGTCTGCAGGCTGATGCTCTTACCCTGCAGATACAGGTTGACCTGCTGGCGGCACCATACCCCCGAACATTTTCTTTTTTCTTTTTCTCTATTTTGGGCCACACCTGGTGGTGCTCAGGGATTCCTCCTGGCTCTGTATTCAGGAATTGCTCCTCGAGGTGCTCAGGGGACCCTCTGGGATGCCCAGGGATCAAACCTGGGTTGGCTGCGTGCAAACAAACGCCCTACCTTAACTGCTGTTCTATCGCTCCGGCCCCCAGTATCAAACACTTTCTAGGTGCTTAACTAAATTTTGTGTTGCTGGGGGAGGGTGTTGATGGGGGTGGATGGGTGGGAGGTGGGTGGAACATTCCAACTTTCTGCCAAGACGGTTTCTTCTAATAACAGAGTTAAGCAGCACGCTCCCCACGCGTGCCTTCTCCCCTGGACGTCCGTTAGCTGTTCACTGGAGGAGGCAGGAGGATTGTGCTGTGGACAGGAAGTGGTGGGCAAAGCCTGGGAAGAGGAAACCAGTTACGTCCCCAGTATGGAAATGTACCTTATGAGGCCTTCGGGCTTCGACATCTCATCACACCCGCGTGCCCAGCAATTCCATGGTGCAGTTCCCACCACCGTGGCGCGTGTGTGAACTCTGGGCCATTCTCATTAATACTCATTCCACAGGCGTCGGGGGAAAGTTCTGACTTCCCAAGTCTTGTAATAAAGAATTCGCTTTTAGTGCAGTGTGGCTCAGAGGGAAATGACTCGCTTTGTGACACTGGAAGTAGATTGGGGTCAGAGACCCGAGGTTGGGGCAGTCGTGCAGACACCCACGTCTCGTCGCCGATCAGTGATATCAGAGCCTTTTCCTAGCTGGCTGGCGCTTTACAATCTTGTCCCCAGCCTTTTCTTTCTTTCTTTTAAGATAAAAAAAATAAAAATAAAAAAGAGAGGAGGAAAACAACTCTTCTAATCCAGTATTTTTACATTCCCACAGTCTATACTGTCTTTTGCAGAGCTGGAATCGTGTACTGTTTGCGTTCTGGTTTCATTATAACGCTTCCAGACATGCTTTGTGTGGCTGTATAACTTTCAGGTTGTTTTAATGTTTGTATGTAGAATATGGAATATGGTTGTTACCCCCCCCCCCAAAGTTATAAACTGTCCTTAAATTGCTCCTGAATGAGTAGTTGGTGGCGACCGGAGAGATGATAGGGGTGGTTAGGCACTTGGATGCAGCATACCCTCATTCGAACCCTGGCACTGCATATGGTGCCCTGAGCCCTGGCAGGTGGGATCCCCAAGCACCAAGTCAGGAGGAAGCCCTGAGCACAGCTGAGGGTGGCCCACAAGCGAACACACACACCTAAGCCCCACTCCCCCTCCCCGCCTGAATTATCTAGGTGATTGCCAGGCTTTGGCCCACAGTAAGTGTCCTGCCCGCTCCTCCTTCCCTGAGCTGTGTGCGGGGGAGGCTGCTTTGGCTTCTGTGGTGTGTGCACCTGTGCCCAGGGGGGGTCCTGCTCTCCACCTGCAGCCCGAGGACCATGTGGTTCTTGGGCTTCTTGCTGGCGGCTGTTGTGGGGCTTCCGTCTGTGCTGAGAGGGGCCATAGTCCTGGGCTAGGGGGGTTCACAGCCCTTTGTGGTGCTGATGGCCCCTGGACATTGCTCACGGTGCTGGAGATTGCTGGCTGCCGGGCTGGAATCGCGGGGCTGCCAGAACCATACGAGGTGCCCATCGGGCGACCCAAGAATTACGGAGGAGAGTTCAGCAGCATTGGGGGAACAGATTGAGAAAAGGCTGCGGGGCCTGAGGAGATGGGCTTAATCTCCTTGGAAAGAGCCCCAAGGGATGGCTGGGGTTTGGTTCCGGTCGTTGAGGAGGGAGCTCAGTTCCAGCACTGAGTGAAAAAGGATTCCTTGGATGGGGATGGGAACCCAGGAGAGTCATTGTGGACCAGGATCAGTGACAACCGAAGGAGTGAAATATTGGGAGGCAGGAGTTGGCGGGTGGGGTCTCCTGAGTGGCACCTGTGTCCAGCAGTGGTGGTAGCGGCCACGTAGAATGAGCCGTGATCAGTTCCTGTGCTACCAGCAGTTACATGTTCCGATTTTACCACAAAATTGATAATATGGGTCGTCATCATTAAAACCTTCCGCTTTTATCCACTTGTATATGAAAAAATTTGTCTCCCATTGTATATAAAATGTTTGTTCATTTGCTCTAATAGTCACAACCCCTTGTATTATTATTATCATTATTATTATTATTATTATTGTTATTATTGACTTTCTTTTTAAAATTTGAATTTTGATATAGTTTGGATAAGATCATCGCACGAGTGTTAAAATACATGGCATTGATGTAGAAAGTGACTACACCTCCCCATCAAAGTACCCACAGTGCCTGTCAGCTCTTTCTTAAGGTAGTAGCTGTATTTAGTAATCAGTTCACACTGTTCTGCTTTTGAGGGTGCGTGTATGAAACACACCAGTTTTATCCTGTTTTAATGGATAAAACATGCCCATCCATAACCCTGGGAGTATTAAACTACTCATGATGTCGTTTCATAGCATCCTAAAGCAGGCTTTATCTTTTTTTTTTTTTTCATGGCAGTTCAGTGTATGTTTGAGTTACCTTTTGTTCATACCGGGACGATGCGCAGATTCCCGTCTTGGGTGTTTTCTGTTTTGTCCCATGAGTGATTTTTGTTGTTGTTGTCGATTCCATTCCTATGCAGCCTTCTCTCCCTGTCTCTTCCCCGTGGCACACTCATCTCGTTCCCATGGGACATGCTCTCTTTGTGCTCCTTCTTGTCCACCAGTTCTCACACTTAGAGGCGGGACCTGGCACTCAGCTTGTCCCGCCCACGCTGACTCCTCACAGGTAGAAGTTTGGTGATGGAGTGAATGAACCGCTACTGCTTTCAAGGTGCTCTCAGTTGATTCTGCGTTGGGGAAGCTTTGCTTTGCTTTCGTTTTGGAGCCATGCCTGGCGGTGCTCAGTGCTGACTACTGGCTCTGTGCCCAGGGATCACTCCTGACGGTGCTCTGGGACCATATGGGGTGCCGGGAGTCAAGCCGGGGTCTGCATGTCTCTTGCCTTAACCCACATACTGTCTCTCTGGCCCTTGGGAAGTTTCATTCCAATAACTTGTTTGCTTACTGGCTTATATCTCATTGCTTTCATTTTAGGTCTCCGTGTATTTTTGATCAGATACTTAATTTTTTTTTTTTTTTTTGTGGTGATGGTGGTTTCCTGGGATTGCACTGGTAGTTGGTGGGGATCAAACCCATAGCCTCACTTACTAAGTGTAGCTTCCTCTGAACCACACCCCGCCCCCTATCTTCCATCTTTATCATGTGGTGCCGCTCTTGTTACAAAATCTACACTTTATTAAAGGGTTTTTGAACTAATTTTTAAACTTACAGAAAATTTGCAAAAGATAGTAAAGACAGTCTCTGTATATAACTCATCCGGCTTCCCCGAAGGTTAACATATATGACCTTAATGCACTAATAACAGGAACCAAAAATAGGGAATTAACATTCAGACACTTGTCACTAAACCGTGGGCCTACTCCAGACACCACTTTCCTCCACAGTTGTTCGCTTTTCTGTTTCAGGATCCCACAGTGCTCATAATTGTCACGTTTCCATGTCTTCTGCGCTCTGGACACTTTTGAAGAGTGCCTGCCCGCCTTCATTCCTTCCTTCCTTCATCCCCCACCACCCCACCTCCCCCATCATAGATTCATGATTTTTTTCATGCATTTTTTTTCTTTTTAATGTAGGCGTACTGCTATTTATTCAGCATGCATTTTTTTTTAAGTTAAAAAAAAAATGTCCCCCTTGTTTTTAGGCTAAGTCCAGCTATGCTCAGGACTTATTCCTGGCTCTGCATTTAGGGATCACTCCTGGCAGGCTCAGGGGACCCTAGATGGGTGCCAAGGATCGCGTGTGGGTCAGCTGCATGCAAGGCAAACACCCTCCCTGCTATACTATCACTCCGACCTTAATGAAGCATGCATTCCTTTCTTTTTCTATTTTAAAATTTAAAAATTTTTTAATTTATCAGTGAGATACACAGTGTTGTGATTGGATTTCAGTCATCATGTTCCAACACCCGTTCCTTCACCAGTATACATTTCCCATTACCTATGTCCCCAGTTTTCCTCCTGTTAACCCCCTGGCTCCTAGCACTCCTCTATGGCAGGCACTTCTCTCTCTCTGTCTCTCTCTGTCTCTCTCTCTCTCTGTCTCTCTCTCTCCCACCTCCCCGCTCCCCCCATTTTGGGCATTATGGTTTGCAATACAGACACTGAAAGTTATCATGCATATCCCTTTACCTACTTTCAACACTCAAGTTTTTGTTCTGAGTGATCATTTCCAACTATTATTTCCTGCATTCTCGAAGGTTTCCACTGCCCCCATGCCCAAAATGACCTTGAGCCTCTTTATTCTTGACCCTTGCTAGAGTTTGATTCTGCAATCAGCCCTGTTGCTAAATCTTAGAAGAACGTCCCCAAATTTCTGTTGGTGACTCTCAGCACACCAGCCCCGATTCGGAGCTGGTCCACACATTCGATGCGTCTGCCGGAATGTTCTCGTCCCACATGCGTCTCATTATTTCTTCACCTGCTCTCCCATGTCCTGCTTTTATCACCTCCCCCACCAAATCTGTGTTAGCCTAGGGCATCACTGTTCCAGTCTTGAAAGAAACCTTGGAGCCATTTTTCAAAGATGTCAGACTCCCAGATGGAAGTCCCGGTTCCTTTCTCCGGATCTCACAAACTCTGAGCAGTGGGCTTGCGCCTCTCTGCGGTCTGCACATCATTGCCACGGCTCCTGCTTGCATGGAGCTTGCCATCAAAGGGGGGCTTCCCACAGATGAGACAACGGACCCTGGTACAGAGTGGCGAAGCTGTGCAAAAGGCTGGCCAGGCTTTGTAGAGTAAGGATCTTCCCGTCTTTCTCTGGACCTTGGCCACCACTTTTTTTTTTTTTTTTTTTTTTTTGCTTTTTGGGTCACACCTGGTGATGCACAGGGGTTTCTCCTGGCTCTGCACTCAGGAATTACTCCAGCTGGAGCTCAGGGGACAATGTGGGATGCTGGGAATCAAACCCGGGTCAGCTGTGTGCAGAGCAAACACCCTCCTCACTGTGCATCGCTCCAGCCCCCTCAGCCGCCACCTTTATTCCAAGTGGCCTTTGACTTGGCTTGGCTTTCAACGTAGGTGGGTCCCCACTGGCAAATGAGTATGGGTTTGTTTTCTGCCCCACGGGGCCTGCCAGGGGACCAGCCTGCAGTGCACTCAGTTCCCTCGGAGGTGGATCTCTGTTTCAGAGGTCAGGCTTGTGGTCAGGACCTGGAGGAAGACAGCGTAGCTTTTGGCCGTTGCTTCCTCGGTGTCATTGTTTAATTAGAGGGGTTGACTTCTACAGCATGACCGGTCGAGATGTTTTTATAAAGAGATGGTTCAAAACAGCTTGTCAGCACAAGCTGACGGAGAAAATCCCTCCCAGCGTGTGCCCTTCTGAGCGTACCCATTAGGCGTCGGGTGGAGTGGATGGGCATGAACGCTGGGCTAGAGTGTGTGTGTGTTTGAGTGCTGGCTGGCGTGTGGTGTGACCGCGGGTCAGCTCATCAACCTCTTTAAGCCTCAGGCCTTCATCTCTAAAATGCAGATTTTTAAATTGTGTTTCTCCTGGCCCTGTCATCTTTTTAAATAGTCTCCGTTTTATCATCTGCTTAAAAAACAACAACAACAAAAAACAAACAGGGTTACATGAGATAGTGCCAGGTAGTCTAGTATTCAACATGTAGAAAGTGCCCTGTATATCTTAGCTGATAGGTCTTTTTCTTTTTCTTTTTTTATTATAATATAGACAGTTCGTGTGCTACAGCAAAAGAAAAGATGTTTTTTCAAGGTCACTGGTTCCTTGGAGATGCAGGTTTAGAAGGCTCTACCTTACAGCAGTTCTTCAGCTGAACATGCCCCTGGACAGAAATGCCCTGATCCCAGCCTCGGTCAAGTGGCAGATACCAGGAATGGTGACCCAACCCCGGGCTGGTCACTCAGTTAGCTCCGCCTTCTGCTTTTCTTAAGGAGGAGGGAGGGGCGTCTCATTTACAAATCACTTCCTTTTACCTGTCCTGAGGAAGTAAGTGGTTGGTTTTGATCTGAGGCTAAAATAGTTGTAGAGAAACTGGCATTCAGAGAATGTGTAGCAGGAATCTTTACTTTCTCCTTGGTTTGTCATTCTGTTTTATTGATTTGTTTTGGTTTTGGGGTCATACTTGGCGATGCTCAGGGGTTACCCTGGCTCTGCACTCAGGAATTACTCTTGGTGGTGCTCTGTGGACCATCTGGGATACCAGGGATCGAATGCGGGTTGGTGGCAGACAAGGCAGGCACCCTCCCCACTGTACTGTCTCTCTAATCCCTGCCAGTTTATGTAAGTTCCGCTTCTTCCCTGCTACGAGAAAGAAATTCTCTGTATTATGGTTGGTATTTGGAACAGGTCAGAGCCTGGCAAGCTTCCTGTGGCATATTCGATATGCCAAAAACAGTAACAATAGCGGGTCTCATTCCCCTGACCCTGAAAGAGCCTCCAATATGGCAGCGTTGGGAAAGACGAGTAAGGAGAGGCTGCTAAAATCTCAGGGCTGGGACGAATGGAGACCTTACTGGTGCCTGCTCGAGTAAATCGATGAACAATAGGATTATAGTGGTATAGTGATACAGTGATTTGGAGCAGGGGTATCTGAGAATGCTGTCGTCATGAATTTATGTGGAAAAATCTTTATCATTCCCTGACCCCCCAAATTACCTTCTAAATGTCCTACCAAATAGAAATGTTATACTCTTTCTTTCTTTGTTTTTTTTTTTTTTTGAACACACCCAGTGATGCTCAGGGGTTACTCCTGACTCTGCACTCAGGAATTACTCCTGGCGGTGCTTGGGAGACCTTATGGGATGATGCCAGGGATTGAAGCCGGGTTGGCCTCATACAAAACTGTACTATTGCTCCAAGCGCAGGAATGTTATCCTTCTAAATAGTGGGTAGCAGGAAACCCGAGCTTCTGCAGGGTAGTACTGAACCGGATTCTTCTCCATAGAGTTCCAGGAAGGAATGAGCTGAAACTATGTTAGCATAAACTTTGGAACCCTGGTTCCACTCCAGGTTCTTCAATGGAAATTAGGTTGTCTGGGAAAGATCTGGGGAGGTTACTAGACCCAGCACTTTGATCTTAGCTTAGGGGTGCAGTTGTCTGTAAGCATGGACTTTTTTTGGCACAGTAGACTTGCTCCCTGGCAGCCTCCCATCTTGACTAGACGGAGGATGGTTTGAGATGGAGCAGAGTGCTCTCAGTGTGCTACCCCCATTCGAAAGGTGGATGTGATTGATGGTGGAACCAGTGTTCAACACTGTCTATGCGCTCATTCGGTTCATTCTTCAAATTGGGGATTGGTTCATGTATATATAATGTTTAAATACCTCCACCCCTCAGTTAAGAGCAATCAAGTTTAAAATTACTTTTGGAATCTTCAGTGGCTTTAAACATTAGCAGCACGTCAGTCCTTTTCTCTGCTGCGGTATCAGGTTGGAATGATATATTCCACCCCCCACCCCCCAGCCCCAGCTTTGGATTTAAAAAAAAAGTTCTCTGGTTCTGGGGCTGTAGAGTACTTACTTCACACATGTGAGACCTCGTGTTTGCTCCCTGGCACCAAAAACAAAAGGAGAAAACAAAATAATTATAGGTACATTTGTCATATTATCTGGTTAATCATTATCCACACTGACTGTTGCTAGCATCTCGATGGTAAAAAAGAAACGAGCATATTGAGATGACATGATCATTAGCAAAAACAAGCTGAGAGGTGGGGGCTTGGCTGGGAGTAAACTGAGTTGTGCTGGGGAAGGTGGAGATGCTGGGGATGGGACACTGATGTTGCCCTTGGCAGATTTGAGGCGGTAGAAATCCAGAAGGCAGCCCCCTCCCCTGCTCCCACCACACACACACTCTCCATTTTTTTTTTTTGCCTCTCAGTGCTCAGCGGTCCCACGGGTGATTCTCAGTCTTCAGGCCTGTGGTTCAGAGCAAGGGTCCGAGGATGCCACACTGCTCAGGCCCTGCAGCCCCACAGGTACCTGGGCTACCCTGGCCTCCAGGGCTACACCCAGTGATGCTCAGGGACCATATGATGCCAGGGGTTAAACATGCGTCAGGCACTTGCTCAGTTGTCACCCTAATTGTTGTACTGTCTACTGACCCCCTGCCTACTTTTAAAATAAGTGTGTGTGTGTGTGTGTGTGTGTGTGTGTGTGTGTGTGTTTGGGCCACACCTGGTGGTGCGCTCTGCTGAGACTGTGGTGCTGTACATGGTGGTGGGGATTGACCCAGGTCGGCTGTGCACAAGGCGAACGCCCTACCCACTGTACTATTGCTCCGGCCCTCTTACTGTTATTTTGGTGTTCAGTATCATTCCTTAACGTGTGACCCATGGAATTTTATCTAGCCTTTGAGACCCTCATGAAATGCAGAGGGTGGATTAGTATTCTTGGTCATCCTTGAATAAGACTTCCGGGTTCTTCTGTTGGATACCGATGACCATGGGGTTCTACAAATCACATTTGTTTTTTGTTTTCCGCCGAGTGTTTCCTTTAGCAGCTCTTTGTCCCCCATTAGCATTCTGGGAACTGGAGAACATCTGAGCAATGACTGTTGTCCGTTAACGATGAGTCTTTGGGGGAGAAGGCAGTACTCACAGTCGAGGCTGGTCTTGTCTTTCCTTGGCATGCCTTTTTCCGCCAACGCTGTTTATCTTTCAGGGGGCAGTTATATACCTGTCTGCTTTCTGCTGTCTCTACTTAAGCTCATCTTATACCCAAATTCATATACCCGCCCTCCCGTGAAATCTATATTATAATTCCCTGACACCCTGTGTGCTTTTTCCTGACGGAGTCTTACTTTTGGCCACAGTTCTTTTTTTCTTTCCTTTCTGTATTATTTTTTTCCTTAAATTTTTAAAAAATCGAACCGCTGTGAATTACAAAGTCACAAAGATATTTGTGATTGAGTTTCAGGTGTGTATTGTTCCAACACCCATCTCTTCATCAGTGCCCACTGTCCCTCCACCAGCTTCCCCAGTTTCCCTCCCATTCTCCAGCCTGACTCTATGGCTGGCACTTTTCCCCTCCCTGGTTGTCCTAGAGTGCCCTTCCTTAATTTATCCCCCCCCCCCCCACCCTGTTCCAGTGCCAAGCTTCCTATTGAAAACCAGTTCTCTTGCTCTTCATTTCTATTGATATTTCATTTCTATTGATATTCCCCAAAAGGTTTCTTTCTGTCTCACGTGTGAGAAAGATCATTCTGAGTCTGTCCTTCCCCCTCTTGCTGATTTTACTGAACATGATAATCTCCAGATCCGTCCATGTTACAGCAAATTACATGACTTTATCTTTTTTTTTTTTTTAAAGGCTGTGTAATATTCTGTTGTGGGTATGGACCATGGTTTCTTTATCTAGTCATCTGTCCGTGGCATTTGGGTTGTTTCCATACGTTGGTTATTGTATATAGAACTGCAGTGACCTTGGAAGTGTGGATGTCTTTTCGAATTTAAGCTTTTGGGCCCTTGCGGGTATATTCCCAGGAGAGGAATTGCTGCGTCATATGGAAGCTCCATTCCTGCTATTATGAGGAATGTCCATACAGCTTTCCAGAAAGGCTGGACCTGTCGACATTCCCTCCAGCAGTGAATGAAGGTCCGTTTCTCTCCACATCCTTGCCAGCACTGGTCATTTTTACTTTTGATGGGTGGCAGTCTCTGTGTGTAAGGTGATAGTTCATTGTTGTTTTGATTTGCATTTCCCCAATGATTAATGTTATAGAGTATTTTAAAAATATGCTTCACAGGTCTTTTTATGTGCTTTGCTCTTGGTCTCATTTCCTGTCTCTTCTTCAACCCTAACACAGTCTTAGACTCACACATACACCAAGTTCTCTCAGGTTTGGTTTGGACACCCGGTGATCCTCAAGGGTTACTCCTGGCTCTGCACTCAGGGATTACTTATGGCAGTACTCAGGGGACCATATGGGATGCTGGGAATTGAACCCGGGTCGGCCGCATGCAAGGCAAACGCTCTACCTGCTGTGCTATCGCTCTAGCCCCCTAAGTCCAAAGTTTTGAGGGTTAGTAAATTCTTCCCCCACCTCCATTTTTAAAAAAAAAATGTTTTTATTTTATAAAGTAGTTCACAGTATTTGATTACGTTTAATATTCAAACACCAATCCCACCACCATTACACCTTTCCACCACCTTACTTCGGGTGTTTCCATCTCGAACCCCAATCCCTGCCCCAAAGCAGAACCGAAATAATATACTATTTCCCTCTAAGGTTGATTGCCTCCTGCTTTGAATCCCATCAAGTGTGGTTGGTACTCTTGGAGTTTGGGTCGGGTGTGTCCTATGAAGTGTTGCAGATGCGGCCTCGTGGTCCAGGAAAAGGTTCACTCATGGGTGAGGCTCGGCCCGAGTGTGTGGAGAGCTGCTGAGAGCGTGGTGGCAGTTGGGTTCTGGAGGTTTTTGGTGCCGGGGCTGGGTCCCTTGGGGTGGGGACGGATCTCACCTGCCCCCCCTCCCCCCCCAGGGTACCTGAGTGAAACAGCCGGGAAGGGGGTCTGGTGGCATGGTTATGGTGAGGATCATGTTATACTCCCTTCTGGGAGAGAAGGACATGTGATCTCTGTTAGTAAATTTCACTTGGGTTAATCTATTTTGGACCTTTTGTGCTCTAATTATTCAACAGTATTTGTTAACGTGCCTGTTAGGAGGTCAGGGAGGCAGCGTGGGTGTTAGGGCGCAGGGCATGTGCCTGCTGCCTGTTTTGTTGCTGTTGTTGCACTGCCCCCCGAGTCTGCAGGGTATACCCTGGAGCCCTCCAGCATCTTGGGGCTGGCTGTAGTGGTCTCTGGCACCGTAGGGCCGGATCAGCACCGCATCCCCAGGCCCTAGCATGGACCCGTATGGCTGGTATACCCAAAGCATTGCTGGGAGTGATCAAAAAAGATAATTTTAGGGACTAGGGCGATAGTATAGTGGGTAGAGTGCTTGCTTTTTTTTTTTTTTTTTTGGTCACACCCGGCAATGCACAGGGGTTACTCCTGGCTCATGCACTCAGGAATTACTCCTGGTAGTGCTTGGGGGACCATATGGGATGCTGGGAATTGAACCCAGGTCGGCCGCGTGCAAGGCAAACGCCCTACCTGCTGTGTTACTGCTGCAGCCCCTAGAGTGCTTGCTTTGTATGTGGTACCCCATATCATCCCCCGAGATAAACGAAGATATGGGGGGGGATGGGCTCAAGTGGTGGGGTCCTCTTAGAAAGTTCTAGAAAGGCTCTCTGAGGCAGTAACATTTGAACTGGAACTGAGGTTTGCCACTTGAAGAGCTATGGGAACAGCTTTTGATCCAAGGACCAACCACACACAGTTCCCTGGGCGGGGCGTGGGGGAGGGGGAACAAGCCAGTCCCTTCTGAGGCCGTATGGCCAAGAAGCGTTTCTCAGAGGCGACCAGATCGCCCCAGTGGACCCCAGGGACAATGGGGGAGCACAGGAGAAAAACCGGTAAATGGGAGGGCCACAGGAACGATGAGGGGGGTAAAAGTTAGGTCAGGGGCCCCTGGCAGGAAGCACGGTCACATGTGGCCCAGGGCCGGACAGGGCTGGGAAGCCTGGGAGTGGGCCTGGAGCGGGACGAAGGGACGGGAGACCTGGGCCTTTTCAGATTTCCTGTCAGTGCACTGGGAAGCGATTGGGGGCCTGAAGCCAGGAGGGACACAAGTTGGTTCATTTTTTAAAAAAGAATCAGGGTGTGTGTGTGTGTGTGTGTGTGTGAGACACAACTTGGTTCACATTTTAAAAAGATCAGTGCGTGTGTGTGTGTATGTGTGTGCGTGTGCGTGTGTGTGCGCGTGCGCGCGTTGGGGCAGTTGCTCACACACGTGCTGCAGGGGGCACATTTGTGGGGACCCGCAGGCCCCCCGTGCCGCAGCGGGGCCCAGCTGAGCCTCTGCTCGCCCCCGCTCTCCCTCGGATAATTGCTTTCCCGCCCAGGTTGTTTTCATCCTCTCCCCGTCCTAAACATTTCATCCAAGTCCTGGCTCCGTCGAGAAGCAGCCCTCTCCTCGTGCCAGGCTTGGCAGGGAAGAGGTGGGCACGGTGCCGTCTGTGGCGCACCCTGGCTTGCGGAGAATGAAGGGAAGCAGCCCCCGGCGGGCCCGAGGACAATGCCGCTGACCCCGCCGCACCTGGTGGCTTGCAGGAGGCTTTGGAATCTATAAACTTTATGTGCTTCTGCAAAACAGTTGCAGATGGTCCGGGCTGATGATTAAATATCGCGGCCGTGTTGCCCAGCTCTGCCGCGGCCCTCTCCACCATGCCTGGTTTTACATTCTAGCGGGTAATTAAAGGGGCACAGCCATTTCTGGTGACTTCCAGGACATCTCTTTCAGTTGGCGGAGGGGGAGCCTGCCGTTTGCTGCCAGTTGCAGAAGTGCCTGCAGTCAGCAGGACTGTCAGGGGCTCCTTTTTGGTTTCCCAAATTCTAGCAAAGATTTAAAGCAGCCCAGAGAGAACTCTCCCTGATGAAAGGAGATCATTGCCTGCCCTTGCCGCGTCTGCCGTTCCTCCAGAGGGAGCCCAGCCGGCAGACTTGTCAGAGTTGCTTGGCGGGGGCTCTTTCTCCTGAGCTAGCATACAGAGGCCCGAATGGGCGGAGATAACAGAAGTTAGCCGTGGTCCCCGCGTATTCGCAGAGGGACAGATTTCCTCTTGACCCGAGGTGTCCCTGAGGGGGGTGGGGGCAGAGCGGGGTGGGGGCACCACACTGATTCTTTTATTTTCTCAAAAATTCGATTCTGAAATGACCAGATAATAAGACCGACAGAGGGGCTGAAGCGATAGCACAGCGGAGAGGGTGTTTGCCTTGCACCCGGCCAACCCGGGTTCGATTCCCAGCATCCCATATGGTTCCCCGAGCACCGCCAGGAGTAATCCCTGAGCATCACTGGGTGTGACCCAAAAAGTAAGACCGACAGAGCAGGATTTTATTTTCTTTCATTAATTTTTTGTTTGTTTTTTTGGGCCAAACCCTGTGGTGCTTAGGCCTTGCTCTTGGCTCTGTGCTCAGGGATCGCTCCTGGTGGTGCTTGGGGAGCCGTCTGGGGCGCCAAGAAATTGAACCCTGGTTCGTTGCGTGCAAGCCAAATGTCCTGCTGCTGCACATTGCTCCAGCCTCACAACTCTAATCTGTGATGCTTTTCTTTAATGAAAGGAGTCGCTTAAGCACCACCTGAGCTGGGTTTTGTTTTTCTTTTCTGGCAGGGGGGCAAGTGTGGGGGGAGGCAGACCTGGAGATGCTCAGGAATCACTCCTGGCAGGGTTCAGGGGGCCATATGGAGTACCGGGGATTAAACCCAGGTCAGCCTTGTGCGAGGTGAATGCCCTCCCCGCTGTTCTGTCTCTCTGGCAGTTCTATTAGGCTCAGGTCTTGTTTCAAAGGCCCTGAGGCCGCTCAGCTGGCCAGTGTACACTGCCAGCCATGGCCCAGACGGGCAGTGCCCATCGCTGCCCATTGGAGAGCCCACACACCTCCCCCCCTCACAGTAAAACTGGGGAGCCCAAATCCTCATTCTTTTAGCTCCTTTTCGCCACCCTCTCTCCCCCCAAATATTCCTTTCTTCTTCCGTGCGGAGCTTAGAGGCACACAGACGGCCCGGTGGGGGTGGGGGAGACGCTGCTGCCTTCTGGCTGACATGCCTCGTGCCAGGGGCGCGTGGGGATTCCGTAATGAAGATTGCAAATCACTTTCCGTCCTCCTGGAGCCTGGCCCGTAATTAGGAGATTAAACATTTTGTTTAAATTAGTCATTTTTCCACCACCTCCTCCGTGTGCTTGAAACCACCATTAGCGCGAGATGGAGGCCAGTTCGGGGTCCGATGCGGGGCTCCGTGTTCTGGTTGTGATGGTCAACAGGAGGCCGAGGATGACTTATTTTAATTACAAAAGCAGTTTTTTTTTCACCCAGGCACACGTTGTATGAAACAGGCCCTTCTGGCCGTGTGAACTTTTTGATTCCTGAGTGCAGTGAGGGTAGATTTTAGGTTTTTTTTCTCCCCCCCACCCCCAGAAGTGTGAGGCTGAGCCCAAGGACAGTGCTGGGTAACAGGACAGCTGGGCTTGGAATGTCACCTCTGCCGCTTTGCCCCTAGTTGTCCCATTATCTGTGTGTTGGTGGGTGGAGGGCCCAGGTCACTTTAAGGGCTGGGATGCTCTGAGCTGAAACACAGCTCAGAGAGGAGCATGTAGACAGGGTCCTAGGTTCGGGGAGATTAAAAAGTGTCTGTGCCTTTCCCTGCGCCCTGAGGTGGGAGGAGTGAGACAAAGGCGGGCGGGCTGCCAGGCCCTGGAGTGCCCCCCAGACCTGTGTGGTGCGTGTGTTGCTCCTCTCGTCCCAGAGGCAGCCCTGGGAAGCCCGTTCAGAAGTAGTTGGACTCTGCTAATCGAGGGCTTGCACTCACTCGCCTCCATCCGCCGTGATTTCAGGCTGGCTCAGCGCACGGCCACGCAGCGCCTTCCCCGCCCAGGGCCAGAGCCCAGACACTCTCGCCTGTTGTGTTTTGGCCCTGGAGTAGCCCAGGGAGAGGCCACCATTGATAAATTCCAGGTGCGACTGCCCCCTAGCCCCAGGGAGAAGAAGCAGAGCCAGACCAGGGCCAGTAGCCTGCCAGTCCTGCCTAGCCAGCCCCTGCTGGGCCGTCGGTCCATCCTTCTCTCTCTGTGATTCTGACCCAAAGGCCAGCGGGGATCTGAATGCCCTTGACCTCCCAGCCTCCACAGGGCAGCGTGGCACGGAGGGGCCTGAGGTATGGATTTTCTGCACCAGGTGGTAAACTTCGCAATAGCGCTGCCAGCGCCCCTCTCTCGTAGGAAGAAGGATTCCAGGCCTGAGGCCCACTTCTGGGCGGCCGAGAGGGGGGTTGGACCTACTGCACACCTGTGCCGCCTTTCTTCCCGGTTGTTTACTGGGGCCGCCTGATTCTGCGTCTTTCTTCCACCGGGACTGAGTGTCCCTCTCGAAGTGGCTGCTGTGCAGTAAATGCTCAATTAATACCTCTTGACGGAAGAGAGCAAAGAACGAGGGATGAATCGGGCAGCGACTCAGCAAGCTGGTGGCTGAAGTGGGCTTTTCTTTCTATGTCAAGACCCAGCACCTTGTTAGTTGCTGTTTCCTTCTTTCCTTTACTGGAGGGAGGGAAAGTGAGTGAGGAGTGTGAGTGTGTGTGTGTGTGTGTGTGTGTGTGTGCGCGCATGTCCGTGCGCGCGTGTGTGCACACAGTGGTCGGGGCAATTAGGCTGTGTTTGTGAATGATGGTGGCCATGGTTATTGGACATGCTGGGTTGGGTCAGACGTGTCTTAAGTGACAGTGACCTTCATTAAAGCTGATTCCATTACTGAAGTTGCCTGAGAGTTGACTGGCTTTTTTTTTTTTTTTTCTTCCTCAAGACTGAGATTTTTCTCTGACTCTCAAGCTGGAGATGGATTGAGCCATTTATTTGCCAAAGATTTATTGCAAATCTCTCCCCTCTGGGCTGTAATTGCTGGTTTCTCTTTACCCAGCCTTAGAGAAGAAAAAGAAGATATCATATAGAACAAGATTAGTGTTTATAGAACAAGATTTGTATCGTATCCGGCATATTCATGGCCAGGTGACGTATTTTGCCGGTAGTTAACATTCGCTGGATACTTTCCCTGGTTCCGGCATCCCCCCTGTCCTAGCCCCGTAGCACCTTCGGGGGCTTTTTCTAAGGATGCGTCTAAGGCTGAGCGTGTGGCAACTTAGTGACAGCCACAAACCCCGGAGTCTGGCTCCCAGCTTCATGCTCTCCTCCCCTCCCCACCCGCCCCCTGGACAGCAAGACCCCGCTAGCACCGGTTTCTCTTGTGCTTGATGTTTGACACAGGTCTGGGACGTGGGCGGGTTCTGAAAGCAGAGAGTAGTAGGCGGAACTGCTGCAAGTTCCCTGAGGTTTAAATCGCCACGGGAAGCCCGCTGAGCGAGAGCGGAGCCTCTAGGCTGGCTAGCGGCTTTCCATCCCGGCTCTGTTATTTGCGAGCTCTCTGACCTTCAGCAGTTCACTCGGAAAGCCGGTTCAGCCCTGGCTTCCTTTCTTGTGGAAACAGGGAACCTATTTCCTGCCGGGCAGGGCTGCTTGAGGATTAAAAAGATAATGAAACGCTAAGTTCCTGGCACATAATCAGCGCCCCGTTAATGGTAACTATTATACCTCTTGGATAATCGCTCGGCGCAGAAGAAGCCATAGGAGGAATTCTTTATGGTTTCTTTAAACCCTGCCATTCCTGACCTTCGTGCCTTCTGAGCAGCTCTTTGTGAGATTTATATCTGACTTTGCCTATTGAGGCCTATCCTGGCTTACAACGTATGCAGCTTGTCGGAAAGCGATGGCTGACTCTCCTCCCAGTGTCTCTCTCTCTCTTGATTTTTTTTTTTTTTAGTCTGTACCAGGATTCTCAAGTTTCTAAGTAATTTCAGTTTGAGACAAGTGAGTAGGATTGATGTCAGGCTGCTCTAACACAGGTGTTATAAACAAGATTAAGAGGTTGTTGAAAAGATATCGGTGGAGCTCTGGGGCGAGCGTTCTGAAGTCATTCTAAATTGACAGCTAATGGGTAGCTTGCCTTGATGGCTCTCTCTGACTTGCTTGTAACTGACACACACACACACACACACACACACACACACACACACACAGAGTCTCGAAACCAGTTGCTGAACATTTCCTTTCCCTGAATTAGAACTTAAGGTCTCTTAATATGCAACAGTGTCTTTGCCATGCAAAAAAAAAAAAAAAAACCAAAAAAAAAAAAACCAAGCAAACAAAAAAAAAACACCCCAGTTGCCTTTGCAGTTTTTAGATATGTTAATTTAAAGCCAGCCACGTTATTTTGGTACCATAAGCCTGCCAAATTTCAAAGAAAAAAATTTAAAAAGGGAAAATGATTCAAAGCAAGCCTACTTACTAGTCTCTTGTTTATTTTTCTATACAAAATGCTTATTGCCTAGTTCTCCTATTTTTGTTTGTTTTGTTTTGGGGACCACACCCAGTGGTGCTCAGGGCTTACTCCTGGCAGTGCTTAGGGGAACCATATTTGGTGCCAGGTGTGGTTGCATGTAAGGCAGATGCCTTCACCCTGCCTTCATCCCTCCGGCCTCTTACCTTAATCCTTGGTAGCGTTTCTTCCTGCCCAGCAATGTATTAAGCAGTTGTCCCTGCCTGGTCTGCTAGCTGCTATTGCTAGCAATTTGAGTATCCTAACGTGTACTGAATTGGCAGATTTTGACTCCGAATCACTTTGAAATCATTTTCATTGGCTCTTGGGGGGGGGGGGGGGCGTGGTGGTGAGGATAGCGAGTCCCCATAGAAATTTGCAGAACATTTGCCCTGGCGGCCAGAGAAGCCCCTTTGACTGTATTCCACGTGGCTGGGTGGTCAGGTTCTTTCTGTATTTTTTTTTCTTTTTTTGCGGGGGTGAAGGAAGTATTTCTGACCTTAAGAATAACTCATTCAGCATCTTTGTCTTTATTGGGAATGAAGGTATTTTGCTAACTTTAGTGGTTTGTAAAGCATCTGGAAATAGTAAAACCTCTGAGTTGAGGAAAATAAAGTGCATCTTAGACAAAAGTAGACATGAAACCATCTTTTTTTATTGTCTTTGATGGACTTATCAACAGGTGTGTACTGAAGCCCTAACACCACACACTTTTTTTCTGAGAGGTAAATCGACACTCAAGTGCTGGAAAATATGTCCCATAATCAAACTGTGTTTTTGGCCTCTACAGTCTGAATTACCCATAATTTTGAAAAATATTCTTTATAACAAGACAGTCAGAATAAAGTTCCCTGTGAATTCTCTCTGAAATAAATGTGGTGGCTATTAGGTGGCTGGATTTTAAAATTTGTGTATTTTAGGTTTGTTTTTGGTTTTGGGGGGCCATACCTGGCTCTGCATTCAGGGATCACTCCTGGTGGGGTGTGGGGGCCATATGGGATGCCAGGGATCAAACCCAGGTCAGCCATGCACAAGGCAAGCACCCCTTTTTGTTGTACTACCTCTCCAGTCCCTGAATTTTAAATTTTGAAAGGAATAATGGTAATAGCTAATGTGTTTGGGTCTTGAAATAAAAAACCTCACTGGAACCCTTAGGGAATTAATGAATTATGAAAGATCCTGATTGTGAGGTATATATATGTACACACACACACGCGCACACACACACACACACACACACACACACACATATGCCCACAAGGCTCAACCTTTAACAACATATTAGTGATCTCTTATAGAAGGGCTTCATGGACCCTGGGTGAAATACAGCAATCTTCACACTCTTTCCTCTAAGGAATCTTTTTTTGGTAGCATTTTCAGCGCTTTTTCATAACAAACTGGTCCCGGAGGTCTTCGGCTGCTGGAGCCCTGGTCGGGGCGGGGAGGAAAGCTCAACCCGCTCCCCTCCAAGGGGTCTCGGCGAGGAACAGCCAGGTGCGGGGGCAGAAGACTGCACTGTTCTCGTCCGGGAGCTGGATTTTATAGTCTCTGAGTCTTGGCCGTTGATGGGATTACAAGGCGCCAGGGGGCCAGGTGGTGGGTGTGACCCCCGCCTACAGGGATCCCCGCCCCGACCAGGGCTCTGGCAGCCGAAGACCTCCAGGACCGACCACCACCATGCTGAGACCACTCTCCGCACACATGAAGGTACTGGCAGAGGGACAAAGCCACGCGGGTTCCGGGGCGGAGATCTCCAAGCCTACTCGGACTGGAGTCGAGCATCTTTCACCCAGATCCTCCAAATCCCAGTAGGCGGGGTCACACCCACCACCTGGCCCCCTGGCGCCGTGTAATCCCATCAACGACCAAGACTCAGAGACTATAAAATCCAGCTCCTGGAACCGAGCGGCCGCATTGGCGGCCGCGCGACATCTTATCAGGACATCTTTTATGACATCTTATTATCTCATTCCTACTTTGGACAAACTTGCAGGCTATCGATTGTAGCCTGCCCACAGGGCAGAGTCTGGCAAACTCCCCGTGGCATACCAAATATGCCAAATACCAGTAACAATGATGGGTCTCATTCTCCTAAAGAGCCTTGAATATAATCTCAGGGCTAGGATGAAAGAGACATTACTGGGGCCTGCTCGAGGCTATCGACGAATAACAGGATGATGAAATGAAATGAAAAAATGAAATTCATAACAAACAATACAAAATGAATTATTTCGGTTCTGCTTTGGGGCAGGGGTTGGGGTTCAGGATGGGAACATCCAAAATATGGTGGTGGGAAAGTGTGATGATGGTGGGATTGGTGTTTGAATATTAAATGTAATCAAATATTGCGAACTACTTTATAGAATAAAAAAGAAAGATCCTGATGTGTAAAATCCTAAAACGATCAGTTCCTCTTCTATGACTGGCTCTCACTTTCAGCCACCTCAGGTCTTGCCTTCTGCCTTCCTCCACCTCCCTTTCAGTTTTTTTTTTTTTTCAGAACTTCACCTTTTTCTCTCTTTTCATTCCTATCAGTTCCAAGTCGTACTTTGCCTTCACATCTTGTATTTGGAAAAAGGAAGACAGGCTTTTGTAATTGTCTTTCTTTGTTTTGGGGCCTCACTGGGCAGTGCTCAGGGCTTACTCCCGCCTCTGCACTGAGGGATCACTCCTGGCGGTGCTCCGGGGATCTTAGGAGGTGCCGGGGACTGAACCCAGCTTGGCCGGGTACAAACAAGCCGCATGTCCTACCCGCTGTACCATCACTCCCGAGGAAGACAGTTTTGAGTCATGATGATGTCTTGAGAGACAACGCCTATCAAACAATTAGCGATCTCCTTGCCCTGCTTCAGTTTTAAAGAACTGCCCGTGGCGTGGGGGGATAACCCCGTGTCTGGAGATTTCTCGGTCTCCAGGTGGGACAGAGCTGGGGTGGTGCGGGCTGCAGAGCCCTCACCTCGCTGCTCACCCAACCCTTCCCCGCTCTCCATCGCTCAATGCGCATCAGACTCTTAGGCCAACTTCACCAGCCAAGTGCAGTTACTCTGGACCCTTTGGTTTAAAGCTCCAAATTTGATAGATTTTTGCAATATTATTTAGTGCTGAAAGATTCATAGTAGACTGGGGTTAGTGGTAAGCGCCCCAGGTGGGCAGAAATGCAGGGTGGAATGGAACACGAGGGATTTGCACTGTTGGTGGCACTATGATGGTGATACCGTGTATATGATGCCTGTGGGGTGGTCTTTTCTGTGGCTGTGACCAAGGAAAGGGTGGTCTGGTGATTGGGTAAACTGCTTCTGTTTGAGTCTTTAAGCCCAGTTCCATTGGCTTCAGGCTCAAGTTTTGAGACTTCCTTTGAGTTTTCAGTTTACTCATCTATAAATTACGCGGTTTTTCTTTGAGCTGTGCCATGCTTATCCTCTTGAGTTATCACCTAGTATCACTACTAGTGAATTTAAGGTATAAGTTATGACCCGGGAGACACCCGGTGATTAAACTATGCAGGTGCAGAGCAGATGAATTCACATTAAATACCCAAGGTAGGCAGAGAATCTGGATTCATTGTCTGTATTCACGGAAGTGAATCCATTTGCTAATAGTAAGTTATGATTCCTAAGGAGTTTGTTGCTTTAGCCATCACGTCAGACATTATATGATAATCACAAGTAAATTTATTTCAAAACAGATTTTTTTGGTTTGTTTTTGTGCCACACTTGTCTCTGGCTTAGGGATCACTCTTGGCGGGCTTGGGGGACCATATGGAATGCTGGGGATCTAACTTGGGTCAGCAGTGTGCAAACAAGCGTACCCTGAGTGTACCCTGGCCCCCCTAAACAGAATTTTTAAAAATTTTAAATTAAAAAAAATTTAAACTCCATGATTTACGAAGCTGTTCATAATGCAGTTGTTTCAGGCACTTTGTGATTCAGTGTTCCACCACGAATCCCACCACCAGAGTGATCTCCACCAATGTCCCTGCTTCCCACCCACCTCCAAGAGGGCACTAACCAATCTACTTCATACTGCTTGTTACAACAGAATGGGAAATGGAATTATCAGAAAATCAAACCCACAAAAGTCAACCTGTAATAATTGTTGTATCTCAGTGCTGTTGCTAATATCATTGTCTGAGAATTTACTGATTGATTTGGTGCTGGTGGAGCCTTTTGTTCGAAACAGACTTCTAAAAAGTGAAGACCCCCGGGGCCAGAGCAACAGTACAATGGGTAGAGCTTTTGCCTTGCATCAGCTGACCTGGATTCGATCCCTGGCATCCCATATGGTCCCTCAAGCACTACCAGGAGTAATTCCTGAGTGCAGAGCCAGGAGTAACCAGGAGTAACCCCTGAGCACCTCTGGTGTGACCCAAAAAGCAAAAGAAAAAAAAAAGAAAGAAAACCCCATGCAGGGTGGCAGCAGGAGTTAGAACTCGGATTGGCTTTAACCTAGGCGAGGCAGCTGGGCTCTCTTTGATTTTGTCACCTTTAGAGTGTTAGCTCCATGCCGTGGTGGGGGGTGGGGGGGTGGGGGGCTGTCTAGCCAGGCTGGGTGGTCTGCTTCTAGTGGTGCACTGTTAATACCTATCAGCTGAGAAAAACTAGTTTTGTTTTGTTTTGTTTTTTTTCTTTTCTTTTTTATTTATTTATTTATTGAATCACCGTGGGAAAGGTTACAAAGCTTTCAGGTTTAGGTCTCAGTCATGCAAATATCAAACACATTTCCCTTTACCAATACTTATTTTTTACCATGAAAAACCCCAATAAAACCCCACCCCCCACCCCTCCCAGTCCCTGTGGGGCAGATGAATTCTAGTTAGCACTCTATCTGCTTTGATTAGATTCATTGTTTCAATAAAAGATTCACCACTATTATTTAGAGTTTACCCCCCACCCCCCCAAATCAGACATGCTGAAAAAGCATTGTGAAGTGATTTGCTTTCTACAGCTGGGTTCAAGAATTAAATGTTGGTTTTGGATTTCTGCTATTTTACTTATTGACCCTGGAAGTATTTCTACTGAAAGTCAGATAGTTAAGAAATTGGTTTCTGTGCTCTGGAGTCGTGGCCGTGCTGGAGAGCCGCTAGTGGGGGGCAACTGGTGGCCTCGGTAGGGCGTGAAGGGCGGACCGAAACGCCCCCCTTCCCATGAGGTTTTAGTCGCCCCCACTCCCCCGGCTCATACCTGCTGTCCACAAGGCTCCCATGCGGCCGCCATCTTTCTTTCCAGAGAGGAGAAGGCGACTGGGGCAACACCCTTTCCCCTCCGGACAGACATGATGGCCTGGATTAACGCATAGCCCGTTCACTTTTCTGCTCCAAGCTGCCGGGTTCTGCATTAAGTCCTTGTGCTTCTGGGGCTGTGGCCGTGCTGGAGAGCCGCTCGTGGGGGGCAACTGGTGACCTTGGTAGGGCGTGAAGGACGGACTGGAATGCCCCCCCTTCCCATGAGGTTTTAGTCGCCCCCACATCCCCGGCTCATACCTGCTGTCCACAAGGCTCCCATGTGGCCACCATCTTTCTTTCCAGAGGGAGGAGGGCGGAAGGGACCAACACCCTTTCTCCTCCGGGCAGACATGATGGCCTGGATTAACGCATAGTCCTTTCACTTTTCTGCTCCAAGCTGCTGGGTTCTGCATTAAGTCCTTGTGGTTCTGGGGCTGTGGCCGTGCTGGAGAGCCGCTCGTGGGGGGCAGCTGGTGACCTCGGTAGGGCGTGAAGGACGAACTGGAACGACCCCCTTCCCATGAGGTTTTAGTCGCCCCCACATCCCTGGCTCATACCTGCTGTCCACAAGGCTCCCATGTGGCTGCCATCTTTCTTTCCAGAGGGAGGAGGGCGGAAGGGACCAACACCCTTTCCCCTCCGGGCAGACATGATGGCCTGGATTAATGCATAGTCCGTTCACTTTTCTGCTCCAAGCTGCTGGGTTCTGCATTAAATCCTTGTGTTTCTGGGGCTGTGGCCGTGCTGGAGAGCCGCTTGTGGGGGGCAACTGGTGGCCTCGGTAGGGCGTGAAGGACGGACCGGAATGCCCCCCTTCCCTTGAGGTTTTAGTCGCCCCCACACCCCCGGCTCATACCTGCTGTCCACAAGGCCCCCATGCGGCTGCCATCCTTCTTTCCAGAGAGGAGAGGGCGAATGGGGCAACACCCTTTCCCCTCCGGACAGACATGATGGCCTGGATTAACGCATAACCTGTTCACTTTTCTGCTCCAAGGTGCTGGGTTATGCATTAAGTCCTTGTGTTTCTGGGGCTGTGGCCGTGCTCCAAACTTAACTATGATTTTCAGAGAGAAACGTTGGGTGGTTTACTTCCCATGGTTCACTTTGTATATAAAGAGATGTCGCAGCCGCGTGGTTTTGAGGAAAAGTCCTAGTTCCCGCATACTCGAGCTGTGCTTGTAGAGGCTTCTGGTCACCGGGGTTCCATCTGGGGGAGGCGGGATGCGGTACCTACCCCATCTGGGACTTCCCGGTGATCTCGGCTCTTTTTGGAACCTGTTTTTTTTTTTTTTTTTTCCTTCGGGATCTGTGGATCCCGCCCTCCATGTAGTCCTTCTCTTCGGCTGAATGCCAAAACTAGTTTTGTTTTTAACTAAAAACCAATCATCCTGTTGACTCCTTGAACCTGAGATTTATTTAAAATCCCTCCAACTCTTCTTGGAATAACTTGCTTTTCAGGCCCTACGCCCTGCCGGCAAGCGTTAGTATGTTTTCTGTTTTGAATTTATTAATTATTATCATCATTAGTTCGAAGTTTGGGCTGCACCTGGTGATGCTCAGGGCCTACTCCTGGCTCTGCACTCACAGGGATCACTCCTGGGGAACCTGATGGACCGCCGGGGTTGTCCATACCAGGGTATGCGTCCTCCCCGCTATGCTCCCTCTCGGGCCGCATTTGAATTCAGGTGCAGGGCTCTAGACTGCCTGAATTCTTGGTTACACTAGTAGAGGGTCTGCACCTGTGCTTCCGTTGGCCATGGCTCTCTTTTGGGTAGCCATGGACGGGAGGGGAACCTTAACCTCCATCAGCGCAGCCACTGATGTCCTCTGACTGGCTGACTCGCACGACTCCCTGCTAACATTTTTGCTAAATTCATTCAGGTTTTGCTTTGTCTTTGACTTTGAGCTACACCCTGGCTATGCTCCTTCCTGCTGAGTTTGTGCTTAGGGATGGTTTGTGGCAGTGCTGGGGTGGGACCT
This sequence comes from Sorex fumeus, assembly GCF_029834395.1. Classification (NCBI taxonomy): domain Eukaryota; kingdom Metazoa; phylum Chordata; class Mammalia; order Eulipotyphla; family Soricidae; genus Sorex; species Sorex fumeus. The sequence continues at coordinate 8,771,534 of NW_026606101.1, read as the reverse complement.
TGTGTGGTGCTGGAGTTAGAACTCAGGTTGGCTTTAAACTTAACGGCAAGTGTCTTAGCCTCTGTATTCGCTCTCCATTCCTGGTATCTTTTTGAATCACTGTACTGTCACTGTCCTCCCGTTGTTCATCGATTTGCTCGAGCGGGCCCAGTAACATGGTGAGACTTGTAGTTACTGTGCTTGGCATATTGAATACGCCACTGGGAGCTTGCCAGGCTTTGCCGTGCGGGCAAGATACTCTTGGTAGCTTGACAGGATCTCCGAGAGGGGCGGAGGAATTGAACCCAGGTCGCCCAGGTCATCCGCGCGCAAGGAAAATGCTCTACCCGCTGTGCTATCTCACTGAAAGTTTCCTCCGCATGCTTCCCTGACCCCATCTTATTGTGTGCCCTCTCCTAATCCATCTTCTTCATCACCTTTCTTAGAAGCAGTCAGTATTCAAGATTTGGTGATCAAAGAGTAGTGCACCACAGTTGATGGGGTGTCAAGTAGAAGGCAATGAGATCTTGATTAAAAAAAGGAAAAAATTAGCACACAAGGCTCAACCTGTCACAACATGTTAGTAATCTCTTATACAAGGGCATACTGGCTCCAGGGTGAAATACAACAATCTTCACACATTTCCTCTGAGGGGACGTTTTCGGATCAGTTTTAGCGGATTATTCCTAACAGGCAGTACAAAATAAATTACTTAGGACCTGCTTTGGGGGTGGTTTGGGTGGTGGTGGGAAAATCAGAAATAATTGTGGTGGGAAGTTGTAAGGGCGGTGGGATTGGTGTTGAAATACTGAATGTGATAAATTACTGTGAACAGTTTTATAAAAATAAAATTAAGGAAGTTTAAAAAATTGGCATTTATCATTATTGCCAGCGTTAAAAAACAGACAAAATTTGGGGCTGGAGAGACAGTACAATGGTAGGACACTTGCCTTGCATGCAGCCGACCCAGGTTCACCCTGGCCTCCCATGTAGTTCCTCAAGCCCTCCAGGAGTGACCCCTGAGCACAGAGCCAGGCTTAAGCCCTGAACATTGCCTGGTGTGACTCAAAAGAAAAAGTAGCTACGTATGCCTGTATCTGATGAACAATGAATCTTTTTTTTTCTTATTATATTTTCCAGTAAACATTCTTTAAATATCTTCTTTACATATGTCTGAGAATATGTCTAGTGTGTGTGTGTGTGTGTGTGTATTTACATATATGTATATGTATGTAAATATATGTATTTATATATGAGTTTAACCTTTGTAAGAGTTTAACCATTTGGTTAGTACTTCATTTTCTTTTCTTTTCTTCTGGGTTATTTTCTTTTTAAAAATTTTTGGGGTTTGGTTAATACTTGTTAATATTTTAACAGTTCCTATTTCTCCGTATCCTCACTAAACTTGCTATTCCCAGACTTTTATTTCTTAATTGTTACCAGTCTGGTGATGACTTAGGGTTAATGTGCATTTTTCTGATTTCTAACTGCCTTAGGATCCTCTTGTTGAATTTTGTTGAACTGCTCAGTATTTGTGTTGGAGTCTGTGATCATAATTGCGATCGTAATCCTGGCGAAGAGCTGATATTAAGTCATTTCTAAACGTGTGGCATATAATCCCAGTTTATTTGTGTTGGGATTTGCAGTTAGGAATCATTAAAAGAAATGGAATCGTTGCCCTCGAATTCTCTCCAAAGTATTGTTTGTTTGGTCTTAGTCTCCCTTATCTTACGGAACACAGTCCTGCCTGTCAACAGCAATTTTATAGACGCAGCACAGAGAAGTTTGGTGGTTCATCTAAGGCCCCCGACTTCTTGTTTTGTTTTGATTGGGGGCCACAGCCAGCGGTGCTTGGGACTGACTCTTGGCTCTGTGCTCAGGGATCACTCCTGGCAGGGCTTGGGGGACCCTATGAGGTGCCTGAGATGGAACCCGGATTCACTGCATACAAGACAACCCCTCTTCCTGCTGTACTCTGGTTGCAGCCTCAAGCCCAGGGCACTTAGATGCTTCTCGCAAGCCTGGTCTGCTCTGCGTGTTGGTCTGCTGTGCTTTGCATGGAACTTGTTCCTTTGAGGTCAGTGCAGTTCTGTCGTAATTGGATTGGCGTGTGATACTCCTCCAGCACCTGAGAGTGTGACGTGGAGCTTTTATTAGCTTAGTAAACATTTCATAAGTGGATGAATGAAAGATGATGGTTCTGGTGTGTCTAGGCAAAACATTCATAATAAGTCAGCTAAAATGCAGGTAGCTTCCCTTCTAATGATTTTGCAAGGATCTGCCTCTGTTCGCCTTGATAAATAAAGTAAGCGCATCAACATTCAATTTTCTGATATAGCTGCGGAATTAATCAGAGAAGTTGTCAAAGTAAATCATGGATTGCTGAAGTATAGTTTGTATTTATAAAAATGAAATCTGCACACCCTTTGGAGGTAACACAGACATACGTATAATCAGGCTTAACAAGGAACAGGAAAAAAATTTTTTTTGGCGGGGGGGTAGGAAAAACAGATTAAGTAGAGTCTTCATAGCTAGTGATTTATTTATTTAGTTAATATTTTTAGATCATACCCAGCGATGCTGGAGTTCACTCCTGGCAGTGTGTGTGTGTAAGGGGTGGGCGGGGGGGTGGGGTCAGCGGGAAAACTGTGCTGGGGGTTGTGCCCAAGGCTCCAGGATGTGAAGCCTGCACTGGGTCTTTGAGCCCTTTCCCTGGCCTCCAGGTAGCTGGTGATTAAAATCATAAATCACGCCCGCCTTACTTGTGAGCCAATCAGATTACAGATCAGAGGAGAGACTTAGTGACTTTGAATTTTGATACACAGATGTGCTCCCCTCTCACTGTGGACATGATAAAACTCCAGGAACAGCCTTACTGTCTCTAGTAGGTTTTTGTTTCCGCTTTTTAAAATCGGAATTAAGCCGATAAGGGCTCTGTTTTGTATTTGCAAAAATACTGCTTTGAGATTTCAGTTTCCTCTCTCTTCCCGAGGGTAATACAATGCCATGATTTTTTTCTTTTGCAGCTTTCAATCTTACAAAGGCCCTATGGGTAATTGTCTATGAATATCTAGGATTTTCACTTGTAATTCTTAAAAATATGATAATTATGATGATGACGCTGACGATCCCCTTTTCTTTGGTCTTGCACTTTTGGGGTTATACTAGTGCCCCTCGCATGCTGTTTTGTGTGATTGTTGCCATAGTCCTTCGAGATAGGCCGCGTTTTCTGTCTCTGATGACTTTAATCCTAATTATGAACTTTGGCTGCTGGTAGTTGCCGCATTAGAGACTGTGAGCCTTTTTCAGTTCTGGTGCCTTAAGCAAATTTGCAAGGGAGCCCTGATGTTAACTTTGGCAGGTTTCATGCCTGCAAATATTGATCGAGCCAGAAGTCCTAGTTGTAAAATGTCACCAGCGAGTGTGCAGCCTGCAAAGGCAGGGGAAAACTCATTACTGCAGCTCAGCTGTAACTTCTGGGTCAGGCCGCTCACCACCATCTGGCAACAGCGAATGTTTGAAAACTCCCTTTTATTCTGACAAAACGTAATCAGGCGAGGTTAACAGTAGATGATGTCTGAGCATTTTGAATTGGTGAGACCAGCCTGTCCAGAGGCTTGGGTTTGTGACATTTCTTCCGTCGAATTACTTCAAGAGGCACCAGAAAGCTTTAAGATGATGAATTCCCAAATTCATGACTGGGAGGAATTTTTAATTATGTATATTCTCCTTTGCCTCCTCGATTCCGTGGGCACCCTGTGGGGCGGGGTGGTGGGGACATCTCCGTGGAAAGTGTTTATTCTGAAAAAGAAAAAGGCCGTGACAGGAATGAAGAGGTTTACTGATTTTTAAATATGCTCAGGTTTTTAATTTAAATATGAGTGTTTTTCAATACCTGTTTTTAAATCACTTCTTTGGGCAGGCGATTAGGAACTAGAGATGAAAATTATAAATTGAAAGGTTTTTTTTTGGACTCCGTTTAATGAACTCACTTGAGTGGTCCAAAGATGGGGGAGATGGGTTTCTGCTTTTTGGAGGTGCAAGGGGAGCCTCAGCCTGTACCAAGGTGTATAAAAGGGGATGAGAGCCCCGACCACTGACTCCTAAAGTCTGTGTGGACCATCTCCCAGGCCCCAGACAGCACTGCAGGCAGCTGTGAATCCAGACACACGCACCCGCGTTCTCTCTGGAACCATCCTCTCTCTGTCTCTCAGTCATGGAGGGTGTTAATGTTTAGTGTCAGTAGGTCTTTTTCCAAGTGATTTGAAAAAGCAGCAAGAATGTGGGCCTAGCAGATATTTTGACATTCAGAAGGGATCGCCATTTAAAGACCTGGTTTGTGACAACCTTCTTCCTGTCCTTGAGGTACTTTTCTGAATCTTGACTGGTGAAGAAAGGAAGGCGGGAAGCAACCCATGCTGTCTAATATGAGCCAGACTGTGCTTGACACTGTAGAAACTCTGTGTGTGTGTGTGTGTGTGTGTGTGTGTGTGTGCGCGCGCATGCCGAGTGCCGTTGCTAGATCATAGATGGAGAACATTTGAGCCCAGAGAATTACTTCTTTTTTGCTTTTTGGATCACCCCCAGCAATGCACAGGGTTGCTCCTGGCTCTGCACTCAGGAATTATTCCTGGCCGTGCTTGGGGGACCATATGGGATATTGGGGATCAAACCTGGGTTGGCTGCGTGCAAGACAAACGCCCTACCTGCTGTGCTGTCACTCCAGCCCTAGAGAATTACTTTGCAGGATTGTTCAGTTCAGGGACCCAAACTTTCTCATGTCACTTCAGCATCTGGGATATCTCACCCACACTCGTCATTCCAGTAGGTCGGACACCGTCCGTGCAAATGGACTGGCAAGGACCAGCCCCGGCATGGGCTCGGATTAGAAGCCTTTACCCGTGGGTGGCTGTTTGGTTTTGACTCGACTGCGTAGAGCAGGGGGCTAAGTCTGTGTTCTCATGGTTCAGTACAGCTACTTACCCGTATCTGCAGCACCATTTTGTTTTTGTTTTTCCCCCAGTCAGCCTTGAGAGTTAGCCCGGAAGGAGGAAGAACACTGATGGGAGTTGGAAGCCTTTGACTTTTGTTTGCCATGGGCAGGACGGTTACTGCAGTGGGTTCCGAGCTCCCCACGGCTAGCAGTGGAGGAAGCCGGGTCCCTTCATTCTGCCAGCTCAAGTTTCCGGGGCTTTCTCATTTTTGGATATTTAGGAAATAGTCCTTCATGCCCCATTCTGCAGGCTCTTTTCTGAAGTTGTCTGGGATTCTCAGTGCTACACGAAGAACTCCTGATTATGAAAGCTTTCTTAATGGCATTGAACATACATTTTCTGCCATTAATGTGAAAGTAGCTTTTATGAAAATTATGCCCTTTCTTAGCCAGTAATTTGGAATGTTGAACTATATTTAGAAGCCCCCCCTCCCCAAATATACATCGACACTGTTGTATTCTGATACAAATGTGCTCGTCGCATTAATAATTATACTTGTGTTTTCATAATTTATCATAATGATACCATTATTGCTTATTATAGAAATCCCCTCTCTTCCCCCCTCACTCCCAAGTCTAATTGAGGTCGAGACAGACCATAAATGTGATAATATAGATTGCATGCTAAGAGGAAATGGAGTTGGTTTCATAGTGGAGTTTTAATTTAGGATTCGTTCTGGTGATGTAGCCTCTTCCTATGGTACATTACTTTGAGCCCAATATAACTGCATGTTCCCACAGCCCCTCATTATAGCTACAGCTTCTCACTGCTTTTTAATTAAAAAAAAAAAAGAGCGAGAAAGCGAGAGAGAGACAGAGAGAGAGGGAGAGAGGGAAAAATGAAACCCAAAGCTTAGCTTGGATATTGTCTGGGTACACAGGGAGTATCCTTGGCAGATTGCTTATTTAATTTTTTTTTTAACTCTTTCAAAGCTTTCATGGAGATGTCTTGATTTCTTTTTTCCAGAGGGAAATATCCCCATATTCCCCTCCCCCCTCCGTGCATAGATAACCTCCTCCTCTCTTCGTCCCCCCCCCCCCCCCCGACTTTCCTGACACTCACACATTCACACAACCTCACACACACCCGTAACACAGTGGGCTTGCTTCCAGATTTTTGGCATGGAAAGTCAGGACCGCTTGCACACATGGAATCTCGGGGCTTGCAGCAAATGTGAACCCTTGAGCTGTCCTCGAGTGTCTGGGTACATGGGGGCAAAGCCCAGTGAGCACCTAAAGTGCTCACCAGCAGCTAGGAAGGAAGGCAGGGTATGCAGACAATTGTGGAATTTCATAACGGCGAATCCTCCCGGCACATCCGAGGTTAAGAGTTAATCACTCCCCGCCCCCAGGTCCTGTGGGCAGCAGAAGCAGAGAAATGACTTTATTAAGAACAATTTCTTTTGTCATTCCTTCATCGACTTGAGGGATTCCGAGCACCTTTCAGAGATCAGAACAAATTAATCGCCCCCGTGATTGGTACGAGAGGTCCGAGCCGCTTGGGACTGGCGGTGGGGGGCCGAGGGGGGCCTGGTGCTCGGGGCCCCTTCTCTGACAGGCCTCGAGTGTTTCCTCCCCTTCCTGGGCCCTCAGGAAGTGGAGTCGGATTGACGCCGCGGAGCTTCTTTCCCCACTCGCTTGGGTTTGCTCGGTTTGGTATTGTTGATTGCTCTCTCAGGGGTGAACACGGGGCCGCGTAATTGTGCAGTGTATTGCAGACTCAGGGCTGCACCATTTGCATTCGGGGCCTTTCATAAACGGAATCCTCGGCCCAGGTCATGCCATGTGGCCGGAAGAAACAATCGCGCTTCAGCTTTAGTAGAGAACAGGGATATCTCGGCTGCAGGCCCCTCAATTTCTGCTACCTAGTGTGATTTCCTGGAACCGACGAGTGGATTGATACACTCCACAGTGCATGTACAGACCAGATTCCGAGACCCGGGCTGCAGGAAAGGAGTCGCGCATACGGTGTTAGGAAGTTTTCACACTGATTTCCTACCGAAGCGCACTGTTTGGGATGTAATGGATTCTTTCACAATTTTTTTCTTTTCTTTTTTCTTTTGCTTTTGGGGTCACACCTAGCAATGCCCAGGGGTTACTCCCGGCTCTGCACTCAGGAATCACCCCTGGTGGTACTCAGGGGACCATATGGGATGCTGGGAATCAAACCTGGGTTGGCCACATGCAAGGCAAACGCCCTACCCTCTGTGCTGTTGCTCCAGCCCCAATTTCGCAATTTTTTTAGACCTTTTTGGGCATGCGTATGCTGCCTAAACCCATGTGTTGCTTGCGCCCACATGGCCGGGCACATGTGGTGCCCGAGCACATGTGTCACCCGCATCTCCCCTCTTGAGATGTGGACTTTCATGCTTTTTCGTCTAATGCTGGGATGTGTGTAGGGGCTCTCTCCGCCCTTGGAGAAGCCCGGCTTCTCTCGAGCACATTACTCTTCTCTGTCTCTGTCTCTGTCTCTGTCTGTCTGTCTGTCTGTCTCTCTCTCACACTTTCTCTCTTTCCTCCTTCCCTTTAAAACCTCCAAATAAAAACTGTGTAATTAAAAAAAAAAAAAGAAAAACCCCAAACCTTTTTGTTGTGTTTGCTTTGGGGGCCATACCTGGCTGTGCTCAGGCTCACTCCTGGGGCACCTGAGGGGATGCCGGGGATTGAATCTGGGATGGCTGCATGTAAGGCAAATGGCCTTACTGCGGTGCTATCTGGACGGATGACTTAACCAGTGTGGTCTGAGCAAGGAAGGCCACTGGCTGGCTGGCTGCTTTCTGTGTCTGGGTATAGATGCTGCGTGACAGACCCTCAACGCTGTCAGTGAGTCCCGGCAGACCCACGAAATTGATGCTGAACCGTCGGAAGGCACTAAGGCAGTTTCCCTGGTTGCCGAGAGAACGCTTAACTCCTTTCCATCCCGAGAGAGAGATGCGTGGGAGCCTAAAGGAGGCTTTTTAAGTTGTGCCTCAGCAAAGTGCTGTTGGAGTGAAAATTAGACAAGGTAGAAATCAAGCTCCTCCCGCACGGCTCGCTGGTTTGTTGCAAAGACATGGCTCCGAAGGAGGCAGCTTCAGAGAGAGCCGGGGCGGCTGTCCTTTCTATTCCTGCCCTTCTGAGCTGGGGCTGTATTTAACTTCCTCCTTTTCCTTGTGGCACACAGCCTTCCCTTCTCCGCCCCTGGAGAGAACCAATCCAGAAATATTTCTGTGGAGAACTGTGGATCCCGTGCCCGGCCTGTGCTAATCAGAATCGCAGCGGGCCCTGTTTCATGAGCCTGAAAGAATGAGTATTCCGTGGGGGCTGGCGCTCTGCACCTGCCGGTAGGGGAGAGTTCCAGTGAGAAGCCGGCCCTCCTGTCCGCCTTGGCTTTATCTTCTCAGGAAACCAGCACCTTTTGCTGGTAGCCCATGGTTACTGGCATGGCGGATGGCGGCTCTCTCTCTCTCTCTCTCTCTCTCTCTCTCTCTCCCCCTCTCCCTCTCTCTCCCTCTCACTTTCTTTCTCTCTGTGGTTCTCTCTCACTTTCTCTTACTTTCTCCTTTTCTTTCCGTGGTTCTCTCTCTCTCACTTTCTTTCTCACATTCTCACTTCCTCTTTCTCTGCCGTTCTCTCTCTCAATTCCCCACTCTTTCTTTTCTTACTTTCTCTTTTTCTCTCTCACTTTCTCTCTTTCTCTTTCCCTCCCTCTCACTTTCTCTCTCTGTGGTTCTCTCTTTCACTTTCTCACTCTCTGCATCACACTTTCTCTTTCTACCTCTCACTCTCCTCACTTTCTTTTCTCTCAGCGGCCCACTCTCACTTTCTCCCTCACATCCTCTCACTTTCTCCTCACTCTCACTTCCTCTTTGTGGTTCTCTCTCCCTTTCTCACTCTATCTTACACTTTTTCTTTTCCTCTCTTACTTTCTATCTCACTTTCTCTCTTTGTGGTTCTCTCACTTTCTCTTTCTCTCTCACTTTCTTTCATTTTCTCTCCATCTCTCTCTCTCTCCGTCTCTCCTCCTCTCCTCTTCTTCCTGCTGCTCCCTTTCTTCCTTTCAATAGAACCTGAATACTTGAAATGATAATCTAGTCCAGGGAGCCTCGGGACACAGTGAAAGACAGCAGGTGTTACCCCACAAACCAAACTGTCAAGTGTGAGTGTTCTAAAGTTAGACTGGCGGAAGCTCTGGAACGTAGAGCCAGCAGGGTACGTGAATACGGAAGACAGACTGTCAGCCCTGGGCTGGTAGGGGTCCAGTCACACGTGGGTTCCGAGTGACAGGGAGAGGTGGCCATTGGCTTTGTCCCGCAGGCTGTCCAGAGTGAGTGTGGCGTTTTCTGCTATTTGGTAGCTGAGCACATTCTGCTAAGGACCCATCATACTGTTGGTCTCTGTGGAGCAGCCTTAAAAATAGATGTTTCGGGGCTGGCGCGATAGCACAGTGGGTAGGGCATTTGCCTTGCACATGGCCAACCCGAGTTCGATTCCCAGTATCCCATATGGTCCCCCAAGCACCGCCAGGAGTGATTCCTAAGTGCAGAGCCAGGAGTAACCCCTGAGCATCGCCGGGTGTGATCCAGAAAGCAAAAGCAAACAACAAAAAAAGATGTTTTGTGTTGGGGGAAGACGGAAGCGTAGTTGAGAGTTCTTTCACTTTCAAAGGCAGACCTCCTTTTGGCGCAGACCTTCAGTTATAAGTTCTGGATGAACTATAGCCAAGAGTATTGTATTGTATGTTAGAAAGGTGCTAGGAGAAAAGATCTTAAATGTTGAAAACAGAAAGCAAACAGATAGCAAACAAAGAACCCAAAATAATTCTGTAACGTGATGGGGGTATTGGCTACTTCACTGTGGTAATGATTCTTCAGTCAGGGATTCTGTGGCAGTGAATGACGGCTTTGCACGTCATAAAAGCTTCCTGGTGCAGTTACTAACAAGAATGGTGGAAGATTGGTAAACAGACAGACACAACCTTAGAAGCCATTTACAGATGAGGAAACTGAGGCCGGGAGGAGTTGAGTGATGCCGTCGTGCCAGCAGTGACCCAATCTGAGGGGAGACGTGGTGCTCCTTGAGGCCCACAGTGGTGCCTTACTTTACTAAGAATTGGGGATTTGCCAGGCTGAGGACCCACGGAGGCTGCATGGATAATATTCTGTGTGAATTACTTGTGAGGGAGTGTAATCTTTCCTAGCTGTTTCTTGTGCTGAGGGGTCGATGTTAGGAATCGTATCCTAAAAAATAGCCTAATCCCATGCTTCATCTCAATGTGACTCTTTTTCCTGTGATTTTTAAAAAATTTTTTTATTAAATTTTACATGTACTGGGATTTTGTGAAGTGGCAGAACTTAGCATATTCAAACAAACAGACCAGCCACCTTGTTGGGTGACTTTCACCCTGTAATCTGCAGAATCACAGCGGGTCTGAAAAAGAACCTCTTAGCGCGTTCTCCAGATATGTGGGAGGGTGGAATTTTTGCTATGGTGCCTTCCAGCTGGGGGATTCTTGAAAGCTTTTCAAGTCCTTGCTGTCAGCGCCCTTCAACCATCCTCTGCAGCCCTTAAAACTTGGCATTTCTTTTCCCTTATTAGCCCAACAGGGGCACCAAGCGACCCCGGGATGATGAAGAGGAGGAACTGAAGATGCGCCGGAGACAGGCGGGCGCTCGAGAACGGGGCCGCTACCGGGAGGAGGAGGCCACGGTGGTGGAAGAAGCAGATGACGACAAAAAGAGGCTCCTTCAGATCATCGACCGCGAGGGCGAGGAGGAAGAGGAAGAGGTGAGCTGGCCCAGACGGGCCCCAGGTGGCTGCGCCGGCCGGCCCTGGCGTGGGATGTGCAGCATGTAATTTCGAGCCAAACACTTTTCATTTCTCTGCAGTTCCCGGCTCTGTTGTAGAACGGGCTAAGAATACTTATTTCACAGTGTTGACAGGGAGGTTAAGGGGGATAATGGAGTTGGGAAAGCCTTTGCAAAGTGTAAAGAACATTACAGAGGGGGCTTTTCAGCGGCTCCCGGCTCTGGGCTCAAATCGAGGCCCCCAGCACTGGCTCAGCCCGGGTGTCGATCAAAGGGGGGGCTAAGGTGGGTGTCATCGGTCAGACTGAGCACACTTGGCAGGCAGCTCCTTGTGAAAGAAAAGGCACTTTTGCTATTGAATACGGGATTTCCTTCACTGATGATGATGGGGTTATGTCCCCGTAAAAGTTTCCTTTATCGTGTTGCCCGTCAAAATGCACTTACATCCACCTCACCTGCCTCAGAGGTGCTCAGAACATTATGTTAGTCCAGAGCTGACTCAAAGCCTCGAATGCAGAGCCTGTCTAATAACCATGTGGCCTCTCCCGAGTGAACCGTTGAGTCCCGGGCTAGGGTGGAGATGCTCTGTAAAGTATCATTTGCTCCCGTGGCCTTGTGGTCCATGGTTGATGGGGAGTTGGGCTTGCCCACTGGCATCAGCAAGTGAGTAGATTCATGTGTTTGGGCCACACCTGGGTTACTTCTGGCTTGGCACTCAGGGATCACTCCTGGGCAGTGCTCAGGGGACCATATGGGATGCCGGGAATTGAACCGGGGTTGGTGACGTGCAAGTCTAGCACCTTACCTGCTGTGCTATCGCTCCAGCCCTCCATGTAGGGTTTCAGTTGAAGTCACCACCATGTTATAAAATGGAAAAAAAAAATCCTAAATCGAACCATTGTAAATCAGGACATCCTATATTGTTGATAGTCTTTGAAAGAAGTGCAGAGATTCACTGAATTAGTGGAAGGAGAGTTTTCAGAGCAGGGAAGTGGTGTTCACAGACGCCGCGGAGGTAGAGGAGGTCAAGGGCGTAGTTTCCGGTGCGTCTGGAAGAGTGCCAGTCAGGGAAGGAGGTGCCACGAGCCTGTTTGCCATTCTGGAGATTCCAAAAACCTTTGTGCTCCCTCCTGCCTCCGGGGCCCGTGTGCCTTTGTGCCCAGTGAGGCAGGGCGCCACATTTCCTCCCGCCCTGCATGGCTTCTTCGCCTTCAGAGCTCAGTTCAGATGTTTTCTCCTTAGTGAAAGGAGTCTTTTCCACCTCTGAGGTAGCCCTGCATGTCATGCATTCTCTCTCTCTCTCTCTCTCTCTCTCTCTCTCTCTCTCTCTCTCTCTCTCTCTCTCTCACACACACACACACACACACACACCATAGTCTGTGTATTGTCTGCATCACGCTTACTATGATCTGAAATTCCTGCCTGTTTATTTTCCTTCTTTGTTGTCTTCTCTCCAGCCTCCTGTGAAAACAGGAGCCGGCTGTTTTTGTTCACAGCTGTGACGCTAACCTATTAAGTGTAGACCCTTTATAAATATTTATTGAATGAATAAATGAATGAAGCTTAAAAACACACACACACAGAGCAAAGTGGAAAGAAAATAACAGCTAAAGAATAAAATGACCTTACCTTTGTGTCTTTTACATTCTTAAGTGTTCACTTTCATGTTTTTTTTTTTCTTTTTGCTCTGGCATTTTGTTCCATGTGAATTATGGAAATAGATTCTTAAGAACCAGTTGGTTCTCACCCTCCCCCCCACTCCCCGCCCATTCTCTCAAAGACATGATGCTAAGTTTGAAGAAAAAGCAAAAAAAAAAAAAAAAAAAAAAAAAGAAAGCTTGAGTGCAGATCTGAGGAAGGAAAACGCAAAACGAATAACATGGATGCCTGTTCGGAAAGGGTTTTTGTGAGCCTTTCGTTGCTAGTATCCGTCCACATGCTGAAGGAGGTTGGGAACACACACACAAACACACACACACACACACACACACACGACCACCCCTAAAGATGGTGCCCCTAGGGGAGGCTGGTGGGGGCCCTGAATTTCCTCTCTGCGGTCTAAGGCCCCTGCCCCCTCCCCCCGACACCCTCTCGCAAAGCCAGCACAATCTGTCAGCCCTGCAGCCACGGCTAATTGGCAGGTGTAATTCCGTGTAGGGCCCGGCTGGCACCGGAGGCTTAGGATTGTAGCTGTCATGGGTAAGTGGTTCCTCGCCTGGGAGACAGAAATGTAATGTGGGGCCAGGCCTTCTGTTAAGGGATAGGGAAAAGGAGATCGCTTTGTAAAAATGACACTCGGAAGGCTCCAAGTCCAGGAGTTATTTTCTCAACTGCCACCCAAGTCCCATCTGATGAAAAACAAGTGATGTTTGCCCCCCGTGACGTTGGTCACGTGCACCCATAAAATACCGTTGTCCCTTTTGTGCGCCCTCCCCCCGCCCCCCAGCATTCATCTTTCCCGGCTCGCCTCCTAGCCCCTGACGGTGAGCTATTGGACAAGCCGCAGTGGCGGGTGACTTAGACTGATCACTCCAGTCTCCGCCGCTGTCGGAGAGAAATGAGAGCAGCAAGGCCAAAGCCCAGAGTGGCGGAGAGTTTGGGAATCACGCTTGAGAACAGCGTTAAGTCAACCGCGGCTTTTCCTACGCGGGGAGGACAAGATGTCAGCCGAGGGAGTTGCTGTTGAGTTGCTCAGAAAAGTGACCGAGCGCTTTTCTAGATGTTTCCATCACTCCACTTGAGTCCTGTGGGTATGTGGGGTATGTGGCCCGCTTCTAATAACAGCGACAGCTTCCATTTCTGTGGGGTCGTGTGGTTTATGAGACAATTTTATACACGCAACTCGTCTCCCGAACCTCGGTCTCTGGCCTTGAGTGACACCGCGATATTGGTGCTCCTCCTCCCGCCCCGCCGGACTCTCTGCCTGCTGCGAATGTGCCAGCCACCAGGATGGCCACCGGGGAGTCGGCAGTGGACAGATAGACCTGGGTCACCCACGGGGATCCTTGTCCCGTTTGGGGGTCAGGAGAGATGGCGTGGGCCAGAGGCCACTGGGCCTTCCCGCTGTGACCCCTGGAAGGCCTTGGGTGTTATCTCTGTGCCAGCTGGATGAATTCTAGGGCTTCGGAGGTCGAGTGAGGTGGACTGGGTGAGGGTTTGAGGATTAGATTGAATCCAAGTTTAATGAGCAAGTAGCCGATGCTTTTGAAGTCTTGTGACGCGCGGCTTGGTCTGCGTCTCCCCCAGGCTCCTTCCGGCTCTTTCAGCAGTGGCTTCTCTCTTGCGTTGGCTTTAGCTTTGGAGCTGGAGCCGTGAACGCTGCTTGAGGCGATGACCAGAGGAGTGGAGTGGGGGCACCTCAGAGAGACGGAGGGCGTGGCGGCACATCGCTGTGAAATGGAAATGACAGAGAGGAAAACATATTTCTTTCCTTTTTTTGGGGGGGGTCACACCCGGTGATGCACAAGGGTTACTACTGGTGGTACTCAGGTGACCATATGGGATGCTGGGAATCGAACCCGGGTCGGCCACATGCAAGGCGAACGCCCTACCCGCTGTGCTATCTCTCCAGCCCCGAGGAAAACATATTTCTGAAGTTTTTGTGTAGGGTATTTTTCTTTCTTTCTTTTTTTTTTTTTGAAAAATTTTTTTTCCCAAAATTTATTTGATTTCTATCTGTAGGCATTTATTCCCGTGCACGAATAAGCATGCTTTCTGTGGCCTACTTGTTTGTTTGACAGGGGCCTCCATGGCACTTGGCCCACCAGGAGGAGCCCAAAATGGTCCTAGGATCCACTAGGGCCACACTGGGGCAGGGGTTGGGCTGGGGGCAGTGTTGGTGTGTGTGAGTATTGTGTCCTGCACCTCTGAGTGCTCCCTGCCCTTGGTTTCCAGGTCCTCTCTCTCTCTCTCTCTCTCTCTCTCTCTCTCTTTCCCTTCCCTTCCCTTCCCTTCCCTTCCCTTCCCTTCCCTTCCCTTCCCTTCCTTTCCTTCCCCTCCCCTCCCCTCCCCCCCCCTCCCTCTTTGCTCTCTAGCTCTGAGGGTGGTCACTGATTTCCTGTTTGTGTATTACCCGTCCCCTTGCCTGTCTGATCCCCTCACCTCAGAAGCCACCGAGGACACGGTCCAGTAATGGGCAGCAAATGCCAGTCAGGGCCTCGTGCTAGTTACCAGTTTCCCCTTACGGGCTGTACAGAAGTTGGCGTTGGGTTGGATTTGCCCAGTGCCATGTCATTGGCAAGTCTGGTCAGGGGGAGAGACTCAGGGCCGCTCCCAGGGCTCCTTGAACCCCCCTTGAGTGTTGATCCAGGGGGCGGGAGGGCTTGGTTGACATGAGGGACCCTGACCCTGCACGGTCACCCTGGCCTGGGACCCAGCTGGGAGTGCTGCCCCCCAAAATACACCCCCCCTCCATGACAACAAAAGCTTTACACTGGTGGTAAGGGCCTGGTGGTCACTCCTGGGGGGTTTGGGGCGAGTGTGTGGTGCTGGACCTCCAACTTGGGTCCCCCGAATGCACAGCACACAGGCCAGTCTCCTTTCTAACTAGCCCGAGTGTTCTACCTGTTGAGCAACGGAGAAGGGTCACTGTCACTGTCACTGTCCTCCCGTCGATCATCGATTTGCTCGAGCGGGCCCAGTAACGTCTCCATTGGAGACTTTGTTGTTACTGTGTTTGGCATATCGAATACATCACGGGTGGCTTGCCAGGCTCTGCCGTGCGGGCGAGATACTCTCGGTAGCTTGCCGGGCTCTCCGAGAGGGGTGGAGGAATAGAACCTGGGTCTGCCTAGTCAGCCGCATGCAAGGCAAATGCCTTACCCGCTGTGCTATCACTCCAGCCCAGAGAAGGGTAAGATGAATATTAATTAGCTAATATTACTTCTTACTCCACACCAGCATAAAGTATCCCGGAGAAGTAGACGTTGAATGAGCGAGCGTCTAAAGCCTTCAGTGGAACTTCCCAGGCCCGGAGTGGGGTCTGCCCAGAACTGCAGGCAGGGTTCCCCCTGGCTCTGCCCGTGGCCTGTGTGGACGAGAGGCAGAGCAGCGGTGATGCGCCCCCAGGGAGAATTAGAGGCGTTCTGAAGCGTGACTGAGAAGTCCCTTTCGACTGAAGTTGTGGCCTTTGTCCCTTTGTGCCAGGAGGAGCCGCTGGACGAGAGCTCGGTGAAGAAAATGATCCTCACATTTGAGAAGCGCTCCTACAAGAACCAGGAGCTGCGGATCAAGTTCCCAGACAACCCCGAGAAGTAAGGCCCGTGCCGCTGTGCCGCCCGCTCCTTGGGGCGTCTGTTTCCTGTGCTTGCTCCCCTTCGGGTTTGTTTCCTTTGGTTTTTGTGACTTAATTCAGAAATTCCAGGACCTGGCGCAGTCCCTAGGATGGATGGCTGGGCCATGTGTCCGCGGGGAAGGTCACACCGGGTAGAGGCTGGAGCCTGGCCAGGCCGCCCGGGTTTCCTCTTCTCTACGGGGAGGGCTCTCGTACCCACGCTCCTTTTTCCCAAGGGTGAAAAGATGTGCTGTGTTTCTCTCAAGAAAGCCAAGCTGAAATTTCCAGATCGAGGGTGTTTCCTGGGGACGGACCACGGACTCATCCTGCGCCAGCCGTAGTTAGTACAACACCAGACTCCCGGAAGGAAAGGCGATAGTCAGTAATATTCAGTTTGACTGAGCTGGGCGAACATCCCCATCTCCAATTTTTTTAATAAGGCCAGTTCCCTGGGCGGTAGCCCAGGACCGGGCCCTCGGAAAGATCAGGCTGAGACTTTTTCCTGCTTTATTGTTCTCAAGGTTGAAAGGAAAAAGTCACCCATGAAGGAGTCTGCAGAGACTTTGGGGTGGGAGCAGGCAGGCGATTCCCAAGTCACTTTAGTCACTTACTTCTCCTCCTGGGCCTCGGGCGTTTCATCTGCCTAGAGAAGCAGTGCCTTCCTCACAAGGCTGTTAGGAGAAAATGAGAATGAGGGCAAGTGATCAGCTTGGTGCCTGGCACTTCGTGTTTAGAAAATGAGAGTTGGGCTGGATGTTAGTAGGCGTCTGGACAGGGAAGTGCTAACTCGAATCCGTTGGTCAGCCTTGAATCCGAACCAATGGGCTATTTAAAAAAATACATATATATATTAATGTTCTAAATCTCTTTCTCTTTCTCTCTTTCTCCCTCCCAGGACATATACTTTTAATGAATCTTAATATGCCCAAGGCCCCTAGGCAATTAAGAGTTGAATGGTAAAGTCTTTGCACTCCGGTTTATAGGTTACTAGGGAGACTGACTATTAATACATGGGAGAGGAAAATAAGTTTTAAAAGAGACGCCAGCAGAGTGCTGTGAAACACGGAGGAAGAAGCACATGCAAGTTAGGGCTGTTGGGGTCTGTCTTCGTGGGAGAGTGACGTTTGAGCACCCCCCTGAGGAAGGGTTTGGGTCTCTTGGTTTGTCTGTTTGGTTTTTGGTTTGGGTCCACACTCGGCAGTGCTGAGGGCTGACTCCTGCTCTGCACTCAGGGATCACTCTTGCTGGGGCTCAGGGGAGCACCAGGGATTAAACTATAAACTAGATCAGCCGACTACACTGCAAGCGCCCTACCTCTGTACTACTGCTCCAGTCTCCTGATTTTGACTCTTTTGTTCAGGGACCACGCCTGGCTATGTCCAGGGGTAACTCCTGACTCTGTCCTCAGGATCACTCCTAGTGGGATCCGGGGATCATATGGGATGCCGGGGATTGAACCTCGGTTGGCCGTGTGCAAGGCAAGTGCCCTGCCCACTGAACTATTGCTCCAAGTCCCTGATGTTGATTTTAATGGGAAAAGCACTCGGGAAGGCCTGCCAGTCAGTAGGGGGGGTTGGGAGAAGAGAAGGACTTGGGGGGGGGGAGGGTGTGGAGGGGAGAGAGGGTGTGGAGGGAGAGGGTGTGGGGGAGAGGAGAGAGGGGAGTAGGGTGGGGAGGGGAGACCAGGCACCTCAGCTGACCGGAGCAGCTAGATTCGGGCTGCTGCCACATTTGCTTCTGACCGCCACCAGAGAGTAGCACTTGTCCTAGTGTACTGTGGATGTGTTTGATGGCACAGATGACAGATGTAGTGATTATTACACAATGCCTGTAAAAGAGTGTATATATATGTGTGTGTATGTATATGTATATATGTATATTTTTTTTTCTTGACTTTGATCACCTTAACATCAGGACCTGCCCTTTATTTATTTATTTATTTAGTTTGACTTTTTTGTGTCCCATCTGACGAGGCTCAGGGTTTATTCCTGGCTCAACCCCCAGGAATTACTCCTGGCGATGCGTGGGGGACCATATGGGATGCCGGGTATCGAACCTTGGTGTGCCGCATGCAAGGCAAACGCCCTACGCACTGCACTGTCACCTGGGACCTGCATATTTTTCTTATGTGTTATGATAGGCGCATGATATTTCTTTAGTTTTCTTTTGCGTACTGAGATTCACTTCTTATTTTCAGAATTTTGTTATTTCAAATGCGGGCTTTAAATGAACAAAGCTGCATTGAATTGCCACGTGCCTTTACGTACATGCACTTCTTTAAGATAAACATCCAGCTTGCACTCCCAGATTGGAGGGCCTGCGCATTTCATTTATTTCTTTTGGGGCCACCCCTGGTGATGCTCAGTTGTTATTCCTGACTCTGCACTCAGGAATTGCCCCTGGTGGTGCTCAGGGAACCCTATGGGGTGCCGGGGATTGAACTCAAGACGCCTGTGTGCAAAGCAAGTGCCTTACCTGCTGTACTATCGCTCCGGTGCCTGTGTCCGCACATTTTAAACTTTGCAGCTACTGTCATTCTACACTTAATTCTTTTTATTTGTTTATTTTAAAACCCCCATTAGTTGTCCTTTTTGCCTGCGTTCTTGCCCTCGGCCAGTGTGATCAGTCTTAACCTTTTTTTTTTTTTTGCCTGTTGTTTTATTGTTATTTATTTTTATTTTCTTTGGTGGGGGGGGGCAGTGCTGGGAATTGAACTTGGGGCCTCACATGGGAAGCCTCATGTTCTACTACGAAGCCAGACCACTGTTGTTAACTCTTTACCAGACGATCTTCTTGCAGTCAAGCCTGCTTTCCCGTGCTGAGATGGAAAACGTCTTGCTTTTCTCCGAGTTACCTGCCACCCTGACTGCCCGGCCGAGCACCCTTACTTGTGTGCTCAGCAAACACGGGAGCGCTTAGATGGTTGATGGCATCTTTATTTATTTTATTACTATCTTTGTCAACTGCCATCTTTATTATATTCCCATTGCTTGGAACCTTCGGATGCATTTATGGGCAGCTAAGCCATAGGTTGGTAACACTGGACTTTTAGGAAATGGCCGTTTACGTATTGCAGTGCTAGAATTGTGTTTGCCCAGCTGGTAGTTAGGTTTCAATCAATTTACAGCAATGAGTTTATGCAGGTTTGGGTCAACATCTATATCTCAGATATATTCTAGTGCAGAGGTTCCCAAACTCATTCAAACCCTGCTGCCCTCTTTAAAATAAAAAAAAAAAAAAAGAAAGAAAAGAAAAAGAAAAAGAAAAATCTCTCAACTTGTCCCTGTAAATCTACCTTTCTCAGCTGAGCAAATAAACAGAAAGCATCCCCTAGGGGTTCTGAGGCTGCTTCTGCTCCCTAAATCTTTCCTGTAGAGCCTCCTCAGCATCAGCCCCCCCACCCCCCCCACCCTTCCACCTCCGACTGAGACAATTGCCCACTTTGGGAAACACAGTACTATTATTTTAATTCACAAACAGATCTTCACAAGGTATTATTTTATTTAAAATAAGCCAGTGTTTTCTGCTCAGAAAATTTAGGCAGTGTTTTAAATGTCTGAGCATTTGAAAACGAAAATTATGCATGAAGAATTTTTTTCCCCCCTCATGTCTAAAAGCAGTGAGGAAACTACCTTGTGTTTTAACCTTGAATTCTTGAATTCTTCGCGGCGCAGTGTCTTTTATAGTTCTCATAGACCAGCGAGGTGCAATTAAGATGAAAATTGCTAGAGCACATTTGAATGAAACTTTCCGGTTGATATCAGAAACATTCAAATTTATTTTCCCATATACGCAATTGTCATTTTGATTGCATACCCCAAAATGCCTCTCTGCGTTTGGCTGCGTTTTAGATTCGATTGGCAATTCTCCTTCTGTAGCCTATGCTTGGCACCCTGTGATCTTCCTCCCCGACGGAGTGGTTGCTCTTCCCTGCTGGTCTCTTTAAAAGATTCCCTACCCCCTTACCCCCCGCCCTCCTGTCCCCGATTTTTGCAGGGACAAAATTATTTCAGTGGTGCTTAAATTTAGTCTCAGGACCCCTTGACACTCATAAATTATGGAGTGCGCCCAGAGTGCTTAGAAAAGTATTGAGTATCCCAAGAGATCTTAGAAAATTCTGGAAAGTACAAGAATACGTGAGCACACATTTCATTAGCTGTTAGGGCAGTGATACTAGTGCATGGTGTGTAGAACTCTGGGAAACACCACTGTAAACTTGTGAAAGAATAAGGGGGGTGGGCGGATGAATGTTTTGTAATTAAAAACACAAAGCGGTTGGGGCTGGAGCAATAGCACAGCGGGTAGGGCGTTTGCCTTGCACGCAGCCGACCTAGGTTCGATTCCCAGCATCCCTTATGGTCCCCCGAGCACTGCCAGGAGTAATTCCTGAGTGCATGAACCAGGAGTAACTCCTGTGCATCGCCAGGTGTGACCCAGAAAGCAAAAAAAAAAAAAAAAAAAAAAAAAACCCAAAGTGGGCCGGAGCAATAGTACTCCGGGTAGGGCGGTTGATCGTGTTCCATCCCCAGCATCCTTGATGGTCCCCTGAGCACCGCACCAGGAGTAATTCCTTAGTGCATAGCTAGGAATAACCCCTGAGTATCGCCGGGTGTGACCAAAAAGCCAAAACAAACCAAAAGACAAAAAAGACCCCAGATTTAATCAGATAGATCCTTGCCAGGCTCTCCAGCTGCCTCGGTCCCCGGCCCTGAGGTCCCAACGTCCCCCTTTAAGAAGGGCTCATTCGGCACGTGGAGGACGCCTGCGTGGTGACGGCTGGCCTTGTGGGGGCAGGCTCCTTCGGTTTGGTTGCCTCTCCCAGCTCTTCTGACCGTGGCTAGTCGTTCCCTGATACTCAGTGTCGTGGCTGAAGGAGAATATCCTGCTGGTCTGAAGCAAATGCACGCGGGCAGGCGAGCCGAACTTTCTGTCGGACCAGATGGAACGCCTGACCCCCGCTCAGCCTGGGTGGCTGTTTTAATATGTTGCTCTGTTGCTTTCCCATTGACCTCAAACTTGATCTTTTTCCCCAGCTGTGAGTCATCTGTTACTTAAGGTATGTCCGTGCCCTCCGCAACCCTCTGCAAACACTGGGAGCATGTGCTTGAGACGAAGAGACCTGTCCTGTGTCAGCGAAAAGAGAAAATGTTCTCTGGTAGCCAAGCAAAGTGGAGGGGACCTCGGTTTCTCCAGCACCTACAGCACCTACTGTGTGCCCGCTCTTTTAGGCACTTTCTGCTTGCTGCCTTTTTTCAGAACATGCGGATTCGGTTAGGAAGACAATGAAATTCAGATTTTTTTTTTTTTTTTTTTTTTTGCTTTTTGGGTCACACCTGGCGATGCACAGGGGTTTCTCCTGGCTTTGCACTCAGGAGTTACTCCTGGCGGTGCTGGGGGGACCATATGGGATGCTGGGAATCGAACCCAGGTCGGCCGCGTGCAGGCACATGCCCTACCCCGCTGTGCTATCTCTCCAGCTCCCTTTTTTTTTTTTTTAGATTGGCTAGTTTACTTCTATTCGCCTCCTTCAGTGGTTTTTGAAGGCCCTTTGCCCTGTGTCCCAGTGGTTCCCCTGAAGACCACGAGACACTCTTTAAAATTTACTGTATTTTAGCAGCTGGGTGGAAGCTCTAAGAGATCCCAGTGACCTCCATGTTGGCGCAGTGCTCAGGGTCACACACTGGTACATAGTGTGAGTATAACCCCTGTCAGTCCCGTCCCCAAGTTCAGGCACTTCTGAGCATACTGTCATTATTCATGTAACACTTGAAAGTCATAGTGGCTTATTTTGGCATGGCAGGGGGCAGAGCGGGAGTTTGAGCCGCATCTGGTTGTACTGAGGGTGGACCCCTGGCTTTGTGCTCCAGGATCACTCCTGGCAGAACTTCAGGGGACCATGATTGGGGCCAGGGATCAAAATATGTTCTGTAAGAACAAGTCAGATACTTGAACTCCTGTCCTGTTTCTTTGGTCTCGGACCCATGGTATTTTTCTGATGATTCCCATCTCAGAGATAACTTTGTTGTTGTTTTTTCATTTTGAATTTTAGAATTTCTAGACTTAAAAACATAACTTTATTTATTTATTTATTTTTGTTTTTGGGCCACGCCTGACAGTGCTCAAGGGTTACTCATTGCTCTGCACTCAGGGATCACTCCTGGCAGTGCTTAGGGACCATTTAGGATGCCAGGGATTGAACCCAGGTTAGTCACGTTCAAGACAAGTGCCCTACTTGCTATAGTATTACTTCGGAAAAACAGTTTAAAACTGCATATTTGGGAGAATTTCAGGTATTGAAAAAGTATAGACTCTTCTCACTACTAATTCTTTTTTTTGGGGGGGTGGCGTTGTCTTTTGGGTCACATTTGGTGATGCCCAGGGGTTACTCCTGACTCTGCACTCAGGAATTACTCCTGGTGGTGCTCAGGGGACCCTATGGGATGCTGGGAATCAAACCTGGGTCAGCAGCATACAAGGTAAACACCCTGCCCGCTGTACTGTCGTTCCAGCCCCGTAATTCTTAATTTTTTTCCTTCACTATGTTACCCAGTGACAGGATCTAATTATCAAAAAAAAAAAAAATAACTAACCCCCTTTTAGTCATTTGGCAGCCGCTGATTCTTAATCTTCTACCCTGAACAAAAAGGTAAGCGGCTAAGGCTCTTGCCCTGTACACAGCTGACCTAGGTTCAATCCCCAGCATACCCCGAGCCCCGCCAGAAGTAAGCCCTGAGCACTGCCTGTTTGGCTCATAAAACAAAACAGGAGAGAGAGAGAGAGAGAGAGAGAGAGAGAGAGAGAGAGAGACGGAGGGAGGGAAGGACTCGAGTCAGTTCACCCAGCAGAGGCTCGGCCCGACTCCCTGTCCATCTCAGTGTCTCCCAGACCAGATGTCCCCCACCTCTGGTGTCACCTCATCAGCGTCATAGCTCTATATTATCTCTTTTAAGTGCCCTAAAATCCCAGCAGCATTTGTGGCCGCCGCGTTCCTCTGGCCCATCTGCCGCGTGTCTGCAGTGGATCAGGGCTGGGCGTCCAGCAATGAATGACAAGTAGGCTCGGGCCCGGCAGGACTATTTCACGGTCTGATTTGTACTGCGGGTGCCGGTGACCGTCAGGTCCCTTCTCTACCTGCGCCTTTGCCACACTCGGTCTTTCCCGCCCACCGCATTCTTACTTGACTTTTCCCCTCTCGCTGCAGTGTGCTCTTTGCACGCCCGATAATTGTCTTGCTGTTAGGTTTGACGTATCTCCGTGACCTGTCGGGGACCTTTTGAATTGCTTCTGTCAGTGGCTGCGTTCACCACCTCTTGTAAGCTTTGTGTTGTTACTTGAGCGGTTGATTTAAAATTAGGAATAAAATAAAAGAGTTTGATCTAGACAGCCTTCAGACTAGAGAGCCATGCATGATACTACCAGAAGTTTCCCTTCAGGCTGACACTCATTGATTATCAACAACAACCAAAAAAACCCAAATAATTTCCTTTTTCTTTTCTTTTTGTTTTTGGTGTGTGTGGGGTGGGTTGGGGGGGTGGTGGGCAACTAGCTATGCTCAGAGCTTATTCCTGGCTCTCTGATCAGGAATCACTCCTGGCGGTGCTTGGGGGACCATGTGGGGTGCTGAGTTCAATTCTATGCAAGCCAAGTGCCTGCCTGCTTTCCTGTTACTCTGGCTATCCCCAAATCATTTTCTTGTATTCATTATTTTTTTTGTGGCGGCCAGAAAGGTAATACAGGGGCTTGGGGCACCTGCCTTGAATGCAGCTGACCTGGTTTGGTCCCAGGTACCACATATGGTCCCCTGAGTACCACCAGGAGTGATCCCTGAGCACAGAGCTGTGAGTAGACGCTGTTTATGGTTGGATATGCCCCCTGCCCTCCCCCCGCCCTCCAAAAAAAGCAGTAAAGCGTTCACTTCCTTAAAATTTTTTTTTGTCAAATTACTGTTCAAATATCAGATTTTTAGAAGCACTGTATGAGACAAACGGACCTTTAAGTTTTGCTGAGCCTGTTAAGTTCAGAGATTACGACTATCTGCTGCCCCTTGGAATATCTGAGTTTCGGCATCAGAGAGATGGCACAGGGGTTAGGGAACCTGGCTTCCATCCCACACCACATTTGTTCCCTCAGCCCGCCAGGCAATCCCTGAGCACAGAGGTAGGAGTAAGTCTGCACTGGTCCTTCAGTGATGATTCCAATTTGGCTTCCACGCTTTGGTTGATCAGGAACTAGTGATTTCCGCCCCCCCCCCCCCAGCCCCCATGTAATGTATTTGTTAAAATGATGGAAGGATTCTTTTAAAAATATGATATCAGGGACTGGAGCGATAGTTCAGCAGGGAGGGCATTTGCCTTGCATCACATATGGTCCCCTGAGCAACACCAGGAATTCCTGAGTGCAGAGCCAGGAGTAACCCCTGAGCATCGCCAGGTGTGACATCCCCCAAAAGCAGTAAAACAAGTAAATAAAGTCTTGACCTTAAAAAAAGAAATAGATTTCCAGCCCTTAAAATAAAAGTGGTATGAGGTGGAAGGGATCTTGATCAAATAATTTAGAAATTTACTTGTAATAATAATCAGGTGCTTGTAGACACATTTTGGAAAAAGAAGAATAACAAGGGACTGGAGCAGTAGTATAGCATGGAGGGCGTTTGCCTTGTGGCCAACCCGTTGTGATCCCAGCATCCCATATGGTCCCTCAAACCCACCAGAAGTAATTCCTGAGTGTAGAGCCAGGAGTAATCCCCGAGTATCCTGGGTGTGGCCCAAAAGCTCCCCCCAAATATAAAAGCATACTGTGAAAATCAAGTGGAAAATACTTTTTTTTGGCAGCACAGAGATTAATTTCCCTAATACATAGATTTCTTATAAGTTAGCAAATAATGTGTGCATCCTGATTTTAAAAAAATGACCAGTGGAAAATTCAAGCAACTAGTAAATTTTAACAAAGTTGTAACATTCTTCGTATCAGAAACATGAAATAAAATAAAGTTATATTTCCCATCTCAAATTATGGGAGGTAAAGAATAGATAATACTGCTTTTGAAGAAGTGAAGAAAAGTAGATTATTTCTTTTTCACACAGTTGGTACTTTCTGTCAGGATATCAAAATCTCATCGTTATCCATACTCTTTGTTTTACTCATTTATTTTTCTTGGCTATGTCAAAGACTGAACTTAGGGCATCAGAACTTACCAGGCAAGTGTGAGTTACGTCCTGGCCATAGATAATTTTGAGTTGGCAATTTCCTTCCTGGGGGTTTATCCTATCACAGTAATTAAGAATTACATGCATTGCAGTCATACCTGTTGGAAGGGGAGGGGGGAAATTCGAAAACCGTCTGTATTCCTGACGAAAAGGGATTGGTACAATATACCATAGCTCTTCTTAGACACATCAGTGAGTGGTTCGGACAAGGGTTTCAAATGGGCTTGATCGCTCACATTTGCTTTGAAGGGTGGATCCTCTCCTTGGGGCATAGCGCTGAGCTGGATTCTCTAGCTGCTGTTTTCGATGGGGTCCCGGAGGGATTGCGCTGGGGGAGGGGGAGAGAGCATCAGAGACTGGCTTTTCTGGCTGTAGATTCTGCAATAAGGACAATTGTTCAGCCTGTGATAACAGCCACTACAAAAATTGAATATAGACCTGCGCCCGTCCAGGGTAAGCTACTTCTGAGCAGGGCGTGAGTTCAGGAAGCTGATTTACAGGACCAAACTCTTATCAATAGTTCGAGGTCGCTAAAGAGATAAGATTATGGATGATTTCTGTTTGCTTTTCCTCTTTTAAAAAAAAAATCAATGTAATATTTTATCCGAGGGTGCATAAAAATTAATCAATTGCTTTGCTTCTTGACTGAAATGTCAATTCTGCTGCCTCCTATAGGAATCAGTAATTACTTTTATAACTCTAAGGCAAAGTCATTTGTAAAGACAATCTTCATTGAGACCTTTCTGCACTTAGTCCATCATTAACAAGTACCTGTTAAGACAACTACAGAGTACAGTTACACTGAGTATAAGTAAGAAAGCGTAAGAACTAATGGGGGCCACAGAGAGGACAGTGAGTAAGGCGCTGGTGCGGCCAACCTGGGGTTCAATCCCTGACATCCCATATTGCCTCTCGAGCCCAACAGAAGTAACTCCTGAGTGCAGAGGCAGAAGTTACCCCCAGCACCTCCAGCTGTGGCCCCAAGCCCTCCGCTACCGCCCACCCCACCCCCCAAGAAAGAACCACTGCCTGGCGTACCATGTGGATGAAAAGTTAAATTATAGTGGTGGTCTGTGGAAGTTGTAAAATCTTTTTCCCCCCTGTACGTGTGCTTAGATTTGTTGTGCAAATAAATCACTGTTTCATTCACTTTAGTAAGATGAACGGGTTAGGGGAAAAAAAAAGGTTTTGATGACCAACTCCCAAATCTTGTATGTTTTTTCGGTTTTTTTTTTTTTTTTGCTTTTTTGTTTTGTTTTATTCTAGCTTTTTTGTTTTATTTTGTTTTATATTAACCTGAACAGGAAAATATTTTTAGTGAATTGAATAAAGACTCCGGTAAGCCCAGTCGAGTCAGATATCTTGAAGAACTCTGGCAAGTCACAGTATCTATCTCACAGTACTTTGGTGCTTTGGTGTTTTTTTTTTCTTTTTGCTTCAAACCACCCCCTACTCCCACCCCACCACAGGTCCCCCCCAACCCCCCTTTTTTTTTTTTTTGCAACCACATTAACAAGTCTCACAGTGTTACTGGGCCTGCTCGATCAAATCGATGAACAACGGGAGGACAGTGACAGTGAGAATCTTTGTTATCCTTTTTGACTTCCACAAAATTGTGACAGGCAACTGCCACTGCTTGGGCAACTTTTCCTATCTCATTTTTGTGTGGCTGGTTCAGTGTTTGTCAAGTTGGGAGCCCCACAGGCCACTGGACCGTCCGGCAAGAAGGGCAGGGTTATAGCCACCCTGGGTGCAGATGGAGGCTGGTTTCTATTCACTTCTAGGAGTTGGGCTTGCGGGGGGGGGGGGGGGGGGGGGAGGGGCAGTGCTCAGTGACTTTTCACCCCTGAGAAGGGGGCAGTAGGGCAAGTCAGTTTGGGGATCTCTAACAGCTGGACGCAGATCTGCCTTCTCAGTGTTCTGCCACAGCCTGTCTTTGCTTTCCACCTACCTGTTCCTCTCTGATGAAAATGTAAGGCTTTTCATACACACTTTGAATAGCTTAGTATTGTGGAGTCCATTTTAAAAAATGATTTTTCAGTTTTGAGAACTCTGTGGTCTTGCATTTATTTCTAGGAAAATTGTGTGTGCGCGCGCGCGTGTGTGTGTGTGCGTGCTCACGTGCACACACACATACACATAAAGTATGTTTATTGCATGAAAGTATCTAAGCAAGCATATGTATAGATGTGTTTTCGCTTGTGCCTGGAGCATCTGTGAATGTCGTGTGCCCCTGACCCTTGCAGGTGTTAGTAACTGCGTCATCAAGAGTTTTTTTGTGTGTGTGATTTTCTCCCTCTTCCAGCAGTTCAGATTGCTGAACATTTTGCTTTTACAAATACATTTGCTGAGTAATGAATGAGTTCAGTTTTTGGATTAGATGGTCGATGCTTCTTTAAGGCCTGACTTTTCTGTTTTCAAAAAACTTTTAGCAGGGGAATCCAGTCTATCCCTGCTTCCAGCCTCCCAGGAAGCACCGTCCCTTGACTGTCCCTTGAGGACTGACCACCACGACACCCTCCATTCCTCAGGTTCCATTCCTGGTGCGTTTTCTTTTTTTCCCAACTTAATCTTGAAGTTGAGCCGTTTTGTTCAGAATGTGTGTTTTGTTTTGTTTCATGCAGCTCTTGAAAGGGGCTCACGTTTATTTAGGGGAGATTCTGAAAGGGCATTTCCTTCTTTTTTGCATTTGCTGTGACTTGAGCTGCCTCCCCTTCGTCTCCGACCTTCAGCGGGGGAGACCCATGTGATCCGATGCGGTCTTGTCACTCTTTGGAAGCAGCTTGGCGCCTCTTTCCTTCAGGCCCGGAGGCAGCTGCTTTCCCGTCTTCTCTCAGGTCTGGAGTTGGCTGCCCCACAGCTAAGATAACATTGTGCCTTTCGGTAGACTCTTGCTGTGTCAGGTTTTAGAAGGTTTTTTGTCTTTCTTTTTTTTTTTCTTTTTGGGTCACACCCAGTAATGCTCAGGGGTTACTCCGGACTATTCACTCAGGAATTACTCCTGGCAGTGCTCGGGGGACCATATGGGATGCCGTGGATTGAACCCAGGCCAACCGAGTGCAAGGCAAACAACCTACCTGCTGTATTATCGCTACGGGCCCTGCCCATTTTTTTTTTTTTTTAAGATTTTGTTGTTGTTGTTGTTGTTGATTTTTGTCTTTCTGGTGGAGGAGGCCCACCTGGCAATGCTGAGACCCACCTGGCAATGCTCAGGGCTTACTCCTGGCTCTGCACTCAGCAACTACTCCTAGCAGTGCTCGGGGGACCCTCTGGGATGTCAGGGATGGAACCTGGGTCGGCCACGTGCAAGGCAAGCACCCTACCTGCTGGACTAGCGCTCCAGCCCTCTTTACCAAATTAAAAAAAAAATTTTGTATAATTAGAAAAGTTGTGTCAGCATTTATGATTACAAATAGTAATGGGGGTAAATGAGTGGTAAGTGGGTATTGTTCAAAGTAGGCATGTTTTGGGGCAGGTGATGTAGTTCGAAGGGTCGTGCACGTACTTAGTCTGTAGGAGGCCTGGGTTCCATTCCTGGCGCTGCGTGGAATGACCCCAGAACCCTGCTCGGTGTGGCCCCCCTCCCCCAACTGAAATAATTAGTGGCAGGAGAGAGTACAGCAGGTTAAAAAGCTTGCTTTTGCACCTAGCGAACTGGGGTTCGATCCCAGGCACTGCATATGGTCTCCCAAGGCCAGGAGTGACCCCTGAGCACAGAGCCAGGAGTGAGCCTGAGCACAGCCAGCTGTAGCCGAGAAGTCAGCAAAAAGTTTTAGTATTTAAATGGGCATGTTTTATAGAACTGTACGCCCTACATTTTGTTCTCTGAGAATCCAGATTTCCGGGCAGGTGGCATTTTGCCAGTTACTCTGCATCTGGAAATTGATGAATTCTTGACGATTTCAAGAGTCTCTGCTTACGTTTCTTTTCTTCGTGGCCTCAGTTCAATTAAGAAAGCATCTGTGGAAATGTAGAGACAAAAGAGATGATTCCTGCCTCTAAGAAGCATGTATTCTAGGTAAGGTAGACATGTCATGATAGCGTGTAGGAGAAGAAACGAGAGGAAGACATATACTGATATACAAATCTATGCACACACACATATATCTCAGGCTTTCATTGTTTGAAAAAGTGCTTTAGGGTCCAAAGAGATAGCACAGCAGATAGGGCACTTGCCTTGCACAGCGCCCACCTGGGTTTGTTCCCCAGCACCACCTATGGTTCCCTGAACACTGCCAGGAGTGATTCCTGAGCACCACCAGAAGTGACCCCAAGGACCAAGACAAAAACCAAAAAGCGTGCTTTATGTATTTATTCATGTCATTTCGTCTTTTTTTGGGGGGGGAGGGGTCACACCTGGCGATGCTCAGGGGTTGCTCCTGGTTCATGCATTCAGGAATCACTCCTGGCAGTGCCCGGGAACCATATGGGATGCTGGGAATCGAACTCAGGTCGGCCGCATGCAAGGCAAACACCCTACCTGCTGTGCTATCACTCCAGCCCCTCATTTCATCTTTTACCGCAGCACATGAGATAGTTTTCCTCCTGACCTCACTTACAGATGAAGACACTGAGTCACGGGAAGCTGAGTGAGGGTAGCTTCTCAGGCCCAGACCCAGGCAGTCTGGCTCCGGCGTCTGCCCTGCACTCACCCGTCAGCTGCTGTTCTTTTGCGTCCCAGAGAGGAGGTTGTTTTCCCCTCAGAACAAACCTTCCCGTCATGGCATTTCTTAGCTGTCATCCACTGGAAGAGGCACGCAGCACTGAGGGCAGGGAAGAATTGTGGGGAAGCTCAGCTGTGGAAATGATGGACATGTCTTATACCACATCATCGTGGACTGTCAGAGAAGACATGGGCTTTCCTGTGGGGATCTACCTCTTAAATCAGCTCCCCAGAGGAGGGGAAGGCATTTGGGGGCATCTAGAGAATTTCAGGGGCTGGAGCGATAGCACAGTGGGTAGGGTGTTTGCCTTGCACGTGGCCGACCCGGGTTCGATTCCCAGCATCCCATATGGCTCTCTGAGCACTGCCAGGAGTAATTCCTGAGTGCAGAGCCAGGAGTAACCCCTGAGCATTACCAGGTGTGGTCCCAAAACAAATAAAATGACCCAAAAATCAGAGAGAGAGAAAGAGAGAGAGAGAGAGAGAGAGAGAGAGAGAGAATTTCAACATCCTCATGTGGACACGGGGCAGATTTGGCCCTTGTGCTGAAGAGGGGACTTAGAGCAGCCTCCTTTGGCTTCCGAGGATAATAGTCCTCAAGGCCACCCAGTGGATTGCCACAGCAAGGGGGGAGGCCGGTAGCTAACCCCCGGGACGGGCGGGCAGGCGGGCGGATCACTTAATGCTGCAAAATACTTTGGATGCCTCTAAAAGGCGACTTCTGACTGCCCGAGTGAAGGCGATCCTATAATGAGATCTGAATCCAAGATTGATTTTTGTAATGAGGAAATCGATTTCCCGAGGAAATTGTGTGACAGTGTGATGTTTGGACGCGTGTACTTCTTGGTTGGTCTGTCGTCGACGTTTTGACAGATCGTCCCTCCGCCCGGGACCCCCGCTGCTCTGCGTCCCTCGCCCTGCCCTTCCAGTGACACTGTCTCCTTTTCCCTCCCTAGGTTTATGGAATCCGAGCTGGACCTCAATGACATCATCCAGGAGATGCACGTGGTGGCCACCATGCCCGACCTGTACCACCTCCTGGTGGAGCTGAACGCCGTGCAGTCTCTTCTCGGCCTGCTGGGGCACGATAACACAGATATCCTTTCTGCCGACGTGGGGGGATGCCGTTTCCCTCCCTGTCTGTCAGTCTCTGCTGTCGGCTGTCATGTCTCCGCTTCTATTTCCGTCCTAATGACTTTCCATCTGAAACACACGCTTGTCTTGACTCATTCGAAATCTGGTGGGCTTGGGGTTGCGTGTTTTTTAATTTTCCCCCTCCCTCATCTATTAATAAGTCTTGGACAATCCTTAATAATCCCGTTGGCTCTTCTTATTGGCACTAGAATTCACCGTGCTGTGTCTGTTGGTACAGGAAGCGCCTTTATTTGTTTCAGGATCTTGCTTGGGAGGCCCGTTAATAGAGGCAAGGCCTGACAGATTGAAATCTGGCCCGACAGGACTCAGATCTGTTGATCTAGACGTAATCCTCCTAACAGACAGCCCCACGGGGTTCAGCCCGGAGGAGGCAGTGAACCGTCACGCACATTGGAATAGCCAGGAAGACAGGGAGGTTTCCGTTTTGAACACAGCTGTGTTCCCTAGTTTCTTGAGAAAGAAAGTTGTCCGCGTATTCAGTGTACACAACATTGACTGTTTGTCAGGTGAGCATTAGAGGCCGACAGTCCAGGCTTGGCTCCCAGCTCAGTTTCTTATATGAAATTTGGGGACCCTCAGGCCCTTCTGTAGGAGGTGAGTTAAACTAGCTATTGCCTTTCAGTTCCTGAGAAGGGGGAAACAGTTGTGCTAAGCACACAGTGGGCACTCAGCAAGTTTCTCACACACAGTAGGCACTTAGCATGTGTTATTTTGAACTGAAACGGAATCAGGCCTTCCCAGATTTATTTCATGATTTGTCTTTGCTGTCAGATACGCAGCCGCTTAAGTGGGAGAGGGCTTTGATATGTCTGAGGCCAAGGTTATGCTTGTTCGAGAGAGCTGTTTTCCGCTGGTCACCCTCTTTGAATCCGGATTGCTGAGAGTCAAGAGACGAATACAGTGGGTCTGCTTGAGCGATACTCGTGGAGAATGTGTGGCTGCCTCATGTTATTTTCATCTTTCTGGTAATATCTCTCCTGAGAGCATGTCTGACTAGGATCTCTCTCGCCTGATAATTCCTAGGGAAGTAAATCAGAGAATAATTTTACCGGAGACTTCTTGAAGGGCGATCACCTGCCGTTTTCTGACGCGTCATGGAATGTCAGACGGTGTTCAGAAACGGTCTCTTCGTCCCCGGATAGACGCGGGCGTTTCTCCAGGGCTTGCTGTGAGGTTCTGGATCGTCCGCGAGCCCTCCTGTGAGCATCTGTCTGAGTGAGCTGCAGAGGGGGACTCAGGATTTCCCCCAGGAGGCATACTTTGTGTGTGTATCCTGTCCTAGGCACCGGGCTGGTCCCCAGCGGTGTCAGCCAGTCAGCACTGTCGGCTACCTACTCCCTGGTGAGCCTCAGGTAAGGTCCTGCCTGGTCCTCACAGTGGCAGTGACTGAGAGGGCTCGCTGTGACCTCGCCGGTCCCTTCGCCTGCCAGAATGGTCCATCTTCAGAATCCAGAGGACTCGGATATTTTTTTTTTTCTCCATCTTTATTCGGTGGCAAGTCCGAGGTTCATGGTTGGCCTAGCTGACGGTCAAGGTCAAGTCATGCCAAGGCCCCTGGTTTCCGGTCCAGTGTTCTCTCTGGTGAAGAGTCGCCTTCATCCCCCGTAGATTTGCCGAGGAATGAATCACGTGTGTTGTTTCTGGCTCTCGTTCTTCCCCGCCGGCGCCCCCCCCCCCCCCCATTTCTTCCCGACTCTTGCTAACCCCAGACAATAGTGGCATCTCCTGAAGGTGCTGACATTCTGCTGATTCACCCGCCCGGCTCCTGCTGGGGAAAAGACTGACACAGGCAATGCTGCTCGACACGGGCACGCTCAGAAAGGCAAGGGCACAGATGTTCCAAGTTGTTAAGTTCTGGTCTTTTAAGAAAGGGGGGGAAAAAAACTAAAAAAAATAACCCCGTCGTCCCCATATAATAACTTTGACATCCCGCCATTTCCCTCCTGTTTCTCGGGAGCTAAACTGTTTTTCTTCCGCCTCCGGGTGTGCCAGCCCTCACCCTCCTGCCCTCGTGGCATTTTTTCTTTCTTTCTTTTTATTTTTTTTCCCCAAATCTGATTTTTAATTACTTAATTTTAATTAGAGGCAGCAATTAGGGGAAATGTCATCGTCCTCCACGCACGGTTCCTCTTGGAAGCGGCTTCGGGAGGAGGTCGGCGCTCTTGACTCGCTGCTGCCGTCCCGCCTCAGGGGGCAGGACCTTGTCCCCCACCGCCCCTCCGCCTCGCACTCCGCCGCTTGGCTTATCTGTGATCTATAATGGAAATTTTTCTTCCCCGAGACGGTTGTTAACAATTTACTGTTGTACAGCTGTAACTGCCCGCAACACCTTACCATGAATAAACAATTTCACGGCAGTCACGGCTTCAATTTTTAATCTCCCTTTAACTCTTCATTTATCAAGCCGGGCCCGATACATGACCGGCCCCGTCCTCGGTGCGCCCGGGTCGCCGGCGCTTTGTCCTTCTCCGAGAAAAACATCAACTGTTGGGATTTTAATTGGATCAGAGGCTGGTGTGTTGTAACCTTAAGAGGCAGGAGATGTGCGAAAACAGCTTGTGCCTCCTCCTTTCAACCGTGAGAAGCAGCTTCCCAGTTTATTCTGGCGCTCTGCATCACTGCTGCTGGGGAGGGCTTGTCAGCGCTTCTGGGCCGCGTCCCCCCTCCAGAGGCTGGAGCCCAGCCATCGCTTGGCTGCAGAGTGGAATTCTGTGAAGAATACCTCGGGGGGTGAGGGCTGGAGCGGGAGGGAGGGCCCCCCCGCCCCCCACTCGCCGGCTAAGAGTCACTGCGAATGCATCAGGAGAGAGCGCAAGGTGGGTCCCCCCCAGCTGCTGCCTTTTTAGAAATAATGCTTTTTAAAACAATTTTTTTTCTTTCCCCTCTAAAGTAAATCATTTAAACATGTGTAGAACCTCTTCCTGTGAACCCTTTGGAGCCTTCCTACAGGAAAATAAATCCAAAGGCACACTGCAAGATGGTAATCTTAAGCTACCTCTAACCTGGACTGGAGAGAGAGAGAGAGTACACAGCGGGTCAGGCACTGATGTTGCATGTGGCCGACCCAGGTTCGATCCCCAACACCCCATGTAGTCCCCTGAACCCCACCAGGTGTGATCCCTGAGCACAGAGCCAGGAGTAAGTCCTGAGCATAGCTGGGTGTGAACCCCAAAACAAAACAGAATAAGATACCCGCTTTTGTGGTCTGGTTTAAGTCACGTTTACTTGGTTTGCCTAAAGGACCAGGGTGTACATACAACGAGGGTAGATGGAACCCCAGATGGCGATTACCCCTTCGGCTGCCTCTCTCTCTTTCTCGGTCTCTCTCTCCATCTCCCTCTCCATCTCCTTCTCCTTCTCCCTCTCTTTCTCTCTCCTTTTCTCCCCAGCACCATCTTAGGAAGTATCTTATTTTCAGTGTCCGATGCTGTGTTTTCTCCACTTGAGTGACACTCCAGGACACCAGGCCAAGGTCCTGCTGGCAGATCAGGGCATGCACTGGGCTTCTCTCTGGGGTGGTGAGCAGAGGGGCAGCAGTGTCCCTCAGATTGCTGTGTGGTGATTCCCCGGGAGTGCTCCGCTCCGGAAGTGCTCTGGGAAGTCAGAGGTGGGGGGTCGGCTGGCCCGATCCACCAGGCGACTAGGGGATTGGCCGTACTAGTAGGCGTTTGATGGATGTGGAGGTCTGCATACATTTCAAGAGCCTTCTCATGTTCTCTGCCTTGGGGGTGGAAGTTGTCATTCCTCGTATGCTGGAAACTGCCGTGCCCTTGCCGACAGCTCGTGGGGCCTTGCTACAAACTTAGTAGAATATCAGGTCTGTGACTTTATTACTTTATTTTTTCAGTCACAGTTAGCGGGCTTGGAGGTGAGGCACTTGCCTTACATATGGTTACAG
The DNA here is from genome assembly GCF_029834395.1 of Sorex fumeus. NCBI lineage: Eukaryota > Metazoa > Chordata > Mammalia > Eulipotyphla > Soricidae > Sorex > Sorex fumeus. Next base: position 8,736,582 of record NW_026606101.1, on the reverse strand, counting down.
AGGCTGCGCCCGTTCAAATCCCCGGCACCGCATATGGTTTCCTGAGCACAGAGGCGGGAGGAGCCCCCAACCCTGCTGGGCATGGCGCCAAGACAGCCCACTTGCCCTATTCTTAATGAAAAATAATAATGAGTAGTCTTGATCCACTTTTATTCAGAGTTGGCTTTCTCTCTCTCCCCAATCAAAATTCCAAAAAAAAATGAGGTGTCATTTTAGCATTAGTAGAGACCTGAGTGGAAACTTTACTATCTTTATTGTCCTTGGCCCAGTCCGAGGCTGTCCTGTCCTAACAGGTCCTTATTTAAAAAGAAAAAAAAAAAAGCCACAGGGCAGGTCTAGAATCAGTTTTGTCCTGGAATCATTTTATTTCATTTTCTTCTTCCAGAATTTAGCTGGGACTCACTTTAGAGCCTGGTCTTTAGCATTATGCAAGAGCGCGGCTTGGCTTTCTGCGTCTAGAAGGCCCGGGAGGGACTTACCAGTCGCCCTGATAGATTCTGTGGATTGCTGCGGGAATTGGAGAACGAGGAGCAGACAGTTTGCTGAGACCAGCGGGGATCCATTGAACTTGAGCAGTGTGGGGCTGCCTGGGAATGGTGTCGGGGAGAGCAGACTGCGACACCCCGGGCGGCCCCCGAGGAGGAGGGGCCAAGATCGCCGGGGGCTGCCAGTGTGAGCGCCCTAGCCTTAACGAGCAGGAACCGGGCGACAGAGGGTTTGGGTCTCCTAGGGGCTGGCTCCTAATTGGGCTGGGAGGGAGCTGGCGCCTGCTCCAGTGCTCGCCTGCAATCACGGCCTAACGAGATCTGCATGTCTCGGGGGCTGCTGTTTACCTACTAGCACTTCTCTAGAATCAAAGTTACACTGCAGAGAATGCAGGGAAAAAAAACCCTGCTGCTTTTTCTCACTGCTTTGTCATCGTGACCGCGCCCCGCCCCCGCCACCATCACCTGTGCTGATGGCAAACCACCCCTTTGGGGGTGCCAGTTTCAGCAGGCCCGGAAGATAGTCAGATCAGGTTGAAAAGGGCCAAGTTGGGGATCTCGGAAAGGGTTTTGTTGACGTGCATTTTGATCCTGTTCTTAAGCGTAAGGTGAGTCCAGGGTTTCTGGCAGGTTTGGGGGTTTATAGCCTGACCAGAACATTTCCCCTCCGTTAAATACTGTAGTGCCCACTTGCTAATAATGGTAGGTGCTTAAGTAGTGAGTGAGCACATTTTCTCCCTCTTAATTAGTTTGATCTAGGAGTGGGATAAAATTAAGAGCCCAGGTTCATTTCAGGTAGCTTGGTGCCAATCCTTTAAAAAGGAGAGAGAAAGAAAAGAAGCTTCAGTCTGTGTTTTGGAGTTGACCTCCATTTATTGAGTTGTATCTAGGGCTGGAGCGATAGCACAGCAGTAGGGCGTTTGCCTTGCACGCAGCCAACATGGCCGACCCGAGTTCGATTCCTCTGCCCCTCTCGGAGAGCCCGGCAAGCTACCGAGTATTCGATATGCCAGACACAGTAACAACAAAGTCTCCAATGGAGACGTTACTGGGCCTGCTCGAGCAAATCGATGATCAACGGGAGGGCCTTTACCTTTACCTTTACCTAGTCACCGGTCTAGTAGAGAAATTTAAAAAAAAAAAAAAACCTTTCTGTGAATCCACACATTTGTTCCATTAAACCAGGTAAATACGTGAGTGTACCTTAGTTCATTTTTCTTAAGGAATCGTTTTTGAAATGACTGTTTTTGTTTGTTTATTTCTGGCCATACCTGGCAGTCCGATAGCACAGCGGGTAGGGCGTTTGCCTTGCACGCAGCCAACATGGCCGACCCGAGTTCAATTCCTCCGCCCCTCTCGGAGAGCCCGGCAAGCTACCGAGAGTATTCGATATGCCAGACACAGTAACAACAAAGTCTCCAATGGAGACGTTACTGGGCCCGCTCGAGCAAATCGACGATCAACGGGAGGGCCTTTACCTTTTACCTTACCTGGCAGTCAGGGTAGACTCCTGAGGGTACCATATGAGGTGCCGGGGATCGAAATCCAGGACGACCATGTGCAAATTAAGTGCCCACCCTATTTTATTGCTCTAGCCCTTCAAGTGACCTGTTTTTTTTTTTTTTCCTTTTTGAGTCATACCCAGCAATTCTCAGGATTACTCCTGGTGGTGCTCAGGAGACCCTATGTGATGCCGGGGATCGAACCCGGTTTGGACACATGCCAGGCAAATGCCCTGCCTGCTGTACTCTGTGCTCTGGCCCCTGAAATGACATTTTTTAAACTCTCTCTCTCCTTTTAACCTTTGCTTTTTACGGTCACATCTCATTGCAGACTAATGAGATTAACACTCAGTTTCTGTACGAGGCCCCTGCTTGGGACTCAGGTCAAAATCCAAACATCTAGAGCCAAAACTATACAACACAAAACCACAACAAAACAACAAAAAAAGACGCCACCCCAATATAGAGTAAAGTCTCCTCTTTTGCCATAGCCATTTTGTTATGGGCCATTTCATAGCCAGTGGTCCCGCCAACTTCCCCTCTTATTCACTGGCTTATTGCCCCCGTGGCGGCCAGGAGTGGCGGGAGTGAGTGGGCGGCCCCCCTCCTCGGCATGACAGAATAGGCTCTCAGAAACTGTGTCTTAGTAATTCGCAGGGAGACAGGCTCTCTGTTTTCCTATTATGCTGGGGCAGGAGAGCCTTTTACCTTGCGAAATGAAATTGTAACTACAGTGGGAAAACCCATCGCCCACATCCAGCGTTGGCTGGGGAAGAAACACTGGGTGGGCGGCATACCATGCCGGATTTTCTCATCAAGACGGAGCCTCTGCACCTAATTTCAGTTTCCGTTCCCCTTACTCTCTCTGGTCTTTAAATGACCACCGTCCCCTGGGTCACATCACTCTAGCCTCCAGGGTGGATGGGGGCGATTGGGGACTCAATCCTAGCTACGAAGTTGAAATGCTGCCCGGTGTAGAGTTGATGTTTCTGCTAAAATCTGGTAGCTGGAGAGATCGTACGGTGGGTAGGGTCTTGCCTTGCACGCAGCCAGCCCAGGTTCCATCCCCGGCACCCTCTAGGGCCTCCCGAGACCCACTAGGAGTGATCCCTGAGCACAGAGCCTGGAGTGAGACCTGAGAAACCACCAGGTATGGCCCCAAAATTCCAAGGGGTGTAGGGGGTGGGATCGAAACCTATGGGAGGGTTGATGAGATGTCCATTACACCCGGTAGATGGGAACTCCTTCTTTGACTTTTTAACTGAGTTAGGAATATCGGCAGAGAGATTCACCGGAATATTAGAGGAAATGCCTTTCTTTCCTTGGTAACAGGCTTTTATCCCGTTCGTACTGAAAACCACCACCGTTCGTTGTCAAGCCTCCCACCCCCCCCCCCTTTTTCTTTAAAGTTCCTGGGTTTAATGTGCCCCTTTCGTGGGCATGGATAAGCCTGATCAAAGGAAAATACGATCCATGGCCATAAGACCTTTAGAGACCGAGAAAAGACTTGAGCAGGGTGAGTGTCCGTGGCGCTGCTGAAATACAGAATTAGCTCCTCCAGCCCATCGTGACCCAGAAAGGAGGCCGGTGCTGCTGTCAGCTTAAGTTGGAGGTTTTAGAGGCATTAGGAAACGTGTCACCGGGAGCGAGGACAGCAGCCGTTCCGGGGCTTTTTCTATAGTCAGTGTTTCGGCTTTTGTTTCTCTAGTGCTGTCACGTGTGCTCAATATTTGGCTTCCTTGGCCTGTGCCACGTGATCTCAGTCTCTGGGTTGAGCTATTCCATGAGCGAGATGGGGACAGAGGTCACGGGCAGCATTTTATAGACAAGGAAGCTGAGATGCAAAGACCTAAGGTCTGCTGAGTCTTGGTGGACCCCGCTTTAGTTTCTGCACCTGTCTCTTGCGGCTTCGTCTAGTAGCATCGTGACATCCTTGGATGCCAGCCCTTAACCACGCCTGGTGTTGCAGGGGCAGGGAACTTATCCTGGGCTTGCCCTCTGCTCTGTTGGTGCCCACGTTCAGTTAGGCATCTGACGAGTCTGGATGGACCAACAGAGGAAATGTGGCTGAGTTGGTTAAATGGCCGCACGATCCAGCAAGATCTTTGTTTTTTCCTTTCACTTTAATGACTTTTCAAGAGAAGAACTACGGAGGTTTCTTAGGTGAGGAGAATGAGGGAGAGTGGCCAGTGGTTTTGTTGTTATTATTGCTATACTTTTTCCTGGAATTTTTAATCACTCGTGCTGGAAATAAAAGACAGCTCTTTCCCCTGTGGGGCCGTGGTCAGCCTCCGGAAGCTACCTGATACTGGTTCTATTTAAGTCTGGCGTCCGCCCCTGTCTGCTAGTATAGCGTGTGGCGACGGAGACGCTGCTCAGGAAATCAGAGAGGCCCTAGCTCTTTCCTGACCACCTCAGAGATCTTTAGGCGAGTTGCTCAAGTACCACGAGCTCTCTTATCCAGGGGCCGGGGACATGTGACAGTGCTGTGGTGGGGACTGAATCGCAGTACCCTGAATACCCAGGCGTGAACGACCCTTCAGAGTGGGGGCTTTTCTTTCCTTTCTTTTTTTTTTTCTTTTTAATTTTTTTTTTAATGTAGGAGTACTGCTATTTATTCAGCCATTGATTGAGCTGATTGAAGCAGCCATGAACTCTGCGTTACTTTTTTTTATTAAAAAATTTTTTTTCATAAAGTTGTTCACAATAATTGTTTACATTCAATATTTCAATACTAATCCCACCTTCCCACCATCATCACTTTGAAGCTTCCCGCCACCACCCCAGCCTGCCCCTTAGGCAGATGTGAAGTAATCTATTTTGTGTTACTTGCCATGAATAGTATGAGGTGTCACACAGCCGCAAAAGTGGCCATGCACTCCTAGAATTCTAAAATTTTTAAATATTTGGGGTTTGGAGGCATCTCTGTGGCGTGCTGCTCTCTTGAGATTCATTTGTGAGTCTCTGAATCATGGCCATTAATGCACTTAAATGATGCCCAGAGGCAATTCTTGGGTATGACTGCCAGGAAACCCGGAAGCGTGGGGAGATGGGGGAAGGTCGCCCATCTGTGAAGCCTGGAGTTTTCAGTCACTGGTCCCGCATACCTGGTTTTTTTTAGCAGGTTCATTCTCCTGTGTGAGGGCTCGGGAAGGTCACCTGTGAGTGTGGCGGCGATTGGGTTCTGGAGGTTTTGCGGCTGCCTGGGCTCATTTGGGATACACCTGCCCCGGAGTTGGGGGGTTTCTGATGGCGTCTGCCACCGTCCTTAGGGAGACACCTAGTTCCCACTTGGCAGGTGTGGCTTGAGGCTCCTTGGTGGTTTTCTTGTCTTAATCAACTCAGACAGTGTGTTGGGGTTTGCTGCATATTGACTATCTTGCTCGGTCTTTAAAGACTACACACAAAGACACACACACACACACACACACACTCACACACACATAAATCCTTTAGGGTATTTATCCACCTGATAAATACCCTAAAGGATCTTACCACATGACCATGAGGCCAGACAGTCTAGAGGAAGAAAATGGACTTTGGAACTTTTACCCCCTGAGATGTTCATCAGATACCCGGAGTGGAGCTGGCAGTTAGCGAGTCCCGTCATCCCGCCTCCCCCCTGCTCCCTGCCCCTCCCCCTACACTTCCGCAGCTCTTACCTTCCTGGAGTTCGAGTTTGACTTTCCGGCTCTCCCCTCGACTCCCCTCCGCCTCTCCTTTCCTCCCCACATGCTCTTTAGACTGGTCATCCCTGGCATCTCCCCTCTGAGGCTGCCCACCCCCGTCTCCACAGGCCCCTGCCCTCTACCCAGCCTTCTAGAATGTCCCTCCTAATCTCCAGCTGCCTGTGACCCTTTCCCCAGTGGTCCCTCGTCCCCGTCATTTATATTCCTCATTTGTTCCACGTTGTTCTTGCTCGTGGGTGCCTTGGATGTCCCTCTCCTGTTTCACTGTTGAGTGAAAGTGAGGCCCAGAATGAAGAATGGATCTGCCTCTGCCGTCGTCAAAGGCATTTGGTAAATGTGGATTATTAGTGCACGTGGATTATTATTCCCCACAGGCCTTTGGTAAATGCAGATTATTAAGCTGCAAGTGCGGGGGGGGGGGGGGGGGGCGGGGTGGAGACTTAATTCTGCCTTCCAGTGTCCGGGTGTGGATTTCCTTTCCCTTTGCGTTTCATGTCGTCCTCCCTCTCGCCCTGTGCTACCCGCCCTTTTTCTCCTCCTGGTACTTTTTCCTTTGCTGTGGGCCAAAGCAGTCAGATACCCAGGGAAAGGGAAGTCGATGAGGTCTGCAGCGGCCCTGACTGACCCCTTCCCTCTGCCTTTTCCCCACCAAATTCGGCCTGCTCGGGCCTCTGCAAGCTCCCTGGTGAACACTCGCCCTCTCAGTCTCAGAAATCATTACTGCCTCTGAAGGTGAACTGACTGCCCCAGCTGCCTGAGCTGATGCAGAATCCCGAGCATTTAACTGGCAAGCTGGGGTGAAGGGTGCTGGCCCATTTCTCCCCTCCCCGCAACGGCCACCTCTCCAGTGATCGGTTGGAAGTCTGGCAGCTTCTGGAAGCAGCAGTGAGCCTGGGGGGTGAGTCGCCAGGGAGGCAGCGAAAGGGAAGAGACGGTGAGAGCCCATTGGTACCGTTGAGGGCACCAAGTGTGAGTCGAGCACTGTGGGAGGAACTTGAACCGCGCCCAGGGTGCTACGTTCAAGGGAGAGGTTGCAGTAACTGAGGAGGAAACGGAAGAGAGCCAGGGTTGCGGGGAAAGGGAGGTCTGTGGGATTTGACCGTGTGTGTTTGAGGCCCTTAACGTGTTTCCACATGTGTCCATCGCGGTGGTTGATCTGCTCCAGGAGTTAACGGATATAGACACCCTGCATGAGAGTGAGGAGGGGGCGGAAGTCCTCATCGACTCTCTGGTAAGTCTCGCGGTGAGCCTGGGCCAGGGGTTTGCCTTGCACGCAGCAAGTTCCATTTCCAGCGTTCTCCAGTGTCCGAACCCTGCCAAGAGTGGTCCCTGAGCACCACCGGGTGTGGCCCCCAAACCCAAATTAACAAGTAAATCTGGTGATAGCAAGCCTAATTGCAGAGGCGTTGTTGGCAGCGTTGTTGGCAGCGCTGCCGTGGCGTTGGGCCGGTTTCAGGGCTTGGCTGAATGGGGAGGGGGATAAAACAGTAGACGTGTCCTCAGGGCCGGAGCAGCAGTGCACCAGACGGGGCGGGTGCCTTGCACGAGGCAGAACCGGGTTGCGCCCCCTGCATCCCATATGGTCCCACACACACCACCAGGAGTAATTCCTGAGTGCAGTCAGAAGTAACCCCTGAGCATCGCCGGGTGAGGCCCCAAAACAACAACAAAAAGATTTTAAAAAAAGAAGTACCACTCCCGGGTCCTTTTATTTCTTTGTGGCTGCTGCGTTAGTAAGGGGCTGCAGAGGCCCCGGCCCTGTGGACGAGGACCCTCTCCTGGCCGTTAACTGCCCTTATTCCCATTTCTGGCCCTGAAGCTGGGAGGGGGGAGGCAGGAACGGCTGCTTCCAGGGCTCGAACCCAGGTTCTCTCCACCTCTGTGCTTTACTTCCCCCCAACCTCCCAAGCTATGTTCCTGCTGACCTTGACCTTTGTGTTGAGTTCTCAGATTTCTTTGCTTCCTCACCCGTGTCATTGTGTCATTGTCACATTCAAGCGGAGCCCAGGGTGTCGGAAACCAGAACAGTCTCCCTGGCTCACCCCTGGAGTAGCTTCAGCTCCCCGCTGCGACCCACAGCCCCTGGCCCGCCTCAGAGGAGAGCCACAAATGCAGCGTCTCTGGAGGCTGGCCTCTGTTCAGCCCCCGCTGCTTGCTCGAGTAAGCCAGTGTGCGCTATGGTGGGTGCTGGCCAGGGACGCTCTAGTCCCACCTCCCCACCCCACACCCCCCAGGAGGCACCCTCCCACGAAGCCGCCCGCCGCCCCCAGGGTCTGCGGCTTTCTTTCCTCTGCTGTCCTCGATTTTTCCACTTGCTAAAATGTTCACCTCCCTCCCGCCCGCCCTCCTGTCTAGCCTTGGCCCATGTGCCACGCTGTCTGCTGGCATTTGGTGGGACGAGAGGGGCAGTGGCCCCTGGCTTCGAGGGCTGGCTCTCACAGAGAGCGAGGCTTCTGTCCAGCAGGGCCATCTGTGATGGGGCATGATGAAAATGCCTCGCGCTGTTTTTCTTCCAGGCGCCTTTTCCTAGAGTGAACTGGCACATGTTTTTTTTTTTTTATTGTTTTTTGTTTGTTTGTTAAAAAGAATTAAGGACCTTTCTGTTCCCTTTGAGCACTGCAGAAAGAGGATGAGGCTGGGGTGTTGTTTTGTTCAGAGGCGCCTCTGGAGGCAGCCTGTGCTCCTCCGCCCCCACTGGTGTCCTTTGTGCAGGCTTACCTTCCAGGGGTTAATTGCGGTGGCCCTGGGTGAGCCTTCCCGCCCGGGCCCTGGCCGATTTTAATTACCAGCCTTCCCCTGTGTGAATAGTGAGCGGGCCGCCGCCTGGAAAGCCCAGAAACAGCCTTCACACAAAAGCCCCCTTTGTGCATCCCGTGTTGCCAAACCCACCAACAAATGCTGAATCTTGCAGGTTTCATTGTTCAGAAAGGAGCGGTTCATCCTCAGCCTGGAGAGCCCTTAGAAACTGCCGGAAGGGGGGGCTACAGGAGGGGGAGGAGTTGGGGGGGCAGATTCCGTTGGTTTTGTTTAGGTTTGGGTTATTTTGTTTGTTTGTTTTGGTTTGGGTTTGTTTTTAATGATTTCAAGATTTGCAGCTGATGGGACTCACAGACAGTCAGACACCCCTGGGTGCTCATTCGTCCGCTCTCAGCTTGTCTGCCACCGAGCCGCCCGTAAAGATCAGGGTGCCGAGTCCCCGGGCGGCCTCCCCTTATGGGTCGTGGCTGCATCCAGGAAGGAGTTGGATAAGTGTCCTCTTAGGACACGGGGTGAATTGTCCTCTGAGTTTTAATCTGGGGGCCAATATGAGGCCTGGAGCTGCCTGGGCGGAGGCGAACAGGCAGGGGGGCGGGATTTATTGTGCCGTGCGGGTTGCGGTTATTGCCTGGGCCGTTTTCTTCCCGTTGCAATTCCTGAGCAGTGGATGAGCTTGTTGGGGGATGGGGGTGGGAGGGACAGTGCTGTCCTGGCATTCTGGGGTGGGGGGGGGCATCTTTGGGGTCTAAGAGTTTGGGTCATCACCTCTGCTGTTACGTATTGCTCCCTTCCCTCACCTCAGAATGGGTAAATGTTTATTTCTGTTTCGCAGCAGCAGTTCCTGTGGTAGCGGGAGCAATGGGTAGACTCACTTTGGGGTAATTTTCTGAGAACTTGGCAGGCGCCTGGCAGTTCAGCCTCCGTTCAGCCTGGCACACCTGGCCTGGCATATCCCCCCCGCATCCCAAGAGGTCTCGGCAGACTCCTCTCCGCACCCCGTGCTCCTCAGCGCTTTGGACGCACCGACCCAGGTCGTGTGGGGTCACAGCCATCTTTTCATGTTTTTCTTTTCCAAGTTGTGTCTCTGTCACACCCCTACAGTATGTCCTAGGGAGAGTTACCTCCCCTCTCTGTGACTGGCCTCATTTGTGAGAGAGGGGCCGCGGCAAGCAAGAAAGGAGATATTTCAGATAGCTTTCTTTTTTTGATTATTATTATTTATTTATTCATTTATTTATTTGTTCTTTGGGTCACATCCAGGGTTGCTCCTGGCTCTGCACTCAGGAATTACTGAGACCGTATGGGATGCTGGGGATCGAACCTGGGTCAGCCGCTTGCAAGGCAAATGCCCTACCCACTGTGCTATTGCTCCACCTCTCAGGTAGCTTTAGAATCGTGTCTATGACAAATACCGCCTAGGTGTTGGCCATCATCTTCATGCAGGCACGATGCCTGGCACATGGCAGTCACGGGGCGAGTGTCAGGTTCCGATGGCCGATGTGCCGTCTGCCACATGGTAAAGTGTTAGCATTGAGTTTAACCAAAACGGAATTTTCCCCCCATTTCAACAGATGTCTCCCAAAAAAAGAAAAAGCACTTGAGCAAATGCTAAAAATGAAAGCAAGAAACATTTGGCGGGCTAGAGTCTAAACAAGACGTGGGAAGACAGAGGTTTGGTCTTTTAGAAGAAAAACAAGAATTGTAAGCAGAGACCCTGTGGTGATGAAGCCAGATGGACTGCTAAGGGCTGTTGTGGGAGGGGGCTGACTCCAGAATTGAGGCGGAATGGGTGTCTGCGGGGAGGAGTTCAGGAGGGCATGGACAGGGTCGGCATTCCCCTGCGGAAGGATGAAGTCGCCCCTGCCGAGGGAAGTGGCAGCTGTACACAGAAGGACTTCACAGGAGGCCCCTGGACCCAGGCTCACCCTCAGGGAGCCCTGCTCAAACCCCGAATGCTGGTTGGCCAGGCCAGCTCGCTGCCCTGAGGCCCACTTGCCCACAGCTGTTTACTGAGCTCATAGCAACAGGATTCGAAATCTAGAAACTGGGTATAAACCAAGTTCATACCGGGACCGGCAGAGATGCTTCTGGGGGGCACACGTGAGGGGAGGCGGTAGATACACGAGAGGAAAAGGCGATCCTCTGTCCCAGAGAGAATAAAATAAACAATACGGGCCGGAGCGATAACACAGCGGGGAGGGCGTTTGCCTTGCACACACACAGCCGACTCGGGTTCAATCCCCGGCATCTGATATGGTTCCCCAAGCACTGCCAGGAGTAATTCCTGAATGCAGAGCCAGGATACCCCTGAGCATGACTGGGTGTGACCCAAAAAGCAAAAAGCAAATAAAACGCGATGTGCTGCCCACGTGGGAAATCCAGGGGCCGGGGGGATGCTGGCATCTGGAAGAATCCAGCCACTCAGAGTGACCCAGGGCCAGATGAAATTGAGTCCGGGACCTGCAGCAGAAATGAGCCAGCACATGGGGGCAGGAGCGTGAAGGCCCTTCTGTGAGCGCAGAGCTGTGGGCAGGGGGTTGGAAAGGGCCAGGCGGACCCCAGCGTGCCCCAGGAGGCCTCGGGAACAGGCGTGGGTCAGATTTGCTGCCATGGAGGACGGGCCCAGGTTAGCCTGACGTTTAGTTCTCCTCCTTGATTGGTGCCTTTGTTGGTCTGTGTCAAAATCACGCTGGTTCACGGGCTCTGTGCTTTAGGGGGAATGTTCCTCTCCCCGTCTGTGAGTGTGTCACCACGCCAGGGCACAGCACGGAGTACCACAGTCTCCCCACCACTGCCTCTGGGCCCCACCACCCTCTCATCCCCCTCCCCCCATCCCCAGAGGGCCCCTCTGCTAGCCTCAGTTCTGTGCTCACTTTGGGTTTCTGTTATTCGGAGATTTCCCTCATTTGTTTTTCCATTGCTAGCGTTAGTGTGTGATTGTTAATGTGTGATCATCCTTCTGTGTCACCCTGCCCTGCCCTCCCTGCCCTCCCCCCCCCTTTGGTTGTCATCCTTGCTCCTCCGCAGGGTGGGGGAGGCCACCCCTCGGCTCTGGTGTTCACACACACTTGCTGCCCTGTGCCTTTGTGGTGTCAGGGCCCCAAACAGCGCTGCCTCTTGGCTCACACTCAGCATGTGGGGTGCTGTCAGGAACCTGCCCCGGGTCATCCCTGGACCTAATGTTTCAGCTGGGCGGTGATGAACCCGAGGGCCTAGGAGAGAAGCTTTCGTCTCACTGGGCTCTGGCACCAGCTGTCAGTTCTGGCCGTGTTCCTTGGAGGAATCCCCAAAACGCGCTGCTTGACTCACCATTGTGGACTTGGATTTTTTGGTTCCCGCTGGAGTGATAGCACAGCGGTAGGGCATTTGCCTTGTGCGTGGTTGGCCAGGCCGAGTTGAGTTTGATTCCTCCACCCCTCTCCCAGCAAGCTACCGAGAGGATCTCTCTCACCCGCACGGCAAAGCCTGGCAAGCTCCTATGACGCATTCAATATGCCAAACACAGGAACAACAAGTCTCACAATGGAGACGTTACTGGGCCCGCTCGAGCAAATCGATGAACAATGGGAGGACAGTGCTACAGTGCTGCGCTAGTTTCTTTTTTTTTTTTTTTTTGATATGAAATTTCTAGGGTTCTTTAAGAGAAGACACTCCAGTCTAATGGTTGAGAAAGTTTATTGGCTGAGGTTACTCAGGAGAAAAGACCTCCCTCCAAGCCAGCCTTCCGGTTCCGCCCCTTCTCTTGCACCCATCCTTCTGATCGCATGGAGGGCGCCTGGTCGCGTTCCTGTTTGCTCTCAGTGGGACCTGTTGGAACCCTCCTCAGGGCTGAGCTAATGTGGACAGTTAGACGGCGTGTTTTAAAGTTAGGACTCAGCATCAGTAAATGTTTGATTTACCTATTTTATTTTGTGTGAATTTATATTTGAGGGGCATCCCAAGTGCTGCTCGGGGCCTCCAGGACCACACCTGGGGGTACTCAGGTGCTTCGAGGACCACACCCAGTGATGCTCAGGGGGGGCCTCCTGGACCACACCTGGCAATGTTTCAGGGGGTGATACCAGGGATCGAACTGGTGCAAGCTGCATATAGGACATGAGTATCAACCCCTGTATCCTGTCTCTGACTCCTGCGTTTCTATTTTATGTAACTGTTACCGCATATTTTAAAAGTTCATCGGTGAAAGAAGAATCAAATGGAAAAAGTTTAAGAAACCGTGATTTAGAAGTCTTGCCAACCAGCGACTTATCAGAAAACATCAGCCTTAAAACAGTGAGAATTTCCAAAGCCAGTGTTGCTCTGGCTGATTCCCTAATCCCTAGGCAGGATTTATTTTCCGTTTCTGACTTAGTCACTGTTCAAGAAAATAAATGAATGAATTAAGAAATAAGGCATGAAGGTGGGAGACCCACAGGGCTAGGAGGGAGTCGGCCAGAATGCTAATTTGTGCTCCGTGCGAGATGATATCCAAGAACTATGCATAATATAAATATTTCTCCAAGGTTTTTCTGAACTAAATGTATTTTGACTGCTTTGACCCTCCTGCAATCAGATAAAAATTGCATTTAACCCAGCTAAGCATAACGCCTCACACTTTGCAAGCTTAAAAAGGTCATTGGTTAGAACTTAGATTTCCGTAGCAAGAAGAAAAGATTTTTCTCCAGCCAGACACCCATTATCCATAACCACTCAGTTCTGGGATTTGAATGCGTTGCTTCCTGCCACGGTCCCCACCACTTTGCAGGCAGCAGAAGTGGGAGCTATAACTGAAAATCAGGGGAAGTACGAGACGAGTGGCAGATAAAAGCAGCAATCGGCGGTGGAAACTGGTGACACATTTTGCAGAGCTGACGAGCGGCGCGGTCCCCAGCCGGGCCGGGTGTCTCTGCCTCAGGATCAGGGAGATTATAAGTCAATCAGAGTGATTTAGGGAAAAACAAACTGTGACATGGTTCATATTTCTCCCCCCAGACGTTTCTCTGTTTTCTCTCACATACTCAAATTGTCCAATTAATTAAGGAAAACAGTGCCGTGGATTTCTGGGGTGAAGCTGTTGCTGGCTGTGAGATTTAGAGAGCGAGACTGTTTATCTCCTTAGTCCAAGAAGGGTGAACAGCTATTTTTTTCTTTAATTTCTTTTTTTACTTTTTATTTTTTTTTATTGAATCACCATAAGATACAGTTATAAAACTTTCATGTTTGAGTTTCAGTCATACAATGATCAAACACATCCCTCCACCCGTGCACATTCTCTACCACCAATGTCCCCTGTATTACCCCCCTCCCTTCCCAACCCTCCCCCTGCCTTCATGGCAGACAACTTCCCCCATACTCTCTACTTTTAGGCGTTATGGTTTGCGATACAGATACTGAGAGGCTATCACGTTTGGTCCTTTATCTACTTTCAGTACACATCTCCCATCCCAAACAATTTTCCAACCATCATTGTCTTAGTGATCCCTTCTCTATTCCAGCTGCCTTCTCCCCCAGCTCAGGAGGCAGGTTTCCAAGTATGGGACAGTCTTCCTGGCCCTTGTGTCTACTATCCTTGGGTGTCACCCTCATGCTATTTTATATTCCACAAATGAGTGCAGTCATTCGGTGTCTGACCCTCTCTTTCTGACTCATTTCACTTAGTACGATGCTCTCCATGACCATCCACTTATAAGAAAATTTCATGACTTCATCTTTCCTAACAGCTGCGTAGTATTCCATTGGAACAGCTCTTTCTGTATTCGTGGGCGCTCTCGTGCTGGCATGACTGGTCCCTCACTTGCCACTGGGGGCTTTCAGTGTTCCCCGCAGCACGGCACAAAGGGGGCCTACACCAGCCACATGTGCTAGGTGAAAAGCAAGCTCAGATAGAGAAGAGAGCACCAAATAAAGGGTGTTGTGAAGACCCTCCCTCCCAGGGTGGGAGAGACATGCTAAAAGTAGTCTATAGACCAAACATGATTGCCACTCAATGCCTTTCTGGCAAAACACAGTACCCAAAAGAAGAGAGAGAGAACAAGGGGGAATGCCCTGCCACAGCGGCAGGGTGGGATGGGGGGGATGGGGGGGTGGGAGGTATGCTAGGACCTGTGGTGGGCACTGGTGGAGGGATGGGTGCTTGATCATTGTATAACTGAAACCCAAGCACAAAAATTTATAAGTCTATAAATGTACCTCATGGTGTTTCACTAATAAAAAAAATGATTAAATAAAAAAAAAAACTTGGGGGAAAAAAACAAAGGGGGCCTATAAAAACAAAACAAAACAAAAAACAAAAAACCTTTTCCTGGTGATTCTGAGAGCACACATCAGCCCCTGGTGACCCCGATGCCGGCCTCAGCACTGGCTTCCAGACTCTTCCTTGAGTCTGACCCAGGAAGAGCAGTGAAAACTTCCTGTCAGGCTCTGGGCCTTGGCCACCCTGTCAGGCTCAGCCTCAGTGTGAGGCGTGTCTGGGGCAGCTGAATGGAATCCTTTCCCTCCTCACGCTTTCTTCGCCCTCTTTTCTTCCTCCCCAGCTCATGAGGGTACGATGGTGAAAATCGCGTCCCAGACTGGGTCATTCCCGCCCCTCGCCCTGTGACCTGGCCCAGGCTCCTTAGCCTCTCTCTGTGCTCACCCGTAAACAGCGGGGGGTGTCAGCGGGGGAGATGCTTCAAGTGGTGGAGCGCATGCTTGCTCGTAGAAGAGCCTGGGCTCTAACCTCAGCTTCCCCTCCACATTGGCCCAACAGGTGTGGCCCCTGGGGGCCAGGGAGCGCCCGGGCTGTAACTCCCACCACTATGAAGAGTCGTGTGGGGGCCTGAGAGAGATAACTCTAGGGGGAGGAATATGAGCCATGTCACAGTTCATTTTTCCCTAAATCACTCTGATTGACTTTACCACAGTGGGTCAGGCGTTCCTTGTACGCAGCTGGCCAGGTTGGATCCCGGGTACCACACATGGGCCCTGAGCCTCACCAGGAGTGACCCCTGAGCACAGAGCTGGGTGTAGTAGCCCCACAACTCAATAAAACAAAAAGAAACGATGAAGAACCCCGGGGTGGGGGTGGGGGGTGGATTGCTTAACTGTCTCAGCATGCCCTTGCTCATGGGAGCACCAGGCTTGATTCCGAGCACCACAGAGTTCCCTGAGCACAGAGCTAGGAGTAGCCCCTGAGCCCCACTGGGTATGACCCAAAAGCCAAATAAAAAAAAGGGGTGGGGGGGTGGGGCGGGGTGAAATTCTGAGGTGAAAAACCGAAGCTTACAGGAGAGTCAGTGGAGAAGTGTACATCCGGATCTGATCATAGCGCGCGTTTCTACTTCGAGCAGAAGTTTCTGCACGTGGCTCTGCACTCGCCTGAAGAGCGAAATCCCAGGAGAACGAGAGTGTGGTGCCTGGCGTCCTGCAGTCCGGCTTTTCTGAGGCTTGAGTAGCAGCTCTGTGAGGCAAATCTCCTGAGAGTCTCCTCACCAAGGGTCTCGCGAATTGAATGAGAGAAAGAGGGCTCTTGGGCGCCTCAGATGCAGTATGAACATTGAGTACCCTGCTCTTCCATGCACTTCTCGGGAAGGCATATGAGTTCATCAGAAACGGTACAGACCTCTCTCCACTGACCGTGGGCGCCATCCCCATTAACCCATCTTCAGCGCAGGCTGCCCTCAGCCGCCCACTGTCTGCCTAGTACACTGGTGATGATTGGCAGTTTCCTCCAGTGTCGTATACAGAGCAAGATAAAAAGTACTTTTCTTCTAAATGCCTTTTGCTTAAAGTAAAAAAAAAAAAAAAAGAGTCGAACTCACTATTGGGGACAATCCATCATTTCATAGCTGCACGGAAGGTGAGTGACACTCGAGTCAGCCTCGTATCTTGGTCTGTGTGAGGTACAGCAAGTTGACACCCCAACTCAGCCTCATGGTGTCTTGTTCTCGATCTGTATGTCTCTGAGTGAAGCGCTGGCCTGACTCCAGCTGGCCTGTCTGGAAGGGTTTTCTGTGCTACCAGGGAGCAGAACTCTCAAGTTGGTTTTCGGGTCTCAGTGCAGGCGCTCTCTGCACTCCCTTTGTGAGCATGAATCAACTCTGCTGCCTTTAGCTTCCATTGGCTCCTCTTAACTCTGGGATATCAGGGCAGCCAGGCCCTGCTTGAGGGTCACTGCGCAGCTCAAGAGAGAGGGAGGGTGGGGGGTGGTTGGCGAGAGAGCATAGCGGGGAGGGGTTTGCCTTGCACACGGCTGACCCAGCATCCCTTGTGGTTCCTGAGCCCCGCTGGAATGAGCCCTGAGCCCCACCAGGAGTGAGCCCTGCTTGGCCAGGAGTGAGCCCTGAGCCCCACCAGGAGTGAGCCCTGACCTGAGCAGCGCTGGGTGTGGCCTCCTTCTTCCTCCTCCCACTCCCCAAAGCAGGACGGAGCAGGCACTGTAGACCTCGGGGCTCTGCTGGGGCCCTTGCTTAGGAGCGAAGGGAGTGTGGGCACGGGGACCTGGCAGGGGCAGTTGTGTGACATGTGTCCCTCTCCTTTGCCCCCCTGTGATGGAAGGTGGATGGACAGGTGGTGGCGCTGCTTGTGCAGAACCTGGAGCGCCTGGACGAGTCTGTGAAGGAAGAGGCCGACGGCGTCCACAACACTCTGGGTAAGCCGCCTGGTGTCCGTGTCCGTGTCCGTGTCCGTGTGTGTGTGTGTGCATGCGTGTGCATGTGTGTGTGTCCATATCTGTGTGTGTCTGCGTGCGTGTCTGTCTATGTGTGCATGCATGTGTGTCCATGTCCGTGTTCATGTGTATTTGCGTGTGTGTGTGTTTTGGGGCCTTTTCGTTTCCCTGCCCTCCATTCACATCACGGCAGGAGTATTTTTTTTTCCTTTGTGCTCCAAAGTGACCTTTTCAGAGCCTTTTCAGACCCTCCTGTCCGCTTCTGTGTGACTGTTGCTCTGGCTCGAGCCCCCGGATCATGGAGCGGAGCCCCCGGGTGGTCGCTGACCTTCCTGCTCCAGAGCTGCTGGCTCCTGAGCCGAGCCTCTGCCTGCGAAGCGAAACTCGGGGTGGAGCCCATGCAGGGCGGGCTTCGGGGGTGCTGTGTTCTCGCTTTGGGGTAGCTTTTCCGCAATTTGTAAGCCCCTTATATTGGATTTCCTTCCCACTTCCACTTCGCTGGAACAACGCACTTTTGAACAAGTGTGCCTTTATAGGACATTTTATTGGAAAAGAATTACTCCTGCTTTCCTTGGGTGTAGTTTGCCCTGTAAACTGCCAGGGGAAATATTGCTGTTACCTTGGCTGGGCCCGGGCCCCCTCTTCCCCGCCTTTCCTCCAGCTTCACTCTGCGCATCCCCCCCCCAATAAAGTTGCCACACCAGGAGCTTGTATAAGATCGCACTTCGAGGGGGTCCCCTTTATCACCGCGACTGTCTGGGAGAACCAGAGCTGACTGTCTCTGAGCAGCGCTTGAGGGATGAGCGGGGCCCGGCAGAAGTAGAAATTTTGATAAGATTAGGTTCTCTCTCGGCTCCTTGTGCGTGCACCCAGATTCCTCTTGTAGTTTCGCGACTGCCCTCGTTGAAGATTATTATTAGGAAGGGGCAGGCCTTGCCCCTCGGGAGTCCGAGGAGAGAAGACAGCAGTGGGTCAGCTTGCGGCTCAGGGGCTAGTCTCCAGCCGGAGCCTGGCAGCGCCCCCGGCCACAAGCCCACCCTGACTGTGCCCAGAGAAGGGCCGCGGCACAGCACCTGGGAGCTCTGCTCCCGGGAGGGGCCTGTCTCCGGCCGGGGTGCTCTGGGTCTGCCAGGTCCTGTGTGAGGCCCCGCGGGGAGAGTGGTGATTAATTAGTCTTGATTCTGCTCCTGAAGAGGAAGATGGATGGGCCTGGGTCGCGCTGAGAGGAGGGAGAACGCAGGGTGACAAATAGCCTGGGAGAGGTTCGGCCCAGGGAACTCGATGGCCGTGAGGAGGGAGAGTCTCCCGATGGGTGTGGGGGCGCAGGGAGCAGGGAGGGCCCACCCTGCCAGCCAGGGAGCGACTCTTGCAAAAGCCTTGCCTGAGCCTGGCCTTGGGGAAAAGAAGAACTGCGCTGTTTGGACCCCTTGCAGACCAGTGTGAGGGCAGAGGGAGCGGGGAGGGAGCTTGCCCAGGTTTGGGAGAGCCTGGCACAGTGTGGAGCATGTCTGTCTTCTGTCCCGGTGGGGCTCTGGGCCGTGGAGGGTGAAGAAGACGGCAAAGGCACGAGAGGCTGCTCCAAGTGTGCTGATTCCCTCCGGAAGTAATTCGAAGTGCTACAATGGCCCCCACCTCTCAGCAGCCTCCTACCGCCCTTGTCCCCCACAAGGTTCTGTGCTCTGCCCCCCATGGGAGCTGCCCACTCGTCCTGGAACTTCTTGCCGAGACTGACTGCCGAAGCGTTTCGGAGCTGTGTTTCTCTCTCCTTCGGGCCAAAACCAGCATGTCCTGGGGCCCCTCCAGGTTCACGGAGCTCTGTGCCGAAGCATCCTGGGACAGGACAAGCAACCATGGGGCTGGAGACAATTTTTTATTTTTAAATGTTCCCCTTTTTTCATGGGCTGGTGCGATAGCATGGTGGGTAGGGCATTTGCCTTGCACGCAGCTGACCCAGGTTCTATTCCTTCATCCCTCTCGGAGAGCCCAAGAAGGGACCGAGAGTATCCTGCCCGCACAGCAGAGCCTGCCAAAAATAGTAACAGCAAGTCTCACAATGGAGACGTTCCTGGTGCCCGCTCGAGCAAATCGATGAACAACGGGAGGACAGTGCTACAGTGCTTTTTTTCATATAATAGTCATGTGGTAACTTTTTATTTGTTTTGCACTTGGGACTTACCCCTGACTCTGTACTCAGGGATCACTCCTGGTGGGGCTTAGGACACCCTATGTGGTGCCAGGGATTCAGTCCGGGTCAGCCACATGCAAGGCAGGCACCCCGCCCGCTGTACTATCGCTCTGGCTTGCAATAACTTGTTTTGACCTCCTCATTGAGAATTTATTATTTATTTATTTATTTATTTTTATTAAACAGCAATTTGACTGTTATAGGGAAGATACTTTGCTTCCAGGTTCCCGACAGTGAGCCCTGCCCACATGACCTTTCCCTTCTACATAGGCTCAGCATTTTGTTCATTTAAACCCCGGCTTACTTCCCCTATAATAACAACTGGAGACCCAAACGGGTCCGCCTGGAAAGGAAAAGTTCCCAGGCTTTGCCCCAGGTCTCTGCTGGCTGCTGTCTCTGTAGTTGCCTTTTTCTGGGACTTGGATGTGGTGAGAACCAAGGCGTGGTCCCTCGTGTATGACCTGCCTGGCACATACTACTGGAAGTCCATCCCTTCTTTCTCCAGTGAACTGTAATCTCTGCATGAGTTTCCGCTGTTAGGGGAAGGGAGAAGCATAGCACTTCCTGGTTAGTCTGAGCAGGACAGGGCACCTGCTGGCCAGGAGGGATACAGGGCGGCAGGAGGAGGCGTGAATGCCGCAGATGGACACAAAACCGCCCTCCCCACTGACCACCCCTGTCTTCCCTCAGCTATCGTGGAGAACATGGCCGAGTTCCGGCCGGAGATGTGCACTGAGGCCGCGCAGCAGGGCCTCCTGCAGTGGCTGCTGAAGAGGCTGAAGGTGAGTCTGCCGGGGACCCTACAGCACCCGCTCTGGGACTCTTGGTGGGCTTTTTGGTTTTTGTTCTTTTTTTATAACTTCCTCTTTCATGTGTTTCTTTTAAAGGACTTTAGAAGTAGTCTTTAGGGGCTGGAGCAATAGCACAGCAGGTAGGGCGTTGGCCTTGCATGCGGCTGACCTGGGTTCGATTCCCAGCATCCCATATGGTCCCCTGAGCACCACTGGGAGTAATTCCTGAGTGCATGATCCAGGAATAAATAAACCCCTGTGCATTGCTGGGTGTGACCAGAAAAAAAAGCAAAATAAATAAAGCATGTTGTGAATATGAAATCATGAGGAGCAGAGGTATACCACACAGTACAAACTTAATGCGTAGATCAGTGTCACACACACATACATACACACACACACACACACACACACACGCACACACCCTTTCGAGTAAGGAAAAAATTGGTCTAGTCAATTTCTTATAGATATGTAAATATATATTTGTGTATATATATATCTGTAATAACATGCCTGGTCAGTTTGTTTCTTGCATACATGTCTAGTCAGCCTCTTGTATATGTCAGAGTCAGTTTCTTGTCTGGTCAGTTTCTTGTTAATATCAATGTAATACACCTAACACATCCTTGCATATAAACTTAATGCATAGAACAGTGCTCACTCACACACACACACGCACGCATGTACACACACACACACACACACCCTTGCGATTAAGGATAAAATTTGGTCTAGTCAATTTCTTATATATATATATATATATAGATGTAGATGTGTGTGTGTATATATATATATATATATATATATATATCTGTAATAACGTGTCCAGTCAGTTTTTTCTTGCATATATCAGTGTGATACTCATGTCTAGTCAGCTTCTTACATATAACAGTGACATACACAATGTCAAGTCAGTCTCTTGTTTATATCAGTATAATACACCTAACACACCCTTGCCTTTAAGGAAAACATTTGGTATCGTCAGTCCCCACCTTGTCGTCTTGCAGCCCCTGTTCTCTTTCTCTCCCGAGTATTGCTGTCCTTAGCTTTTGGGCTTTTGGAACCAGGCTTGTTTCCTGGTGTGGCTTCCCTCACAGTTACCTCAGTATCTTCTTTCTTCAGTATTCAGCGCTTACTTTGTGGTGGGTTTGTTTTGGGATCACACCCGTGGATCCTTGGGGACCATGCAGTGCTGTGAATGGAACCCAGGGCTCCCCCATGTGAAGTATGTGCTCAGCCCATTGGCCAGCTCATTAATCCTCAACACATTCTCATCCCAGGGCCTTGGGACATTCGGGGAGAGGGACGTGTGAAAGAAGGAAGTAAAGCACAGTGAAGGGGATGGAATTGTCAGCGGGGACTTGTATTATTAGCAGAATACTTAGAATATTCCGTATAATCCGGTTATTCTTTGCTCTGTGCAGTCATCAGTTTTCTGAGCTAGTTGAGACTAACTTGTTGTGATTCGAGGATCCTCTATTCAGCCGAAATCAAAGGTTGTCCTCCCTTTTGAAAGGTGTTGAAGCTCACCAGGGTCTCTTTTGGAACTTTGGGTGAGGGAGAAAGGGAAAGTGAGAGCTCTGGGCGGTCAGCCTGGATTCCACTGGCCCAAGGGGAATCACCGGAGGCCCCTCTGCTAATTCTGCAAGGTAACGTGTCTTGCTCCTCAGGTGTCTCATCCAGTCAGGGTCGCGTGTGACCCTCTGGGTATAAAGCGCTATTCAGCTGCCCCTTAAACAGTTTTCCAAGGTTTCAGGGTATTTAAACCTTAACATGCTGTTTGGTTATTTTACTAGTAAGCAACTGCCCTTAGAAAAAGCCGATCCTGCCTGGAACATTGATGCCAGCCAAGCCCTGCCCCGGGGCCTGGTCAGCAAGAAGACGTGTCCTTGCACACGGTGTCTTGCCCATGCAGCTCGAGATTTGGGTGCTTGTTGTGGCCTTCAGCATCATAAACATCACAGTGTATTCAGGGTGCTGAACTCAGATCCCCGCCCCCTTTCACCTGCTGAACTGGACATTGCAGCTCGCAGACCCCCTGAGAAACTTGGGCTTATCTCAGGGAAGGTTCAGCCCCCCGCCGTGGCCATACAGAGGCTTTGGGGAGCTGTTTTGATCCTGCTCTGCTCCTGGGCAGATTTAAGAACTCCATTTTTGGCCGTTTTCTCCCGAGAGTCTCCCTCGCGGAAGCCCTGCCCCTCGACATCAGCTCCGACGTTTTCGGGCCGCTGTACCTCGTTCCGTTTGAGCCATTTTTCATTTCGGAGCACGGGCCTCATTACCTTCCGGGCGTCTCTCTGGCCTCTCTCCTCTAAAGGCCGAAGTTGTTTTGACTTGTTTGTCTTTGCTTTTGCTCCTTCCTCCACCAGGCACGACTCCTGGCTTTCTCATTTGTCTAAATTATCTCCAGCCTTTGTTAACCAGCTCCAGTTCCTACTTTGCCATCTGCTTTGTCGCCTTCATCGTTTTTAAAACTTAGTGGGAATTTATAAGTTCTGTTTCAGATAAACAAATTTTATTTATTTATTTTTGGGGTTTTAAAACCCCAGCCGCGTGACATCTTATTATCTCATTCCGACTTTGGACAAACTGGCAGGCTACCGAATGTAACCTGCCCACACGGCAGAGTCTGGCAAACTCCCCGTGGCATACCCAATATGCCAAATACCAGTAACCATTACGGGTCTCATTCTCCTGTAACCCTGAAAGAGCCTTGAATATGCCACTTTTAAAAAAAATCTCAGGGCTGGGACGAAGGAGACGTTACTGGGGCCTGTTCGAGGCAATCAACGAACAACAGGATGGTCGTGATCATGATCGTGATTTTTGGGGGGGGGGGTTTGGGGAGGGTGGGCGCGGGGGCCATACCCAGCAGTGCTCAGGGCTTACTCCTGGCTCTGCACTCAGGAATCCTGGCAGGCCCAGGGGACCTGATGGAGGACGGAACCCAGCTTGGTTGTGTATGTAAGGCAAGCCGCCCGACTCGCTGCGCTCTCTCCAGCCCCCTCAGATAAGCACATTTTAAATCAAGACCTACTGAGATGAGGAGTAAGCTCGAACTCATAGCTGGTCGGATAGAGCGAGGACAGAAGCCCAAGGCTTCAGCCTTTCTTCGCGTGCTCTTCACTACTTTGCCCGCCAGACACGCTGACCTCTTTCTTCTCTGAATATCTGCCACTTCCTGTTTTTCCTAATGGTTTTCCCGTGTGAACGTAGCGGATCTGGGTTCCGTCGTTCACCTGTAAACAACCCTATTTGCCTTCATGGACCATCTTTCCTTCACCCGGCAGGCTTTCCTGTTCTTTTGTGTGCTCATGGCCTTTCAAAGAAGGGGTTGGTCTCTGCCACATTGCGGGCCCTCCAACTTGGCTCCCGGGAGCTGGAGAGAAGGTACAATGCCGGGCGGAGCATGTTCTGCATAAGCCCAGCTTGGGTTCAATCCCCAACACCCCATCTGGTTCCCCCGAGCCTGCCAGCAGTGATTCCCTGAGCACAGAGCCAGGAGTATGCTGTGAGCACAGCCGGGCGTGGCCCCAAAACCAAAACAAAAAAGATGAGGCTCCCTACCAGAACCGCCTGCCAACCTGTAACAAATGCAGATTCTGGATTCCACCCCAGACCCACTGCCAGTCCGTGTTGTGTTGTGCTGTGTTGTGTTGTGTTGTGTTTTGGGGCAGCACCTGGTGCTTGCTCTTTTTCTTTTTTTAATTGAATCACCATGAATTACAAAGTTATTCATGATTGAGTTTCAGGAGTACAGTGATCAAGGACCAATCCCTTCCCCATGGTCTCATTTTCTCTTCCACTCTCCCTAGTTTCCTTCCTGCCCCAGGGCTTGCTCTTGATTTAGTGCTCAGAGATTGCTCCCGGTAGTGTTCCTTGTGAGCCTTACTCCAATCGTGCTCTCTGGCTATGGAACCTCAGTCCGTGTTTTAATGAGCCCTCTCGGTGGTTCCGGCGCATGCTAATAGCCGAGAATCTCAGATCCGCAGCCTCACCTACTGTGCCGAAACCCTGCTATTGAACTAGTCACCCCCCAATCACTCCGTCGTTCTCGAGACATTCTTGAGTGAGTGGCCCGCTGCCGCATTTCCTTTCTGTGCTAGTAGCCGAGCAGTACGGAGAGATACTCATAGATCTCTTCATCCACTAAATGAAACGTCACTAATTTGTGCTAATGAGGATGAAGCCCATTGCGGGTGATTGCATTAAATGAATTAGCGGATAAGCAGATAACTGTCTGTAGGAGATACTGCACCACAGTTCATTTTTAAAACGGGGACTACCAATTTATGAGGATACTGTTTACTCTTTAAAAGTGGCCCCTCACCCCAAAGTTCTGCTTTTCCTTTTCAAGGAGAAACAGAATTAAGATTTCTCTTTGACTCCCCGTTAAAGCAGATGTTTCAAACACAGTCTCAAAACATTCAACATAATGAGCTAATGAATCGAAGAAGGCCGGCTCAGTTTCAGTACACATACGGCTGGGTGATGCTAAACGCTGAGCCTCGTGGCTGGGAAACAGGTGTGTCTGTGTGTGTGTGTGTGTGTGTGTGTGTGTGTGTGTGTGTGTGTTGGGGTGGGGGGGGGGGGGGGTTCAGGCACAATCTCCTCTGATAGTCGTACCAGGTTGAAGCTGTGTCTGAGTCAGGGACCAGAGGTGAGTTGCAGCAATAACCTGCCATTTCTGGCTGCGGGAGGGAGCGTGATTATCTTGTACTTTAAAAGAAAAACCCAGAAAGCACCAGCAGCCTCCAACAGGTTGAACCTAATCCTGTTTGAAGGCTGGTACCTGCTGAGTCCAAACCGACACTTGACCCCATAGTTCCTCTGCTGATGGAAAGAGCTAGGATCCCCGGGCTCCCGGACGGAAGGCACCGCCAGAAACTCCAAATGCCCTGGGCTGAACTTTGTGAAGGCCAAGAGATTACATCTGCCGAACGAATTTTCTCTCTCTTGTCCCGGCTAATTGTCCTCGTCATTTGGCAGTTTGGTATTTTGTAAGCTCGGAGGCCACCCTCTCTGGCGGCAATGAAAGCAGAACTAAAACTTCCTAGGAGACTCCCATCTTTGACTGGACTTGAAAGATTTCTCTCTTCCTTCCCACTTTCCCAATCCACCGTTTCTTTCCACGTCTTCTCACCAGATCGTTGTAGTGGATTGTCACCATGACCGTCTTTATCATCATCATCGCCACTAAGTCTCCACCGTGTGCAAAGTGTTACATTCTCTGTGTTTTACAGGCATTCTTTCTGATCCTCACAAACAGCCCCGAACGGGCGCTACTCATTTACGACACATTAGTGATCTCTTATAGAAGGACTTAATGGCCCCTGAGTGAAATACAACAATCCTCACACACTTTCCTCTAAGAAACCCTTTCTGGATCATTTTTAGCGGATTATTCATAACAAGCAATACAAAATAAATTATTTCAGTTCTACTTTGGGGCAGGGGTTGAGGTTCAGGATGAAAACATCCAAAATATGGTGGTGGGAAGGTGTGATGGTGGTGGGATTGGTATTCAAAT
The DNA here is from genome assembly GCF_029834395.1 of Sorex fumeus. Taxonomy (NCBI): domain Eukaryota; kingdom Metazoa; phylum Chordata; class Mammalia; order Eulipotyphla; family Soricidae; genus Sorex; species Sorex fumeus. The sequence goes on along the minus strand of NW_026606101.1, from coordinate 8,711,017 downwards.
ATTAAATGTAACCAAATATTGTGAACTACTTTATAAAAATAAAATTAAAATTAAAAAAATTAAAATGAAGAGGTGCTGCTCTCCCCAATTTACAGAGGAGAAAAGGCTCGCAGGGAAGGGACGTAGCAAGGGAGGGTCTCAGAGAGTCCCGCCGAGGGTTCCAAAGCCTCCCTGGCTCTGTGCTGGGGCAGTTATGGTGCCTGTTTTTTTTTTAATTTTTTCATTAGAGTCCTCCTTTATGCCTGTATTCCCATCAAAAGACCCATCTGCTTTTTTTGGGGGGAGAGGAGGGGTGAACTGTAATGAAATGATGACTTTGAGGTTTTAGACCTACTTTGGGCTCATTAAGAACGACTTGAAGTGACGCTAAGCAAAAGCTGAGATTTTTCTCTAGGAATCAGGAATTCTCACAAAAGGGGTCTCAGTGCTCAGGTGTCTGTTACATATATTCCGGCTCATTTCATGCAGCTACCTCATGAGAGAATGACTGTTTTTTTTCACTCAACAGGAAAGAAACCAGGCTAGAGGGCAAGTAATTTGACCAAGATCACGTAGCCAGGAACTAGGAGAGCTGAGATTCTGACCCAGATATTTCTGACTCTGGCATCAGAAAGGGGGGGAAAAAATACCTGCTATGTATTAGTACTTCCAGATTTACTTCTCATGGAAGATATTTTATTTACACTTTAGAGATAACATGAGACTAAGAAGTAGGCAGGGGCTGAGACCAAGAGATCACGGGGCATTCTCTGTGTTGCCCTTTGGCACCTCAGTAATCTTTGTACCTCGCGCCTGGTTTAGGGCACTCCATGCTAGCGAGAGCCCTCGGTGCTTCTAATCCCAGATGCCTGTCTTCCGTAATCGCACTGATGCTGACTTAGTGTAGTGCTGACTGAGTGAAACGCCTGACCCCGGACAAGGTGAATTCACCTGTTTGCTGTCGTGTTCAATTCCTTGTCTTGCAGATAGCAAGTACCCAATAAATATTTAGTGAAAGAGACAGAATCTCCCCCCTGCCTGGGGCACTGGAGTTTATGAAATCAAATGAAGGACAGAGGCTTTCAGCCACACAAAGGCGCTTGTTTACTGAGAGGCCTAATGTGCCTTTTCCCATCTTGCAGTAAAGTATATCTTGTTTCCAACAAGCACTCTAGCCCTGGGGTCCCGGGCGATTGTACAGCAGGGAGGGTTCTTGCCTTGCACGTGACCCACCTGGGTTCTATCCCCAGCATACTAAATGGTGGTTCCTGGGTATAGAGGCAGGATTAACCCCTGAGCACTGCTGGTGTGGCTCCCCTCAACCCCCAAAAGAGAATTCCAGCCACTGACTGTATGTAAGTTGATTTATTTAAAATTCACTTAACAGTCTAAGTATGTAGTTTTACTTTTATTTTTCTTCTGCTTGTCTTTGGGCCACACTTGGCAGTGCTCAGGACTTGCTCCTGGCTGTGAGCTCAGGGGTCACTCTTGGCAGGGCTCAGGGGGACCGTATGTGGTGCTGAGGACTGAACCTGGGTCAGCCGCTTGTCTGGCAAGTGTTGTGCTCCCCCCCCATCTCCCCCCATCTCCCCCCATCCCCCCCCCCCCCCCCCCCCGCCTCCCACCGCCGCACTATTTCTCCAGCCCAAGTAAGGTAAAAGGTAAAGGCCCTCCCGTTGATCGTCGATTTGCTCGAGCGGGCCCAGTAACGTCTCCATTGGAGACTTTGTTGTTACTGTGTCTGGCATATCGAATACTCTCGGTAGCTTGCCGGGCTCTCCGAGAGGGGCGGAGGAATCCAGCCCAAGTATATAGTCTTATTAGCTCACGTCTGCTGAAGGTGCTAACCCCTTGGCTTCTCACCCTTTGTGTTTTGATTTATTTCTTCCCCATCTTAAAGAGAAACAGGAACCTCCAACTAGTAAGACGTGCAGTGTTCTACAGATGTCAAATGCCACTGTGCTTTCCTCGGGAACACAAAATATCAGATTTCCACCAATTGCTTTTAAACCCTCTTGGTTATGCAGGATTCCCTGAAAGGTGGCCTCCAGCTTGCCCAGGGCACCTGCCTTGCCATCATTCCCCTGAAGACCCGGCGTTTACAGATCTTTAGCTGGAGATGGGGCCTACCTGGTCAGCCTCCCGAAAGCCCACAGAGCGCTCGGAGGCTTGGCGGGAGGACTTGTGCGGAATGCTGAGAAGGGGCTGGGCCTCTCACGAGGGGCCACTGTCTCCCCGTCGGGTACAAAATCTATGCGCCAGCAGAGCTGGGAGTGGCGCTGAGGTGGTGGAGGCGTTAGCTCCGAGAGAAGCACGTCTCCCATCCTTCCCAGATACAGAAGCAGTTGACATTTTGAAAATCTGGATGGGTAAGCAGGGCAGCAGCTGATTAACAGTCATTATCTCCACTGCGTTTCACTGTACCGCACCGCACTGATGGTTCGGGGAGTCAGTAGGCAGAGTCTTATTTCTTCTGCACCCATGTCTAAGGGCCGTGATATTTGAGTGTTGTGGCCCCCCCTACACACACACACACACACACACACACACACACACACACACTTAAGTGACGGTGTGGCCTGGCACCCGAGAGAGTCCTGGATCTGCTTGGCCCCTCTGAAACTCCAAGTGCTAGAGCATGCGACAGGGGAAGAATTGTGGGTAGTAATTTGGGTGTTAAAATATTAACGCGTTTCTGCATATTTAATGCGGTTTTCTTTTTTCAATAGCGGGGCAATTGTGGCACGTGAGCAGAAAGGTTTATGATTTCAAATTAAATTTCCAGCATTAAAAAAAAAAAAAGGTCCAGAAGGAGCTGCTTTGTGATGAATACATCCAACTCGGCTAAATAAGTTTCCTAATAACCCAGTTGCTTTTCTTTCAGCCTCTCTCCCGTCTTGTACTTTCCGGCCTACTTTTATGAGGATGACTTTAAGATGGCTTGTCTTCAGAATCCAGAACTATTTTTTTTTTCTTTTTTGGGTCACACCTTGCGATGCATAGGGGTTACTCCTGACTCATGCTCTCAGAAATTACCCCTGGCGGTGCTCGGGGGACCATATAGGATGCTGGGAATTGAACCCGGGTTGCCCACGTGCAAGGCAAATGCCCTACCCGCTCCAGCCCCCAGAATCCAGAACTTTTGGCTGTTCATCGAGGTCACCTTTGAATGTGCACTCTGGACTACTGCCCTACTGGATTAGATGGACTCCTGCTAGCCAGTAGACCCTAGATTTGAAAGGGGAGGGAATATGGGAAGGCTTCCTGGAAGAGGGGACATTGGGAGGGAGAGATGCAGAGTGTCGTAGAACTGTTTAGGGTTTCACAGTGGGCAACTTGATATGATCTCTTGAGGCTTATTTTTTTTTTAACACACTTTTTTTTTTTTTGCTTTTGCTTTTTGAGTCATACCCGGGGATACTCAGAGGTTGCTCCTGGCTCTGCACTCAGGAATTACTCCTGGCAGTGCTCAGGGGACCATATAGGATGCCGGGGGTCGAATCAGGTTGGCCGTGTGCAAAGTAAAACTCCCTATAGGCCTGCTGTGCTGTCGCTCCAGCCCCTTTAAATACACTCTTAACCTACCCTTCCACCACCACCCCTCAGCCCCCGTCCACCCCATCCGCAGCTGTGATTTCTCTGCACTCAGATCCTGCTACTTGTGAGAAATAACGTCTCGGGAAAGGAATGAGGCCCCTGAACAACTTCCTGATTTCTCCTGTCCCCCCGCAGGCAAAGATGCCTTTCGACGCCAACAAGCTGTACTGTAGTGAAGTGCTGGCCATCCTGCTGCAGGACAACGATGGTGAGCTCCCTCTCGCTATTGACGTTCCATTAGGCTAGGCACCAGGCTTGTTGCAGACGATGATGGCCGGCCCTCTTGCCTTTGGCATCCCCTGCTCCCCCGCTCGCGCTCCGAGCAGCCTTTGTACTCTGTCAAGCGGTATCGATCCTGTTTGCTGATGTATCCGTGTTAGACGGCTGTAAAATCTGACAGTTAGCTTCATTTTTTCTTTTCCCTCCCTCTATTTTTTTCCCCTTTTAGAAAACAGGGAATTGCTCGGGGAGCTGGACGGAATCGATGTGCTTCTTCAGCAGTTATCCGTGAGTAATCCTTCCACTTCCTGTCTGCCGTGCGGACCCATGGCCTGCTTTCAGTGGGAGGTAGAGGGACGCAGCCGGGGAGAGGCGAGTCACGTGGGACGTCCAGGTTGAGGTCACCCTGGAGGGACGGACCTCGCCGCCTCACCACGCATGCCTCATGGTCACACGTCACTGTGTATGTGGCAGGAACTTTCTGGGGGTTCTGATCTTGAACTTGGCAGCCCCGAAGGGCAGCACACCCTGCTTCAGTGTTCGTCCTTGGGTCGTAAAGGCAGGATATTTCCAGCCGACCCCCTCGTTGTTCACTTCCTTTCCAGCCTATTGATTTGGGGTCCAGATCAATGAGAGAGGCACGCTGCCCGGCGTAGCGGGTTAGGGGCCCTCGAGACACCTGAGAGAGGAAGGTGGTATCGGGGACCTGACAGAGTAAAGTGGGGAATGGGCCTTTGCTCACTGTCGGAAATGTAGATCCAGTGGAGATGAGGTTCCGGCGTGCTGAAAATACCATCAGAATTTCTTCTCATAAATCTTGTCTGTACTGTGCGCCCACCCCCAAATATAATAAAACCCACAGGACCGAAAATAGATCTATTTGGATAAAACCTGCAGTGTTGGGAGTGCCTGAGTGTCAGTTTGCATGCAGCTCTGTCTTGGTGCCAGCAGCGAGCGTGGCTTGGCCCCAACCCCAGAAAACAGAGCTTTGAAATGTGAACTCAATTTCCAGCGCCGGGAAGGCGCTCGGTCTGCTTCCCGCAAGATTGTTGATCATTTTGTAGGCGACTGTGCGAGCGTGCACATTCCGTCCAAACGCCTCCCCGCCGCGCGCCAAGTTAGCTTTGGCGAAGGCAGCGCTCCCCAGGTCTCCCTGCGGCTTAGAGCTGAGGCAGGTCACGCTGTGGCCAGGTGGTTAGGGAGTACCCACTCGTGGGGAGCACAGGACCAGACAGTGCTTGCAGGGGTGTGCATTTGTTTATTTTCTCTATTTAGCTTGATGTCTTCTATGGAGTTCTCTGTGATTTTTTTTTTAATTTTTATTTATTTATTTATGTGGTGACAGTTCAGTGTAAAATAGTTTTGTTGATTTGGGGAGGAAAAAAAAAGAAAGATCTGCCTCCTTGGAGCCAGTCACCCCATGGACTCAGTGGCCAGCTGAGTGCTGTTTTTATTTTATTTATTTATTTATTGGTATCAACCAATGGCCATTTGCTTCACCGCATCAGAAAGCTCCATATCTCTTCAGTGGAAATCGAGGAGAGTTTTTCTTGGTACCCAGAGTTTCCTCAGTCCCAGGCAGACTAGGCAAGTGGCCAGCTGAGGGGACCAAGGTTCTCTGAGTGTGACCAGGCCTCCCAACGTTTTCGCCTGACAGGTGTTTAAAAGACATAACCCTAGCACGGCTGAGGAGCAGGAGATGATGGAGAACCTCTTCGACTCCCTCTGTTCCTGCCTGATGCTCAGCTCGAACCGTGAGCGCTTCCTGAAGGGCGAGGGGCTGCAGCTGATGAACCTCATGCTCAGGTAGGCCCCTCCGCCTCCGGTCGCCCTGCTCACCTACTGGGATCGTCTTGGCCTCGCTCCAACGGTTCGCCCCCATCCACGGCCCATAGTCAAGCTCTGGGTCTTTCATTCTGTCGAGTTTCCTAGATACCAAAGGCAAGGCCCTTGGGTACACACGTATGATCTTTCCTTCGGTGAGTAGGTGAACGAAAGCTCTTGTTTCTGTCTGTCTGGCAGTTGTCGGTCGGTGATCTGACCTACCCACCGGGGACAAAAGTCTCCCTGCCATTCACTTCTAAGCTGATTCTGTGTTGATTTCTCAACATAGGCCAATTGTCTTGACATCCGAAATAGGTCTGTCTCTTCCCTGTGCTTGCTTGTCTTTTTATTATTGGCAGGAGCATCTCTTCCATATATATTTTTTTTTCCATGCACGCGTCCTTTCCTTATTTCCTTATTTCAGTAATGAGCCCTGCCTGTGTGCTGTGGTGAGCACGGTCGACGCGGAAGTATGCCAAGACGGCTTTAGAACTTCGCCGTACCCTCCCTCGGATAGCTTGTAAATCCTCCTTCTTTGTATATTTTATTATTTCCGCCGTACTCCTTAAAATATTCAATGTGGATTTCATGGGAGCGAATTTCACGGAATCCTAAAAAGATGGAAGCAAATGGGAGGCGGTTAGAGTGATAACTTTTGAGAAATTTGACAAGGAAGAGGGGGGAGGAGGTGGTGCCGCACAGTATTTTAAATATGGAGATCTTAGCGGTGTTTGCACGGTTGGCAGACTAAATATAATAGGGGGGTTCTTTGTGGAATTGGAGGAGAGTATGGTGTCTTCAATTTCTCCCACGTGTTCCGAGGGAAACTCTTGAACAACTTCTTCGAAAAAGTGATCTTAATAAATTTTGTATGTTGTACACATAATTTTTGAGTGTAGACATGCAAAAGTGCTATTAACACATTGGTGAAGTAGGTGCTAAGTTCAATGGTAGCTTATGCAGAAGTTAGTAAGATGGGCCCTACCTTAGAGAAACTTAAAAAAAAAACAAAACAGAAAAAGAGCTGTCCTACACATCTTTGGGGTGTGTGTGGTGAGGGGGGGTGGGCTTGTTTCTGCTAGTTCTTTTCTCCCTATAATTGTTTTCTTGTTTTTAACAACTTTCAGTCCTCCCACACATGTAATTTCCTATAATGTTTCTTTTTAAACTTAACTTGCTGTTTCTCATGCTGTGACACAGACTTCACGAGAGTTTTCAGTAAAGCTACATAATGGACTCCAAGAGAATCTTGCTTCATTAGTATTCTGTTCTTGATGTTGAGATTATTTCCAATGTTTTGCCATGTGAACAGATTCTGCAGTGACCGTGTTTTGTATTTCAAACTTTTTTTTTCTATTTAAAATTATCGATATATATGTACATATATATATATATATATATATATATTCTAAAATACCGTCTCTGTAGACGCTTGTGGTGACACTGTAAACCTTTGTTCAATGCCTCCCAGATTTTGGATTGATTGAAAGGCTCCCTTTTATGTAATTGCTTTAATTTTTTTTTTCTTTTAGGCAGGGAAGGCATTAGAATTATTCTAGCGTCTTTAATATTCATCTCTGTTTTGCTGGCTTTTATTCTCTTGGGTCTTTTGTTTATTTACCCTTCTAATTAACCGGCCTTTCGTGAAGATGACCCGTCTTCTCTCCTGCAAATAACATACCGAGAAGATGCATTTGACGTCCGAGGCTTCCTAACCTTTAAACTATCCTTGGCAGGAACTTTTCTTACACTTCTTAAAGGTCTGGATTGCCCGTGGCTCTGGATGGTTGCGTGCAAATATGAAGTGATGTATTCCAAAAGCATATGGTTTGGTAATGTGCAGCAGTAGGGAGCTGAATAAATAACCAGAAATATGGATCATTCCAGCAAGAATGCGGAGATTCCCGTGCCTAATTAAAAGGGAGCTCCAAAGACTTAGAAACTTTACCTCTCTCGGATTGCCCAACTTCAGTTTTGAAGTGGGAAGTGACTGGTACGGGGAGTAATTCTTTGGGATTAATTAATTATTAGCAGATTCAGTGTTTCCTTTTTCCCTTTCTTGGACATTTTTTTTTTTCTGTGTTATTTTTCCTTCTCTAGATTACCAAATAGGAGTGTCACTGGGAGTTGGAGGTTTTATTTTGGTAAGATTTACCTCTTCTGCTGGAGTGATAGAATAGCTGGCAGGGCGCCTACCTGCATGCTGATCCACATTCCATCCCCGACACCCCATATGGTCCCCCAACTCCACCAGGAGTAAGCCCTGAGTGCAGAGCCAGGAGTGAGCCTTGAGCACGGCTGGGTGCGTTCCAAAACCAAAGGGACAAAAAGATTTACCTCTTCTGATCTAGCAAGAGCTTCCACGATGCTGTCTGCCGCAGAGGTAGAGGGCCTTTTTTCTGCCCAGACCACTGGATATTTGTAACGTTGTTCTCAGGCCTTACAGTTCAGGCATACAGGCTGCAGGCAGCCCCCGAGAAGCACACAATTCTGACATGCACCAGGTCTCCCAGGCCAGATGTTATTCCCCCGGGAGGAAGGGCCCACTCAAGACCAGGAAAGTGCATGTTAGATGTTTCGGGGAAATGCCAGTGGTTCCGTTGCTTCTAATCACTAATCTTCACTTTGTTTTGAGCATTCGCTGAAGAGTTGGGAATTGCTCACTGGGAAAGATAGTGGTTTGGTATAGCGTGGGAGAAGGGCTTTGAAGTTTAGGTGAACAGGCTAGGCAACACAGGGTCACCTTTCTGACCTCTGACCTTCAGTGAAAAGTGGGAGTAGCAGAGACTTCATGGAAATCAGATGATAAAGGAGATAATTCTACAGCTATTCCAGTATTGATCTGTGTTAAAAGCTAGGCCTATACAAAAATGAACAAGACAGGATTTCTTGACTTCAGAAGATTCAGTAGCTTGTCAGGGAAGTGATTTTAAGTAAATGTAATATAGTTTAATGTGGTAGCTATCAAAAGAAACAGTTTATTTTGCATGTCTATACCATTAGGGGAGTTTTTGCACTTCTGATTATTGGTAAGGATATGTGACCAACAAAATAACCTTTTATACCGACATATTGTTATGTACCTGTGCACTTCACATGGATACATGTGTATTATTTAATTTAATATTTTTTGTTTTATTGAGACAATTTATATGCAGCAAACCCATTTTTAAGTGCACAGTTAAATTTTAGCAGGTGTATATACATCTTTATATTATGGTAAATTTATAAATAATACTGTCCAATAGAAGTGATATGGAAACAAAATATATAGTTTGAAATAGCCATGATAGAAAGGTTAAAAGGCACAGAATTAATTTTAGTATTGTTACTTAAGCCAGAATATTAAATCACCATTTAACATGCAGTCGATTAAAAAATTATTAGTGAGCCATTGTCCGTCTTTTTAAATTCTAACATTTTGAAATAGTGTATTTAGACTTGCATCTCAATTAGCTGCAGACTTTTCATCAGAGTACCCAATTTGTATTTAGACTTCATGAAATTTGAAGTTGAAAAAGCAGGTTCTTCTACCTGCTTCTCCAAGTAGACTTTAAACGGGGGCCGGTGCTATTGTGCTGCAGGTAGGGTGCTTGACTTGTCTAGCATTGACCTCCTGGTCCCCTAAGTCCTCCAGGAATGATCCCTGACCACAAACCCAGGGGTCAGCCCTGAGCACTACAAGATGTGGTCTAAAAAAAAAATGCAAACATGTAAATAAATGAATATTCCCCAGGGTTAGTGCAGTGGGGAAGGCACTTGCCTTGCACACAGCAGACCCGGGTTTGATCCCCAGCACCACACATGGTCGCCCCTCTCACCTACAGCTAGGCGTAAACCCTGGACAGGGGGTATGAAACTAAAACAAAGAAAAGTTTCCCAGTAACTGAATCAAGTTATTAATCCTCAAAGCTGACTTTAAGTTTATTTAAGGTAGAAATCGATAGGGCCAGAATGATAATACAGTGGGTGGGGTGCTTGCCTGGCATGTAGCTGATTTGGATTCCACCCCCAGCACCCCATGTGGTCCCCTGCACCTACCTGGAGGGAGTCTTGAGTGCAGAGCCAAGAGTGGGCACTGCCAGGTATGGCCCCCAAACGAAATCATAATAATTTTTAAAAAACAATAGTAAAATTAAATTTAAATTAAAGTGGGGCTGAAGCACCAGTAGGGCTGGAGCGATAGCACCGCGGTAGGGCGTTTGCCTTGCACGCAGCCAACATGGCCGACCTGAGTTCGATTCCTCCACCCCTCTCGGAGAGACCGGCAAGCTATTAAGAGTATCTCGCCCGCACGGCAGAGCCCGGCAAGCTACCCGTGATGTATTCGATATGCCAAACACAGTAACAACAAAAAAAGTCTCCAATGGAGACGTTACTGGGCCTGCTCGAGCAAATCGAAGAACAACGGGAGGACAGTGACAGTGAAGCACCAGTACAGCGCGGCACTTTCCTTGCATGTGGCTGCCCCGGGTTCTGTCCCTGGCAGCGCACGGTCCCCTGGGTGTGATCCCTGAGCAAAGCCAGGTGTGGACCCCAAAGCATTTGATTTCAAGTCAAATGTTAGCTCCTGGGTTGCATTAATCTCACTGCGAAGGGCCACAGGTGCTCATTAGCTCCCTGTCACTGGGGTCCTCCACACCCTAGTCAGTTGTCACAGGCTAAGCCTTCGAGGTTTATGTTTCGTTCATCGAGATTGTTTGCCTTCTCCCGTGTGGTGTGCTACTACTGGTTTATCAGTGTTGTGGCATCTGAGATGTCAGGAAGTTCGGTACTTTTATCGGGAAGGTCCAGCTGTAATTAATTGGGTGGCAGCTTAGGGGGATGGGCGTGACTGCTGGGGCTCCCACAGATCAGGGATGTGAGAGGCGGTAGCCGACTTTGAGGAACTGCGTGGCTTATTTCATTCAGCAGATTGTCTTTGAGGTGTAGTGTGCTTGTGTTAGGAGTTTGTTTCCTTTTCACGTGTGGTACTCTTCTGCTTCTGTATTCCAGAATCGGTGTATTTATTTGCCTGGCGATGCGTGTCAGTGTTCTTTCCAGTGTTTTGCCATTGTGACTAACGCTAGTGAAAAGTCTGTGGATAAATATATTTCTCATTTCTCTGCATTTCTCATGTATTTTTATTTCCAAGTGCCCATCAGATGAATGACCAAGTCATATTGTAAAATAAATGTAAGCTTATTTTAGAAACTCTTTCCCAAAATGATTATATTGTTTTCACTTCCTGCCAGTAAGCCTAGGGAATTCTGCGTGCTCCTTATCCTTCTCCATCCTCAATACCCTCAGACTTTAAATTTTGCCACTCGAGGTCTGTGGCGGTTTGGGTTCCCATTTGCATAATGACCGATGACACTGAGTGTCTTCTTGTGTACATCTCAACCTTTCTGATACAATATCTCTGTTAAGGTCAGACCTGGATTTAAGCCTTTAGTCCATCTGGCATTATTTTCTTGAATCGTAAGTGTTCTTTATTCAAGAGACAAGTCTGTCAGATGAATGTTTAGGAAATAGTTTCCCCCACATCTGTGGCCTACCTCTTCATTTTTCAAGTGTCCTTTGAAAAGCAAAAGTGGGCTGGAGAGATAGCACAGCGGGTAGGGCGTCTGCCTTGCACGCGGCCAACATGGCCGACCCGAGTTCGATTCCTCTGCCCCTCTCGGAGAGCCCGGCAAGCTACCGAGAGTATTCAATATGCCAGACGCAGTAACAACAAAGTATCCAATGGAGACGTTACTGGGCCCGCTCGAGCAAATCGATGATCAACGGGAGGGCCTTTACTTTACTTACTTATGAATTGTGCTCGGGTATTGCACGTAAGCTGCAAAACCAAACCCCAATGTCTATCAGAACGCTTCTGCGTCTCCTATAAGTTTTCAGTTCCCGGTCTCACAGTTACGCGTTTGCTGTTGGTTTTGTTATTTCTGCATGTAGATGCCCAATTCTGGCACCCTACATTGCAGAGATGGTGTTTCATTAAATTGCTCGCACCTTTGTCAGAAATCAGTTTATCCTCTAGGTGAGGATCTCTTCCTGCATTTTCTAATCTGTCCCTGTGATCTGTGTGTCTGGTGTTTTTGTGTGTTTGTTTTTGCTCAAACCGCACTTATTTATTTCTAGATTTGGGGGCCCTACCTGGCGGCGTCAGGCCCCTGGCTGTTTCTCAGGAGTTGTTCCCAGTGGCGCGGGGAGTGGAGGGGGCGGTCAGGTGGTCCCGAGATCCAACCTGGGCCTTGGGCCTCGTCTGCAGAGCGTTGCTTCAGCCCATTGCGCTGAAGTTCTTGTAGACGGTTCTGCCCTGTCTTCGCTTCCCTCAGCCCTTTCTCACACCCACCCCACCTGCTGTTAGTACAGGAACTGGATTCTGACGGGCTGCGCTTCACTCACTCTGTGGGAAGCATCTGTTGGCGCGGCTGGGACTGGACCCTCCAAGCATCCTTCCTTCTTCCACTTGTGCCCCCCCTTTCCTGATAGGGGGCACACCCAAGTCTCCCGGCGACTCTTTCTGAGTAGATGAAGACGCTTTTAGAAATCTTTTTTTTTTTTTTCGCCGCCGAGGGCCAGTGGGCCGGAACATTTCTCGGAGATCCAGGCGATGGACCCGCAGGATGAGGCACCACGTATCAGAAAGCCAAGTAGCGGAGAACTCAGCCTCCTGCGTGGCGACGCTGGGTCCTGCTGGGCCTGGGCCAGAATTATAGAGTGTGACGAGCACGAAGCAGAACCGGATCTGGCCGATTTGAGGGAGCCCGCCCCTCAGCTGCCTGCCCTTTTGACTGGTGCCCACAGTGGGCATCAGAGCAGAAGCCCTCAGTCTCTCTCCCTGTGAAACACCCGTACCTCTCGGCTCTCAGCATCCCTCATCCCCGGGGTATTCTGGGTCTGGAATCAGTGGTACCCGGCGGGCGCTGCTTTGCCCTTCCTTCTCGCCCTTGCCCCCTGGCAAGGTGTTAGTCTAGTTGTCAGGTGACTGTTTGGGTTTTTTTTTTTTTCCTGTGTTGAGTGTCTGTATTTCACATGGCTTGACAGAATCAATAAGGGGGGTTGGGGGAGGGGGCAGGTGATTTTCTTGTTGTTTTTCTCTCGCTGCCGAAGGCCAGATGAAGACATTTTGGAAGAGTCGAGATTGCTGCAGTGGCGTTTTAAAGTGGAACTCCTGCTGGGAAAAGTCACAGAAGCGTCTTAGCATTTGTGGGAGCCCCCCCCCCCACCTCCCCACCCTCAGAAGAGTGTCTCCTTTGTGGTGTTTGGAGGGGCCACTTCTGGTGGTACTCAGGAATCGCTCCTGGCTCTGCACTTGGGGGAATCGAACCCAGGTCATCCATGTGCAAGGCAAGGACCCGGCCCACTATACTGTCTCTCAGGCCATCACACTAGTGTCTGGAGAGAGAAGGAGAGAGAAAAGATGAAGCAGAGGTGCAAACCACTTATGTAGTGCCAAATTCTAAACTGGAGGAGAGAGGGGCCCCAAGCAATAGCACAGTGAGTAGGGCGCTGGCCTTGCACACAGCTGACCTGGGTTCGATCCCTGGCACTCCCATATGGACGTCCCCCAAGCACTGCCAGGAGTGATGATACCTGAGCTAGTAACTCCTGAGCACGGCTGGGTGTGGCCCCAAACCCCAAAATAAATTAATTAAAAATAAAATAAACTGGAAGGGAGAAAGATCCAGGCATGGGTTGCTCTGGTGCCTGCCAGGCAGCTTGGCTTCACTTTTGTGGCCTGGAGTTAGGGTACAGCATGGGTGTTGGGGCTGGGTTGCTGTCAAAGTGCTGGAGAGTGGAGAGGAACCACGTGGAGTAATTGTTGTCAGGGATAGTCGAGAGAAAAATAAAAATGTCTGCATGCCACAACTTATGGGAAGGGTTAGCAGAAGGATTCGATTCCAAGGGTCTGCTTCACAGAAATAAGAGTCAAGGGCCGAAGCAATAGTCCAGCGGGTAGGGCATTCGCCTTGCACGAGGCCGACCCGGGTTCAATCCCCAGCATCCCATATGGGCCCCCAAGCACCACCAGGAGTAATTCCTGAGTGCATGAGCCAGAATAACTCCTCCCCCCTCCCCCCCCCCCCACAAAATAAATGAGTCAGTTATACTTGCTGGGGAGTAGACCCTTTAGAATTTAGCAGGAAGTGAGGGTGGAGTCTTAAGACATCGCCGGAGAGATAGTATAGCAGGTAGGGGCTGCCTTTCATGCAGCTGACCTGAGTTCGATCCTCGGCATCCCATAATGCCCCCCTGAGCCCCACCAAGAGTGATCCCTGAGGGCAGTCAGGAGTAAGCCCTGAGCATCACCAGATGTGGCCCCCCAAACAAACAAACTAAATCCTGCCCTCCTTGTCGCCTGGTGGAGACTGGCTGTGATCGCCGAGCCCATCATTACAGCTGTCTCTGCGCCCCCCAAGCTGCAACAGGAGACCCTGTTCCTTCAAGTTACGCTGGTCGCCCACTGCCCTGCCTCCACAGCACTCTGTGGAACTGTGTGTCCCCGTATCCTTTGTGCTCTAAAAGGCAACAAAGCCAGTGGGAGAGGGGAAAAAAAATCCCAGTGTCATTTTCCTTGAAAATGTTGACAGGAAGTTTATTACTTCTATTGTAAAGCCCTGTTCCAGTTAGAAGGAGAAGAGGCCACTAGCATCCCAGGGGCCGGAGAAACGCTGCTCGGCATCCGCGTTAGCTAAAACCCGGCAGATCCATCTCGGTTATTAACTCTGTAGGCAAAACAGGAGAGAAGGGGGAGTGAGGAAGAGGAGGGCCGCAGACATGTCATTCCAGGAGCCACCCCGGTTTATTTCCACTGAGGTTTTGCCGGAAGATTTTCCGTAAGCTAAGGAAAAGTGTCTCTGACCAAAAAAAAAAAAAAAAAAAAAAAAACGCCGAAAGAGGACTGTAATCCAGCTGTAAAATAAGTCTTTGCAGGCCCGCTTCTGAGCTGTAAGCGTGTCTCAATGCTTTTTTTGGCAGGGGTTCTGGGTTTTTTTTCCTTTTGAACCTTTAATTTTTTTTTTTTTCCTTTTTGGGTCATACCCAGCGATGCACAAGGGTTACTCTTGGATCATGCACTCAGGAATTACTCCTGGTGATGCTCGCGGGACCATATGGGATGCTGGGAATTGAACCCGGTGAGCCATGTGCAAGGCAAACGCCCTGCCTGCTGTACTATCGCTCCAGCCCCCGAAACTTTGATTTTTACTCCCTTTAATTTTTGCTCCATGTTGGCATTGTTCCTAGTGGACAGGTGAAGGTTCAGGCCCTTTGGGTGTTTGTGCTCGTCCTTTATTTTGTTTCTTCGAGGGAAAACCTTTTCTTCTGACCTTCGGTCTCACCGATTCAACGGCAGGAACATAGTAATCATGCCAGCCCGTTAGAACTCCGCCCTGCCTGCCCAGGGGCCTAGAGCCCGGCCTGCACGGGAGACAGGCTTCGTGCCTATAGTCGGCAACATGTGTTGCCTTATGTTGCTGGCCGGGTACTGCCACCCTCACTGAGACGGGGAGGGGCTGTTGCTACATGTTCTTCAGGAACCCGGAAAACGCTTCTGAGGCACAGAGCAATCCTTCCAACCATACTCCCCAGGCTGGCGCTCCCTCTTCATAAACGGGAAGACGCAGTGGCCTCAAAGGATGATGAAACCAGAGGGCTGGAGAGATAGCACAGCGGGAAGGGCGTTTACCTTGCATGCGGCTGACCGGGTTCAATTCCCAGCATCCCATATAGTCCCCTGAGCACTGCCAGGGGTAATTCCTGAGTGCAGAGCCAGGAGTAACCCCTGTGTATCGCCAGGTGTGACCCAAAAAAGCCAAAAAAAAAAAAAAAAAGACGATTAAACCAGAGCAGGAGCAACTGGCAGGGCCTGGTTGGGGCCTCCTCACCCCTTGCCGCCGACCCATAGCTGGAGTTTGTGGGTTTCACCGTAGGTCGGTCACACTTAAAGAAAATATAAAAGTGGGTGAATTTTGCCGACTGTGTCGACCTGAGCCTCATAACGCATATGTGGGTCATGCCCAAGAGGCCTTCGTTTCCCTGGGGAGCCCTGGATGCCTCTCACGCCGTCTCCCAGTCTCCCAGGCAACCAGTGATATGCTTCCTGGCCATCTCGAGTTTCTTGTAAATGGAATTATGTAGTGTGTGCTCTGCCGTGAGGCCTCGCTGGAATCATCTTGATACTCTGGAGCAATACAGCTGTGTGTCGCTTAGCAACTGGGCTGCTTCCTGAGAGGCATGTGGGATGTTGTGATGACGAGAGCATCACAGCGTGTGCTGGGCACACCTCGGTGGCATCGCCTGCTATGCCGGGCCGTTGGCACGTCTGTGTGTCTGGGTGTTCTGGGCGTCAAACCTAGAGCTGCACTGGTGCAGGGCACTTGCTGTGTCCTCAGCCCGGTCTCTCCTCCTGAAGCCACGGTCACACTTGAGTAGAAGGAAGTGTCGGTAATCAACCTGAGGCTGGAGTTGGTCATTTTGCTCCTTGCCAGGTAGTACTTGATTTTTATGGGGGGAAAGTTGTTTGAAGACTTATTTCTGGTTAAAAACATTATATATGTATATGTATACACACACACACACACACATTGGTTTATAATACTATTCATAATGGTTTCTCGTGGACATAATTGCAGCACTACAGCCATCACCAGTGTACCCCTCCCCCTTCCCCAAGGAACCCAGCCCGCCTCCCTCTCATCTCCTTTCCCCCAACTCAGTTGTGTGTGTCAGTCCCCACCCCCACCACCCCACCCTCATGTAATGGCTGTTTGGCTGTTTGTTGCTATGTTGCCATGTGTTTTTAAGTCCTACTTCTGAGAGAGATATACTGTGCCTGACCCTTCATTTCGACTGACTTCGTTCAGCGTGAGATCCAGAAGTTTCATCCGTGTTGCAGCAAATTGTATAATTTTGTCCTTTCTGAGAGCTGCATAGTATTCCATTATCTATGTATGTATATATGTAGGAAATCTCACATACATGTGGGTATGTATAAGGTTTACACACACACACACACACATATAAGGTTCATGTGTGTATGTGTGTGTGTGTGTGTGTGTGTGTACACTTGACAACTCTGTTCATCAGTAGTTGGGCTTCCAAGTCTTGGCTGTGGTACTGAGTGCAGCAGTGAACATAGGTGTGTATCTTTGTCCTTTCGAATGAATGATTTTGTGTCTGTGGGAGTAGATGCCAGGAAGTGCCATCACTGACTCGTACGAGAGTTCTCTTCCTATTTTTTTGAGATTTATTCACTGGTTGATGGGCTTTGGGGTTTCTGATTTGTTCACTCTTAAGAACAAAGCTGCTATTATTATTCACAGAACAGATCTCTAGGTAAATACGCTTTTCATTTCTCTCGGATAACTACCGGTGAGTTGAGTGCCGGGGTCCTGTGATCGATGGACTGTTCATTTCTCAGACACCGCCAATCTCTTTTGCAGAATGGCTGTTGCTTGTCCCTGTAGTGCCGGAGATTTTCAGTCGCTCTGCATCCTTGCTCCTCCCTGCTGTGGAGAGTGAATTTTGTTTTAGCCTCCCAAGTGGGTACGTGGAGGTATCAGGGGTGGGTTTGCTTGTCATCTCTCTCATAGTGAATGGCCCTGGATGTCTTTCTGTGTGCTTGCTTGCTGTCCACACAGACCTTTGATGGTGTGAGACCTTTTTTTACCCAGTGTTGGAGGCCCTTGTCTGATTAGTTGATTGTAACAATGTTTTGTGTACCATTGGAGCTCTCTCTGGTCAGATTGAGGTTACAGGTTCGCCTTCTCATAAGAATTTAGCTTACTTTGCATTTTTGTATCGTGAAAAAGTTCCTCGAAAAGTTTCAGAGGTTGGTGAAATATTATTTTTAATTTGTTCCAAATGATATTTCCCCTAATTGAATAAACTTGGACAGTTTGTCTTTCAAGGAACCCACTTTATCTTTGTCATCAGACTTATTGGGATTAAGTTGTTTACGAGTATTCTCCCGTTAATTCCTTTAATCTCTGTAGACTCTGTGGCAAGGCCCTGAAGATAATGTTGGCCATCTGTCTTCTCCCCTTTCCTCACCTTCCCCCCAATAGTCTAGCTAAAGGTTTATCAATTTTACTGATCTTCTCTGAGAATCGTTTTTGTCAACTTTTCTCTCTCCCTTTTGTTTGTTTGTTTTTTTTTTTTTTTATGTTTCATTCCAGGGAATTCTGCTCTGCTCTTTATTCTTTTCTTTCATGTGTTGTCTTGGAGTCACAACCAGCCATGCTTAGGGCTGACTCCTGGCACTGAGCTCAGGACTCAATCCTGGCAGGACCACATGGGATGCCGGTGATGAAGACCCCCTGTGCTCCCTCTCCAGCCCCTCTTCCTGCTTTCTTCCCCCGTCCCTCTGGTGTTGGTGCCTGTCCTCTCTGCTCTGATGTCCAGGGGTCCGCGGTGCTTGCACACTTGGTCATGGTGGTACACGGGAGATTCCGGATGTCGTGGTGCTGGTGGCGGTGCCGTGGGGGTTGTTCTTGGTGACCTAGTGGCGGTGCCAGGGACTGAACTCCTGGGTCTCACACATGCTGGACAGGAGCCCCAGCCCTGAGGACTCCCCTTCCCCCCCCCGCCCCCCGCCCCCAGACCTTTGATCTTCCTCGTTTCTCTTCTTCCGGTTACTCTGAGTGCTCAGTTGGTTCTCTTTCCTGACTTGTCCAGATGGGGGCTAGAGATCATTCTTTGAGACCAGTCTCCGCCACTCACTTAATGGCGTGCTATCGGGTCCCCTCTAAACTGCCGCCTCAGCCTTGTCACACACATTTGACACATTGTGTTTTCGCTCTCTTTTTTTTTCCTGCTAAAAATGCTTTGGGATTTCTCTTTCAATTTTATACCTGCACCAGGAGTTCTTTAAAGGTGTGTGGTTTAGTTTCCAGGGATGTGGGGATCTCTCAAATATTTTTGATTTCTACATTATACCATTATCCAGGAGACATGTTTTTTGTTTGGTTAAGACTTTTCAGGTTTATTAACGCTTATTTTTTTTTTTATTAGTGAAACACCATGAGGTACAGTTGTAGATTTACAATTTTTGTGCTTAGGTTTCAATTATACAATGATCAGATACCTATCCCTCCACCTATTAACGCTTATTTTTGACCCAAAATATAATCAGGGTTGGGGCTGGAGCAATAGTACATTTGCCAACGGACCCAGGTTCAATCCCTGACTTCCCATATGGTCCTCAACCCCTACCAGGAGTAATCCCTGAGCACAAAGCCAGGAGTAAAACCTGAGTATAGCTGTGTGTGACCCAAAAACAAACAAAATATACCCCCAAAACCTACAATCAGTCTTCCTAAATATTTCTCATGTGAAGAGTATACATTCTGTTGTTATTGAATGGAATGTTCTTTCTATAAATATCAGTTCCGATGAATTTGAATGTTGCTTAAGTCTTGTATTTCCTTCCAGACTTGGTCTGTTAGTTGCTGAGATGGGTGTCAAAACCTGATTATAATGGTGGATTCTTTGCAGTTCGTGAATTTTTACTTCAAGTGTTTTGTGGTGCTTAAACATTTAGAAGCATTTGCTCTTTTGCTCGATTGAAATGATATTCAATAATATAGATACTGTGTCTGATGCTATAATATAGCCCCCCCTCAGATTTTTCTTGCTTCGTATTATAGCACAGTGTATATCTTTTATCTAACTTTGGACTCCATGCCCTCGATTCAGACATTGAAAGTCTAACTCCCAAGGTGGTTGTATTTGGAAATAGGGCCCTTAAGGAGGTGAAACAGGTTAGATGCGTTTGAACTGGTGGATCCTTAATCTACTAAAACTTCTGAGTACAGCAAGAGACCCCAACTGTGTGGACACAGGATAAAAGGTCTGTCGAGACACAGAGAAAGCGGAACTGGAGAGATAGTATGATGGGGAGGGCGCTTGTCTCGCACATATGTGACCTGGGTTCAATCCCCAGTACCCCTTATGTTACCTTGAGCCCCACCAGGAGAGATTCCTGTGCTCAGAATTAGGGGTAGCCCTTGAGCACAGCTGATGGCTGATGTGGTCCACAAACAAATAGACAGCGAGAAGGCAACTCTCTGAAGGCCCAGGGGGAGGGTTTCGTGAATTCCAGCCCTGGCACCGCATTCATCCCATTCATCCTGGTCTCCGTCTCCAGAATTGTGAGGCAACACACATTTCTTCCCTTGGTCCTTCCAGTCTGTGTTGTTTTGTTATGGTGACCCTAGAAGACTAATAATACACCACCTTTTTTTTTTTTTTTCATAAAACCTGTTTAGTGCCTTTTTTATTAAATGTAGGAGTACTGCCGTTTATTTAGCCACCGATTAAGCTGACTAAAACAGGCATGAACTCCACATTACTTTTTAAAAAAAAAATTTAATTCTATTTTCATAAAGTTGTTCGCAGTAATTGTTTACACTCCACAATTCAACACCAGTCCCACCACCATTACACCTTTCTACCACAATTATTTCGAATTTTCCCACCACCACCGAAGCCTGCCCCACAGGCAGATGCTAAATGATTTATTTTGCATCGCTTGTTATGCAAAAGACCTCCAGAACCAGCCACAGCCATGCTGAGACCACTCTCTACATGCATGAAGGTACCGCAGAGGAACAAAGGCATGTGGGTCCCAGGGCTGAGATCTCCAAGCCTGCTTGGATCGGGGCTGAGCATCCTCCACCCAGATCCTCCATCTTCCAGTGGGGGGGGCGGGTGTCACACCCACCAGCTGCCCCCCAGCGCCGTGTAATCCCATCAACGGCCAACCCAGAGACTATAAAACCCAGCTCCCGGAAGCGCATGGCCGTGCGACATCTTATTATCTCATTCTTGCTTTGAACAACCTGGCAGGCTACCGAATGTAACCTGCCCACACGGTAGAGTCTGGCAAACTCCCCGTGGTGTACCCAGTATGCCAAATACCAGTAACAATGATGGGTCTTATTCTCCTAACCCTGAAAGAGCCTTGAATGTGGCACTTTTTAGAATCTCAGGGTAGGACGAAGGAGACATTGCTGGTGCCTGCTTGAGGCATTCGACGAATAACAGGATGATCGTGATCGTTATTAATAGTATGAGATGTCATGCGGCCACGAAAGCAAAATTCTAATTTTTTTTTAAAATATTTGGGGTCCGGAGGCATCCCTGCGACGTGCCGCTCTCTTCCAAGATTCACTTGTGAGTCTCTGAATCATGGCCATTAATGTGCTTAAAGAGATAGTTCTTGGGCGTGACTGCCAGGAAATTGGAGGTGTGGGGAGATGGGGAGGAGGTTGCCCATCCCGACTCTGTGAAGCCTGGGGTTTTCAGTCACTGATGCTGCATACCTGGGCTTTTCAGCGGGTTCATTCTCACGCGTGGGGGACTCGGGAGGCACCTGTGAAGGTCGGCCTGTTTACTGACTTTTCATTTACTTGGCTTGAGGGCCACACCAGGTGCAGAGCTCGGGGGGACCAAACCCAGGATTGCTCTGCAGACTGCTGAACTCCTCTCCACACCCCGCTCTCCTGAGTTGGGTCTCTGGCACTGCACCCAGGTGGCCCCACGTGTGGCCCTGGTGGCCGCCAAGCCCTGAGCCATCACACATGCCCGAGCAGGCCAAGCCTTCTCGGGGATCCCTCCTCATGTTCGACCCCACTGGCAGTGGCCCTTATTCTTTGAAGAAATGAATCTGCTGTGTGCAGTCAGTATACACACACACACACATATACTCAACACACACACACACACACACACACACAGACACACACACACCTGCCTGTGCTGAGGTGCTGAGGTCATTTACATTTAAAGTGATGTATTGATATAGTGATTAATAGTTGGGCTCATCGACCCTGCTGAAGGTTGTTCTGGTCTTTTCATTTCCTCACCCCCGCCACCGCCGTTGTATTTGTGCTCACGTTTGCTTGGGCCCTTTCAGAGGAACCGTTTTCTTCTTGCTTTCTTCTCCTCGGTGCCTTCTTAGCTCCTCCCCTTTGCTTTAACAGTTTTTTTTCAGCCCCCCCCTGCCCCTCCCCAACCCATCCCCCGATTAGTTGTTGGGGCCAGTGGGAGCCACACCCAGGCTCAGCCAGGGCTTCCGACCCTTGGGCTGGGGGCTACACACTCACGGCGGGGGGGGGGGGGGGGGGGGGGCGGGCGTCACTGTGGGGCTCACACAGATGCACGCCGAGGGCCGCACCCCTTCGTTGCAGTGCTCATGCTCACTAACTGCATCGTGCTGAGAGATCACACACTGTGGGGTGGCACGGGGTGGGGGGAATCCCCTCAGCAGAGCTGCCAGCACTTTGCTTGGCCCTGGGAGGTGGGGGGCGAGCACGGGGGCTTGAACATGTGACTGCCTGCTGGCCGGACAAGCTCCACTGCCCTACCCTAAGCCCCCGCCCCCTGGTTTGCTCTTTTGGTGTTTTTGTTCTCCCTCTCTACTTTATCCCTTTTTTGGTTCTCACCTCCCACCCTTTTTTTTTGAGGTGCCCGACATGGGAGCCCCCATTCCTGCCAGTGCTTGGGGACCCTCACCGTGCTGGTGACCCCTCCTCAAGTCTCACACATGCGGTTAGCGGGGCTGGGTGTTAAGGTTGCTGGGGTCCGTGTCTGACTCTGCCCGTCCTGAACCCTGGCCAGCGGCCTTCTGTCTTGGGGTACTCATGGACAGGAACTTTATCATAGACAGGATAAAGCAAGTAAGAACCATCTCCCCCGACGCTGGCCAGGCTTCCTGCCCGGGTGGGTCCAGAGGCTCAGCCTCCTACAGTGAATGCCACCACTTACTGTTTCACGCCTCAGTTTCTCTTGGCCAGGCAGAGAGGAGGCTGGACCACTTTTTCTCGTGCTTCAAATTTGTTTCCTCTCGGCTTCCTCCCCGCCCTCCATCTCAGCACCCACTGGCCCCTGTTGGACACCTCATAAACCCGACGGAAGAACAAGCAAGCAGACAAAAAAATTCGATGGAGAATGCATGTTTTTGTGTACTAGAGAAGAAACTGAGCAGAGTGACCCCGGGACCCCATCCCCATGGCCTCTCCACATCGGGGTCACTCTGGGAGTCGTTGGGGACTCGGCCCCGACCTCACAGTGGCGGGCACTTGCATGATCGACACCCCAATGAACCCAGACAAGACTAAGATAAACTGCTTGTCCTCCAGTAGAATAAATATTTCAAATAAAGTCAACCCCAGAAAGTCAGGCCAAACGGCTATTGATTGCTAAAAGCCTGAACTTGAGCCCAATGAATATTCCAAAGTTCACCTCCTTGCAGCTTGTGTAAATGGGGATCAATATGCAATTACGGCCCCCCTCCCTTAAACGTGTCTCGGGCTGTCTGCCGAAAGAAGAAGGGGGTTTACTTTCAAAATCGGTTGTTTGTGGAATTTGCTTGGGTAGGGAAAAAAGGAGATTTGACTCGCCCAGAGAGTCCTTGTACCTCTAGTCTTTCAGACAATTCTCCGTTCCTTGTGAAATGCTTGAATGTATGCCGAGGAGCAGGCGGAGGTGCCCTGCTCGGTGACCGTCATTCGTTTGGAGAGGCTTTTCCCTGAGTGACTAAACAATGAGGAGATTGTGGCTCAGTTTCCTTATTTCTGCTCCCATGATTATCTGCTCTAGTCAGAGCCTTTGTAAATTCGAGTTTGTAAGGTCGGATGCTGGAGTCCAGCTGCCGTGAAAACGAATACATTACTTGCCAGGCTCCTGGTTAGAATTTCATCTTAGAGAGAGAGAGAAAGAAAGAGGGAGGGAGGGAGGGGGAGGGGGAGAGAGAGAGACACACACACACACACACACACACACACACACACACACACACACTTCCTGCCGAATTTGGAACCTCATGTCTCCTGCACCTGATGTTTAGGATTTTATGTCTCACAATAAGCCTTTCTCATGCAGACCCTGCCTTCTTTAGCACCTTCCGGTTTCCTACCATGCTGCTGGTCACTCCTCCTGACGCCCACCCTGCCCCCAGGCTCAGTTGCTCCAGCCCCTCTTCCCCCAGCTGGGTGATGCTTTCTGAGTGTATCTGGCCATGCCCTGCTTTTCCAGACTATTCCCTGGGTTCTAGCACCTGTGGCTTGGAGCCCAGGATCCCTGGCGACACTCCAGGACCTGTCACGACCTCTTGGTGTCCACTTCTCAGTAGTGCCCCTGCCGCTGGTCGCTCGGAGCTCAGCGCTACTCAGTGTCAGTCTCCATCCTCCTCCCCCTTGGCTCCTGCTGCCTCCTGCCAGTCCGCCTCAGCCACTATTCCCTCTTCTCTGCCTCGCTGACTCTGTCTCTAGGTTCCGGTTCCAATTCCCTTCCACTGGACACCTTGGCTGACTGTGCCCAGATATCATCAGTTATCTCCATCTGTCAGATGTAATTTTCATAGCTTAGAACAAGAGAGGAGCTTATAGTGGGCCAGGGAGACAGTGCTACCCTTGCCTGTGACCGACCTGGCTTTGATCCCCGGCATCCTGTATGGTCCCCCGAGAACCAGCAGGAGTGATCCTTGAGCACAGATCCAGGAGAAAGTCCTAAACATTGCTGGGTGTTGCAAGAAAGAGAGGTAGGGAGGGAGGAAGGAAGCGAGGGATGCATAGCTTATAATTTCTAGTGGCGAACATGCTGATTGATCTTTTTTCCTCAACCCTTTTAATCTCAGTAGTTCTCTTGGATGCCATTGGATTGTCTGTAGATCATTTATGATTGATCCCATTGCATATGGAGGAAAAATGGGAATATTGACACCCATCTTGGTTTGCTCAGTTCTGAGGGTTGTCCTGGAAACTTGCCTTCAAGTTCTAACACGCGCACAGCCCTTGGTGACCCAGAGTGGTCCGACAGGAAGCGCACCTCTGGCAGCCATTCCCCTGTCTCTCCCCACCCATGGGACGGGCCTGGCTGTTGGTGACCAAAAAAAAAAAAATTTTGTCACCATTAGTCCTGTGCTAGTGGAATGTTTTTGTCTGTCTGTCTGTCTGCTACACCCAGTGATGCTCAGGGGTTACTCCTGGCTCTGCATTCAGGAATTATTTCTGGAGGTGCTTGGAGACCATTTGGGTTGCTAGGGATCAAATCTGGTTGACCATATGCAAAATAAGTGCCCTACCTGCTGTGCTATATCCCTCCCGCCCCAGTAGTGGAATGTTTTAATAGTAACAGTTCCCTCTGAGAGACTGTCCTAAAGGGATGCTTCTGATTCCTTTGGATTCTGAGTCAGTCACCAAGGAAGAGGAAGAGTGCCTCTGTTTCATCAGGATTTCCTCCCTTTCCTGGAGTAGTCACCTTGCTTTATCTATTAATTTCCCCTCCCTTTTAGAAATCTTAATTTTTGACACCCTATAATATTAAAATTTTTCACACTTAAGAATATTCAAAAATCTGGTGGTCTCTTCTCTAGACTTTATTACACACTCTGTGTGTGTGTGTGTGTGTGTGTCTGACTCAATTGACACATATTGCATATTAGTATCGGAACAAACAGGCTGAATGGTATCATTTTTATTTCTAGGATTAGATTTCTTTCCTGGGCTGGAGCTATAGAACAGCGGGAAGGGTGTTTGCCTTGCACGCGGCCGACCCGGGTTCAATTCCTCCGTCCCTCTCGGAGAGCCCGGCAAGCTACCGAGAGTATCCCGCCTGCACAACAGAGCCTGGCAAGCTCCCTGTGGCATATTCAATATGCCAAAAACAGTAATAAGTCTCAATGGAGACATTACTGGTACCCGCTCAAGCAAATCGATGAACAACGGGACTGCAGTGCTGCAGTGCTGTTCTTTTCCCGTAGGACGTTTTGTGCCTGCAAGAGTACGGGATGTGGCCTTGACCAGGGCCCACACTTTCCTCTCCGATCTAAGTCAGAGCCCTGCTGCAGACCTTTCCTTCCACGCTGCCGGCTCAGCTCTGCCTTAAGCGCCTTGGTGCCTTGATGCTCACCGCTCCTTTCTTTAACATTTTGCCCTGAAAATGTGCATGAGACTAGAGCATAGTACAGTGGATAGGGCACTGGCTTTGCACACGGCCAACCTGGGTTCGATCCCTGGCACCTCGCATGATCCCTCCCAGCCCCGCCAGGAGTGATTCCTGAGCACCTCCGAGCGTGGCCCCAAAACCATACATAAAAAGCAGAGAAAATGTACATGATCAGTAGATGTAACTGCTCAGATCTCAACCCAGGTGGGGCCCTTGGAATGGTCTTCCTTGGCCTTGGATCCCTCTGTAGTCATTCCTTCACACGCCCAGCAAACTGTGTCTTGATTTTTTTTTTTCCATCTGTTTCCTATTGCCGGGTTTAAGCTCCTCGATCAAGAGATTTCTGGATCTGTCCTGTTCACATAAGAGGTATCCAGTAAATATTTGTTGATTGAATGATACATGGGGGAAATTATATGCTGGCTTGTACCTTTCCCTATTTGTTCTATATTAATTTAGTCTCTCTAAATAGATTTAATGCTTTCAAAACAGAAACCGGGCTCTTCTCTCCCCCTCGAGCCCGTCCCATGGCCGCGGAAGCGCTCGGTAAATATCACGTTCGCTGGCTTGGTGGATCAGTCATGCTGAGATCTCAAGCTGCTGGCATGGTGCTCCCCTCTCCCGCAGCGAGGGGGTAAACAGTGTCAGGCGAAAGGAAATTAGGCTCCGAGAGGCTCTTCAGGAGAAGCACTCGCTGGCGGGATGACTTCCCGGGGACAGAATCACCATTAGATTTTCTTAAAAAGATTTGTTCTCTTCTAATTCTGAATGGGCGCGCTACATGTTCATTAGGGCAAAAAGTGAACAATATGTAAAAGAAGAAAGAGGACTAAGGTGCAGGGAAACCACCTTGTCAACCTCCCTTTTGCATGATAAAAATGCCCCAATGAGGAATCGTGGGCATGGCAGGGTGCACTTCCAAGAACTCCGCCACCAGTGTTCTGTTTAACGATGAAAATAGGATGTTTTGGGGCTGGAGCAATAGCACAGCGGGTAGGGCATTTGCCTTACATGCGGCCAACCTGGGTTCGATTCCCAGCATCCCATATGGTCCCCCGAGCATCACCAGGAGTGATTCCTGAGTGCACAACCAGGAGTAACCCCTTTGCATCGCCAGGTGTGACCCAAAAAAAAAGCGAAAAAAGAAAAAAATAGGATGTTTCTTCCTTGCTATCAGGTAAAAGATATGATGGCCACCAAAATGCATACGTCTTTCTTTTTTTTGGGGGGGTCATACCCAGCGATGCTCAGGGGCTACCCCTGGCTCGTGCACTCAGGAATTACTCCTGGTGGTGCTCAGGGGACCATATGGGATGCTGGGAATTGAACCCAGGTAGGCCGTGTGCAAGGCAAACACCCTACCTGCTGTGCTATCACTCCAGCCCCGCATACATCTTTCTAACACTGGACTCGAGGCCTGGCCAGGGCACTCAGGCAATGAAATGAAATAAAAGGCCTGCAGTTGGGCCGGAGCCATAGTACAGAGGGAATGGTGCTTGCCTCGCACACAGCCAACCCGGGTTCCATCCCTGGCATTCCTTCTGGTCCCCTGAGCACTGCCAGGAGTAACCCCTGGGCATCTCTGGGTGTGGCCCAAACTACTCCC
This sequence comes from Sorex fumeus, assembly GCF_029834395.1. Taxonomy (NCBI): domain Eukaryota; kingdom Metazoa; phylum Chordata; class Mammalia; order Eulipotyphla; family Soricidae; genus Sorex; species Sorex fumeus. The sequence continues at coordinate 8,683,857 of NW_026606101.1, read as the reverse complement.
CACCAAAAAAAAAAAGAAGTCAATCATCCTGAAAAGTGGCGAGGGGGGACAAGTGTAGTTTTCTGTTTTAAAGCTCACTGCAAAGCAGTGATAATGAAGATAGTGCAGTGCTGGCATAAATCAATAGAATAAAATTGGAAATCTCAGGTGTCTCTGGCTAACCGATTTCCAGCATGAGCACCACAGCGACGGAATGGGGAAAAAAACAGACTCAGTCGGTGGTCCTCAGAAATCAGATGTCGAGAGCCAAAAGGATGAAGCTGCTTCCTTAATCTCACACCACATACAATTTAAGGACTCAAACTCTTAAAAGCCTTAGACAAAAACATAGATTAAATCTTGGTGATACTGCATTTGGCAGTGTTTCTTATGTAGGATTTTTTTTTAAGAGAAAGCACAATTAAAAACAGAAAATGATAAGTATCTTGGACTTTATCAAAATGAAAACCTTTTCTTCTTCAAAGTGCACTATATAAAGAAAATGAGGAGACAGCATTTAGAATGGAATGCTTGCAGATTATATATATTTGTAAAGGGACATCTGTCTAGAATGAAGAACTGTTATAACTTGGTTATAAAGAGAATTAAGCTAATTTTAAAATGGGCAAAGAATGCAAGTAGATCTTTCTCCAGAGGTAGAGGTCGAGAGAGAGAGAGAGAGAGAGAGAGAGAGAGGCAGAACCAGATAGACAGACAAGCAGGCAGGAAGACAGAGAGAGACAACCCTGGTTTAATCCTTGGCACCATGCGGACCCCCAGCCTTGAGCTGGGAGCAGCCCTCGAGCACTGCCAGTCCTGTCCTAAAAACCAAAAGGGAGAAAAGGGAAGGTATACATTGACGACCAAGAAAATCTGCTTGAGTCATTAATTATTAGGGAAATGCGACTCAAAGGCAAAATGAGATCTAGCACTCACACCCACCCACTAGGACGACTGGCAACAGAGTGCCAGCTAACACACATGGGCAAACGGCTCCGGAAATCATACGGTTTGTACACCACTCTGGGAATGCAAAATGGTTCAGCCACATAGGAGAACGACCTGACAGTCCCTTGCTCAGAAGGCCCAGCCTGAGGCCAGAGAGACCTTGACCCCTCCTGACTCCCGGCTGGCTCTGGCTCCATCCCTGGCAAGGCCTGGTTCTCCCGAGCTTCTCTGGGAATGACCCCTGAGCCCCCAGGCCCCATCAGGTCTGACCCCAAACTGCCCTCCTCCCAAAAAAGTTTGAACAGAGAGATGCCTTTGCCTGGATCTAATATGCAGTAAGGAGACGAAAACCCATTCCTCCCCTCCAAGGCCAGGCCTGGGAGAACACCTTTACCGCAGCACTAGCCAGTGCCAAGACAAGGCGATCACCCTCGTGTCCAGGGCGAAGGGCCAGAGAGCTCAGTGTTTCCCTCAGTGTGACGATAAGGCTGAGCCCTGAGAAACATCACCCTCGGAGAAAAGCTGGTCACAGGGGGCTGGGTGTTGCCCGGAGCACATCCCAGTCTGTGTGCGGCCCTGAACTCATCTCTGGCTCACAGCACCACACACCAACAGGTATACCCATGTGGGGTGGCCCGGCTGTGCATTTTCAGTGCTCTGGTGGATGTGGCCCCTTCACAAGGCTTCTGTTTGGTTTGGGGGCCACGTAGTGATGCTCAGGGCTTGCTCCAGGCTCTGTGTCCAGGAATCACTCCTAGCTGACTAGGGAGAACAGATGGGATATGGGGAATCGAACCCAGGTTGGCCACGTGCTATCTCTCCAGCTCCATAGAAAGGGTTTTGTTGTTGTTGTTTTGGGAAGAGTAGCACATCGGGTAGGGTGCTTGCCTTGCACGTGGCGGACCCGGTCGACGCAAGTTATTGAGTCCTCCGCCCCTCTTGGAGAGCCCAGCAAGCTACCGAGAGTATCTCGCCCATACAGCAGAGCCTGGCAAGCTCCCATCCTATATGCCAAACACAGTAACAACAAGTGTCACAATGTTACTGGGCCCGCTGGAGCAAATCAGTGAACAATGGGAGGACAGTGACAGTGAGAGTTTGGGGAGGGATATTGTTTGTTTCTTTCAAATTGGTCACAGTGATCACTGTTTTGATCCTATTTCCTTGAAGTATCCAGAGTATACAGATCCATAGAGAAAGGAAGTGTGTCTTGGGGGGCATAGCCGGGGTGGGGGGCGGGGAGGCCGGAAGGGCAGGGTGTGACGCAGACAGCTGAAGGGACAGGAGCGGGTTTCTTGTCCAGGTGATGGCTGCTCATGCCTGTGAATAGACTAAAATGTCGAGTTGTACATTTTAAATGGGTGAATTGTGTGTGAGTTGAATATCTCCGTAAAGCAGTTTCAAAAATTGAAAGAGACAAGAGAATAGAGCTGCCCATACCCCCGCCATCCCGGAAATAACTTTCATTTGCATTTCCATCCGTTTCTTTCCCATCTTTTTTTAGTGCACATTTTAAAAGTAATTTAGGCTGTGCTTCAGTACAGAATACTGACTTTTTGTGACTTTTGTGTCATCCGCGCTTGTTCATTTTTCTGCCGGCTCCTAATTGTCCGCAAGTGTGTAACATTCCATTGAGATATCCCATAATTAGTCCTATTTTCTCATTGGTACATATTTGAATCATCTTAATTTTCCTTTTCATCTCTTCTGTGGTGGATGCTACAGTAAATATGTTTGTCTTGGGGGCCTGGGGGGGGGGGGGGAACGACACTTGACAGTGCTCAGGGGTTCCTCGTGGCTCCCAGAGGTGCTCAGGATGAAACCAGAGCCGGCGTGCACAGTGCGTGCCTTAGCCCGTGGTGACTATGTCTCTGGCCCATGTTTATGGCCTTGAAGGGCCTCACGTGAAACCTCTCGTCCCCAGAGAAAAGAAGATTTCCCGGAGCAGCGCCCTCAAAGTCCTGGACCATGCCATGATCGGCCCCGAGGGCACCGACAACTGCCATAAGTTTGTGGATATTCTTGGCCTGCGAACCATCTTCCCCCTCTTCATGAAATCCCCCCGGAAGATCAAGAAGGTCGGCACGACGGAGAAGGAGCACGAAGGTGGGTTCCTGGGAGCAGCCCTCCCGGTCGGGGGCATCAGGAGGAAGGGGGAGCCGGAGCTGTGTTGGGGCCCGGCAGGAGGAGGGTTGCCTATTTCCAGTGTCTTACTTCCTGTGCATGTTTGTTTTTTTTTTTTTTTTTTAAAGGGCATCCCGGGTATCTCTGGTCCTCTGCAGCCCTTGTTTCACCTTCGTTCTCTGTTGGCTAGAATTGTGGTGGCTCCTTTTTCCTTCTGGCCTGTGAGTCTCCAGGCAGAGGTTGTGTCATCTCGTCAGCCGTCACCAGTGTCTCTCTGATCAAAGACCCTTTTGGGAAGAGTGACGAGGTGGCAGCAGCACTTGTCACTTCCGGCAAGGCCCCTTCACGTATTTCTGTATTGAAGTCGAATTCAGCCGACACCAGGAATCCCCCAAACTATTGACTGCTGCCCAGCTTCCCCCCCTCGATGTTTTTCCTCCCCGACGGGACGCGTTCCCAGCAGAGAGCTGCCAGAGGGACCCGTCTCAGCCTGCTGCGCCGTCTGTTCTTCCATAAGTACCCACTGTTAACCCCCACTCCGTCCCCCGCCTCCACCCCTGAGCCACCACTGATGGTGATGCTGGGGGAGTTACAGGACCGCAGGGTTTTATTTGGTATGTGGCAAAGGGCAGGGGGAAGATAGGGAGAGGGAGGGGGAAGGCTGAGCCCACCCCGCGGCTGATGGGCTGGCGTGTCAGAGGAAACATCCGTCCCGTGCTCTGGGAGAACGCCTCCTGCCCATGGTCGGGAAGCTGGTGCCTGCAGGATCTTTCGCCGTCCTCACCTGCCTGCCTCAAAGCACCTGTCTGTCTCAAACGCAGCGTGATCTCACTTACCTCTGGCATACGAAGTGATGAGGAGATGTCGTGGAGTAAAGGGGGGATGCCTAGGTCACCCTTGACCCCAGAGTTTAGGGAGGAGAAGGACAGAGATGGAAAGAAATCAAGGAAGGGTGGGGGAGATAAGGGGAAGTGATGGGCGAGCAGGGGTTGGGGCTTCCGTTGTGCTGTTGGCGTGGAGAGACTCAGCGACCCGGAAAACATATACTCTACACCGAAACCACTGAACTCTGTAATGTGCCTATCCAGGCGGCAGGTGGGGGACGGGACGGACGGAATAGGGGCACACTGGGGGAGGGAAGGTGACACGGGTAGGGGGGATTAGTGTTGATGTATTTATTATATGCCTAAAACTCAACTACCAAGTTGAGTTTTTGTAAGTCACAGTTCTTTGATGAAATTAAAAATAATTTTTTTTGAGGGAGCAGGTGAGAGACCAAAAAAAAAAAAATCCTCCTCCTGTCTGTTCTTCTCAGCTGGAAGGAAGGTGGTCTGTACTCTGGAGGTCACTTTCCTTCTCTCCTTCTCCCACTGACTCAGTTCTCCAGGGCCAGCAGGGAGTTAGGGAAGGCAGGACTGGGCAGGGCAGAGAACTGTAGCCTAAAGATCCAAGAAGGAGAGGAGGTTCTGGTCACCCCCACGGAGAGAGGCCAGGCACTGCCCAGAGACAGCCGAGCCTCTGTGGGGCTTTTTGTCCAGTCCTCTGTGGAAATTCAGAGGAGGAGGTCTTTGAGACGGCCTACGTCCTGGCCCCACTTCATTATACGCTTACTTAGGCCCCCGTGGGGTTTTCGCTGAGAGCACTCAGGAAGGAGCCAGCCCGGGGCTGCTTCTGAGGCCTCTGAAATGAAGGTGCTGGACTCCTGGACACAGGCTCTGATGTCTGTGTGTTAGACCCTGGTTGCCGGGGCTTTGTCCTGGAATCCCGGAAATGCCCCCGGGCCACCCTGCTGGTCCTGTTGAGGGCCTCGAGGTCATGCGGAAGCGTCTCCCGGCACAGACTCTGCCTCTCTGGGCACGGTCCTGAGCCGAGCAGTGACAGATTCAGCGAGCAGCTGTTTTCCTGTTGAGAGCTGTGCCCGGCGGCCGCGTGCTGGTAACAGTACATTTGGTTTCGAGTAGGCACGTTAGGAATTTGATAACAGGATATTAGTGAGGGCAATGGCTTGGTAAGACAGCTCCGGGGAGGCATGTGAGGCCGTAATGGGGCTGCCGACGATGCGTCTCTGCACCCCAGCCCAGCGGAGCCCAGAGAGAGGCGGACCCCACCAGGAGCATAGCCCTGGGCCACCCCCGCCCTGCACCCCGCCCTGATGCCAAGGGTTGGGCGGGCGGGAGGAGTGAGAGTGCAGGGCTTCCTCCTCCTCTCTCACCTGCCAGGCGTGTGTGTGTGTGTGTGTGTGTGTGTGTGTGTGTGTGTGTGTGAGAGAGAGAGAGAGAGAGAGAGAGAGAGTGAAGGAGAGAGAGATTGTGTACCTGTGCATTCCTGCTTATGGACTGATTGTATGTGTGTATGTGTGAGAGTGAGAGAGAGATTGTGTATGTGTCTGTGCGTACTTGTTATGGGCTGATTGTGTGTGTGTGTGTGTGTGTTTCTGCACATGAGCTGAGACTGTGTTTGTGTATGACTCTGTGTGTGTGTGTTGGATTCTTGCACATGGGCTGACTCTGTGTATGTGTGTGTGTGTTTGTGAGACTGTGTGTGTATACATGTGTGTGTTCCTGTGCGTGGGCTGGGCCATCACCTGGCACACAGGCACAGCTCAGCTGACACACAGCAGCCTCAGCCCAACCAGAGCACCCCTGCACCCCCCTCTAGTGCTCCCTGCCCCTCGCTCCCACCCTGCTCCGTCTGTAGCACCTCTCTGCCTGCCTGGCTGCCTCTGCGGGTCCTGGGTGTGAGTGCTGCTCTTGTTTTGCTTCGCTTTTGGGACCACACCTGGAGGTGCTCAGGGCTTACTCCTGGCTCTGCGCTCAGGAATTACTCCTGGCAGGGACAGGGCACCATATGGGCTGATGGGGACCAAAATCCAGGTTGGCCAGATGCGAGGCAAACACCCTACCCACCATGCTGTCTCTCTGGCCCGGGATATTAGTTTCTTAGGAAGTGTCCCAGGAGCCCCCATGGTCCAGGACTTCATAACCTTCAGATCGTGGAGCCAAGGGCCTTACCGCCTCTGGGTCCCAGGCGCTAGACCAGTGCTTGGCATGTGATATATTAACAAGTCAGTGTTTATTAACCGCAACAACTAATTAGCCACTTCCCTGAAAGACCGACATGAGTTTGGGGTTCTCCCTGGAGCCCCCCAGATTGAAGGTGTCAGTTCAGTTGTCAGCCTTACACATGAGGGACGTGGTCTTTCACCCAGCTTATGGTTATATTTTTTTGTTGTGGGGGTGCCACACCCCCATGGTCACTCAGCTTGTTTAGAAGCTAAACAAATGGTGGTCAACGTAAATTGTCTCCAGGCCCCCGCTAGGACGTGCCGCAGTTAGTAACCCATCAGCTAACTCAGCACCATAGCCAGGAACCAGCCAGTCGGAAGCTCTGGGGGGCTGCCCTCAGCCTTTCTTTTTTGTCCGGCCTCTGGATTCGGTGTATCGGGGTCTGCCTCTGTCACTTCATGCTGGCCCAGTCTCAGCCCCTGGCCTGTCTCAGGATTATCACCCAGAAAAGCACAAGAAAGAGGGGGGCTTTATGGGCCAGAAACCCCCATGGGGCAAGCACGCGTGTCCCTGTCACGGGCTGTCGAGCCAACTTCCACACAGAGGGGGTGCTCTCTGGAGAGCCCCAAACAGGAGAGGGGGCTTGGCTTTGTGCTCGATAGACTCGGGGTGACTTAACAGCCTTACGTCTTTAGTGGTTGGGGGGACACTCAGGTATATATGTATGGGGAACGACAGTGTCGTGATGCCGCATGCAGTAGAGGAGCATCGGGTGATGCCCATCACGGGTACAGAAAACGTGGAGGGATGTGAGTTAGGGCTGTGTTTGGAGCGCGGAGAGGAGAGGGGCCTCCGGACCGGAGGGCGCCCCGCCTTTGTGCGGTCCCCACTGCCCCATTGCCCAGCAGGCAGGGCCCTGGGCTCCTGGGGATGCAGAAGCATTTCCTGAGCGAGGCAGCTTCTCCCAGGGAGGGGGCGCACCCTCCAGACACACCCCTCCCCAGTCTCTGCCCCTCACCTCCAGCGTCCTTCCAAGGGCCGGTGTAAGGCTGGAGCGTGGGTCCAGGGTTGAAGAACACTTCGACTGTTGGATGATCAAGTCCATAGGGCTTTACCGAAACGCCTCCAGTAGCTTTGGGGCTCGGTGTGTGATGCCACCGCAGCTTGTCGCCCTGTGACATTGGACCAGCTCCTCGGCTCGGGGCCTCAGTTGCTCCTACAGTAGTGAGCCTAGATGCACCTTCCAGGGTGGGTGCAGGGCCGGGACTTGTGTGTGCCAGGCAGATACCGGAAGAGCGTGACAGGTGACACCCTGGCGTACACCCTGGGATCTACAGGTTCTCTCTTGGGCCAGGCCTGCCTCTTGTCCACCCTGGCCGTGGTGCTCACGGACCCATCCTCTCAGAGGTCAGAGGTCATAGGGAAGGCCAGGCCAGGAGACTGCCCACCTGTCCCTGGGCTCGGAGAGAGAGAACCAGAGCCTGCGGGTTGTGGTCTCACTGCCTGAGCAAGGGTGGGCTCATCTGTGGTTGGAAGGCCAGGGCGCTATGCTGAGTAGGGTGGCAGGAGGACAGCTGTGCACCCTGCACCCACAGAAGGGAGGGGGGGGAGAGGGAGAGAGGGAGAGAAAGGAGAGGGGAGAGATAGAAAGGCGAGATGAAATAGAAAGAGGAGAGGAAGGAGGGAGGAGAGAGAGAGAGAGCGAAAGAGAGAGAATGAATTTCTAGACTGAGGTGACTCCAGAGGAGGGAAGAAGCAAAAACCACTTTTATAACCTGGAATCGCTGGTAATTTAGTTCCTCTTGGCGAGTTTGGGTGGATAAGGAAAAGAAAGATTGTAATTGAATTCCATTCCGGTTTGCATAATAAAACCTTCAGGAATAGATCCGGGAGATTCTCCCTCTCGGGCTGGGCTGGAAAGGGGTGATTTGCCCTTGAGGCGGGCAGGGTGGCTGGCTCTGTGTCTTTAGAGGGAAGGGGGCCGTATCCGTGGGCTCCATGGCGTTCACTGCTCCGTGGGGCGGGAGGGGTAGAGGGAAGAGCCGGGACCCAGGAATGGCACTTGACCTTTCTTTCTCGTTTCTTTTTAAAATGCTTATTAAAATGGGTCGAATTTTCCTTGTCCTGCTTCATTAGGCTGATGAGTTATTGAGTTTGTAGCAGTTCTAGTTAATTGCACTGTTTAACACGGTTCCCCTGGAGGCTGTGTGAGCTGTGAGCGGGTGAGCACCCCGCAGCGGGCGGGCAGGCGGGTGTGCAGGGCACCCCCATGCCAGGCGTCCCACGCATGCCTCACCCAGGAGAGACAGGCGCCAAGAGGAGACGGCTCTTCCAAGAGTGCTCTCTGGGGCCAGAGAGACGACACAGCAGGCAGGGCACCTGCCTGGCAGATGTCCAGCCCAGGTCCCATCTCCAGCATCCCTCTAGGCCCCCTGAGCCCTGCCAGGAGTGACCCCTGAGCGCAAAGACTTCGGCTGTGGCCCCTAAACCAAAACAAAAGAAAGAGTTCTCTCCGGCACCTGCAGAGACTTGCCGGTGATCCTGGAGGGCTGCATGCAGGAAGCACCTAAGTCTGCCGGGTGTTTCTTGGTTCCCGCACAACGAGGAGGTGTCACCATTCCAGGCACCTCCCGGGGTTGGAAGGAGGAAATGGCACAGCGGGGCCTGTGGTCCAAGAAAGGAGCAGCCCCGGCATGGGCAGAGAAGAAGCATTTTTTAAGCCATCTACATGGACCGTGGTGCTGGCCTGGCATTGTTTGGGGCCGACTCTTTTCCCAGGGACTCCTGCTACATTCAGGTCTTACCTAATCCATCACAGGTCGTAGGGGCCCAAGGAGAGTGTGTGCCCCCTCCCCCCGCGCCTCCTCCTCCCGCCCCCAATACCCTGCTCCTTTGCCTCCTCTCCAGGGGTCGTTTCCACCTTCCTGGCAGTGCCTCACCTCCCCCGTTCATTCAGTTCCACGTCCTCGCCCTGATCCCTCTCCTCGCTGTCTGCCGCTCTCAGCTCCCACCTCTTCCTGCCGAGTCCCGGGTGTTTGACTCTGCTCTCTCCCAGGACCGTGTGGGCAGCGCTAGTGAGCCACAGATGGGGATTCTCAGACAGTGCATCCAGGCCCAGGCACAGGTCACTCAAAGCCAGACCTCCCCTACCCACGGGGCCCAAGTCTCTGCTCCTCTTCCTGGCCTGCACCCCACCACCCAAGTTAAAAGTCCATACTCGAGGCTGGAGCGATAACACAGTGGGTAGGGTGTTTGCCTTGCACACTGCCAACCCAGGTTTGATTCCTCTGCTCCTCTCGGAGAGCCCGGCAAGTGACCGAGAGTATCTCGCCCGCACGGCAGAACCTGGCAAGCTCCCTGTGACATATTCACTGTGCCAAACACAGTAACAAGTCTCACAATTTGTTGTGAGATGCTACTGGTGCCCGCTTGAGCAAATCGATGAACAGCGGGAGGACAGTGTTACACTAGTGCTACCCCAGGCTTAATATTCCTCCCGTGTCACTTCTTATAATCCCAGTTCTCCTTCCCTGTGCTCTCTTGAATCAGCTTAAGGAAACTGGTATCACAGAAATGGGGGAGATATTACAGATATTCACCAGGCAAACAAATCAGCAAGTGCGACATACATCCACAGCACACAGGGGCGCTTTGTTACGCGAGGGTGTGGAACAGGCTTGCTGAGAGAGGAAAGCCACCAGAAAGAGAGGCTGGGGCAAGGCCGGGTGAGGCTGGGGACTCCCTTCAGCGTCTGTCTGACCTGCACCCCAGATACTGTTTTATTTTGGGGCCACACCCTCCTATGCTCAGGACTCCCATCTCTGTGCTCTCTTCTGGCGGGCTCGGGCGCCCTGTGGGGTGCTGGGGATGGAGCCCGGGCTGGCCGTGTGCAAGGTGAGCACTTCACATGCTGTCACCCCGGCCCCATGTCTGAATGTGTCTTTATATGATTGAGACGCGCGTCAGCATGCCCCGTGGGCTGTAGGGCTTAGGAGACTCTGACTTGAGTGACTCAGTGAACTTGTGCCTGCTTGGCCCTGAGCCCTGAGCTGCTGGTCACGGGTCTCACTCGCCTTGCAGAGTCTGCCCCAGACGGGCTCGCTCTGCCTGGGGGGGGCAGCCACGTTAGGGGGAGGGGGCAGGGTTGCCCGGGGAAAGTGGCCCACGGGCCCGCTCATGCCTCTCCCGCAGGCTGCCCTGCACTTGTTCCCATAGTGATGTTCGATAGATAATTGTTTCCTCTGCTGTCGGAATGTGATCAATACCTATTTTCTTGGGGTTTTGTGAGGATTATTTTTGAGGTTGTGGAAGTCCAGACTTGTAGGTATTTGGGAAGAAAATAGATGGCATTTGAGGGAACCTTGAAAGATGACGTGTCCCTTCTTGTGCCAGTGAGGAGACATGGACGCACAGGCACGGGGAGCTCGTGACTGGGGCCTGCGTGTTGAAGAACACGGCTTAGGATTGAAATAACAACTAGGCTGGGCTCTTGGTCCTGTTCCTACTAGCTGTGTGACTTGGGCAAAGTTGCTTCACCTCTTTGAGGCTGTTGTTTTTTTTTTTGTTGTTTTGGGGTTTTTTTTGTTTTTTTTATGTTAAGATCAGGCTAAACTTAGCACTTAGCTCAGGAGGGTATCGTTATTAAAGCCCGCGTTGTTAAAGCTGTACTAACGTGGAACTGGTAAAGCAAAGGTCCACCCCATGCTGAATTCTGTTGCTCCAAATCGGGTGAAAATGTTTGTTCCCGGGGCCAGAGCAATAGCAGAGCAGGGAGGGCATTGGCCTTACATGCGGCTGACCCAGGTTCCATCCCCAGCAAAGCAGCTCCAGGCTTGTTTTTTGTTTGTTTGTTTGTTTTGTTGTTTGTTTTGGTGATGCGTGGGGTGAGGCGGGGGGAAGGTTTGGAGAAGGTAGGCCACACCCCCGCAGTGCTCAGGGGACCATGTGGTGCCAGGGATCGAACCTGCACCCGCTGTGTGCAACCCATGCCCGCCAGCCCATGGAAACTCTCTCCAGACCCAGAAACTTTCTTTTTCAGTGGCAGCATTAGCTACATTCTGACTTGGGTGTAGAATTTCTCACAGGTACAGTTATTATTTCTCCAGTATGACTCTCTTGGTTTTCATTTATAGTCTTGATTAAATCTTTCAGAAATAGTTTAGCATGTAGAGTGTATCTCCTCGACAGACGCAAAATAAGCAGCAGGAAAGTGCGCGCAGTGGTGGAGAAGCAGTCAGACCTTTTAAGGCTATTTCTTCCCAGCATTTTAAGTGATGTGAAAATAAGGAAGTGACTGTGGTCCCTGAGTTATTCAGATTTAGCATGATCTTGGGCCAGAGTGATCAGACAGCAGGGAGGGCGTTTGCCTGGCCGGTTTGATCTCCGCCAGCTCCCCAATTGATTGATCCCTGAGTGCAGAGACAGAAGCAGGAGGAAGCCAGGTGTGGCCTTCCCACTCCCCCCCAGAAAAAAATCCTTTTTTTTTTTAAACATAATCTTTACTAGGATGTGGTATTGCTTTTGTTTCGGGGTTGGTTTCTTTTTTTTTTTTTCTTTTTGGGTCACACCCGGCAATGCACAGGGGTTACTCCTGGCTCTGCGCTCAGGAATTACCCCTGGCGGTGCTCAGGGGACCATATGGGATGCTGGGAATTGAACCCGGTTGACTGCATGCAAGGCAAACACCCTACCCACTGTGCTATTGTTCCAGACCCCAAGATTTTCTTTTTTTTCTTTTTTTTTTTTTTTTAAGATTTGGGGCCACACCCAGCAGTGCTGTGGGTTTACTCCTGGCAGGCTCAGGGCACCGTATGGGATGCCGGGGATCAAACCTGGGCATACGCCCTCCCCACTGGACTACCATTCCAGTCCCTGGGATGTGGTTTTTGAGATCTTTCCATATGAGCCCTTTGTTGTTGTTGTTCTAAGTACACTAAATAAAGGTTTTCAAACTAATTACCCCAAAAGAAGATTCTTGACACGATGGATTTTAGAGGGAGGCTGGTTTAAAAAAAGGGGAAAAAACAGCGTTATTGCACTTTTCTGTATGAGAATACAAAGAACCAACATGGAGAATTCAAGCATTGTGGGGCTGGAGAGATAGTGCAAGGGTTAAGCTGCTTGCTGTGCATGCGACCAACCCCCCGTTCTATCCCTGGCACTGCCTGGTCCCCTGAGTACCGCTGGCTGTGTCCCAAACCTCCCACCGCCAAGGAAGGAAGAAAGGAAGGAGACTGGGGAAAAGGAAAGAATGACCCTCGGCTCACCACCCAGCTGCTGAGAACACGGACACTGCTCGCTCAAAACATTTTACATCAGGGGCTGAAGCGAAAGCACAGCGGGTAAGGCACTTTTCTTGCACGCGGCCGACCCGGGTTCGATTCCCAGCATCCCATATGGTCCTCCGAGCACGGTCAGGAGTAATTCCTGAATGTCAAGCCAGGAGTAACCCCTGAGCATCACCAGGTATGGCCCCAAAAGAAGAAAAAAAAATTTGCATCAGGTGGATCTACATCTACACGTGCGCTGTCATCTCCTAGAAATGAAATGATAGCATCCGTGCTATTTTGTAAGCAGCTGTTTTTACTTTGCCCTGGGTGCCTTGTCAGGAGTGAGCTTTATTAATGAGGAAGCTTGACTCCTTTTAGAGGACAGGGTGGAGGAGGGGTGAGCTGGTCGAAGGAGCAGTTTGGGAAGGAGAGCTGTGGTGGTTCCTGCAAACTCCTCGGATGTCGGGATGGGAAAGAAATGAGGTGTGCACAGACGGCGCATGTGTCTAGGTTCATTTGGCTTCGGCATTGGGGGAAGTGAACATGCCTTTCGAGTGGTGTTTTTCCTCCAACGTGGCAGTATTTGAATGTGTCAGACTTGTTGACATCTAACAGCAGATAAAACATGAAAGAGGATGAACTGAAAATAAACTTGCATCCCGCACCGCTGCTAAAGAACACAGTTACATGTGTGAAATGTTTGCTGGTGTCCGTCTCCAGGACTCGTGCCGTTGGCTGTGATTTCTCCGCACAGGGGCTCTTAGGTTGCTGGGGGAATGCTCTTGTGGATTTAATCATGTTGCAATCTTACTTGTTTTGTTTTGTTTTAGGGGTTTGGTTTTGTGTGTGTGTGTGTGTTTGTTTTAATGGTAAGAAAATGTCTTTGGCTTGTTTTTATAGTCAGATTGATTTTGCTTGTGGGTGCCCAGATGCGGATGAGCTGTAATTAGCATAAGAAGGAGGTTTGGAAAGATGTTGAACATTCTTTTCTGGTAGCCAAACAAAGGATCCCCAAACAGGAATTATTCTCAAGTATCCTGTTCTGGAGAAGCAGTTCTCTTTGATGCTGGAGCAGCGGCAGAGGGAGGGGGTGGGTCAGCACAAAGGCAGCGGGTCCCCTTGTGGGATGGGGTGGGTTTCTGTACCTATTCAGTGCTGGCCCTGAATCTCTTACATGGCCAGGTGGAAAGGCGCCCCCCAGCCTGTGTCCAGAAGACTTTGATTTATGATTTTGCCTTAACAGTTCTCAGGAGCTGTGGCTGGAACGAATCATTTGCTCTTTCTGATCCTCAGTTTACCCCCTTTCCGATGGAGGCGGCGATATTTCACAGCGTGTGAGAATTGGGGAAGGGAACATCTGGGGACTGTGACTTGTGCGCTGTGACCTGACACCGACGACGGAGGAGGCGGCAATGGTGTGAGCTGCAGCCCCACGTTCTGGCCTTTGTTCCTCCCATCATTTAGGTTTTTCCCCCCGGTTAACACTTTTCTTCCTTCTCTCTGGCTCCAAAGTAGAAAGAAAATGATTGTTAATTTGTTCCCGATTTGCTTCAGGGTTACTATAAAATAAATTAAGCGTATCATTTTGATAATCACTGGGGGGAAGGGAAGTGCCTACAACTTTCTTAAATGTATTGATTACTAATAAATCGTGTCTCCATGACCTGCGCCTGCTGGCTGGGGAGCGTGGGGGTGGGGGCACCCACCCTGGACTGCTCCAGCTCTGTGGTGTGAGGTTGGCGGCGGTGGCCACTGGGCCTCTGGCCTCTTGAGCTCTTGTTGTGTCCCAACATATTTGATTGCCGTCGCCCCTCTGTGCGTTGCTTCGTGACCCCGGCTTACCACTGAGGAAACAGCCCCAGAGAACCTGAGCCATCTCAAGTCGTGCCCACAGTCAAATGTCCGGCCGCTGGACTCTTGCTGCTGTGCTTCGAGGCCGCAGGGAGACCTCTGAAAAACAACGAGAAGTCAAGTGACTTTGAATCGCAGAACAACAATCCAGTCGCGTGGGCCGTTTCTCAAACTCTCATTTCAGGAGGTCGCCTTTTCTGACTGGCAGGGCCGCGGAGCTCTTGTGGAGGGTTGGGGCATCTTGATCTAAGATGGGAGCTTTGAATCTTGTCCTAGTAAAATCTTTTATTTTTCTTTTTGGGTCACACCTGGCGATGCTCTGGGGTTCCTCCTGGCTCTGCGCTCAGGAATCACTCCTTGCAGTGCTCCAGGGATTCTACAGGATGCTGGGGATCGAACCCGGGTTGGCCATATGCAAGGCAGACCTCCTCCCCACTGGACCATCTCTCTGGCCCCAGTAAAATCTTTTCTTTAACGAGGCGTATGTTTCTAGGTGGCATGCGTGGCTGTGTCATAGGGAAAGCTCCACCGGTCAGGGTCCGAGTTCCCATCCCAATCTAACCCTGGGCATGAACCCCACCCTCCGTGGGCCTCCAAGTTCCTGCGGTTGTCTCCTCGCTCCCTTGGGACCGCTCTGTGCTGGTTCTGTCTCTGGCGCTTGGAGTGAGGCCTGGGCTTGTGTCCTTTGGAGCCGACTGACCCAGGAGGCGGCGCCCCCTGGCAGAGGAATTGATGCCTCTGAAACGGGATGCAGGATGCTGCTGTCCGCCTCGCACCCTTCAGTGCTGTGCTCGGTATAGCGTCCTGACGGGTGTTGATTCCCTCCCCCTCTCTCCGACGTTCGTTTCTGATGCGTGTCTGGCATCGCGTGTTTCCAGTGTGGCCTGCCTCTGTTCAGAGTCCCCGGCTCCAGAAGGTCTGCTGGAAGTCACGATGCAGGTAGTGTTGCCCTGTCCCCGGAGTCCATTCATTGTTCGGTTCTTCGACCAAGAGTCATTGAACAGGGCTGGAGTACAGTGGGTAGCTGTTTGCCTTGCAGGTGGCCAACCCGGGTTCAATCCCCAGCACCCCAGATGGTCCCCAGATGGCCACTCTGAATATGCCCCCCCCCAAAAAAAATTCAGAAGACAAGGATGAACCGAACAGCCTTTGGGCCCTCTAACTTATGAATCTGGTGGGGGGGGGGGGGGTCAGGGAGATATCTAGAAGAACCGAGCACGTGCTTTGCACACAGGAGCCCCCGTGTGGCTCCCTGGTACCACATGGTGTCTCCTTCCCCAACCCCGCACCCCCCCCCCCCCCAACCTCAGCACCACCGGAAGTGGCAAAAATAGAGATCCAGCACTCCCGCAGTAATCTCAGCACTGGATGCTGCTTGTCCCTTTAAGGGCCTCTCTGAGCCCGTGAGGGTGAACTCTGGCTCCTTAGCCTTGCTGGTCGGTCTGCCCTTGCTCTTCCCCACCCACCCCCTCACTCCCCGTCCGCTCACCTGTCTCCATCCTGATTGCTTGTTCTTTGAAATAACGCCCGCACCCCCCCCCGCACACACACACACACACACACACTTCCTCCTTGAAGTCATCTGTGACCCCTGCCCCCATGCCCGCCCCACTTCCTCCTTGAGTCATCCCTGACCCCACCCCTAGCCCCGCGTCAGTCTTGTTCCTTCCCTCCGCTCCTAGCCTCATTCCTTGTGAGAGATGTGGTTGACCGACCGATGCCCACTCCGCCGTGGACGCCTGCTGGGCCGCCACAGTCGTGGCTTCTGCACTGGGGGTGGAAGAGACCGTCTGTCTCGCCGGAAACTTGGTCAGAAGGAGAGAACACCGGAGTGGCGACTGCGTGACGCAGGCCTGGCCAAGCCCACCCATTGGCTGGGGGTGGAGCAGGTGGACGCTGCTCCTGGCGGCTCGTCAGGCTCCTCCTCCCACAGACCCACCAAACACCTTCCTGTCAAGTAGCCTCACGGGACTGGTGGGGCGTGCCCTCGCCTTGATGCCCACCGAGGCATTGCCGTTTCCAGAGGGAGTGTGTGCGGGCCCATCTGGAGGCAGGCCGCGTCTCTGCAGGTGGGGGCCGGCCTCCCA
This sequence comes from Sorex fumeus, assembly GCF_029834395.1. NCBI lineage: Eukaryota > Metazoa > Chordata > Mammalia > Eulipotyphla > Soricidae > Sorex > Sorex fumeus. Next base: position 8,667,594 of record NW_026606101.1, on the reverse strand, counting down.
GAGAACCATTGCCGGCTCCACGTGCTGGCGAGTGGCTGAAGGATGCCTGCGCGGTTCCACAGGCAGCGCTTCCTGCTCAGACTCAGATCTTCCCGAGTCAGCAAGCACGGCGCAGCCACCAAGGCGCCGGACCACGAGGCACTGGGGAAGCGGCCTCGGTCCTGGAAAACCTATTCCCAGGCGATGCCAAGTGTTCGGAATTGTGATGCCAGGAATCAGAGAGATTCCAGTGGGTTCAGGAAACAGAGACGGGAGAATCTGGCTTTATTATATTATTCCTCAGACTGAAGAAATCAAAATATAGCCCTTCTGTTTTATTATGGTTCCAAGGAATTTAACAAGACGCAGAGACAGACAGAGAGACAGACAGACAAACAAGCATCGGCTCCCGGAAACAGGTCCCTGATCCCCTGAGCTGGTCCACTGCTGTCTGGGAGGTGATCCAGGACTCCCAGCTATCAGTTAGGCATCTTGATGGCACTGTGGCTGGAGGCCTGCTGGGCCACCTGGTGTCGCTGACCCTTCAAAGCAGCCTCTGGATATTGATGCCGCTGGGGTGACCGGACAAATCCAGAACACCACCAGGCTAAACCCGTCATGACCAGAGACTGCGGGATTGCTGTGCAGAGCCCACAGCCAGCACCCCAAGCAGAAGCCCCACATGGCCATGAGTCCCGGCCGCGCCTCTTGACAATCCAGAGTCCATTTAGGAATGGGCAGTTGAGGCCGGCACATGCAAAGAAGTCTCTTTATTGCAGATACCTTCAGTTGGTAGCTTTGGAAGGGGAGGAATTGGATGTGGTCACACGGTCACAAGGAACTTGCAGTAGCTTGACGAGGTGAGGGGCTGACTTCTGTGTCCACAGCTCAGGTGGGAAGAAAAAAGGGAGAACTTGGCAGGATGCAGACGTAGGATGGCCTCTGCATTGTTACGTGATCTTTTATAATGACCATTTTTCTCTCTTCGTGGAGAATAGTATATAGGATGCTTGAGAAATCTTTCTCTGCTTTACAACTTTTTTTTTTCCCCTCCAGAAAAAAATTCAAACTTACTGCTCAGTTGGTTTGGAAAAAAATAAAATCACTGTGTTTTTTGTTTTTAGGTTTTTTTTTTTCTTTTTGAGTCACACCCAGCAATGCTCAGGGGTTACTCCTGACACTACACTCAGAAATTACTACTTGCGGTGCTTGGGGGACCATATGGGATGCCGGGGATTGAACCCAGGTCGGTCGCATGCAAGGCAAGCACCCACCCGCTCTCCTATTGCTCCAGCAGATAGGTGATTTTGTTTTATACCAATAAAAACCCACCTTGAAAATGAGAAGGAGAAAAAAAACCCTTTTCATTATGAAAATTTTCAAAACTCCGGAAAGATAGAGAAAAATTATATCCTAAACCCGTCTGTACCTATCTCCCAACTTAAGTGATGAGCATTTTCGCTGCTCTTGTTTCATTCCCTCTCCCTTATCTTTTCTGGAATTTTCCTAATACAACCCCAGACATAATGTGATTTCACTTCATGTTTAATTTACAAACTTAGCAACACGTACGTGGAGGAGAGCCTTGGATTTAGGCAATTTTCCCCCCAGCTAGAATACACCGATGAAGCATCGAGATCTGTTGATAGTTCAGCCTCTTACCAGTAATTAGAGATAATAAGAAACGGCATAATCATGGTTCCAGCCTCGGCTCTTGACACCGAGATGCCTTGTGGGGGGCTCGCCTGTGTTCTGCTCTGCACAGACTCTCTTCCCTCCTGGGTGTGTTTTCTCTCTCTCTCTCTCTCTTTCTCTCTCCCTCTCTCACTCACACACACACACACACACACACACACACACACACACTCATACACTCATACTCACATACACAGACACACATACAGATTCTCATACGCACAGATATGCACACTCATTCACACACACAGACACGCACACTCACACTCATATACACACACACTCTTACACTCATACATACACAGACACACACATAGACACAGATTCTCATGCACACAGACATACACATTCATAGACACACACACGCACACTCACACTTATCCACTCATACACACATGAATAGACACACATAGACACAGATTCTCGTACACACAGACATACACACTCATACACACACAGACACGCACACTCACACTCATACACACACACACACACACAGAGCAAGGTATCTCAGGCAATAGAATCTTCTCCTGCGCCACCCCACCCTCCATTCAGAGTCCCAGACAGCAAAAGGAAAGTGTTTTGTCTATATTGAGAGCAAGAAAGAATTACTCCATGGACAGGGAAACTGAGTCCCAGAAAGGAATACTGTCCTTCTGATGCTTCCTGTGTGTATCAGCACTGTGCTGGAGAATAAATACCTTATTTTATTTTTGTCGTTTTTGTATTATGACACCGTGATTTCCCAGGTTGTCTATAATGGTTGTTTCAGGCATTCAGTGTTCCACCATCAGTTCACCCATCAGTGGGCCCTAGTTTCCTAACCACCACCCCAGCCTGCACCTGTGCAGGCACGACTTTGCTTCATGTCGTTTGTTGCAACACAAAGGCAAATGGAATGATCAAAACTTGGATCAAAAACGAGTGAATTTTTAGTAATTATGACATCTCATAGTGATTGAGCCGAAGTCAGGATTTCCTGGGCAGGTCCGTGCTAGCTGAACCTTGTGTTGTACCGTTGAGGCTCACTGGGCTCAGGAGGCTTCTGTGCGACCTCCCCATCAGATTTGCTGCGATCCCACTGGGCTGACGGTACTGTGAAATTTGGAGGCGCCCAGGAGCTAAAGATCTGGAACGATTTGGTGGTGTGGCTGTTTGATGAGGTTCGGCTGTGGAGCTGGGCCGTTTCTCTGTCCGAGGGTGTGGCTGTGGGCAGGAAGGGGGGTCTGCCCGCTCCCTTTTCCAAGAAGGCCCAAGAGTTCTCGGCCGGGCCAAGAATACCTGGGGAGATTCAGCATCAGCATGTTCTTTTGGAGACATGGCACTGGGCCATGTGGGAATAAATTCCTCTGATCACTCTACCACACACGATTTCTGGGGGTTCACTTCCTGTGCCGGTGATGGGTGCTCCACAGAGCAGAACACGCCCCAGGGCCAGGCCGAGGAAGTCCCCCAAATGCCCTTGCCGGCAAGAACATGCGGTTATGGGGGTGTTTGTGGTCACTCCCTACCCCCACATTTCTGCTGAGGCAGACTGGGGGTGTCTTTCCTCGGGAAGGCTTCTTGGGCTTCAGAAGGGTAGGCGGTAGAATTTGTTTCAAAGAAATTACTTTGAAGCCTGTTTTTTGTTGTCTTTTGAGTGTTTTGTTTTCGTGTGAGTTTTTTTGTTTTGTTTTGTTTTTTTCAGAAACATCTGTCTCCATAAAACAAAGAGATACTGGTATTTGCATTTGTAGCACTGTAGCACTGTCCTCCCGTTGTACATCAATTTGCTTGAGCGGGCCTAGTAACGTCTCCATCGTGAGACTTCTTGTTACTGTGCTTGGCATATCAAATACATCACGGGTAGCTTGCCAGGCTTTGCGTGCAGGCGAGATACTCTAGGTAGCTTGCCGGGCTCTCCGAGAGGAGCAGAGGAATCGAACCCGGGTTGGCCGACCTGGCCGCGTGCAAGGCAAACGCCCTACCCGCTGTACTATGACTACAGCCCTTTAACTTGGTAGTGAAAAGATATTAATATATGGTAAATTGCATTGTCTTCTCATTATATATAATTTGCTTTTGTAGCTTATTCAAAATGGACTCTGCTTTAGTCTCACAACCCAGTATGCAAAGCAGTACCCTTAGTTGCTTCATACCACGGATGCTGGTGAATTCGTTCACTGCTAGAATGATGCTGGTGAATTTGGTTCACTGCTAGAACAGCCGGTGGGAGAAGGTCGGATCAGTAACTCTTACTAGCTCTGAGAACTTGCCCAGGCTCTGTGCCTCTGGGTCCCCTTGTTTTCTCAACTGTCAAGTGGGGGGAGTGACTGACTGTAAGTGGTGAGAAACAGCATGTGAGGCATCTGGGGCAGTAGCCTGGCACAGGGTGGTGATAATAGGGGATCATGCCCCCTCCTAAGACAGACCCACTGCCGCCCTCTGTTCCTTATCTGTGCAAGTGTTCGGCAGTGGCTCCGGAGTAGGGAAGGAAGAGCTTTGTGAGAAAATGAGGTGGGACACAATGGAATACTACGCAGCTGTTAGAAAAGTTGAAGCCATGAAATTTGCGTACAAGTGGATCGACGTGGAGAGTATCATGCTAAGTGAAACGAGTGAGAATGAGAGGGACAGACATAGAAGGACTGCACTCATTTGTGGAATATAAAGTAACAGAATGGGAGACTAACAAACACCCAAGGATAGTAGAGATAAGGGCCAGGAGGATTCCGTCACTGCTTGGAAGCTGGCCTCACATGCTGGGGGGAAAGGCAGCTGAGATAGAGAAGGGACCACCAAGTAAAGTATGCTTGAAGGGCCCGCTTGGGATGGGAGATGCATGTTGAAAGTAGACTGGACCGAACATGATGGCCGCTTAGTACCTGTATTACAAACCATAACACCCAAAGGGAGAGAGAGAGTGAAAGGGAATGCCTGCCACAGAGGTGGGGGACTGGGGGGATAGGGGTGGTGGGAGGGATACTGGGAACATTGGTGGTGGAGAATGGGCACTGGTGGAGGGATGGGTATTCGATCACTGTATGACTGAAACACAATCACTAAAGTGTGTAAGTCTGTAACTGCCTCATGGTGATTCATTAAAAAAAAATTTAAAAAAGAAAAAGAGGGTCGGAGCGATAGCACAGCAGATTAGGTGTTTTTGCCTTGCACGCGGCCGGCCCGTGTTCGATTCCCAGCATTCCCATATGGTCCCCTGAGCACCGCCAGGAGTAATTTCTGAGTGCAAAGCCAGGAGTAACCCCTGTGCATTGCCAGGTGTGACCCAAAAAAGCAAAAAGAAAAAGAAAATGACAATAGGGGCTGGAGTGACAGCACAGCGGGTAGGGCTTTTGCCTTGCATGCGACCGACCCGAGTTTGATTCCCAACATCCCATATGGTCCCCCGAGCACCGCCAGGAGTAACCTGTGCATTGCTGGGTGTGACCCAAAAAGCAAAAAAGGAAAGAAAATGACAATGGGAACGCGCTTTCTGATCGCTCTCTTAGCACAGAGCTCGAAATGGTTTTTCTTCCGTGCAGTGTGTTCCTCGGGATGAGCCAGCTGCCTTTGGTCTGCTCCCTGGTAGGTGAGGATCCCTTCCCGGAGAGGGTTGCATAATCATTCCCAGAGTCTGTGTGTGCGAGCCTACAGAATGACCACATCTGTGTGCCCCCCCACCCCGGGCCCCGGCGCTGAAACCCCCTCTTCCCGCTGATGGAAGAAGGAGGGCGAAGAAGTCAGACTGCCAAGATCCAAGCATACGGCTGCCTTGGGCCTGCGAGCAGGCTTTGCTGGTTTCTGTGAAACTTCGCAGAAGTCGGAATCCGCGGGGGAGGTGTGCTGGAGACCAGCTGGGCAGCCCCGATTGGGGTGGCGGGGGGGCGGGGGGGGGGGAACTTCGCTGCTACATGTGGGACGAGCTAGAGGAGGGGCTGGTTGAAGAGTACCATGGCGGGGCTGCTGAGGAGGCGAGAGAGGCAAGAAGGGGAGCCTAAAATCACCCCAGGAGGCCCGACAACCATCAGGCTTGTTTTGTTTGTTTCTGTTTTGTTTTTGCCTAAACTGGCTTTCGTGTGCTGCATCCAGGGAGGGCATCCCGGTGCTTGTGGGAACAGTCCCCCAGTGTCAAGGCAGGCTGAGGCGGGGCGGGGGGAGCCTGGCACGGCAACAGCACCCCTGATGCGCAGGAGAGTCCCAGCTCTCAGGCTTGTTAACCGCGGCTGCCCCCGTCCTGCTGTGGGCACAGTGCCTCTCTGCCTTCCCAGCCCTTGCCAGGCTCGTTGAGAGGATCCGAAGCCAACTGTCAGAAAGGAATCGCGGAAAAATAAAATCACAGTACACATATTCAGGGCAACTGTGTCGTTTTAGGATCTAAACTATTTTTTTGTTTTGTTTTGTTTTGTTTTGTTTTTTGTTTTTTTTTAGGATCTAAACTTATCTTTCTGTGGGGAGGAGGTCTACTTGGGCTAGGTGATAACCGCACACGGAACTTTCTTTTGCAGTGGGAGAAGGAGGGCCTATACCGGTGGCGCTCTGGGCTCACTCCTGGCTGTGTGCTCAGGGATTACTCCTGGTGGTGCTCCGGGGACCATCTGTGGTGCCAGGGATCGTACCCGGGTCAGACGCATGCAAGGCAAGCGCCGTACACATTATATTATCTCTCTGTCCCAGGTGATAAAATATTTAAACTCTGAAAGCGCTTCTTGGTCATAGAGTCTGTTGACATTGACTTGAATAGGGGCCCCCAGGAGATCATGCCTCCCTTGTCTAAGGTCCCTGAGACTGGTCCCCTGGACCAAGTTTCCTGCGAGGGGCCCCTTGTTAGAGACATCCACACCCTGCCAGGAATGGTCCCTGCAAGATGTTTTCATTCAGTAGCTTCAAGACTCTAAAAAGTGATATTACGGAGCCAGAGCAATAGTACAGCAGGGAGGGCACTTTGCCTTACATGCAGCCAATCTGAGTTCGATTCCAGGCATCCCATACGGTCCCCAATCACTAGGAGTGATCCGTGAGTGCAGAGCCAGGAGTAATCCCTGAGCACTGCTGACTGTAGCCCAAAATCACTGTATCACTGTCATTCCGTCAATCTTCGATTTACTCAAGCAGGCGCCAGTAACATCTCGATTCCTCCCAGCCCTGAGATTTTAGCAGCTTCTCCTTACTCGTCTTTTCCCAACAATTGGAGGCTCTTTCAGGGTCAGAGGAACGAGACCTATTGTCGTTACTGTATTTGGCATATCGAATGTGCCAGGGGGAGCTTGCCAGGCTCTCCAAGAGGCATAAATGGATAGGAAGTGTCTTATAATGTGTTGTGTGGCCACAAAGAAAGCCTGGAGCGTGGGAGCATGGCGATGGTTGGGTAGTGGAGGTCGGCTGCCGATGCTGGATCCCTTCTCTTACCCGCCTCACAGCCTGGTGTGGAGGAATCCGGTGGCATGGTTCTGGGGGCCTCCTTTTACGCTTCCGTCTGGGAGGAGCATCCGTGAGTTCTGGAGGGTAGCTGATGAGGAGATTATCAGGTACCCGCAGAGTGTGGCTTATTTGTGTGATCCCTGAGTCACCAGAGATGGGGGAAGCAGGCAGAGTAGCCCAAAATAATAATAATTTTTTTAACTGATGTTATTGGTGACACCCCTGCACGCACGCGCGCGCACACACACACACACACACACACACACACACACACACACTCACGAGTCAGGCTACAGCTATCTCAGAAGAGGCTCACCGAGGAGAGGGAGCATCAGGGCCATCACGGAGCACTGGTGGGCAGGCAGAGCACAGCAGAGGTTCTGCAGCCCGGGCAGGTAGTTCCAGTACGAGAGTCAGGGTCAGCGAACACACATGCTCAGTCCTTCCGGACAGGTTGCCCAGATGTGACAGAAAGGTACTCCAATGACACCCTTTGTGGTACTGCAGGAGAGGGCAGGGCCTGAGCCTCTACACATGTCCACAAGTCCCTGTGGCCGATCCCAAACTGAGCAAGGATGTCCATTCCATCGTTTTTGTTTTTGTTTTGTTTTTTGGCTAAACCCCAGGAAGAGTTGACTGGAAGGGTGAATCAGGCCTTGCAGCAAATCTGCTAGTTGGCGAGAGTGGAAGCTTTGGACCAAACAGGACCCGTGAATGTTTAGTTCTCTGTGGCGGGAAGCAATGCAGAGGCCAGAACAGTCAGGAGCCAGCCCGAGTCTCTGCCCAGGGCAGGGCTGTTGGTCAGTTGTCAGCGTCCCCCTCGTACCCTGAGCACCTAACTGCCCTTTCCCAGATGGCTTGCTGGACTCCGAGAGCCAATGAGATTCCAGGTTGTTTCTGTGTCTCTGTTCCAAACACCAGGAGGAGCATAAAGGGGAAGGGGCAAGGGGAAGAAGACGAACCCCCCACCTCCCCAGAGTCCCAGATAGCAGCCGCCCAAAATTTCATGGTGTTTGGTTGGTTAGTTTGTTTTTTTTTTTTCTTTTTGGGTCACACCCACTGATGCTCAGGAGTTACTCTAGCTCTGCACTCAGGAATTACTCCTGGTGGTGCTTGGGGGACTGGGGGACCATATGGGACACCAGAGATTGAACCCAGGTCGGCCACGTACAAGGCAAACGCCCTACCTGCTATACTGTCGCTCCGACCCCTGCCCGCAGTTTCCGACCCAAATGTGTGGCCCATCACCCCCGGCTTCAGGGGAAACTGTGGCTTGGGTTTCGTTTCACACTTTGGGCCTTAACCAGATTCTCTTAGAGGTAAGGAGAGGAGTGGGCGGAGGGTCTGGAAACTTCAGCTGGTCGCAATGCGCCTGCTGGGGTACAGAACATCTCCCAGGCATTTTTGTTCCAGCGTCACATTCCTAAGCCGCCTCGTGCCTGACATCTGCCTCCCTCCTGGGTCCACGCAGCTGCTGCTGGAGTCACAGCCGGCCCTCGTGCCAGCACAACCCATGGACCGCAGAAAACCCTGCTGCCTGAGCTGGTGGTGCGGGCGCTGAGCAGGGTCACCGCCTCCCATCCCTCTCTCAGGCCCAGGCCCTGCACCCAGCTCTTCCCTGCATGTCACTTCCATTTTCTCTCGCTCCGCCCTGGAGAGCGGCTGCGTAGCAGAAAGAGCCCTCTCTTGCGCACATCCCGCCCTTCTTGCTCAGGCACATTATCCCCAGAGTCAAGGCTGTAAATGAGTGAAACTGGCTCTTAAACCTACTTTTAAAAAAAAAAAATCCACAATGCTGCTGGAACCCGGGAAAGAGGAAACGAAATTCCATGGGAGCCCAGAGAATACGTCAGCCGAAAGCGCAGCCTGGTGCCCCCGCCCTGCCGCGCCCCCAGGTGCCCAGACAGTGCTTGCAGAATCTCGTCCCAGCAGAAGATGAGGATCCGGAGTTCGTGTTGGCAGTTTTTCAGACTGAATGGGTTTCAGTGGGTCTGTTTCCATGGAAAATGGATTTGAAGTTTCAAATAACAGACATTCAAAATCACTTTGGGGATAATAGCCTTTAGGATATTCCACGTTTGTATTCCACGTTCACATCTCTCGGGTTTGGGTTTTTTTTGTTTTTGTTTTTTTTTCCTCCCCTTGCCTTTTTCCTCATAGCATTTTCTTAAGGAAATTGTTTTATTTGTTTGGTTTGATTTGGGGCCACACCCGGTGGTGTTCAGGCTTTGCTCCTGGCTCTGCACTCAGGGATCACTCCTGGTGGTCTCAGGGAGCCAAGTGGGGTGCCCGGGATCAAACCCAGGTTGGCCATGTTTCAAGGCAAGTGCTCTAACCACTGTACTATTACTCTGGCCCCTCTTAACGGGAATTTTGAACAGATGAGAAGTGGAAAGAACAATATTGCGAATGTTCATGGATTTACTATCCAGATTCTTCTGTTGGCATTTTGCTGTTTTTGCTTTGTCACTTGCCTTTCTCTTATGCATTCATTTCATTCTTTGATAGAGGAAATAAGTTGCAGGCAGGAGCCAGAGAGAGAGCGCAGTGGAGAAGGCGTTTGGCTTATATGTAGCTAACGGCAGGACCCAGAGAGGGAGCATAGTGGAGAAGACACTTGCCTTATATGTAGCTAACCCGGTTTCACCGGCACTGCACGTGGTCACCCAAGCCTGGCCAGGTATGATCCCTGGACACAGAGCCAGGAATAAGCTCCGAGCACCCCTGAGCATGCCCCCACCACCACCACCTCCCCAGAAGAAGAAAGAATAGTTGCATCTGTACACATCACCCTTAAGCTCTTTAGCACAAAAATCATTTAACTGGAGCTTGTTGTTTTGTTGTTTTTTTGTTTTGTTTTGCTTTGTTTAATTATGTGAAATACACAGATCTTCAGGGAGTTTGAACCAGCCCATAAGTTCCCAAGATGCAGCCCAGAGGCACCTCACATCCTCCCCTGGTCAGATGCCCCCCTCACCCCCCTTGAGGCTATTGTTGTCCTCAGTGGCAGCTGCATCCAGCACGCGGGGACTCACCGTCCACTGCCGCTTGCCCGGTTTCGGGGGAAGCCGTCGCTCCCCCCACGCGGATGCTGAGGTTCTCCCGTGTTGTCTCTGTGCCTTGGCTGCTTGTTCCCATTTATTGCCAAGTCGCGTGGTGTGATAGACGTTTCTTTTTCATTCCCTCTCTCGGCAGACCATGTCCAGGTCAGCGCCATTAGGACTGGAGCGGCCCCTTCATAATCTGATGCTCTCGTTCCTCTGACCACATGCCCGGGGGAGAATCCCTGAGTCCTGTGGGCGCTGCTCACATTCTTAGTCTTAGGCCCTGGAGCAGGGGGAGAGACCCACAGGGCGCCCACAGGGCGCCCACAGGGCACAAACGCGCCTTCTCCAAGTCGGGACCAGAAACTTACATCTCCCAACTCGGTTCCGATGCTCTTTAGGCCTCACTTCCTATCTTGCCTGGAGAACAGAACCCAGAGACCGAGCCGCTTCCTGGGGAATCTGTTGTGGTATCCGTGTTAGCTCACTAGACCTGGTCATTAGCTCTCCCCACTTGCGTTTGGGGCAGCCCCCCCCCGGGGTACTCCCGGGACACCGCTCTGGTCATGCTATCCTCCGTCCAGGCCTGTAGGCCGCCAGTGATCTGTCCAGAATTCATTTCCCCTGGTTCTCTCTTACCTCCTCCTCACCACAGTCTGGCCCATCCAGACCTTGTGGGGGTCGGCTCTTGCCTCTTGGTCTCTGCCACAGCTGACTCCCAGCAAGGGTCTTGTTGGGATGTGAACCCCTGAGCCCATTAAACTGCTGGCCTTGGACTAAGTGTTGCAGGTAGAGGGGCGATGTGGGTGAGCCCGGGTGCCTCTCACCCTGATCCAGGGAGATGGGTGGAACGGAGCGGATTCTGCCTGGTCTCGGCACCCTGGGGACCCACAGGATAAGAGATTCGCCATGGGACGACCGCTGGAAAACTCGACCAGATGAGACTATTTCCCATGTCCCTTGTAGTGTAATGAAGATTAAGTGCTTTAAAAAAAATAATTGGGGGGGGACTGGAGCCGTAGCACAGCAGGTGCGATGTTAGCCTTGCACACGGCCGACCCGGGTTTGATTCCCAGCATCCCATATGGTCCCCCAAGCACTGCCAGGAGTAATTCCTGAGTTCATGAGCCAGGATTAACCCCTGTGCATCGCCAGGTATGACCCATAAATAAATAATTGGGGGGGGTATAAGTTTTTTTTTTTAATACTTATACGGAAAATACTCAAGCGTTACTCTCTTGGCACTGACTTTCTAGCCAGGGCAGGCTGAGAGGCAGGTTTCTCTTCCTCCCTGAGTGTCTGGTTTCTTCTCGCTAGGTGGGGAGGAGCAGTCCAGAATGAGGGGGACCGACCTGGGCTCGAACCTGCAGCGTGTGCACAGGGCAGCATAGTCGGTCGCTAAGAACCACTGCTGTGTATCGAGTCCCCAGCCCAGCGCCTGCCCCAGATCCAGGATCCAGCGACTGATGGGGATTCTGTGTTCTCTGTTAAAGTGGGCTATATATAGACGCACACCCAGCTCCATCTGCCTTGAGAAGAGGGCTTGATTGACTCTGCATCGGTATTCAGCGGCCGTGGCCGCGCACGCAGGCCTGCCTCTTCTTGGGCTACTACCACATTCCTGACCAGGCAGATGTCTGTTAGGATGAAATGTAAAAAAAAAGGAAAAAATAATAATAAAGGGCCGAGGAGTGTAATGTTATGGCTTGATTTGACAAGCTCCCCCTCTGCTCCTTCCGCTGCCGGGCACGGCGAAGCTTCATCTGTATTCCAGCACGCCACTACGGAAGTCAGGATCGATCTAATTAGGGTGTTTGAAGCACCCTGTTTGCTCCTGAGTCTCACCAGCAGGCAGGACGTCTGTCCATCTGGGGCTGGGAGAAGTGGGCAGCGAGGGTCTGCAGTAGAGCGGCGCTGACTTTTCATCTTAGAAATGAGAGGACGGCGGTGTATGATTTCCTTCGGACAAAAGAGCTAATGGCCTTGGATGTTTCAGGGAAACAAAGGTGGCTCTGCCGCGTGGCCGTGAATTTTTAAAAGGGTCCTGCAAAATCTTCCCAAGGATGGGCCTGATGGTCCAAGTCCCGGGACCCTTTCTGCCCCAAGAATAGAACTCGGGGCTGACTCATCGCTGTCTCACCCGGTCGGACCACTGCAAAGCAGATCTGGTTCTGAATGAAGCTGGGAGGGCAGAAAGAGCCAGAAGGTGGTCCCAGTCAGCAGGGCTGGTGAAGTATTTAAACGTCAGGCCTCCGGGGTGTGATGAAGCCGTCGTTTGTGCTTATCCGTTATCCTCGCCCCAGTCCTTCCCAATCTCCTTACCTTCTATCCGCCCTCTGTTGCATATACTCCATGGTATATGCCGGTGAATGCTCCTCTAGTTATTAAGCTCATAAGGGTGAGTAGTGTGTTTGCCTTGCACACAGCTGATCTGGGTTCACTCCCTGGTACCCACCAGAAGTGAACCCTGAGCACAGCTGGAAATGGCCCCAGAGCAAACAAGCCAACCAACCAAAAACCTCGCGAAGAAAGGCCTTCTTTATTTTTTCTTCAAGATCATGTGGTGGGTTTTCGATTCTAACCACAAATGATTACCAGGGCCAAGTACTGTTTTGCTTCTTTCTTTTAAGTTAAAAGGTAGGACCATCTCCCTTCGCTGTGCTGTGCACTTCAATTCATAGTGCAGTGCCTCTCGGCCATCTGAAGGTTGCCCTGAATCTCGCATTACTCAACTTCTCAGGAAATCACCAGGAAGCACTTTAAGTTCTTATGGGATTTAAGAGGGAATGGAGTTGGCCTTGCTCCATCCTAGGGTTCAAACAGATCTCGGGTTGTAGAAAAATAACCCTACCGGCAAAGAAGTCCCAGCCGTCTGAGTTCTGCTGTTCTCAGCAGGGGTTCACAAGGACGGCCTGGGCAGGCGAAAATGTGGTCCCTGGCCAACGTGTGATCAGAGTGCCATGTGGAAGGGGTTGGGTGATGGTCTTGACAGGTGCCTAGGGGAGAGAATCACATGAGATGCCACCGAATCTCGAACTAATGTCTGCCGAGGGCAGTTTAATAGATAAAAGGAACCACCCGTAAGACTCAGCCTAAACAGCGCGCCCATGGTATAGTTTAAGCAGCTCTGGAAGCATCCGAGGCGAGCTTTAAGTGGAAGTCTGTTGGATCAGAGAAAACCACGCTGGGTTCATTATTTCACTTGGTGTTTCTGGAGCAGGTCCCAAGGGTCCACTCCCTCGTGTGCCCACTGTCTTTCCCAGCAGCGGGACACTGAGCAGCCTAGTTCTGTGGAGGTCTGGATAAGCGCTCCTCGTCAAGAAGGATGATATTAATCTGTTGGGATTCGGCTCTTACTGAAAGACTCACAGTGGGTAAATTGCTGATCCACTTACTACTTTGCACCAGTGACTAATACCCTCAGAAGTCAGTCTGGTTGGGCCATTCTGGAAAGATCTTTGATCCGCATAGACTCCGTCAAGAGTTCTTAGAACTGGGGATGTGGTTCATGTGGTCTGCACATGCTTTGCGTGTTCAGGGTCTTGGGTTTGAATCCTGGTATACTATACCCCCTCTTCTTCACCCCAGCATCCCGGGGTCCTATGGGACCTGCACAACCAAAAGACTCTAAATGGGGCTGGAGAGATAGCACAGCGGGTAGGGCATTTGCCTTGCACATGGCCGACCCGGGTTCGATTCCCAGCATCCCATATGGTCCCCTGAGCATTGCCAGGAGTGACTCGTGAGTGCAGAGCCAGGAGGAACCCCTGTGCATCGCCAGGTGTGACCCAAAAAGAAAAAAAAAAAAGACTCTCAAGTACTTCTTGTGATTCAGTTGCAGATTTTGAGTCTGCCGACTCTCAGCACCACCACTGGGGCTTGTTGTTTGTTTGTTTTCATTTTTAAATTTTATTTTCACAAGGTTGTTCACATTAATTGATTACATTCAATATTTCACCGCCAATCCCACCACCATTATACCTTCCCGCCACCATTATTTCCAATTTTCCCACCACCATTCAAGCCTGCCTGCCACAGGCAGGTGCTAGATAATTTATTTTCTGTTGCTTATTATGAATGTCGTGAGGTGTTGTGCAGCCGCTTTTGCATCCACGTGCTCCTGGAATTCTAAAATCGTAAATGGTTGAGGTCCGGAGCCATCTCTGTAGGGAGGTAATCATTTTGAGATTCATTTATGAGTTTCTGGATCATTGAGGCACTTTTAAATCCGTGGCTGTGACAGCCAGGACATCAAAGGAGCAGGGAGACAGGAAAGGATGGTCCATCCTTGCCCCCACCATGCAGCCTGGAGTCTTGAGTCCCTGGTCCCACGTACCTGGATTTTTTCTTCTGGAAGTTTGTGGCTACCGGGGGTTCATTTGGAGTGGGCGGAGAGAGGACACCCGCTCCATGTGAGGGGCCCCGGTGAAATTGGCTCAGCAGGGTCTCTGGAGAGATCTCTAGGGAGCTGCTGTCTTCCGGAATTCACTGCTGAGTCTCCATTGTTGTTTGATTTTTATTTGTGGGCCACACCTGTTTGTGCTCAGGGATCACTCCTGGTGGTGTTCATGGGACCATGTAGGGTGCCAGAGATTGAACCCAGGTTGACTGCATGCAAGGTAAGTGAGTGCCTTGCCCATGGTACTGTCTGGTGTTCTCAGTATTACTTTTTTTTTCCCTTGGGGGCAGGCAGAGGGTGGCGGACATGTAGCCAAACCAGTGGAGTTCAGTGCTTATTTCTGACCCCTAAGCCCAGAAGTCATTCCTGGCAGAGTTCAGGGGACCATAGGAGGTGCCAGAGATCAAACCTGGGTCAGCCACCTTGTAAGACAAGTGCCTCACCCTCCATGCCTGCCTGGCCCCTCAGCATTACTTTCGTTTGTTTGGTTTTTGGGTCACACCTGGTGATGTTCAGGGGTTCCTCCTGGCTCTGCACTTAGGGATCACTCCTGGTGGTGCTCGAGGGACCATGTGGGATGCCGGGGATGGAACCCGGGGCAGACACATGCAAGGCAAATGCCCTACCCACTGGTTTATCTCTCCAGTTCCTCAACATTACTTTTTTTTTTAAATTAGTGAAACACCATGAGGTACAGTTGTAGACTTTGGAACTTTCCTGCTTGGGTTTCAGTTATACAATGATCAAGTACCCATCCCTCCACCAGTGCCCATTCTCCACCACCAATGATCCTAGTAGCCCTCCCACACCCCACCCCACCCCGCCTCTGTGGCAGGGCATTCCCTTTTGCTCACTCTTTCCTTTAGGGTGTTGTAGTTTGCAATAGAGGTATTGAATAACCATCGTCAACATTACTTTTGACCCAACCTTTGACCTTATTCTTTATTGGGACAGTTGTTTCCGTCCTTGAACCACCAGCAGAGTTGAATTAAGATTTGAGTCTGCTTCTCCGTCAGCGCTGAATGTTTTGGAGTTCTGACCCTAGAGACATAAACTCTTAGCCCCCTGGCATGCACCCAAGCGTTTAGCCCGTGACTAAGCCCTGAAGAGGCCCGGAAGGTGGGCCGGAAGCAGCTGGCTGTCTTACCCGTTGAGCTGGGCACCCAGCGGGCAGGGCCTTCCTGGCCCAGTTTTAGCCCTAGCTCCGCACTACTCCATCAGCAACCCCCACCTCACTGTCCACTACGGGGACATGTAGGTTCACGTGGTCATCATGTCCTTGGAGCCTTGGATTCTGAGAGACAGGTAGAAATGGGGGCAGTATGGGAGACAGGACGGATGGAGACCCCCATGTGTTTTGCTGCTCGTGTGCCGGCCTCGGAGGCTGTTCTCCGCCGTGGGCATCCCCACAGCCGCCCGTCTGTGTTGACAGCCCCATGGCCATCCTCCCCTTCCATATCCCCCTGTCGAGATGATGGAGGCACCGAGCGGTGCTGGCCAGCCGATAAACCTGTTATCTCCGCAGCTCTGCACGCCGGCAGCTCTCCCCGTCTCCTTGGTGCATGAAAAATGGACACCACCTTGGGCTGAAATCTGTTCCTAGGGAAGCTACATTTATTAGTAGCTAATGAAACCGTGTGAGTGTGTGTGTGCGTGTGTGTGTGTGTATGTCTACGTGTGTACATGGGTAAAACTTGGGGTAGCTTGAGGGGTTTTCTGGCCTGACAGGCACCAGGGACCTACAGCAGACATAATAATACCCCCAGTGAGAGAGACAGACGGAACACGGGCAGCTTGTGTCTCCTCACACTGACAGCCTGCCCTTCACGTCCACTCCCAAGCTCCTGCAAATGTCATTTGTTCTTAGTGTCGATACCACTGCAGTCCCTCAAGCTACCTCCTGCTGTCGTCCAGGATGAGCCATGAAAAGGCCTGTGACTGGGACCCGCTGCCCCCAAACCAAGATTCCATACGTGACCTACTACTCCTTGAAAATTCGGGTGACTGGTCTCCTCCCTGCTGTCTGCACCCACCCATCATTGGGACGATACTATAAAGATCAGCGTCCCACAGGCCTTGCTCGTCCATCATCATCTACAGGACTAAAGTTACTAAGAAACTCTCGTCCCTTGTTTGTGGGACTGCCTACGACCCAAAGTCACTTCTTTATTCAGACTCTGGTCAAGGTTGCTTCTGGAAAGAGTAATTCAGTGAGGGTGGAGGGGGAGAGAGAAGAGATGCTATTCATGTCTGACTCCGTATGGCTTTTAGCTTCATTTTTCTCTCTCTAAAAGTATTGGGCTTTGGGGCTCGGTTGATAGCACAGCAGGTAGGGCGTTTGCCTTGCATGCGGCCGACCTGGGTTCGATTCCCACCATCCCATATGGTCCCCTAAGCACCACCAGGAGTGATTCCTGAGTGCATGAGCCAGGAGTAACCCCTGTGCATCATTCATTGTGACCCAAAAAGAAAAACTATTGGGCTTTATCATCTACATTGCTCTCCTTGGTTGGTGAGAGTCCAGTGTGCCTCTCGTTTGGTCAGTGAGCCCACGTGAAGCACCCGGTCAGGCCTTGTGTGCTTATTTTCGGTTTCTTTGCTGTTCTTTCTTTGAAGCAATTATGATTGATGACCATTTATTTGAATATGGGAAGCACATAGCACAGTGGGAAAAAGATTCATTTGCAGTCAGACCTCTGGGGTCCGAGTCTGGGAGCCTAACACTTACGCAAGGACAGAACCTTCGATCAATTAACCAGCCCCAACCGTGGCTCCTGCATGCCTGTCAAGTGGTGCTTCCTCCTAGCTCGGTAGTGGGATTCAGTGAAGAAAAAAAAAAAATCCCTGTATACAGACTCAAATAAGCCCACTGTCATAAATACACAATAAAAATGGTGACAGTTATTATTGTAGCCTACTTACTTTTGAATAGGATTTTGAAGCAGCTTACAGCAAAACAATATGGTGATACTAAATCATAGCTTTGAATAATAATTCGTCACAAGACAAATGTCAAACCCACGAAAATATTTGCAGCATATCTGACAAAAGGGTAATCTTAATTTACAAAGAGCTGTGAGGAGCCAAAATTGGCAAAGGATAAGCCGGGCAAAAAAAAAACACAAATGATCAGCAAGCAAAAGAAAAAGGTGCTTGCCCTGATTTATTGCAGGAATAAAAACTTGCTAATCAAAGTATGTATTTTCATATACCAACTTGTCATAATCTCTGAGTTGGACAACATCCAATTTAAGTGAGGATATGGAAAAAAGCTACTTTTATAATACTAACATAATGAGGCTTCCAATCTCGGCATGTGTTCTGTAGATGTGTATGTGTGTGTGTGTTTGCTTGTTTATGTGTCTATATTACACACATCCCAAGAAGAGGTGTATAATTCATAGACAATTTGTCAGTGTCTCTCGGTCTTTTAACACTTGATATGTAGATTCTTTTTTTTCCTTCTTTTTTTACTTTTTTTTGTGTTAAATGAACTCAGGCGTCACCTGTGTCAGGCAGGCTCGCGCTCTCTCTCTCTCTCTCTCTCTCTCTCTCTCTCTCTCTCTCTCTCTCTCTCTTTCTCTCGCTCTGTCTGTGAGCTATACCCTGGTCTGTCAGTACCTCTGAGCACATCCATTAGGGAAAAAGGAGTATGAGAAAATAAAAATGTTAGTCAGTGCTCAGTAACTATATATCGAGAACACTGTATGCCTTTTTGTGTGGAGTTTTGCTTTTATCATGTATAGCCATTGATTTTTATTTTAAAATTCATTGGTGGCAAATGGAGATAATCAGTAATAAAGTAATGAAAGAAATTGCTTCCTGTGGCCGAGCATAAACTCTTCTTGAGCTTCCTATGAACTGAGGCAGAAAGGGGAGCCTCGAAAGAAGCACAAACATTTCCCTGGCAAGGAAGAAGGTTTTCCAAATCTTGGTCCCAAAAGGATTGGTCTAGATCCCGATCTGGATCGGCCAGAGAAGTGGTGGTGTGTGGACACAGGGGCCCACTGTGTGTCTGAAGGGTAGATGGTCACGTGGTCCCCCCTCACATGGGTGGGGCTGGAGGGCACCGTGGTCAGTGGAATGGTCAGTGGGAGGACAGATGGCAGATGGCCTCAGGCTCCTGGGGGGGGGGGGAGAGACAGGACAAGGTAGCACACAGTGTCAGAGCCCTTTGCCTTGGGTGACAAAGGTGAGATTACCAAATGGAGGGAGGGCCAATGACCAGGTGGGCCCAAAGTAATGGACATTGGTGGGGGGTGTAGGGGGACTTTGGAAGGAGGGAATGCAGTAGCTTTGTACAGCAAAGCCGTAAGTGCGAACACTAGTGTCACTATTACAACCACGTTATCTATACCAGGAAGAAAATTAATTACAAATAAATGGATCTGATCTTGCCTCTCCCCATTTTAGAATTTACTGGGGTGGGCTCCATCCTTGTGACATTTCTCTCTGGTCCAGTCTTGACCCACCTGATTGGCCTCTCCTCCAAGTGACCTTTCGATGTCTGTGGGACCAGAGAGACAGGACAGTGGGGAGGGCACTTGTCTGGCACGCCCCTAACCCGGGTTCAATCGCCAGCACTCCACGTGGTTCCCCAAACACCACTTGGAGTGATCCCTGAGTGCAGAGACAGGATAAAACCCTGAGCACCACCCAGTGTGACCCAAAAAAGCCAAACTGACTTCTGTCTGGAATGGTCTCTTTTTTTTTTTTTTTGCTTTTTAGGTCACACCCGGCGATGCACAGGGGTTACTCCTGGCTCTGCACTCAGGAGTTACTCCTGGCAGTGCTCAGGGGACCATATGGGATGCTGGGAATCGAATCCGGGTCTGCCGCGTGCAAGGCAAATGCCCTACCCGCTGTGCTACTGCTTCAGCCCCTGGAATGGTCTCTTATCTAATTTGGGACCATGGCTGTTGTTGGTGTGTGTCAGTGTGTGTATGAAGATTTTCAGTTCTTCGTTATCCAGATACCCAGTGGGATTCCAAGGTCGGTTCCCCTGAGACCCCCAAGCCTGCCTCCTCAGTGATGGAGCTTGTCACCACCTTGTCACCATGATTGTTGGTTTGTCGGC
This sequence comes from Sorex fumeus, assembly GCF_029834395.1. Lineage (NCBI taxonomy): Eukaryota > Metazoa > Chordata > Mammalia > Eulipotyphla > Soricidae > Sorex > Sorex fumeus. The sequence continues at coordinate 8,648,003 of NW_026606101.1, read as the reverse complement.
CCCCCCAGGTGAGGGGCTCCACCTGCCCCTGAGAGAGAACCTGGGAATCAGATCAGATGCCCTTTCACTATGTGGAAGATACGGGGGCGGAGGGGGGGGGAGGGACTCGTGAGGAGGAAGACCAGGAGCTTGGTTTTTAAAGGCTCTGTTTTAAGTACCTGGTCTATAGCCACATGGTGAGGGCGGATTTATGGGGAAAGGCGAGTCTGTGTTCAGATCACAGGACCCCTGCTAGACTCAGGTTTAGGAGTCATCGGCGAACACAAGGTTTGTAATGCTGTGGAGTAGATGAACAGCCCAGGGAGAGGAGCATAGGCGGAAGAAGGGAGTCTTGGGATGGAATGACTCCAACATTAAAAGGAAGCGGGGTGGCGGGGGCTGGAGCCATAGCACAGTGGGAAGGGCATTTGCCTTGCACATGGCCGACCCAGGTTCGATTCCCAGCATCTCATATAATCCCCTGAGCACCGCCAGGGGTAATTCCTGAGTGCAGAGCCAGGAATAACCCCTGTGCATCACCAGGTGTGACCCAGAGAGCAAAAATTAATTAATTAATTAATTAAAGGAAGGAGATGTAGAGGGCCAGATTAATAGCACAACGGGTAGGACACCTGCCTTGTACACAGCTGACCCGGGTTCAGTCCCCAGATCCCCTATGGTTTCCTGAGCACCACCAGGAGTCATTCCCGAGTGCAGAGCCAGGAGTGACCCCCAAGCGTCGCTGAGTATGACCCAAAAACAGAGAGGAAGAGGACATAGAGAAACGAGGAACGCCTGCACTGGGAGGGGGCAAACGCCAAGGTAGCAGCACTGCAGATTTTAATTAGCGGTTGGTCGAGTGGCTTTTTGAGCATCCATGATGATGTTGGTATACAGAGATGCTCGGGTCTCAGTTTCCAAACAGGTGATTCAAAATAAACTTTGCTCTGCCGTTCCTCCCTGAGTAGAATTCCGCTGCCTGCCCTTCAAGGTCATTATACTTGATTTTTAACAGTTCTTTTTAAAGAAAAGAATCTCTTCACAGTCAAAGCCTATAATAAACCCTTCAATTACCCTCTTCTTCCCAAGGTAGGAGAAGAGAAATCCTTGGGTTATCTGAACCCAGAAAGCATCGCTGCCTTTTCTGAAGTGCTCACGGTCCAGCTGCCTGGAGACTGGATCCCTTCCTAGTTCTTATCCAATTCTAGGATATTTATTTGCAAATGGGAAGAGGCAACTTGAGAATATGCCAGAACTTGTCCCATTTGTTTCTAAGTCCTCATCTCGTGGCCGGTTTCCATACTCTAGTCCCAGGTTAAAATGAATATGTGGGTAAGAGGAGAGGGAAAGTGTTGTAGACAATAAAAGTCGATTAATTTCAGGCAAAACAGAAGTAAGTCGAGGGGCTGGAGAGATAGCACAGCGGGTAGGACGTTTGCCTTGCACGCGGCCGACCCGGGTTCGATTCCCAGCATCCCATATGGTCCCCTGAGCACCGCCAGGAGTAATTCCTGAGTGCAGAGCCAGGAGTAACCCCTGTGCATCGCCAGGTGTGACCCCAAAAAAAAGCAAAAAAAAAAAGTCGAAATTTTCTTTCCATTCACCTGCCCCAGCTATCTTGGAGGATATGGTCCCTCGGGCCGACGTCCAACGAGGCTGGTGCGGTAGAAGATCCGTTTCCCGGTGACACGGTTTTGTTTCTTAGTGATCAATAACGAGAGGGCTTGGGCAGCCCAGGCGGCTCTCACCATGCGTGTCCTCCTCTCTTCTCCCACCCCAGAGCACGTCTGTTCCATCCTGGCCTCCCTCCTGCGCAACCTGAGGGGGCAGCAGCGAACTCGGCTTCTGAATAAATTCACCGAGAACGACAGCGAGAAGGTGAGAGCCGCCCCCCCCCCAAACTGCGTCCCCGCCCCAACCCACCCCGCTGCCCCTGCTCCACGCCCAGCCCCACTGCTTCCATTGCGTTGGCTCCTCCGTGACTCTGCCTCACCCCTGCAGTTGCATGGTCGCTAAGTGACACCTTGGGGATGGGCGGGGAGGCTGTCAGCCAGCACTCCAGGGGGATTGTTAGACCCAGGGAGGAAGGGGTCTAAGAGGGTTCTTGTGGTTGGAGGAGGGACAGGGGTGGGTAACACAACCTGGCAAAATGATTAAGATCATCACATGACTTTGCTTAGGTTCAGGCCTCTGTGCCCAGAGAGAGAGATGGTGCAGAGGTGAAGGCACTGGGCCTTGCGTGCTGCAGACCCTGGTCCCCCACCCAAGTACCGCTGGGAGTGACCCCTGACCACAGAGCCAGGAGTATGATCTGAGCACCGTTGGGTGTAGAAAACAACAGCCAACTATGCCCAGGCCTCCGGGTTTGAGCCTGGTGTTGCTACTTGCAAGCTATGCACCACTCTGAACCTCTTTTTTTCTGGCTTTGACGTACGAGCCTCGACGTGGTGGAAAGGGGATGAAATGAGCTCTTCCTTGGGGGTAGTGATGAAAGTGAAGTTGATGGAGAGAAAAATGGTGGAGCTTGACCTAGATGAGCTGGAAAACATAACAGTGCTCCTGGAAATGGGAGCAGATGTCAGGGTGGGGATGTTTGTGTGTGCTGGGGATTAAACCCTGGGCCTTGTACACTCAGACTAGACTCGTGCACACCACAATCACTAAACTCCATCCCCAGCCAACTGTGATACATTTGGCCACGGGGTGACAGCCAGAGGTGGTTGGGGGCTATTCTTGCTATTCTTGGTGGTGCTTGGGGGACCATATGTGGTGCCAGGGTTTGAGCAGGGATTGGCCCCATGCAGGGCCTTACCTCAACTGCCTCTCTAGCCAGTATACTTTGTTGTTTGTTGGGTTTTGAGCCACACCTGGCTGTGCTCAGGGATTGCTCATGGTGGTGCTTCAAGGACCACATACATCCAGGGCCAAGGATCAAACCCAGGTTGGCTGTCTGCAGGTGCCTTACCCACTGTACTATCTCTCTGGCCCCCAACGACAGTACTTTTAACAGCAATACATGCAGCGATTTATGGTTGGGTAATTCCAGCAGATACCTTTGACTGTTGCATTTATTCTACAGCAGTGGTGGTTTCTCCACTTGCAGTTTTCACTCCCGTTTACACATAAGGAAACTGAAGCACAGCCATGATATGTGATTTGCCCAAGATCCAAGGAGAGCTAAGATCTGAACCCAGGCTGCCTGAGTCCAGAAAAGCTATGTCTTTCTCAGGTTGGGCAGAAATAGGAAATTTCAGATAGGTAAAGATTAAAGACCAGGGGCTCCCCCCTTCCCGCCCCCTTCTAATACAATTGTCTCTTTCTTTCCTGTGTCTAAGTTGAGACTAGTTTGGTTTATTTGTTTTCCCTGCTCTGGAGAATTGCTGCAGACAGTCCCCCTGAGCCCACTTCCTGCCCTTGTCCCCACACTGGCCAGCAGTGTGGAGGCCAGTCAAGAGCCCAGCAGGTTAGACTGGAGAGTATGGCAGGAACCTTGTCACCTCATGACAGACACCCCTTCACTTCTCTGCTTCAGTTTCTTCATCTTCAAAACTGGGGGTTACAATCTCTCTCCCCTGCTATGATGTCATGGGTTGGTCTTTTGCAAGGTGAGGAGGGGCGTTCCTTAGGTTTAAAGAAAATAACAGCTACAAAAATACTTTGCGCACTGAAACAGCATGGTAGTTACCATAGAAAGTTTGCTCGAAGTCTTTCTGCAAACTCTTCTGATGCCATGTTGAAGCAACAATCCATTATTAATCAATTTCAGCTCCTGGCATACATTTTGCCAGGTTTGCCAAGAACCTGGGCATTGCCAGTTTGAGTTTTTTAAAAATAAATGGGCTAGACATCTAGGCTGGTTGCACTTTTTGGAAGTCTTAGAAAATAAAATTTCCCGAGCCCACCCAGTGCTCCTCAGGCCATGATTGAAGCATGACTTGGACTGAGTTTAAAATTTATTTTTTAACTTACTACTGAGCAGAAGTCAAGATTTTTTTTTAAGTTGCCAGAGGAGTTTTTCTTACACTCTCTCCTGATTCAGAAGTAACTGAAGAGATGCTACTCAGACCTTTTTCAAAAAAAAAGAAAGATCAGCTCTGGGGCAAAGTCTGAACATGAAAGGCTTCAGTGCGAAAAGAGAAATTTCTAGAAAGTTCTAAGTGAATATCAAATAGGTGGCTTCAAGCTCCTTCACTCTGCCAGAAGGGATTGGAATTTCTGTTTGTTTTTAACGGTTCAGATTCCTGGGGAGGCCTGTGCCCCCGTTGGGGCCTGGGCCCGCTCTGGGGCCGGATCCATCCAGGGGGTCTGCTTTGTTCTGTCCGCCCTCTCGCCCGTCCGAGATGCCATCCTGAGCTGAGCTCGCCGGGGCGTTGGGGGGCGCAGAGAGACAATGAGATGAAGCGGAGAGAGAAGTGCCTTCATTCCCCTGCCCTGCCGCTCTCCCTCCCCACTCAGGCCCGTGGCGCTCTCTCTCTCTCCCTCTCTCAGGTCGACAGGCTGATGGAGCTGCATTTCAAATACCTGGATGCAATGCAGGTGGCTGACAAGAAGATCGAGGGGGAGAAACACGTGAGTGCCCCTGCCTAGTTTTCCGTGAGAGACTGGCGTGCTCCTTCTGACCCCTCCACTCCCGGGATGGTCAGGACAAAGGCGCCCACACGTGTCCCATGGCGACCCTCGTGTTGTAAGCGACCCTCCTGTTGTAACCAGTCCCCCTGTGGTTGTCACTGCCCCGGCGGAGAGGAAAGATGACACAGCAGGACGGGCATTAGGGCACAGGCCACGTACCCTTCACGTACATTTGAAGCCCGGCCCTTTGATGTGTCGCTGCCTGCCATGGCTGGGCAGGTCTCGTCCACGCACGTGCTGATTCTGTGTCAGATGGGGAAGGGTGGTCACAGGTGCTCAGAGCCCAGAGTGAATGCATACGTAATGGTGTCAAGTTCCCTTAAATGCCAGCCCTCATTTCTTGCTGAAGGAGGCGAGGGCTGAAAGAATGCAGTCACCTGGGGGCTGGAAGGATGCAGTGACTTGAGAACTGGAGGGAAACTGGAGGGATATAGTGGCCTGGGGGCTGGAGGGATGCAGTGACCTTGGAATGGACTGATGCAGTGACCCGGCGGCAGGAGGGATGCAGTGACTAGAGGCTTGAGGGATGCAGTAACCAAGAACTACAGGGATGCAGTGACCCAGGGGTTGGAAGGATAGTGTTCAGGAGCTGGTGGGATGTAGTTACCCTGGGCTGGAGGGATGCGGTGACCCTGGACTGGGGAGATGCAGTGACCAGGAGCTGGAGGAATGCAGTGACCCTGGGCTAGAGGGATGCAGTGACCCTGGGCTGGAAGGATGAAGTAACCAGGAGCTGGAGGAATGCTGGTGACCAGGAGCTGGAAGGATGCGGTGACCCACCGTCCGAGTACAGTTCATTTGTTCCTCCCCACCCACTCTGCCCCTTCACAGAGAACCCCTTCGTGCAGGGGTAGCAGTGAGTAGGGCTCTGCTCCTTGTTCTTCCTTGTTTGGAGATGCTTTGTGCTCCCAGGCATGGCCTGGCCGGGGGTCTCTCTTCTTTCCTGCTCTAGTGCTCGGCTCCCAGTGAGCAGCACAGATGAAGCACTGTAGACTGGGCCTCCGCATGCCCCGCCTCCTTGATTTTGTTCTTGGAGTTCGCGTTTCTGTCTTTTCTTCCCTTTACGGTCCACTCCTGTGTGATGCACACTTGGTGATTGTTGAAGTGCCAGAGTGACGCATGAGTCCTCTTCACCTGAATTATAATTAGAAACAAATCGAAGTTTCCGTAGGCTTTTGTAGTGCAGCACCCTCATGACAATTGGGACTCCTGCCAGGACAGAGCCCCCCCAGGCCCCCAATATCCATCCACTAGAGGAGATTTTCAGGGTAGAAGGAATAGTAGTGGGGAGTTGGGGGCCCGGGACCTTGAGTGCAGAGCCACAAATCATCGCATCCCCTTGTGGCACCCCCGATTCTTAGCTGGATTGTGGTATCAGCAGAGGTGCTGTCCGGGACCCCCCACCCCCACGTCACGTCTCCCCGCGACTCCGGCCAGCGGGCTCTGGTGAGCGAGCTTTGTCAGCTGCCCGGCTCTGAGAAGGACTCGATGAGCAGCCGCGGGAGAGGGCATGCCTGGCTGCATGGCCTCCTTTGTGAAGAACAGCCAGGCAAGATCAAATAAAAGTAGACGTGGGGCTGGAGCCGTGGTACAGCCGGTAGGCTGCCAGGCTTGCACCCGGCCGACCCGGGTTCGATCCCCAGCTTCCCCATCTGATTCCCTGAGCTCTGGTGGGGCCCAAAGACAAACAAGTAGGCATCAGGTGGCATTCCCCAACCCCTTGCATTTGGGGCTCTGCCGATTCCAGCCTCTGAGGCCTGGGATGGGTGCGTGGTCCCCTGGGAGCTCTGGTTTTGGCACCGGCACCAAGGAACTGCCCAGGTCACTCTGAGGACAAACGCGCCAGCAGGTGAGACACCTGCACCTTCTCGGGCTCGGTGTGGTCCCCCTCCTCCCCAAATGGTTCTCCTTTTCCAGAGGACACGCTCCCTGCCGGGTGCGCCAGAGAGCTCGCCCCAGCAGACCCAGGTGTCGGCACCAGCAGAGATTTGTGTGAGTTGAAACCAGTGCCGAGGGGGAGGCCGAGTCGGCTCCTGGGCCATGGGGAGCCTGGCTCTGTGCCCACGCGCATCCGTGTTCCACGTTGATGAGGGTGTGGGATTAATTAGCCCCGGATGGGGAGAGTCACCACAGCCCCTCTGCCCAGCTGAGCCTGGACCCGAGTCTGCAGCCTGGTGGGGGGGGGGGGGGGGGGGTGCTGGTCATTCCCTGGCAAGCATCTGCCGCCTCCATGCCAAGGCTGCTGTGCTGGGCCCCAGCCAACACGCCAAGGCCACTGGTGCTCTGCAGCGTGGCTCGGCCTGACCCCGCCGCGCTCGGGCCCCATCCTGGCAGGGTACACACCTCCAAGGTGGGAGGTCAGTGGGGACCGTCCCCCGCTTTCCCTGCTCCTCCCATCAGCGGCAAACAGCGTGTCACCTCGCCCCGCCATCCATTAAACTTCCATGGCCGACCTCCCTGGCGAGCTCAGCAAATATTTGTTGACTTGAATTGGATGCTTATTTTCCCGCCCTCGATAACATTGAGTGTCAGAGCGGTAATGAATACCTCCCTGACATCCCTCAACAAGTCGGCTGCAGCACCTCCCTCCCCCCCCCCCAAAAAAAAACAAAAAACACCTTAGCTAATATGGCCTGGCACCAACCCACATAACGGAGAGCAGACACCGCCGGTCACCGTCCCTCCCAGAGACGCAGACTTGGCGCCATGCCCGTGGCTTGCAGTTGACCAGGACCCGCTTAGAGAACCCGGTGGTTTGGCCGCTGTGTCTCAGGCGCAGACACTGGCAGGGGTGGCTGAAGAATGGGCCGGAAGCAGTGCCGGGAGGAGGCTGGACTTGTCCAGGGCACAGGGAGAAGCTGTCGCCCAGAGTCGCCCCTCAGCAGTTTTGTAGGTGGAGCCAAACGCTTTTAAGGGCCCAGTTGTGTGGGCCGTCTAGAGAACCCGGTACAAAGGAGAAGCCACGTTAGCACGGAGCGAGTGGGAGGTTCAAGTCCAGAACCTGGGCTGGGGGGATGGTGCAGTCACTAAGGTGCTTGCCTTGTACGTGGCCAACCCGGCTGCCAGCCAAATACCCCATATGGTCCCTCAGCTCTGCCAGGTGTGGGCCCCAAGCATAGAGGGATGTGCTCCCAAAACAACAACAACAGCAACAACAACAAATTAATAAGGTATTTTTTTAATTTTAAATTAATTCCAAGGCGGGTAGGGATAGGAGGTGAGACACCAGCCTTCTTTGTGATTCATCTGCCCTGAGCAGCTGATGTGCCCTGGCCTGATTTTCTTCATAAGGGCCCTATCCTCATCTGTATGTTGGAGTTTGGGTTTTATTTTGTATCCTGGGGCTTGGGAGCCACACCAAGCATTGCTCAGGTCTTGCTCCTGGCTCTGCGCTCCGGGATCCCTCCTGGTGACACTCAGGGTGCCAGGGATCAAAGCCCGGTTGGCCTCGTGCATGGCAAGCACGTGTCCTGCAGTACTGTTGTCCAGCTCCCAGTCTGATTATTTGGAGGCAGGTAGGAGGTAATCCAAGAGACTTTCGTTTTCTTCTTTGTGTAGGGAGTGCCTTCCTGCTGGGAAGGACTGCAGCTCCTGAGATTAATTAGCATTTGCTCATGGGCATTAAGAAGTATAAATATTCCTGGGTTTTTTGCATTATTCCTTTACTCTCCTTTTTTGACCCGCCTTCTTTTCATGCTCGCTCTCTCTCTCTCTCTCTCTCTCTCTCTCTCTCTCTCTCTCTCTCTCTCTCTCTCTCACTAACCCTGTCGCCAGAAATATCTAAGTGCAAATAGACTCTATGGTACACGTAGATTGTCTAGTACATGTAAACTCTGGTACATGTAGACTCTGTGGTACACATAGACTCTGTGCACACCTAGATTCTGTAGTACAAGTAGACTGGTCCACATAGACTGCAGTACACATACACTCTGATACACATAGATTCCGTGGTACAAGTAGGCTCTGGTACACCTAGACTGTAGTACACCTAGACTCTGTTGTACATATAGATTCTGTGGTACACATAGACTCTGTAGTACACATAGAACTGTGGTATACATTGACTCTGTGGTACACGTAGACTGTAGTACACATAGACTCTGTGGTATAAGTAGACTCTGTGGTACACATAGACTCTGGTACATGTAGGTTCTGTGGTACACATAGACTTTGTAGTACACCTAGACTCTGGTACTCTGGTACACGTAGACTTGTGGTACATGTAGACTCTGATACATGTAGACTCTGTGGTACATTGTAGACTCGTAGTAAAATGGAGGCTGATTTGTCGAGGAAAGCCCCTGCTGCTTCTTCAGAGCAAACTGGCCAGAGTGTGCATGTTTGTGTCCAAGCCCGCAGCTGTGCTCCTCCAACTGGTCCCACCCGCCCCTGTGTCTGCTCAGCCCCGTGTGTGTATGCACGCAGTGTCGGCCACCTCGGGTCTGCACAGCCCCTCAGGGCGCCTGGCTAACAAGATTTGACCTGAACTTTTACAGGGCATGTAATTCTTTAAGACTCTCCTCGTAAGCAGCAGTTCTCTGTGATCTGTAAATATCTAGGATGCTTGTCTCAGCAGATTTCGCCCGATTCCCCAACAGCAAGAGGCCCGGAAAATCCCGGGGTCCTTGTTGTTGGGAAGATGTCTGGGCTTGGCAGTCAGAGAGAGAGGTACGGGGACGCCCGCCTTCCCCCATCGGGAGGCAGTCATCTTGACAGCGCCCCACGGGGGCATTGGGAGAGAGAGAAGAGCCTGGGAGGGAGACCTCTCCCCTGATTCCTGGGAAATTATACTCAGCAGGTTTATTCAGCAAAGTGATCGCACCACATACTTTCACAGTAATGACTTACAAATTGCATGCTAATTTTGCCACGGCTAAGTCATTCCTGGCTTTGTCCTGGGAAGGGAGGGATGGGCTCCTGGTAATGAAGCCACGTCCGAGGGTTGATGTCGGCAACACACTTGGACTCTTTTTCTTTGCCTTTGAAACTCACTCGAAGATTTGTGCTCTGCGTGGGGGCTGACAGGGGCAGGGGAAGGGACAGGAATGGGTGCCTGCACCAGTACAGAAATAGACATATCCGAAAGCACTGGGTAAGGACAGAAACCAGAGTCCCCAAACTCATTTGGCCTCCCGCCTCTTTCAGAAAGCAAAGGTCACCCTGGGACCCAAGTGATAGTCCAGCAGGTAGGGTGCTTGCCATGCACGCCGCCGACCAGCGTTTGATCCCCAGCATCCCATATGGCGCCCCCGAGTTCTCCTGGAGTGAGTCCCGAGCACAGAGCCAGGATGAGCCCTGAGCATCGCCAGGCGTGACCCAAGAGAAACCTAAAAGGAAGGAACAGGCCGCCCAGCATCCCAGTGGTACCCGAGACTTGTCTGCCCAGCCCCCCAGCCATCACAGCACCCCCAAGCTGGGGCTGGATATCACCCGCTTTGATGTAGCCGACCATCGATTCTTCAGCTAACTAGGCCGGAATCTTCTGGGATAAGCTTAAAACAAGAGAATCCTGCTGAGTTGCTCTCCGATGCTCTTTCAACCAATGATCCCCCAAATTTCCCAGCGCATGAATTTTCCAGAGCACATCGGCCCGGTGGGGAGGGAGGGGCGTCCTGCTGCTTTTTCTTCTCTCTCTGCCAGAGATGCTCGGCCTCAGGCGGTAGACCCCCACCCCCACCTCCGCTCAGCCCCTTCCTGCTCTCAACCAGCCCTCCTTCCCCCGGCTGGCTCCGAGGACCAGCTTGGAGCATCCATTTGCCTTTCCTGGGCCTTTCTGTCCTCCAGGGCATCCAGTTGTCACTTTGAGCAGTCCAAAGAGCCGGGCCTGGTCTCCGCCCATCCCATCCATCCGGCCTGGCTCGGGAAGGCGACTTTGTGGCCCCCTCTACCTGCCCATCCCCTGATGCTCGGTCGGATGCCCCCATCCCCAAGCCCCGGTCCATTTCCTGCCTAGAAAGCAGAGGGTTTTGCTAAACTGAGAAGTCTTTCGTGCCAGCAGCTGCCCGAGAGACCTACTGGCCTTGCGTGACCTCGTGTCTGTGGCCCATCCCCCCTTGCCTCATTTTCCTCACTCTGACCCCGCGGCCCCTCCACCTACCTCCCTCTCTCACATCTCCCCACCCTCCATGTGCGTTCTCAGAGCCTTCACCATCTGCCCAGGGCCATCTTAACTGCCAGAGCCCAAGGCTGTCTTGACTGTCCTTGCCTAGTGCCCAGGGCTGTCTTGACTGTCCTTGCCCAGTGCCCAGGGCTGTCTTGACTGTCCTTGCCCAGTGCCCAGGGCTGTCTTGGCTGCCTGGGCCCTCTCTGCCTAGCCCCTTTCTTGCCGCCGGCTGGCTTTTCTGTGTCCTTACAGGCTCCGACAGGAAAGCCAGCCAACGCGTCTGTGTGGCGAGCGCGTCTCCCCCGCACCACGTGTGCTGCTTTATATGACAGCGTCTGTTCCGGCAGAAAACCTCCCTGAGCTCCTGGTGGGTCCCTAGCTCCCCAACACCCACTCCCTGCGCTACCACCTCAGGCTTCAGATCGGGACTGAGCCAGGACTGGCCAAGTCCTGCCTCTGCCGTTCTGAAGCCTTGTGACCCAGGAAGCTCCGAGAGCTCTGCTTTGGTTTCCTCGTCAGTGAAAGTATATTTGTCGGGTTGCAGGGAAGATGAAACCTATTAACGTACATTGGTCTCTTAGAATAGTTCTGGCCCTCGAAATGCCCCGGAAGTGGCAGCTCTCCGTGGTTTGGGAACTTGCACATTTGTCTGTCCCCCCCCCCCCCCCCCCCCCCCGTCAAAACTGGCACTGCAGGGGCCAGAGCAGTAGCACAGCAGGAAGGCTGCCTTGCTCGCGTCAGGCCCAGGTTTGATCCCCGACACTCCTCAGGGTCCCCTGAGCCCCGCCAGGAGTGATCCCTGAGCTCAGAGCCAGGAGTAGGTCCTGAGCATTGCCAGAAGCGGCCCAAACGCCAAGTAAAAACAAAACACTGACAACGTGTGCCCTGCAGAGGTTGGTCTCTTGTCCCTGCACTCAGACAAGCTCTAGAGACGGGCTCTGTGTGGCTCCAGGAGCCCTCCAGGTGTTTGGGTTTTTTTCTTTACTTTAACTTTTTTAACAAGCAATCACCTTCGTTGAGATTCGTAAATATGTTGGAAGACCGCTTTGTCTTTCTGAGGCTTACAGGTTCTATCCAGAAATATAGAGAGACATCAGAAGAACACAAAACAAACCTCTGTTGGGGCCACAGCGATAGTACAAAAGGTAGAGAGCATTTGCCTTGCACTCGGCCAACAGGGTTTGATCCCTGGGATCCCAGATGGTCCCCTGAGCACGGCCAGAAGTAATTCCTGATGCAGAGCCAGGAGTCACCCCTGTTGATTTCATTTCATTTCATTTCATCATCCTGTTAATCGTCGATTGCCTCGAGCAGGCCCCAGTAACGTCTCTTTCATCCTAGCCCTGAGATTATATTCACGGCTCTTTAGGAGAATGAGACCCATCATTGTTACTGGTATTTGGCATATTGGGTACGCCACGGGGAGTTTGCCAGACTCTGCCCTGTGGGCAGGCTACATTCGATAGCCTGCAAGTTTGTCCAAAGTAGGAATGAGATAATAAGATGTCGCGCGGCCGCGAATGTTTCAGCCACAATCACCCCTGTTGATTGTGGCTGAAAAACAAAAGCCTGTGGGGATGATATCAAAGGACCCTAGAAGGAGCGTGTACGATGCCCCAGAATGCCCCCGACTGTTTCACTTGCTCTCTTTGTGGCTTTTTCAGACTATCATTTGGAAGGGCCAGCAAGACAGTCCAGGTGTTCATCTTGCACATGGCTGGCCCAGCTTCAGCCCTCAGCCCCCCCGTATGGGCCCCTGAGCACCATCGGGGTGACCCCCAAAACAAAAACGAACAGGAGAGAGCAGGCATTATTGAATGTGAATGTGACGAGAAAGCCTGCTCCAAGCCCTGTGTGGGTCAGCTGAGCAGAAAGCCCCCCCTCCCCCAACGCCGATGGCCCGACAGCCTCAGATACTTACCTTAAGCTGCCACCAACCAGCTGTGCATTCTCAAAAACAAATTTTTTTTCTTTTTAATAAATCTCCTGCCTCAGTTGCCCCAGCTGAAGATCACCTGCGGTGCCGGATCCTTCTCCAATGTCCAGCTTGTTTTGGAAGCATGGGCAGGAGGTTTTGTTTCACACTGTCCACCCTCACCTATCTTGCCCGTGGACCCCACACCCCCCTCCCAGCTCTGGAAGAAAAGAGTCGGTGGGGTGCCCCCCCCACCAACTTCCACCTGACCAGACAGTAACCGGGACCCCTGCCGGACTCCCTGCCTCTGGAGGGCCGCTCGCTGGTACTTGGGATCGGGTCCTCCCTGGGAGACCTGGAGCCTTCTGGCAGACAGACGGACAGGTGGACATACGGACAGGCAGGCTTGTGGAGAAGCGTCAATACAGGGGTGCCCCCGCTGCAGGTCAGCCACTCACCGGGCGGCTGCGATGGAGGCAGGGACGCGGGCGGGAATGGCACCTTGACACCAGGCGCCCCTCCGCCTTGTGTATCTTTGGCAGTGACTGTGTTGATCTTAGCAGCCCCCACACAGGCCCGTGCTGCTGTGAATCTCAATCTGTTTTGCTTCGTGCCATTCTCAGAATTAACCATCCCAGGGCTGCTTTCAGCCTCTCTTAAGGGCTGAGCAAAACCAAACCTCTCATGGCTTCTCTTTCTTTCTTTCTTTCTTTCTTTCTTTCTTTCTTTCTTTTTCTTTTTTCCTAACTTCCTAAATTGCACATGGAATTCTCCAGTCTAGTTCTTTGCCTCCTGCAATTTAGAAGGGAAAGGTTCACCGCAGAGCCAAAGAGCCTCGCATTCACCGTTGCTGGTCGGCTTCCAGCCTTGGGTAAGGGGAAAAAGGGGAAGGACACGCCTGTCTGGCTGACGGTAACTGATAGTGGGAAAGGTCCGTGCAGAAGACCTTCCCGGGCCAGGCCGAAGGTTCAGGTGGTCAAGCCCGTGCCATGCTCGTGTGAGGCCCTGGGTCTTAGCCCCAGCACCACAAGCTCCCTGCCCGTGCACGCTAGTTCACAGGCCTGGAGTGATCGTGGCCCCACAGGGTAACGGGTAACGGACATGATCGCAAGATCAGTGCCAGGCCCAGGTGCCAGCAACATTTACCCACACATGAGCTCTGCGAGCTTGGGAGATGATAATTCACCTCTTCCAAGCCTGCGTTTCCCACTTGAAATCGAAAATCATAAACCTTCCCTTGGGCAGGGGGCAGGGAGGAAGGAGGGGGAGTCCTGTAGGCAAGATGAGCCGTCTATATCCCCAGTTTAGCACAGTGCCAGCACATGGCAGAAACTTGGGCACCAGGCTGCCATGGCCAGCCCACTCTGGCTGCGGAGCTCCTGCCAGAGGGAAGGGACGGATCGGGAAAGGGCCTCGGACCAGGAAACCACGCGCCATTGAGTCCCTAACCTCAGCCCAGCGCCCATCAATTTGCCGTCTGCCTCAGTTTCCCTGCCTGGGATACCTGGAAATGACCCGTGTTCTGCACACAGCCGCACAGGGCACGTGGGCACAGACAGCAGGAAAGGGTGGCATCGGCAGTCGGCTGGGAAATGTGGGCAGTGCCACCACCGCCACCATGGCCTCCGTGCAGGACCGGCCTTCGCCCGTGAGGACGCCCTGTCAGTGGGACTCTTCAGTTCCAAGACGAGACAACACATGTACACGCATGTTTTTCCTCCGAAACTTTCTCGAGAGAGATCATGCTTGCAGACGTTAAGGAAGTGACTAGATTTGGTTGGGGGAGGGGGTTTCTCTTTCATACTGACGCATCATATTCCCGTTTGAAAACCCACGTACGAACCAGATGGTATAAAATGGCCCGTCTGCGGAAGCCTCAGCTCTGGGGGCCATCACCTTGTCACAGGAAGTGGAAGCCTCTTTGTGTTGTTGTTGTTTTGTTCTGTCGCCACAGCTGGCTGACTGGCTGTGCTCAGGGGACCAGATGGGGCGCCTGGGATCGAACCCAGGTCCGCCACGTACCAGGCAAGCGCCCTGCCCGCAGTCCTGCTGCTCCGTGTCCAGGCTGAGCCGTGTCCTATTGGGGGGGTGGGGGCTCCCATTGGAGGGGGTTTGTCATAGTCTCCTCCCGCTGCTCTCTGGGCTGGCTCCCAGGCGCACCCCTGTATCCCGGCTACACAGGTGCTTCAAGTCTGCCCAGATGGACCCCGGGTTACCTGCGCCGACTGGAACCCAAGCAAGCCCCCAAGCAGAGAAACCACGGGTAATCCTGAGGGTTTGGGCCTCACCTGACTGCCCTCAGAGTTGCCCGAGCTCCTAGCCTGCCTTCCTGTTCCCAAGCAGTGAAGCCAGGACCAAGAACACATGACATGCGGGGGGCTTGCCTCAGGGTCCCCATAAGTCGGCCTGAGCGCCGGAGTCTGATCCCGTTGGCTCAGAGCTCTGTTCCACCTGGGCAAAGGCTCTCAGTCTGTAGAATCGCTACGCTGGCGTTGAGAAGGTCCTGATGCTGTGGGCAGCACTGCTGGTGACCGTCGGTGCCTTGAGAGGGAAGAGTGGACACTTCCTTCCCAGTAGGTTTGCGACCCTGTGCTGAGGAGTCGGGCTGCGGGCCTGATCTCTGCGTTGGCCAGCCGCTTCCCCCGCTCACTCTTGAATCGCGTCTCATTAGCCAGGTGGGCATCGCCGCGTCCTGCTGGTGGGAATGAAGCCTGCCGGCCTGTCTCTGAGCAGTGCACCAGAACCGTCGGCAGCAGGCTTCTCTGATCTTTTGGAATCCCGGGTGAAGGAAGTAATGGGGAGGAGAGGATGCTCGCGATGACTTTTTTTTTTTTAAATCCCTGGACATTTATGTTACTTGATTTTACCTTTCGAGGGCTGGATCCAGCCAGCGGTCCTGGGGTAGAGCCAAACCCTCCCAGCCACTTTGGAGACACAGACACGCTCTCCGCTCTCTGCACTGGCTCCTTACACGCAGACACATGAAGAGCCGGGTCGAGCCATGGTGTGAAGGTGGTCGTGGGCTGCCCTGAAGGCTCCAGCCCCACTTTCCCCAGAGGCCCAGGCTGGTCCCTGGCACTGCAGGTACTTTCCTGAGTACCTCCAGATGTGCCAACAAAACAAAAACAAATAAACCACCACAACAAAAACACATTTTTTTAAAAAATGATATCTTAGAATCCCAGCTAAGGAGTCAAAAATGTGTTTAATCTATTTACAAATAAATAGCACAGCAGGTAGGGCGTTTGCCTTGCACACGGCCGACCCAGGTTCGATTCCTTCATTCCTCTCGGAGAGCCCGGCAAGCTACCGAGAGTATCCCACCCGCACAGCAGAGCCTGGCAAGCTCCCTGTGGCATATCCTATATGCCAAAAACAGTAACAAGTCTCACAATGGAGACATTACTGGTGCTTGCTCAAGTAAATCAATGAACAACGGGAGGACAATGCTACAGTGCTAACCATACATAGTAAGACAAGAGTAGGGGCCAGAGAGATAGTCCAGTGGGTAGAGCACTTGCTTTGTACACTACCAACCCAGGTTTGATCCCCAGCTTCCCATATGGTCCCCCGAGACTGCCAGGAATGATTCCTGAGTACAGAGCCGGGAATAATCCCTGAGCACGACTGGGTGTGGGGCCACCCTGACGTTCCCCCCCCCCCCAAAAAAAATACATATATAGATCTAGATATAAGACAAGAGTAGATGATAAAGTAATATATTTCTTTCTTGAAGAAGCCGAACTTGTAATGATATTCCTAAAGGGGCTGTACCCCACTTCCTTCCTCATCTGAGTGGTCCCTAGTCCTCCTGCTGCTCATTTCCCCTTCAGGAGTTCAGTCTCCCGGGAGTGCCCCAGGCCCACAGTGACAGTCCCTCAGCTGGCCCTGTCTGGCCGGGTCTCTCTGCACACTGTTTCTGGGACGTTTCTCCCGCCGTCAGACGCCCGTGTCCTATTCTTCTGTGTCTGCTCGGCGTGGCGAAGCCTCGCTTGGAGACGAGCTCTCCGGTCGGTCGGTTGTAACTCAGATCCGCATTTGAAAATTTCGCTTTCAAATCCTGCGACCACGCGTCTGAAAGCAGAATGTCAAGTTGAACGTTATCAAAGTGTCTCCAAGTTCCACGAGGGAGAAGATGGGCTTTGGCACTGCTCCCTTGCCTCCATTTGCTTGAGATGACGGCATGTGGAGAAACTGGAAGGTATACTCTGTACTTGCCCAGCGAAAAACAAAAATATTACAGGGAGAGTCGGGAAAAGGCAAAAGCACCACTTAGGACCTAATTAAAAGAACTTAATTTCACTAAGCACCATCCTCGAGCCTTCTTACCTCATGTTCAACACCTTCCTTTATTCCCGAGACAACGCAGAAATCCGAACGTGTCCAAGTGCCGCCAGCCGCCAGCCTCGAGGAGGTTGCGTCCGTATTAGCTCTGTTTTCCTTCTCCTCTCTCCCCCAAGCCAAGGTGACTTCTCCATGTCTTCTGATGCACTTTTTCCTTCTTTGGAGTGGCTGTGGGCCTTTCACGCGCACCCGCGACAGCCAGTCACCCCCTCGGGAACTAAGACCAGGTCGCCTCCATTTCCCGCCGGAACTCACTGCTGGGTCTGACCACCCCACCCCACCCCACCCCTCGGCATCATCATTTCCACCTCAGCGATGAACCAGGTGGGCACCCTGCCCACTGGACACCCCTCCACTAGGAACTGGTTAATAATCAGCTCCTCATGAGCAGGTTAACTTAACCTCCATGTGCCTGGCTTCTGTTTCGGACCCTGGATTCCTCATCCCTTCCCAGCGCTCTATAAATCCGTAGGAAGGACCACACACAGGCACTTCGACAGTGTTACATAATTGCAGTCTCCTCCACAAATGCTCCTTGCATGACTGCAAGGAAAGCAGGACTAGTTTTCTTCCTCCCACCCCCCCTCCCCCGCCCCTGCTGGAGGGTCCTGGAGCAGGAAGTTATGATTATGAGTAAATGAGACACTAAAGAGGCCCTTCTATTTTTAAACCCCTCGGCCATCAGGCCAGTGCCCCGTGACTGCCTCGCGGACATTAGCGCCATTAGCGGATTACCAAGGAATTTGCGACTAAATGGAGCTCGGAATTCGTGGCCGTATTGCCAGGCAGGCCCGGTGAACGTGCAGAGCCCCACTGCCTCGGAGACAGGCCTCGAGGAGCGAGATGAAAGGCAGCCTCCAGCGGCAGCCACAGGCCAGCCCCCTGGGCAAATAAAGGAGTACATTATCTGTGTCTAAATAGTCTCCGAAGGGTGCGCGGGGGAGATGGATGGCCGCGGAGATAAGTCCTCTGAGTCCGGGAGAGTGGGAAGCGGGGTCCCCAGGGTCTCTGTCGCTGACAGGCGCCGAGCCGTCAAGAGGAGGCACAGCCGGGGAGCGACAGATGGAGTGGAAGGATGGGTCTCGGTCCCCTGCGCCTGGAGCCAGCCCCTGCCTTCTCGGCCGGTCTGCCGGTCTTGCAGAAGAGGCCCCTCATCCCAGCCTCTGCCCCTGAAAGCCCACAGCCCCCAGAGATGCCGTTAAAAAAAAAAAACTTTCTCTGACTGTATGGATGTTTACCGAGCTGGGGATCTGAAGGCGAAACCGTCCGCCACCTTCCCGGGGCGCACAGCCCACCCCCGTGAATTAGGGAGTCGGAGACACGGGGGCCCTGGCGGAGGGCCCACAGCGTTGTGGGGGTGCATCCGGGGGCTGCGCTGGCCCCCACCTAAGCCAGGAGGCTCTGCAGGAGAGGCAGCGTAAGAATATCGTTGGTGGGGCTATACATGAGGTAACAGCGGGGATGGGGCTTGCCCTGACTGCACGGTTGAGCCAGGTTCGCCCCTGGCACCACATATGGCCCTCCGGGCACTGCCAGGAGTGATCCCTGAGCACAGAGGCAAGAGGGAAAAGCCCTGAGCATCACCAGGTGGGACGCCATCCCCGCCCACTCCGGAGAGAAAGAAGAATGTCGGCTGCTCGCTCCCTAGAACCCCAAGCGGGGCCCCGAGATGGGAGAAGTGCCCTTCCAGCAGAGGTGGAAGGGGGGTGTCTGCAGTGATCACAGCACAGCCCTCAGGGCTCAGAGCCGGACTATCCAGTCACTGCCTCCGAGTGGGCGCCCAGGCTGCTGGGCCAGGCGTGGCTCAGGGAAGCAGCTCTGTAGAGAAGAATCCCCTGAGAAAGGGCCTGCCGGCGCGTCTGAGGCTTTGGGCTGCAGGACGCAAAAAATGAGACGCAGAGTCTGCCCGCATCTCACAGCGGGCACACCGCGATGCTCCAGCCAAAGTGGGTGCCTGCGTGGTGGGCTGCTCCCAGGCACCCAGAGATGGGCAGCCAGGGGGCTTTGCCAAGTGTGTCTCAGCAGCTGCTTTCAGAACGCGGGGCAGGGAGATGGCGCGCAGGGCCGGAGCTCAGCCTCAGTCCCCAGCTCTGCGGGGTCCCCTGAGCACTGAGCCAGGAGTAACTAACTTCTAAGCACTGCTGCATGTGGCAGGGCAGGAAGGAAAGGAGGGAGGAGGGAGGTACATACATAGATTTGTGTCTCTTCAAATTCGTTGTTGGGGATTAAGTGTGTGGGTGAGATCGTCCTGACGTTAGGATCATGCACATCAGGGTGGGTCTCCAGCCTTTGGACTCCCCAGGCCTCTGTGTTCCCTAAGACAGAGAACATATGAAGGCCTGGAAGATAGGGGCCAGGACCATAACACAGCAGGGAGTTTTGATCCCCGGCACCTCGTATGGTCCCCTGAGCACCACCAGGAGTGACTCCTGAGTGTAGAGCCAGGAGTAAACCCTGAGCATCACCGGGTGTGACCACTCCACCCCCCAAGAAAAAGAGAAGATGGCCAGGAAGAAAGTTCCTGGTCAGGGCACTTGTTCCCCCTAAGGTTTGATCCCCAGAATCAGCGGGTGTGTCTCTGCTGGTCCCTAGCACTGAACTGCTGGCGCCCTTGGCTGTGTGGCCCGAGTGGCTCCCGGGCCCCCAAGCACTGCTTGGTAACCCCCGCACCAAAGAAAGGCATGAGAAGTAGAAGTGTCTCTGCAGGCTGGCCGGGTGGTGGCCGCGGGGCTGGTCTGTGTCAGGAGAACTCCCAGCCTGCTCTCCTTCTTCCAGGACATGGTCCGGCGTGGAGAGATCATAGACAACGACACCGAAGACGAGTTCTACCTCCGGCGCCTGGACGCGGGGCTCTTTGTTCTCCAGCACATCTGCTATATCATGGCCGAGATCTGCAATGCCAACGTCCCACAGGTAGGCGGGTACACACACACACACACACACACACCGTGGCCAACATCTGCAAGGCTAATGTCCCACAGGTAGGAGGGTCACACACATACATACACACACACCATGGATGACATCTGCAAAACTAATGTCCCACGTACCATAGCTGAGATGTGCAACAGCAATGTCCTGCCAATAAGAGGGTCTCTCTTTCTCTCTCTCTCTCTCTCTCTCTCTCTCTCTCTCTCTCTCTCTCTCTCTCTCTCTCTCTCTCTCACACACACACACACACACACACACACACACACTGGAATGAGGACAGGGAAGAAGTGTGTCACAGTCACATCCCACCCCCCTCTGTGTCCTCATCCGGGGGGGGGGGCGAGGGGCAAACCCTTCCCTGTCAGATTCTCTGTTTTTTTCCCGATGAAACGATGCTTGTCCCATCCTCTCTTCCTGTCCCTCCCCTCCCCAACTAGATCCGCCAGCGGGTCCACCAGATTCTGAACATGCGAGGAAGCTCCATCAAGATCGTCAGGCACATCATCAAGGGTGAGTCACCTGCATGGCGACAGACACGCCCCCCCTCCAACTCCATGCCAGCGCCCAGCGTGGGGGCTCCTTCCAGGCCTCCAGCTTTCGTGGCCTTCCGTAGTCCTTCCTGCCTCCCTCCCTGCTCCCTCCAGAGCTGGGAAAAAACAGAACAGGGCTCGCGAAGGGCACGGCTCTCTTTGTTTTCTTGGTGCAGGGAAATGGCAGAACAAGTTTAGTCTCAAAGAGCAAAAAAAATTGCTTTTTTGGGGAGACAAAAATGAGGCAGCAGGAAAGACGCATTGTGCAGAGCAGGAAAGTCAGTGGAGGGTGCGGGGCACACGCCTCCCTGTTCCTGCCTGGCCCCTTGGCCCAGCTGTGTGGGGGACTGTCCTGTCCACTCCTGTGAGACAGTCCTAGCGAGAGGCACCCCGAGTCCCATTCAGCCGTCTCCCTCCAGCCCTGCTTTACCCAGTTCCACCAAAATGCCATTGTGTCTGTTTTTGTTGCCTTGGTGTTTGTTTTTTGCTTGGGGGCCACGTGTGGCGGTGTTCAGGGCTTTCTCCTGGCTCTGCACTCAGGGGTCAGTCCTGACGGGCTCAGGGACCCAGTGGGGTGCCAGGATCTAACCCAGGTCGGCTGCGTGCTAGGCCAGTGCCCTCCGTGCTATACTGTTGCTCCAGCCTACTGCCTCCTTGCTTCAGCCTGGTCCCGAGAGGTTCTGGAGAACCCCAGAACTGAGCTCTGCAGGGCCCTTCTACCCTCAGGCCACCCAGCACAGACGGACCCACATGACCGGTCGTGACTGGCATTGGACTTGGCAGTGCTCATGATGCCAAAGTTAGGGAGTAAAGACTAACCGGGGTGGAGTGGGGCGCGGGCGAGGTCAGCCTGCTCTCTTGGGATCTCCTTCTGCCCCTCTCTGAGATGAAGGGTTAGAGGAAGGTCCTCAGGGTCACCCTGGAGAGGCCCAGAGCCCCAGCAGCGCTCGGGAGGAAACTAGAAGAGAGAAGCAATGCACAGTCACCGGCCTGGGCCCAGGAGTTGCCTCTGCTCTCCCTGCACCTCCGTTGGACGTGTCCCTGGCCACTCGGGGGTGTTTTATTTGCCCGAGGGGAGTGAGGGGGAATGCCTGGGCCGCAGTGGGCCCCTGCTGAGTCCTCAGCCAGCCGTGCTGGGGAATGCACCGGGCAATGCTTTTCCTGCTGAGTCCCGCCAAAGTGGTGCCCAAGGAGCACCGGGAGCTGTCCAGCCACGGCCAAGGCCAGGGACCTTGCCGGAGGAAGGGTCAGAGCCAGTGTGGCCCTCCCAGGTGGACTGGAGGGGGGTGGTGTCAGCTGGCAAATCTGAGGCGTTAGAACCTGTTGACAGAAGAAGTGATGGCGGGGGTGGGGGGGGGGAGAAGGCACCCATTCAGGACACGCCCCCACCTCTGCCCTTGAGGGTGCCTCAGGGCTGCCACCCTCCTGGGCACAGGGTCACCTTCCTGAGTGTTTGGCGGGACACCCCCTGCGCAGTCTGCAGCCCCCGGCTCTGCGGTGGCGCCCGCACGTTCAGGGCTATCAGCTCTTCGACTCCGCGTCCCGGCTGATCCTGCAGGCGATACCGTGACCCTGGGCCAAGGCGGATGTTCTTCTGGAGCCCCCTGCACAGTGACTGGAGAGCCCCGCCAGGGCCGTGCCTCCCCCCCAACTCTTTATCCCGCCCCCGAGCATCTCCCCTCTGCCTCCCGCTTCCCTGGGTGGATCCCTGTCTTGTGGACCCCCATCGCCGGTTCCTGGTTCTCCCTTCCTCGCCTCCCTCCCTCCCCACAGCCCTGCGTCCAGACTTGCTCATGGGCGGCCGCATCCACAGCTCCACCTCAGGGGCATGCGGTTCCCCACGAGGGCCGGACTGGACGCCCCAGGGCACCCCGTGAAGAGCCCAAGTGTTGGGGGTCTCCCCTCCCACGGAGTCCTTTGATTCTGTGCCTGGCCCATGGCACTCTCCTCAGTGCTGTCTGTGGTGAGACCCTGGGCCCCTCATTCCCAGGTGCTTACCCCCTGGAGATGTGTATCATCTTGGGGGGCAGGGGGAGCACCCCAACCCCGCCTAAGCCAAACACACGCTCCAGGGCGACTCCACTGGCACTGCAGAGCCTGCGAGATGCGGGGAGCTGCCGGAAGCTAATTATAACGTGCTAAGTGCCGTGTTACTGCCGTGAACAGTGCGCGTGGCGGGAGGCCGTGGGCGGGGGGTGGGGGACAGGCTGACCATGGCATCCCCATGGAGAGACAGGTGAGGTCGCCCCATCCAGGCAAGGCTGGGCAGGCCCAGAGCATCAGTGGGGGTGGGGTCTCCGGGAAGCCTCTCGTGCACAGTGAGTTTGGGGGGTGGTGCTGGCAGTATCTGCAGGCTCAGACAGCATACCGGGGGGGGGGGGGGGGGGGGGGGGGCAGGGACGTACACGCATGGAATCCAACGTCATCCCAGCAGAGTGCTCACCTGGACAGGCACCCGAGAGGCCCTCATGTTGCTGATGAGTATTCAGGTGTCAGTGAAAATCATGGCACAGGGGCAGGAGAGAGAGCACAGCGGGGAGGACGCTGGCAGCCAACCCAGGTTCAATCTCCAGCATCCCATACGGTCCCCCGAGCACGTCCAGTGACCCCTGAGTGCAGAGCCAGGAGTAACTCCTGAGCACCACTGGGTGTGCCCGCCACCCCCCCAGAAAAAAAAAATACTGGTACGTGCCGGCACTCACCCATGGGGTAGAGTGGGGTGAAAGCACCTCTCTGGGCAGCCACCCACCAATGCCCGGCCCAGGAGGGGGCGGGCCAGGCCAGACAGTGCTAAACTCTTGGCCCCATCCCCCAACCCCGTCCTGTCAGAAACTGGCAGCAGACACTCCCCGTCGTCGGTCCTTGTGGACTTTGATTTTGTTTTTCGGTTTAGGTTGCTTCTTTTTTTTTTTTTAACATACTAATTAGATGCAGACTTTCCCTTTGATTTTTATGGCCTACATATTTCCTAAGTTTTGCTGGCAGGGTGACAGCTGATGTATCCCTCGGGGTCCGGGGAAAACGCTGATGAGGCAGACCCAGCGGGGGACTCTTCCTGTTATATTCCGGTCCCCTTTCTCACGGTCCTCCTCCCTCCTCTCCTCCCGGGGCGCCCAGGGAGCTGGGAATAATTGATGGCTCATTAAAGCCCTTCTTCCTCCCTGTGTACTGCTTACTCGGCGCTCCCGCGTCCAGCCCTGCCTGGAGCCGGCCAAGCCCGGGGCCAGGGCCCTGGGGGTCTCCGCAGATGGGCCAGGGGTCTCTGCTCCTGGAGGACGGGGAGATGGCCCGGGCACCCTCCTGCTCCTGGAGCTGGCCCAGGGGGACGGGCACGGAGAGGGGCCCCCTCTGTGCCCACTGGGGGCACAGTACAGGCACTTCTGGACTGTTCCAGAAACCTCGAACCACAACAGCTGGAACAGCTGTGGCCGGCCCTCCACACCAGACTTTGAAGCATAGCCACGAGCTCCCATTCTCAGATCAGGAGCGAACGGGACTCCCAGAGACCAGAGGCTGTTTGCAGGGACCGGGAGAGCAGGAGCCGGGCCCCGGGAGGCCTGGACAGTGGGAATCCGCAGCCGGACAGACCTGAAGGAAGGAGAAACTGTCTTCAGGGCCATCCCTCTGCCGAGCCCCTGAGCTCAGTGAGGGAAACTGGCAGGCCGCCTGGGGGCCTCGGGGCCCATCACCCCAGGACATGTCCACGAACCGACCACTCCCCCTAGGCCCAGTTCTCTGTGGGTGACCCCCGGGAGCCAGGGAGGAAACGCTCACTCACCATTTCCTGTCTCTCATCGAGGTCGGGCGGACCCCAGGGTCCACTGATTCCCAGACATGGCGGCCCTCAGTGCCCACTGTTTAACCACAGAATTCACTGCCTCCTGCACCCACGGAGCCCCTCCCCACCCACCTCTCTGTCTTGGTGATGCTGCCGGCCTCAGATGACGGCTCTTCCAAGCCTGCCCCGGAGAGGGTAGCCTCCCTGCGTGGGCTCAGAGCTGAGACCCAGAACCCGGCTCACCCTGAGCCCCGGTACAGCAAGAGCCTTGCTGTAGGCCCAGCAAACACCATCCACAGCTACAGGGGCATTGGGTGGCCCAGTCTGGAGGGGAGGGCCGTGGAGAAGAGCTTGAGGGGTTGGGGCAGAAGGCCTCAGAGGTGGCTGCACTCCTTCCCGCTTGAAGATCACTCCAAAGCCCGTCGGTGTGTTTCCAGGTTGGCCCAGGGCTCCGAAGCCTGTGCTCCCCACCCTGCAGTCGCAGAGCTGTGAGAGGCCCGGGGGCTTCCTCTGAGGATCCCTGGGTGGGTGGACGGGACCGAGAGAGCCCTGGGAGGCGTACATGTCCACCTGAGGCAGTGTCAGCCTCTCTGAGCCCCTGCTTGTTTGTGGCAATGACAGGTGGCAGCCCACTTGCTGGGTCAAATGGGGTCTGGGACGCACGCCCAGGCCGGGACTGCAGCTTTGGGGAGTGACTGTGGGGGTCTTGGGTAGGGGTGCCGTGTCAGAGGCTGAGGCCAGGCAGGTTCTGGGGTCTGCGGTCGTTTGTGCTCAGTGAACAGGGCTCTCTCTTCTGTCCGTCCATCCGTCCTTCCTTCCTTTTCCTTCCTGTGTCCTTCCTTCCTTTTTCCGCTTTCCTTCCTTCCTTTTCTTTCCTTCCTCCCTTCGTCCTCCCTTCCTTCCTTCATCCTTCCTTCCTTTCTTCCCCTTCCTTCCTCTCCCTTCGTTCCTTCTTCCGCTCACCTTCCCTCCTTCATTCCCCTCATCCCGGAGCCACTGGGCTCCCCTGCCCCCCAGATCTGGGCTGTCGGAGGCCTCTTTCCTCTGCTCCCAGCGGGTCTGGGTGCCGCCATCTGCCCCCAGGAAGGCACCCAGGGGGCCCGGCCCAGTCTCTGCCGCATTCTCCGCAGTGCTGGGATTTCTACGGGGCCTAACCGGGCCTCCTTTTTCCCACTTTCTGCCTGACGGTGATTTCTCTGCCTTCAAGGGTTTTCAGCGTGAGAATATTGACTTTTCCTTCCCTCGCCCCCTCTCCCTGCCTCCTGCATCTTTGAGGAGGGCGAGCGCCGAGGCCTGAGATGTATGTGTATGTGGGGGGGGGGGAGGTTGCACCCTGCTGCCGGTCCGGCCTGCGCCCGGGAGGGCCATGCCTCCCCCCCTCCACGCCCCCTCCCTCTTGCTCTTAACATAAACAGAACAGCTTGTATTCCGTGTCTGAATAGTAAACCTGCTGTCTAAAGTTTGCTTTAATATTTATGCGTTCAGCACTGCTGCCTGGTTGTGAGCTCCATCAAAGCCTTTATTATTATAAGAGCATTCGGAAATGCGGGGAGACCAGACAGGGGGCTCGATGTGGGCATCATCTCGCTCACTCCTCCCGCGGCTCTCGCCCCTCGGCCCCTCCTCTCCCTCTCCCCACCCATGGGAGCGCTCCCTTCATCTCGCACCCCTCTCTCTCTCTCTCTCTCTCTGTCTCTCTCTCTCTCTGTCTCTCTCTCTCTCTCTCTCTCTCTCTCCCTCTCCCCCTCTCTCTTCCTCTCTCTCTCACGCACAGCAAGGAGAACTCTTTCCCGAGACCTCTGGGAGGGCTCTGTTCAATATTTATGAACTGCTGCAGCAGCTATAATAACCAGGGGTAGCTGGCACCACCGCCACTTGCTCCAAACACAGTCTCGTCTGGAAACAAAGAACGGGTAGAGGTGAGGGGGAGAGGGTGCGGGGCCCGGGACCCCCAGGCGGCTGCTGGCCGGTCCGGTGGGAGGCCTGGCTGGCAGCTGCCTGCTGGGGGGCAGAAGGGTGGCCGCTTCAAAGAGCTGCCACCAACTCGGCCTCCCTCTGACCGGCCTGAGAGTGGCCCCTGCCGAGAGCCCGTCAGCTCGGCCCTGCTCCCTGTGGGCCCCTTTATTGCCCAGCACATGCCCTCTGACCTCCGACCTCCACGGTCTTGCCCTTTTGGCTGCTCCCCTGTAGGACGGGAGGCAGTTGCTCGGGGTGAGCTTCTGCCCACAGCATTTTCAGGCCTGTGGACTCAGGGTTCGCACCTCCGCAGTCAGTCGGGCAAGCGGCTTCAGCCCTGGGAGGTGGGAGGGGCTTGTTCCCATCACTGGGTGCACGGGGGCACACACACACACACACACACACACACACACACACACACACACACACACGCCTTCTGGCAACTCCCCCATGCTCGCAGGGGTGCCCCGGGCGTTCTCCTGCACCCACCAGCCCCTGGGTAAGAGGCTTTCCCCCTGCGATCCCTGGAAGGAGCCTAGGCCCCTCCGGGGAGCTGGCCAGGCTCGGAAAATTACTGCCCCTCAGGAGCAAACTGTCTCCACTCCCCGCCCCTCCGGCTCGGAGAATACATTAGGAGAGCAAAGTATTAGTTCAATCCATTAAGACTCGCTTCCAGACCGTGCCTCTGGGGGTATTAAGTGCTATAAATGGTCACTCCTCTCTCCTGGGGCGGAGACTGCATCGGGCACGGTGAGGAGATGACCCTGCCCGCCTGCCCCACCCTGGAAGGCCTCTGGGCTGGTGCAGCCCTAGAGGTGAGCGTTGGGCCTCACGGAAGAAGCTGGTTTCCAGGGGGGAGACACACAGGTGCACATGTCTGGATCCCAAGTCCCAGGTCCCAGCACGTGTTCAAAGTAATAAAGAGGAAGGAGGAAACACAAAGAGGGTCAGGCCCAAGGCTGTTCCCAGGGCAGGGAGCTGTCCCCTTTCTCCCCAGTCTTTCCCTGTTGTGGCTCTACAGATGTTTTATTCTGCCCAGGCCTCTTTCTGGAGAGTTCTGTGTCCACCCGCCGCTGGCCTCTCAGGCTGCCCGTAACTGTCTGACCCCCTCTCTGTGTTTGTCCATTGCTCTGCATCTTACCGAGTAGGAGGCCCATGGCCCCAGATGCATGAAGCTCCCGGGCTAGCGAGGGAGGAGAGGGCGGCACGCAGCAGGCCGGGGCCAGAAGCCCCGAGAGGGGGCCGCCCCGGGAGGCCTCGCCTGCCCGAGCACCGGAGACGCCGCGGAGCCCACGTGCTTCTATCGTAGGCTAGGCTCGGTCCCTGTCATGCATTTTTTCACTGGATTCAAATGAGCCTCGCCCTCTCTGCAGGGGGTGGTACTGGTGGGGATGCCCCTGGCTCTCGCACCGTGTGCTGATATCCCAGGGAGGCATGTTCTGGACTGAAACGTGCAGGGTCGCGGCCCTGTGTCCTGGGCCTGCTCGGCTCTAAAGCCTCGTTCCTGGCCCCTTCTCCCACCCACTTCTCCCTGCTCCTTACCCCGTGGTCACTAACCTGCCTTGTGTTCTTGTCATCCGACTGTTTGTGGGGAGGGAGCGCTGGGCCACACCTGGCAGTGCTCAGGGCTCACTCCTGGCCCAGTGCTCAGGGCTCACTCCTGGCCCAGTGCTCAGGGATCACCCCTGGCCCAGTGCTCAGGGATCACTCCTGGCGGGGCTCGGGGGGACCATATGCGGTGCCAGGGATTGAACCCCAGTCGACCACTTACACAGCAAACACCCCACCCGCTGTATTCTTGCTCCAGCCCTAATAGTCCCTCGTTTGGTCTTGCTCGGCCTTCGGTTCCGTGGTCTGCCATGTGTTGGTGCAACCGCAGGGCGTCTCGCTCCTTCCGACTGACTTCCCTTAGGTCTGTTCGTGTTGGTGTAAGGGGCCGGATCCCACCTGGCTGCTATTTTGTGGTGTACAGAGACACCCTCCTTCTGACTCATCGTGTCCAGAACGGACGAAAGACGAGTCTGCGACTTGCGGGAGGCAGCGATGAGGGTCTCCCAGGCGTCAGCCTCGGTGATGGTGTGGTGGCCCCACCTCCCTTGGCTCCGGGGCCACAGCAGGAGTAAACAAACAGGGCCCCACGCCACGTCCAGGAGCTTCTGATGGGGGCGGAGAGATAGTCCGGCCCCCCGCAGCCCATATGGTCCCCCCTGCCCACCAGGGGTAATTCCTGAGCACAGAGCCAAGAGTAACCCCTGAACATTACCAGACACGGCCCAGAAGCCAACAAAAAGAGCTTCTGATGATAGTAATATGGCAGGTATTACCAAGCCAGCCCTGGTCTGATCCCCAGAACCACATCGCCAGGGGTCACTCCTGAGCACAGAGGCAGGAGCAGTCCCCAAGCATCCCCAGGTGAAAACACAGACCGTCGGGTGTCCTGGCCATGTAGGAACGAAACATTAAGGTGTTCCTGGTAGCTTCTCTTGGGTGAGAAGGGGTGGGAGGTAGGGAAAGCCAGAAGGCCTGCCTGGGGGAGGCAGCATGCATGTGCTGTTAAGCAGCGAAGGGTCTGGTGTGGCGGGGAGAAGGGAGTCTGGGGCTAGCTGGGACCTGGGAGGGCCGGAGGGTGCAGCCACACAAGGCCCATGCCTCAGCTTCACACCCCCCTACCTTTGTCTCCCCAGAGTACGCAGAGAACATCGGGGACGGCCGGAGCCCGGAGTTCCGAGAGAATGAGCAGAAGCGCATCCTGGGCCTGTTGGAGAACTTCTAGGGCCCGCGGGGACACCGACACCCCCTCCCAGGGGATTAAAGCTGGTTTTGCTACCCCTGGACTCGCTTCTTTGTGCACGTCCCTCACCCCTAGCACCCCGCAGCAGCAAGGGGGTCACTCTTCCAGGAAGGAAACAGGCCCAGAGGGGGCGGGGGTCCTGCCCGTGGTCACTGGACGCAGGCAGCACGGACTAATGACCGTCCAAACATGAAGACCCGGGCGGGCTCCCCGGATCCCTCACTGCCGAGAGTGGCGGGTTGGAACCGGCCGGGCCGGGCCCACCTGGGCCAAGGACATCGAGACTCCAGCGCATCCAGGCCCCGAGTGGCTCTCGGTTCCCGGGTTCCGTGCCACCACCTTAGAGTGAGCTTGGCCCGGGGTGTCCACCCGGGACAGAAAAGCGACCCCAGCTGCCTGGGTCTCATTCCTGTCTCTGCCACGGGCAGCACTGATACTGGTGCAAGGTTTCTTTGGAGGAACAGGGCAGGCACGCAGAGGGCACACCAGGTCCCCTCCCCTCCTAGCAGGTCCCCTCTTACTCGGGGCCTGAGCGCGTCCAGCCAGAGTTGCTGTGTCCAGCCGCCCTCCTCACCCCAGGCCACCACCGCCAGGGCAGTGCACAGGATGGTGCCTGGGTTACCGGGGCTGCTACAGGTCGTGTGTCCAGGCCCCCTCCTGAGGCAGGGCAGCTTGTCACTGGTGGATTTAGTCACTCTCCTGCCTCACCTCCATACAGGGAGCCCCGCCCTGGGCCCCCACGGTCCGCTCTCTTCTTCCCGCCGGCCCTGGCCACACACTGTTGGAGCCAGGGGGTGGGGGACCCGCCCAGGACCAGCATCTGAGCCAGTCCTGTGTGACACCCCAGCCATGTTCCCTGTCCCCCAACAGCCTCCTCCTAGAAGCCACCACGGGCCCACAGCTAACAGGATGCTGCCCTCCGTCTCCTGTGTGGCTGGGGCTGATGCCATCTCGGGCCTAAAGCAAGTCCAGCTGTGAGCGCAGACGTGGGCCCAGTCCCTTAGAGGGTCACGATCCTTCCGCCTGTTCCTTAAGCTCCGTCCTAAGCAGGTAACATTGACACAAGTTCAGAGTGAGGGGCCGGAGCGATAGCTCCGCAGGTAGAATTCTCACCTACACTCAGATGACCCAGGTTCGATGCCTGGGATCCCATAGGGCCCCCTGAACACCGCCTGGAGTGATTCCTGAGTGCAGAGCCAGGAGGAACACCTGGGCTTCACCAGGTGTGGCCAAAAACACACCAAAAAATTAAATGAGACTCGATCAAAAATGGGCTCAGCGGGACCTGCCGCCACTCACCGCTGGTCACCTCCAAAGGCGTCGTAACCCTCCCACTGACGCCCCCAGCCTCCCACTGTGCCTCAGAATCCAGTGTGGATGGGAGGTGCCCCGGCTCAGGCCCACCGGCCCCTTCCCTGCCGTCACCCCGCAGGCCCCTGTGTGACCAAGTCCCCCCTCCAGAGCAGTGACCCCTCGCCTCCATTGCCCAGTGACCACCTCGGCCCTTTTCGCCTCGGTTCTGTCTTGGAAGGGTTGCGGCCAGTGTGAGGTATGTGATTCCCAGAATTGGGGAGGGGCTGCGCTGCCCCGGGGCCCAGGAGGGGCAAGGACACAAGAGACGGCATGGGGACACATCTCCACTGGGGAAGCCTGCCCTGGGGACAGCTGGACACCCGCACCTGACCTTCCTCACCCAGCCGCTGCATCTGGGCCGCCCTTTCCCCAAGGCTCCAGCCTCCACATCTGGGTCGGCCTGCTCTGGGATCACCAGGGCCATCCCCGCTCTGTGCAGGACCCAACCTGTCCGTCCCCACGTGCCCAGCTGTCGCCCAGTTGTCTCACGCCCAACCTGGCCTTGGCCAGAGCAGCAGCGGCATCTGAGCCCTGGGGACTCGGGCTGGTCTGGTTTCCTGCCCCATCCTGGCCCTGTTTGTGGGGCGCAGTGGCCACAAGGTGCACCGGGTACGGTTCAGAGAGGAGGACGCATGGTCAGGGGAGCCCCCTCAGCTGTGCCCAGCTCGTCCCTCTTGGTACTACCAGAGTGGCAGTTCAGGGGCAGCCAGGGGACGAGACGCGACTTCCTATTGGCGAGGCCCCACCATTCGAGGTCCTCCCCCAGAGCATGGGGACGGGGCACAGCAAGGGCCGGATGGTGACAGTCATCTGGACTAGAAAAGGACAAGAGCCCTCGCACCCCGCACCCCTCCCCCCCCAGGCACCCCTGCCCCTGCGGCCCCCGCTGCTCCTGGCTGGCTCCCTTCAGTTGTGTTCCCCTGGGGATGTGATTCGTCGTGACTCACGCAGTGACCTCTGGGGGCTGCCCTGGCCTTTCACCATCCCCCCCCCCCGCCCCGCACAGACCGCTGCCCCACTCCTCCGACAATGCCTCCCCTGGTTAAGTTCCTGGCCTTGGCGGACAGGAGGCCATGTCCCCCCCTCTCCCCCCAGGCGGGCCCCAAGCTGCGCGAACCCCCTGGACGGGATGCTCATTCATCTCGTGGACCCGGGCTTGACTCCAGGCAGCGCTGGCAGGGCAGGGAGCAGAGTGTCCACCACCGTCTCCGCAGGCATGGGGCGCCGGGCTGGTCTGCAGCTCTGCAGGGTGCAGAGCCGGCCCTGCTCGTCCGTCCGTCTGTCAGACTGTGCACGGTGCACGTTTGCTCTCAGGAGGGGTCAAGAGCGTTGCAGAGGAGGAGCGAACCCCGGGGGAGCAGGAGCACAGAGCAGGAGCACCCGTCTGGACTCGCTGTCACCCCCTGACCCGAGGAGGGCCTTGGGATCACACAGGAGCAGGAGGCAGCAGGTCGCCTCGGCGCCAGGTTCCGGACAAGAGCAAACGGACTTTCAGCCACGGGGTCTCTAGTGCTGGGGCAGGTGTGCATGGCCCAAGAGCGCCCCTGTGCCCCTCAGTCCTGTCACAGAGCTGATTCCGCTGACCCCAAAGCCAGAGCCGGCCACATCGGGCCAGTGTCCAGGCCCCGGGCACCAGACCGCACGCTCCAGCTCTGGCGAGCCCCGGACAGGTCTGCGGGAATCAGGACCAGAGCCGGCCTCGATGTCCAGCCCCAGCAGCGTCCTGGACCCCCTCTGGGCCTCTGAGGGGCCCGCCGGGAAATGCCACCCAGACGCCCCTGCCTCAGCAGCCACCGTCCTGTCCTGGGTGCCGTGGGACACGGTCCCTGCCCTGAGCACACTCCCCGACGGAAACAGGGGCTGGTGGGAAGGAGCTCTGAGCCAAGAACGAGCTGAGGGGAACAGCCAGCGCCAGGCCAGAACCTCCGGCTGGGGCAGAGGAAGTGGCCCTGACCTTCCCGGAGGAGCAGGAGATGCAGGGCTGGGGAGAGGGCTCTGGACAGGAGAGGGGACCCATCTGGCGATGAGTTGGGGGTGCCCAGAGGCCCAGCCCCTGTCCCCAGCAGCCCCCTGCAGCCCTGGCAGGTGCCGGGCGGGGCAGCCACCGCGCTGCTCAGTATATAAATATCTCTAATGAATAAATAGAAGTGCTTTTAGGCTGGCGGAGTGGAATCATTTCCACCTGCCGTAAAATTTCATTAGAAGCAGGCGCTGCAGGGGGAGAAGAATGGCCGCCGTAAATCTGCCTGCACCCCCTCCCCAGCCCCCCAGTCCCCCCCCCAGAGCCCCACAGGCCTTCCCAGGGCCTCGGGCTGCTCCTGCCCCTCCCCACCCACAGCTGCAACGGGCAGGATGGGGCCTCTGTCATCCGGGTGGGGAAATGGGCACACGTCCCTGCCCCGGAACGCAGGGGAAGGGGGTGAATCCTGGGACAGAGTCGGGGTGGGGGGGACACCAGCTTCAGGGGTGTGACAGCTGAGAGCCATGAGGCCCCTGCAGAGCAGGCGACAGTCCTGAGGTCCACCACGAAGGGCAGGTCCGGGCCTCCACCCCAGCTAAGGCCTGTCCCCGCCTCAGGGACTCACCCTGTCCCATTCTGCAGACAGGAACACTGAGCCCCGAGAGACCGTGACTAGCCGGACCCGAGTACATGGGGTTCCCCACCCCAGTGGCTCCCTCTGCGTTACCTGGGTCCCCAAGAGGGTCATCCTGGCCAGCCTCCACGTCCTGTGCTGTGACATGCCCCAGGTGCCGCGTCCACTCCTGTCAGCACCGAGGAGACACTGGGCACGCTCAGCTCTGAGTGCCAGGAGCTGGCCAGACAGCCCAGCTGAGCTGCCAAGCGGCTGAGCCCCGCTGGTCGCTTAAGCCCATCAAGCGGCCGTGACAGGACAGGGCCCGGCCAGCCCTGAGCAGCTGCAGAAGAGATGGAGAGATGCCTGTCACGCCACGCCACATCAGGGTGGCCTTGGGTGCCCACCGGGCTGGTGATCCCCAGGCAGAGTCTGGGTAGTGCTGTACCACCCACTCCCCCATGGAGAGACCCTCTGCCTCCCCCAGCCTCAGTTTCCCCACCTGTGAAAGCGGGAGGTGGAGCTATGTGGCCCTGCCCTCCCCCCCCCCTGCTCTCCTTCACTCTCCCCTCCAGACCCCCCAGGGTGTTTCTGCTTTTGTTTGGTTTGGGGGGCAGAGGGTACACTTAGGGCTCCCCCCCTGGGGGTCACTCCTGGTGGCATCAAAGATCTGTTGCAGTGCTCCCATATGCAAAGCATGTGCTCCAGCCCGCTGAACATCCCCTCTTAGGTGCCCTTTCCAGAAGAGGAAGTGAAGGGTCCCAGGATAGCCGGCCAGTGGGCGGAGCCAGGAGATGAGAACCAGCAAGGCCCCAGACGCCTGTTGGACCCCAGTCCCCAGCCGGGCTCCCTGTCCCCTCAGCACTGGGCAGGGCCCGGGAAGTCAGCGCAGGACCCCTGCGTTCTTGTAGGCCATGGAGCAGGGTGGGGTGCCTCGAGGACACAGGAGACGGCAGCCTTGGGGGTGGGGCGGGGGAGGGGGCATTGGGACCCAACTGGAGGGGGAGGAGGAGCTGGGTGAGAAAGGGGGTCCCCAGGAGCTGATAGCACAGCGGGTAGGGCATCGGCCTTACACGTGGCCGACCCAGGTTCGATTCCCAGCATCCCATATGGTTCCCTGAGCACCGCCAGGAGTAATTCCTGAGTGCATGAGCCAGAGTGACCCCTGTGCATCGCCGGGTGTTTTGGCCCAAAAAGCCAAAAACAAAAAGGGGGGTCCCAGGGGGAGAGAGCGGTTACAGAACAGGGGTGGAGAGGGCCAGGGGCTGACTGGGGGTGCCAGGAGCCCAGGACAGGCTCTGAAGCGGAGCGGAGAGACGCAGGCTGGTGGGAGCCAGGAGGGATGGAGGGACGTGAGGGATGGAGGGACGTGAGGGACAGAGGGACCTGAGGGCCAGAGCGAGTGGCAGTGACTGGAAGGGCGGGAAGGGGCTAGTGCTGCTGTCAATGGTGGGAGAAGCAGATGGGGACGGTCACCCTCAGCCGCACAAGTTCCGTGGCCACTAGGGGCTGTGAGCAGAGGCCGGAGCCCCTGGAGGGAGGCTGGCTAGCTTTGGCCACCTCCTGTGGTCAGGGACAAGTCCTGGGTTCAGGAACCTTCTCTCTCGACACCCCCAGCCGTCTCCCTCCACCCTCAGGGTGCCCACAACAGAGTGTCAGCTCCAGCTCTTGGGTACTTCCTGTGTAGGGAGAGTGCAGGAAAGGAATGGCCGGGGAGGGGGTTGGCGGGGGCCGGGGGTGGGGGAGAGGCCCCTCCGACCACGGTGAAGGATGACACGGGGACCGAGTCAGGAGGAGACGGGCTCAGGGTAGTGGGCGCCAGTGACCGTCGTGAAGGACAGCCTGTTATTAGTGCTATTAATGATCATTAATCTCATTAAATGGTGATTACAGTGAAGGCAGCGATAAAAAAAAAACACCACCTTGGGCTGGCGTGCGGCTCCCCGGCAGTGCCGTGTGTGAGCCTGTCCCCGCGCCCTGCACGCCCCGCGAGCACCCCGGGGCCCAGCCGACAGATGGGCAAACCGAGCTCTGGAGGCAGGTGACAGGCCTCAGTGGCTGCGGGGGGAGGGGGAGGCGGGCCGCAGGGACCCCCAACAGCTCTTTCCGTGGGAGCGTGCCGAGCTGCATGGGTGGGCGGGTGCATGCTAGGAGCAGACGCAGAGGGCCCCCCAGCTGCCCACCCGCCCCCCAACAGACTCCAGAGCCTCCAGTCACCCCTGGCTCAAGGAAAGAGTTCCCTCTGCACACACAGCCTTGGGTACACACGCCCGTGTACATGTGTGGATACACGTGTGCTCTGTGGAAATGCACTGCGTGTACATGCATGCACAGTCGCATCGAGACAGATAAAAAGATGCATGCTGGGGCTAGAGCGATCACACAGCAGGTAGGGTGTTTGCCTTGCGCGTGGCCAACCCGGGTTCGATTCCCAGCATCCCATAGGGTCCCCTGAGCACCGCCAGGAGTAATTCCTGAGTGCAGAGCCAGGAGTGACCCCTGTGCATCCCTGGGTGTGACCCAAAAAGAAAAAAAAAGATGCATGCACGCACACACACGTGCACCGAGACAGACACAGACCCAGACATACAGACACACAGCGAAAATAAACAATGACACAGCAGACTGGAGTTTGAGGGGTGCTTCCACAGGACCCTTCTGGAAGCCTCTCTCAGGGGAGGTGGAGCAGCTGGGAGTAGAACAGAGAGGGAGGGGCTGGAGCCGTAGCACAGCGGGTAGGGCGTGGGCCTTGCACGTGGATGACTCGGGTTCGATTCCCGTCATTCCTATGGTCCCCTGAGCACCGCCAGGAGTGATTCCTGAGTGCATGAGCCAGGAATAACCCCGGAGCATCGTCGGATGTGACCCAAAAAGAAAAAAAAAAGAACAGAGAGGGAGTGCTCCCCTGCATGTGTTCCCAAGAGGCTCCTCTGAGTGGCCCATCTGTGACCTATGCCCCATGGTGGCCCCTCCGCCTGTGCCCCCACACAGCCCCGCTGGCATCCTGGGCACTCACAGCTGTGGCCTCGCCTTCCCCGCTGCTGTGGAGCAGAGCCACGCCCACACCCGGGTTCCCCCTCTTCGAAGCTGGTCTGGACTCTGGCTCCAGCGCCAACTCCTGCCTCCCAGAGCCCGCCCTGCGCCCGCTCCTGATCCACACAGCAAGAGACGCAGGCTTGCTGCCTCAGCCAGCATCTGTCCGTCGGTCCGTCCCACCAGTCATGGAACCTGGTCCAAGGAGGGGTCGCATGGCTTTCCCAGGATCATGCGGCCGTTAGCGATGCAGAGTGGGGACCCCCGGCTCTCGCCCCAATGAAGTGGGGTCGAGCCATCCTGTTCCATCCACCCCCGTGTCCTGCTCATGCTGAGGGCTGAAAATGGGACAGGGGTGAAGGCGTTCACCTTGCACGTGGCCAACCCAGGTTTGATTCCCAACACCTTACATGGTCTCCCCAAGGCAACCGGGAGTGATCCCTGAGCACAGAGCCAGGAGTAAACCCTGAGCACCGCTGGGAGTGGCCCAGAAATACTAAACAAATGAAAGAAAAATAAAAAAACGTGTGCTGAGAAGCCAGAGAGATAGTACAGCAGGTAAGGCATTTGGCTTGTATGGGGCTAACCCAGGTTTAATCCTCGTCACCACATCCGGTTCCCTGAGCACCTCCAAAAGTCATCCCTGAGCACTAGAGCCAGGATAAACTCTGAGCACTGCTAGATATGGTCCCAAAAGCAAAAGAAAAGAAACGCACACTAACATATTTGGAAGGCCTGGGGAGAGCTAGCTCAGAGGCCAGGGGTGCGGCCTCACCCGCAGAAGACCCTGAATTTGATCCCCAGCACTGCTGGGACTATGCATAGAACCTTCCTGCCCAGTTAGCCATCTCAC
The DNA here is from genome assembly GCF_029834395.1 of Sorex fumeus. Taxonomy (NCBI): domain Eukaryota; kingdom Metazoa; phylum Chordata; class Mammalia; order Eulipotyphla; family Soricidae; genus Sorex; species Sorex fumeus. The sequence continues at coordinate 8,611,232 of NW_026606101.1, read as the reverse complement.
TGGGAGTGACCCCCTGGCTCCCGGTCACTGCTTGAGAGTCCCTCAAATCGAAATATTTGGAGGAGGGGGAGGCCAAAGAGATAGTTCAGTGGGTGCGGAGTTTGCACACAGCTGACGTGGGTTTGAGCCCTGCCACCCATTACGGTCCCCTGACACTGTCAGGAGTGATCCCTGAGCACAGAGCCAGGAGCAAGCTCTGAGCACCATCAGCTGAGGCCCCAAAACAAAGAGAGAAATATTTGCAGTGGCAGTATGCCTCCCACTCTGCTTGCAGATTCTCGATATAGCACCGTCCTCCCGTTGCTCTTCAATTTGCTTGAGTGGGCACCAGTAACGTCTCCATTGTGAGTCATGTTGTTACTGTTTTTTGGCATATCGAATACACCACGGGGAGCCTGCCAGGCTCTCTGAGAGGGACGGAAGAATCGAACCCGGGTCGGCCGCGTGCAAGGCAAATGCCCTACCTGCTGTGCTATCTATCGCTCTGCACTTTCTTTGGGAGGAGTGTTAGGTCACACATGGTGGTGCTTAGGGCTTACTCCTGGCTCTGGGCTCAGGCTCTGTGCTCTGTGCTCCTGGGAGGGCTTGGAGGACCGTGTGAGAGCTGGGAATCAAACTGGGATCGGACATGGGCAATGATGCACCTTAACCCATGCACCCTCCCTCCTCCCTCCCTCTCCCTCCCTCTCTTCTCTCTCTCCCTCTCTCTCCTCTCTCTCTCCATCTCTCTCTCTGTCTCTCTCTCCGTCTCTCCCTCCCTCTCCCTCTTTCCCTCCCTCCCCCCCCCCTCTCTCTCTCTCAATTTCTCTCTGACCCTAGTTTTCAATCATTAAAAAATTTTAAATAGGGGATATTCCAGCAAGTAACACACTTGGATTGCACGTGGCTGACCCAGGTTTGATCCCCGGCACTCCATACGGTCCCCCAAGCCTGCCAGGAGTGATCCCAGAGTGCAGAGCCAGGAGTAAGCCTGACTATACCTGGATGTGGCTCCCCCGCCAAAAAAAAATAAATAAAATAAAAATATCCAAGATGCAGAAACAAGCCCCCAACAAGCAAGGCCTAGCCTCCGAGGCTGGTCCACTGGGCCACTGGGCAGCCTAGGGTGGTCCTGTGAGTGGCTGCTGGGGCACAGAGTGGGGTTCAGCCCCTCCACTCTGAAAGCAGAAACGGAAGTACTAAGCTATTGTGTATTTTTTGTTGTTGTTGTTAGTTTTGCTCAGGGGGCCACACCCAGGATGCTCAGGGCTCACTCCAGGCTCGGCCCTCAGAGGTCATTCCTGGCGGGCCCAGGGGACCATAGGGATTACCCCACATAGGCGTTATCTAAGGCTAGGGGCGGGGGAGGGGCAGCAGAGGCTGGGCTGATTGGTGGGGGGGTGCTCCCCACGACAGGAACTGGGTGGGGAGGGCGCCGCGCTGGAGAACGGGGGCAGGGGGCCCTCTCTATGGGGGTCAGCGTGCCCCACCGCCGCCAGGAGCTGTCTGATCTCCCTCAGGCTGAGCTGCCCCCACGCCCACGGGAGCCTCTGCGTGTTTTCTTGTCTCTGATTGTAAACAGATTTGACTAAAGAGGTAAATTGGAAGTTAATTAGAGAGAACATGATTGATGAGGCAGTTGCCGTGATTGGGAGGCGTGGAGAGGGGGGGCTCCCTGCACCAGGCAGGGGGGAAGGGGCCCAGAGAAGGGCAGGCCACAGGCCATCCCCGCCCGCAGAGCCCCGGTGCCAAGACCAGGAAGGGACCCGCAGGCCCAAGGGCCCAGGCAGCCGGCCCAGTCGCTGTCCCTGAAGTGGGCGGAACTTGGGGCTGGGCATGCAGACCGGCCTGGGTGCTGGACTGAGGGACACTCTCCTGCCTGCCTCCATGGGCGTCGTCTCCCTCAGTTGAGACCAGGTCCTTGTCGGGAGCTGAGTGAGCGCTGACCCACTGGCCAAGGTCACAGGCTCATCCAGACAAGCCCAGTCCGACCCCCAGGGCCTGTGGCTGCTCAGGGGTCCCCCCCGTGGCACCCCTGTTTGCCGCAGCCCTGTCTCCGCTCCCCTGCGCCTCAGGGCACAAGGAATCTCAAAGGGGTTTGCTCCCCCAACTGCCCGAGAAACTGAGGCCCAGAAGGAGACCACGACTCCCGGTGATGGAGAGCTGGGGTCCCTGCCTCTCCTCATCCCTCCTCTGGCCCCTGAGCTCAGCAGAAGCTACGGAGCCCCAGCTGCTCAGCTCAGCCATTAGACCCCAGTGGGGTGCTCAGGGAGGAATCAGGGGAGTCCTGGGGGCAGGGAACTGGGGTGGGAGCTCGGGGGAGGGGGCTCAGGGCAGGGGAGAGTTTTCAGAGGAGCCGTTGGGGAGCCCGAGCAGGGCAAGGCAGGGGTGCTTGCAGTAGGTGGTGAGGCTGACCGTGGCGGCGAATGGAGGGGTCCCGGGTGTGGGATGCTCCTTGGGAACAGGGGGCATCTCTCAGGGAGGGTTGGCTAAAGGGGGAGGGGGCTCCCGAGATGGAGAAGTCCAGAGGGCAACAGGCGGACAGGCTCGCGGGCCAGCTGAGGCTTGCGAGCTGCTCCTGTGGGGAGGGGAAGAGACAGCCCCGCCCCCCACTGGTCACCCTGCTCACCCCCCAACTACCAAAGACCTCCCTGTGAAGATGCAGAACCTGCAGGCGGGCCTCTCTGCCTGCCATGAGTCAGGGCCCCTCACCCCATTGTAGCCCAGGTCGGGCTTGCTCCCCACCCCCCACCCCATCCACGCTGGCACCAGTGACCTTGTGGCCTGGTCTGTGGCCCCTTCCCTGTCGTCTGGAGGGCCGTGAGGCACTTTCCAGAGAGCAGTCCCTGAGCTGGACCAGGACCCCGGGCAGCTGGGGGTGGCCCACAACTCCCGGCTGCCACCCTGCACTGGGCACCGGGGCCTGTTCCAAGCCTAGGGGACTCTCAGTTCCACTCCCTTTGCAGTTGGGGCTATTTTTATTCCCACGGTATAGTTGGCAACACCCAGGCCCAGTGATGGATGGGCCCAAGGTCACAACCTGGTAGAGGTCAAGTGAGGCCCCAAGGCCAGTCCAGAACCTCTACGCAGGCAGCCTCCAGCGCCTCTCAGCAGATTCAGGGGGACCCTACAAAGGCCGGGGAGGTCCTGCCCAGTCATCCCGATGGAGGGCAGAGAGCGCGGAGAACAGATGACCCTCAGAGCCGGCATGCTGGTTCTTGGCGCCAGCATCCAGGGACCGGGCAGGAAACAGTCACCGAGGATTGGGATGAGGGTGCCGAGGTGGAAAGGGGGTCCTGTGGGAACCACATGTGACCTTTGGCCAGAGGTGGCCTCCTTGGTGACACAGATCCTCCAGTCCCTCGGGATTTAAGCTGGGGCTCTGGTTTCTTCCTCCAAATGGGAGTGTCCAGCAGGACGCATGGTGCAGCCTTGTACTGGGACCAGTCCCCGGTGTCAGGTCCGCTCTGCCTGTGGACTGTGTGGCCTCCGTCGGCTTCCCCACCTGTACGAGGAAGTACAATAAGACGATGAACGGTGACAGCTATAGATTATCCCAGCGCGCGCGGGACCGACCAATCAATAGCTTACATTTATTGAGCCTCCTCCCGAGTGCCAGGTGCTGAATAAGGGTTTCTCATGCATGTCTCACTTAATTTTCAAGAAACCCGGGAAGATAGGGATCATCGGGTTTATTTTAGAGAAGAAGAAACGAAGGCTCCGAAAGGTGGGCTGGGGTAGCAGGATGCCTCGAGGGCTGGGGCTCACGGCGCTGCGTGCAGGAACCCTGGGTTCGATCCCCAACACCATCCCACCCACCCCCAGCCTCTGAGCACCAAGTGGGGAGTAGCCCCCAGACACTACCAGCTTTGCCCCCACCCCCCAAACACAACAAGAAGACAAAGACTGAGCAGCTGGGAAAGGGCGAGAGCAGATTGGAGCCCGCCTGGGTGTGTCGGTGTGTGGCCAGACCCCCCTGAGCAGGGACCCCACCAGAGCTGCACCCTGGGTGCGGATGTAGCCCGAAGTTGGGGTGAGGGGTCGGACAAGAATCTGGAAATGCGGGGTGAAGCGATAGCACAGTAGGTAGGGTGCCTTGCACGCGGTTGACCTGGGTTCGATACCCAGCATCCCATATGGTCCCCTGAGCACGGCCAGGAGTGATTCCTGAGTGCAGAGCCAGGAGGAACCCCTGTGCATCGTTGGGTGTGACCCACTGTCACTGTCACCGTCTTCCCATTGTTCATCAATTTACTCGAGGAGGCACCAGCAATGTCTCCATTCGTCCCTGTCATGTGCTAGTGTAGCCCAATGGCATATTGGGGGCTCTTTCTTTCTTACAGTAACATTGATGGGTGTGACCCAAAAAAGCAAAAAATAAGAATCTGGAAATGTGGTGGACATGCGGGGAAGCTATAGGAATGAGCTCTAAGAAGCCCACGTGGGACTTGTGTCAACTCTCTCTGCCCTCCTCCAGTCTGTCGCCATCAGTAAAATGGGGCATCGGCAGCCCCTCGGGACAGTGTGAGTGAGCGGTGTTTGTAGGGTCTTCAGCAGGAGCTTGTTCCCGCCCTCCTGCCCTGGCACCAGCCTCAGGGCTACCAGGAGGGGTAGCAGTCTCTCAGATGTGGAGTCTGAGACCCAGAGAGGGAAGACATTGGCTCAAGGTCACGGGTGTTCGGGTTTGAACCCAGCAGAAATTGGGTTTGAATCCTGGGGACTCTTGGCCTTGCTTTGGAAGCTACCTTTTTAAAAAAATAACGGTTTTGGGGCTACACACAGTGGGACTCAGGGCTTACTCTTGGCTCTGCACTCAGAGATCATTGCTGGAGGGGTCGGGAGACCATATGGGGCGCTGGGGACCCACCCGAATGGCCACAAGCAGTACTGGTGTGGCTACTCTGTAGCTGCCTCACCTTCACTCACTGTCTCCTGTGTCCCTGCTGCCCCCTCTACCCACTTCTGCTTCAGTGGCGACTTCCCCCAGGGGCCTAGGGGCTCCGAAGACCCTCATCCCCCAGGCTGTGCTGTAGAGGGGCTCACAGCTGGAGGGGGGGTTTCCCTCCCTGAGCCGCTGTCGCTGTGGCCGTGGTCGGGAAAGCTCAGAGCCGATTCCAGCCATTTCCACCCAATTGCCAGGTACCTCCATCCAGAATTTGTCAATAAACCACTAACACAAGAGGCCCAGCCCCGTGGACACCAGTGCTTCCACTGCAGCGGGACCCCTGGGAAGGGAGCTCACCCCGCACGCACCCCCTCCCTCCCCTGGCATCACCAGGCCCAGCACCAGCTCAGGCCAGTCCTATCCAGTTCCCTGTGCCCTCAGACCCCTTTTGCCTGACCATCCCTTGATCCTCACCCCCTCCCCCCGCCCCCTGTGGTGTTCCTTTGGCTTCACATCCCGGCTGATTTTATTTATTTATTTATTTTTTTCTTTTTGAGTCACACCCAGTGATGCAAGGGGTTACTCCTGGCTCGTGCGCTCAGGAATTACTCTTGGTGGTCCTCTGAGGACCATATGGGATGCTGGGAATAGAACCCAAGTTGGCCGCGTGCAGGGCAAACGCCCTCCCCGCTCTGCTATCGCTCCAGCCCCCCCAACTGATTTTAAAAGTCATTTGCTTCAGAGCAAGTGGCAAGCATTAGTTTGGAAGGTCATGAGTTCAAGCTGGGGTACGGGGCCCAATGCGCTCTCCCTCTATGTCCTTCTAGGAGACTGAGGAGGAAAGGGTCCTCTGTGACCTCAGGTCACGCCCACCGGGTGCAGACAGGAAAGTCACCAAGTGCAGAGAGGAAGCAACCACCCACAAAGGGTTGCACACCCCGACATCAGAGGGGGCTGGCCTGGTTGCACCCCGCCCACTGCTGAGGTCTGGGCCCCTCCCAGAGGCTCTGCTGGCCCAGCTTGAACACCTCTGCACCCCGAATCCCAGCTCTCAGACGTGCCACCGAGTGGTGTCACCCACATGCCAGGGAGGCTGGTGGTACCCAGGGGCCTGTCTGGGTGTTGAAGGGCCCCGCAGGAAGTGGTAGGTAGCATTTGCTGTTTGGAGTGAAGGGCGGGTCAAACCTAGGGCTCTTCCCAGCCTCAGTTTCCCTTTGTTTTCTGGGGGAAGAGTCCTAGCAGCACCTAGGGGCCCTGAGGCCACTCCCGGCCACAGCTCATCCCGTTTTGCTCAGAGCCAGCGATGCTGGACTGTTTGGTGCTCAGCAGTCAGGAACACCCCAGGGGGAACTGGGACAGAAATAACTCCTGAGGTTTGGGGTGCCCACGGCCAGCCCTGGCTTTATTTAGCTGCCGCCTTGCTGGCCCTCCCCAGGCTGAGGCCTCCCAGAGTCTGAGGCAGTGGACCGTGGTCCAGCCACTGTGTGACATTAACCCCATCACTCCCCTCTCTGGACCTCAGTTGTCTCGGCAGAAAAATGGGCTGAGCCCCACCTTCCTGTGGGATTTCATGTGATAAATCCCAGTGCACGGCCAAGTGAGGGCTCAGAAGGGACCCACAGACGGGAGGCCCAGGCCCAGCTGGTTTAGCTCTGCACGACAGCAGCCGTGAAGCACGTGCGGCCACCAAACCCTAGAATGTGGTCGACCCAGCCTGCAGTGGCCCTCTGTGTCAAATCCACACCTGAGTGTGACATCCCGGGGACCCCGTCCACGAATTTGCCACGTGTTGCAGTGGCAGGATTTCTGGTCTGTGGGCTTACCCGAAAGATTTTATCCCATAGATTTTACCCGTTTCCTTTTCACTGTTTATTTGAGGGGTGGGGGCAATGGAGAATTTCAAGGTATGCGTGTGGATTTTGGCAGGACAGAGTTGGTCCAGCTAATTACTCACAGTCGTGGAATATTTAAACCGGCATTAACTGCACCATTAAAATCATTTCAGGAATTTAAAAACTCTCCCACCAAGCACAGCCTGGAAATTGGCAGTGACAGCGCCGCCCCGTTGTGTTTAATAAGCACCTGGTTTGCGGGGTGAAGGGCCCCGGGAACCCCATCTCTCGGAGGCAGCTGATGGTCTTTGATGGCGATTATCACTCGGGCGCCTTGCTGGGCTGACAGGATGTGCTGTAACTACGACCTCTGACCCTGAAGGGCTGGGCTGGCGGTCTTGGGGTCAATATGAAGGCCGCAGCCTAGAGGGTTCTCCAGGCCTCAGGAAGGCAGACCTGCCTGGCCATGACAGGTGATGGTCCCTGTTTGCCTGGCCTCCAGCTGGAAGCTGGTCTTAGGGGTGTCCACCCTTTCCTCCCTGTGAGACTCGAGGCTTTCCATCCCCCCATCTGGACCCCAGCCCTCCTGTTTACACAATGAAGGCAGTCATGTGTGATGTTTGTTCTTCTCTGTGAAAAAAAGGAAATAGCTTTTCTTTCCAGCCAAGAGTTTGTGTTGAGGTACCAAAGTATGCAATGCTTTGGTACCAATACACCCCTTCTGCCCCAGACACCGCCCCCCACCCCTCCCCACCCTCCCTGCCCTCGGCAGCCTCAGTTCTCCATGCTGTAGGCAATTTCTCATCATTTAAACATGGATCTATTGGACCAGAGAGAGAGAGTGCATCAGGTAAGGTATTTGTCTTACATGCCACTGACCCTGTTTGAGCCTCGGGATTTCATAAGGTCCTCTGAGCACAGAGCCAGGAATTGCTCCTGAGCACCATGCGGTGTGGCCCAATTCTCTCACCACCACAAGAAAGAAAGAAAGAAAGAAAGAAAGAAAGGAAGGAAGGAAGGAAGGAAGGAAGGAAGGAGGGGGGAGGAAGGGGAAAGAAAGAAGGAAGGAAAGAAAGAAAGAAAGAAAGAAAGAAAGAAAGAAAGAAAGGAAGGAAGGAAGGGAGGAAGAAAAGGAGGAAGAAAAGGAAAAAAGGAAGAAAGAAGGAAAAAAGGAAGGAAGGAAGAAGGAAGGAAGGAAGAAGGAAGGAAGGAAGGAAGGAAGGAAGGAAGAGAAAGAAAAAGAAAGAAAGAAAGAAAGAAAGAGAGAGAGAAAGAAAGAAAGGAAGAAAGAGAGAGAAAGAAAGAAAGGAGGGAGGGAGGGAGGGAGGGAGGGAGGGAGGGAGGGAGGGAGGGAGGGGGGAGAAAGGGGAAAGAAAGAAGGAAGGAAAGAAAGAAAGAAAGAAAGAAAGGGAGGAAGAAAAGGAGGAAGAAAAGGAAGAAAGGAAGAAAGAAGGGAAAAAAGGAAGGAAGGAAGGAAAAGAAAGAAAGAAAGAGAGAGAAAGAAAGAAAGAAAGAAAGAAAGAAAGAGAAAGAAAGAAAGAAAGAGAGAGAGAAAGGCGGGCAATGTTGGGCTGGTGAGACGTTGAGGAACTAGAGTACGTGCTTGCACGGGGCCCCCTGCCAGGTGTGGCCCCAATACAAATAACATTAATAATAACAATATCATAATGAAAGTGAAATTTTTCCGTTCTAGGTTTTAGATGCTGGAGCGATAGCACAAGGGGTAGGGCATTTGCCTTGCACGCAGCCAACCCAGGTTCGATTCCTCCGCCCCTCTCAGAGAGCCCGGCAAGCTACCAAGAGTATCTCGCCCGCACGGCAAAGCCTGGCAAGCCACCCGTGACGTATTCGATATGCCAAACATAGTAACAACAAGTCTCACAATTTCTCGTGAGACGTTACTGGTGCCCGCTCGAGCAAATCGATGAACAACGGGAGGACAGTGACAGTGACAGGTTTTAGATGAGATCATCACTCTCTGTGGTCTGTCCAGGAATTTAGCAGGAAAGACTCAGGCTGACACCCTGGATGGATCTTCCTGGGGTTCCTCTGGGTGGAGCCACAGCCCCCTCCAGGGCCTTGGCCAGGAAAGGGAACTCCGCACGGGCGGGGGGTTATGCTGGAGGCAGAGGGCTCTGCAGGCTCAGAGCCTCGGGGAACGAAGGCCCAGGGCATGTGCCTGGGAGACCGTGTGGACACAAATACCAGGACAGAGGTACAAGGCTGAGCACAGAGACCCTCACGGCTCCTGCCTGGCATGTGAGGAGGACGAGAGGAGAAATCAGTCAGAGGGTGGGGGTGTTCCAGCATGCGCCAAACCCTGGTCCTCAACCTTGGCAACGCACGCCTCATTCTGGAGTGACAAGGGGTGATGATACCTGAGGCCAACCGGAGTGGCCCCTGGCCCCTGAGCACCACCCTGTGGGACCCCCAAAGCAACTGGAAAAAGGAAACAAGAAAAAGTTTGGGGTTGGAGTAATAGGACAGCGGGTGAGGTGCTTGCCTGGGACGCAGATGACCCAGGTTCCATCCTTGATATCTCATACGGTCCCCCGAGCACCACCAGGACTGATCCCTGAGCTCAAAGCCAGGAGAAACCCCTGCCAGGTGTGGTCCCAAAACAAAAACAAAGACCAGAGGCTGCTTCTGCCTCTCCAGGGTCTAAAGTCCCTCCGGCCCTGTCATCACTCTGTGTCTGGACCAGGGATGCTCACCCCAACTGTGTGCCCGACCCCAGCCCTCACCCCAGATCAAGAGACCTGGGCGTTAATATCACCTTAAAGCTCTCCAGCTGTCCCAGAGGGCAGATAGTCACTGCCCAGCCCTGAATGCACTCTCCTAACCCCAAGATGGATGTCTGGGAGACCGTGACTTGAGCAGCTCAGAGAGTGGAGGCAATTTACTCAAGGTCACACAGCCAGGTGGAGACAGAGCCAGCCCCAAGGCCCCAGCCTCTCTCCTGAGCCTGTGCCAACTTCTCTCCTGCGTCTGCAGTTCCTTTATACAAACTGAAGCCTAGGCGGGCACTGCCCACCATCACTGTCACTGTCCTCCCGTTGTTCATCGATTTGCTTGAGCGGGCCCAGTAAAGTCTCCATTGTGAGACTTGTTGTTACTGTGTTTGGCATATCGAATACATCACGGGTAGCTTGCCAGGCTCTGCCGTGTGGGTGAAATACTCTCGGTAGCTTGCCAGGTTCTCCAAGAGGGGCGGAGGAATCGAACTCGGGTCAACCATGTTGGCTGCATGCAAGGCAAACGCCCTACCCGCTGTGCTATCGCTCCAGCCCGCTGTCCACCATATTTCACTTAAATCATTTTGGGACCGGGTCCCAAAAGTTGGGGTCACCACAGTGATGGGGCAGGCCATTAGCAGAGCCGTGTTTGGCTTTATCCGAATCTTGGGCAATAATTTAGGAAATTTAATTAAAGGGGGGAGAAACGGGGACCCCTCGCACCCCTGGCTTCCTGTTAGAAGGAGTGAAATAAACCAGGCTGTAAAAGGAAATGCTGTCAGAGACGCAGCTTCGATATTTTACAGCCAAATTTTATTCGCTGATGTGAACGTAATCGCTGGAAGCCGGAGCCCCATTAATGCACATATTTCCACACATCTGGGGCCCCGCCTGTCCCTCCCCTCCCCCGGGGTATGTTCGCACACCTCTGAGGTCAGTCCTGGCCTTCTCTGGGCGCGCCTAGGCCCGGGCGGGACATCCCTGCTAGGTCTCTGTCCTCCCGTGGCAGAGAGGGGCTGAAGGGAATCTCAGCCCTGCTCCTCGGAGCGGGGCTGAGCCTTCTGGAAATTAGGCGGCTTCACACAGAAAAGTCATTGTTCCCCCTTATAAATGGGCTCCCTGGAAGCCAGTGACCGCGGGGTCTCTGATAAGCTCTCCGGAAGCCTCGCTCCGCATGTTATTGGGGTGTTAAAAGGTGCGACTCCGGGCTGGCATTGCTCATTGTTAGGGCTGATACATTTAAGTCGTTTCTCTGGGAATCAGGCAGCTGAGGTATTTCCCCCCCCTCTTGGCATTGATAGATGGGCCAGAGGAAGCCATTTGGACAGCGCCACGGAGGGCCCTAGCCCACATGGTGAATGATTTCCAATGCCTGGTTTAATTTATTTTTAAATGAAATTTGTTATTGATTCCGGATTAAAAGGACAAATCTTACGGCTGTTACCACTGACGAGTCCTGGTGCTCAAGTGACACCCCTCACGGGGGAGAGGGGGTGGCCGCCCGGAGCAGGGGAGGGACTGGGGCGCAGAGACGCTCTCAGGGAACGTTCAGAAGAGTAGTTGGGGCCCGGGAGATAGTACAGCGAGCTTCCCTGGCAGGCAGCTGACCGGGGTTCAATTCCCACCACCCCGTATGTTCCCCTGAGCCTGCCAGGAGTGATCCCTGAGTATAGAACGAGGAGTAAACACTGAGCACCTCTGGGTGTGGTATAAAAATAAATGAAAGAAAATGTGGATAGCCATTGCCAACACGGATCCTGCATGTCCTTTTTCCAAACACCGCTCTGAGGATTCATCCCCTTCTGTCATTTCATCCTCCCAATCCTTTTCTTTTTTTTTTTTTTTTTGGCTTTTTGGGTCACACCCGGTGATGCTCAGGGGTTACTTCTGGCTCTGCACTCAGAAATTACTCCTGGCGGTGCTTGGGGGATCATATGGGTTGCCGGGGATTGAACTCAGGTTAGCCGTATGCCAGATAAGCAAATGCCCTCCCCGCCATGCTATCGCTCTGACCCCTCATCCTCCCAATCTTGTCATGGAGGGATCAGCTTCGTTTTACAGATGAGGCTGTTCAGACCAGAGAGGCTGAGTAGCTTTCTAAGGTCACACAGCTAGGGAGGAGCAGAGTCTGCCCTAGAATCCCTCTGTTCTCCCCTGCAGACCTTACCTGCAGTCTTGTCCTGAAGATTAAGTGGAATCAATACAGCGGTTGGCACAGTGGCGAAGACACCGTGAAGGTCCCACAGGGCCAGTAGGCCCCGGGAGCAGACGTTTGTCCCTGTGGGGAGCTGAGGCTGGGCCTTGCCAGTGGGGGACATGGCAGACAGGCAGAGGCCAGCTGGGGGGCGGGGCACCTTCAGGGAGGGACTGCACCTGGAGCAGAAGCTCTCTGCAGGGGGAGGTTGGGGCCCTGGCTGCAAATTAGAGAAGTTAGGAGATAGATAAGGCCAGGATGTGGTTTTCACTTGTTTGGTTGGTGCTTTGCTTCTGTGGGGGCCACACTGGCTCAAGGCTTACTCCCGGCTCTGTGCTGAGCGATCACTCCTGGCGGTGCTCGGGGGACCATATGGGATGCCGGGGAATTGAACCCTGGTTGGCCACGTGCTGTGGCTTGGCCCCCGTAGAGAGCGTCCAGCAGAGCTGATACCCTATGTGTTTTGTCAGTCATAAAGTCCCTGGAGGCCTGTCCTTGAGGGAAACTTAGAGGTCACTGGGCTTCGCCCTGTTTCAGACTATGAGGAGAAAGGACTCCTGAAGGTCAGCCGGTGGCTCAGTGACAGCAACCAGCCAGACAGTGGCCCAGCCAGAGCCGCTCCCCATGGGGGCACCAAGAAGGACCCCTTGCTCACGCCCCATCCCTCTAGGCAGAGGTTTAAGGGAAAGAGCCTTGGGTCGGAGCCCCAGTCCCCCCCGCCCCGCTGTCCTGCAGAGGCGTCAGGGTGCGATAGAGAGAGTTGTGGGTTTCATTCTTGGCGCTGCTCCCCATCTGGAAGCTTCTCCCATTTTCTCTTTTGTGGTGTGTGTGGGGGGGGGGGGGGCGGGAGGGAAAACCGAGCGAGTGAGTTGATGAATGAGAAATGGCTTTGTCCAGTTCAAGACCCCTGCCCCGGGGGGGTGCCTCAGTGACCCCTCTGTGTGGAAAGGGAGGGATAGGAAGCAGCCTTGCGGTGGGGTGGGGGCATTGAAGCAGGCCCACAGGAACCTTCCAGGCTGCAGAAGGCAGCAGGGAGGGATCTGTCCGAGGTAGCTGCGCCTCATACCAAACTCGAGAGCGAGCCACGAGCCACACTTGGGGGCGGGGGGTTGTCTTTAGTCCCAAATTCACTGGATGCTGCTGCTTAGGGACTACAGGACCTCTCGGCAGGGCTGGGCTGGGCTGACCGCTGTCATTGTGGTACAGGGAAGTGAGGATAGAGTGAAGATGGGGGGGGGGGCAGGGAGGCATGATACAGACTGTCCCTCAAGTCCTAAACCCATTAGCAAAATGTGGGGTGCTTTGCACGGTGCTGGACTTGTGATGTGGAGGGGGCAGTGGGCACCAGCGGGCTGACTCCCGGGAAGGTGGGGTGGGGGACCTGGAGGGTCTGTCCCCCATGCAGCATCTTAGCGTCCTTCGGCCCAGGGAGGACGCGGCTGGCGTTGTCCTCGCCGGGTGGTGCTGAAACAGCAGGGCCGTGTGACACAGAGGTGGGAATGGGACCCGGGGTGGATCTTCCCGACGCGTGCCACCCTTGCACTGGGGTCCAGGAGAAGTCAGGCCTTTGATTTCAGGGGACTTGCAAACGGGTCCGCGATTGGGGGGGTGGGAGAATGAGGGGGCTGCTAAAGGTCAGTTCCAGCAACAGCCCCTTTAGGGCTGGACTCGCGGGAGGACAGAGCGGAGGAGCCTGTTGGGCTCCTGGAAATGGGGGTGGCTTCACCATCCTCCCCCTGCCCCCCGCATCCCACCGACGGGGTCCCAGAAAGGGCCTCTGGGTCCAGAAGCGGCGGGGAGAAGCCATCCCCTTCTCCACTCCCATTGCACAGACAGCAAAACTGAGCCCCCGAGAGGGTTGTGGCCAACGGCCGTGTGGGCAGCAGCGTCGTGCTCAGAGTTTCCCGCCCATCGTCTCCTCCCCGCACCCCCCCCGATCCCCCCAACACCCCCCACAGCCCGGGAGCCCGGGAAGGGGCCCAGGGCTCGGCCGCACACCTGCACGCGCACCCCGGGGAGCCGCCGGCCCGCCGCGCCCCGCGCCCCGTGCGCCCCGCGCGCCGCAGAGCCGGGCCGTCCCCCTGGCGGGCGCGGGCTCCCCCGGCGTGCCCGGGGCGCGGGTACCGCTTTAAAAATCCGGCCTGGGCAAAACTTTGATGATAAATCAAGCGGCGGATCCCTCCGCCGGCGGGCGGCGCGGCGTGGCCTTCCGCGCGGGGGAAGAGTCCCGCAGTCGGAGGCGGCCGGCGGGGCGTGCGCTCGCTCCGGCGCGGCCAGGCGCCCGGCGCGCAGCATGGGGGCCCCGCTGGCCGCGGCGCTCGGCGCCCTGCACTACCTGCCACTTTTCCTGCAACTCGGCGGCGCCACGCGACCCGCCGGCCACGCGCCCTGGGACGGCCACGGCTCCGGACACGGTGAGTTGGGGGCCGCCGCCCCGCACCCCGCCGCCGCGGACCCCGCCGCCGCGACCCCCGCCCGGCCGCCGCCGCGCCGCTCCAACTTGCCGCGTCCCGGGGAGGCGAACCCGCCCTGGCCGCGCCGGGGAGCCCCCCGCGACGCCCTCTGCCGGCTCCCGGGCTGCTCCCCGCACTCCCGGGCCACCCCTACCGAGCAGCCGAGCAGGGCGCCGCCGCCGCCGGGGCACGGGGGTCCCCCCGGCTCCCCCGAATCTGCCCCCCGCGCCCCGCGCCTTGTCCAGCCGCGCGCCCGCGCCCAGCACACACCCCGGCGACCCTGTATTCGCAGCAGCCGCCGGCACCCTCGCGCGCACAGCCCCAGACACCTCCATCCGCTCCTCTCTGTAAACAGAGACTTGTGCCCGCCACACACACGCACACACACGCACACACACACGCACATGCACACATGCACACGCGCACGCACACGCACATACAACGGGCGCGCGCACACACAAACACACACGCGCGCGTGCCACGGCCCGTGGCTCGCACCCCGCCAGCTGGCACCCAGGCGCACAGACTCTGCACAACTCTTGCCCTCCCGCTGCAGACACACTAGCGAACGCACACACTTGTGAACACACTCCTGCTCGCCGGGCCTCTCTGCCCGGCTGCCTTCCCGGACCCTTCCCGACGGGTGGGTTTCCGTCACCTGCCCCTTCCAGCTCCACATTTGCTCCTGGCAGCCCTGGCAGAGGCCCTGGGGGCCCCGGGCAGCCCTTGCCCCTGGAGAACAGGTAGCCTGAGGCGGCAGTTGGGTGGAACCAGACTCCGGAGGGGCCCCTGGAGAAGCGGGAATAGTTGGGATTCCAGCTCCAACCCGAGGCAGGGGTGGGAAAGGGAGGAGATGCCTGCAGCCTCGTTTGTCTACTTTGGGAGTGCACAGGAAGCCCTCCCCATCCCCACTCTTGCTTGCCCACCCTCCCCCAGGACCAAAATGTGGGAAATCTCAACTCCACTGCCGCTTGGGAGCAAGCCGGTGTGCCCCGCTCGGATGCCACTGTCCAAAGCTCCTTCCTGCCCCAGAGAAGTCCAAGTTGGCCTGAGTGAGGTCGTCGGATGCTGGCGGCCGTGTGGGGGGCTGCCTCTGCCCCTATGAGCCCGGCATGTACCCCAAGGACCAGGGCACAGATGGAAATACCACCCCAGCCACCATCCCCGCAGGGACCCTGGCTGCATGGTGGGAAGTGGCAGCGCCAAGGGCTGGGTACTCTGTGCGTAGGGCTGGGTGCAGGTTTGCACAAAGAGCAGAGAATGGGGTGATTTATTCTGATGGGAAAGGGTGAGGACCGGGAGGGGGTTGTTGCTTTGCTGCTGGGGAGTGACGCAGGAGCGGGATTGCTTCAGGGGGCAGGGGTCTTCCAGAGCCTGCCTCGGGTATTTGCTTCCAGGGAAGGAACCCTGACTTCTGTCTCCCCCGTTCCCACGTCTGGTGGCCGGGGCACTCTTCATGCACCCTTCCCATCCCTCGTGGCTCTCCAGCCTGGTGGAGAGTGGGAACACAGGGAAGGGATTCTAGCTTCAGTGTGGACGCAGATACCCGGGCTCGGTGAGCGAGGGGCCCAGCTGGGTTGGGCCCTGGGTCTGGGGGGCAAAGGCAACGCGTGTTCCCAGGACTCTGCTGCCCGGTGACTTCCCGCGGTTCCGGGAGGCTGGGAATTCCTCCTTGCGTTCCCTCCTGCACTCAGCTCCCTTCCTTGGCATGGTGGAAACTTACACTGGGCGCCTTCTCCCTCAGCACCCAGTTCTCGGGCCGAGATGCCAGGCCCGGGGCTCTGAGGTGTGTGTTTCTCCCCTTCCCAGACCCCCAGACTTCAGAGATCTGGGTGCTCCCCTCTCTCGCCCCGGGGCTCCCCGAGGCAGGCAGGCTGTGCCCTTGGCGTGGCAGTCTGCCTGCTTCCCCGCACCAGGCGTGCTCAGGCAGTCACTCAGCTCCACCCTCGCTGATGTACCCCCTGAACCCCGAGAGGTCCAGCGGAGACTCGAGGGGGGCTGCTGGAAAGGTCTTTTCTGCTGGAAAATCCAGCTCCTCTCCTCTCCCCTCTCCTGCCGAGCTCCGGGCAAGTGAGCCGCCCCTTGGGGCTCAGACTGCCTCCTCCCGCATGGCCAGGCTCCAAGTCACCACTCTGAGGAGTCCCGAGGCTGGCCCTCCACTGGTCAGTGTCCCCACCCCCCCCACCCCGGCTCCCATCTCAGCCCCTGCCTTGGGAGGGGTTGGGAGCCACTCACTTAATCACCAAAAGAAACTGTTATTAATGATAGTGAGACATGGCGAAGAAGTGGGTCATGTCTAATAAGCCATTTGTGTTCAGGAGGAGAATACCAATTTGATAAAAGCTGTGTGTGCTGAAAAAGCCCAGAAATTGCTGTTTAGCAGATTGGAGTCTGATCGTTTCATTATTTCTAGGATCCGCGTGGTCTCAGCTGATTCAGGAAATGTGGTGGCCGGGAGAGGGAAGTCTGTGTGTCCCGGGTAGGGGGGTGGTTCCCGGGGGGGGGGGGGGGCAGGCGCCCGCTGACCCCAGCCCCTTGCTGGCTCTGGTCCCGCCAGCCCAGCCACCAGGCTGCCGCCTTCCGCCCGCCCGCCCGCCGCCCGCCACCCGCCTCGGGGGCTCCTTGCAGGCCGAGCTCCGTCAGATGGTCGGCTGCAAGGACGGCTGCCTCCCTCCCGCCCAGCTGCCCGCTCCCTCCGTCCCTTGCGCATCGCACTTTGCAGGGGGCTTGTTAAAGGCACGATAGAAAGTGAGAGGGAGGGACTGTCTCCTTGGGGAGAGGGGCTCAGGAACGGGGAGGCTGCAGTGGAGGTGGGGGGTGTGATCTGTGCCCACACCTGGTAGGCGTTTCATACCTGGCAGCTCATCTGATTTTCCCCCCTGCCTTGAAGGGTTCACCCGTTGCCTGGGGGAGGGGGGCCACCGCGGGAGGGGAGGTAGCTGATGCTGATGCACCCCAGAGTGTGAGTCGGGCACTGCCAGACGCTGGTTCACTAAGGCTGGCCTTCATGACCCAGGCAGGGCTGGCATTGCAGGGAAGAGGAAACTGAGGTTCACCGTGGACCGGTGACTCGCCCAAGGTCACTGAGCCTGTTTCGAGAGGCAGAGAGCTGTTTCGAGAAGGAAGATGGGCTGGGTCCCCCACGCTGGGCCAGCCCTGAAGTGGGCGGGGCTGGTCACAGCCCCATCCGCACACCCTGCC
Source organism: Sorex fumeus (assembly GCF_029834395.1). Lineage (NCBI taxonomy): Eukaryota > Metazoa > Chordata > Mammalia > Eulipotyphla > Soricidae > Sorex > Sorex fumeus. The sequence goes on along the minus strand of NW_026606101.1, from coordinate 8,593,953 downwards.
TTCCAGCTCCCCGTGGACTGTTCACCCTGGGATGCCATCAAGGGGAAACAGTCGGGAAGGAGGATGGGAACTTTCTGAGGCCACACTCCAGGTGGGGGGAGGGGGGACAGTGGCCCTGGACTCCTTCTCCTGTGCTCTTCCAAGGTGTGGTCCAGAAGGCAGGGTCTTGGTGGGGTGGGGGGGAACTTTGCAGATTCCTCCAGCTTTGGAATCACCCACAGAGTTCCTTAACATGCAGATCCCAAGGTCTTCTGAGACGCCCCCTCGGCCAAAATTTTAATAAGCTCCCCCAGAAGCTTCTCAGGTGGAGTCAGCTGGAGTTTGCCAGCCACAGCCGGGAGTATCCGCTCGTGCCTGATGGGATGTGGCGGCATCGTGGCGGCACGGCTGGGGCCTGCTGGGTGGGCTTGGCTTTGCAAAGGTGGGAGAAGAATGGAGGGGGGCAGGAAAGTGGACCCTGGGAACCTTATCCCACAACAAACATCCATCCTCGGAGGACCCCCGCCCTGCCACACGCATGTGCGCGCGCATACACACACACACACACACACACACACACACACACACTCAGAGCATACTCGGAGCACACTCCCCCCCAAGGCCAGCACCTTCCATTATTAATGTGCCCCGCTGCAGACAAAGATCCTGGCTTGGCCTGGCGCTTTGTCCACTGAGTGATTCGCTGTCCCGGGCTTCTCTCCGTTGCCAGCAGGGAGCAGCGGGGTGCTGGGGTGGGGAGGGGGGCGGGCAGTTGGCACCCGGCCCCGTGCCCTGAAAAACGGCTGGCTTTCTTAAGCGCCGAACTGTCGGGATCTCCCCATCAATATACCGGCTAGTTTGGTGGCGGGGAGAGGGAGGAAATTGAGGGCTGTCTTCCGAAGGTTATGATGTAAAAAATGCGCCCTCCGGCTGGCCGGCCGTTGTCTCGGGCGCCGGTGATTATCCCATCAATTATGCGGGCACACATGCGGGACATGGGCCGCCCTGGGCTGAGGGTTCCCGGGCCTCTGTGGGGAACGCGCCCTCACCAGTGGCTTCCCCGAGTCCTTCACGCCAATTGGCTTTGACACCTTGTCTGTCCGCCAGGGGCTCTGCAGTCTTGAGGCGGGGGAAGGGGGCTTCAGGGGACTCTGCCCGGTCCATATTGCAGCCTGGGGGCATTGATGAGAGTCTGGGGGGCGAGGGAGTGAGCGAGCTGGCCGAGGGGGCGGAGCCTGGAGCAGGTTCTTCCCGAAGCAGCAGCTGTTGTGTGGCATCCCCAGAGTGAGGCGGGGTGGGGGTACGAGACCAGGGCACCTCGTGGTGCTGCCTTGTCAGCGCAGGGTACTACCTTTCCCGGGTCTGTCAGACAGGGGGTGCTCAAGGCCGCTGCTAACTGCGTGTCTCGCCAGCACCGTGAGCAGCTTCATCTCCCGTGGAGGCCTCCCTGGGCCCAGTGAGCTCAGAGGAAAGGAGCCCCCCTCAGGTCATGCCCCTGCCGAGCGTTGGAGCGGGTTTGAGCTCCTCTGGGAGAGGCGCGGGGGGTTGCTACCAGGGCAGGCTGGGTGAGCGCCACATGGAAACCGTGAGGAGCGGTGGGAGTGACCAGACCCCCTTCCCTTGAGGGAGAGAATCAGGTGGACAGGGAGAGAGCGTCACCGGCATGGGTGCCCACTGCAGCGCCATTCCCAAGCCATGGCCCTGACCATGGACTTCCGGGCTTGGGCCGGAGTGGACAGGGTGTGTGGCGACCATTTCTCCTCCCCAAGACAGTTTTTATAGTCAGCTGGACTCAGGGCAGGGTTCACATCCGGTCATTCTCATGCTCCCCCCCTTGTCAGGATGGGGGCCTCGGGCACCAGGGACAGGTCCGAACCCCCAGTATCCTGCCTCGAGCCCTGCGTCAGAGGCCTGACATCCCAGCGCCCACAGAATGTCTCAGACCCGGACATCATTTTTGTGTCAGAGGAAGCCGTGTTTTCAGCAGGGAAGTCGCCAGATTGGAGCCCCCCCCCCCCCGCCCCTTTTCCTGGTCCGCACTGAGCATGCAGTGACATTCTGAGTGGGTAACACTGATGTCACCTCACAGGGGGCAGGCCCGCACCACGGAGGCGCCTCAGCCCTGAAGGTGATGGGGTGTGAGTCTCGGCAGGAAAGGGGGCTTCGAGGGAGGCCTGGGTGGCCCCCATGCTGTCGGGAAGAGACTCGAGATGCGGGCCCAGGCAGCCTGCGGGGGTCTCAAGCCAGCCCTCTGTCAGACCGGGCCTTACCCCGGGAGGCGATTTGAGGCCAGATCCACACAAACCTCTTCCATTTTAATGGTTCTGCATTTATTTTAATGTGGATTAGAAAAATATAACCAGCCCATCAAAACTGTGATTTCACACATATGATTGCTTAGGATGAGAGTAACGGGGCTATTAGAGAGAGGGGGGAGCGTTTGGAGAAGCGCAGTGAGGCCTGACCGCGGGCCGGGCCACAGCATGGGTCAGGGCGGGAATGACCACACCCAGCCCCCCTCCACCTGCGCTCACGGGGGCCGGGAGGGATGGGCGGATATCCTTCCCCTCCTATCACTCGACACCTGCCAGGCACAGGCTTTCAGCCACCGGGGACCGATCAGTGGAGAAGACAGATAAGGCTCTTGCTCAGACAAGTAAACCTATAAAATTATAGACGCGCACCTGGCGATAAGGGCTGAGAAGTGGGGCTGACGCTCCGGCTGGGGCGGGCCCGCACTCCGGGGCGGAGAGGAGGTGAGCCTCCTGTCACGAGCGGCATGCAAGTGGGACCGGAGCGGTCAGGGTTGGAGGATTTACAGAGGGGACGCCAGCCTTCCTTCCCAAAGGGGTAGAGATCAGGGCGTGGACAGAGAGGCCACAACACAAGGCCTGGCCCACAAAGACGTATCATGTTGCAGGTCAGTGACTCCTTGGGGCCCGCACCATCTGAGACAGGGCCGGCCTGGGGGCTGACCTGTGGGGGGGTTGGGGGGGCGCAGTCAGTGCTTCTTTGACCCATCACTGTAGCTTTGAGGTCAGGAGGTGAAGGTGGTCCTAAGGTTTCTTTTTCCACTTTTGTTACAGGGGGCGGGGGGCCACATCTGGGGGTGCTCAGGGCTGACTCCTGACCCTGCACTTAGGGGTCACTCCTGGTAGGCTTGGGAAACTGTATGGGGTGCTAGGGATCGAAGCTCGGGCTTGTGGCATGCAAGACAAGCGTCCAACCCGCTGTACTGCAGTCCTGGTCTCGGACTCAGGATTTCCTTTTTTTTTTTTAATAAAGTACACAATATTTGATTACATTTAATATTCGAACGCCAATCCCACCACCATTACACCACCATATTTTGGATGTTTCCGTCCTGAACCCTAACCCCTGCCCCAAAGAAGAACCGAAATAATTTATTTTGTATTGTTTGTTATGAATAAACTGCTGAAAATGATCCAAACAACTTTTCTTAGGGGCTGGAGAGATAGCACAGTGGGTTGGGCATTTGCCTTGCATGCAGCCGACCTGGGTTCGATTCCCAGCATCCCATATGGTCTCCCCAGGACCGCCAGGAGTAATTCCTGAGTGCAGAGCCAGGAGTAAACCCTGTGCATCACCAGGTGAGACCCAAAAAGAAAAAAAAAAAAACTTCCTTAGAGGAGAGTGTGTGAAGATTCACCCAGGGGGCATTAAGCCCTTGTATAAGAGATTACTTTAACCCCATCAAATGTGGTGCCCTACTCCTGACGTATGAGTGGGGTGCGGTAAATGTCTCACGGCTGCATTTGTGGCCATGCAGTCGGACCCTCTCTCGCTACCTCGGCAGATTCCTTGCACCTCTGTGCCTCGATTTCCCCATCTAAACAAGTGTCCTCCGCTTTAGGTTGCGGTCAGTCCTCCATCCGCAGCCTCCTGAGCCTGCCCTTAACCATAGCCCTGGCAGGGGGCCTCACCATAGGGGTGGTATGCTGAGTGGTCCTCGGGGGTCTGTGAGCCATAAATCCAGCCGTGTCTGTCCAGCGATTTCTGCAGCCCCCCCCCCCCCCGCTCCTGGGCAGGGACTGCCTGTGCCCCTGGGATGGGGGCGGGGGTAGGGGCTGGTGGTAAGGGTAGGCGTGAGCCCATCTGCGGGGTTCTGGGGGCTATTGTTCTCGTAGCTTTGTTTTGCTTTAGTGACATATCCAGCCGTGTCGGTTACTCCGGGCTCAGTGCTCCGGGGGACCAGGCACTGGACAGTGCTGGGGACTGACCCTGGACTCCTGCAGGCAGAGCCTGTGCTCTGGCCCTTGGGGCCCCTCAGTAGCCCAGCGCTGGGGGTGCAGCCCCCCGCCTGCCCCGCCTGCCACACTGTGGGGCCCAGGCTGGTTTCCTCCCCCAAGCTGTGCCCCGGCCTTGGTCTTCTCAGGGCCCTTATCAAAACGAGGCAAAGGGCTGGGTCTGAGAGCAGCCTGTCAGTGGCCTGCGGGGACCTGGGGGCAGGCGGGAGTCCCCGCCCAGGGCTCGGGGTCAGCGCCCAGTGCTCTTGAGTGAGCCCACTCGGGCCTTGGGCCCGGGGGGACACAGCCGGGTGCCCTCTGCCCTCTCGCCTCTACTTCCGTGGCAGCCTGCCCGCCCCTGCCAGCTGGTGCCCCAGGGAGGCAGGGCTGAGAGGCTCCGGGAGCATCTGGAAGGTTGGAGCTGGCGCCGGGAGGGGGCCTGGCTCAGAGCTATCAATTAGGGGGCCTGGCAGTGCCCATCTGTGGCAAGGGCTCTGCCGCGCGCTGCATCTTCCTCCCCGGGTCGGGCGCGCGCTGTCTCATTCTGCTGCTTCCTGCCGCCTCTCAGCCTCCCTCTCCGTGTTCCTTTGTCCCTTCCTCCGTGCCCACCAAATCCACTCCCCGGGTTCCCCCTATCTGTGGGTGTACACCTGTACCACAGGCACACGCGTGCACACACAGGCTCACACACATGCACACTCACATGTGCATAGATGCACGCAAACGCCCACGTGCACACCGCACACTCACACATGTGCACAGATGCACGCATGCTCACACACGTGCACACACATGCACAAACTTACACATGCAGGTGCACAAATGCTGACCTGTGCGTACACACGCATACATGCACACATGTGCACAGGCTAACAGTAACACATTTGCACACGTTTGCACATCACGTGCAAACATACATGCTCACATATACACACATGTGCATACATGTACACACACGTGCTCACGTGTGCACACGGTCACACATGCGCACACTCACCTGTGCAGATGCTCACTGTGCACATATGCACACACATGTACAGATGCACACACGTGTATAGATGCACACACGTGCACACACAGACTTTCCCCTCTCGGGATGCCATCTCAGGATGACACGTGCGCACAGTCTGTCCACTGTAGCGACACCACATGAAGCCGGCACTCACGCAGTGCAGCTGTGATGAGCATGGCCTCCGTGGTGAATGGTGACGTGTGAGGGAGACTGGAGCTCGCCTAGACAGGCCTAAGTTGGTGGAGGTCCGGCTTCCTGCTAGTCTCATCACTAGCACATGGCGTGGGGGCTGGGGGCAGCTCTGCATGCGGGAGGCCTAGGTTTGATCCCTGGCTCCACAGGGCTCCTGGAGCACTGCCAGGAGTGAGCCCTGAGCACTGAGCTGGGAGTAGTCCTCACCGAGCAGCCCCTCAAATGGACAGTTTCCTCAGAAAAAGATTACATTGTCTCGCCATGTTTCAGAGGGCGTGTGGAGGTCCCCCAAGCCCACCTGAGGTCGGAGGAGGCAGCCTTCGTGACACTGGGGAGGAAACTAAGGCCCGAAAGGGCGAGGATGGGCCTCCAACCCTGTGCCCTGTACTGGTGTGGCCTGGAGCCCTCCACACTGCCCTCTCGAGGCTGGAGGGAGTCCCCAGAACAAAGCAGAGATTCCTCTGGCAGTGTCCTGCTCACAGGGGGTGTTGGCAGAGCCTAGAATCATCCCAAGGGAAGTATCTGGAAGTCCCCACTGAGAATGGCCGCTGTGTCCTGGCACAGTCAGGGAGGGCTTCCTGGAGGAGGTGGGCTCAGGGCCTGAGTCCAGCTCCTGGGCTCAGAGGAGACTCCAGAGGCCAGCCCGGGGCATTGTCTGACTGCTGGGGGCTGGCAGGGGCCGCATGTCCAAACGAGTCGCGCGTGCATGTCGGGAACCAGGCTGCAGCTGGAGCTCTGCCAGCAGGCTACGGGGCTGGGGCTTGGTGCTCAGGCAGGTAACCCTGGAAGGTCTGAGGGGTGCTGTGGGAGAGTCTGCAGGGGGAGGCACAGGTGACCTGGAAGGGTCTGGGGTGGGGGAGTCATGGGTGTGGCTGGAAGGGTCTGAGGGGAAGCCATGGGTGCCCTGAAGGGTCTGGGGGGAGGCTCAGCTGTGCTGGCCTCCTGCGAGTCTGGCCAAGTGAGCAGTCAGGTGGGCGAGGTGGGGTGGGGTGGGCTCTCAGGCAGGGCCGGAAGCTAGAGGCGGGCTGGAGGAGAGGGCTCCTGACGCTGGGCTACATCTGTGGGCTCCTGAGATGCAGACAGAAACCTGTGCTTGTGTGAGAGCGTGTGTGTGTGTGTGTGTGTGTGTGTGTGTGTGTGTGCGCGTGTAAGGATGTTTGCAAACACGCACGCACTGTTGAGCATTGAGCACCGTTTGTACCCGTGGGTGAGAACATGTCTCTGTGCGTTTTGTGAGCATCCATACTGTGAGCACTGTGTGTTGTTGTGTGTGCAGTGCAAACATCGATGTGTATGTTGTGTTTGTGCATGTGCAGGAGTGTTTGCATGTGAACATGTGTATGTGCGTTGGTGAGCGCGTGCCTGCATGCACTAGCATTCTTGTGCGACCACGTTTATGTGTGAGGTTTGTGTGTGTGTGCGCGCACGTGAGCCTGATGTGGATGTGTGGGTGTGTGAGCATGGGTTTGAGCCTGTTTGTGAGTACACACGTGAGCATGTCTGAGGTGTGCATGAAGGTGAAGGTGAGCATGTCTGCATGTGCACATGTGTGCACGTGTGTATAGGCGTGTGTCTGAGCATTCGTGTCAGCGTCTTCCTCTCTAGGCCGGCACTCCCTTCCCCGGGACCTCACCCCTGTGACCTCTGCCGTCAGGTCTCGATTCCTGCTCCCCCAGCCCCAACCCTGTCAACACGCCCCCTCCTCAGACATGGAAACTGAGACCTCCAGAGGTGCGTCAGGCCCGGGGGAGGGGGAAGCCCAAGGTCTTCCCAGCCAGGGTGGTTCCCACCCACTGGGCCAACGGTTAGGTCTCCCTGGGGCTGGGGGATCTTGACAGACCCCCTTTCCTCCCAGCCCACAGTGGGTGTCTGATTGCAAGCAGGAAGGCCAGGGCAGACGACTGGGTGTCTGTTTTGCTTTGTGAGGTTTTAAAAAAATCGTTTCCGGCCTCGGAGGCAGCAGCAATTACGGCCAGCTCGCAGGGGAGCTGTTTGCCGCCTGTCACGGGTGGAAAAGGGTCCCTAATGGAGGCCTGGCGGCCTGAGAGCCCAGCCGGGAAAGAGCGTCAAAACAAAGCCACCTAATGGCCTCCCGCAGGCAGCCAGGGAGGGAGGGAGGTGCCCACAGCCCCTGGACAGCCCAGGGGGGCTGGTCTCCCCTGCCCCTCAAAACCCGCTGCAGTGGCCCCTAAAGTCCAGTGAGGCGCTGGAGAGCTGCTGCCCACCCCAGCCCTGCTGACCCCTGCTCAGAGCCCCTGCAGCCAGGGCTCTCCTGGTTCCCGGACAATCCCTGGATTTGAGGACAGGCTGGGCCACGGGAGGGGGGTGTTGGGGGGAAAGGGGGAAGCCCCACCTCCTCCTGAAGCCCCCCAGCATTCCCCAAACAAGCAGGCAGGCGAGGGGGGACCGAGTGGGTGTCACACACACACATGCATGGGTGTCTCTGCCTGGCTGGGCCCCTGCAGGAGCTCTGCTGCAGACCCTCCAGGGGGCCTGCCTCAGTTTCTCCCCTCCGGTTGGTCTCTCTCCCCTTCTTCGCTTCCTCCTAGTTCTGGTCTGCAAACATGCCTTGGCTACCTATCCACTCCCCCCCCCCCATACACTCATATGTGCACACATGATTGTGTGCACGCGCGCGCGCGCGCGCACACACACACACACACACACACTCTGACCATGGTGAGCATCAGGGCCGGACTGGGCTGGGCTCAGGGTCACACTCTGCAGCTCAGATCCTGGCCCCTCCCCCAGCCTCCAGCCTCCTTGGCCGAGGGGTCAGCGCGTTCACCCCGGCTTTGCAGAATCTTCTAATGAGGAGGCAGAGAAACGTTCTCTGCCAAGGCCCCGGCTGCACATTTGTCCTCTCCCCGTCCTGTCCCTGTCCCCCCACCCGACCCCCTCCCACCTGCCTTTCTCCCGTCCAGACCCTTTCGCTCCCGGGGAGAGGGGGGCGGGTGGCCACAGGGGTGCTGGGATACGTCCTCTATTCCCGCTGTCCCGAGGTGCCAGAATGTCTCCCCCGTCCTGAGACTGATCCCACTGCTGTCCCCCGTGCCTCAGTTTCCTCATCTGTGAGCAGAGGAGGATAAGAGCAGCTCTTCCTCGGGGTGCCGGGGAGGCCCAGGGGGAGAGAGCGCTTTTTATTAAAGAAAGGCCTCCATAAAAAGGAATGAAATCTGATATACGCGGAATGGGAATGAACCTCGGAACATTATGCTAAGTGAGCAGCGCCACTCCCCAGGGACCGCGTTTATATGATCCCGTTTATGTGAAATATCCGGAGAGGCGCGGCCCGCAGCCACTCTGCCAGGTGGGCGCGGGGCCAGGCTCCATGGAGACTGGACTTGCTTTGGGGGTGATGAGAGTGTCTGGGGACCAGAGGAAGGGGGAGGCCCAACAAGGACAAGTTCCTCAGGTCGAAGGGATTTATTTGATGTGAATCGCATCTCACTGAAAGCTGAAAAATGCCAAGGGGACCCTCGATCGCACGTCCACGATGAGGCTGGGCAGCAGGGCTGAGAGCTACTGTCCATCGTGGGCAGCGAGGAACCCAGGGCTCCGTGTCAGCCGGTGTCACGCACACACACACACACACACACACACACACACACACACACACACACACACACGCGCGCGCGCTCAGCACTGGAGAGACGGCCAGGGTGAAGGTGCTTGCCCTATGTGCGGACAACCTGAATTCAGCCCTTAGCACTGCTGGGTTTTGTTTTGTTTGTTTGTTTGTTTGTTTGTTTTCCTTTCTGGGTCACACCCAGCAATGCTCAGGAGTTAACTCCTGGTGGTGCTTGAGGGACCATATGGGCTGCTGGGAATCGAACCTGGTTCAGCCGTGTGCAAGGCAAATGCCCTACCTGCTGTGCTGTCGCTCTAGCCCCGCACTGCCGGGTTCGGATTGGGTGGGGCAGCCAACCTTCCTGATGACCTAGAGCCAGACACCACCACCTCCCCCTGGGACTGTGCGTGGGTGCTGAAACTCTGCAATGAGCAGGCAGCACCGGCAGAGGCAGGCACTGAGGGACAACTGTAACTGTACTGTGTGTGTGTGAATCAGGCACTTCACCTGCGGCAGTTCGTTTACACTCTGGGAACAGAAGCTCAGAGAGGTTAAGCAATTTGTCCAAAGCCACACAGCAAGTCAGGGCAGAGTGCCTGCCACTTGCCTTCCTGCACACCTGGACTCTCTCCTCCCCACAGCCCCTTCCCCCCTTAGCTGGCAGAGCCAGCAGATCTGAGGAGCCTGAGCCTGAGGGGAGGAAGGAGGGGAAGCCTCAGACTGCATCACACAAAGGCCTGGACCAGGGGGCTCGGACCCGTGCAGGAGAATAAACAACTCGCAGCCAGGAGCAACTGTTCTTTGATGTCTCCTGTTTCCATTCAAAATTCATGTATTCTTCTCCATAATATATTTATGTTTGTTTTAATACAAAAATAATGTTCTTGGGCCCGAACGGAAGCACAGGGGTGAAGGCATCTGCCTGGCACATTCGCTTTATTCCCTCCCTGGCACCCCATGTGGCCCCTGAACCTGCCAGCACCCATCCCTGAGCACAGAGCTGGGAGCAAGCCCTGAGCACAGCCGGATGTGGCCCAACAACAGGAAATAAGTCAATAAAAGTAAACGTAAAAATAACGTCCCCGCCCGGGTTGGGGAGGGACGCTGGTGCCAGGCAGCCCAGCCCAACAGCACAACCTCCACCCCATCCACCCATCGCTCTTCCTTGGTCCCGGGTGCCACTTCCCCTGGAAGTGGGTGCCCACCATGACCTATGACCCGGAAGTAGTATTCACCTAGCCCAGTGCCCTGGAAGTGGGTGTTCATCCTCATTCTGTGCCTGGGAGTGGGTGTTCACTGCGCCCAGCGCCCCGGAAGTGGGTGTTCACTTCGCCCAGTGCCCCAGAAGTGGGTCCCTGTACAGTGCTCAGAGTACCCAGGGAGAGACGCAAGAGGCAACTGGCCAGGGCCTGAGCAAGGGGGTCACCAGGATTCCAACCGGGCCCTTGGGTGCACATCCCCACTCGCACAGACCTCAGAGGGGCCAGCTGGAAGGGAGCTGGGAGCTGGGCCGGGTGGGTGTGTCTGCAGAAGCCAGAACCAGGGTCGCTGTGTCCGTGGGGGCTCGTGGCGACCCCGCTTCCACGGGACCCAAGAGTCTGCTGGGTCTGCACTGGCTTGGACGCGCGACCCCCACCCCCGGTCTCCGTAGTGAAGGGGAGCGTGGCGACGGGGGGCCCCGGCCTCGGCAGGCGGCCCTCCCTGGCCAGGATTTATGTGCAAAGTTGGTTTTCATGGTGTTTATTTTTACAGTTACCCTCTATTTATGGCAAGTGAGGCTGATTTTTCGTTTATGGCAGTAATAAAAGTCTCCTTTTAGGATGAATTTATTTAAGTGAAAAAGGGAAAGATGCTTTGAAAATAAATATTAAGTAAATAGTGGAACGGGGATCTGCAGACGTGGCCCAGGGGGTCCTCCAGGGTGTGGGCTTGGGGAGCGGTCTGTCCCCTTTTCCCCTTGGGAACAACCCCCGCCTTCAGACCCCACTTGGCCTCCAGGTGCCTCGCCCGCTCTCCTGCCCTTTCCTCTGCCCAGTATGCGTGGCCGAGTGAGCAGTGCACTCCTGGACGGCTGTCCATGGTCATCCATGTGGCAGTCCCTGGCCAGTGTGTGTGGCCTTGATGGACTGCAGGCTGCTCCCCCTTCGGAGGGCCAGGCGGAGCTATGAGTCCCTTGGGGTGTCCAGCACCGGGCCTGGTCCAGGCCTGTGAGCCTGGAGCACTGATTCTTCCCCGGGAGCACACGGATGAGGAGCATTGCACTTCTTCAAGCTTTAAAAAATGTTTGAGGTGGAAAAAAATTTAAAAAGTCAAAATGCTTGAGCTGAGAGGCGGGAGAGATAGTACAGCAGGTAGGGTGTTTGCCTTGCATGCAGCTACCCCAGGTTTGATCCCCGGCCTCCCATACGGTCCTCCAAGCACTGCCAGGAGTGATTCCTGGGTGCAGAGCCAGGAGTTACTCCTGAGCATTACCGGAGCCCCGCCGGGTGTGGTCCAAAAACAAAACAAAAACATGTTTGAGATCACACTGATATCCAAGAATCTAAGTGGGCACGGGTTTCAGGGCTACAGTGTTGCCACCTCAGTGCCAGGATCCCTTCGCTACTCTCCAGAGGGGCCCTCTCTGCCCCCTGCATCCTCTCAGTCCTGGCTTTGATACAGCACCTCTCCCCGTTCACATCCTGAGAAGAAGAAAGCGTGTTTACCCTGAAGAAACGGTCTCCACTGCCCCCTGCCCCCATTTCTCTCTCTGCAGACGGCCTGCCTGGGCTGCCCCTGGAGAAAATAACCCGGGGTGCCTTCCTGGGCCCACCTCAGGGCCCCTAGGAGCAGGGGACACTCTGGCTGCTGCCGCCTGCGAGAGGACCCCCCCCCCCACACCATCGAGCCAGGCTTCTCTGTATGGGGCTGTTCCGGGTGGGTGCACCCTTGCAACAGCTGTGGGGAGCTTGGCAGCCCTCGGGTGAGTGCGCTGTGCCCCTAATTCTCCTCGCAGTGGGTTCTTGAGCTCTACCCGCTGACCTGGGCGCCCAGGCAGACCTGAAAGTAACCCCTCGATCACGCTTTTCCGAGCTGCAAGGAGAGTCGGAGGGAGCTTAGAGCTCTGGGCTGCAGAGGGAAATTTTGCAGTCAGCCTTGGGGTGAAATCTGACTCAGTCCCTCTGTGGTGCTGTGAGGACTCGGCCCCTGGCACGCCCTCTCTGAGCCCAGGTGGCACTTGCCATGAGGGCTGTTTTCCCAGGAGTCCCAGCCTGGTCTGTCTTTGGGCAGGGAAAGCAGGATCCTGGCCCACAGCAGGGCGGGGGGTCTGGCACCAGCGCCCTGGAGCCTCCTTCCCCCACCTCTTAAAGGACCGGGGTGCCAGCCCCCAGACCCATGGGGGCACGCGGGAGCAGGAACGTGCCCTGTGGTCAGGCTGTGGGTCCCCATCAGGATGACAGGGGGCAGGGTGCCACGTGCCCTTTTTTAAATTTATTTTTTCTTTTGGGGTCACACCCAGCGATGCAGGGGTTACCCCTGGCAGTGCTCAGGGGACCATCTGGGATGCTGGGATTCGAACCCTGGTTGGCCATGTGCAAGGCAAATGCCCTCCCCGCTGTGCTATCGCTCCAGCCCCTCAGCTTGCCCTTCCTGGCGCCCCCTTGCTGCCTCGCGCCACGGCCCTGGCTCCCTGCCTCTTGGTGTATTTCTCATCTCAGCCACCTGGGGAGCCTCCTGCTTGCTCTGCAGGGTGGCCGGGCCCCAGGTGGGCAGAAGGCAGGGGTCACCCGCACCCGCCCACCTTACTCAGGGCCTCCCTGGTGGCCTGTGTCCAGCCAATCAGATGTCTGTCCCCACCCTGCTCTTGGGGGGTGTGATTCCCACTCAACATTCTCCAATCCATGGCAGGGAGGGATGGATGGTGTCTCTCTCTCGCTCTCATTTTCTCCTTGTAAAATCTTGGGGGCAGGGGACTGGGCCACACCGTGCAATGCTGAGGATCTGCCTACTCCTCACTCAGTGCTCAGGAGCCACTTCTGGTGGTGTTGGGGGACCCGTGCAGTGCTGTGTGCTTAGCAAGTGGCTTCCCCTGTACTGTCTTCCCCTATTCAGCCCGGCTGTGTTGTGGCCTCCAGGGTAGGGCCCCCCCACCTCTCCTGTGTTCGGGGGCTCTGTGTGCAGGAGCAATGAGTGATGGGTGCATGTATGGAGTGGCAGGAAGGAGCGAGGGGGACCCGCAGGGATTGGTGTTTCGGTGCCACACGCGGCAGTACTCAGAGCTGACTCTTGGCTCTGTGCTCAGACCTCACTCCTGGCAGGAGATTCGGGGGACCCTATGGGTGTCAGGGATCAAAATCAGGTCGACCGTGCAGCCGACAAGCGCCTAAACCCTTGTGCTAACTCTCTGGCCAGGGCATAATTTTATTTAGGCCTAGGAAGGCATGCAAGGTTTTTGTTTGTTTGTTTTTTAGCTACACCTGGCAAAGCTCAGGAGATACTCCTGGATCTGTGCTCAGGAATTACTCCTGGCGGTGTTCAGGGGACCGTATAGGGTGCTGGGGATCATACCTGGGTTGGCCGCATGAAAGGCTTTTTATTTTTTCTTTTTTAGTTTTTCATTTTTTTTAGGTTAAAAAAAAACATAGAATTGGGACCAGTGCCATAGCACAGTGGGTAAGGTATTTGCCTTGCATGTGGCTGTCCCGGGTTCAATCCCCGGCAACACATATCTCACCTCTGAACCCCGCCAGCTGTGATCCTGGAGCACAGAGCCAGGAGTAGTTCCCCAGAGTGGTCAGGTATGGGTCTAAACACTTGTCAAATAAAGGAAGTCCTTTTGGGGAGGCTGGAAGGTGGGATAGGAGGGTGCTGGGTGTGCCCGCGTGTGCCCGTGTGTGCCTGTATGTGCCCACATGTGCCGGCATGGACTTGCTGCCCTGGAGGTCTCCCTCCAGCCTCCTGGCTGCCCTTTTCCAAATAGAGAAACTGAGGCTCAGAGCAGTGAGGAGGCTTGTCCAGTCTCCCCAGCAGGGAGGAGGCGGGATTCCCACACAGGCTGTCTGTGGCCCCGGCAGGGCATGAGGGGACAGAGGTGAGCCTGACCCGGTGGGCAGCGGGGTCTTCCCGGCCATCTCCCAGGAGCCGGACTCGCCTCAGGCCCCCAGAGCCGCCTCCGCAGACGATGCGATAACCGGCCTGGGGTTAATGAATACATCGCTCCCCCAATTAAAGGCAGAAAGGAAGGAGATGTTACATTCAATCAAGCCCCTCGCTCCTTCTCCCGCAGAATCCTAATTTGGGGACGATGGTTTTCCGTTGCTTCCCGGGAGAGCCCAGCTCCGCTCAGCCAGGGCTGGGGGACTCCATCGGTCCTTCCTGCTGCCTGGGGGGTGGGGTCCGGGGGACCGAGACAGAGAACGGGCTGAGAAGATGGAGACTGGGGGCCGGTGGGGGCCTGGGAATCAGGGAGGGGCAGAGTCCTCCCAGCTTATTTCATCTTTTCAGGAAGAAAATCACTCAGCGTCGCCCCTGGAACTCGAGCCACTTGAAGCAAACACAAAGTGCCCCAGTGGCACCCCAGGGAACTGTAGCTCCCCTGAGTTCTTCCAGAGCCCGCCTCCAGGGGGCGCTCGCATCCGCTTTGGAAAATCGAGCCCTTTGAGGCTGCTCCTCTAGAATCTTCTAGAACTGGGTTCATCACTCTGTGACCTTGGGCAAGCCCCCGGTGGCCTGCGACCCAGCTTCCCCATGTGAGGGATGGGGGCTGCGGGGATCCTGACGCTTCATGTGAGAGCTGGGGGCTGGGGTACAGAGAAGAGAGTGGCTGGGGGCGAGGAGGGGCACCTCGTTCCTGAAGGGGATTGTGTCCCACCCACGAAGTGAAGCCTAAAGCCGAAGCCCGCCCCACTCTGAGTCTGGGGGTCTGCAAGGCCCTGCCGCCAGCCTGAGCGAGGGAGGCAGGGTAGGGGAGGAGGGCTCAGGGGAGGGACTTACCCCTGTGATTCAGGCAAACCCGGTGGAGGCTGAGGGGTGGCAGTGCCCGGTGCGGCTGTGTGAGTCCTGGGCAGGCCACAGGCCCTCCTGATCGCAGTACTGTCACCTGTCAGCGGGAGGGCGTGGGCCAGGCGCAGAGACTAACCAAGAGATGGTGTGGATTCTTAAAAAGAAAAAGTGTACGAGCAGCAAAGCTCCAGTTCTCCCCTTGTCCCTCCTTTGCGCCAGGCTGGGCTCACATGCCCCCACGCCCCTCCCAGTTCTGGAGCAATTGTAGAAAGGAAGCAATCACCTCCTCCCAGAAGCCTCCTCTGATTGCCTCAGGCTGGGTGAAATGCCTCCTCTGTCCCGGCCTAGGCCTTAGTCCTGCATTCCGCCCCATGAGACCCTGAAAGTTTTTCCACTTTTAGACTGTTCCTTTGTTAGAAAGAGATCGGCAGCCCCCAAAGCTGGGATTCTCTGGATGCACATGTCCACAGGAGTCAGGCCTTGGATTCAAGTCCAGACTTGGCCGTGTGGTGCTGAAAGGGTGATTGCCCTGTGCTGGGCCCCAGCCACCTCCCCTGAGCGAGGGGACCCGCAGCTCAGAGACGGAGAGGGCTGAGGGACCCAGAGCAGCACCTGCAGGGTCTTCTGCATCACAAACAGCCCAGCTGACACGGGTTGTGATGGCATCATGCACTTGGCACAGTCCCGAGACTTCACAGACAGCCTGGCCCAGGGCTCCAGCTCGCTCTAACTGTGACTCTTCACCCAAGAAAGCAACCTGGGTGAGCAGTGCCAGAGACATTGGTTTTGCTTTTTGTTTCTGGACCATATCCGGCGATGCTCAGGGGTTCCCCCTGGCTCTGTACTCAGGAATCACTCCTGGGGGGTGGAGCTATAGTACAGTGGGGAGGGCATTTGTCTTGCATGTCTTGTCTGACCTGGGTTCGATTCCCAGCATCCCATATGGTGCCCCAAACAATGTACTGTAGCACTGCCCTCCCGTTGTTCATCGATTTGCTCTAGCAGGCACCAGTAATGTCTCACAACAAATTGTGAGACTTGTTACTGTTTTTGACATATCGAATATGTCACGGGTAGCTTGCCAGGCTTGGCCGTGCGGGCGAGATGCTCTTGGTAGCTTGCCGGGATCTCTGAGAGGGACGGAAGAATCAAACTCGGGTCAGCTGTGTGCAAGGCAAACGTCCTACCCGCTATGCTATCGCTCCAGCCCAAATAATGCCAGGAGTAATTCCTGAGTGCCAAGCTAGGATTAACCTCTGTGCATCACCAGATGTGACCCTAGAAGCAAAAAAAAAAAAAAAAAAAAAGGGAATCACTCCTGGTGGTGCTCAGGGACCATATAGGCTGTGAGGGATCGAACTTGGGCCAGTCACATGCAAGGCAAAGGCCCTCCCCGCTGCACTATCGCTTCAAACCCAGTGCCAGAAACATTTGGGCATCATGCTGAGGTTGATTTTGAATTAATTTTGAATTAATTTTGACGTTTGCCTTGCACACACAAATTAATGTTTGGTCACTGTGAATTTGGAAACCTTTTACACAGGCCAGAGAGAGAACGAGAGAGAGTGCTGGGTTCACGGCACTGGCCTGGTTGCACAACGACTGACCTGGTTGGCCTCACTTAGGGTCTCCTGAGCAGAGAGCCAAGAGGAAGTCCTAAGCACAGTCAGATGTGCCTCCCCTCCAAAATAAAAGACACTCCCAGACCTTTTACTGTTGTCAGATTCTTCCTGACCTCTGTATTCAGTGGGACTTCATATAGGGTTGAGATCCAGAGCTTCAGAAGCTGGAGTCTAAAGTACCTCCTTAATAGTTGTTCGTATGGGGTGGCGTTATGCCCAGCAACATAGCTTAGTGGACAAGCACTTCTCTTGCCTGTGGCTGACCCAGGTTTGATCCCTGGCACCCTGTATGGTCCCTGAGCACCTCCAGGAGTGAGCCCCCCCAAATTATGAGTATAGGGCCGGGGAGATGTCAAAGGACTGATCACAGGGTTTGCATGCAAGAGGCCAAGGTCCGACACACCACATGGTCCCCTGAGCACTGAACCAGAAGTAGTTCAGTTCTCACAGGGGTGACTAAAACATAACAAACAGAATTCTCTCTCTCTCTCTCTCTCTCTCTCTCTCTTTGCTTTTTGGGTCACACCCAGCAATGCTCAGGGGTTACTCCTGGCTTGTGCGCTCAGGAATTACTCCTGGCGGTGCTCGGGGGACCATATGGGATGCTGGGAATCGAACCCAGATTGGCCACGTGCAGGGCAAACACCCTACCCGCTGTACTATCGCTCCAGCCCCACAAACAGAATTCTTAGTACACGTTGGAATTACACTTTTTGATATCTTAGGGTAAATACAATAGATAATTAATTTCTTGTTTTAAACTTTTGGGAAGAAATGTTATCAAAAGGGAGAGGAAAGGAAACACTCGGACCGAGTGATAGCACAGCAGGGAGGGCGTCTGCCTTGCACACAGCTGATCCAGGTTCGATCCCCAGCACCACATTTGGTCCCCTGAGCACCGCCAGAAGTAATTCCTGAGCACAAAATCAGGAGTAATCCCCGAGCATCGCCAAACGTGGCCCAAAAATGGAAAAAAAAGAAAAGAAAAAGAAAAGAAAAGAGAAGAAATAAAACACTCTGGAGATCCCAGGTTTCCCCAGAGAGCAGAGGACCCAGGAAGTGAAACAAACCATACACCTCTATGGCGAAGGGGCCATCCTGGAGTGGGGTGCATTTTTTTTCTTTTGTGGGGGGCTCTCAAGCAGTGCTCAGAAGGTCCAGTGACCTCGCTGGCAAGTCTAGCTCTGGGTTTGGAGGAGTGAGATGATTCTGTAGGATCCGTTTATTGACTCTTTCCTTTTTTCATTGCTCACAGCTGGTTTGCAGGAGGTGGTCAGGGCAGCTTCCTGGAGGAGGTGGTGTTTAGACATGGGCAGGGGGAGGTGGAAGCCATGCAGGAAACAGGTGGACACGTGCAAGGAGCCTACCCAGGCCAGGATGAAGGGAGAGAGGGACGGACAGGAGCTGACCCAGAGGTCTTGGCAGCTACCGCCCCCTTGCTGGTTCCTTCTCGTGGGGATGTGGGGGCCATTAGGGTTTCAGGATCTCCGGGGAAGAAGGGGCAGGACTCCATGAACTTTTCTTGCAGCTGCGCTAAAAAGGGACAGTCGGAAGCCGGGAGGGAGCACAGAGGGATGAGGGGGACCAAGGGAACAGGGCTGGGGGCGAGGGAGGGCGGGGAATGGCAGATTCTGGAGTGTTCTGGAATGTTCTGCAGGTGGAACCCCCCAGGGCCTGACTAGGGAGGGGGTGAAAGAACAGCTCTGAAGTTTGGGCCTGAGACTCGCACGGACAAGGGTGACTCTGTTCCTCCTCAAGGCCCCGCTTTCCAGAACCTTCTCCCACACGCCCAGCAGCTCAGTCCTGGGACCCGGCAGGGTTTCTTTTAGCCTGGTTTCTGGAGCAAGGCTCCATGTGAGCAGAGCGTGGAACCTTCCAGATGCAGGCAGTGGCAAGCCCGTCTTCCCATCGCACCGAAGACTGGGGACCCCAGAGCAGGACCGACCTCCTCACACCTTCCTGCTCAGACTCGCTCTGTGTCTGGGAGCTGAGGGCACAGGCTGGCCCTGTGGAGTGCTGCCGGACCCCCTCCCAGTCCATGATGGCCCCCTGGGAAGGGGAGGGAATTGCGACCCTGAGTCAGGCCTGTGCTGGGAGGCAGGTAGGCCCCGGGGAGGCAGGTGACACTCCCGGGAGGAGGATGTTCTCTCCCCGAGGCTGGAGGCTGCTGCTGGGGTGGATCTCCTGGGGGGCCATGCAGGGGTGGGTGCAGGGGGTGGGGGGTGGACCACGGCTGTGTCCAGGCCAGACAAGCCTCAGGGTCCTGCCTTGCCCCTGGCCTTCCTCGGCTCTGAGGGACTGGCTGGGCTCCGTGGAGCAGGGGAAGAACATTCTAGGGCAGCAGGGAGGGAAGTCAGGGGATTCCCAGGACAGAGGAGACTCCGGCGTGGTTCTGTCCGCGGGGAGCCAGGTGGTCATGAACCGAGAGTGGACCGAACGACAGGAAAGGGTCAACCAGGCAGCCACTGCGCTCATGCCTCAGTTTCCTTGCTGCAGCCAGGGCGGTGAGGCATCGGGCCCCACCCTCTCCCACCCCCCCACCCCTGGCTCTGCCCCAGGCCGGTCTTCCTGCCGACATGGCTGCATCCCCCCCCCCCCCAGCCTTGTTCACAGAGACGCCCCACGACATGACAGCGCGCACGGGCGAGGACGTGGAGATGGCCTGCTCCTTCCGCGGCAGCGGCTCCCCCGCCTACTCGCTGGAGATCCAGTGGTGGTACGAGCGCGGCCGCAGGGACTGGGCGGACAAGCAGGCGTGGGCCTCCAACCAGGTACGCCGGCCGGGGGTCGCCCGCCTCTCCTTCCGCCCCTCAGAACAAGGCCTTGTGTCCGGCTCGGGCACTGGGGGGAGGGGTGGTGCCCACAGGAAGGGCCTCCAGAGATCCCGCAATGCAGGGAGGGAAACCGAGGCCAGGGCGACGGGCTCTGCTCGGGTCACTGGGCAGGTGGGGCTCCTGAGTTCACTCGGCCACTGCTCCCAGCTGCACGGGCGCCATGTCCCGTAGGGACTGTGTTGGCACTGACCCCCACACCCAGGTAGGCCCTGTCCCCTCACACCCATGTCCCCCCACATCGGGGCAGGCACTGTCCCCCCACGCCCTCTAACCTATACAAACTCTCCTTAAGCACGTGATTCTGGGGGCAGCCCCCCCCACCTCAGGGCTTCTGTGTGCCCAGGTAGGGAGGCCAGGGTGAGTTGTACGGCCATGCACAGGGAGCAGATGTGGGTTGTGCCCGACCCTGTCACGAACTCACTGGGGTGTGTGGCTCCAGGTGGCGAGAGACCACAGGTTCCATCCTCACCGCGGCACGGTTCCTCCAGCAGGAGCAGTGAGCCACGAGCACCCCCACCCCAGCAGCTTCCGAACAAAGGGGAAACACCAAGAGAGGCATCCCTGCAGACCCCCACACGGGCCTGGGGCCCCCAGCCCCCAGCCCCGTGCACCCCCCCACACACACGTTTCCAGCCGTTAGGCCTCTTTGGGGAGCCCCTTTCTCTTCTCTGGCTCTAACTCCCTCTCCCCCGAGTGGACACAGAGCCGAGGGCCTCCTCCCCAGCCGCAGACCCCTCATCCTCCTGCGGCCAGAATTGCAGCCTTCATGGGGGTCCCCGCCCCCTCTGCTAACGCCTCTCTCTGCTCTCTCCTCCCCCCGCCCTCCCTCCGCACAGCTAAAAGCATCTCCGCAGGAGGACGCAGGGAAGGATGCCACCAAGATAAGCGTGAGTCCGGGGACCGCTAATGGAGGGTGCAGATGGAAGTTTCTAGAAAACCTTTTAGGGAGGGAGGCTGGGGAGGGGGCGGGCGGTTTCGTTTAGCAGGGAGCTTGGGCGGGAAGACGGAGGAGAAAGCAAAAAGGAGGGGAGAAAAAAATGACCGCACTCCAGCTTTTAAAAGCTGGAGATTTTTCAAGTTCATTGAATGACAGGCACAAAAAAATGACAGGGGGAGAGAAGACACATTCGCAGCTGTCGGCCAGGGCCGCGCTCGTCCTGGGGCTGGCTCGGCGGCATTTTTCTTCGGGGGAAATCAACAGGGTTTAACGAGATGGAGCCATTTCTTTCCGGTCCCTCACAACGGACGATGGAGCCGCTCATGGTCTCTTGGGTGACCTGGGGAAGGAGAGGCGGGCCGGGGGAGTGGGCAGCCCTAGGATTTCAGCACTGCCCAGCCCCTTTTAAGCCTGGATCGATTTCATCACCGTGATGCCTCTATTCACCCATTTTACAGCCGGGACAGCTGAAGCTAAGGGGGTCAGAGATTTGCGGGAGTTGTGGCCTACTTCTGGCTGTGAGCTCCAGGAATAAGGCCCGAGCCCAGTGGGGGGTGGGCATGCAAGAGGCTGGGGGGGTGGCCCCTTTATTTTGTGAGAGGGGTCACTCACAGTCAGGCAGGACTGAGGAAGAAGGGAAGTGCGCCCGGACAAGAGGCCTTGAAGCATGGGGAGCCGTGGACGAGTGGGGTTGGCGAGCCAGGCCCCCGGGAGGCAGCATGGAGATCCCCAAGGGGGCATGTGTGTCTGGAAGGGTCATGTGATCTCTTGGGACTCCAGGGGCGGGAGGGAGTGAAAAGAGCCGAAACAGGGTGGTGGGAGGCAACTAGACAGAGCCATGGGGTGTTGTTCCACGGAGCTGAGGTGGGGGGCAGAGGCCCGGGAGGAAACTTGGGCTAGGAGTGCTCTGCCCAGCACCCTCTGCTCCGGGGCCTGGCCGGGTGGGGCCCGGGGCTCCAGATGTGTCCCTACCACGGGCCCGCCTGGCTGCTGACCGGCCCCTGCCCAGAAGCTCACGGCGAAGGCCGGACAGGCAGCCCCGTCCCCTCTCTCTCTCTCCTATGATTTTGTTGGGGGCTTTAAGGCAAAGGAGAGAATAATCTAATTGACTTAGAGGATTAGAATTCAGGCTGCCAGGCCCCACGTGCATGGAATGCAAAGATGCTAATTAGTTAAATAAAATAAATGCGCTCGGCGTGATTGGGTGCCCACTCCTCCGGCCCCAGCCCCAGCCAGCCCCCGCCAGCTGCCGCTCAGGAACCCGCAGGCAGCCGAGCCCGGGCCCCTGGCACGCGGGCTCAGGGAGGACGAAGTCGCCGGCCCGAGCAGGCGCCCACCCGCTGGGTGAGCTACGTGACCTTCTCCCCAGGGCTCTGGGCTTTGCCATCGCCGACCCGGGACCCCGGACCCCCCCAGCCTTGCCTCCTGCCCCACCTTCTACCCCCTTCCCATCTCTCAGGCCAGTCCCGGGTCTGGAAAAGTCTCTCTGTGGGTTCCACTCTCAGTTCACCCCTTTCCCTGCATCTACGTCACCCCGTTTCTGTGAGTTCAGGGATCCCCTGATGTGGTCTGACCTGCCAGCACTCACGCACAGGTGCCCTGTCTTGGGGCTCCCACATGCATCATCGGCCACAGCTCCAGGTGTGGGGGTAAGGAGGAGGAGGAAGAGGAGGAGGAGGAGGAGGAGGAGGAGGAGGAGGAGGAGGGTGTTACCTGCAGGTCTTTTATGCTGAGGTTCATATGCCCACTCCCCCACCCCCTCCCGCCATCAGCCCCATCTCTGGTTTGTTCTGGTTCCATGGAATTTGATCTGTTTGTGTCCCTTGGGGTTGGGGTTGGGGGCAGCAGGCCTGTCCCAGCACCCTGGGACCACACACAGCCTGACTCTGACCCACACACCCTCGATGCGCACCTGCATCCGGCCCTGGGCTGGACACGTGAAGGGCTCCCGGGGCTGCAGGCTGGGGGTCAGCGGCATCCGCCCAGGGCCCCAACCGACAGCTGACATCCCACTTTCAGGGGAAGAGCGTCTGGCCGGGAACTGTTGGGACTTGGTTTTTGCCAAGTACTATGGGGGCCTGTCTGCACAGTCAGTCTCCTGATGGACAGACAGACCGACAGCTGGCCACGGGGCACATGAGGTGTCAGGTTCTAGAAGAGGAAGAATGCCAGCGTCCAGGAACTGGGGTGGCAGGTGACCCAAGGAGGTTCCAGGCGGGCAGCGTGGAGCTGGCTTGGGATGGGGATGACACAGCGGGACAGCACCAGAGTCCCTTCCTCTCTGTCCCCCTGTTGTGCTCCCAGAGTCCCTGTGCTCCTCCCTGCCCCATCCCTCCCCGCTCCCATCCCCTCTCCGTGCTCTCAGGGTTGCACATGTGCGGGAAATGGACTGAGCCTGGCTGGCCTGCAGGGATGACAGTGGTCACTCCAGTGGACACTCATCATGCATTTACAAATGACAGGGCTCAGCTTCCTGGCACGGGGTCTGGGTGGGAGGTGCCCGGGACAGCAGCAGTCCAGTGGGGGACTGGGGGTCAGTTCCTGGGAGCCCCGATGCTGGCAGGGGCTCAGTCTCCGAGGGGTCCACACCTGTCGCCTAACGGTGGTGATGATGCACCATATGGCGCTGCACTGGCCGCGGTCAGTCACCATGGGGACACTTCCTGGTGAGGCCTGTGGAGGGACTTGCCGGCCAGAAACTATTCCCCTGGCAATGTGCAGAGACCCCCCCCCCCCCAAGAGCCTCATTCCCAGGGTTTAGGCGAATTCTGCTGCTGGGCAACCATTTTCAAGTGCTGGGCATCTTCCTTTCGGTCAAACCCAAGTTAATGTCCCCTTCACCAGTTTGACCAGTGCTGCAAGTAGAGATGGCCCCCAGGCTGCAGTATTTTAGACAACTGGAATTCTGCATAAGACACACAGGGCCAGGGGAGATACATTGTAACATAGTAAGTACAAGTGATGTGAAGATAAACAGTTGCAAATCAAGACGGGGAAAGTTCTCTTGGGGGCTGAGAACTTTCTGAGTGGCTTCCTGGAGGAGGCGCTGTTTGAAGTGAGCACTGGAGTGTAAGAGGAGCTGTGGAGAGAGGGATAGCTTGCCAAAGCCTGTCAGGATGAGGGTCTGAAGGATCCCCTATAAGTCACCCTGGGGAGCTACCTTAGGAAGGGCTCTGTTCTGGGGAGAAAGGGGATGCCCAGTCATCTGGGGCACTCAACAACAGACGGAGCCAGAGACAGAAATGGGGAGGGTCACAGGAGGGGGTGAAGCCCACTGGGGCCCAGACAGGAGTGGCATCGGTGGGGCTTTGGGGGAATCTGGGGGGCTGCTGGCAGCGAGGAGGCTCTGAGCATCCCCCAGGAGCTGTCGTCCAGTTGGTCACTCTTAGGAAGCCCAGGGCCACCTGCAGACAGGCCTGACACCTGGCACAGTGGGGGGTCCAGCTGGGAGGGGGGTGGGGAGGTGGGGGTGGGGCTTTCCTCCAGGCCCTGAGGGGCGGGGCAGTGCTGCAGAGTGCGCATGCGCGTTGTGCGTTGTGCGGCTTGGGCTAATTAGGTGCTTAATTGTCCCTCTCTGGTCGATGCCTGAGCCGAGATTTTGATTTACAATCGCCCTCGTGCAGGGCGGGTGAGGGGCTGGCACACCACGGGGGGGCTCTTACCAGTTGGTGGAGCAAGAGACCCACCAGTTGCTTCTTCTGCCCCCTGAGCAGGCTGGGGGGGTGAGGTGGGAGGGAGGGGCAAGGACAAACAAGGGCTTGGGCAAATCAGTGGTTCTCTGAGCCTCAGTTTCCCCACGCCCCCACCCCGGACATTGTGTGCCCAACACCCCGAGCACTGTACAGTTTCCCTGCCCTGTCCACGCTCTCAGCTACTGCGAGGGGGCATGGACCCCATGGACAGGAGTGACTGACGCTGCCAGCTCAGCTTGATGTGACTCTTGTCTCCTGTGCTGGGGGTGCCCCGGGCTGGGGGCTGCACTCTGCTTCCGGCCCACCAGCTCCCTCTTCCCCGAGCTGCTGCTGAGATTGGGGTTTCCCGGACCCCGAGCGGGATGAGCATAACTGGGGTCCGGCTGGTTCGCAGACCCCCGGGCCCAGCTCAGAGGAGGCGGCCCCAAATGTCTGATGAGTGGAGGAAGGGGTCCAAGAACCCCTGGGCAGGGTGTGGGTGCCTGCACCCCGCCTCCTGTTGCCTCCACCCCGCACACTTCTTGGCTCCTCCCCCCCACCCCCCCCCCCGTTCTGGTCCTGCGGGTGGTGGGGACGGGCTGGGGGGAGGGACAGCCGTGGGCGGTGCAGGGTGGGTGGCGGTCGCTCCCCCTCCCCCAGCCGCTCCCAGCGCTCTGCATTATTACTCCATTAGCGCCTTGTAGGGTTGACAAATGAAGGATAATTAATATCCGAGAGGGAAACAGATGTTGAGGTAATTCGCTCCCCGCTGAGCATTTGCAACAGCATCTCTTGACTCGCCTAGAGTGTGGCGGGCCAGAGGGTCTCTCGGTGCCCTTGGTCAGAGGTGATGGCGCCAGCCGGGCTGGTGACCTCCACGCTGGGGCGGGAGCACCCCCGCTCTCCCCTCACCTTGGGAGTCTCCCCACCCTCGCCACTGGGAGATCCGCCTGGTGGCTCCCTCTCGTGACTCCCGCTGCCCACCTCATCCCACGCTCTCCTGCTCCGTGGGGGCTGGTGACCTGGCTCGGAGGGACTCACGGAGGAAGGGACCGGCCCCCTGCTGCCCACCTGCCTGCCCGGCAGCCCTGTGCCACCCGCTGGTGCGTGGATTCAGTTCCCAGCTCTGCCTCTCTCTGACCCACTGCCAGGGGAAGTCCACACTTCCCCCTGTTTTCACCCTCTGCAAACTCGATGCCATGGATTGTCTGGACCTAATATCAGGACGTACCCCTGCGCCAGGGACTCCTGCATGCGACTGAGTGCTCCCTTTGCATGCCTGGGCTCCATCCTCAATGCTGCATGGTTCCCTGAGCACTGTCCACTTTTGGACTCAGAGGTCTGCCGGTCTTGGTCTATGTCGACCCTTCACTCAGCTGCCCAGTAAGGAGATGGAAATAATAGAGCAACCGCTTTTCTCGTTTGTTCCTATTGTGTGTGTGTGTGTGTGTGTGGCGGGGGTGAGACCACGCCAGCAGTGCTCAGGGGTCACTCCTGGTGGTCCCCGGGGTACCACATGCTGTGTGGGGACTATAAACCAGGGCCTGCTGCATGCAAGGCAAGCACCTAAAACCTTGTCTGTCCATCCATGCCTTTTCTCTCTCTTTTTGTTTTTCGGCCACACCTGGTGGTGCTCAGGGCTTTCTCCTGGCTCTGTGCTCAGGGGTCACCCCTGTGGCTCCCAGGGGACCATATAGGGTACCAGGAATCAAACCTGCATCAGTCACGTGCAAGGCCAGCGTCCTCCCTGTGTGCTCTCTCTCTGCCCCTTTGCCTTTTCTCTTTTAATGGAGAAAACTCACAAGAGCTTTATACTGATCACAGATGCAATCCATCAGCCCTCTAATTTGGAAACCAACCCAAAATGTCAACACTGGGCTGCCTACAGAAATGGTGTCGTGCTTCTGTGGCAGAATACTACACAGCGGTGAAGAAGGACCAGAGTGGCCACTTAGCAACATGCTGGAGTATCTGATATCTGATGATACCGTGTCACACAGTGGAGTCACCATAGGGCCTTGGTGACAAGTGAGAGCAGTGGGTGGTGCTGAGCACTGCAAGGAGGTGCCACAAGTGGGTGCTTGTGGGGGGTGAGTGGGGGGAGGAGTGTCCCATTCGGCTCTGGGTGGAGAGCACAGTGTGCGGAGCCACACCCACCAGCTGTGTACATTTGGGAGCTCCGTTTCCACTTGAAAATAAGGATGGAGGGGCCGGAGCAATAATGCAGTAGGTAGGGCATTTGCCTTGCATGCAGCTGACCTGGGTTCGATCCCCAGCATCCATATGGTCCCCCAAGCACCACCAGGAGTGATTCCTGAGTGCGGAGCCAGGAATAAGCCCTGAGCATCACTGGGTGTGACCCAAAAAGCAAATAAATAAGAATGGAAACACCGTGTGGAATCAATAAGCAGAGCTCAAGAGTGAGGTCTGTATCACGACAACGGACAGGCAACGCAGTCCTGCAGAGTCTGTGTTCAGCCTTTTTAAATTTTTGTTTGTTTTGGGGGCCGCACACCAGGCAGGGCTGGGGGGACCCTATGGGGTGGCAGGGATGAAACCCAGGTGGGCCGTGTGCCAGGTTAGCTAGCGCCCTCCCCACTGTGCTTTCCCGCAGCCCTTTGCCCTTTTCTTTATTTTTTATTTTATTTTTCCCCCTGCTTTTTGGGTCACACCCAGTGATGCTCAGGAGTTCCTCCTGGCTCTGCACTCAGGAATCACTCCTGGCGGTGCTCAGGGGACCCTCGGGGATACCGAGGATGGATGCCCGGGGATGACCACGTGCAAGGCAAGCGCCCTCCCCACTGTGCTATCGCTCTGGCCCCCTCTCTTGAAAGGAACGGAGCAGTTCAGACCACACTCAGGCTCGCAGCCTTCCCCAGCTGTAGGGCCTGGTGCACCCCACCCACCCAGAGGCGAACTGGGGTGAGGGGACCTTCTTTACAGGAGTGGCCTGGTCTGGTGGACACTCACCCTGTGTGACCCCTGACTGCCTTGTCAGGGGGTTTTCCAGCGTCTGAGCCGGCGGGGCCTGCTGTTGAGGGGCACTGCGTCCGGCCCCATCGCGGGCGGGGCGGGGTGGGGATGGGGAGATCCGGGCTGGTTCCCCACCGGTGGGTGACGGCCTCTCTGTCGCCCCCAGGTGGTCAAGGTGGTGGGCAGCAACATCTCGCACAAGCTGCGCCTGTCGCGGGTGAAGCCCACGGACGAGGGCACGTACGAGTGCCGGGTCATCGACTTCAGCGACGGCAAGGCCCGGCACCACAAGGTCAAGGCGTACCTGCGGGTGCAGCCCGGCGAGAACTCGGTCCTGCACCTGCCCGACGTGCCGCCCGCCGCGCCCGCGCCGCCGCCGCCCAAGCCGGGCCGGGAGCTGCGGAAGCGCTCGGCCGACGACGAGGAGGCCTGCAGCCTCTAGGCCCCGCGGGACGCCCCTCGCCGCATGCGAGCCCCGCCCGCCCCCTGCGCGCCCCCCTGCGCGCCCGCGATCGCGGGCTGGACAAGGCGGCTCTGGGCACCCAGGGGACCGAACTCCCGGGAGGGGGGCGCGGTGCGGGGCGGCCGCCCCTCTTCGGCTTCCCTGGAGCCCAGTGTTTGCAATGCTTGCTTGTCCCCTCTCCCCCCCTGACATCCAGTCCCAAGCCAGGGCCACACCCCCCACCCCGCCCCCGCCGTGCTCTGACTCTTCCCGACCTACCCCCACCTGCGCTGGGCCCCAGGGTGCGGGCAGGGCCCTCCTCCTGCCTTTGGACTTGGTTCTGAGCAGACCTGGGCAGCAGCGGCTGGTGGGATGCAGAGCCCCCCACCCCCGCCCCCTTCGAGCCTGTTCTGGGGGTTCTGACCTTTCAAGCAAGGCACCTCGGGGTCTGTCCGTGGGGACACCGGCCCCTCCTTTCACCTAACCAACAGCTTCGTGCCACACCCCCTTCACACAGCAGTTCAGAAGGGGTGGGGCATCTTCCACCCACCACCCACCCCCTCGGACCCGTTGCCCCCTGCAGAGTTTTTGCACCAGCAGAACCCCTTCGGGGGTCTTTGAGGCTCCCTCAGGAGCCCCCTCTGCCAGCTCCCGAGGCTCCTGTCCTGGGGCCCGTGCCACGACCACCCAAGGGCCTGGGGCTGCCAGGGCCCGAGGGTCCTCCACTACCAACCTCACCATCCCTGGTGGTGATTTGTAAATATTTCTACTGGACCCCACTCCCCTCTGGGAACTGGCCGGGCCCTCTGGCTGCCCTCAGCGATGGCGCGGGAGGAGGTGGGGGGGTGGGGGAGAGGCAAGGACTCAGCCCAGGGGTGTGGGGGGGGTCCCGTGCACATGATCCAGTCTGTGACAACCAGCCAGCCCGAATAAAGCGGTTTAAAATAACCTGCAGGCCGTGTCTTCCTGGGGCGCAGGGCTGGGCGGGCGCAGCTGGTGAGAGGGGCTGGAATCAGCCGACGCCCTCGCCTCTGGCCTGGGCACCTTCTCCCTCCTGTCCCCCCACCCCCACGAGCACAGAGGGCCGGCGAGGGAATGTCAGCCCCTGCCCGGCTCCAGTCTGCTTGCCCTTGGATTAGTCTGACTTTGAGCCGGTCACACTCAGGGATGCCCACACGGAATGTGTTTGCACGGCTGTGAATCGATGCATCAGAGAGCGAGGGAGGGCTGAGCCCACCCCCAGAAAAGCCAGCACTGAGGTTCCAGCCCACCACGGGCCCCATCGCACCATTTCCGGGCGCTATGCCTGATCTGGGGTTCCACTTAGGGCCACACACCCAGTGGTGCTCAGGGCACCATATATGGTTCTGGGGATCACCCGGCCATACTCGGGGCATACTCAGGGCTTACTCCTGGCTCTGCACTCAGAGATCGCACCTTGGCAGAGCTCCAGGGGTTCATGTGATGCCCAGGATCCAACATGTAAGCTATGTGCAAGGCAAATGCCCTCCCTAGTGCTCTCGCCCCAGCCCCCCAACCCTGATGTTTTAATTTTTTAATAGTGTAGCAGTCCTGCTATTTATTCAGCCATTGATTAAGCTGATTGAATTGGACATGAACTCCACATTGTTTTTTGTTGTTCGATCACGATCACGATCATCCTGTTGTTCGTCGATTTCCTCCAGCAGGCACCAGTAACATCTCCTTCTTCCTAGCCCTGAGATTTTAAAAGAGCCATTTCAATGCTCTTTCAGGATTAGGAGAATGAGACCCATCATTGTTACTGGTATTTGGCATATTGAGTACAACATGGGAAGTTTGCCAGACTCTGCTGTGCGGGCAGGATACTTTTGGTAGCCTGCCAGGTTCTCCAAAGGAAAAATAAGATGTTGCGCGGCCACAAATGCGGCTGCACGTTTCTGGGAGCTGGGTTTTATAGTCTTCTGCATCTTGGCCGATGATGGAACCAACCTGGCGCTGGCTGCAGCTGGTGGGTGTGACACCTACCTACTGGGAGATGGGGGGTCTGGGTGGAGAAGGCCCAGTCCCAATCCAAGTAGGCTTGGAGACCTCAGCCCGGGACCGGCATGCCTGGGTTTTTTGTTGTTGTTGTTTTTAATTGTATCACCGTGAGATAGAGCTACAAAGCTTTTATGTTTGAGATTCAGCCATTCAGGATGGGACACCCATCCCTCCACCAGTGCACATTTTCCACCACCCACCTCCCAGTCCTCACCCTGCCTCTATGGCAGACAATTTCCCCAGTTCTCTCTAATTTTGACAACCTGATCTTTAAGCTCATCACCTGGTTAGAGTCGCTCACGCAGATTCGCCCCTTCCGTGTAAGCGCTCAGCAGCTGTGCAGCTAGCTGGACCCGACCCATCTCCCTAACCCGGGTGCCGGCGTCCGGCCTGTGCGCCTGCTCCTTGGACAACTCCAAGGGGTGAGTGTGTGCGAAAGGCCTCGGGTCGCTGGGTCTCTGTGGCCCGCCGTTGCGTGTCTCTCGGACACTCACTGTGTGAGTTTGCTGCACTGAGCAGCTGCCCAGCTGGGAGCGGCCTCTGGGCCATGTCCTGTGGGCCCAGGAACCTTCTCCGGATGCCTCCATTTAGGCCCTGACCTGGAACTCTCGTTTTTCTCCCCCAAAGGGCGCCATCTCCTTCCTGCACCCGGGGAATGGGAGGCTCAGAGAGGTTAGGGAGCTGCTCCAAGGCCACACAGCGGTTTGGCTTACTCTGCCCGTTCTGGTCCCCATGTCTGGACTCTGGACAACCCTAGCATGTCCCCGCTGAAGTTCCCACACACCAGGCTCTCCTGACAGTTGCGGTGGGGCTGGAGGCTTTTGGGTCAAGCCCTCCCAGCCAGGAGCCCACCCGGGGTCCCTGTTTCTGCCCCCTGCACTGCTCTAGAGTCTCAGCGGAAGTGTCCAGAGGCGGGGCAGGGGGAAGCCCAGGTGGGGCTGGGGTGGGGCTGCGGCTCCCGGGAGAGTGAAGTGGGGTCCTTTGTCCCTGTGTGTCCCAGGGACAGAGGAAGGAAGGGTTTGCCTGGGGAATTCCTGAGATCTGGGGGTCTCCCCTGCACACCATGTCTAGGGCCACATCCCTCCTCTGTTAGGGAACCCCCTCAAACCCACCCCTCTTCACTGGGGAGGCAGCCTGGACATAGGACAGAGAGCGAGAAGAGTCCTGCTCCCCTCCTGCCCTGCTGCAGGGCTCAGGCGGGACTCTGGGCCTCAGCCTTCCTTTCTGTACAGTGGGGACAATCCCAGGGAAATGCAAATCAACCTCGGGAGACACCACTCAGATGGCAAGAATTAAAAAGACAATCATCGTGGGGGCTGGAGCAATAGCACAGCAGGTAGGGTGTTTGCCTTGCACACGGCCGACCCAGGTTTGATTCCCAGCATCCCATAGGGTCCCCCCGAGCACTGCCAGGAGTAATTCCTGAGTGCAGAGCCAGGAGTAACCCCTGAGCATTGCTAGGTGTGACCAAAAAAAAAAAAACCCAATAAAATCACAGTTACGGTCCTCCCGTTGTTCATCGATTTGCTCGAGCGGGCCCAGTAACATCTCCTTCGTGAGACTTGTTGTTACTGTGTTTGGCATATCGAATATGTCACGGGGAGCTTGCCAGGCTCTGCCCTGCGGGCGAGATACTCTCGGAAGCTTGCCGGGCTCTCCAAGAGGGGCGGAGGAATCGAACTCGGGTCGGACATGTTGGCTGCGTGCAAGGCAGATACCCTACCCGCTGTGCTATTGCTCCAGCCCCCCAATAAAATAATAATAATAAAAATTGGGCTGGAGTGATAGTGCAGCGGGTAAGGCATTTACCTTGCACACAGCTCACCCGGGTTCCATTCCCAGCTTCCCATATGGTCCCCCGAGCATCGCAAGGAGAGATTCCTGAGTGCATGAGCCAGGAGTAACCCCTGTGCATCGCTGGGTGTGACCCAAAATGCAAAAAAATATATATATATACACATATATATACATATATACATATATACATATATATATATACATATATATTTTCTTGCATTCAGACAACGGACCATTTTTGGCATACAGAGGAGGGCAGTGGGGTTCTGCGAGGCACCGTGGGTGGGCCTGGGAGGCGTGATGCTGAGTGCAAAGGTCACGGCGTGTGGTTCCAGACAAGCCAATTGATGGTTGCCTTGGCAGGGCAGAGCGAGGAGGGAGTGGTGGTCTTGGCACAGGATTCCTTGGTGGGGTGCTGACACAAATCTCTGACGCTGTTACAAGGCACTGAGTTTGGGACCCTCCTGCTTTGCACAGGTGAGCTGTCTTGGATAAGCCCGGGTCTTCGGGCTGTGGGGATGAGGGGGCGCTGCAGGTGTGGCTCAGGGCCCCGTGCCCACGGGAGGCCTGCAGTGGCCCTGGCAGTGCCCCTTGGCCCGGGGTCCTGGTGGCAGCTTTGCTCAGGGGCGCTGAGCTCTGCGGCCCTGGGGGCTGGGGTGGGGCTGCTGGAGAGGTGGGAAGGGAAGTTGCTAAGGAGATCACCAGGCCCTTGTACCCCAAACAAATAAAACAAACACTGTCCTCCCGTTGTTCATCAATTTGCTCGAGCGGGCCCAGGAACGTCTCCATTTTGAGACTTGTTGTTCCTGTGTTTGGCATATTGAATACGTCACGAGGAGCTTGCTAGGCTTTGCCGTGCGGGCGAGATACTCTTGGTAGCTTGCCGGGCTCTTGGAGAGGGGTGGAGGAATCTAACCCGGGTTGGCCAGGTCAGCTGCATGCAAGGCAAACGCCCTACTGCACGTCTACAGCCATACCACCCTGAACGCGCCCGATCTTGCACCCCAGTATCACAATAACGCTGTCACTCCACATGGGCCCCCGACAGCCCTAAAGTGGCTCTCCAGGGGGTTCCTCTGATGAGAGATAAGACCAGAACAGCCTCCCCCTTCTGATCCCGAATTACTGCAGCCCCCACCCCAACCACTCTGACCTTCAAGCGCTCCACCCAAGGGGTTACTCCTGGCTCTGTGCTCGGGGATCACTCCCTGGCAGGAGACCAGATGGGGTGCCGGGACTCAAACCCGGGTCGGCTGTGTGCAAGGCAAGTCCCCTACCTGCTGAACTATCACTCTCTCCCCAAGTGTGGGCAGATGCATGAGACAGACGCACTCAACACTCTCAAGGGAGACAATCTGTCAAGCTGCTATTCCCGGACAATGCCGATGATCTGAACGTTTGGGAAGTAAATAATAAGGGTCTGTGAGTACAAAAGAAAATGGAAAAGTAGGTTTCTCTGCCTCCGCCTCCTGGTTCTCCCTACAGACAACAGCATTAGGAAGCTCTTTCTGTTTGATATTGGGCCACATCTGCTGGTGCTCAGGAATCATCCTGGTGGGGCTTGGGGCACGGTACGGGGTGCCAGAGATTGAACCCTGCCCCCCAGGTTGCGGGGCAAGCATCCAACCTGCTGGACTATCGTTCCAGCCCAGCATTAGTACCTTCTCGCCTCTCTGTCCAGTCACGGTCTGTGTGCACATGCGTGGCAAGTGTTTCAGTAGCATGTTAGCCATGTGACAGCATGTACTGTTCATGAGTGCTTTGATTTTTCTACCTACCAATTTCCTATGGCCCAAGTGTCACGTGGGTCTCTTAATTTTTTCATTATGGGGTTACACCCAGCAGACCCCCTGATATGGGGTTATACCCCCTGATATGGGGCCGTGTGTGTGGACATGCAGTGTTGGGGCCCAAGCCCAGGGCTCCCTAATGAAAAACATGTACTTTGGCTTTGACCTTTAGAACTCTTTCTCTGGTCCCTCTGTATGGGTATTGTAATGACCATATAGGTTTTTTTTTTGTTTTGTGTTTTTTTTTGCTTTTTGGGTCATACCTGGCGATGAACAGGGGTTACTCCTGGCTCATCACTTGATCACTTGACATCCTGTTACTCATCGATTTGCTTGAGCGGGCGCCAGTAACTCCTAACTCATGCACTCAGAAATTACTCCTGGCAGTGCTCGGGGGACCCTATGAGATGCTGGGAATCGAACCCGGGTTGGCTGCATGCAATGCAAACGGCCCTACCTGCTGTGCTATCACTCCAGCCCCCATAGAATAATTCTTTATTAATTTATTTTTGGTTTTGGGGGGGTCACACCTGGAAATGCTCAGGGGTTCCTCCTGGTTCTGTATTCAGGAATTACTCCTGCTGGTGCTCAGGGGACCACATGGGATGCTGGGAATCAAACCACAATTGACTCTATGCAAGGCAAAGGCCCTACCCACTGTACGATCCCTCCTGCCCCTAGAAAATTCCACCATAGAGAGGAACCATCTCTTGTTTATCTAGCTCCCTGGTGATAAACATGTCTGTAGTTACCAGTTATACATGATTGTAAACTGTATAACTGACAGTGAGTTTTCTTGATTTTAAGACCATGCACATGTATGCAAATATGTCTGCAGGGGCGGGAGTGAGAGCACAGCGGGGAGGGCACCTGCCTCGCACACGGCCAACCCCGATTCAATCCCTGACACCACATCTGGTCCCGGAGCCCCACTAGGAATGATCCCTGAGCACAGAGCCAGGAGTAAGTCCTGAGCACATCTGGGGGGTGGCCCCTCAATTCAAATAAATTCAATACCTATTTTCTTAAAGAATATATGCAAGTAAGCTTAGCTCTTAGAATTTCTGGGTCGAAGAGTTTGTGGGGTTTGGGTTTTAGTCACTACTGCTGAACCCATCTCCAGTCCCTGGGCGGTCTATGGGGTGCGTCCGTCACCCAGCACCCCCCTGGCCCTGATGCAGGGCTTCTCTGCTCAGCCTGGCGGTGGGCTCCGGTGCCATCCCGCCTGCTTTGGCTCGTCTTCTGGGTGAGTCTGAGCATCTTTGCTTCTTTGCGTTCTGTGCTTCCTGTGAGCTGACACTTTGTAATTTTTGCTCTTCTTTCTACTGGTTGCTGGGTTGTCCAGCTGTTGATTTGCCAGAGCTCTGGGGCGAATGCCAAGTACCTTTCTCAGGCTTGCACCTCACCTGGCTTTGGGTGCCTTTCATTGTTCCCTGTTTTTTTTTTTCCCAAATAAAAACTTAAAAAAAACCCAAAAAACTACAGGGGCCGGAGCAATAGCACAGTGAGGAGGGCATTTGCTTCTCAAGTGGCTGACCCAGGTTCGATCCCCAGCATCCCACATGGTACCCCCCACCCCCGCCCAGCACCACCAGGAGTCATTCCTGAGTGCAGAGCCAGGAGTAACCCTGAGTATCACTGGGTGTGACCCAAAAAGCAAAATAGTAATAATAATAATAATAATAATAATAATAGTAAAACCCTCTTTTAAATAAATAGATAAATAATTAATTTTTAAAAAAGCTGCAGAGCAGTTTGTATCTATTAGTTTCTTTTTTGGATGGGGGGTTTGGGTCACACCTGACAGTCTCGGCCTTACTCCTGGTTCTGTGCTCAGGGATCACTCCTGGCGGGGCTCAGTGGACCATAATGAGTGCCAGAGATTGAACCTGGGTCGGTCACATGCAAGGCAAATGCCATACCCCACTGTACTATTTCTCGGACCCTTTATATTCATTTTAAAATCATTTTTCTCTAAATATTTTACCCTTAGAATTTTTTTTTGGCCACGCCTGGTGGTGCTCAGGGTTTACTCCTGGTTCTATACTCAGGAATCAGAATCACTCCTGGTGGATTTGGGGGCCGACGTGGGGTGCCGGGGATCGAACCCAAGTCAGACACGTGCAAGGCAAGTGCCCTGCCTGCTGTACTATCGACTTGGCCTGCTGAATTAACCTTGTCTTAAAGTAGGAGATTTAGTTCTAGCCTCTTTTCTCCTGGCTGTCTCCTCTTCTAACACTGTCTTTCCCCAAGAGACAGGAAATGCCATCATTATCATATTTACAACACTCCATCCCCTTCTCTAGGGATTACTTCTCAGGTTTCCTTCCCACTTCCTTAATCTCCTTCATAGGTCAGTACCAAATGTCTTTTATTATTACTGTTACAATAAACAACCTTAGGAACACATCTGGGCTGGAGCGATAGCACAGCGGTAGGGCGTTTGCCTTGCACGCAGCCAACATGGCCGACCCGAGTTCGATTCCTCCGCCCCTCTCGGAGAGCCCAGCAAGGTACCGAGAGTATCTTGCTCACACAGCAGAGCCTGGCAAGCTACTCGTGATGTATTCGATATGCCAAATACAGTAACAACAAAGTCTCCAATGGAGACGTTACTGGGCCCGCTCGAGCAAATCGATGAACAACGGGAGGACAGTGACAGTGACAGTGACAGGAACACATCTGAATATGTCCTATATCCTTGTTTCTTGTTTTCTATTCCCCTCTCCCTTTCACTTTATTTTGTTTTGGTTTTGGGGCCACACCCAGAGCTGCTCAGAGATCACTCCTGGGGGTGGGGGGAATGTGTCTGGGAACCATATATGGCGTCAGGAACTGAATCTGGGTGGGCCACCAGCAAGGCAATCTGTGCTCCCTCCCCTCCCCAAGTCTTAACATTTGTTTCCAGAATGTGTCTGGATTCTTTCTTTACATTTCCTTGTGAATTTTTCCATGCTCAAATTATCATGTCTAGTTGAAAAGATTAAAGATTTAGTTGTTCTTTTTTTTTTTTTTGGTTGGGGGAAGTTTTTTGGATCACACCCAGTGATGCTCAGGGGTTATGGCTCTGCATTCAGGAATTACTCCTGGAGATTCTCAGGGGACCTTGTGGGAGGCCGGGGATCGAACCCAGGTCAGCCGAGTACAAGGCAAATGCCCTCCCCACTGTGCTATCACTCCGGCCCCAGATTTCGCTGTTCTTTTTGGTTGGAATCAAGTAAACTGACCAGTGGTTGCACATCTTCGCGCATGCACACTGACCCTGCACAGGAATGGGGGTCTCCCTGTTCTACCTGATCTTCCCACACCCACTGCCCAGTCCCCACGGAGATCTCTGCACCCTCATCCCTCAGAAGCACCTGCTCCTGCCCAGAGCAGCCTCTGCTTCCTGAGCTAAGCGTCTGAGCCCTGCAAGCCTGCGGAGTGGCAAACTCACCAGGGGATGCGGGGGGCGGGGAACCCCACCATCTTTATTTTCACTAACTCCCACGGAAATGTAGTATTTCTGTCTCAGAGGAATGTGCGGAACAAACCACAGTCCTGTCGGAGGTGACTTGTGACCGTTGCCAGCAGAGATGGAGACTATTTTCAGACTTGGCACAGTTGTCACAAACACCTTTCTTGTTCATCTTGACTTTAGAGTGCCGCTTGTTACCTCTGGAAGCTGTCACGGGTGCATTAATAAAGAAGTCGGTTTATTCCTGTGCCAAACTCAAACATGAATCTTGAAATCTGGCGTTTCAGGGCTGAAGAGATAGTACAGTGGGAAGGGCGCTTGCCTTGCATGTGGCCGATCCGATTCAATCCCCGGCATTCCATTTGGTTTCTGGGGTACCGCCAGGAGTGATTCCTGAGTGCAGAGCCAGGAGTACCCCTTGAGCATTGCCAGGTGTGGCCAGAAGCCATTAAAAATAAAAGACCAACCAACCAACCAACAACTTTTTTTCTTTTCTTTCTTTTTTTTCTTTTTTTGGTCACACCATGCTATGCACAGGGGTTACTCCTGGCTCTGCACTCAGTAATTACTCCCAACGGTGATCAGGGGACCATATGGGATTCTGGTAATCAAATTTGGGTTTGATTACCCACTGTGCTATCTCTCCAGTCCCCAACAACCGTCTTTCAATCTGTTTGTTTTGTCACCCTACCAGCTTATTTTGTGATCTGAGAAGGGGCTCCCTCATCTACCCGAACTGGAGAAACACTGGTTTAAGAGTGGGCTCTGAGCCAGTGCTGGCAACGGCGCCCCCTTCAGGGGCCTGGGACGTCCATTTATGGTGCAAGGTGACGTCTACGCAGGGACAGAGCTTCTCAGGGACTGCTACTGGCTCTGTGCTGGGTCGGGGATCACCCCCAGGGTGCTCTGGGATTGACCCTGGGTCTCCTGCACAACTTCCAACTGGTTTAGTGGCAGCCCCCAACCCAGAAATGTTTTCTTTTCTTTCTTTTTAAAAATTTTCTGGGTTGGGGGCTGGAACTATAGCACAGCGGGTAGGACGTTTGCCTTGCATGCTGCCGACCCAGGTTTAATCCCCAGCATCCCATATGGTCCCCCGAGCACTGCCAGGAGTAATTCCTGAGTCCATGAGCCAGGAGTAACCCCTGTGCATCGCTGGGTGTGACCCAAACAAACAAACACTGTCCTCCCATTGTTCATCGATTTGCTCGAGCAGGCCCAGTAACGTCTCCATTATGAGACTTCTTGTTACTGTGTTTGGCATATTGAATACTCTCGGTAGCTTGCCAGGCTGTCCGAGAGGGGCGGAGGAATCGAACCTGGCTCGGCCAGGCTGGCTGCGTGCAAGGCAAAAGCCCAAAAAGAAAAAGAAAAAAAAAATTTCTGGGTTACACCCGGCTGTGGGATGGAGCGATAGCAGAGGGTAGACCAGGATTTGATTCCTTCGCCCCTCTCGAAGCAAGCTACCAAGAGTATCCTGCCCGCACAGCAAAGCCTGGCAAGCTACCTGTGACATTCAATATGCCAAAAATAGTTACAACAAGTCTCACAATGGAGACATTACTGGTGCCCGCTCGAGCAAATTGATGAACAACGGGAGGATAGTGCTACAGTACTACACCCAGCTGTGCTCAGGGCTTACTCCTGGCTCTGTGCTCAGGGCATTGGTCCTGGCAGAGCTCGGGGGACTCTATGGGATTGGGTGTGTTCAGGATGGTATGGCTGTAGATAGAAGCAGTGCTTTGGGGGACCGTATGGGATGCCAGGGATCAAACCCAGGTTGGATGCATGCAAGGCAAATGCCTTACCCACCGAACTGAGGCTCTGGCCCCAGGAATGTTAACTGATCTTCAGAGGAGACACATTCCTCTCCTTCCCACAGAGCAGAACAGCTCATCTTCACTGAGATGCAGAAAGATCAGATAAGAAAAGCCTGGGTGGATCCCTTTCCTGTCCACTCCTCCTTCCCTTTTCTTTCCACCTGCAGTCGAACCCGGGGCCTCACACAGGCAAGACCGTACCACATCCCTGGCTCTAATTTGCATTTCGGGCAAATGTCCAGGTGATGCTGGCCTAGGTTTCAAAAAAAATTGAAAACACGGTTCAAGATGGAATGTGCCCGGCACTCCGCAGAGCAGCCGCCTGCTCGCCTCCATATGGGTGGCCTGTCCCGGTTAGCAGAGCCCAAGTCACTGTGCCTGGAGCACACTCACCGCCCTGACACGCTCTGCCTAGTGAAGCATCACCCACCGAGGGCGTGACCACAGTCAGTCTCTCAGTTCTCGTCCTGCGGAAGCCTGGCAATAGGCAGCTAGCTTCTTCTGAGGGGTCTGATGCAAAGAGAAGGACAGGAAAGGAGGGCTGGAGAGGGAGGACGGCGGGTGGGGTGCGTGCCTTGCACACCGCCAACCTGAATTCAGTCCCTGCATCCGGTGTGGTTTCCTGAGTATCGCCAGGAGCAGTTCCTGACTTCAGAGCCAGGAGTAACCCCTGAGCATCGCTGGGTGTGACCTCCAAACAAAAAACAACAAAAAAGAAAATGAATTTGGTCACCCCAGAGACCGCAGGTTTGGGCCTGGGGGATCAGAACTCTCTCCTCTCCTCTCCTCTCCTCCTAGCTTGGGAGAAGCCTCGAGGCTGGGGTGCAGCTCTGAATGCAGGACCCCCAGCACCACATGGTACCCTGAGCTGTGTTGAGAGCAACCCCCCTGAATACCAAGCTGGGAGCTGCCCCTATCTCTGCAGGGTGTGGCCCCCAAACTAAACCAACCAACCAACGAACCAAACAGAAACCTCTTTTCTCCTTTCTAATGGCTCTCAGACACATTTACGTGATGGGGCTGCATCCAGCTCATTTTCGGTTCAGTCTACAGCTCATCAAATAGCACTTTTGTCAGATGCTGCATGTGTTTGCGCGTGTCTGTCTGTGCTTGTGTATGTGTATGCGTGCATGTGTGTGTGTGCATGTGTGTATATGTGTATGTGTATGCATGCATGTATGTATGTGTGTGTGTGTGTGTGAGAGAGAGAGAGAGAGAGAGAGATTCAACATTGCTTAGAGGCTGTTCCTGACTCTGAGCTCAGGAGTGGCCCTCAGTGGTGCTGGGGTGCGCGTGTAAACAGGGTTCAGCCACATGCAAGCATTCCACCCACCCACCCCACCCCACCTCTGAATCTTTGTTGTTACGTTGGTTTTGGTTTTGGGGCCACACCCTGTGGTGCTCAGGGCTTACTCTGTCTCTGTGCTCAGTAATCACTCCTGGAGGTGCTCTGGGGACCATATGGGGTGCTGGGGATGGAGCCCAGGTTGGCCGTGTGCTGTCCCATTGCTCGGGGCCCTCCGTGTTCTTTGAGCTCCAGCAGCCCCTTCTCTGCAGAAGCCCTTTATGGCCCCCTGCTCCCCGCAGAGATGGCCATGGGTCCACTCCAGGGGGAACCACAGAGATCTGATAGGTGAGAGCATCAACATTTTGGAGCACAGTTTAATTTTCATTTTTAATTTAATTTAATTTTTGAAAATTTATTTTAATTTAAAAACAATTCATTTTTTTTAGTTTTTTTTATGAATCACAGTGATAAACACATTGACAAAGTTGTTCATGATTAAATTTCAGTCATATAATGTTCCAACATCCCTACCTTCATCAGTGTACTTTTCCCACCACCAATGGTCCCATTTTGCTCCCGTCCCCCTCTCCGCCTCCACCACTATGGCAGGCTCTCTCTTTCTCTCTCTCTCTCTCTTTCTCTGTCTCTGTCTCTCTGTCTCTCTGAATCTCTGTCTCTGTCTGTCTCTCTCTCTCTCTCTTTCCCTCTGTCTCTCTCTCTCTCCTCCTCTCCCCTTTTGGGCCTTATGGTTTGCAATACAGATACGGAAAGGTTTTCAGATATGTCCCTTTACCTACTGTCAACACCCAGTTCCTGTTCAAAATGTTCAATGCCAACTATTATTGTCATGCTGATCCCGTCTCTATCTTAACTGCCCTTTCCCTACACACACACTCTTTTT
The DNA here is from genome assembly GCF_029834395.1 of Sorex fumeus. Taxonomy (NCBI): domain Eukaryota; kingdom Metazoa; phylum Chordata; class Mammalia; order Eulipotyphla; family Soricidae; genus Sorex; species Sorex fumeus. The sequence goes on along the minus strand of NW_026606101.1, from coordinate 8,553,416 downwards.
TTTGGTGGGGAGGGGTCACACCCAGCGATGCACAGGGATTACTCCTGGCTCTGCACTCAGGAATTACTCCTGGCGGTGCTTGGGGGACCCTATGGGATGCTGGGAATCGAACCCGGGCAGGCCGCGTGCAAGGCAAATGCCCTACCCGCTGTGCTATCACTCCAGCCCCACACACACATTCTTGTGGCAAGCTTCTAACATTGACCAGTCCCCCTGGCCCCTGTTTACCCTTATTTTGGATATTAGTCTCATACTCTCTATATACATCTATATCATATTTGGGGCACATTTAATCCAGGCTGTTTCCTCGGCTCCCTCTACATGCATGTTCTGATTTAATACACAGGTGTGGCATGTGTGCTGGGGGGCCGGAGCCTTCATTGTTCTTCGGGCAGTGAGGGCGATTTAGCTTCCTGGTAACTTAGTAAGCACTCCTTTTTGTTTGTCTGTTTTGGGTGGCCACACCCGGCAATACTTGGGGTTACTCCTGGCTCTGCGCTCAAACATGGGATGCTGGGGGTGGAAGCCAGGTGGGCCTTGTGCAACGCCCTCCCCTCTGTGTTCTGCGGCAACCTTATTTTTAATCTCCCTCTGTCCTCATGCCTCTTCCGTGCCCAGATTCAGGGACGCAGGCCTTAGTGGACATTCAGCTTTGTGAGTGATGGGTCCTTAAAGAAGTGTCTCAGCAGGGGACAGAGCCTGCATTGTCTTTTTGTTTGGCATTTCTCTGATGTTATTTGAGGAAAAACTTGGTTTGACTGGGGGATGAAAATCACAGTCTTGATGTTTGGGCTGGAGCGATAGCACAGCGGTAGGGCGTTTGCCTTACAAGCGGCCAACATGGCCAACCCAAGTTCGATTCCTCCGCCCCTCTCGGAGAGCCCGGCAAGCTACCGAGAGTATCTCGCCCGCACGGCAGAGCCTGGCAAGCTACCTGTGACGTATTTGATATGCCAAACACAGTAACAACAAGTTTCATGATGGAGACGTTACTGGGCCCGCTCGAGCAAATCGATGAACAACGGGAGGATCGTGACCGTGACCGATGTTTAGGCCCACTACTCAGCACAAATATGTACATACATAGAGTCAGATATTAATTAGATTTACCAAGATCCTTAACCAAGTGGTTTTCTTTTTCTTCCCCCCCCCCCCCGCTTTTTGGGTCACACCCAGCGATGCACAGGGGTTTCTTCTGGCTCTGCACTCAGGAATTACTCCTGGCAGTGCTCAGGGGACCCTGTGGGATGCTGGGAATCGAACCCAGGTCGGCCGCGTGCAGGGCAAACGCCCTACCGGTTGTAACACTGCTTAGGCTCCTGAATTTCTTTTTCATATGGGCCACACCTCGTGGTTCTTTGTGGGCTGGGGCCACTCTGTGCAATGCAGACTTCCCTTCTGCCTGTTTCCAGACCTCCACGGCAGGGGTGGGAATCTGAGACTCCAACCTTAATTTATCTTCTCCAGGCAACACTCACATTTTTTTTTAATCTTACTATTTATTAATTTACTTTTTTAATAAAGTTTTTTTTTTTTGCCTTTTGGGTCACACCCAGTGATGCTCAGGGGTCACTCCTGGCTCTGCACTCAGGAACCATTCCTGGCAGTGCTTGGGGGACCATATGAGACACCGGTGATCGACCTGAGTCGGCCGCGTGCAAGGCAAACGCCCTACCCGATGTGCTATCGCTCCAGCCCCAGTTAATTTTTTTTAAATGAATCGCCTTGAGATACAGTTACAGACTAACAAACTTTTGTGATTATGTTTCAGTCATACAATGATCAAGTCCCCATCCCTCCACCAGTGCCCGAAATTCTCCACCATCAATGATCCCAGTGTCCCTCCCCACCCACATCCCAGGCCCCCCACCCCGCCCCCACCTCCATGGCAGGCACATGTCCTCTTTCTCTCTCCCTTTGGATGTTATGGTTTGCAATACGGTAACTAAGCGGCCATCATGTTCGGTCCATAGTTTACTTTCAGCATGCATCTCCCACCCCGAGCGAGCCCTCCAACCATCATTTACTTAGTGGTCCCTTCTCTATCCCAGCTGCCTTTTCCCCCAGCACATGAGACTGGCTTCCAAGCCATGGAATGATCCTCCTGGCCCTTATCTCTACTATCCTTGGGTGTTAGTCTCCCATTCTGTGACCTTCTATTCCACAAATGAACACTCACATTTAATACCAACGCTCTGGGGGGTGCCAAGGTATTGTGCTTCCAGAACCACCAAAGGGCTTGGGACCCTCCGGGGTCCCAGGTATCATCAGTCACTGTGCCGGGGTTTCTGGCCTGTGTGGAGACCACGGAAGCTCTCCCCTCTCAGGAGGGAGCCACAGCTGAAGAGACCCAAGCACGGGGCAGCTGGAGGTTATTGGAAGTAACGAGACCCAAAGGAGCAGGCCTTGGTGCTGGGAAGGAGGAGGAGCAATGTCCCTAGCCCTCATCACTGCCACACGTGGGCCTCTTCCTTCTGTACTCGCCTTCTGCCCCACCACAGGGCCTTTGCATAGGCGTTCCAAAAGTCGGAGGCATTCTTCTGCTCCTTCCTAGCTCTTCTCACTGAGGTAAGCCATAGTACTTTTATTTTTGAGATTTTGGCTCCAGTCTCCCTTCCTGTGCGTGCCAACCTAAGGAGGAGACTGATCATGGTCTCCCATGCCAGTTTGGAAGCAAATCCCGCACTGCGCCTTCCCCATGGAGCCTCTAAGGGCCTGTCCGCCTTGAGTGTGTCCTTCTGTGTTTGTGAGGCTGTCGGGTGGTTACCGTGTCCTCATCGGAACGCAACATTACTCATTCACAGGACGTTGTGGGTCCTGGGGTAAATGCAGGGAATGAATGAGTGAATAAATGAATGAGTCCCTCAGACCCCAGCCAAACTCCCGGGGACTCCACCAGCTGAAGAGAGCAGGAAGAGGAGGCTAATTAGCAATTCATTAGGATCCATTTTCCTGTCTGTAGTCAATGCTAATCACTTGTTTGTTTAAAACAGAAAGTTCTGCACTCATTAAAACCATTAGTAAATGAAAACGTTTCTGGGGAAGCCTGGCCTCCCACACTGGGTGTGAATCCAGGGGCTCCCCTCCCCCGGCCCATCCCCTGTCCCCCCCTGTGTCCTCCTTCCGGCTGGCCCTGCTGGGCCCGGCCGTGCGTGCTCTGCAGTGGCCAAGACAGCTCCCCTGCACCTGGGGTCCACCTGCTAAATACGGACGGATCCAGCCACAAAGGGGGTGAGGGGGCTGGAGCGATAGCACAGTGGGGAGGGCGTTTGCCTCACGCACGCTGACCCGGGTTCGATTCCCAGCATCCCATGTGGTCCCCCGAACACCGCCAGGAGTAATTCCTGAGTGCAGAGCCAGGAGGACCCCTGTGCGTTGCTGGCTGTGACCCAAAAGGAAAAAAACAAAAAAAACCCCCAAAAAACAAAAAAACAAAAAAACCCACAAAAAAAACAAAAAAACTCAAACCAAAACAAAAAGAAAACCAAAAAACAAAAACAAAGGGGGTGAGAAGTTACTGTAAGGAGGGGAGGGACTGGGCAGGGAGGCACCCTCCTCCCCATGGCCCTGTCCTGAGGCCACCGAGGCTGACCACAGTGGTGAAATTTGCCTGTTACTCCAGGGCTGCTCTTTCCTCTGTGCTCGCCCTCAGTCCCCACAGCCAGACCGGCAGGGGAGAAAGCACAAAGGGAGACGTCTCCAGCGGGGCCTTTCTCCTCCCCGTGCTGAGAGGGTTCACCCAGTCCCCGGGAGCTGCCCCTTAAGGCAGGGACAGTGCTCCCATGGTGCTCCAGCGGTCTCAAGTGAGCTCATGCTCACAGTGCTCCCCGAGCACTCACTCCCAACAAGGCTGGGTGCTTCTGCTGTGCTCACCAAGGGGCCACTGGGCTGAGTGACTGTTATTATTTTTGTATCCTGAAATCTTTATGTATTTCCTTCTATTTCTGCCTGTGTGTGTGTGTGTGTGTGTGTATGTGTGTGTGTGTTAAAATTCTATTTTAGGCGCCATGATTCACAATACTGATGACAGCAGGGTTTCGTGCACAAAACATTCCAGCACACACCGTCCACCTGAGTCTCTGCTGCCCTCAATGCTGTGACAGTTGTTTTTTTTGTTGTTGTTGCTGTTTTTTGGGTGCCATACCTGGCAATGCTCAGGTGTGGCAGAGGGCACAGGGCAGGGACCAGCTGCAGGGGTGATGGTGCCAGGGCAGAGAGCACAGGGCTGCAGGGATGGGGCAGAGAGAGCCGGAAACAGCCCCACCCTCCCCCAGGCCCTGGAAATGTCTCTGCCCTTTCCAGGGTCTGAGGCCGCAGCCTTGGCCCGGGAGGTCGTCAGCACCAGGGCACCCTCCCTCCTGTGGGGCACCTCCCCAAGGCCCCTTGGCTGTGGTGGGGAGTGACAATCTCTGGCCTCCCCTGCCCCATGTCCCCCTGAGACAAGCAGAACACAGGTGAGAGGGGCCTGGAAATTCGGTGCCAGCCCCCAGTGTGAGTTTACCATTAGCTGAACCCCTGGGTGCCTTCGATTTTAATGATCATCAATGAGTTAAAGACATCATAGGTGATACACCAGGCCGGAGGCGGGGTGCTAATGGGGCCCATGACCTTCCAAGGGGGCCCCTGGGGCACCTGCTGAGGAATTGAAAGCAGGTATCACCATGCCAGCATGCAACTCTCTGCCTTTGTTTCTCGTCCTTATTATTTTTTTTCTCTTTGGGTCATACCTTGTGATGCACAGGGGTTACTCCTGGCTCTGCACTTAGGAGTTACCCCTGGTGGTGCTCAGGGGACCATATGGGATGCTGGGAATTGAACCCGGGTTGGCTGCATGCAAGGTGAATGCCCTTCCCGCTGTACTATCGCTCCATCCCCCTCATCCTTTTTCAGAGCATAGTAGGTACAGCCCTGCTGGAAGGGCACCGTGCAGCCGGGGTTCTGGTGGTCTGTCTGGGAGGCTGTTTTCATTCCTACCGTCCCCTAGTCCCAGCAAACACTGCTCCGAGCACATGGACGCACTCTCCCGACACCGCTGGCACAGACTGTGCGCCCCTCAGGGGGCTGCTCTCATTTATCTTGTGGGTTGCACCCCACTGTGCTCAAGGGCTCCTCCTGCCTCAGGGGCCCCTGCAGCACCAGGCGTGCAAACGAGGCATCCAGGAGCTCCCTCCAGCCCCTCTTACTGATTTTGGGGCTACCGAGCTGGTGAATTTCTGGGGTTATTCCTGGTTTGTTGCTTGGGGGTTGCTTCTGGCAATGCTCAGAAGAGTCTTGTGGTGCCAGGGATAGAACCTGGGTTTATTGCATGCAAGTGTTTGCCCCAGCCCTTGGGGCTATCCCCCTGGCCCCGGCTTTCCTTGGTTTGGGGGCCATACCCAGTGCGGGTGTGGGTGCTCTGGGCTTTCTCCTGGCTCTGCGTTCTGAGACCACTCCCAGTGGTGATCAGGGCACCATGTGTGGAGCTGGGGATTCAAACTGGGGTTGGCCACATGCAAGGCAAGGGCCCTAAGCCCTGCACTCTCTCCAGATCCTCGCAACGTGTCCCATGGACAGGTCAGTCCTCTGTACCCCCCCTCCTGTCCTATCCTGTCCCATAGTTGGTCCTGGGACAATGGCATTTCCACTCGGGATGACCATACCTTGGGAGAGAACAGTGGAACTTTGGTACTGGCAGGGGTGGGGAGGTGAAGGGGACACTTCCGGTCCCTTCTGGAAGGATGTTCAAGTCCTGTGAGTTGGGGACTTCTTGACTGTGGCTTTGGTCACTTGAGACCCCAGTGTGAGCACTCAGGCTTCATGCCTGTAGGGCCTGACATTCTGCACTGCACAGGGGAGGCTTGGTCAGTGAGGAAGGAGGCTGCAGGGACATGCCCATGAGCCCGAGTCCAAGCATCCGTATGACTGTCACATCGTGGGGGATCTGGGTGGGCCTGGCTCTCCTCTGCAATGTGTGTGCACTTCATACCCGCTTCCCCTACTGTTTTTTTTTTTTTTATTTTTGAGGGGGTCAGTGATGCGCGGGGATTACTCCTGGTTTTGTGCTCAGGAATTCCTCCTGGCGGTGCTTGGGGGACCACGTGGGATGCCGGGGATTGAACCCACATGCAAGGTAAATGCCCGACCCACTTTACTGTCGCTCTGGTCCCGTGCTCCTCCTCCTTTTACTGGCAAATCACAGAGGGTGTGCATTTATTCAATTTGGGGCCCACATCCTGTGGTCCTCAGGACGTACTCCTGGCTCTGCACTCCAGGCTGGGCTCGGGGGACCATAGAGGGTGCTGGGGATCAAACCTGTGTCAGCCACGTGCATGGCGAGCACCCATCCTCGCAGCACCAGGGCACAGGGGTTTGAGGAAGTGCAAGTCATGCTCGGAGGCAGATGGGGCAGCTGAGCTGAGGCACGGTGGTGCATCTCCTTCCCAGCTGCTTCCTATGGGCGGTGGGGGCGCCTTGCGAGGGAGAGGTGGGGAGCAGGGGCCAGGTGGGAAGAAGGGGTGTTGGGTGGGGAACTCAGGTCGGCGTGCCTGCTCGCTTTCCCTTAGAAACTTGGACTCTCTCTCCTCCTCGCCTACCCCCCAGCATCCTTGGAAACGGCCTCGAGGTTATGAGAGGCGCTTTCCTTCCTTCCCAGCCTGTGTGGGAGGCGGTGAGGACGTGAGGGTACTGGCTGAGCGCGAGGTGGGGACCCAGGAGCTGGCATGCGTCGCCGAGAATGGCAAATCAGCCAAGGAAGGAAAGGCAGGGACGGGGAGTGCTGGTCAACCCGCGCCCGGGCACTTTCCGGAGACGGCCCTTGCCGGGGTGTGTGTGTGTGGGGGGGTACCTCTGCCCTGCACCCCACGCCCGGAGCCTGGAGTACAAAGTACTCTGGGTGCAACTGTTGGGAAAGGTGGGACGGCTCCTGATCCCCGAGATGGTTCCGCTGGGAAATCAGGCTGCTTTCCAGGCGTAATTTGAAAAGCCGCTGCCTCCAAACTTTCGTGGGGGTGGGCGAGGGCGGGGGGGGGGGGCTGCCGAGAGAAGAATGCCATTTATAAAGCAATCAATGGCTCGGCGCAGTCAGCCATCACTCAGGATTACTTCCCGAGACGTGGCCCTGGCTCTGGAGGGAAGGCAATACGGGCACTTTGCTTCCAATCAAGCCAGGCGCGGGGGCTGAGCCGCCGGCGCAGTGGGGCTTGGGGCTGGCGGCGTGTGTCCCCCCGCGGTGCGGCGGCGGGGGCGGCCAGGGGGGCCTCGGAACGCACGGGCACCGGGAAGCCTCATCAGAGCCCCATTCATCTCTCTTCTCACTTTTAAACTTTAAAGCACATATTTATGTGCCTCAAGTCGCCCATGAACCACGGCATGTCAAACAGTTTGGGGTTGATGGAAGAGGGACGTTTCCCTGTCCTGGGACCGGCAGACACAATTTCACAGTGCTCTCTCTCTCTCTCCCTCTCCCTTCCTCCTTTCAATTTCCAGAGCCCCGGAGAGAGGGATATTCCCAAAGGCTGCTCCTGGCCCCCTCTTTATCAGGTCAGGAACCCACTGAGATGGAGGCCCCACCCTGGCGTGACCTTCAAGTGCCCCGGGGTACACGCAGCCTCAGCCACTTCCCCTCCCCCAGCTGCCAGGTCCCTCACCAGACACAGAAACGGAGGGATGGACCTGGGGGTTCTGTGTCCCTCTGCACCCCACTTTTCTTTTCCGTTTTGGGTCACACCTGGTGGAGCTCAGGAATTACTCCTGGTGGTGCTCGGGAGACCATATGGGATGCTGGGAATCAAACTCGGGTGGGCCACGTGAAAGGCAAACGCCCTCCCCGCTGTGCTATTGCTCCAGTCGCCTCCCCCGCCACCCCCGGGGTTTTCTTTTCCTGGTGACAAAACACAGGGCTTCTTTGACGGGGCTGGTATGGCTTGGGCCAGGTGATGGGCTGGCCTGCTTGGGGTCAGAACACCGAGAGAGCAGGGGTCAGTAAATTCAGGTCCAAGTGCAGAAGAGCGGCTTCCATTCCGTGCGGAAGGCCGTGAGCCGGCGTTTTCCTTTGTAAAAGTCAGTTATGGGGGGGGGGGGGGGGGGGCTGGAGTGACAGCACAGCGGGCAGGGTGTTTGCCTTGCACGCGGCTGACCCGGGTTCGAGGGTTCGGTTCCCAGCATCCCATAGGGTCCCCTGAGCACTGCCAGGAGTAATTCCTGAGTACAGAGCCAGGAATAACCCCTGTGCATCGCCAGGTGTGACCCAAAAAGGGGAAAAAAAAAAGGTCAGTTACGGGGCTGGGGAGGTGGCTCCAAGGACTGGAGCACTTGCTGTGTCTGCGGTGCCCTGGGTTTAACTGCAGGCACCGGCAGATGCGGGCAAAAGAAGAAAAGGCTGCGACACTATCAAAGCAGCAGATGCCTCGCAGACCCCGCACAACCCCGACATTGATGCTCTGGACCCAAACAGATCAAGCCCGCAGACCTCTGCCCAGATGTGGTGGGGGAGCAGTGTGCCGCCCCGGGGTGAGGGGCCAGAGGCCAGTTCTGCCACAGGAACCCAAGGCCTGGCACTCCTGGGGAGGGGGGGCGGCGCTTTCCAGAGAGGGGCTGCCGGAGAAGCTGGCACTGGGGGAGGCAGAACTGAGAGCTGGGGTTGGCGGGGCCCCTGCGGTGACAGGAGCTGACAGTTCTTTTGTCCAAGCTGGCCCAAGCGCCTGTCCTGTCGTCTGTGATGGAAAGAGCTGAGCTGAGTGTGGACTGGGGTCGGTCCATGCCGCTATCCCACCTGGAAGGTCTGCTGCTCCCTCAGCCTGCCCCAGACCTCCAGCACTGGCCCCTGTGCTTTCTGGGGGTGGGGGAGGGGAGGGAGGAATGCATGCCAGGGGTGTGGGGGGGCCTCCAGAGTGTCCCAGTGCCAGCCCACAGGACAGTTAGTGCTGCTTAATGCGCGGGACGCCTGGGGTGGGGCTCACTGCTAGTGAGACACCAATATTCTTGGCATCATCCCGTTTGCCCATTTCTGCCTGCATGGTCCATGAGATACTTTCCCGTCTGTGAGTGTGAGTGTGGGGAGGCCGAAACCCGCTGTTTTGAACACCGGCCATGTCCACTCCTGCGATGCAGATGCCTGGAGGGGCAGGCCAGGGAGCATGTCCAGCTCTGAGTAGGGGGCAGAGAGATGCACCCGGGGGCCAGCAGTGAGCCCAGGACACGAGGCACTCACGTTGCATGGGGGGGACCCTGGTTCCATCCCTGGCACCGAGCACTTCTGGGATTGCCCCTCCGAGCACTGTGCCAAGAGTGTGCCATCAAGTGTGACACAAAAACAAACCAAATAGATGGACCTGGTTGCTAGGAGGCAGAATGAGAAATGAACCCTGGCCCTGGGGAACTTTCTAGAACATGGTGGCTGCAAGGAGCAAAGCCCACCCTGCACTGCAGCCCCCAGGTCTGGCTCTTGGCTCTCCCTGGTCTTCCAGGAGCCTTTCAGACTGACAAAGCTCTGCCCCCTGGAAACTACCTTCCTCACCGCTGACGCCTATCCTCGGGGGCAGCTCCCTTGAATGAGATGAGACCCCTCCCTCCCCGCCTTGCACCAGCACGTTTTCAACGAGGAAGATGAGCGTTTGGTGAAGCTCTGCTAAAAGGACCAGATTGAGTCGGCGAGACAGGTTCAAAATTAAAGTTGCCTGAATATAATAATAGCCGAAGATACTCTAATTAGTTTTTTTTTCTTTTTTTAATCAAATCCAATGATCAGCCTGCAGGAATCTGAACGCAATGCAGGAAGTCTCAGCTCTTCAAGGATGAGGGCTTCTGGAACGCCTGGGCAGACCCGCCCACACAGCCCGGCCTCCCAGAGCCCGAGAGAGCCCGAGTCTGTGTGCTTCCGCCTTAAGGAGTCACACTCGATGTTCCCTTGTCCATCAGGCCCTGGAGAGGGGAAACAGCCATCCCCGGTGGGTCCCCGCAGGCTAAGGACTTGGCTGTGAGTCCTTCTGCCGGCCCCCTCTGCTACAGGGCACCGTGAACTCTGAACCCACAGACCGTCCATCCCCAAGGCCCTCCCCGACCTCGAGGGAGGCTGCTGGGGACCCCACCTGAGCCAGACGGCACTGGGAGGAGCCTGGAGGGATGCTGCCATATGATGCCTGTCTCCTGGGTTTTCTGAGCTCCGGGCTATTTCCAGATGGATGATCTGAATGTGTGCAGGGGGAGGAAGTGGGTCCCATTCTTGGTGTGCATCTGCACTAAATTTACCTAATCTGTATATTTTAAATCCCGGGAGTGATCTCTCTCTCTCTCTGTCTCTGTCTCTCTCTCTCTCATGATCTGTATGTTTGAAGTGCCCTAGGCACTCTACTACCCAAACTCTTTCCAGGCTGACACACAGGCAAAGGGTTGTTTCCCTGTACAGACTCCGGCTGAAAGCAAACCACCTGCCGGCGAGGATCAGGGCCGGCAGTGCAGAGTGGGCACTGCGTCCCTGAGTATGCTCCCGGTCCAAGCCAGCAGCGGCCCCTATGAAGGAGCCGGGCCCTGAACAGCACTATCAAACCTGAGTGTCCTGCCGCCCGGGTGGGAGGAAATACAGATGCCAGGGGCGCTCAGGAAATGACCCCATGGGCGGCCCGGACTGGGTGGGTGGGAATATGGCCTCGTTTCCTAAAACCAAACCAAAAAAAAAAAAACAACAACGGAGGAAAGAAGTGAGGGATGGAAGGAGAATCCGGAATAGTGAAGCGACTGACCATGGAGTGCTCCCGGCAGTCTGGACCTCGGCTGGATCCTGGTCTGGGGCTGCAGGGAGAGGCCGACCTGGGGAGCGTCCTCCCTTGACACACTGTAGCTGTGATCATGCTACAGTGGTTGCATGTTAAGTATGAAGGTTGGGCTGCCTGTGAGATTCCATCACCGTCGGCCGGGGCTGGGTGGGTCGGGGAGGAAGGTGGCAGGGCGGTGAGGAGCCGGGCCGCCCTGCGCACAGTCATCTGAAACGGAGACATCACCTCTGGAAGCAGGGCCCAAGACCGTCTCGGTGTCCACCTTGGGGACTGGGCATTAGCTTTCGTCCATGTTGTACCTCTATTTCCGTCTCCGTTGGGTACAGGCCCAGCTCCTCAGTCCTGGAGGATGCGAGCCCTGATGCCGGTGGGCGGTAGGCTCCTGCATCCCCTCGGTGTGTGTGGGTCGTGCAGTCTCTGTTCCCCGTGTCTCTGGATTCCCGGCGCAGCAGGGGCTGGGCGCAGGGCACGGAGGTGGCACGCCAAGGCCCTTAGCCCACAGAGCTGCCCGACTGTGGCGCCCGCAGACAGCCCGTGTGAAATCTAAAGTGTCAGCCGCCTTCCTCCTCCCGGCTCCTGGGCGGTGGTGTCATCGATCAGTCCAGAGATCGATGCTCGGCGGCGAGCTCCGTCTTGGCCCGTCCGCTCCTCTGCAGAGGCTGAGGCCGCCTCCTTGCCCGGAGGGGGAGCGGGGTCGGCCCCCAGGCCAGCTCTTCCCGGGCGTCGGGGGAGCCCCCGTGGGAGGAAGAGGCTCAGGGCAGCTCCCGCAGCAGGCGCAGCACGTTGGCCTTGTAGGGGTTCTGGGGCGCCGGGGTCCCCTGCAGCTGCACGGGCTGCAGGCTGGGGTGGGGCGGCGCTGGCGGCTCCGGGCAGTAGAGCTCGTGCAGGAGGAACCAAGTGGAGTCGGGGTCGACCTTCATCAAGTGGAGGAAGACGCTGCGGAGAGACAACGGCAGGGGTGAGGGGGTGCGGGGAGGACAGTGGCTGAGGCTCCCCAGGAGGAGATGAGGACCCCCTGCAGAGCCCCCCCCCCCTCCCGCTCCTGAGTCAGGGCCATTAGCCCAGCAGAAGCGGGAGCCGGCAGCCTCCTACCCACTGACAGAGAGAGAAAATAATTAGTCTGGGCAGAATAATATTGACATCAAACAAGCTCTGGGTAAGGAGAGTGATTAAGTTCTGGGGTGTAACGCTGGCGTTTCAGTAGGGAGTGGTGTCCCACCTTTACCACAAGCCCCACTGGGTCTGAGCACCCCCTCCCTGGGGCAAGGGTCCTGGGTCCAGGCACCCGGGGGCACCCGCTCCCAGGCTCAGCCCCAGCTGCTCTCCTTGGGGGACGCCGTCCTCTCTGCAGCCCCCCCCCCAGGATGCAGATGAGGCTCCCACATGGGTCACGGTTCTTCCCTCTTCCTGGCTCCCTGCCCATCATGGGCTTCCCGGCCTCTGCAGGAGAGAGCTCAGATGTGGCCTGCCCAGGGGTCGTGGAGTCTGACCCACCAGCTGGCCAGCTCCTGCCTGCCGCCCTCCCAGCACCCAGCGCCCACCCCCTGCGGACACTAACGCTCTCCTGAGCATGACCCAGGACTTCGAGGAGGTCACCTCTTGGACAGCCTCACTGCAGTCCCGGGCGCCTGCCTGGACGCGGCTGTACTCGGGACTGATGACTCAGGTGGCTCATCGGCGACTTTCTGGAGTGGGGAGAGGCTGGGGTCACACCTGGCGGTGCGTGGGGGCTACTCCCGGCTCTGTGTCCGAGGGTTCTCAGGCAGGGCTGGGGGGATCACACCGGGCCCAACTCTCCAGCCGGGAGAGGAGTTGGGGACCAACAAGAAGAGGGTGACTCACGGGGGAAGGGCCAAGCCCCTTCCTCTCCTCAGCATCCTCGTTTTTGAAAGCAGGGCCCTCCTGGGCTCAGGTCGCTGCTGGGGACCACATGAGAGTCCCCATCTCCAGCCACCCCTGCACTTGGCACCCAGTCTCTGTCCTTCCTCTAGAACAGGTGCACCCCGCTTCACTGAGTGCCCTTCTGGGGGGGCAACACACGAAGCCTAAGGGTTTGCCAAGGGAGCGAAGTTCTGGGGGTCCCTCCCCCATTTTCTCCAATACTGGTGGCCCACATTCTGGGAGGGAAATTCTGGTTTTTAACTCTTTGCTACACGCGGAAATCTCTGTCCTCTGGGGTGGGGTCCTGGATCTGGCCTGGCCTTTCTGGAGGTCACCGAAGGGTACTCGGGGAGGGAAGAAAGGCAGGCGTGCTTGGAACCCCTCTGGCCTGCTCCGGGCTCTGACGCTCGAGTTTCCCTCTGCTTAGGATAATCTTGTGTTTATAACCTCAGCAGTGGTTGCGGGAGAAGTGATTAGAATATTCTAATTCATCGTTTCCACTTCACCGCGAAAAAGGAGATGGGGCCTGCGTAGGAGACAATTTTTGTTTAAAAACAAAAATATCTTTGATAATTAGAGTGGCAAGGGAAATTACGGGGGGGGGGGGGGAACCCACTCCAAAAACGGGAAGCAGATTTCTATTTACACGTGACACAGTTGACAGTTTTCCCTGGTGCCAAAGACTGTTAGAATGCAAATGGTCTCATTTGATTATTTCTCCCCCCCTTCCCCGTCAAGAACAGAAGCAATTTCACTGGCTACGGCACGGCGCACGCTCAGCTTCAAGCAACAGTCGGACGTGGGCGAGGCACCGCAGGGAGGGCCACGGGTCCGGGGGTCCCTCCAGCTCCCACCTACACGTCTGGGAGTGCTCCCCGCCCATACGAGTCCTTGACAAGGTCAGGTGGGAAAGGAAACCGGGCTGGTGCCTTTGCCAGTGGGGAAGCCAAGAGGGGGCTGCCAGAGCGCACCCAGCTCCCCCTCGTCTGTGCGTCTGTCCGGGAAGAACTGGGTGCTGGCTGCCTTCCTGGCTGGGGGCTTCTTCCAGAGGAACGGGTGCATGCGCCCTCGCCCCTCCCCCACGGGTCTGTTTCCAGGCGCTAGGAGACGAGGTGCAGGAAAACACTCAAAAGTGAGGAGAGAAAACATTTCTTTCAGGAGAGAGCAAGCGCCTGGAATAATCATCGCTAGCGACTTGAGCTGTGCTGTGTGGCCCAGTTGGGGCACTGGAAAATTTATTTATTTTTTGTTTTTTTGGTCACACCCAGTGGTTCTCAGGGGTTACTCCTGGCTCTGCACTCAGGAATTACTCCTGGCAGTGCTCAGGGGACCATATAGGATGCTGGGGATCAAACCCGGGTCGGTGCGTGCAAGGCAAATGCCCTTCCCGCTGTGCTATTGCTCCAGCCCCTGGAAAATTCTTAAGACATTTTGAAAAAAAAAAAAAAAAGACATTCTGGAAAATTCTTAAGACATTCTGAAAAGGGCAAAAGGTCTGTCCTTTCTCTCAATCTCCTTCTCTCTGTCTTGGTGGGGCCCCTCATCCTCGGCTAACCAGGTTCTGACTGGGCCAGTTTCTGCCCCCACCCCCCAGGAGGAAACAGAATGCGATCGCCTCTGCCCTCTGCAAAGCTGGAGGCTGGAGCTGGCGCTGCACCCCGAAACCAGGCCCCGTGCGTGTGCTCAGAGCCACAGCCGGGCTCGTGGGGCTCTGTCCCTGGCCTTGGGTTCTGAGTCCCCGGGACCAGCAGCAGAGCTCCTGCCCCGCCGGGCGCGTGTGGCGGGTGGGTGCTGGTGTGGGTGCGGGGGAGAGAAGGGAGCCCCCGAAACTGCTCTCGGCCGCGTCACAGAGCCAGAAGACAAAGGCGGGAGGCCTGCGCGGGAGCGACTGGGGTAACGGCCTGGAAAATGTTCCTCATCCATCCTGAGACGCGGCCGTGAGGGCGCTCACACACGCCAAATGGCCAGCTCCATCTTCCCCACACCCAGAGAGAAACACTTAGGAAAAATATATATGTATGTACACCGTTTAGCTCCTGAGCGAAATCCCCCTCTCCTTCCCCGGGGCCCACATCAGAGGCGCGGGGGAGCGCAGTTATCAGGAGATTATCTGGTCCCCAGAGTTCTGGGAGGCGCTCGGCTGTGCCGCACGCTGCCGCCGTGGCCTCGGGCGGGCGGTTCTCTCTCAATAACCTGTAGGGCCGTGTCGCTTAAATGATAACTTGACTTTAAAAAATTTAGAACTCGCCGTTAGGCAGTTTCTAAGCAACCTCTGTTTCCATGGCAAAGAAGCCCCGTGTTTATACTGATTTTTCACTTAAAATGCGGCTTTATTGAATTTTGCTTCATGCAGGCGGCCATTTCCCTGCACTTCAGTCCCACTCGGGAGTGGCAGGTGTCAGCGAGCATCTAATAAACTGCAGGCACCCGGCCAGCAGGCTCGGGCGTCCCATCAGCAGCCACCGTGGGGCGCTGTGCGGGGGTCTGGGCAGGCAGAATGTGCTGAGTGGGCTTGGTTGGGGGCCCCCCTCTCCCGGTGAGTCCCCCAATGGTTGTTTTATTTTCTATTTATTTTTTTCCCTTTTTGGATTACACCCGGCGATGCTCAGGGGTTACTCTTGGCTCTGCACTCAGGAAATCACTCCCAGCGTTGCTCAGGGGACCATATGGGATGCTGGGAATCGAACCCAGGTCAGTCGCGTGCAAGGCTAACGCTCTCCCCGCTGTGCTATTGCTCTAGCCCCAGTTGTTTTATTTTTGCGTTTTGAGCCATACCCGGCATTGCTCGAGGCTGTTTGCAGGGACCACTGCTACTGGGGTCCAGGGGAACATATGGGGTGCAGGGGGGTCAAACCTGGGTCAGCTGCGTGCAAGGCAAGCGCCCTACTTTGCTGTACTACCTCTCTGGCTCGGGGCCCCAGGCCAAATGTGTGGGCTGGGACAGGGGATGAGACTTGGGGCTCCCTGTGTGATGGGGAGGACGGAGCGGTCACTGAGGTGCACGGGGTTGGCTTGGGGACATGGTGCCCGCTTCTCCAGAGGGAGAGGGGCCTCTCCCGCGTCAGTCGGAGGCCCCCGCGGGCCCTCTGCCCTGTCACCCTCCCACCACGGGCTGCACGTGCCCTTCTCCGTCTAGACCACAGCTGCTCAGGGGGCCTCAGAGCCAGCAGCCAGGGAGGCCCCACACAGCAGGGTAAACTGTGCACAGGAGTGGCAGCAGGGACACGAGCGCTTTTTCTGTCAGGTGCTGGCTGGGGGCACCGGCCGGTCCCGTCTCTGTCTGGCTGTAAGGAACCCACTCTGAAGCCCCCTGGGGAGGAGCTGGGGGGGGCTGGGGGAGGAGCAGGGGAGATTTCTCCCTGGGGGGGTTTCTACTCAGCTCTGCCTGGGCCCGGTGGATCGGCCAGCTGGCTTCACGGCGGGGTGGCACTTCCCTGTCCCCTCCACACTCTGGCCTTCTCCCGTGACACTGGGCATACGTGCTTCGTGCTCCCTCCCAACAAACGCGCTCGCTCGCAGGCCCTTGAGGTGGCCAAGCCAGCCAGCGCCAGGATGCGCATTCTATACTCGCTAATTTACTCTAATGGGTCTCGGTTCATTGGTTAGCCGGTATTTCAAGCCTGTCCTTTCTTGCTATTCAATTTAGTGCTCTCCCCTTGCACAGTGGTCTCTTTTTTTTGTTTGTTTGTTTCTAAATGTTGGCAATGGAGGATTATGACGTGAAGCAATCACCTTCTCTCCGAATAAATACTGCCAATTACCTCTGCAGTGATCCGTACTCATTAGACTTAACTCTATTTACCTATTCAAAACCATTCATCTATCGATCTCACTCCGCGCTGCGGGCTCCCACAAAGACCTGTATCAAGAATATTTAAATGCAACAGGGACGTGATTGAAACCACAAACACCCATAGACGGCGCCTGACGGTAATCGGTCCCCTAAACCACCACAAGACAAAGTATCATAAATGCGGCGGGAGAACTCCGTTGCTCTGTGCATATTTAAAAAGATGAGGCACTTCAAGGCCCAATCTGTTACAGACAATTCAAAAATAAGCCAGCGCCTCGAAGGGTTTAAAAACCACACTGGGGCAGGGTTTAAAAACAAACTCGTCCATCTGGCCGGCACAGTCCCACGGTGCCGTGCTGGGTGTGGATTTCAAAGTGGCCCTCCCTGTTCAGCACAGCGGTGGCTTTGGGCCTGGTCAGCACTTTCACTCACACGTGGCGTTTCCTGCCCTCCCTGTGAGGTCGGTCCCCTTGGACACAGAGACGTCTTTGGAGGAGTTTATCTGCTTGTTCCCAGCCCCATAGTGCTTCTGTGACCCCCAAAGGCCAGCCAGCCCCGGGGAACAGAAGTGACAGCTCTGAGCCAGTCCTTCCTGCAAAGTCACCAGGCAGTCAGCATCCTTCTCAGGTGAGCCTGGAGCTGGCCTCAGGGGTCATAGCCAGGGAAGCTGAGCTGGGTCCAGCAGTGATGGCCAGTGGGTGGTGAGCCATGTGAGCCTGTCTTCCCGAGGTTACCCCCTGACGCCTGCCTCTCCTCTTCTTACTGCCCCCCCTTAAAAATCTTTTCATTTACTTCCTGGACCTACTTCCACTTCCTCCATCCCTGATGTCAAGGTGCCCTTGGTCTTCTTCGGAACGCGGAGGAAGCTTAAACAAGGACCGGCACACGGCTGGCCATGGCCATTCAGTGACTGTTTAACTCGGTCCTGATATTTTATGCTGGGGAATTAATTACACATGGCTTTAATGAATCCAGACAACTCTGTTAGGGGAGGAGGATCAATGGGTTTGCTCCAGACTGGGACAGGAGACAGACAGACTTTGAGAAGGGGCTTTGCTCCGGACCAGACATTCCAGCTCGCGCCTGGCACGTGCCAACGGAGGCGGGTGGCTCAGGGAACACCCCACCCCACGCATCTTTTCAAAGAAACACCGATGTCATCACCCAAGTGAAGCACTTCCCCGGGCACTTAGTGCCGTGCTAAGATTACCCTCTCACCCCTTCCAGCTTCCCAGGTGCTCAGGCCAGTCCCGAGACCCCATGAGCCGAGGGCACGGACTTCCTGTGGCCTGCCACGGGCACGCGAGACCCAAAGCCCACTGTGTGAGTCAGGGCGCCCACCAGCGCACACACTGACCTGCAAACACACCCGCACGCTTGAGTTTCCCGCCAGGCGGGGGGGAGCGTCTGAGTCCGGCGGCCACAGAGGTGGCGGCCTCAGCTCCGAATCCCAGCAACCCCCTTGGGCTGTCATCTGCGTGGCAGATGTCTCTTATCTGAGACACGGGAAAAGCGTGCCCGCGTCTGCGCAGGAGCGCTCTCTGATCCGAGGGTATTTTTAGAACAATGAGCCTCTGGAGGGAGAGCAGCAGTGCCTGTGAGAGACGGAGAATCTGCGAGCTGATGACCTGGGTCCAAGCCTGCCCACGACTCATCAGGGGTCAGGAGGGCCGAGGGCCGGAGTGCCCTCGCCTCCACGCCGGGTGCCGCCCGATGCGTGTGAGTGCGTGTGTGTGTGCGTTCCAAGTGTGGCCGGGACCCAACAAACAGCCGTGCCATTCGGGCAGGCGTGCCGCTAACTCTGAGCTCCACTGAAGGCGCGCATCACCTCGGCGGCTCCAGTATAACAGCCCCACGTGTGGGTGAGGCGCGTGCTGGGCGCGGGCGGGATGAAAGGTGCGGGCCTGTGCCAACTCTGTGTTCGTCCCGCGTTTGAAGGCTCTGGCAGGTCCTTTGATGGGCTGGAAACCCACTGCGAGAAAGAACGCCGGGGAAGTGGGCCGGGGATGAACCTTCAAACGGGCACTGACTTCTCAGGCGCACAGAGGCAGAGGGAGGAGGTGCAATTAGCATGAAAAAGATCCCTCGGAGAGGGAAGACCGGTCGGGCCTGGGAGAGCAGCAGCCCGCTGGTGACTGGGGCTGCTATGCCCGCCCGAATGGGGCGGATGTGGTAACGGGCACGGGAGCTCCGCACAGGGGCGCATGTGCACTCAAGAGCCTCGAGGGCTCAGGCCTTGCCACTCCCTGCTCTCAGCAGCCCCTCATAGGACCCCTCACGGTCAGCAGCCCAGATTTCCAGATTTCCTCGCATCTGAATGAAGCTCGGGAATCTGGAGGAACGTGATCGCCACACTCCCACACCCCTCAGGGAGGAGGGGCACAGGGGCATTTGCTCTAATCACAGAGGCAGAAAGACTTAAACCTGGGGGGGGGGAGAGAGAGTGAGAGAGAGGGAGGGAGAGAGAGAGGGGGGGGGAGAGAGAGAGAGAGAGAGAAAGAGGAGAGAAAAGAGAGGAGAGAGAGAAGAGAGGAGAGGGGAGGAGAGAGAGGAGAGTGAGGAGAGGAGAGAGATAGGAGAGAGACAAGAGAGGAGAGGAGAGAGAGCGAGAGCGCACATGCCACCAGGCTAAGCTAAGCACATCCTTTACGCGCAGGTCATCTTGGGTTTGATGGACTCTTGGCTCCCCCATCATGCCCCCCCAGCCCTGCTAGAAGTGACTCCCCACGCACAGCCAAAACAAAACGGTAATGAAAGAGCTAAACCTCTGTGGTTGTCCAAGCCTGGTGCCCTCATACTTCATGACCATGCAGCAGAAACTGGGCGGAGGGGGGTGGGGGTGTCCCACCACACAGGACAGACCTGGTGGCTGGGTAGCCAGAGTTGCATCCTGGTCATCCCCACGGTCCCAGCCTGCTCTGGGGCAGGCAGCTGGACAGCGAGTGACCTCCCAGCACTTGCTGGACCTGGGCTCACCCTGGGAAACAGACACAGTCCAGCCTGCTCCTTCTGGCCCCAGGGCGGAAGACCCCATCGCTGGAAATCTCAGGGTGAGAGCCCGGAACAACAGCACAGCGGGGAGGGCATTTGCCTTGCATGTGGCTGACCTGGTTCGAGCCCCCCGCCCCCTCCTCCCCCCACATCCTGTAAGGTCCCTTGAGCACGGCTAGGCGTGATTCCTGAATTCAGCGCCAGGAACAAGCCCTGAACATCGCCGGGTGTGACCCAAGACAGAACCAAGAGCAAACACCCCCTCACAGAGCCCAGAGCAAGGTGGCCAGGGGCAACCCCCACCCCCCAGAGCCCAGAGCAAGGTGGGCAGCCTAGAGGGCGCCCAGAGCTGGCCCAGGGGCTGCGGCTTTAATGACGACAGAGTGTGGAACAGGCTGGGCACAGGCGCTGGCGGGAAGGGAAGACACCCTCGCAGGCACGCTCATCTTCGACTCCTTTCAAGCACGACAAGGAGAAGCTCCAGCACCAGAAAGGCAAACGACAACAACAACAACGACAACAAAACAAACCCTGGTAAGGCCCACCGTGCTGGGGGCCCCTGGGCCCCTTGGGAATGTGAAGCTGGCTGCGGCCAACAGGCCTGCATGTGCCCCACAGACTGGCCCCCGGCTGTGCGGTGCTGGCACTGCTCCACGCCCCTGCGATGGCTTTCTCATGTGCCCAGACACGAGATGGGCTTAGGGGCTGGTACTCTTCTTGCACGGCCAGTTAACAGTGACACCTGGTGGTAACAGGCAGCGAGGTTATACCCGCCCTCCACCCCCCCACCCCCCCTAAGCCGCGAGATTTATGCCCCTTCTTACAAGGCACATTCCATAGATAAAAGCATTAAACTGGAATGGCTTCGCCCCTTCTCAGCATTTACAGCCTCAGTTACATCAACCACCCCTGATCAATTTCCATTTCGAGAGTTTATAGCCTGGATGTAAAAGCCCGCCACCGAGGCTCTGTTTAAAATGACAAATTAAAAAAAAAAAAAACGCAAACACAGGCTGCGGTCATTCTCTGAGACCCAGAGAGGCAAGGGGACAGGGGAAAACTCCCCAAGGGGGTCTTGCCCGGAGGTCCCAGTCCCCGGGCGTTCCCAGCTCAGATGGGACCCCTCCTTCCTGGTACCCTCCTCAGCCCCAAGGGCCCAGCAGCCACTTCCAGAGCGAGTCTGCCCAGTCACACAATGCGACGTGGGATTTTCCTGATGCTCAGGATGGAGCGCGGTGGGGGCTTGGGGACACTCTGGCTACGGGGCTCCCTGCTGGCAGCGAGTAGGAGTGTTCACAGGGCTCCGGCCCTGTGACAGCTCTCAGGGGGCGCGCGCACGTCAGGCGAACGCCTTCGCTTCTGGAAGGGACCAGAACTCAGGACAGTCGACCGGACGGATGGCGTGGCCACTGCCCAAGCGGGGCAGCCTGGCTTTGGCCGCGGAGGTCCAGCTGTTCCGAGACCAACGGTTCTCCCACCCACCTCTCGTCGCTCGGCAATGAGGCCGCAGAGAGGCCAGGCTTCCCATTGTCTCCGGCTGTGCCCCCACTCCAAGGGCTGATTAATTTCGGAATCAGGATGCCAAATCAGCTCCTGATCAAGAATGAGGTCTCCCCCCTCTCCTCCCCGACTTCGAAATAAGTTTGCAGCTGATGTGTCTGTGAAGCAATCAACCTTGTGCTTCCTCCCCTCCCAGCCCATCAGGAAGGAGGTCATCTGACTCAACCCCTAAGAAGAACGAAGAACGGAATGCGCCAGAGCAAACAAAGCCCGCAGTCAAGTGGTCTGACTGCATTTTCCTCCTCCCAGGCACCTTGAATACCAACTCAAGATGCAGCAGGGGCCAGGTCTGGGTTTAATTGCAGAGAGAGAGAGAGAGAGAGAGAGAGAGAGAGAGAGAGAGAGAACCAGAATGAAAAGAAAGAGAACCATGAATATTAGCTTGTCTGATGAGTCTAACAGGGAAAGTCAGGTACGGGTGGGGTGCGGAATGCTGAAATGGGGCAGGGAACGGGAAAAGCCGACCCCTATGACTCTTGGTTGTGGCAGGTACCCAGAAAAAAGTACTGAAAGGTGAATTCACCACATTCTTGAATGGCAAAGGCAAGTACTGGAAGATGAATTCATCACATTCTTGAATGGCACTGCCTAGGGGAAGCCCTTCCCCCACGAGTCTGTGTGTGTGTGTGAGTGAGAGTGTGTGTGTGTGTGTGTGTGTGTGTGTGTATACAGTGGGGGAGGAGAGGGCTGGAGAAAGGAACAGGTTGGGATGTGCCCCCGCCTCGTGCGTGAGACACCGTGACTGATTCTGGGCCTAGGGGATGTGACAGGACAGGGACAGGAAGAAAAAAGGGAACTGGGGAAATCAAGAGCAAAAAAATTGTAAAGGACAATAAATCAATTCAAAACGGCATTTCCGTCACTCTGGGGCGTGCAAGGTATGCGTGAGAGCAAGTGGGTTTCTCCCAGTCTTGGCTCAGCCTGCAGGGAGGACTGGAGTCTCCCGGTCCAGGGAGGCCGGGGCTGGGGCCCTCGGTGGCTGTGCAGGGGATGGGGTGGCGTGTGTCCAGGAAGCGGAGCTGCAGGCCCCTCCGGCCCCTCGCCTCTGGCAACCCCAACCCTGGGAAAAGGGGCTCAGAGCACATCTCGGACTTCAATCTGGGGAAATCTGCTGTGCTCCGAGTTTGAGCTGCTAAGAAAAATCCTCCTGGCTGTTAGAGGTGGTACAGTTATTCTCTAATAAGCAAAAACTCTTGAAACATGAATCACATAATTGCAGAGTTAGAAAAGGCCCTTGAAGCCGCGATGCCTGTTAGGGTGGGATGAATGCCGTGGATTCTCTGTCTAGAGGAAAAAAAAAAAAAAGCAAAGCAGGGATGCAACTGACTGCTCGCCATACACCCATCTGCCAACGAACACAGAGCCTGGCAGAGGGGAACCCGGTGCTTCCACGCTGAATACGGAAGGGAAGGGTCTCGGAGCAGGTCTCTTCAGAGTGGGCCCCGTCCAAGGCCTCATCGGACCCCGGCAAGGAGAGCCAGGAAAGAGCGGAGACGCCTCGCCTGCACTCACCATTAGCAAATCATCCATAATTTAGAACAAATGTCGGGAGATGTGGGTGATCAAGCACACGTACCTCCTGGCAGCCTCCTGTAATTTCACGGGCTGTTTGGCGCTGAGGTAAATCACGCAGGCACCCGCCACTTTATTCAGGTCACCCTCACCTGCAGAGGGAAAACAAAGCGAGCGTCAGGCCCCGGACGTCGGCAGGGCGAGCACTCGCCAACTGCAGTCTGGCGAGGCCGGGCACCGCCAGGCAAGGTGCTGGGGTTAGCGCAGGAGGCTACAGCAGGACGAGCAGGTGAGCAAAGGCCAAGAGAGATCCCAGGGCTCTCTCTGTCGTGCCCTGGCCGAGAGGCAGGGTCGCGGGACTGAGAGGAGGGCGCCAAGTGGGACAGGACCTGCAGGGAGTGGACCGGGCAGGGAGAGGGAGGAGGGGCGTGACTGTCCCCTACCCACCTAGGTCCAGTCTCTCGCAGAGGGGGCCCAGGCCCTGCAGGACAGCCAGCTGCAGTTTGAAGGCCAGCGTGTGGGAGTAGATGGGGCCGGCCCTGGCACTGACGGGTGCCTGGGCCCCTAAGGAGCTGGCCAGCTTCGGCAGGACGTCTTTGCAGAAGCGGCTCCGGAGGAAATCGCCACACGTACCTCCCAGCGTGCGGACCACCTGCGGAGACAAAAACAAAAAAACAAAACAAAACAAAAACCAAAACCCAACCTGGTGACGGAGCAGCGCCCAGGGGTGTGGTGCTTGGTGATTCGATTGCATCTAGATTCTGATTGAAAACAACAACAACAACAACAACAACAACAACAACAAAAACCAACAGCGAATCATCGCTGCTAATTCCTTGCCCGTGGTTTCTGATTCTGACAGTTATGAATTCGGAGGTCCCCGCTCCCAAGGCATGTCTGCTTCTCTCCATAAATACAGATAACGTGGAAAATAACTCAAAGGAATCTGGGGTGGGATGAGTCATATGATTCACACCTTGGTTTTTTCATAAAGAAAAAAACAACAGGAGAGCAGACCCCGACATCCCTTGATCAAGCTGAGTCATTCTACTCTGAGGCCCGCCCGGCTGCCGCCGCCGCCACGGGCAGTGGCCGGGCCAGGCCTGGGCAGGGTGCCCGGGGGGGGTCAGAGCTGGGCCAGGGTTCTTTCTGTCCCCCGGCACCATCTCGCTGTCATTGGCCCTCCTGCCACGTCTCCCGACAGGCCGCGGCTCTGCGTGGCTCGTTTTAAACTTCCTCTAGCAGAACATATTGAAAGGTTTTGCCCCGCTGCACAAGACCAAGTCAATGGGATAATAAGAATTTCTTTAAAAATTGGTTAAGGGCAGGGTAACCAGCTGAGAGAGTGCACGGCGACTCCGCAGACGCGTATTTCAGGCCCTCAGCTGAGGGCAGTTCACACGGCAGTTACAGAGCTTGTGTCGTCACCATCGAGTGGGGAAAGTGGCCTTGGTCCCGGCACACACGTCTCTGTACGTGGAAAAACCTGAGCCTCTGAGTAAGGCTGAGTAAGACCCCTCTCTCTCACACAGACGCTGCACGTTTCTGTGGTTTTGGAGAAAATCATGAAGTCTTACCTATTTTAATCTTTTTTTTTTTTTGCTTTTTGGTCACACCCAGCAAGGCCCAGGGGTTACTCCTGGCTCTGCACTCAGGAATTACTCCCAGTGGTGCTCGGGGGACCATATGGAATGCCGGGAATCGAACCCAGGTCAGCCGCATGCAAGGCAAACGTCCTCTCCATTGTACGATTGCTCCAGCCCCTTATCTATTTTACTTTTGTTTCTATTTGGGGGGCTTACTCCTGGCTCTGTGCTCAGGGATCATGACTGGCAGGGGTTGGGGAATCATACCAGGTGTCAGGGATCAAATGCAAGTCAGCTGTGTGCAGGACAAGTGCCCTAGAGCCACGCTGGCAGTCTGACCCTGCGTTCTGCTTCTGGGGCCGCACCCGGTGGTGCTAACAGGCTATTTCTGCCCCCGCGCTCATGAGTGACTCCCAGCAGTGCTCGGGGGACCACATGAGGCGTTGGGGATGGACTCAGATTCAGTCAAGGCAAGTGCCTGACAGACTCTTCCACCCCTCCACCCTCCGGGCTTTACATGGATGCTTGCAGTTCGGTCCAACATATACTGAAGAAAATGACTGAAAACTAACATTTATTTTTGGTTTGGGGTCATATCCAGCTGTGCCCATGGCTTATTACTCCTGGCTCTGTGCTCACTCCTGGAGTGCTTGGGGGACCATCTGGGATGTCGGGGATGGAACCCAGGTTAACCGCATGTAAGACAAGGGCCCTAACCCGCTGTGCTATCGCTCCGGCCCTGAAAACCAAAAGCCTCTTTCTAAGAGCATTGGTTGCGTTTCTGGCTTCACCTTCTGTCCTACACAGCTTTTTGCTTTGCTCGCTGTAAATTATGTAAGCTTGCTATGGCAAATGTATCTCCGTAGGCTGCCTTAAGTGCTTTTTAGAACAAGGAAGGGCAGACATAAATAAGCTTAAATAAGCATGCTAATATAGCCAAACCAAGTCAGGGAGAACAGTGCCTTCTAGCTGTACGGGGCTTTTACCTTTTCACAGCACTCAACCCGTTTCTTTTATGTTGGACAACAGCACTATGTGGAAAGTGGGCAAGGGGTGTGTGAGGCCAACGGGAAAGTAAGAACGGGAGGTGGCTCGGCGGGGGCAGAGGACGTGCCTTGCCTGTGTGAGGCCCTGGGTTCACCTCCAGGCATTGCATGGTCCCCAACAACACCCCCCCACCCAGCAGTGGGTCAGGGATAGTCCTTGAGTACAACTGGGAGTGGCCCTAACCCCCAAAGAGAAGGAATCCCAGCCTGAATGCAGGTGGTCCTGGGCTTTGTCCAGTGTTAGCAGTGGGGGGCCTATGATGTCTGTGGCCAAAATCTCAGCCCTTTCACCTTAACTCTTTTTCTTTCTTTCTTTCTTTCTTTCTTTCTTTCTTTCTTTCTTTCTTTCTTTCTTTCTCTCTTTCGGGGTCACACCTGGCAATGCTCAGGGGTTATCCCTGGCTCTGCCGCGTGCAAGGAAAATGCCCTCTCCCCTTTCCCGCACCTTAACTCTTGAGCAGTGCAAAGAACAAGGGTGTGAACTCAGAGTTTGGGGTCAGTCGCCATTGTGAGAAAACCTTCAGGCTGATCTGGACATCGGCGATGGGGGGCACAGCGCCGACCCTGCTGGCCGCTGTAGGGTGGAGCTGACCCACAGGGTGCTCGGCACACAGTGGGGACCTGCTCAGCAAGCATCCCTGACAACGCGACTCCACGGGGAGAGAAAGGGAAGCCTGGGTGTTTTTCCGTGCTCTTTTTTAATTTTTTTCAGTTTCTGGGCTCACCCCTGGTTTTGTACTCAGGGATCATTCCCGCGGGGCTCAGGGGACCATATGGGGTGCCAGGAAATGAACCCCGGTCAGTCAAGGGCAAGGTAAATGCCCTCCCCGCTGTACTCCCTCTCTAGCCCCCTTTTTTCCTGTGTTTTTTCTTCAAGGTGTATTCCACTGTGGTCAGGGAAAAAGAGAAGTCTGGGACCAGGGAGATGGCTCAAGGGCTGGAGCATCTGCCGTGCAGGCTGGAGGGTCGTCAGGCCCCGGCACAAAGCGCTACTGAGGGAGACGCTCAGGCACCAGCCCGACAGTGACATGAGCTGGAAGGAGAGGAACAGATCTAGAATGACTGCATTCATTTGTGGGATATTTCATATATATATATATATATATGTATATATTTTACCCAAGGCCAGGAGGACTGGTCAATGGTTGGAAGCTTGCCACAAGAGTGTGTGAGGGGAAAGAGCAGTTAGGAAGAGAGGGGACCAATATGACAATAATAGTTGGAAATGATCATTTTGGAAAGGAACTGGGTGCTGAAAGTAGGTAAAGGGATGTATCTGATAACCTTTCAGTATCTGTATTGCAAACCATAAGACCCAAAAGGAGGGGGTGGGGAGAGAGAGCCCCCAAAGACAGGGGGCGGGGCCCTGGGGATGGACGACTGTCGCTGTACCTGGAAGGCTCTGAGCACGGCCAGGGGGTCATCGTTTGTGAGCCGGTGCACGAGCGAGGGCCAGGCCCGGTGCGCCAGGGGCAGGAGCTGGTTCTTGTGGGCCTGCAGCACCACCACACACAGATCCAGCACATCCAAGACCTGAAGGAAACAGAGAGCGGATCTCAGCGCCGGGGACCACCACGTCCCCGCAGTGAAAGAACGCAAGCGGGGAAGGACGTTCCTGGGTCGGAGTCACGGGCTATGGACTGGACACCCGGTCCCGGCTCTACACTGGGGGAACAAAACAGGTTTCCTCCTGTTTGTGGGGCGTATACAAGATCCTAGCTGGGCAATGGCTGGAGAAAGGGCCGATTACCAGGGTGGTGGGTGTCGGGGAGGGAGGGATGTAGAAGGGAAGGCGCAGAGAGCTGCGATGGCCTCGGGCAGAAGCAGCCCTTGAAAGGGCGCAGGAGGGCAGGGAGTTCCAGAGCCGGAGCTGCTACAGGACAGTGGGGAGGCCGCTTGCTTTGCTCTTGGCGGCCTGGGTTCTACCCCCAGCATCCCAGATGGTCCCAGATAAGCCCTGCCAGGAGTGACTCCTGAGTGCAGAACCAGGGGAAACCCCTGAGCACCACTGGGGGTGCCCCCCCCCCCCACCAGACCAGAAAGGAGTCCTTTTAAGTGGAGGCGGGAGCAAGCAGGATTGCAGGGCTACAGGCGGGCTGGCGGGCTGAGGAGCCAAAGCAGGGCGGGGGTAGGCACAGAGCGGAGAGGGGCACGGTATGGTGACGGGGTCATGGTAAGAGTTTTCCATTCTGTACTGAGGTCTCGGCTCACTATGGCTGGGTGCCGAGAAGGGAGATGCAAGACACCTCCCCAGGGGCAAAGTCCCTCCTCCGCCTCTTCCAGGTGCCATGGGTGGACGGGAGACAAGGGCAGCAACTTGCCTGCCCACGCGGCCACCACGGCTGGGGCCAACCCTCAGTCCTGCTGCTCAGGGGATGGGGGAAAGGGCGCCATGCTGACCTTCAAGCGGATTTTCAGACTCGGGTCCGCCAGTAAGTGGATGCAGCGCTCCATCACGGCTGTGGCTATCTGGACCTGCACGGGCAGTGGCGGCTCCACGTGGGGGCCGGGGTCAGGCTCGTCGGCGGGGGGCGGGCCCAAGTCCTCCTCTGGAAAAAGGATGGGGCCACGGTCAGGGTGCTTAGGTCAGGCCCCACGCCCACCCGATCTCCCAGCCTCGGGCTCAGAAGTGGGACTTGGGAGAGAAAGTGGATGAAAAGCACGAAAACTACGGAAGCCAAACAAAACGTGGAGTCAGGATCTTGCTAGAGGGATTCGCGGTGGCGGACGGAAATCTGCAGGGCACCCATGGGAGGGACAGCCTCGATCCCGTGGCACAGGCACACAGGAGGGGGCAGAAAATGTGGCCACAGCGGGCTTTGCTGCTCCAGGGACATGCTTTGGAAGAGGCCGTGTTAAAGAGAAGGAAACACGGGACCGCACACGCAGGCCCGTGCAGTCCTCTCCATTTCTGCAAGAGCAGAAGCACGACAAATTACAACCCGGGGGCTGGAGCGACAGCACAGCAGGCAGAGTGTTTGCCTTGCACGCAGCCGATCCGGGCTCAATCTCCGGCATCCCAGATGGTCCCCCCGAGCACTGCCAGGATTAATTCCTGAGTGCAGAGCCAGGAGTAACCCTTGCGCATTGCTGTGTGACCCAGAAAAGTAAAAAAGAAAAAAAAAGCCCAAACAAACCAAATTATGAACCAATGGTGTCATGAGATAATAGCTGGTTTTACTTCTCCCTGACACCTTTCGTTTTCTCTAAACTTCCACTCAAACGTTTGCGGTTTATTATTCTTTTTTGGTTTTGGGGCCACACATGGCTGGATTCCGTGGGGGACCAGAGGGTGCTGGGGGTCAAATCTGGGTTGGCTCTGTGCAAGGCCAGCACTGTATCTCCGGTGCTATTTCTCCAGCCCCCATTCATACATTTTAACTAAAAACAGGCAGAGTCTCCTGCCCCCGCGCCTGGCTGTCCTCACCGGGACTTCTTGGAGGGGGGCGGGTAGAGTTTCCCTCCCCGCCCCGCCCTGCCCCGAGCAGAGCCCTGGCAGCCGAAGACCTCCAGAACCAGCCACAGTCATGCTGAGACCACCCTCCACAAGTCCGGACAAGTCTCATGCAGAGGAACCCAGGCATGCGGGTTCCGGGGCTGAGATCTCCAAGCCTGCTCAGATCAAGACTGGGCATCCTCCACCCAGATCCTCCATCTTCCAGTAGGCAGGCGTCACACCCACCAACTGCCCCCAGTGCCAGGTAATCCCATCAATGGCCAAGACTCAGAGACTATAAAACCCAGCTCCCGGAAGCGCGCAGCCGCATTTGCGGCTGTGCGACATCTTATTATCTTGTTTTTACTTTGGAGAACCCAGCAGGCAACCAAAAGTATCTTGCCCGCACGGCAGAGTCTGGCAAACTCCCTGTGGCGTACTCAATATGCCAAATACCAGTAACAATGATGGGTCTCATTCTCCTAACCCTGAAAGAGCATTGATTATGGCATTTTTTAAAATCTCAGGGCTAGGACGAAGGAGACGTTACTGGGGCCTGCTCGAGGCAACTGACGAACAACAGGATGATTATGATCGTGATCGTGAACTAAAAACAGAAATGGATAAGAATCTGATCTGGGGTCACAAGGCGGGACAAATTCCTTGCTGGCTTTTGCACTGCCTTGTACACGGAAGAGGTCCCTTTTCTCCTGGGAAGGTGGCAGGCACCCGTCTTCCCTGTCACTCTGAGATCTTTGGGCGGCCACGAGCAAGCCTTATGCAGCTCGTATGAGAGAGATTCTGGTGGCAGCCTGGTGCACCACACAAAGAAAGGGCCTGTCCATGGTGGGTGGGCCAAGCCTGGCCCCACAAGCCCTTGGCAGCAGCCATGATTTCACAGGATGTCATCTGACATTGGGGAGGGACACTGTGGGCCAGCCATGAGATGGATGACGCCGGTCACTGGCCCTCACTGCGCCAGTGGCCCTAGTAAGTGCCTCCCTCCCGTGACCCACTGGCCTCATTTTCCTAGCGCTGGGCTTGGGACTTTCCCCCAATCCAGTTTCCTCTGCTAGAAAAACAGAACGGTAAGAACGGTGGAGGCCAACACCTGTTTCTACCAGATGCCGAGAAGATAAATGGAAATGCTTTTCCAGAATGCCTGGATTTCTTGGAGGAAGGGACCTCCGATGATGCACAAGGTGCTTTTATTGTGCTTAAAACAAAAAACACATGTCACATGGGCGCCGCCCCGACATTCTTTATAGTGCCAAGGGTGTGGTGCGCACTTGACGAATGATAATTCTAAGGATGATAAGGCTTTGCTTTTTCTTCCCAGGGGAGACTTTGTTGTTTGAAATGCACCTATTGCAGAATGTGATTTGAAGGATGGGAAGTTCTTTGTTGTGGGGAGAGAGGTTTGATTCATTCAGGCTGCGGCTAGCAAACATCAACCAGAGCCAGGAGATCCTAATCAGGAAAGAACAGAGCCCGTGACAAAGCCCGGGTTCAAGCAGGAGGACAAATAAGGGGTTATAAGGAATCAAGAGCCCCTCCCCGCTACTTCTCCGGGACCTGCGGGTTTTGGGGTGAGGGCTGGCAGAGGAAACGAAGGAGGAGGATCCGGCTGGCAGAAGAAACAAAGCCAGAGAGAAAAGGCCTGAGGGATTTCTGATCAGAAAATGACAGTCTGCAGGGAGACCGACCACTCAGCTCCTCCTCGGCAAAACCCGGCCTCGGACGTGTCCTGTGTTAGCTCAGTGCACTGAGCCCACCGCTGCCTGCTATTCTGAGTATTGGTTTCAGTTCATCAGTGGCTCAGGCAGATATGAAGGGGGTGGGGGAAAAAAGAAAAGGAGGGAGAGAGAGAGAGAGGAGAGGGGAGAGGGGGAGAGAGAGAGAGAGAGAGAGAAAGGAGAGAGGAGAAAGGAGAGAGTGACAGAGAGAGGAGACAGAGAGAGGAGAGTGAGAGAGACAGAGCGAGACAGAGAGAGAGAGAGAGAGAGAGAGATATCGAGATCTGCTCAATTCCAACCGAACAAACTAATTTGGGACTCAGTTGGATTTAGGATAGTTTCGAGACCACCAAGCTCATTATGACTTGGCATTTTATATTTGCCGAGGAAGTTCTAATAATTTATTAATCCTTCCATGACCCGGAGCTCCAGATTGAGCTTGTGAATAAAACAACAGGCCCGAGCTGCGACTGGCCTGAACTCCCTTCTCCTTTATCATATCAATTGGTAAGGAAAACACTGGGCTCTTCTCCCACCACGCTAAACGCAGGGCGGAAAAAAGCACCCGGAGAGAGGCGAACAGAAAGTCGCGAGCCTGGCCAGTCTTCAGAGAAGGGCAACGCCAACCAATTTTCACTTATTAATTGAGAACAAAGTCAAATGGACGACAGCGACGCTGGCCAGGCGGGGGCGACGCCAGAACTCGGCCCGCGGACGGGACAAGGCCCGCGGAGAGCAGCGCTCTGGGGGGATTGGGCAAGCGGGAGTAATGCTTCTACCCTTGACCCAGAAATCTGACTTCTGAGATTTGTAAAACAAATAAATAAATAAAAATAAAAGGGGAAAAGGTCACGCATCCTGCAGCGCCCTCCATCCCCCTCCTCTACTTTTTAAATTTTTTTTTCTTTTTTTTTTGCTTTTTGGGTCACAACCGGCAATGCACAGAGGTTACTCCTGGCTCTGCACTCAGGAATCACCCCTGACGGTGCTCAGGGGACCCTATGGGATGCTGGGAATCGAACCCAGGTTGGCTGCGTGCAAGGCAAATGCCCTACCCGCTGTGCTATTGCTCCAGCCCCCACCCCTCCTTTATTTTTATTCTCTGTGATAAGCTCGAAGCTCCCGAGGCTGCCCTAGGAGACTCGGTCCTAAATGCAACCGCTAAAACATGAAGAAAACTCTAGCAACCTGCAGTTAGTTGCTTATGATTTCATGACAAGCCACAAAGAGAATCTATCATGCAAACTGCGGGCGCAACCCCAAATGGGTGGGAAATGACAGTGAGAAAACAGAAAGAAGATGGCCTGAGGAGTGCCTCTGATGACATGGCAGTGCCCTCCGTGGCTTACTGCAAACTCCCCGGAACGATGGTCTGCTTCCGAGAGGAAAGCGGGCTGAGCCCTAAGAACACTGACCTTCGTCGTCACCGTCGGAGACATTCCCGGCGGCTGTGTCTTTTTCCTTGAGGTAGTCGAGCAGAAAGCGTTCAATGTCTTCGGCGGTGGGGGTCTTCTGAAGCCCCTTTTCGGCAGGTGGTCTTCCCTCCTCCCCTGGGCTTTGCTCTTGGAGCTGCAGGAGGAGGGTCTCTGGGGCTGGGAACCACTGGGCTGTAAATGAATGTCACAGTGGCATTCGGGCTTATCAACAGGGTTAGCAATCTGTCACGGTCACTTCATTCCCCTAGTCACCCACCTGCCCAACTGCCCACGTCCCAAGTATTTTCTTATGGCCGATTATATTATTATTATTATTATCATCATCATTCCTATGGTCTAGGGTGCTTTTGCACTGTATGTCCCACCTGGCTAAGTCCAACTCGCTTTTTTGCTTTTCATGTCTAATAAGGCAGCCTGGGTCTTAAGTCCCCATCTTAAATTCTTTCACGCCTGGCAGTGTTCCGAGGGCCATACAGGATGCGGGTGATCAGACCCAGGTGAGCTGTATGCCAGGCAAGTACCCTATTCATTGCCCTCCAGCCCTAGTTTTAGGTTCTTTCTATGCTGTCTTATACAGCGCCATGTTCTTTCTTTCCAAATCACCGCAGCACGACTTGTTAAAATATCCATTTTTGTGTGTGTGTGCTATTGTCTAATCTCTTCTTGGCCTCGAGGACCCACGGGTCACCACTGGAGATCCAATATGCCCAGTGGAGAGGGGGTGCTCCCAATCTAAGCTGGATGAATACATAAACTAGCCTGGGGAAGACACAAATGCAACAATGGTCTGAGTCGAGTCAAACTGTGCGGGAGCAGAAAAGTCTTGAGAACAGCATCACGCATGCAGATGGTATCTTAGGCTACTCCTGACACTGCAGAAGTCACCAGAGTACAAGCTTTCACCATCAGCAAACCAGTGGGTTTTCTTTCTGCAACTGTTTTCAGAGCGGTCACCTCCTTCGATGCTCAGTATGGAGCTTCAGGGCACCAGGGCTGCGGTCCATGATGCCCAGGAGGCCTTGCGGGTGTAACTCGGGGCACGCACGTACTAGGTATATGGTCGACCACCTGAGCTCTCCTCCCCGACCCCGTTCTGGTGGTTCTCAAAGGGTGTCTGGCGGGGTCTCAGCGAGGGCTGCAGAAAGACATGTCTCGGGGATGACAACAGGGAGGGTGTTGGAGAGAAGCAGGCTCAGGGGACATGGGTTCGGACTTTCTGGAACCTCCTGAACTCCAGCAGATTTTCAATTATTTTTTCATGTGGGGGACCCCTGAGGCTTCATTAACAAAACAAAACCAAAAAAGATCTTTCTACTTAAGAGAATGAAGAACAACAAAATGCCCTATGCAGACAGGGCAGAGGCCCAGGGAGAGCCCCTGAGGACCTTCAGCGCAACCCAGGAGCATCTGGGCAGATGTCCAGAGTCAGGGCAGCAGCAGATGGGAGGGGCAGGAGCAGGCCAGCGCAAGCCACAGAGCAAAGGGCAGCGCGGAGGGCCTTCACTCTGCCATTCGAGTTCCATATGTCGGGGTATGCTGTGACCCTTCTCCAGTGCCCGTCCCCACAAATGAACCAGGTCCTTAGTGCCTGCTGAGGGACCATATTCCCAACTAGTTTAAGTCGGGACCCAGTGTTTACACTGCTAAGGAGACACTCTCCAAAGATGATTCCAGTCTAGTGCTAAACATTAAAACATCTTTGTTCGCAAATGGCTTTTAAACGTGTGAAAAGCAGCTCAACCTTCCACTTAATGCAAATTAAATGACAATAAGGTGCTATTTTTCTCCTATTGGATCAGCGAAGATCAAAAAGCTGGGTAATAATACAGCATGGGCGAGGGCACGCAGAATTGGCACTCTCTTACATCGCTGATGGGAGTTTAAATTGGTACCTCTTTGGAGAGCAATTTGATACTCCCTATCAAAAATTTAAATGCATTACCCTCTGAGCATGCATCTCTCTCGGGAATTTACCCCAATTGACAGACTCGTTCAAAACGACCCACAAAACTCACTGTTGCGTCCTTTATTTTTGTGGTGGCAAAATACCAGGAAGCACCGAGGTGCCCACCACCACAGGGACTGCCTAAATAAATCATGGCGCAGTCACATCACGGAGTGTTACACAGCCACCAGGAGCAGCGTGCCAGTCCTCCACGCGGGGAACGCAGTACCGACGCCAAGAGCTTAGGGACGTGGGGCAGCTGTTTTCTCCTTTCCAACCTGCCCTACATTTTTCTAAGGAATGATCCGCCAAGTCCTGGCGGGCGCATCCCAGGACCCGACTGGCGACGCGTACCCTCGCTTGTGCTACCAGATGCGTGTGAAGCATGCATGTTTACGGAATCTCAGCTTCTGGAAGCACGTCCTCTGACACCGCACTGCCAAGTCCACCTTGGAACTGGCCGCCACGGGAGCAGAGGGCCCCGAGGGCGGAGTTAACGCCCAGTACACAGGGGTCCCGGGCTCCCTCTTTGGAACTTCTATGGCCTCCCCGAGCATCACAAGGTACTCTCTCCTCCCCACAAATACCCAACCCCCAAGCAAGGGTGGCCATGAGTCAGCCAGTTCAGTGACGAGTACAGACTCCAGCACCCAGCGTTAGCTGGGTTGGTAGGTGAGTGCTCACCCCAGCATGGTCCCCCTTCCCGCTCACAATGCAAGAGCATTCTGGGGTAGCTCCAAATGCTCACAAAACCTACCCCATAATCTCCCCCCACCCCAACTATGTGCTCAAGTCAATCTCAACCATCTCATTTTCCTCTCCACTATAGATGCTTATACCTCAATAAATGGGCTGGAGCGGGTAGGGCATTTGCCTTGCACGCGGCCGACCCAGGTTCGATTCCCAGCATTCCATATGGTCCCCTGAGCACTGCTGGGGGTAATTCCTGAGTGAGGAGTGACTCCTGTGCATCTCCAGGTGTGACCCAAAAAGCAAAAAAAGCAAAAAAGAAAAATGAGGGGCTGGAGCAATAGTCCAGTGGGCAGGGCATTTGCATGTGTTAGATCCAGGTTGGACCCCAGCACCATATATGGTCCCTGAGCCCACCAGGAGTGATGCCTGAGTGCAGAGCCAGGAGTAAGCCCTGAGCACTGTCGGGTGTGACCCCACCCCACCACCCCTTTTCTCCCTGCATAAGTATTATTCATGATTTCCAGTTTTGGGATAACCCAAGACATGCCATACCAGGGAATTCACTGTTCAAACCCAAGCTGAGATCTCTCTTGAAAGGAAATATCAGACAGGCCCCTCTTAATGCAGTTCCTCCTCTCAAGCCCAAACAGGGTCTGGTACTGCCGAGCACCTGAGGGTGGACCCTCGTCCCAACTCTCTGAGCACCGTGTCAGTCTCCGGGGCTGCGACTCAGCTGGGCAGTGCCAGGGAGCCTCCCACCCAGGACGGCTGTGGCCAACATGGTACGCAGCTTTCAGGAGGTCGCCAAGTCAGACTGTCCCAGGGTCCACAGGCCGTGGGGTGCTTTCTCTCCCACGAGCCCCCTCATCTCATCTCCCTCCACAAAGACCTCGCCTCCATTCCCCACAGTCCTCGCACCCTTTCTGCCTTCCTGCCTTTGCACGTGCTGTTTTCTTTGCCTGGTCCTTCTTCAGAATCATAAAAAAAAAGGAAGAAAAAGAAAAAATCAGGGGTGTCAGCCATCAGTGCTGAGGGACTTCTCCTCATCCTTCAGGCCTCAGAGGAGCGTCACTGTCTCCAGGAGGCCCTCAGACCACCCCGCTGGGCGCAGGTGTCCTCCTGCGTTAGACCCTCTGTTTCCATGGCTGCCTGTGATTTTGTTTTATTGTTTTTGTTTTTTGGATCACACCTGGTGATGCACAGGGGTTACTCCTGGCTCATGAACTCAGGAATTACTCCTGGCGGCGCTCGGGGGACCATATGGGATGCTGGGAATTGAACCCGGGTCAACCACGTGCAAGGCAAATGTCCTACCCGCTGTGCTATGGCTCCAGCCCCCTGCCTGTGATTTTAGACTCTCAAGAAACTGGCTTATGGATGTGCTGATGGGGTTGTCATTTCTCCTGCGGTAGTGGGAGGCTCCCTGAGTTTATCCATCTTGTTCATGGTCCCCTCTGCTTTGCTTAGCAACACGTCTCACATGGGGCAGGTCCTCTTCACTATGCAGAGGGCTGTTCCTGCTCCAGTCACCTCCTCCGGGAAGGCGGTTCAGGGTTCCCTGGTCTTCCCAGCCATCTCTGCAGCCTGGAGGTGAGGGATTAGTGGTGCTAGAATATACCGGAGAGAGGCTCTTTAGAAGACAAAAGGAACCCTGGCAGGTGGGGCATCACTCTTTTCATTCAAAGACTGACAGCAGTTTAGGTATTCTCTTTCTTACAGTCCAAGATTTTCCACTTTAATGGTGGCTAACACCTCTAATAGATATCCAAAAGGATTAAAGGCAAGAAGATAATGTCAGACTATTGTCTGAGTTTTAAAGGCAGTTTCTAGGGGCCAGCAGACAGGGCAGCTTGCCTTGCAGGTGGCCAAACCTGGCAGCTCACAGTCTCTGGGGCAGTGCCAGGAGTGATTCCTGAGCACAGAGCCAGGAATCAGAGTAACCCCTGAGCACTGCCAGGTGTGGCCCTCAAACCAAAATAAATAAAGGCATTTTTGGGGCTGGTGCATAGCATTGTGGGTAGGGCGTTTACCTTGCACGCGGCTGACTCAGGTTCAATTCCCAGCATCCCATATGGCCTCCCGAGCACCACCAGGAGTAATTCCTGAGTGCATGAGCCAGGAGTAACCCTTGTGCATCGCTGGGTATGACCCAAAAAGAAAAAAAAAAAGGCAGTTTCTAGACCTGTTATTTGAGAGATGACCGTCACTAGCCACATGTGCTATTAAAATTAAAAATTCAATTCCTCATCTACAGTAGATCAGACAGAAAGTTTTCTTGGACAGCACTCTTCCGGAGTATTGGTGGGCTGAATAATCAATGCTATTCCTATTTTCCATGACCCTACAGAGAGTTCCCGGAGGGCTGTCAAAAGCAGTTAGGGTAGACTGGAAAGAACAAAACTGTTCTAAATCCTGACATCAAGCAAGACTGTTATTGAGACCCAGGCTAAAAAAAGGATCCTAATGAGCCTTAGTTTCCCTCCCTGTTTAAAAAAAGTTTCTATTTTATTTACAGGTTTTAGATCCCTGACATAGATCAGGAATTCAATGTCCACTGTCCACTGTCCTCCCGTTGTTCATCGATTTTCTCGAGCGGGCCCAGAACGTCTCCATTGTGAGACTTTGTTGTTACTGTGTTTGGCATATCGAATACGTCACGGGTAGCTTGCCAGGCTCTGCCGTGCGGGCGAGATACTCTCGGTAGCTTGCCGGGTTCTCCGAGAGGGGCGGAGGAATCGAACTCGAGTTGGCCATGTTGGCTGCGTGCAAGGCAAACGCCCTACCGCTGTGCTATCGCTCCAGCCCAGGAATTCAATACATGGCAGAATTTGATCACTTGATCACTTGACTTCCTGTTAATCGTCCATTTGCTTGAGTGGGCGCCAGTAACGTGGCAGAATTTAAAAACAAAAAACAAAAAAACAACAAAAAAAGGGGAAACCCTCCCTTGCATAGGAATGATTCAAATAATGTCCTACACTTTTTTTTTTTGCTTTTTTTGGGTCACACCCAGCGATGCTCAGGGGTTACTCCTGGCTTTGCACTCAGGAATCACTCCTGGTGGTGCTCGGGGGACCATATGGGATGCCGGGGATTGAATCTGGGTTGGCTGCATGCAAGGCAAATGCCCCACCCGCTGTACTATGACTCCAGCTCAAAAACATTTTTATAAAGGCTAGGCAACCAAGGATACTAGTCCGTCTGTGACCCCCCCTCCCCCCAAGAGAGCGGCGCTCAGCGTACCTAATGCCGCCAGCAGGGCGTGGAGGACGCCGACAAAGGAAGCCGCTCTCTTATCGTAAAACTGGTCCAGGGTGGCCAAGACGTCCTGCACCACGTCTGCCACCAAAGGGA
Source organism: Sorex fumeus (assembly GCF_029834395.1). Taxonomy (NCBI): domain Eukaryota; kingdom Metazoa; phylum Chordata; class Mammalia; order Eulipotyphla; family Soricidae; genus Sorex; species Sorex fumeus. The sequence goes on along the minus strand of NW_026606101.1, from coordinate 8,515,699 downwards.
GCAGGCTGGCATCGGAGTTCCGCAGCATGACTTCCAAGACCTTGGGGGTCTGGGGGTGCAGGGACAGGTGACGCAGATTCAAGGAGATGCCGTTCACCAGGTAGTCCGAGTTCTGGTTGATCAGGTGCTGCAGGGAGTCGTAGCCGCAAGCCTGACAGATGTCCAGCATGGCGCTGGTCGCGGCCTGGCTGATGAGCAAGGCCTGGTCTCCGGCCTTCTCCAGCACCGGGTAGAGGGCCGACACCAACAGCAGGCGGAAGTCCCCTCCCAGCGCGTACGCGAAGTGACCGATTCCTTCCAGCTGGATGCAGATCTGCCAGATGTTGCTGTTCATGGTGCAGACTGTGGGGCCGGGCTTTGAGACGGCGGGCAGAGGGGCCACTTGGCAGGTGTGGGCAGCAGCGGTCAGGGCCTGGGGGCCGCCCTGCTTCCTCACGAGCTCCTCTCCCGTCTCCTCCGCCTCCACACAGGTGACCAGATACCAGTTTTCCCGGCTCAAGTACTCTTCGAGGACCGACGTCACGATGCCGCGCAGGTCCTCGGCGCTGGTTTTCACGTGCTGCTCGTGGGGCTCGTCCACCTCCAGCCCCGCGGCCCCGATCACCAGCTCGTTAAGGATCATGGCCGCTTGCTTGCGGTGAGCCGCAGACTCCTGGTACAGGTCCAGGAAGTGGTCCACCAGCAAGTAGAGGTTCCCATAGAAACCGAGGAGCCGACAGACCTGCCGCAGGAGCAGGAAGACCCTCTCGTCCGTGAAGAAGCGGAAGTATCGCCTCTGCATGCGGTTCCAGGGCCGGCTGGCGGAGGTCTCCGGGGACGCGCTCAGATGGCCCGGGTCCCAGTGCCGCGCCTCCACGATTTTGATGTCCGCCACATCTAACTCCAGAACCTGGATGAGCGCGCGGGAGAGGCGCTGCAGGTGGGCCCCGGAGTTAAGGACGAAGTCCACTTTCGGGCCCAAGAGCTTCAGGTAACCGAGCAGCAAGGAGAGGGTGGAGAATTTGCCCTGGTCGTCGACGGAGTTCATGAGGCGGGGCAGAGACGTGGCGAGCGAATGCAGGTTCTCGGCCAGGACGTCGGCCAGGGCCCGGCTGCCCGCCACGACCTGCTGCTCTGCAAAGCGTCGCAGAACTTGACTGCACCGGGTTTGGACTTCGGGGCTCTCGTCGTTGACGAGACCCACCAAGGCCTTCAGGAGGGGCCCCGCGGACTCGAGCAGCGACCGGCTGCACTTCAGGAGGAGGGTCTCCACCAGGTCCACGAGCTCCAGCCGCACCCGCCAGTGCGGGTGGACGGAAACGGCCTCGGCGATCTTCTTGATGAGGACGGTCAACTTGGCGCCGGTGCTCTTGACCCAGTCCTCGGCCCGGTGGACCATCAGCTCGGCCACCCGGGGCTCCACGGCCGGCTTGGCGTGGACCTTGGGGGTCCTGCCGAGCTGGGCGTCGGCCACAACGAAGCTCACTGTCTTGTAGAAGATGTTGAGGGCGGACACGACGATGCCGTGCCCTTGCTTGAAGTCGCCGAGGATGATCCGGGTGAGGGCGGTGGAGATTCCCGGTAAGAAAGAGGCGAACAAGTCCCCCAGCTGCTGCTCCTCCTCCGGCCCTTCCCAGGCCCTCGGGTGGTCCGGGCAGCTGCACTGCAGGAGCAGCACCTGCAAGCACCTCAGGGCCGCCTTTTTAATCTGCTTGGACTTCTCCTGCTCGGCCAGGTCCAGGAGCAAGGACACGGCGAAGCCTAAACGAGGCAGGACGGCGGGCTCGTAAAACGCCAGGATGACGTCCCCGTAGGCCGAGTGCATCAAGGTGCCGAGGGCCTCGACCACCGCGAGCTTCAGCTCCTCGGACACGGCTGCGGGCTTCTGGGCGCTGGGCGAGTACAGGCAGGCCGAGAGCTCCGAGAAGAGCTCCCGGAGCAGCTCGCGCTCCCTCACGCACGTGGCGGCCAGCACGAAGGTGAGGCACTCCACCACGCTCTGCACCAGGCGCTCTCGCTTGGGGCCCGGCGTCTTCAGGGCGAAGCGCAGGGGGAAGAGCACGTACTGCTGGAGCTCCTGCAGGGCCGAGTCGCTCACGGCCCGCAGCTGCGCCCGCAGCTGCGCCACGTTCTCCACCGTCTGCGCCTTCGTGAGCTGCACGCAGACGGGACGCAGGGCCCCGAAGGCCTCCTCGGGCGTGTCGAACACGGCCATGGGGCCGGCTCCGGCCGCTCGGCCTGCGGGCTGCGGGAGGAAGGAAGGAAGAGGGTTAGAGCGCAGATGGCGCGACTTTGCGCCCACTCGCCGGACAGGTGCGGCGGGCAGGGGGCGGAGAGGGTCCCGGCATGAGGGAGCCCCCGGGAGAGCGAGGGTGTGAGGAGCAGGGGCCACGCAGGCTGTGAGGCAGGAAACGCCCGCTGTCTGAGTGCGAGTGGGGGGCTTGGGGAGAGAGTGCGCCCGTGGGAGGGCCAGGATGGGTGTCACCGGGGGTCATTCCAAGGGGTGAAGATCTCAGCCTGGGCCAGTGAGATAGTCCCAGAGGGTCTGTCTTTTTACCGGAGGGATGACACACGTCGAGTAAAATGTACAGCACTTGGATGTAGGCAGAGACCTTGTAAGTACTAGCCACCCCGGTTCTCAGGCGTTGCCCCCAGCCCTATGTGCCGGGGCCTTCCGGACAGATGACTGAGAAAGGATCTGTCGGCTGCCTCCCCTGCTCCCAGTCCAGAGGACTCATCACCGTCACCATGGGGGCGACAGGCAGGGCTGCCTGGGGAGTGTGGCAAGACCCGCTCAGCTTCCTAGTGCCACCTTGCAGAGCACCAAGGCTGGCCTGAAGGAGAGGGAGAGTGCCACCTTCCTGCGGGTGTCTAGATGAGATCATTTGTCTTCGGTCTCTGAGGAAGCAGGGAAGGGAGGAAGCCTGTGTGTTCTGCTGTATAGTGAGTGTCAGGGAAGGCAGGGCCTGTGGCCAGAGACCCTGGCCGCCCACTTACTGACGATGCTCTCAGGCCACGAAGCCATGAATGCTTAAGGTACCTTAAGCAGTAGTTGGCCTTACATAGTTGGAGCAACAGAAGGAAAGATCATCCTTCAGGGGCCAGAGAGCGACCTGGAGCTGCCTCTGAGGTGGCACATCGATGAACAGAACTACCTGAACAGACAAGAATTGAAAAACAGTCCTCGGACCAATAACGACATTCAATTATAAGCCAAAAGACAGTTCTTTGGTTTCTGATCCATATTCAGAAGTGATCAGGGCTTAATTCTGGCTCAGTGCTCAAAAATCACTCCTGGTGGGGTTCCGGGGATAAGCCTAGGTCAGCTGTGTGCAAGACCAGGGCTTACATGATGGACTATCTCGCCAGTCCCAAAGTGTACTTCCTAGAGTATCTTATTAGAGCCACTGTCACTGTCACTGTCCTTGAGCGGGTCCAGTAACATTGTGAGACTTATCGTTACTGTGCCTCATTCTATTAGGCATGTCTAATCAAACAGTTATCAGATATTCCTTCGAGTATTTAATTTCATTTGGGGCACCCAGTAATGATCAGGGGTCACTCCTGGCTCAGTGCTGAAGTCACTCCCAGCTATGTTGGGGGGTCAAGTGCTGGTGAATGAACACAGACCTCCCACACGGAAAGCATCTTGAACCATCTTCCTGGACCTTCATATATTTTAAAACAGAAGCAAAAAAGCTCAGTTGTTGAAAAAAAAAATTTTTTTTGGCAGGGAGTGGGAGGGTGTATACCCAGTGTTGCTCACTGCTTCCTCCTGGCTCTGTACGCACTCTTGAAGGCTGCGTGTGCTGCTGGGGATGGTACCAAGTCAACTGTGCACAAGGCAAGCACACTACCCGCTGTGCCGTCTCTCTGGTGAAATTATTTTTGTTAAAAGATGTTTTTTGAAGCACATGAGAAAATGCTCTACATCATTAATCATCAGGGAGATGCAGATCAAAACCACAATGAGATACCATCTCACACCTCAGAGACTGGCCCACACTGAAAAGAACAAAAGCAACCGATGCTGGCACGGATGTGGCGAGAAAGGGACACTCCTTCACTGTTGGTGGGAATGCCGACTGGTTCAGCCCTTCTGGAAAACAGTATGGACGTTCCTCAAAAAATTAGAAATTGACCTCCCATTTGACCCAGCAATACCACTCCTGGGAATATATCCCAGAGAGGCAAAAAAGTATAGTCGAAGTGACATTTGCACTTGTTTGTTCATTGCAGCACTGTTTACAATAGCCAGAATCTGGAAGAAACCTGAATGCCCACGAACAGATGACTGGTTAAAGAAACTTTGGTACATCTACACAATGGAGTACTATGTAGCTGTTAGAAAAGATGAAGTCATGAAATTTACATACAAGTGGTACAACATGGAAAGTATCATGCTAAGCGAAATGAGTCAGAAAGAGCGGGATAGACACAGAAAGACTGCATTCATCTGGGGGATATAAAGTAACAAAGTATGAGATTAATACCCAAGAATAGCTGAGATCAGCACGAGGAGGATTACTCCATAGCTTAGAGGCCAGCGGGGCATTCTAGGGGAAAGGGCAGCTCAGATAGAGAAGGGAGCACCAAATAAAGGGTGTTTGGAGGATCCTCCCAGGAGGGGAGATGCATATTGAAAGTAGACTATGGACTGAACATGTTTGCCACTCAATGCCTCTTTTGCAGACCACAACACCCAAAAGAAGAGAGAGAACACAAGGGATTGCCCTGCCACAGAGGCAGGGTGGGATGGGGGGATGGGGGTGGGGGGGATATTATCCATGGTGGTGGAAAATGGGCACTGGTGGAGGGATGGGTATTTGATCATTGTATAATCGAAACCCAAGCACAAAAAATTGTAAATCTACAACTGTACCTCATGGTGTTTCACTAATAATAAAAAAAAAAAAGAAAAAAAGAAAAAAAAAGATTTTTTGGGGGGGTGGGGGGGCTGGAGCAATAGCACAGGGGGTAGGGTGTTTGTCTTGCACGCGGCCGACCTGGGTTCGATTCCCAGCATCCCATAGGGTTCCCTGAGCACCGCCAGGGGTAATTCCTGAGTGCAGCGCCAGGAGTAACCCCTGAGCATCACCAGGTGTGACCCAAAAAGCAAAAAAAAAAAAAAAAAAAAAAAAAAAAGTTTGGGGCCAGGGGTGAGGGCTTGGGGCTTCCTGAGTGGCCAGGTAATCACTGGCATCGCAGGCCCGACCAGTGCTTCATCCTCAGGTCTCACACGCAGCCTCTGTCCTGGCTGGCTGAGAATCACTGGGAGGGGGGCGTCCCTGGACCCCGTGAGCCCCACTAGGCAGCACTGCCAAGATCCATTAACAGTCTGGAAGATGAAGCAGAGCTATCTCCAAGAGACACACACCCTGTGAGACTGGCTGGGAAAATCAACATGAAACCTGCTGGAATCCTGGAAGGAGAAAAAGGAGCCAGACGGAGACACTAAAGCAAAGCAAAACAAAACAAAACCTAGACTTTTTCCTGAGCTGCAAACAGGCTTCTTTGAAGAGAACGAAGAATGAACAATACACACCGCATTCTATTCCTCAGCACTAAAGGGGAAAAAACGCAAACAAACCACTCTGAAGTTTTCAGGAGAAAACAGCTAATGACAAAGTAAGGGAAAACGAGCCTGGCTGTGAACTGTTCATTTCCAACAACAGAGAGCAGACGACGGAATCACCTTCTTGAGACTTCACAGACACAGCGTTCCCCAGACTGCTAGATGGCCAAGGTGTCTGAGTGGACAAAACCAAGGAAGAGAGGAAGATGCTCAAGAACGGGCTCCTTTCAAACAACGAAACTCAAAACTAGGGAAATGAGTGAAAAAGGAAGTCTTTCTTCTTTAAGTCATGGGAAACTGGTTTCAAATCAAAAGTTTAGGTGTGTCTGGAGCGAGAGCTTGGTGGGCTGAGTGTGTGCACTGCATGAGCGGGGGATGTGCAGCATGTGCCGGGTCATTCCAGACGCTGCATGGCCCAACGGGCACTGCTGGGAAGGAGCTGGAAGCACAGAGCTGGGAGCACAGAGCTGGGAGCACAGAGTTGGGTGCAGCTCCCGGCACTAGTGGGTTGTGGATCATAAACCAAGAAAAAAAAAGAAAAAAACTTCTGTGGAAGCTGAACATGAAACACAGATAAAACCAGACAGTCTCTGCTTAAATAAAGCTGGGATGAGACAATGAACTTGTGGCTCTGAGCCTCTCCTTTACCTTGAGTTTCTTTTTGGCTTTTCGTGCCACACCCAATGATGCACAGGGGTTACTCCTGGCTCGGCACCAGGAATTACTCCTGCTGGCGCTTAGGGGGCCATATGGGATGCTGGGGAACTGAACCTGGGACGGCCATGTGCAAGGCAAATGCCCTACCCGCTGTGTTATCGCTCCAGGCCCTTGAGTTTCAAGGAGGCCGAGTGGGGTCCCCTGAACTACGTTCCAGATTCCGTGGTAAAGATTATCGAACAAACCATAACACCCAAAGGGAGAGAGTGAGTGAGAGGGAATGTGCTTGCCACAGAGGCACGGGGTAGGAAGGGGTGAGGGTGGCGGGAGGGGTACTGGGAACATTGGTGGTGGAGGATGGGCACTGGAGGAAGGATGAGTATTCGATCACTGAATGACTGAAATGTAATCATGAAAGTTTGTAGGTCTGTAACTGTATCTCAATGATTCATTAAAAAAATAAATAAATAAAAAACAAAAAAAAAATGGTCAAACAACTAAGGAAGAGGCACCGTGTCTGACTGGGATCTGCTGCCTTTCTCCTTCCCCTCGGAGGCTCAGGGGTTTCAGCTGAGCCCGAGACCTTCGCATCTCTGCTTGCTTCCACCGCCCTCGACCTCCATCAACTCTGCTCCTACATCTCTCAGACCCAGCGGTGGTGGTCATGACCTACTTCCCGTCAGGCCGGTGATCCGTTCCCTCTCTGGGCCCTCTTCTTGCGTGCCTGCTGCTCGTTCTGAACCCACATTCCACCTGGAATAAACGACCTTTCTGAGACAGGAACTTCCTGCCGTTGCTCTCTGCGGCCTGCCTTCCGAGGAAGACTGCTCATGGGCCACGGAGTCGCCTCTCACGCACCCACCTCACTTCCCATCCCCAAACCAAACAATCTGCGATTCCCCTCGGCAAAGGTGGGGCCATTTCACCGCTGCCTTTGCCCAGCAGCTCCACACGTCACCACTGTACTTAGCCAGTGGTGACACTGGCTGGTGTGTCTGCTGTGCCGACTCCAGCCTTGGCAATCCCAGCCTGAGAATCTAAACAAGCACATGACAGGGACTCAGAACATCTCTATGGATGTGGCCCCCGAGCTAAATTCCAAGTCACTGTTGAGGCATCAGATACTTGTGGCCCCTTAGGCTAAAGACCAGAAGGACTTGCAGCATCTCCTGCCCCTGTGCCAGGCTGTCTTCACTGGAAGCCCCCTTGGAGGGGGGCGGGTTAAGTATCCCTCCCCGCCCCAAGCAGAGCCTCACAGCCCCAAACCTCCAGAACCCAGCCACAGCCATGCTCAAGGCCACTCTCCACACGCTCCGATGAGCCTCATGAAGGAACCGGCCTGGGCCTCCTCCCCCCAGCTCCCCAGTTTTCCAACAGTTTGGCAGTCACACCCACAAACTGCCCCCAGCGCCATGTAATCTCATCATCGGCCAAGATCCAGAGACTATAAAACAAAGCTCCCTCTGGGAGAGTGATGCAGCTTTTTCCTGGACTGAGCGGCCGCATCCTCTTATACTCTAGCCTACTGATGTGCCTACAGCAGCACACGTGTTTAGTTTTAACATATTTGCTTGTATTCTCTTATATATGGGCTTACAGGGCCCCAGAATGAAATCAACAACCTTTACAACTTTCCTTTAATTGTGGTCGGAAGATGCTTGCTGGTTCGGTGGGTGTTTGAATATTATTTGTAATGGACTATTGTGAACTACTTTATGAAAATTAAATGTGTAAAAATTGCAAAAAAAAAAAACCCACAAAGACCAGAGGGACTAGAGGGTGAGTGTCCCAGGACGGTCCAGAGTAGAATCTGGTGGGTGGTCTCCTGCTAAGGCCTTTGCTAACTCTGGACAGGAGCTCAGGATCAGGGCGTGGTTCAGCTGATGCTGATGCTGATGCTGAGGGAAGGAATGCTTCCATGGGGCTAAATGTCGAGCGTCGGCGGGAATGGAGGGGTGAAACTGCAGCCTTAAGGGACCTACATACGCCTCAAAGCCAGAGGAACAGAAGTGCGAAGTGGGAGGGGCCTGACGCCCTGGACTCACTTCTCTTCATGACATTTGCAAACCTCTGCTGCAAGGTGGGCTGAAGCGATAGCACAGTGGTAGGGTGTTGGCCTTGTGTGCAGCCAGCCGGGTTCGATTCCTCCACCCCTCTTGGAGAGCCCAGCAAGCTACCGAGAGTATCTCACCCACACGGGAAAGCCTGGCAAGCTCCCCGTGACATATTCAATATGCCAAACACAGTAACAACAAAGTCTCAAAAATGGAGACGTTACTGGGCCTGCTCGAGCAAACTGATGAGGACAGTGTTTTTTTGGTTTGCTTCGAGGTGAGCTGGTAGACTAGGGGCTAACGGAAAACTCCTGAAAGTTGCTGTTGGCCCTTCCAAACTACAGTCTTCCAAGGTCAAGGAGACAAAGACCCCAAAGTATGTGATATCGGACACGTGTGCAAGAACCACAGCCACAGTGTACAAACCCAGTGAGGAACACAACCAAGTATGTGCAACCCCCGGTCACGGCAGCAACAACAAACAGGGAAACGATGTCACGCATATTGAAAAAATGAGTTCCAGCAGGTCAGAAGATGCACATAGAAGCAGCAGTGTCCAAACTGACAGTGGCAGCAAAATGGCCGATAAAAAGAGGCTAGTGGAGGGGCCGGAGCAATAGAACAGTGGGTAGGGCGCTGTCTTGCATAGGACAAACCCGAGTTCAATCTCCGGCACCCCGTATGGCCCCCCCCCACCCCCACCAGCATCACCAGGCATGATTTCTGAGTGCAAAGTCAGGGGTAACCCCTGAGCACCACCGGTTCTGGCCCCAAACCCCAAAAGGGACAAATCAAAGAAAAACAAAGTGTGACATAACTTAGTCAAACAGCTGAAAACAAAAGAAGAAAAATCTTAATGATAGTGGAGCAAAAAGACTGACAACTAACTTCTCAATGGAAGGGATGAAATCCACAAAATAACAGAGCATCTTTATAATTCTGAAAGAAAACAATTACCAGCCTTTAATTCTACATCCTACAAAAGTACCTTTCAAAACAAAAGGTAAAATAAAGGTATTTTGGGGACAAAACTGAGGAAATTCATTGCGATTAGTGCTGTGCTCAATAAAATAAAAAGGGTACGAAAATGGGCCTAGATAGGCACACAGAAATGTAGGAAGGGGCGCAGGAGTGACAGTATAGCGGTCAGGACACTTGCTTGCACAAGGCTGACCAGGTTCCATCCTATCCCCGGAACCATGTGGCTCCCCGGAGCCTGCCAGGAGTGATCCCTGGGCTCAGAGCAGCACTGAAAGCAGCACAATCTGGTGTGGCACAAAAACAGAAACAAACCAAAAAGAAGAAAAGTCTGAAGACACCGAATAGGCGAGTATGAAAAATAAGTAAATGTACACAATAATTACCATGTCTTTTATGGCTTAGGTATATGTAAACATACACACATATGTATCACTGTATCACTGTCATCTCGCATTGTTCGTTGATACATATATGCATATATATATATATATATATCACTAAAATGTCAGACAAAATGATGCATGGAAGGCCTGGGAGGAGTGAAAGAAGTTAAATGTTCTCACAGTCTAGTAACCAGCAGAAAATTATTCTGCATTAGATTTTAACATGTCAAGAATGAAGTGAAGGGCAGGGATTCAGTGCAGGGACAGACATGGGCTTTGTATGCTTGTGGTCCTGGTTTTGATCCCCCCTCAAAAGAATGTTCAAATTTGCAGAAGAGTTCCAAAAAAGATATACACCTAACAAATTCTGAGAGCAGCTGAAGTGAGAAAAGAAATACTTTGACTTATTCAAAAGATGTTTTTTAAAAAGCAAGCAAGAAAAAAAGCCAAACTTTGTGGGTCAAATAGAAAACAATTAAAATGGCAGATGAAAGTCAAACCAGCACCGTGGTTCATTAGGGATTACATAAAGAATTTCGTTACTCCAGAGTTTCTCAGTGGTAGCATCAGTGATGTTGTTAACTATATGTTCGTTTGCTAGTGAAGGGCTCTGCTGTTAATCAGAGGGTATTTAACAGCTTATTTCGCCTCTGCTGACCAGATCCCAGTAACATTCCTACAGATCTAACAACAAAAAATGTCCCTAGAAATAGCTGAAGGTGCAAAAGTCACTTCTGGATGGAGTCACTAGAGGAGTCGAACTAGTCCCCGTCAAAACCCAGAAGAACTTTTATAAAAAATTAACCAGATAATTCTAAAACTGATACAGGAAAGCAAAACACCTGAGATATTCAAGACAATCTTTAAGATAAATGACACTGGTAAACGGTAGTGGTATAAGTTCTTACATTACGGGCTTTCAAGATTAACTATAAAAGCACAATATTTATAAATAGTGCATTGCTAGCATGAAGAAAAATTAATGGAACAACACAGAGTCTAGAAACCGCCCCCATATACACAACAGAGTGTGCAGAAACAGACTCACACATGACCAGAGGGAAGTAGGGATAGAAGGACCCTTCCAACCAGAGGGGCCATGTCACTCAGTGTCCATGAGAGAATGACTACACTCTAAATGTAAATCAATCCAACTTTGCAAAGAAAACACTGGTGTGATCCTAAAGTGGGCAAAGATTTTTTGAACAGGACTGATTAATCATTAAAAATAATAATAAAATAAAGATTAACAGGACATCAAAATACAAAAACTTCTGTTCCTGAAAAGACATGATTGAGAATGAAGAGATAACCCACAGAGTGAGAAAGATATTCTGATGAGTCTGACAAAGCACTCATATTATTAATATAAAATATCATTAGAAGACAACTGAACTGAAATGTAAAAAAGAGCCTCTGCAGATGTATCATAAAAGGCTGTCCAAATGGCTAACACATATACAGAAAGCCATCAAACTTCATTATTTAGGAAAATGAATGTTTCTGAGGGAGGGAGCATACCCAGTGGTACCAAGAATCTACTCCCAGCTTGGTGCTTGGGGTCACTCACGGCAGTGCCAGGGATCCAACCCAGGCCTTCTGGGTAGCGTTCGTAGTGACCAAGCAGGAGCCCCAGCCTGCTGAGCTCTCTCTCAGGCCGGGGAAAGTGCCATCGAAGACATTATAGACCTACTACAAAGGCCAAAGTGAAAAGGGGGCAGGGGAGGGGGGACAGAGAAAAGATATCAGGGAGGTGGCAAGGATATTAAGCAACTAGAATTCTTTAGAATTCTGCTGGTTGGAGAGTAAACTGGTAAAACTACTTAAAAACACTTTTATATAAAAAAAAAAGTAGCTTCCATTAATTTAAAGGCGTACATATATATGGTCTATGAACTAGTCACACCCCTTTTTATTTCTAGTTGCAATAAGAATGTATACATAAATTTACTGAAGCATCCTTTGGAACACACTATGTATAAGTGCCCAAATGGAAACAATCCAAATGCCCATTTATACAAGAAAGGATAAGCTGTGGTTTTCTGTCAATGGACCGCTATACAGATGAAGATTTACCACAATTAGAGATCTTCAAAAGAATGGCTCGTAGGCCCAGAAATATAAAATCCGGGTTTCTGTAAGGAAGAGAGCCTAACAAATTGCTACTCTGACTTGACTATAAAGGGCAACCACAGAGTTTTACGAGGGGGTCATGAAATCATACCTGTGTGAGAATCTGTCAATTGCAGAAGAATTCGTTAGGGAGATTTAGGGCCTTAGGAGTCAGACAGTCTATTCCTATGAAAGTCAGTCTTGAGCACTGAAAGTGGTGCTGCCAAGCTTTGATTATTTATAGAAGGGACAGCAACAGGAAATAGTACTGGGACAGGGTACTCATGCCAAGCTGATTCTCTGGGTGAGTGAGAAAAACAGCATGGAGTTCAATCCTGGCGGACAGACTGACATGGATAACGCCGGAACGACCAGTTCTTGATTGCTAAAGGCTCCCTAAACCTCTGGGAGCTCCACGCACCCTCTGGGAGGAAGTGGCCACTGAGAGCGAGGGGACCAGACCTACCATCAGTGCGCACGCCCGCAGTGGCCTGGTCCCTCCTCCCTAATTCCTGCCCTGTCACAGGGATTCCTGGGAGATCCCGACTGCTATGCCACAGAGCACTGGTGCTGAAGACAAATGGGGCCATCTGTATCGAATAATACCAGGCGATATTTTACAGACAGCAGAGGAGGTTTGAGATCACAAGACATTTATTGTGTCGGACAGGCAAGAAGTCAAGAAGGACAAACGTAAGTGGAATTTGGGGAAAAAGAATGAACATCAGGGCCCTGAGAGATAGTACAGCAGGGAGGGTACTTGCTTTGCACGTGGCTGACCCAGGTTCAATCCCCACCACCACATATGGTTCCCCTGAGTACCAACAGACTCAGAGACTATAAAACCCAGCTCCTGGAAGAGAACAGCGCAGTCTCCTGCCCCCGCGCCTGGCTGTCCTCGCCAGGGCCCCTTGGAGGGGAGCGGGTTGAGTTTTTCTCCCCGCCCCAACCAGGGCTCCGGCAGCCGAAGACCTCCAGAACAAGCCACCACCATGCTGAGACCACTCTCCGCACACATGAAGGTACTGGAAGAGGAACAAAGACACGTGGGTCCCGGGGCTGAGATCTCCAAGCCTACTTGGATCGGGGCTGAGCATCCTCCACCCAGATCCTCCAAATTCCAGTAGGCGGGGGTCACACCCACCAACTGGCCCCCTGGCACCGTGTAATCCCATCAACGGCCAAGACTCAGAGACTATAAAACCCAGCTCCCAGAAGCGCGCGGCCGCAAATTGACATCTTACCATCTCATTCCTACTTTGGACAAACTGGCAGAGTACCAAATGTAACCTGCCCACATGGCAGAGTCTGGCAAACTCCCCGTGGCATACCCAATATGCCAAATACCAGTAACAATGAAGGGTCTCATTCTCCTAACTCTGCAAGAGCCTTGAATATGGCACTTTTTCAAAAAAATTCAGGGCTAGGACGAAGGAGACGTTACTGGGGCCTGCTGGAGGCAATCAACGAATAACAGGATGGTTGTGATTGTGATTGTGATTGAGCACCAACAGATGTGATTCCTGAGAGAGAAGCTAGGAGTAAGCCCTGAGCACCCCTAGGTATTTCCCTGGCCTCTCTCCAAAACAAACAAACAAACAAACAAACTCAAAAACCCAAAACCAACAATGAACATCCGTGAGTTGGGCATGGGGCTCATAAGCCGGGCTCATGCCTAGCCTCTGGGTTCCATCCCCAGCACTGAAACCAAACAAACCAAAAAGTAGACAAACACCAGCAGGAAGGATTCTGGAGGGAACAGGATTTGTGCTGGGTGAGATGACAGGTTCAAGGCTGCTGGGAAGGCTGTTCACGGGGAAATACTGGCCCAAAACACCGGCAGAGAGAGTCCGAAATGACAAGACCACTGCCAGCCCCCCTGCTGGCGAGTCAGGCTTCATGCAGGGGGGACACTCTGGTGTGATTACTTATAGGGGGGTGGTCTTTAAACTGGCTGCTCTGCTATAGAATCTCAGAGTTTGCTCTCTCCCCCGTCAGGGTGAGCTCTGCCATGCACTCCCAGCCAGGCCTTTCCTGATGACTGCTTTGAAACCTGTAACCCCGCCTCCTGTCCCCATCTCTCTCCCCTGCCTTCAACTTGCCTCCTCAGCACTCGACACCGCCTATCACACGAGGCAGCTCATCTCTCTGCCCACAGCAGCCTGCCCTTCCCCTTCCAGAACACAGGCTCCATGACAGCGGGCAGAGCCAACAGGTTTGGGTTTTGCCCACGTGCTGAGTCAGAGGTCTGTGTCTCTGAGCTCTGCCATCAGCTATGCCCACGCTGGGTGCTGGACAAATCACTCTGCAGGCCGAGTGCCCACCAGTAGTTAACCCCAGCTGCGGTGGGAGTCTCTTGCTCGAGCATTTGAGAGGTCACCAGGGTGTAAATTTGGGCTCTTCTCTGGCTCACTTTGTGGCTGGTTCCTGGACGAGGACAGCACGAGTTTAGGGATACGAATCTGACGGTCTGCATTTTAGTTTCAGCTCTTTCAGTTCCTGGCTCTGCAATTTCCATGAGTCATTTCTTCAGCACAAAATGAACTTGGTGGATAAAAGAGAGCACCACAATTTCTAATTCTCTTTGGATAAGAAGATTAAGAGTAGATCCCAGAACAGGACTCCAGCCTTAAGCATCACCAGTGCAAGTTCTTGAGTAGGAGGATGTTAATATTGGTTTGAAAAACAAAAAACAAAACAACCACCATAAAACATAAGGCTGGGCAACATGCTAGATATTTTATATATAAAAACTCCTTATCCAGAAGCTGAGGAATACAAGGTTCAAAGAGGTTTAGTGATGCCCGGGGTCACACAGCGAGCCGTGGTCAGATCTGAAACTCAACTCAAGCCTATCTGATTTCAAAGACCCAGGTACTCTTTCTACTGCACCAGAGGTTTGCAACGTGGTTGTTTAGAAATCAAGGGTGAGCCAGTCTAAGTATAGATTCCAGGGCCCCGTGGCAGATGTGCTGAGTCAGCACCTACACTGGTGCCAGGGAAGGTATGCTGGGGGAATATTTCAGGAGTTCACCAAGTCCGCGACGAATCCCTGAATGCATTCTCCGCACGCCGCCTTCTGAAGAACAAGAGCCGGGCGATGACAGAGATACTTGTTCAATAATCCATCTGGAGGCAGTGCTAGAGTGCGCTGGAGGATTACTGTCTCGGCTGAAACGGCTGGTTTATTTATCTATCTCCCTGAGTGGCACACTTTTTTCCAGTGTTGCCGTTTGTAGTTTTGCCAGCACCTGGGACAGGGTCTGCCAAGCAGTTCCCACCCACCGCTTGTTTAATAAACAAGTGGTTTAGACAAGAGCTAGATAAACGTCAAACCTCCAGCATCCCCTAAAGCGACGTGGCTTCCCACTCATTCCTCCTTTGACCAAGAGACGTACCACGGTGTACACAGTATATTCCATGCCGTGCTAGACTCTTTAAGAGGGAAACGGGGTTCAGAGGTAACCTCTGCCTCCACTCTGCCCCGCATGCCGGATGGTGCCGGGTGGGAAGGGGGGAGGGTCGGTGGTGGCTCAGTAGCGCTATAGCTTTCCTGGGGCCCAGAAAGAAGGAAACACCCCAGTGCTATTGGTGACGAACAAGCAGGGGGCTCATGCTCTGGTGGACTGCAGGAGAATCAGGGTCAGTTCTAGCACTGCAAGGTCCCCAGAACACCACTAGGAGCGACTCCTGAGAGCAGCACTAGGGAAGCAGCCCTTGAGCACCATCAGATGAGACCACTCTGCCTCCCCTTTAAAAAAATGGGGAGCTGCACCTGCCTTACACATGTTAGAACCTGAGATCAATCCCTGCTACCACCAAGAAAAGAACAAAGGAGCCAAGTGGGATGGCCCCCTCCACCTGGCAATAAAAAAGGGGTTCCCTCACTTGGGGCTATGGAGGAAGAGGAGAGAACTGGCACCTGGCAACAAGGGGGCGAGGCTCCATCTGTCCTTCCACAGTGGTGTTAGAGAAAGATGAAAGAATCAGAGTCTCAGAACAGACTTCAAAAACCACTCATCATACCCAGAGCAAGTAAGATTTCAAAGTGAAAGAAAGATGATCGATACGCATCAATACTGAGATGACGGAGACGTTTGGCTTATTTGATGGAACTATTTTAAAAGTCATGCACGACTTCAACAAGCCACAAGAATGCTTGAAAGGGGAATGAAAGAGCATCTCAGAAAAGAAACAAAGACAGAAAGAGGGCTGGGGTACCAGTCTTGCATTGGGGAGCTAGGCTGGGTATCAGCACAGCCAGGAACAGGCCCCCCTGGGCACCAAAGTGGCACAAGTAGCGCAGGACTTCTGGGTATGGCACCCCCCAGCCCCCCAACAAACAAGGACAACAAAGCACTGTAGCACTGTCCTTTCATTGTTCATTGATTTGCTCGAGCAGGCCTAGTAATGTCTCCAGCGTGAGACTTGTTGTTACTGTGTTTGGCATATCGAATACATCACGGGTAGCTGGCCGGGCTCTCCGAGAAAGGCAGACGAATCGAACCTGGGTCGTCCGGGTCGGCCGTGTGCAAGGCAAACGCCCTACCCGCTGTGCTATCGCTCCAGCCCAAGGACAACAACAACAAAAAAGAATGAAAAATTTATAAAATCAAACACTGAGTAAGAAATAAGACACGCAGTAGATAGGGTCAATAGCAGAATGAAGGACAGAGAATTTATGTGAGGAATGATAAAAATTACCCAATCTGAACAACAGAGAGAAAAATCGGTTGTTAAGTCTCAGGAACCTATGGCATAAAAGAACTGAGTCGCAGAAGGAAAGAATAAAAGGCATAGTACCGAAGAAGTGCTCAAAGAAATAATGGCTAACACCCCACCCGCCGTATTTGATAACATAAAAATCTGTATTTTCAAAAGAAGTTGTGTGAACCAAGAAGAAGAAACTGTAATAATTTTATACCAATTACACCACAAGTTTCTGAAAAAAGAAAAAGAATAAAAATCATTGAAGAAGCCAGAGAAAAAGAATCTTCCATTGCAATGGAAAGCTATTTCAAGCAATAGTGAATTTCTCACCTGAAACCACAAGGCCGGAAGTAACAATTTCCAAGTGCCGAAGAAAAGAAATTGTCACACACAGAATTCTATGCTTAGCAAAATGTTTCTCAGAAATGGCGTAGAACCAAGACACTCTCCGATGATAGCAAGAGAAGCTGTTTGTTTTTTAGACCACTCTGGTTTGTGCAAGCACCGGGCTTGCTTTTGGCTCCGTGCTCAAGGCTTACCCCTGGCAGGCTCAAGGGACCGAATGAGGTGCCAGAGACGGAGCCCGCGCTGGCAGTGTGCAAGGCAGATGCCCTACCCGCTGTACCGTTTTTCCAGCCCCTGAACGCAAGAGAATTTGTTTCGGGCAAGTCTTCTCCAAAACTGGAACAGTGGGTAAAGGAGAAAGAACATAAGCGGTACACGTGTGAATCCAAATAGGTTTTCCTTGTTCTTTTGCATTTTCTAAATTGTCTTTGAAAGCTGAAGCAAGAACGAAAACACTGATGTAGCTCGAAATGTGGATAGAGGAAATATACTTAACACAATCATTAAAGTGGAGGGTAAAGAGAGAAAAGGGGAGAGTGGGTGAAAGGCTCAGTGGCTTAAAGCACTTGCCTTGCTTCGGGGGTCATGAATTTAATCCCCGGGGTTGCCTGCAGGCCTCAAACGTGGCCTGCGTAACCCATGCTTGGGACCCCCATGTCGTCATTCCCAGCCCACCGCAGCCAAGTATGTGCAAGTACTACTGCTGAAGGTGTGTGAGCCCTGGCAAGCACTGTGACTAAAGGACGTGAGCCCCAAGGGCCAGCAGGTGACCCCGGAAAAGCCCGTGGAGAGAACCAGAGTAACTCCCACAAGCACCGCAGCAGAAGGTGCTCATGCCCCGCAGTTAGTGAGCCCCAGTGACCCTGCATGTGAGGCCCTGTGGGTGCCACCACCAGATGTAGAAGCACCACATGTGTGTTACCATCAGTCACTACAACAAAAAGAAGGGAAGAGGGGAGAGGAAAAAGGAAGTCAACTCTGAAAATTTCATTAGATCCGCTAAAGACGAGTTATGTACATAGAATGTAAATACCTAGAAGACAAACGCCAAAGAGATACGCTCAGAATTATTGTAGGTTTAGGGGGCTGGAGAGAGTACAGTGGTTAAGGCACTTGCCTTCCATGCAGCTGATGGGGGTCAATCCTGGGCATCCCATATAGTCCCCTGGGCACGGCCAGGAGTGATCTCTGAGTGCAGAGTCAGGAGTTACCCCCATCTGACCCCTCACAGCACCACTGGGTGTGGCTCCAAAACAGACAGACAAAAAAAATTACTACAGATTAAAAAAAAAAATTAAACAGCATTCTAAGAAACATTCTGGGAATTCATGGGAAAGTAGGGGGCGGGGAAAGAAACAATAAAGCACAACAAATAAAAATGTTAGACGTAGGCTCTAAAACAGCAGTAATTATATTAGATGTAAAAGGCCCAAGCGAGCCAATGAAAAACAGAGAGGATTATCCATTCTCAATTGCGTCTCAGAAAATCAAGTACCTCAGAATTGGCCTAACTAAAGAGGTTAGAGATCCATACAAAAACACTACTTCAAGAAATAAAAGAGGACACCAGGAAATGGAAACACATGCCTTGCTCGTAGATTGGGAGGATTAATATCATCAAAATGGCAACACTCCCCAAATCATTGTACAGATTCAATGCAGTCCCTATAAGGACATCCATGACATTTTTCAGAGAAATAGATCAAAAACTCCTGAATTTCATATGGCGCAATATCCCCCTCCCTCGCCCCCGCATACAGCTAAAGCAATCCTTGGGAAAAAGAAGATGGGAGGTATCACTTCCCCCAACTTCAAACTTAAACAAAGCAGGAATAATTAAAGCATGATACTGGTGCCCACTTGAGCAAATCGATGAACAATGGGAGGACAGTGCTACAGTGCTACTGGAATAAAGACAGATCCTCAGATCAATGGAATAGGGCTGAATATCCTGACACACACACACACACACACACACACACCCCTTCGGGTATATGATCAGGTAATCTTTGATAAAGCAGCAAAAAAAATATGAAGTGGAACAAGGAAAGCTTCTTCAATAAGTGGTGCTGGGGAAACTGGTCAGCTACATGCAAAAAAATAAACTCAAACCTTTAATGCCATTGCACAAAAAAGAAAATAAAGACCATGCTATCAGACCTGAATCCATAAGGTACACAGAGAAAAACGTAGGCAGAACTCTCCATGACATTAAAGCTAAAGGCATTTTCGAGGATGAAGCACCACTGACCAAGCAAATGGAAGCAAAGATAAACGGTCTATACTAAATTAAGCAACTTCAGTACCTCAAAGGAAATGATGACCAGGACACAGAGACAGCCCACAGAATGGGAGAAATTATTTGCCCTACACTCATCTGACAAGGGGTTAATATAAAAAATATATAAGGCACTGGTAGTACAAGAAAAAATATTCAACCGCATCAGAAAAGGGGAGAAGAGATGAACAGAAATTTCCTCAAAGAAATACAAATGGCCAAAAGGTACACGAAAGAGTGTTCTACATCACTAATCATCAGGGAGATGCAAATCAAAACAGCAATGAGGTATCATCTCACCCACAGAGACTGGCACACATCAAAAAGAACGAGAACATCCAGTGCTGGTGAGAACGTCAACTGGTCCAGCCTTTTTGGAAAACAAGATAGACATTCCTAAAAATTCTTGGAACTGAGCTTCCATTTGATCCAGCGACGCCACATCCTGGAATATATCCCAAGGGCCTAAAAACAAAACGGAGAAAAGACATCTGCACCCCTATGCTCCTTGCAGCACTCTCCACAACAGCCCAAATCTGGAAACAACCCAAGTGTCCAAGGATAGATGAATGGATAAAGAAAGTACGGCACATATCCGCAATGGAATTAGTACACAGCTGTAAGAAAAGATAAGGTCGTGAAATTTGCTGCTACATGGAGGGACCCGGAGAGTATCATGCCGAGAATAATCTCTCTAACTTGTGGAATGTAAGGAAACACAATGGGGGAATAAGGAATACCCGAAGACAAAGAAAACAAAGAACATCAGAACTGGTATTCAGTAGGAAACATGCCACCTTGAGGGGGCTTGGGGAGAGGACGGGGAGGCAGCAAGGACTACGGTGGAGGGAAGATCATCAGGGAGGACAGGGTGCTGAAAAAGTATTATGTGTTTTATTTATTTTTTTGCTTTTTGGGTCACACCCGGCGATGCACAGGGGTTACTCCTGGCTCTGCACTCAGGAATTACTCCTGGCGGTGCTCAGGGGACCATATGGGATGCTGGGAATCGAACCCGGGTCGGCTGCGTGCCAAGACAAATGCCCTACCCACTGTGCTATCACTCCAGCCCCAACATTACGTGTTTTAAAACCCTAACAGCAACAACACATATATACGCATATGTATGTGTATGTGTATATATATATGTTACAAGTGGCCAACATGGCCGACCCGAGTTCGATTCCTCCGCCTCTCTTGGAAAGCCCGGCAAGCTACCGAGAGTAACTCGCCCGCAGGGCAGAGCCTGGCAAACTCCCCGTGATGTATTCGATATGCCAAACACAGTAACAAGTCACACAATGGAGACATTACTGGGCCTGCTCGAGCAAATCGATGAACAACGGGAGGACCATGACCGTATATCATCACTGTCATCCCGTTGTTCATTGATTTACCCGAGCAGTGTCAGTAATGTCTCCATTCCACCCAGTCCTGAGATTTTAGCAGCCTGTGTGTGTGTGTGTGTGTGTGTGTGTGTGTGTGTGTATATATATGAAGTGTCCATCTTAGAGGCAGACTGGTGGGTGAGAGATAAATGGGGGTGGAGAATTGGTGGAGGGAAGTGGGCATTGGTGAAAGGATTGGTGTAGAAGCAATGTATGCCTGAAACCCATTATTAATTACTTTGTAATTTCACAGTGACAAAACAAAAACAAACAAACAGACAGAGAGGATTAAAAACTATGTCACAGTGGATTAAAAACTATGAGCTGGGTGGGAAGAGAGTTTGCTCAAAGGGTGAGTGGGTACATATGGGAGGCCTGCATGGACCCCAGCACCACATGGTTCCCTGAGCATGCCAGAACAGTCCCTGTAGCCCCTGAGAACGGCTGAGTATGGAACAAAGACAAAACCAAACAAGCACAGCATAACCTGGCAAGCATCGCAACTAAGAAAGCTTGCAAACCAGGGCCTGAAAGATGATACAGCAGGTAGCGTGCTTGCCTTTGCTCCTGGCAGACCCAGATTTGATCCCCAAGACCCCAAGCACCACCAGGAGTGACTGATCTCTGAGCACAGAGCCAGGAGTAAGCCCTAAGCACAGCTGAGGGTGGACACAAACAAACAAACAAACAAACAAACAGTATGTAAACTCCATGACCAAGTGTGAACAAGTCCACCAAATGTGTGCATCGCAGCAACAAAGGAAGGGGGAAAAAATAAAATAAAATGATGCAGTATTTGACGCAACCTACTCACATCCCCTGAACACTTTAAATCCTGATTACAGGTATTGTTAATTAGCTTATTTTGCACACACAGATACAACGTAAACATGAAAATTAATGCCCTGCACTGTTTACGGAATGAGGAAAAAAAGCCTGTACAGCTTCATTACAAATGCAACCATTGCAGGCTAATTGCATTCCCGGATGTGGACGGTATGGTGGCCAATACCATAATTTTTTTCCATGTCCAAAGACAGATGCCTGGATGGACCATAGCGTGAGAAATAAACTTAAACAAATGTAGAGAATTGGAATCAAACTAGAAATTACATAAGACAACAGGAAAAAATCTCCAATCACCTGAAAACTATTGCTGTATTAATACAATATAAATGCTATTTAAATAACTTTGCTCTGTATGGCTTAGTAAACACAAAGCTTACAGAGGCAAAATGACCCAGAAACAAACAGCCTAAAGTAGTTATGCATCCAAGAACATGGACTGTTTGCCTAGAACAGTGCTTCAGACATAGATGTTCCAAAACATCTATGTTTTGGATCTTTTATCTCTCCTAAATGATAGAACCACTGATTCAAGAGTGAAGAATTTGGGATCAGATATCCAATGATCTCAACTGAGTTCCTGGCTCTAGTATTTCTTTCTTTCTTCTTTTTTTTTTGGTAGGAGTAAAAGGCCCTCCCATTGATCATCGATTTGCTTGAGCGGGCCCAGTAACGTCTCCATTGGAGACTTTGTTGTTATTGTGTCTGGCATATCGAATACATCACGGGGAGCTTGCCAGGCCCTGCCCTGCGGGCGAGATACTCTCGGTAGCTTGCCGGGCTCTCCGGGAGGGGCGGAGGAATCGAACTCGGGTCGGCCGTGTTGGCTGCGTCAAGGCAAACGCCCTACCGCTGTGCTATTTGTAGGAGTACTGCTATTTATTCAGCCACTGGTTAGCTGATTGAATTTGGCATGAACTCCACTCTAGTATTTCTTATACCCTAGTGACCTTGAATAGGCTATCAGTCAACTTTTGTTCCTTCATCTATCAGATGGGGGTAATAATCCCATTCCATAGTATTGATGTAATGAGCTTAATAAAGTGGCTTGGTATAAGAGTATTTAGTATAGGGACAGTGAGTACAGTGGGTAGGGCACATGCTTTGCACGTAGCCAGGCATGGTCTGATCCCCTAAGCCCCATCAAGAGTAATTCCTGAGTACAGTTAGGAGTAAACCCTGAGCATCACAGGGTGTGAGCCACCCTCTACGACGGCCCCTCCACCCCCCCAAAAAAACACAGGTTTCATCTCTCAAACAGCATATAATCAATATAATCAATCCAGGATTATATGAGCACTACCAGGAGTGATTCCTGAGCACAGACCCAAACAGTAAACCCTGAGCACCACGAGGTTGTGGTCCACCCAATCCTCCCTTCCCCCAAAGGGTTAAGTATGAAAGTGTTAAGCATCACTTAGCAATAGAGTTAAATTCTGAACATGTCAGGCAATTTTGTTGCGGTTTAAACATCAATGAATACATTTACACAAATCTTGACGGCAAAGCTCCCTCCAGGGAGAGGGGACATGCAGAGACCACTGTCACATGCACAGCTTGTCTCCAAGTGAACTGTCATTATGTGGGGGCACAAGCATAAATGACAGTGCCACAAAAGAAAGGCTGAGATTTGGACCGAAGAATCCTAGGTTACAATTATCACTAGATAAGCACTGCAATATCGGGCTGTTCACTTTGTTTATATACTAATTCCCTCAAGCGGCAATGAATCAGCTGCTGCCGAAGAGATGATGTCAAGATGCAGTTCCTGCCTCCAGTCTGTGATCCCAGTCTCAATTTCCTCCTCTCACAAGCGGGAAATGTACGAATCCCCATCTCAGAGGTTTGTTATGGGATTAAATGCATTACTGGACAGGTTCAGGGGCCTGTCCACTGCTCCCTATGGTAGAGATGATTCTAGTCTGGGAGGTGGGGTGGGGGGAACAGCTAAGCAAAGAACAAGAGTGGTCTAAGCAAAACCCGGAATCCACTAGAATTATTTGTTGTAAGCCCAGCAGTGCTCAGGGCTTACTCCTGATCGCTCTGAAGGCCACAGATCAAACCTAGGGCAGCATGTACATGGCAAGTGCCCGACCGCTGTACTATCCGGCCCCCTTGTGTATTTCTTAACTGTCACCTGCCTGTTAAGGCAAAAAGTAGATTTTTCCTAATCCACTTTCGGGCCAGCAAGCCAACACTGAGGAAGTCGAACAACGATCAGAAAATTTTTACTTCCGTGTCTATAATTCCCTATTGCCCCCATGGGAATTAGGGAAAATTTTCTTTGATTTGATAACGCGAACGCAAAGCCTTTTTTAAAAATACAGGACAAAGGCTTAGGGTTCCAACTACTGTTTCTTTCTGGTTTGGGGGCCACACCCGGCGGTGCTCAGGGTGTGAGCTCTTGGCTCTGAGCTCAGGGATCATTCCGGGCGGGCTCCGGGGGGCCATCGGTGGTGCCGGGGATGGAACTCGGGTCCGCCTCGTGCAAGGCAGGCGCCCCACCTCCTGCAGCAACGCTCCGGGCCCTCGACTAGCGTTTCTCAAAGCGGGTCCATCCGTGGGTGCGCCAGGAAGGTGGCCCCTCCCCGCCTCCTCCCCGGCCCCAAACTGGGACAAAGTCAGCTGGAAGCCAGGAGGGCACTGGGCAGCAGAAACTCTCGGGAGGACGCAACTCGGGGAGGGGGGCTTCAACTTTGGACAGAGGCAAGGCGGAGATGGGCACGTGGGTGGGTGCCCGCCGGGGGGTCGGCCGCAGGACTGGGCTTCCACGGAGGTCAAGTGCGGCCCCGAGCCCGCGGGGTGCGGGGGGACGTGCCGCCCCCACGGCTCGGCCTCCGTGAACGCCCCCGCATCCCCCGGGCAGGGGGCTCCACGAGGCTGCGCTCCCTCGGGCTCCCGCCACTCTTCCCTTACCTCGTCTTCCAGTCTTTCCCTCACTCTCCCGCCTCTTCCAGCCCGCCGGAAGTGACGCACTCCCCGGCGCGCCGCGCAGCGCCAGAAAGGTTCCGCGGCGGCGGGAGAAAGGGCGCGCGGCGCGCACTGCGCAGGCGCGCGGGCGCGAGCGGTCAAAGCGGCTTCCGGAGGCCGCCGCGCCGCGCCGCGCTCCCTTCGCGGCCCGTCGCGCCCGACGCGTCCCTCCGAGCCGCGCTCCGGGCGGCCGGCCCCTGCCGACGGCGGCTCCCCCCGCGCCCCCGCCGCGCCGGCGCCGAGCGACGCGGGCCCGTGCCCTTTGACCTCGCTCGGCGGCGGGGTGAGAGGTCGGTGGCCATCTTGTGGCGGCGGCGGCGGCGGCGGCGGCGCGGCGGCGCGGCGGGCGGGCGGCTGTTACTGCGGAGACCCGTCGGCGCTCGGACCGGCCGCCCGGGGCCCTGCGGCGCCCGCCCGCGCCGCCACCATGTCCTCCTTCTCCGAGTCGGCGCTGGAGAAGAAGCTCTCGGAGCTGAGCAACTCGCAGCAGAGCGTGCAGACGCTGTCCCTGTGGCTCATCCACCACCGCAAGCACGCGGGGCCCATCGTCTCCGTGTGGCACCGCGAGCTCCGCAAAGGTACCTGGGCCTGGGCCGCGGCCGCGGACCCCTTCCCCCCCTCCCCCACCCGCCCCGCACCCCGCACCCCGCGCCGGCGGCCCCAGCCTGGCCTCGCAGGCCCGCCCTCCTGTTTCCTTGCTGGGGTTTGGAGTCTGGGCGCCCGCCCCTCCTTGCTCGTGGAGGGAAACTGAGGCGCGGGAAGGCTCAAGGCCCCGCTGGACTCAGGTTGCAGCGGCCCGAGGCCCGGCTGGACCCAGGTTGCAGCGGCCCGAGGCCCCGCTGGAGCCAGGTTGCAGCGGCCCGAGGCCCGGCTGGAGCCAGGTTGCAGCGGCCCGAGGCCCGGCTGGAGCCAGGTTGCAGCGGCCCGAGGCTCGGCTGGACCCAGGTTGCAGCGGCCCGAGGCCCCGCTGGACCCAGGTTGCAGCGGCCCGAGGCCCGGCTGGACCCAGGTTGCAGCGTCCTGCACGCAGGGCCGCTCGCCTGCCCCCTGTTCTCCCAGCCGGTGCCCCCTGAGACCCTGAGTGCCCCTTTCGGGTTATCTGGGGAGCCCCCGGCGCCCTGGGTGGCGGAGGGAGCTGGGCCCTGCGTGTCCCCGTACGTGTCGGGGGGAGCCTGGGCCTGCCGCATCCAAGCCCGCGCGGTGGTGCCTGGCGGATTCCGCTTCCCGCTCTGCCTGATGCCTGCTGGGTGCAACCCGGACGGAGGTAGCGCTTCACAGATCGGCTCTCACCCGGAGCGCTCAGATCAGCAGCGATAAGTGGTTAACCTTCCAGCCCCGAGAAGTGGAAACGGTTAATTGCTCTGACCTCCAGGCTCTTCCCATGCAACTCACCTGGCCTGTAGACCCGCTGCTCCCTACTCCGGGGGGGGGGGGGGGGCATCTGCCAGGCCTGGGGGTGAGCGTTTAGAGAACTTCAGAGGCTAGCTGCTGAGACTTGCAGGCCGCTTTTGCCATTTATTGATGCCAGCGGTTTAATGCTGCTGTCTCTCGGTTTCCTTATCTAGAAGACAGATGATGGTCCCTGCCCTTTACTATGCACGGAGGAGGAACGTGGCAGGCGTTCTACTAATACCTTTGGTGATCCTGGCATTTTCATTTAACTCTCAGACCTGTGTAGTAGGGACTTTGCAGGGAAGAAAATAGGGGACTCAAAGATCCCCTCTCAGGGAAGAGTAAAGAGGATTAAGCCCGAGGAACAGCTCCACTGGTGTCTGCTCAGTGCTGACATTCAGTGATAGATAAACCACAGGTGGAACTGTCAGGGACAGTGTGAGGGAGTGCCTGCAAGTAGTGCACAGTCTGATGGCAGACACCTGAGTCCCAGGAGCAGCAGGAGGCAGGGCCGTGGCCCTTGGGACTGTTGGGGACAGCCTGCATGGCTCAGAGGGGAGGACCGGAAGTGACTCTGCGCTCTCTCCCCTGTGTGATGGCACTGTCCCGTTGGTTTAGAGATGAGGTATGGGAAGTGGCAGCGGTATCTCAGTTCTCAGAACTGATGTGGCACAGACTACAGTCTGGCAGACACCAGAGCCCTGTACTCTAGCTTCTTAAACTCTGGGTCATGACTGTATAGTCAAGGAACTGAGTTTCGGTGTTAAACAGAACATGCGCCAGCTGTGGAAGGTTTCCAAATGCATGCTCCAGCCAGTGTTGCCTTTCTGGGGAGGAAGAGGGTGGCCGGAGAAAGGTGAAGGAGGCACCCACTTCTAGCAGAGGCCCCCCCCCCCCCGCCCCGTGCTGCAGGTTAGTGCTCGGGGACCGCTGCTCTCTGCTGCACTCCTTCCAGTACAGCGTTAATTTTATTGTTTTATCCACTGGTTTGTGTCTTACGGGAGAAACTAGGCCTTCTTCGTTTGTTTAATGCCAATAGCATGGTGCCTGCATCACAGTTAAAAATCAGGAATTAAACTGTGGCACTATTTTCATGGCCCAAACAGCAAGGTCTGATGCAACTTTTTTCCTGGAGGGTGCGGGGGAATGGCCACATATGGCAACACTCAGGGTTTACTCCTGGCCCTGTGCTCAGGGCTCATTCTTGGCAGGGCTCAGAGAACCCTGTGTGATGCCGGGGATTGAACTTGGGTCGGCTATGCAAAGCGGGCACCCTCCCCACTGTACTATCCCTCTGGCCCCCGTATTGTGATGATTGAAATGTTTTATATTTGCAGCTTGCTCTTCAAGCTCGTGTTCTCCCTCGAATCTCACTTGCTTGTCTTAAGTTTCTTTACTTGCTTATTTCCACTTTGGAGAAGCCTGTGTTCGCTCTTGAAAACATATTTCCCCTCTTTCTCTCCTCTCACATCTTTCTAAGTAAGTTTCATTCAGTTAAAAGTTTTATATTTGCCCAACAGGGTAACCACTTGCAGTGAGCACTTGAAATGTGTGAGTACGGGACCAAAGTTTTTTAAAGTTTTAAATACGTGCAGTTTGAAAATTTAGTTCTCAAGGTGTGCTCACCACGATCAGTAAGTATTAGAACACTTATTGATCCATAGATACTGAGTAGCACCTGCTGCACGGGGCTCTGTACACCTGGAGGATGCACTTATAGGCACCAGGCACTTCCACACATCCTCTTTCATGATGGAAAACAGCCTCATGCTAGCTGGAAACAAAGTGTGCCCTAATGTTGACTAGCCCTCCAGTTCTGGAACCACCCAGAGTTTGAAAATGGGCATTACTAGATTACTTAATGCTCAAGTAATTTCTGTGTTCACAGACATCTAAATTGAATTGCTCTCAAAATAGTTACTTGTCTTGATGAAATGTTTTTCTGTGCCTTCCATTTTTGCAAAATAATTTATTTCTGAGTCCAGAGCAGGTGGAATGCCTCCTTTTTCTGGAAAAGTTGTGGTAGAAAATGTACTTGGGTGAACCTTTTTAGAAGTGTTCTTAAGCTTGGCCTGAATGCATATAGACAGGTCTCTTTTCAAAGTTACTTTTTAGTATGTCCAATACCAGTTAAACAGGTGAACAGTTTTTGTCAGCACCTTACTTGTTTTCCTCAATAATTGTTTCTGCCAGTTTAGAATGGGTCTGAGCAGAGGGCTCAGGAACCTGTTTTGTCATATTTGACATCTGAACAAATGAGCTGCCCTGGAGGGTGTGTGTGGTATCTGTTGTGACTACGGCCTCTTTGCACAGATGTCTGTGTTAACTATACAGGAGGCTGGCTGTGAGACCCCCTTTACTAATTTTGAAAATGATGAAAATCAGTCGTCACTGTAGATAGCGAAACCATGTCTTAGCTATCTTAACTATCACATTGTAATGCTGAAAAAAATCAGTTCTTGAATGTCCAAATTGACATCTTTCAGTTTGGATACTGGTTTGAAAACGTAAAGCATAGGAATTTATGAAAGTTCATGTAGATCTGTTTTGTTGAAGTTTGTGTTACTCTTGCCTATGCATGCTTGGTCACATGGGCTTTTTCATTTTCCTTTCTGCAGCATATCTGAACAAGTTTTTTTTTTTTTGCTTTTTGGGTCACACCAGTGAAGCACAGGGGTTACTTCCTGGCTTTGAACTCAGGAATTACTCCTGGTGGTGCTCAGGGGATCATATGGGATGCTGGGAATCGAACCCGGGTCGGCCGCATGCAAGGCAAATGCCCTACCCGCTGTACTATCACTCCAGCCCCTCTGAACAAGGTTTTTTTCCTCTATTTTTTTGGGTGTTGCCAGGGATGGAGCCAAGAGCCTCACTCATGCGGGGCAGGTGTTCACCAGTGAGGGATGAGTCACGCTTGGGCCCTCAGGCAAAAGCCTGGGCCGGGAGGTAGCACAGGCCTTACCCACTGGCCTCTCATGCCCTGACCCCGGCTCACCTGTGGTTGCCCTGGTCCTGCCCAGAGCTGTCCTGAGCACAGCTGAGCACTGAGTGCACCAGGGGTCGCCTCTACCCTCCAAACAAAGCCTTTACTATAATGTTACCTCAGAAGCCAGGGGATACTGTGATATTGTGATTTATTAACACTTGTTCTACTTTCAGTAATAGTTGAAACAGGTAAAAGAGAGCCCTATGGTTTTGATACTTGTATCACTTGGCCAGCTACACTGCTTGTTACCTGCTCGTTAAAGACAATCTTGGATATTCATATTTGATTTTATGGGCTCTTTAAGTCAATTTAAACTAATGTGCTTTTTTAAAACACTATGTTAAAACTTGGGTTATTCTCCTGTCTCTGCATTTTAAAATGTCAGATCTTAGACCTGCTGTGTCCCAGGTGTGTACGTGCTGTGTTCATTTTATAAGGAACAGCCCCAGAGTTTGAGACAGCAAGTGCCAGTTACTCAGATGTGTAAAGGGCAACTCGAATCTTGGCTTGAGTTTTCCAAATACTTTAGTATTGGAGAAAACAGTGTTTTGATCTATTTGATTATGTTCTTATTTGTTTCTTCTGAAGCAAAACTGGGACCAAAGATGCTAGTGATATAGTTCTGTGATTGAGAAGTTATGTGCCTAGAAGTCTGGGAAATTCAGTAATACTTCCCCAAGCAGCTGTAACTCAAACATTCTGTGAGGTTTTTATGGATTAATATATGATGCCATATAGAGTAATAGGAAATACCATATTTAATATTATAAGAGAGAAGAATTACGGGTTTTGTGGGAGCCATAATTTTGCATAAGCAGATTTCAGACACTGTGAACTTGGAGTAATAATGTAGCACTTGTCTGTGTTTGTATTTCCTGCACATTCAGTTGGTGTTTCTCAGAGTTGGTAGGTCTGGCTGGTGTCGAGTGCTGCCTCATCTAGTAGCCTCCATTCCATGGGGGATGAGGGGGGAGATTCTTAAGGAAGGTAGCTTCCCGGGGAGCGCTCAGTGATTTTTCTCTGAAAGGGCGTGGTAGGCCAAATCAGCCTGGGAACCTGGATCCAGAGGGTGCTCTGGACTGTAGAGTTGGTCATGCATGGCCATTGAAGTGTTCAGGAAGGAAATTTCAGTTTAGGAGTGTAAATTAGAAGAATATTTTAAATGGAAATGTAACTCATTCTGTAGAATTATCATTCTGATAATTAACAGAGTTGGAAATAATCAACTTTGCAATTTAAATAAGTGAAAACCTTAACATGTCTTGAATTTGTATTGCTTGTCCTGAAGGAAAATTTTTGGGAAACGTCTTTATTTTTGCTGTCAGCTAACTATCAAATATCACAAATAAAAATGGTTCAGTCTTGTTTGAGGTTCCCCCCGAAATTGTATTCTCAACCCTGTTCAGAGATCGTGAGGCATTTATTAAATAGGTTTTTCAAACACATATCACCCTTTACCTCAAGTACATTATGCTTATTTTAATGTTCTTCAGGAGTGATTTTCAGGGCAAAAGAATTATGGATTGAGAATTTCTTTGGTGTTAAGTTAAATCATCTTTTTTTTTTTTCCCCAGCCAAATCAAATAGAAAGCTTACTTTTCTGTACTTAGCGAATGATGTCATCCAAAACAGTAAAAGGAAAGGACCTGAATTCACTAGAGAATTTGAGTCAGTCCTTGTGGATGCTTTTTCTCATGTTGCCAGGTATGTTTTCTGTTTTGTTTTGTTTTTTTTTTTAAAATTGTTTTAAATGCATTGACTTTTCATTCTTTACCTTTTCTGTGGTAGCTTTTGTAAGTTGACAACTGTACTTTACAAAGATGTGCTTTGTGAGGTATTACGGAGGCCAAATTATGGTTTTATGTTTTGCTGGTTCTAAGAACTCTCAGTCACGTAAACATTTTGTTGTATTAAAAGGATGGGGGGGGCACAAGCATGGAGAGAGAGTGCAGCGGGTAAGGCGCGTGTCTTGTCTGAGTCGGACCCGGGTTTGATCCCCGTACCACATTCGGTCCCTGAGCCCCGCCAGGAGTGAACCAATAGTGCAGAGCCAAGAGTTAGCCCTGAGCACCACCAGATGTGGCCCCCAAACAAAAACGACAAAAAAAAGAATTTGGTCTAGCACTTGAACTACATTCTTTTCTTCTACGTGTATTAAATTATTGACTGTTTTGAATGTGATATTTTGAGTCATCTTAACAGCTTATTGTCAATAAACAAATCTAGGTATTACAAGGGGACCACAAAGTAACGAAGCTAAATAGCAATAAATTGGTTGCTTTGCATTTATTTTTGCTTATTTCCTTGTGAATGTCTAGGTATCTAATTTGCTAAAAATAGTAGCCATTATTGTAGCTGCAAAGATAGCAGTTATTAGTGTGCAAAGTAGGTATTTGCTCTGGTTCTATGAGATTGCGTCTCTCCCGCTGTTGTGTTTTGTGTCAGAGAAGACGGGAGCATAGAGCACACGTACAACTAACAACACAGGCACTGAACATGTGATTAAAAGGTTTATAGTTTCTGTTAAGAACAGACTGCTCTTCTGTCGATGGAAGTTTGTGGTCCAGGAAAAGGGGAGAAGACATTTTCTTTTAAAATGACATTACTAAACAAACATAAAATTCGTGCAGAGGGAAATTGAGAGGGAAAAGAAGGTGAGCATATCAAAAACTGCTCTAGGGTCTCATGTGTCAGTCACAGGCCTTCAGTGTGAAAATAACCCCATTATTCCGTGAGAAATTAGGAAAGCTAGAAAAAAAGGAAACACAAAAGAAATAGAAATGACTTATTTTTTCTTAGAGAAAAACTATGGGGAAAAGCTTTCCATAGCTTCTGATGAGCGTGAACACTGAAGAAGCTGAATGTGTTAGTAACTTGGTTGACCTGGACTCGATCCCTGGCATCCCCTCTGGTCCCCCGAATCCCATCAGGAGGGCAGCGCCAGTAGTAAGTCCTGAGCACTGCTGTGTGTGACCCAGAAATCAAACTAAATCAAAATAGTTCCATAACTACCTGAGATTGGGTATTTTTTCGTTTTGAGATTTAGTTCACTATTTCTTAAACCTTGGCTGTAGTTCAGCCTCCAAATGGAGTGAACGTAAATGTATTACTCAGCTATTCAACGTAAGTTTTTGAATTGGTTAAAATGTCTATCCCGTTCCAGTTGTTGTGAGGCTGTGTGTATGTGGGGGGTGGGGGGGTGGCAGCGTTGATAACAACAACAAACCCAGCAGCATGCTTGAGTTACTTTCACAATGCCAAATCCACGGCCTTTAATACAGTAACGTCCAAACTCTTGAAAGAAAGGACCAATTATTTTTGTCCTTTGCTCTTTCCAGACACCTGGTAAAGCATGACTGGGTTTTCTCTGGAGGGAATCCCATCTGCATAGCCTCTGTGTGTGGTGTGGAAGGCGTGGGAGCAGGGTGGTCTGCCCTGACACAGCAGGGGTCCAGAAAATGTTGAATGAGTTCTTTAACTTAGCACACGGGAAATAGACTGAAATAATTTTCAGTACTGTGAGTCCACTTAAAAATTGATTAGTAATCTTTTGCTGTTCCCAAACCTGAAGAAGATAATTAGAAAGGGGCAGAAGAAAAGAGCTGGACCATGCCAGAATTTAAATTTTCTTTCTTTCTAGGTACGATCTTAAGACCTCTAGGGGAATATAAAAACAGTTAGGTTCTGACCTCCTTGGGCGTAAAATAAACCTGGTGCTTCTTAAAAATAACAGTCCAAATATCATTCTTTCTGCGTTCTTTTCTTTCTTTGTTATTTTGGTTGGTACCAGGGATCAAACCCAGGGCCTCACATGGAAGGCAGGTGCTCTACCCCTGAACTCTGTCTTTCAACCTTTGTATATTCTGTTTAGAACCCTCCTGTTCCTGTTTCCCAGCTCCACCCCAGTCCAGCCTCTTCATTCTGTCCAGCCCCTCTTATTTGTAATCAGTGCTTTCTGTATGGTTTTACTGTGGTCAGTTGATGAGGTAGGATATTTCACCCGAATCCATTAGGAATATCTTTGTAATTTCCTACCTCTTCCCTCACTCTCTAGCCCAAAACAAACCAGGCCTTTCACATAAAGAAAGATGCTTGGGTCATAAATCAGATTGAATTTGAATAACAATTTATCAGTCTTGGGACGGATTTTTGAGACACATGCCTTCTTTCGTTTCCTACTCAGTCTGGAGGTGTGTGCATTTCCTTTCTCACACACAGTCTCTAGGTGCTCTCTATACTGCTGTATACCAGATACGGGCAGGAGGAGAACTGCACACATCAGGCTAGGACAAAGAAATACACAGAAACGGCCAAGATCCCATCAAGTGGCGATCGTATGGACATAATGAAATAGAATGCCATTTCCGAGTGGGGTCCCTTGTGCTTAAGGCAGACCTCACTATGGAAATCATGCCAAGTTGGGAAGTGCTGTTAAGCTTACGTAGAGATCTTGACCCCTGGGGCCGGAGTGATAGTACAGTGGGTGGGGGACTTGACTTGCATGCAGCCGGCCTGAGTTCATCCCCAGCACCCCGAATGGGCGCTTGAGCCGGGAGTAACCCTTACGTGCCGCTTAGCTCCTTACACCAAAAAAGTGGGGGTGAGGGGGGAGCGCGGGGAGAAAGAGCTCGACATCTTTGGAGCAATGAAGACTAATGTGGTCTGAACACAGTGAGTGCAGTTCAGAGCATAGAGCAGAGATCATGGAGGTAGATCAGTGCCCATCCTGTCTTCCCTTTGAGTCTCGGAAGAGAGGATTTTGTTCTTCTAGGGTTCCTAAGAAGCTTTTGAGCAGGGAAATGATAGATTCTAATTCATGGTGTAAGGACTGCACATAAAGGGCAAGGGAGGGGCCGGCCCATGGGTCCAGCAAGTTTTATTTTGTTCTAGGAGGGGCATTAATAGCTTTTATTGACTGCTTGTACTTAGTGTGTGGATTGGTGTGTTCGTACACACAAGCCATTAGTACAACTCATAGAATTTGTAGGGATTTAGTGGGTGCTGGTGTTAGGGCGAAAGCGAACTGAAAGATCATTTTCTAGGTGCTTTCTTTTTTTATGAGGATTGAGGAAAAGATACAGTAGAGGAACTCAAAAGTTTTGTTCTGGTCATACTAAGTTTGAGATGGCTAGTAGAGTTTGAGGTACCAGATGGTGATACTTATGTATTCTGCCTCAGTTTCCCAAGTCCGTCGTCAGGTTTGGTGACATGGTAGCAGGGCTCTGCGAACTCAGTGAACAGTCGCCCTCACTGCTTTGAGTGCCCCCATTTGTTTATTTTTATTATTTTTTAAATTGATACACAGTGGGATTCACAGTTCCAAAGTTGTCCATGATTGGGTTTCAGTCATGTAATGTTGTAGCACCCGTCACTTCCTACCAGTGTAGTGTCCCCAGGTTCCGTCACGCCTGCCTTTCTCCCTCTCCTTCTCCCTTCCTCTCTCTCCCCTCCCCTCCCTCTCTCCCTTTCTCCCTCCCTCTCTTTTTCCTTTTGGGTGTTATGGTTTGCAGTACAGAAAATGAAAGGTTCTCAGATATATCCCTTTACCTATTTTCAACACCCAGTTCCTTTCCAAAATGATCGTTTCCAACTATTATAGTCATGTTGGTCCCTTCTCTATTCTAACTGCCTTTTCCCCTCACGCTCTTGGCAAGCTTCCAACCATCGACCAGACCTCCTGACCTTGGATATTAGTCTCATACTATATATATATGTACACACATATGTACACATATGTAATATCCTACAAATTAATGCAGTCATTCTATATCTGTCCCTCTCCTTCTGGCTCATTTCACTCAGCATGATACTCTTCATGTCCATCCATTTATAAGCAAATTTCATGACTTCATCCTTCCTAAAGGCTGCGTAGTATTCCACTGTGTAGCTGTACCATAATTTCTTTCTCCATTATCTGTTCTTGGGCACTCCGGTTGTTTCCGGATTCTGGCTATTGTGAATAACACTGCAGTGAACTTAGAAGTATAGTTGGCATTTCTGTTGTGTTTTGGACCTTCCGGAAGTGGTATTGCTGAGTTAAGTGGGAGCTTAATTTTTAATTTTTTTCTTTTTGCGGAATTCCATATTGTTTTCCAAAAAGGCTGGGCCAGTCAGTATTCCCTTTGTTGAAGGGTGAGTCCCTTTCTCCCCACATCCACATCAGCACTGGTTGCTCTTATTCTTCTGGATATGTGCCAGTCTTTGTGGTGTGAGATGATATCTTATTGTTGTTTGATTTGCATCTCACTGAAGATTAGTAATGTAGAGCATTTTTTCACGTGTCTTTCGGCCATCTGAATTTCTTCTTTGAGGAAGTTTCTGTTCATTTCCTCTCCCTATTTTTTGGTGGGATTGGGTATTTTTTTCTCATAAAGTTCTACCAGAGTCTTATATAACTTTGATATTAACTCTTTATCATATGGGTAAGTGCCCCCCATTATTACATTAGGAGAGGAGCAAACTCGGCAAAGCAAAGATGCACAGGATGATCCCAGAGACTAGCCGGCCTGGAGTTCGCAGCGTGCAGTCACTGGTGTCACGCACGATGGCTTTAATTCACCCGGCATTGAATTCACTAGAGACCAGGGCTTTTATTGGGGTTGGTCACATAGACGCCCTGTACCACAGTTCCAGAAAAAGTGTATGTTCAGCATAGGCCGTGCTGTTGGCTCAGTGTAGGCGCAGCGAAAGCCACCCTGATCGTTAGGAGGTGTGGAACATTCCTGAAATGCAAGTTCTCCCCAGCCCATGGTGGCGAGCCTGCTGAGCGGCCTGTCTGTGGGTGGTTATCGTAGAGTTGCTGCTTCACTCTTTCTGCCAAATTGCCGAGGGATGTTGCTGCCGCAGCTTCTCCTGAACGGAAATGCTGCCGGAGATGCTGCACCCGCTCGGAATCCCTGCCTTAAAGACCTGCGGGGTCACAGAAGGGCGTCCAAACTGCAGCTGCAGAGGAGGGAGAGCCCCGAGCTAGGTTGGCAGGGTGCCCCATGTAGCTGACACTGCAGTAGCTGTCCTGTCTGTGTATAATGCTCACTTTGTCTTGGATCAGATCTGTAGTGGTTGGCTGTTGGGGTCCAGCGGGGAGAGGGGCCTCCCAAGTGTTCAGGAGTCTCGGGCTACCCTAGCTGGTTCAGCGCAAGGGCCTGTGGCAGCATCGTTGCTTGGGCCTTGTGGTGCTGGGGATCTGAGCAGTGCTGGGGCCTCATGGTTTTTTTGATTTTAGTTTTGGGGCCACACCGGGTGATGCTCAGGGGTCACTGTCTCTCCGGGCCTGGGTTTTTTAATTAGCATGAGGTTAAGTATACAGTAGTTTAACACATAGCAGTTATCACCTTCCAGTTATTTCATTTGTGCATTAGTGGTAAAGTTTTTTGCCTTTTTTAAAAGAGGTTTCTCAGTTTAGAGTGGAGAGTTTAGTTTGTGGCCTGAAAAAACAGCTTTTTTTTTTTTTGCTTCAGTTGCTCAGGTGATTTCTAGTTTATTGGAGCTCCTTCTATCAAAACCTCATCAGTTAATATTCTTGACGGTTTTATCTGTAACATCGAAACAAACCTTGGTTCACTACAGTGCTCAAAGAAGGCGCCTGTCTTCTTTCCTCGTCAGCAGTGAGCAGAGTCTCCTGTTGGGCTTCAGCCTTTAGTGGTGAGAGCCTTCTTAAAAGGCTTCTGGTGCCTGAGAAGCTAGTGCAGGAGTCCAGGCGCTCCCCTCCTCACCTTGAAGGTGCCTGTCACCGGGGCCTGGGTGCGAGGCCCTGGCACCACATGATCTCCTTGGCACGGCCAGAGCTCGCTTCAGAGCACAGCGTCAAGAGCAGTGGAGCATCACAGGGTCATGTCTCCCCTCCCCCCAATTAACGCAAAACTAGGGATTATAGAGATAGTTCGTACAGTGTGTAAGGCGCTTGCCATGCACGCTGCTCACCCGCATTTGGTCCCCGACACCCCGTGTGTTCCCCACAAGCCTGCCAGGAGTGATCTCTGAGCGCTGCTGGGTGTGGCTCAAAACCAAAAGACCATAAAATGGAAAACTAGAAATGGCTTTTGGTAGTAACTTAGGCTTAAGCATTAGTGTCCACCATAAAGGAATGTTGGTCTTCTCAAAGTCAGCTTGCACCCTGATCCCCCAGTCCAGCAAGCAAGGTGGAGGGGTGGCAGCCTCTTCCCTCCCTTAGCTGAGGTAGGACTTAGTTCCCACAACTGGCCTCTGCGTTAGAAAAATTTCAGAGAGTAGGTTTTATGGTAAAAGTACCAACAGGTTAATTGATTTGATCAGTTTTATTGGTTTTACTAATTACAGGGGCTTTGTTATTATTTGTTTTAAAGCTATGCATTTGCTCTCATCAGGGAATTGCCAGTTCTTTCAGGAGTAAGGTCGTTAAGAGGTCATTCATATCCTCCAGTTGATTCCACTCTATTCCTCCACATTCTTTTCTTACTGCCAGATACTTGCCATCTTTTCGGACCGGCTGACATGCAGCTCCTTCCTCTTCCCCTTACTCTATTTCTGAGGTGCCGTTCAGAGCAGTGATGGGTAAGCAGAGGCATCTGCCTGAGAAGGAGAAGTCGAGTAGAATTACACATGGTAGAGTTGAACAGAACGTGAAGGCCAGAGAGGGTCTGGGAAGGAGGCAGACGGCTGCTGGGTCAAACCCTAGAGGCCAGCACTTGGGCTGAGTTCTTTACATTCTAAATACGGGCTCCTTTGACACCAGTGAGGTCCATGTTAGAAGGAGAGTGCTTAGTTGATGACTGGAAAGAACGACTGACGCAGGAAGACTGTTGTTGAAAGCTGATTGTCTCACCTACGAAACCTGAGGTTACGATCAGCTTTTACTGAGTTTCCTCTAGGATTGACAGCTGTGGAGAAGATGAGGTGACAAATTGAAATGACATTCAAATGGAAAGATTGTAAACCTGTAGATTTATCCAAAGAGAAGTTACATGGAGAAAATTTAAGTAGCTGTTGGGGTATATTTTATTGATTTTTGGCTTTCTGTGTCACACCTGGTGATGCTCAGGGGTTGCTCCTGGCACTGCGCTCAGACATTACTCTTGGCAGTTCTCAGGGGACCATATGGGGATTGAACCTGGGACAGCCACGTGCAAGGCAAACACCTACCTGCTGTACCATCAATCTGGCCCCAATTTTATTTTATTTGTATCTTTCTTTTTCTTTTGTTTATTAGTTTAGGGGGAGGCTTTGGGTTTGAGGTCCATGTAGTGAGACTCGAACCCAGGCACTTGCCTGCAAAATCATGGGTATTAGCCCTTTGCGCTACCTCCCTGGCCCTACGTGCAATTTTATTTTATTTTGGTTCTTGGGCTGTACCTAGAATTGCTTGCAGTTTACTCTTGGCACTGCACTCAGGGATCACTCCTGCAGGAATCCAAGGACCGTTTGGGGTGCTGTGTGTTGAACCTGTGTTGACTGTGTGTGAGGCAAGCACCCTTCTGGCGATATTATCATTCTGGTCCCCCTCAGAAATTGCATCCCCACTCTGGTGTAATTTCAAATAAGGAGATGAGGGGAGAACTCGCCGAGAAGGTCCTGATGAGAGGAGCGAGGGGGAGATGGGAGGGCAGTGAGGTGACTCAGGGCCGTAGAGGCTCCACCTCTGTTGTAAGGGAGAACAGGAGACCTGTTGGAGGCCTGCGTAAGAGTGCCGGGATCTGCCTCGCAAGAGCAGAATTATATCTTGAAAATAAACGAGAGTAAATTGTAGTAGGACAGAGAGGGAGAAGGGAGACCAGTGATGAGGCACTCAGAGCTTTAGGGGTTGACTCCAGGTGGATAGCAGAGCCAGGGCTGGGAAGAGATTCCCTTCTATATACTTTGAAGGTATAGTAAAAGTATTTTTAATCAGGAGTGATTGAGTCATGTACGAAACGAGCTATCAGTGTAAATTGTTTTCCTTTTTTCCCTAAAATTCATCTCTTTAAAAATATGCAATAATTTGTGTATACCCTAATTTAGTTCCTTGGCTCTAATTTGGTGAGATTTGCTACTAATAATTCATAATAACACAGTGTGGCTAGATTCACCTGAACTCTCAACTCGCCTTGAGGATAAATGTGTGTGTAGGAAGGGGCTGGGAGAGCTGTGGGTGGATGGGCTAGCCACTGCACTTGACTGCGGTGTGGTTTCTTGAAATCCCTATTTAAGATACTGGCATCCGTACTGAGATGTTGGGGTACCTTGTAGAAAGTCACGCAGTGCAAGGCCGCTAACAATAGGCCCAGCCCATCCTCCCCGACTCCCTCCTGCTTCGGCTTCGAGGTTTTCTGATACTTTGCGGGGAACACCTCGGTCACACGCAGGGCTAGTTCTCACTTAGTGACAAGAGTGCAGTACGTCAGAGAAAAAAAGCTTTCCTGGTTTCTTTCAGATTAAAGTTAACAAAGAACTACAGCGTTTAATATTCTGTGAGACCTCTTTATGTGAACATGGAATGCAGACCTAGCCCAGAATTGATATTACAGTTTCATAGTTGATTTAAGCTCAGTCTTGACATTCATTTAATGATTTTTATATATGTATTCTAGAGGTGTTGCGGTGTTAGCATTGATGAGTTGTGGACTTAACTACCCATATGGGGAGGGGGATATATTTTTGTTAAATTATTTCTTTTCAAAGTTTGGCCCACTTTAGTTTTCAGCAGAAGTTCTGGCACTAGATCTCAGTGTCTTCCCAAACAAAGCAACTATCAAAATTGTTATGATCAATCTTTGATGATTTTTTTGTTCAGAAAAATCAGCCATGGACGTTTTGCTTTGTTGGTTCCACCTTTCAGAAGGGACAAAAGCAATGGCATCTGTAGCGCAGTCTCTCTCGCCCCTCCTCCGTGTCCGCGGGAAGAAAGAGGCCTCTGGTCAGGTGTGGGGTTGATCACAATATGTACCTTAGTTCTCTTGTTTTTAAATATGTACATCTTCTAGTCAGTTTTTTTAAAAAGTAGATCTGTCCTATTTTAAAAAAATCTTAAGCTTATACATATTTTTTTCATCTTTTTTTGGGCAGAGAGGCAGATGAAGGCTGTAAAAAACCTTTAGAAAGATTGCTGAACATCTGGCAAGAAAGAAGCGTGTATGGCGGCGAGTTCATACAGCAGCTGAAGTTGTCTATGGAGGACTCCAAGAGCCCTCCCCCCAAAGGTAGAGACCCCACCACACGTTTCCCGCCCCGGGTCTTTGCCTGCTTTCGAATCCCACATGAAAAGCTGCAGTGGGGGCTGCTGGGAGCCACCAGCGAGTCTGCGGTGCTGCAGAGAGATGGTCATGAGCGATGGTGAGAATTGCTGTGGTGCTCCCAGCGTGCCAGCCCGGCCTCGTGTTCGTGCCGCTTCCCACCGGACACCCGAAGTTTTGTGCTCTGCTCTTCTTGACTTTTCTCTGCTTTCCAGATTTTTCTTGCACCTGGGGAAAGAACTAGGTTGTTCAGAGTTGTGGGAAACTTGTTAGTGCCCTGGACTCTGGGTCCATCTGAGCCCGGCCACTGACTGCTGCAGGACCCCAGATAAGTTCCTTGCCCCTTTTAGAACTTAGTTGTATGAAGTATGGACGTGCTGTGGGAACACACGCTTCTGTTCACGTGTTTGGCAGATTGCTGTCCACTCTTGATTTTGGTCGTTTCCGAACTGCTTAGGAT
Source organism: Sorex fumeus (assembly GCF_029834395.1). Lineage (NCBI taxonomy): Eukaryota > Metazoa > Chordata > Mammalia > Eulipotyphla > Soricidae > Sorex > Sorex fumeus. The sequence goes on along the minus strand of NW_026606101.1, from coordinate 8,475,400 downwards.
ATCCCAGGAGATGCTGAACACGATGGAGACATTACTGGGCCCGCTCGAGCAAATATCGATGAACAACGGGAGGACAGTGCTACAGTGCTTTTTTATTTTTAATCTTCTTTATTGGGGGTGGCTCACACCTGACGATGCACAGAGGTTACTCCTGGCTCATGCACTCAGGAATTACTCCTGGCGGTGCTCAGGGACCGTATGGGATGCTAGGAATTGAACCCGGGTCGGCCGCATGCAAGGCAAATGCCCTACCCGCTGCGCTATTGCTCTAGCCCCCAAGAGTAGTACGAGTTCTTAAGAATTCAGGTGATTTTAAGAATTCTTAAGAGTTCATGTTTTCTTTTTTTCTTCTTTCAAAAAAGACTTAAGATCAGACATCTGATTCTCTGACTCTTGGGATGCTCTGCTATCTAATCTTGGGGTTGACATGGCGTGTTTGAACTTCAGTCTGATCTGATGCGGGCTTACTGCTGGGCCGTCAGGTCTGGGTGCTACCAGGGAACTTAGGACCCTCAGAGTCTGAACGGACTCCTAGTTCTTCCATCACTCCCTCTCACTAGCATCTCTTTTCACTCTGATATTGTGTTTTCACACCGTCACTTCATTTTCTACTGTCTAAACTGTCCCAGTCACCGTGTGGTACTTCCACTCTGTTCTCCAAGTGCTGCTCTCCGCTCACACCTTTCCTAGCTGGCCGAGGCCCCTGGTGCCGTTTCCTTTATGTTCCTCTGGACGTTGATTCCCGCCTCTGCTCTGGAACTGAACTAGGATCAGCGTACGCGGTGATGCCATTGGCTCTCAACCATTCGCAGTTTATATCCATGTTCTAGGTGTGATCACATTTCCCGTGACATTCGAGGCTGGAGACCTTCTAAAGGAGACGGGAGTACTGGGGCTGGAGAGATGGAATAGTGGGCTAGGTGCTTGCCTTGCATGTGGCCTGCCCAGATGTTTGATCCCTGGCACCCCATCTGGGTCCAAATGCATCTCCAAGAGGGATCCCTGAGCGCAGAGCCAGGAGTAAGACCTGAGCATTGCCAGGCCTGGCCCCCAAAGAAAAGAAAAGAAAAACAACAGACAGGAGTACTTTCAGACTACGGGTTATTATGATTTTTCTTGGAGCAGACAGGAAACAATTTTGTGGTCATTGGTAGTAACTTGTGGAAAAGCCGTTTTTTTCCTGCTTTGGATTCTGGTACTGTTTTGTGTTGTGTCCTTTGGAAGTCGTCTGCACAGTGCTTGGGAATTAGCCAGCATTCTTTTCTCCACTCTGCCTTAGAGTTCATTGGTAAACAGTGCTGATTCTGTAAAACACCTCTGGGCAAGTGGGAGAGCTCTGGAAGACCGTGTTTGGAGCCGAGTGTTGAATTTCAATTCAGCCAGCATTTGCCAGGCGTGTGCTGCGAGTCAACAGTCACGCTGGACACTCTTGGAAGAGCGAGGAATAGGCCTGTTCTTGGGGAGCAGCCGGGCAACTGGGGGCTTTATGGCCATGGTTGTTTTGAACATAGCTCCGTGGGGTTTTACTTATTTCATTGTATATATTGAGCGTCTATCAGCAGGCAGGCGTCCTCCTCCGTGAAGGATAACCCTGTGGAAAGACGATCTCCCTGTCTCTTCAGTAAAGGGCTGGTCGCGGATCCAAAGAGTTAACACGTGAATCGGTCCCAGTTAACGTGCGCTCTCCTCAGGCTTCACTGGACCTGGTTACCAGAATATTTCATTAGAATCTTTTGGAATATTGGTGTTTCCTAGAAGTTTGTTTTCAAATTTAAATCATGTCAGCTTTGATTCCGGGATAATTGTCCTCAAATAACTTCAGAGTTTGCCTTTGACATGGGAATTTTGCTGTGGTTCTTCGGCAGTTCCTCCCACATGGTGTTCTCTTTTAGCTTTCTTGAGTCGGTCCTGTCTCCCTGGGTGCAAGACACCAGCCCCAGGGCCCCAAGGGCGTCTCTGCTCGTGGGAACACCTAGGCTCCTGGGGACAGGATGGAGCCTCGTTGTCGAGTCACACACGTGTCCTCATACTGTTTAGAAAAGAAAGCTGCAGAGACCGAGGAAACAGTGTTTGTTGAGCGCTTACTGTACACCCCCCTGGCTGCCTTTTTTTGGACTTATCTTAGATCCATACAGCTGCTCTCCTCCAGCTGCTGTGTCAAATCATTACACGTTCTTTTCCCGTTTCAGATGCGAACAGTAAGGCTCAAAGGGCTTAGTAATTTTGTCCAAACGGATAATGATCAGACCCGTTAGAGTCCAGCTGACTTTAAAGCCCATTCTTCAGAAAACAACAGTGCTGCTACCCTGGCACTGTGCTTGGGGTCGGGGCTCCCTCCAGCCTTCGGTTCCAAATCTACCCTGGTCGGTGGGCTTGCATCAGGGTATGGAGTAATGAAAGGCCACCCAGCTTTCCTGGGCCTTCAGACAGTTGAGCTGAAGGCCATAGCAGGAGTTGAAACTCAGACTTCCTTGCACCTGGGGAAAGAGTAAGGAGGTTCCGGTTCTTGCCTTGCACATGGCCAAGCCTCGTTCCATCTCTAGCACCACATATGGTCCCCTGGGCTTAGCACCTGGCATGAACACAGCCGGGTGTGACCCCAGATACTTATAAAATAAGTAAATATAAAATAAAATCAGACCGCGGGGGGCCATTGAGGTGGCTAAGCAGGCTGAGCACAGACTTTGCATGCAGGAAGCCTCAGGTTTGACCTGATCCTCTGTGATCCCCTCAGGCAGGGACAGAAGAGGTTTCTGAGCATCTGCTGGTGTCCCCAAACCTCCCAAGGTCAGTCAGGTGCCCAGAGTGTGGATCCCAGCACTGATCATTTCCAGCCGTGTGACCTTGGCCATCGCATTTGACCCCTCAGAGCCCTAAATTAAGGCACTTGCAGCTAACCCTGGTTCAATCCCTGGCATCATGTTTGGTCCCCTGAGCCCCATCAGTACCCTGGGCACAGAGCCAGGTGACACCAGGTAGGGTTGTGGTGAGATAATTGGAGATGTATAGGCTAGATAAAAATCAGGGTAAAACTTGTAACATCTACCCCAATGCTAGCATCTGACGTTCTTAGTTTATAATTATGACCCTGTAGCAAAAGCACGTATGTTCCTATGTTCAGTACCCCAGACCCTGGTCTTGTGCCAGGAGAGAACAGTGGTTAGAGCAGCTGTTTCCGAGCTGCACCTCTAGGTCTGTCACTCAGTTCTGAGATGGACACTGGCTGGGCTCCCTGGGCCAGCCCTTTGTTTCCCGCCTGGGTTTCTCCCCAAGTAAAGTTGAGTGGTCCGAAAAATGAGAGCTCCTTTATTTTCCAAGGAGGGAACAAAGAATGTGAGGTGCTGCAAATAGTACTTGCTAATTCTTTTCTCAGTATAAAAGTGTTTTTTATATATATATTTATTTATTTGTTTATTTTGCTTTTTGGGTCACACCCAGCGATGCACAGGAGTTACTCCTGGTTCATACACCCAGGAATTACTCCTGGCGGTGCTCGGAGGACCATATGGGATGCTGGGAGTCGAACCTAGGTCGTCTGCGTGCAAGGCAAATGCCCTACCTGCTGTGCCGTTGCTCCAGCCCCTAAAAGTTATATTTTTAAAAAGTCAGTTATACCCCAGATTTTCTTTTAATTTAAAAAAAATACGAAATTTGTAAGATTTTCTTCCCCCTTAATTTCCGAAAATAAATTAATTTAGAAGATCAGCTTCACTGGTAGATTGCCTGTGTTTCATAAATAATCTGAGGGCCTTCAGGCCAACCTTTTGCCTTAAAGTTAGTCTCCATTCAGTCCTGGTATCTAAGGTGTCACCACAGTTAGGTCTGCAGAAACCTTTAGGGAATTGATTACCTGGAGGTGAGCTGAGCCTCAGGCCTGGTAGAGACTTGGGGAAGGCTCATGTGTCAAAGAGAAAAAGGCACTGGGTCAGGGCCACCTCAGTGTTTGCAGTGCTGTGAGCAGGACCATGGTGGTAGACGGGGTGCCTCAGTTTACACGCAGGTGTGGGCTGTGCCCATAGATTTCCTGTCTAGTGGCTGTGTGTCTAGGCTAGAATGGTCACCCCTGCTGCTCACTTTGTCCAGCAGAGTGAGGGCAGCAATGGTGGGCGTTACTGGCTCAGGACTGGTACTTTCCCAACTCTGCCCTCAGAGATTCCAGCACGGGAGATGACCAGCAAGCGACTCACTGTATCTGTTAGCAAGGGGAAGCCAGGTCACTTGCCCCTGTGCTCTCGCTGTGGCCCCTGGGGCCCTCATCCTCTTGCCTCCAGTTGGGTTCTGCCAACGTCCAAGGGCCAGAGGAAGAGAACCTGGAGCCAGCCTCTCTCCCCCAGGCCCAGGGCCAGAAGATGGAGCGAGAGGTAGTGAGGGGAGCTGAGAGAGGGGGGAGGGGGGAGTACTCAGGCCACCACCATTGCTACAGATCAGGCCTTGAACTTGGGTGTCCACGCCAGGGCTTGAACAGAGGTAAGATGGTTACGCGCTCGGCTTCCAGGGTATGCCCGTAGTAAAGGTCTGGTCTTGGCTGGGAGGGGAGTGACTGGCCAGGGCAATGCAAAGGACAGAGGGCCACGAGGGCTCTGGGAAGCAGCCCTCAGTGAGTGGTCTCCGAGCCTGTACCCAGAGGGTTGTGTGAGGAGGGGTGTTGATACAGGAAGCAGCAGCCCAGGCTTAGGGGGCCTGCCGGTGAGGGAGAAACAGCCGTCCCCCTGCGTCAGTGGAGAAGGGAGGCTCCCAGCTGACCGTCCCTCACGGCAGCAAAGGCTCTAAAATGGTTCTCAGTGCTCTCGGGTGAATGGGGTTGGGGATGGTACGGAGAAGCCCAGAGTAGGAGGTGGCTGGCGTTGCAGGCCTCAGGCTGGGCTCCAGAGGCCATTGAGTGCCAGGAGGCAGTGGGGGCGGGGGCGGGGGTGGGGATTTGGGATTGTGGTTCATGTGGTTCATGTGGTTTCACGTTGAATGGTTTCTCAGAGGGCTTTGAAAACAGGAGGAGTCAAGTTTTTTCTGCCTTTTTTAGAGTGATTTAGCAGTTTGAGTGGTTTTCCAGGTGTTGGACTGGAACAAAACAAGAGCACAATTGCTTTGCTTTTTCTGCTCCAGCCTGGCCACTTCTGCTGTGCCACTTTGGCGCTGCAGTGGCCAAATGTCTGCATGGACCATACTGTGTGCTAGTAGTCTATCGGTCAGTTACTTTGAGCAAAGTGCTATTCGCTGTTCTGTATGAGATGACAGCTCTGGGCCAGAGAGGTAGTACAGTGGGTAAGGCACTTGTCCTGCCTGCAGCCTACCGGGTTTGACACCCCCCCCCCCTCCCCACCCCCCAACCCCCCCGCCGGCACTGTGGATGGTCCCCTGGGCACCAGCAGGAATGCTCTCTGAGCACGGTGGGTGTGGCCCACCCCCGTTAATAGACCAGTAAAAGTATCTACGCACATTGCATGGCAGGCCAGACTGGCCACCTGGCGGGAGAGCTGAGGCTGATAATGATCCTGCCGGGGAAATGGCCGTTGTTCTCTGGCTGTCAGCATTTTGGTCCAGGAATTAAAATTCTGTTGATCACAAATGTACATGTAAACAAGATAGTAATACTAGGGGCAGTTCAGCATAGAATGAAAAATTAGAAACTTTGAGGATAAAAATGTCCTATCTGTTTGTAGCTTCTGAGTGTGGTGTGAAGGGTGTGGCCTGAGGGTCTGAGCGCGCACCTGTCCTGGGTGCAGCCCCTGCCGGCTTCTGTCACCTGCTCTGAGTGCTGGGGGACAGCGCCCTCATGTTCGGTCATGGGAAGGGTCTTGTTGCATCACTGCCTCTGGGACATTGTCATCTTCTCATTGTAGCCCCTTTCCTCGCCTGACTTCTCGCTGATGACTTGAATCTGGGGTGGTGGGGGTCCAGCTTCTTCCGCCAGCTGTTTCTCTGGGGGCTCGTTTAGGGTCCCTTCATTGATCACTTCCAGTGTGATTCTTAGCGTCTTTGCTTCCTTTCCCTCTTCGGTCGATTCCCTTCTGAGTATTCATTTTAATAAAATGTCATGGATTTTATCACTGGGAGACAAAGAGACAACACAGCTAAACACTTTGCTGTCTCTGTGTGACCTGAATAGCAGATGTGCAGTGACCAATCAGTGACCTTGAAAGAAGTGATGTGATTGGTCACTGGTTATGATGCACTGCTCTTATTTATGTGGTGGTTCGGGGGCTGAAGTTAGCAGCGAGGTTTATTCTTTATGCAATTACTCAGAGCTATATGCCATGGTAACTGAAATTTGAACCTTGTGTTTGAAGAACTGGTGTAATTTAAACCTTGGTAACAAATCTGCACACGGTAGAATCACGCTGAGTAAGGGCCATCTGCATTGCAAATGCTTGCTGGGTCTCTGCATAGAGTAATTTTTTCCTTTTTATTAAAAAAAGAATAAAACCCATGAAATTGACCTAGCTTTCACATCAAACAATAGTTTGGTCAGTTTATGTATCTATATTCTATATATCATATATATACATATATATGTATTCGTCGATTGCCTCGAGCAGGCCCCAGTAATGTCTCCTTCTCCTAGCCCTGAGATTTTTTTTAAAAAGTGCCATATTCAAGGCTCTTTCAGAGTTAGGAGAATGAGACCCATCATTGTTACTGGTATATATTAGAAAACAGTAACCATGCCCTTGATCTCAGAAGTTCTTTATTCTGGACTGGGGGCCTGAGCTTGCTCCCTGGTACATGGGGTGGGATTTGGGAGGTGGAGGAACTGAAAGACATTCTGGTTTGTCCTGGGTCCTTCGAGGGGGGGGGGGGTCACCTTTTCCGACAGCTGGAGGAGCAGGTAGGTAAGACTCGGTAATTTGTGTATGATGAAAAGAGCAAATTTTGATATATTCTGCTTTTCTGGGTCTTTATTTCCTTACCTGTAAAATGGAGTTACCGTGTCTCAGAACGTTCAGGACTACATACAGACCATCACAGCACAGGGCACATGTGCGCATCCAGAAATTTCTGTACTTTCCAAACTAGACTTTGTCTTTACATGTATGTTCCTCGGATGTTAGAACTTACTTTATATTTAGTCCAGTTTGATACTAAAGGAATGATTTTGGAATTAAAGCACGTAAATTTTAAATCACCCAGAATAATCATTTAAAAAATGTAAAATCGTCTCCAAATTAGTTAATTTTAAAACGATAACAACTTATTTTTCTGAATATTTTCAATCATATTCACAGCAGTGTTTCTTTTGAATTTAAAGGTAAATTTAGGCCCGTTTTTAAAGAAATAGCTCACAAGATACTTGAGTTTAGAGTTTTGACTACAATCTTATCTATGGTTTTCTTTCTGTTTTACAATATCACGATCATGATCATCCTGTTGTTCTTCAATTGCCTCGAGCAGGCACCAGTAACGTCTCCTTCATCCTAGCCCTGAGATTTTAAAGAGTGCCATATTCAAGGCTCTTTCAGGGTTAGGAGAATGAGACCCAGTTTTACAATATATGAAGTATAATAGTATAATCTATTTTGTTTGAAATAAACTCTACCAACGGTCACATGTTTCAGCTTACTTCACTGTATTATCTGATAGTCTTCTCACTATTCTATTTGTCCTGTTCACCTTTGAGATTCTGAGGTTTGGTGGCTGGAGAGAGTGCAGGGCTGCAGGAGTGCTTTGCCAGTTGGAGGCCCACCTGTGATCCCTGGCAGCACCAGGCTGTGGCCAACCCAGGCCTCTGTTCCCAAAGTTGATAGTGAAGTTTTAAATCAAATGTGTTTCACTCCTGGAGGAGTGTTTCAGTGGCATTTTCTAATGAGTTGGTCTGAGATGACTCTTCACAAGCCATTGGACTCCTCTGTAGTGCAGGGAACTGGCACCATTTTGCAGCCACTGGCGTGAGGGTTCATCTCGGCTGTCTCTGGGCTGTCCATCCTCTCAGTCTTACCTGGGGCCTGTTGTGCCGCGTGTAACCCACACATTCATCAGTTTTTAAAATTACTTTTAGCGACAGAGGAGAAGAAATCTCTGAAGCGAACATTTCAGCATATACAAGAGGAAGAGGATGATGACTACCCTGGGAGCTACTCTCCCCAGGACCCTTCTGCTGGACCCCTCCTGGTATGTTTACACTCCTGGGGCACAGCGCCACAGCGGACAGTGGCTGTGAGTGGACGATTGTGGCCACCAGGTGGCGCTGCTGACCAGTAGCATGGGCACCCCGGGCAGGACCTGCCGGGCAGTCTCCGGGTGGCAGGCCCAGCTTCTCTGTGTCCTGATGCCGAGAGGGATTTCTGTTTTATAGTGCACTTAAGCTCAGGGTCTTTTGGGCGCCTATAGTTGAAAATACTCTTAAAAAGATCTTTGCGAAAGGGTGGATAAACTTATAAAAACACGAGAAGGCCTCTGCCGTGACTTGTCTTCCCAGGACAGACGGTTCTCCTCAGAAACTCCCCGTTCTCTGCAGCAGGCTCTGGCCACAGTGGACGCCTGTGCGGGAACGATGTCAGTGTTCAAGCAAGGAAGGCGCCTTCCCTGACTTAGTTACTGTCCCCTTGCCTTGTTTGGCACTTCTGTAAATCAGCGTGTGAGCTGTCATTGGTTTAGGTTAGTGATTCACTTCTTTACAGTGTAAGTAAGAAAACGAGGCTCCAGGGGACAGATTCGGAACTGATGTCCTGATTTGCATGTGGGCCTGACTTCATGCTCTTTTAACTGAGTTATGTAGCCTCTTTTGTTCAAACCGTCTTTATCACGCCTGCGTATGTTCAAGGCCTATGTAAATAAGAAGCATGTTCTGATTTGTGTGTTAAGGTGTTGAATTAGAGAAGGGACTAAATCAAAAACAGTATCAGGTTACAAGTGCACTTTAAAACAGAGAGGGCCAGAGCCACAGTACAGCAGGTAGGGCATTTGCCTTGCATGCAGCCAACCTGGTTTGATCCCCGGCATCCCATAGGGTCCCCGAGCACAACCAGGAGTAATTCCTGAGTGCAGAGTGAGGAGCAACTCCTGACCCAAGAAGCAAAAAAAAGAAAAGCCCGACACAAAGACTTTCAGGAGCTGGAGTGATAGCACAGCGGGTAGGGCGTTTGTCTTGCACGCGACTGACCCGGGTTCGATTCCCAGCATCCCATATGGTCCCCTGAGCACCGCCAAGAGTAATTCCTGAGTGCAAAGCCAGGAGTAGCCCCTGTGCCTCACCATGTGTGACCCAAAATGCAAACAACAACAACAAGACTTTCAAGAGCAGCCTGGATTAGTGACTTTTTTGGGTCCTCAGCCTGTGTTGTCAGGTCCCCCCAGAGCATGACCGGTAGACTGTCTATCAGTGTTCTGGTCAGCACTTGCACAATCCAGGAAGAGGTTCCGTTCTTGGTTTGCTCTTTGTAGCTTTTCCCGCTTATAATGAATAAGTTTGGCATTTTGAATTTTAGGAGTGTTTGCCAAAATGGAAATAAGTCATTTTGGTGGTATTGATTTGGTAGCACGCAGTCAGCCCCTGCAGGCTCACTGAGGGGCTGTGGTGGCCGTGCCCGGGCTCTCAGCGAGACCCTTCTTCGCTTGGAAACACGCGCCACTGAAACTGAGCAGGACCAGCCTAGCTGTTTCCTCAAATTGCAGGAAAACATGCTCTTACAAGTCATTTTGAAGAGTTATATAGTTTATTAATATCTGCCATGGGCTTAGAAAATTCTGGTTTTAGATTGTCTCAGAAGCCATCTCATGAGCTTCAATATAAGCTGTAGAACTAAGAATAATTTTTCCTTATGTCAGGAATGATTTTTTGTTTGTTTGTTTTAAGAGTGTGTGCTTCATATAGCTTCACTTAATTTCTGTGAAGTTCCTTTTTAATGGCTAGTGTTGTTGTGTTATACAGACCGAGGAGCTCATCAAAGCTCTGCAGGACCTGGAAAATGCTGCTTCGGGGGATGCCACGGTCCGACAGAAGATCGCATCCCTGCCCCAGGAAGTGCAGGACGTGTCTCTGTTGGAGAAGATCACAGGTGAGAAGGGGGCATCCGAGGGAAGCACTCAGGGCTTCCGCTCACGCTTAGAGCTGCAGGTGCAGATTTCCCCTGTGGCGTGTTGCGGGGGGGGGAGGTTAGAGCATAACTAGTGTGTTGAACAGGGTCACTGTTGAAATCGCCTGGGCTTGAGGAGTGAACCTAGAAATGAGGAGGGAAGTGGCGGCAGTGACAGCCCGCCGCAGCCCGAGGACCCTCTGGTCTCGGGAAGCAGTGCATGGGGGATGGGGAATGAGCATTAAAGTTGAGATGTTCTCACAACGGAACCATCACGAGTCCGCGCTCTGTGGTGGGTAAATGGTGCACTGGCACTCCTGTAGATGATGGCGCCTTCAGCGGAGCCCCAGCTGTGTGCTGTGGGTCAGTGGTGCACCTTCTGGGTTTCCCCAGTCCAACAGGGGGCCTGTTGGTCCTCCTACTCTAGGAGTGGGGAAGTGAGAGGTGGAGAAAGCCAAGCCTGAGTATTTCCAGAGAATGTCCCGTGCTGGCTGGGATCATCTTCAGGCGTCGCTGGCCCTCTCCTCTCCATCAGAGGAATGGGGCGGGGAGTGCTCTCGTTGCCACACTCAGCAGACGCCTTGAGATTCCAGCCTCATCTCTGAAACCCATGTTCTTTCCGATACTTTTCCAAATTCCCCACTTTACCCCTCCAGTTTCTTCGTTTGTCTGCCTCAGTGACTTCATGTCTCTCCATCCAGACCAGGCCAAGGTCGCCTGTGAAGTATTTCCTCCATTCAACAACCGGCTAAGGCCCGCTGTGTAGTGTTGTCTATCCACAGCAAGAGTTAAGTGCTAAGAGGAAAGAGCAGGGGTTGGGGGTGAAGGGTAAGTCGGGTTATTCTGTTCATGTGTTGTATAGTGCTGGGAATCGAACCCCAGGGCTTCTTATTTGTAAAGCGTGTGTCATACCACTGAGCATAGTCCCAGCTCTTTTTCACTGTGACTCGCAAAGCTATTCAGAGTTGAGTGCCAGCACCAATCCCACCCCCAGCGTCAGCTCCCCTCCACCAGCGTCCCCAGGTTCCCCCCGGGCCATTTTGCCAGGCCCCCTAAGTTTGGGGGCTCTTGCAGGCAGTTTTATTATCTTTGATTTCGGGGGCTCCATGTAGTGGTGCTGTGGGAGGCAGTCCCAGCTCCTAAGAGGGCTCGGGAGACCCTGTGGAGCATGCCGGGAACCAGCCAGGGCCCCGCATGCACGATGCAAAGGTGCACTCTAGTGCTCGAGCTCTCTTCTGGCCAGCGGGGTGATGGTTATTCACTCACTTTGGGTCCTGCACTGGGTGTCACTCAGGGATCATTGCTGGAGAGGCTCCAGGAGCGTGAGTGAATCTGGGAGTTGAATCCTGGTTGACCACGTGCAGGGCAAATACCCTCCTTGTCCGCAGCTCTGGGGAGGTGCAGAAGCCTGCCTGGCTGGATAGAGACAGAAGTGCGAGAGGCGTTTCGCCCCTACCCCCCCCCCCCCCCCCCCCCGGGTGAAGTAGTCTGTTGACCTTCCCACCTTTCCCAGCCATCACTCTCTCTATAGCCTCATTCATATTCTTCTTAGTTGGGTTAGGGTTAGGGTTTATTTAGCTTTTTGAGAGGTTGGGGGGGCGGGGGCAAAGGAAAGCCTGCCAGTGTGTGTTCAAGGGTCATGGGCACTGTTCCCAGCGACCCTCAGCCAACTGGGCCAGATGGCTCAGTAAGGCCCCACGCACAGTGCTGGGAAGAGGTTCAGAGGGTTTTATGATCACTCCTTCACAGACACCCTCGGTTCCTTTTGCTCTTCCCCCTCCACTTTTAACTCCTGGGATTGCACCTAAGATTTCATACGTGCAAAGCAGGTGCTTGCCACTGTGAGCCTAAATTCAGCTTTTAAGACTCTGTAATATGGGCTGGAGTTCAGCGGGGAAGGCATTTGCGTTGCAAGTGGCTGGCCCAGACTCAATCTCTAGCATTCATGTGGTCCCCTGAGCCCTGCCAGGAGTGATCCCGGCGCACAGAGCCAGGAGTAAGCCCTTAGCACAACTAGGAATGGCCCAAAAGTAACCCAAAAAAACTGAAAATTAAAAGTTATAATAGAGATTTTTATTTTTACTATTGGAATCATGATCTGCAAAAACTGGAGCAAGTGAAGCCAGTTAATACGTAAAACTGGCGGTGTATTTAATTTCGTCCATCTTTTTGGCCTGAAGGTTTAATGCACGGTTTTTAAAGGCTGTGTATTTATTTAGATGGTTAATTGTGGCAGAACATAACAGAATGGCCTGTCTTACCCATTTTAAACGTACAGTTCAGCAGCAGTCAATATACTCACCTGGTTGTGCAACCAACTTCCGGAATCGTTTACGTCTTAGAGAACCGAAACTGTGCCCGCTAAGTAACGTCTGCTCCTTGCCCGTCCCTGACTCCCGGAACCTCTGCTTCTGGTTCCCCTCCCCTTGATCTGCGCGGCCCCCCCGTGAGGAGGGGAAGCAGGCGGGAGTCTGGGCTGAGCATGCAGTTTCCTGACCCCGCTCCTCTCTCGTGCGTAGACCTGTGCCTTCTCACCTGTCCAGTGGGCGTTGCTCCAACAGTTCTCCCCCTTTCCTCGGAGTCTTCCTGTTTTCTCCGTTGGATCATTTTCCGTGCATACACGTGTGTTTTTCCTCCCGCACGGGAAAGGCTCGCCCTCTCTCCGTATCGCCCCTGCTGGAGCTCCTGCCCCTGCACCGCCTTCCCAGCCGGAGCGCCTGTGCTCGCTCTCCTCTCTCCTTCTCCTTCCCTCCCTTCCCGCCGGGCTGGCGCTGCTCCTGCCACAGGGGACTCGAACATCGCCAGATTCCACGGCGAAATTTCTGCCCAGTTTTAACCTCAGTCCTTTGACCCAGTGGTTTTTCTTTTCCTTCATGGAAATAATTTTTCACTTGGTGTGGTGGACAGAATAATCACCCCTCTGGCCATAAATGTCCAAGATCTAGTTCACAGGGCCCATGAGGACTTTATCTGACTTGCATAGAGAGATCTTGCAGGTATGACTAAGAATCTGGAAGTGAGGAGATTGTCCCGGACTGTTCGGTGGGCCCAGTGTTGTCATGGGGTTTTCGTAGGATGGTGGGGGGGGGGGGGGGCGAATCAGGAGTGGGAGCAGAAGCTGGAGTGATGCACTTGCATTGTGGAGGGGCCCATGATGATGAGTACTAAGACAGTGCCGCTACATTGGCCGAGGCCACTAAGGTGGTCCTGGTTATTATGAGAGCAGTCAGCTACAACTCCATGTTCTAGCTTTCCTCTTCCCTCTGATAACATCTTTCCCGTCTCCTTTGCTGGTTTACTCACTTTTTATGTTTGATAAAGACTTCTTTGGGGGAGGGGGGAGCGTTTGCACCCCGCCAGTGTTCAGGGCTTCTTCCTGACTGGCTCTGGCGGGTGCCCTCTCGCTCACTGCCTCTCTGGCCTTGCTGGCTGCTTTTAGCTCCACTTGGTGACCTCCAGTATCCTTTAGTGTCGTGCTGACGCTTCCTAGTACACGTCCCTCCTGTTGGCCTCTCCTGGAGGGCGAGACCCCTGACCTCCCGGCCCCACTCATGCTATCGGCAGCATTTTCCATGCCTTCACTTAAAGAAGGTAGGTTTCCAGGGAGCGCCGAGGAAATTTTTTTGGAGTTTTTATTTTTTTCCTTCCCTGAAAAGGAAGAAGTAGGTCAGATAAGTGTGGGAACTTACAAACTTGACCTATTTTTATGGGCCCTATGACTTTTCTATTTTTGTTTGGGGGGCACACCTGGCAGTGCTCAGGACTTACTCCTGACTCTGCTCAGGGTTCACTCCTGGTGGGCAGCGGGCGGATATGTGGGGTGCTGGGGATTTAACCTGGGTCTCCATGCACCTTCCCCACTGTGCTCTCTTTTCCACCCTCGGCCCGATACTTTTATTCTTCAGCACAATTGCTTCCTAGACAATGAAATGTGATCCGCTTATTAGACCTAAAATTCATTTGGTGCGTAATAATGGGTCCTTTTTTAGAAGATAGCATACTTTGTACATAGTAGTGGTATGTATTATCTTAGGGGACTTTGTTTCACTTATTTTTATGTGTGTCTGAGGCATATTTTTTGCGAAGGGTTAAATTCAGGAGCACTCGCATACCTTGATCAGATGCAGATTGTGCTGAGTGGAGAAAGATTCTCACATGCAGGTCCGAGGCTTGCGCAGCTGGAGAGGTGGGGTCTTGGAGGGGGTACTAGTTCGGGGTTCCTGCTCCTCAGCTGACCACCTGAGATATACCTGGCTCTATCTGGTTTTCATGCTTAGTTGCCGCACCCAAGAAATGAGTGCATGCTGTTGTGTTTCAGAGTTGTTTACAAAGGATACTTAACAAGAGTATGAATGAAAACGCATTTTTTAAATTCCTGGGGGTAAGGGGAAAAAGGACTTCATTGTAGAATCTTAAGTCTCTTGTTTATTTGTAGAACGTTTTACAGAAATAGGCATCTAGAAACACTTCACCATAGTCCCTGCCCTGGACTGTTGCGTCATTTCGGGTAATTGAGGAAGGTCCTGCCTGTCAAAGACGAGAGTACGTGTCCAGAGTGCTCTGTCAGCCTGGCCGTTGTCTGCCCACAGGTGTTCTGGTGTATTCTTCGACCCTCCTGGGGGAGAAGCTGTTAGTCTCTCCCAAAAATGTATGCAGTCATTTCTATATGATGTGTATATTGTCTCAGTTGTTTCTGTCTCGTTTGTATTTAGACAAAGAGGCAGCTGAACGTCTTTCAAAAACAGTCGATGAAGCGTGTCTGTTACTCGCAGAGTATAACGGGCGCCTGGCTGCCGAGCTGGAGGACCGGCGCCAGCTGGCGCGGATGCTGGTGGAATACACCCAGAGCCAGAAGGATGTCTTGTCGGAGAAGGAGAAAAAGCTGGAAGTGAGTACACTGCAGGCCAGACCCGGACTGTCCACGCCTGCCTTCCTGTAACCCACACCAGGAGACTGTTATTAGGCCTCAATTAGCACATGTTCTGTCTTTTTAAAAATTCATGAGATGGGAACAGTCCATCATCTATTACAGTAGGTTGACGCTAGTTGAAATTAGAGTCATATTTCTCTATGCCCCAGAAAGAACAAATCAGAATGCAGGAAAGATTGAACTCTTAAAATCGTGTATTAAGGATCTTAGTATTATTTCAGTTTGAACTCACATTTTTTAATGTAGACACTCTTTGGAGTGTCGCCATAAAAAACTGGAGGTCGCCAGAGCAGGAGAGCACCTAGTAGTAATTGGGAAAAGCTAAATCAGACTTTCCTTCTTTGGGTTTCTGATTGCATCCAAGCTAAGGCCAGGAAGGCGCCTGCCCCGAAGCTGTGCCTGCAGTTGGGGCAGTGTGACGAGCCTGTCCAGACCTCTGGGGGAGCCGAGCCGTAGGCGGGCGCATGTGGGGCTGTGGGGGAGCTGCCCCTAACTAGGCGCCTGTGGAAACCGCTGCTGGCCCTGAGTGCCAGCGCCGCTCTCCGCAGTGTCTGCACCCCTCTTAAAACAGACCTGGGCACCAGTCTCAGCCAGTGGTGTGGAAGGGAAGGACAGGTCAGAGGTGGGAAACTAATCACATGTTTAGAGAAGTCCCCTGCCCCGACTCCTGAGCGCGGGGACCACTTTCTCCGGCGCAGAGCAGGGCCACTTTGCATGGCTGCTCCCCTTACGGTCCTGTCAGCTGACTCGTTTCTGTTTTCCTCGCCATGTCCTGAACATGACTGAGGGCGCTCTGGTGGGCAGTGGGAACTTGCTATTTCTAGCCTGCCTGGAGGTGGAAGGTGGGAAACGACTAAGGAAAGAGTTGGGCATCGATGTAGCAGTGGGCACTGGCCAGAGAGTCCTTCGGGGAGCCTCGCGAGCTGTACCAGACGGTCATTTATCTGAAATGCTCATCTTTCACTGAGGAAGCATTTTCCAGCACCGTGCCCCGGGACTAATAAGAGAGTGTAATTAATGATTCTGGTTGTAAGTCACCATGCCATCTGTTGAACTGCCCCTTGGCGACACATTAAGGGCTTTCTCTGATCTGTCAGACATTGATTATCATGAGCAGCTGTTGTTGGGTAGAATGTGGCAAGCTACCATGGAGGACAGCGTCTTTGAGAAGGAGACCAAGGGTGGGGAGTTGGTTAACTCTTTGCGGCCCTTCCTACGGATGTACATGTCTCCCTTTAGTTCTTGCGAGTGATTCTGGACCCTGTAGGACCCTGGTTTGCTGACGGGCATCAGAGGCTGCCCGGAGGTTTGGATCTGCTCTGTGGCGTTCTAGCTCACCTTCCTCTCTCTCTGGGCCACAGAATCATTTTGCTTAAGAACCAGAACGGGAAGAGCCCACCACTGGGATGTAACGGTTCTGAACAGAGGTAACCCAGACTTGAGCCAAACTATTAATTGGGAAAATGGAGTTAAATTTACTGCGTTTAAAAAAACTGAATACAGCATAAGGTTTGTTGAGAGATGACTGGTTCTTTGTTCATGTTTGCTAAAAATTGAACCAGTCCCTTCTAAAAATCCTTGTCTTCC
This sequence comes from Sorex fumeus, assembly GCF_029834395.1. NCBI lineage: Eukaryota > Metazoa > Chordata > Mammalia > Eulipotyphla > Soricidae > Sorex > Sorex fumeus. The sequence continues at coordinate 8,458,876 of NW_026606101.1, read as the reverse complement.
ACTTTCCTGTGTAGATTTGTCTCCGAATCTTATGGTGATGGTAAGACTTACTGAGTGTGTGTGCCACTCAAGAGATAACTTATCACTATGAATTCTTCCAAGTCCTCCAACGTCGCTTACTGCCGTGTGTGTACCCGTCTTTCAGACGTTCATTTCCCCACATTCTCCTCCCCACCACCCTCCTGAAAGGGACCTGGCAGCCCCAGGTTCGATTCAGCCTTTTGGGCTGTTGGTGGTTCAGTGCAGGGGGTCAAGGGTGTGATGCTACTCAAGTTATTGCAGTGCCAGGGATACCCCGGCCATCTTGGCAGTATCGGGGACTCCCAGTCTTGTACTCAGCAATGCTTGGGGGACTGTGTGGTGCCAGGAATCGAACCCAGACTCGACACACGCTTATCATGCGCCCTAATCACTGTACTGCCTCCTGGACCAGTGTTCATTTTTTTTTTTTTTTGCTTTATTTTGTGGGGGGGGGGGGTCCACACCTGGAGATGCACAGGGGTTACTCCTGGCTCTGCACTCAGGATTTACTCCTGGAAGTGCTCAGGGGACCATATGGGATGCTGGGAATCGAACCCGGGTCGGCCGCGTGCAAGGCAAGCGCCCTACCCGCTGTGCTATCTCTCCATCCGCACCGGTGTTCATGTTTTACACTCCCAGTCCTTCTTAAACTGCCAGGCCTAGGCCAGCGCCGGTTCAGGTGGTAGGACACACAGCCGGCCCAGGTTCAGGCCCTCGCACCACAGGTTGCTCCCGAGTCTGCCAGGAGTGGTCCTTGAGTGCAGAGCCAGCAGTAAGCCCTGAGCACAGCCAGGTGTGGCCCCAAACACAAAATAAATAAATAAGCAAAATTATAAGACCAGAATGCTAATGAAATCTGTTTTTATTTTTGAATGCAATGAAAATCAACAATTCTTTTTTAACTTTTTAGTTAAAATTCTTACAATTGTGGAAATGTAATTATTTAAATCTAATCCCCCCCCCACAAAGTTAGTTTCTTAATGAATAATATTTATTTTTTTGTTTGTTTTTTTGCTTTTGGGGTCACACCTGGCAGTGCTCAGGGGTTAACTCCTGGCTTTGCACTCAGGAATTACTCCTGGTGGTGCTCAGGGGACCATATGGGATGCTGGGATTCGAACCCGGGTCGGCCGCATGCAAGGCAAATGCCCTACCAACTCGCTGTGCTATCACTCCAGCCCCCAAATAATTTATTTTTTTTTAATTAAATTGTTCTTGAAGATCTCATGGGTGGATGGGTAGGGCATGACTTTTCTTTCCCTTTTTTTTTTCTTTTTGGGTCACACCCGGCGATGCTCAGGAATTACTCCTGGCGCATGCACTCAGGAATTGCTCCTGGCGGTGCTCAGGGGACCATATGGGGTGCTGGGAATCAAACCTGTGTCGGTCATGTTGGCTGCGTGCAAGGCAAACGCCCTACCCACTGTGCTATCGCTCCAGCCCCGACTTTTCTTTCCCTTTCACTTCAGAATTTTATGTTGGATTTCCGAGTGGCTCTTGACCTTTGGAATAAAAGAGTCAAGATTCAGAACCTAGAGAATGCTAGGGGTGTGGGGGGCAGAGGAAGGAGTTGGAGCTGTGCGCACAGGAAAAAGAGATGCAGCGTGTCGCCTTGAGGAAGCCCTATTCTGGCCCAGCAGCATGGGTGGACAGAAGCCAGCCCGGTGATTGTGTGCAGTGGAGGTAGAGGAGACCGAGGGCTGTGCTTAGTGAGGCCTAGAGTTAGACCCATGCCTCCTTGCAGGAAGTACTGCCTCTTTCATAAAAGGACATTCAAACGGAAGAGAAGAAACACATTTCTGAATGGAGAACAGACAGGTGGAGAGAAACAGGCCAAGAGGTGCATGTGGGACAGGCCGAGCACAGGGGGAGTGAGGGAGAGTCGGGCTCCAGCCACTGGCGGGGTTGCTGCTGTGTCCGTCCATCACGAGGCTTGGGGAACCCAGACAGAGCTCTGTCCAGTAGGGCGGGGGGGGGGGTGGTCAGCATGGCACAGGAGAAATGCCCTCAGAATTGGGGGTGGCCTTAACCAGCTGTGTCCATGGTCCCACTATTCTGAATAGACCAGTGGGAAAATGTTAATATTTAGGTTTCTCAGAAGTTTCTAAATGGGTTACTCCTGGTTCTGTATTCAGAGAATTCGTCCTGACCATGCTCAGGGGGACCATGTGGAATGCTGGGGATCGAACTCAGGTGACTGCATGCCAGGCAAACTCCCTACCCGCAGTGCTCATCTCTCCACCCCCTGCTTTTTTCATTGTAACAGTCTCCTTTATTTTATTTTTAATCTCAGTCACTGTGATTCAGTTTCACAGTAGTGTCGGTAGTGGGTCTCCGTGGGTATAGCGCCCAGCACCACGAGCGCTGCCCCCACCAGAGCTACACACACATTGATTTTGAGGGGGTGCTGGTTTGATTGGAGCTGCTTCAAATCCGTTACTAATGTTTTTCGTCATGAACAGGAGAAAACCTCGAAATGAAGGAAAGTTACATAGAAAGAAGCACAGACGCACGGGAGGGCAGGGGAGAGAATGTGGAGGTCGGAGAATAGACTTTTTAAACACGGTGTGGACCAGAGGTACCAGAACAGTGTCCGCCCTTTCGTTCTTGGAAGAACGGGATTGCCTGTTTTCTCTCTGAATGAGGGCAGGTGACTGCGCAGCACTCCCTGCCTTAGTCAGAGCGGGCTGGACAGTCCGGGCTGGGGGCAGCCTGCTGGTGCAAGTATTGAAGGAAAAGCAAAGGAGGCTACCTGAAGCTTCACTTCCTCAACTCTGTTCATCTTGGGGGGTGTGGCGGCGACACACAAGTAAGAGGAGCTAGTCCTTTGCTTGGACACCCACGGATCAGGGGCTGCCTCATAGGAGAAGAGCTCAAGGGACATGGGTGCCTTGACTCGGTTTTGATTCTTCAATGTATGTACTTCAGTGGTGTTTAGTATGCCCACGGTATCGTGCAGTCACTCTTAGATTAGATTCTGAAAGTTCTGTATTGACCAGCCTTGTCCCCATTAGCTAGTCATTCCCTCTGACCCCTCCCGGCCCGCTGCCCGGGCCTCCATCGTAAGCCATGTGCTTTCATCTCTGCGTTTGTCTAGGTTAGACACTTCATCGGGTGATGTCTGGCTTCCTTTCGTTGAGCTCGGTTTGATTGGCGAGTCTGCATTGGATTGTTAGCACTCTGTTCCCTGTTACCCTTTTATGGCTGCGTTGCCTTTGGCTGGACATACAGCAGTTTGTGCTTTCATTCTGCATCACATCATTCCATCTTTCAGTCACTATGAGTGATGTGGCGGTGAATGTTGGTGTTTGTGTGGACTTGCTGTTTTTTCTGTTGGCTATATGTAAACTTTGGAGTAGAATTGCTGGGTCATAGGGTATTTTGTTTTTTGGGTTACTCCTGGCTCTGCACCCAGGAATTACTCCTGGCGGTGCTTGGGGGACCATATGGGATGCCGGGGATTGAACCCAGGTCGGCCACATGCAAGGCAAACGCTCTACCCGCTGTGCTGTCACTCCGGCCCCCCATAGGGTAATTTTTAAACTTTTTGAGAAGCCATTTAACTGTTACAGTGATTTCACCATTTTGCATTCTTGCCAGTTATATATGAGGGTTCCATTTTATTCATATTTTCATCACCCTTGTTAATTGTTTTTCCTTTTTTTTCCTTTTCCAATCTTCCTAGAAGATGTATTATCATAGATTTTAATTTCTCTGATACTGATGATGTACTAAGACAGCTTGGCTGCATTTTTGTTAGCTATATGATTTGCAAATACTATATAAGTTGTCTTTCCACCTAAAAATGCCCTCTGAGGCATGTATGATAAACTTTAGTATCAGTTTTTTCTTTGGGTTGTTTTATGATTTGCTTTTGCATTTAAGAGTTCCAGTTTATGAAGACTTAACTCCTAATTTTTTTCTAGGAGTCTTACAGTTTTAGTTTTTACATTTGCATCATTGATTTGCTTTGAGTTGGTTTTTATGTGGGTGTGAATATTATTTGCATAGAAGTACCCTTTCATTGCAGTTCCTTATGTTAAAAAGATGATTTCTCCCTCCCTGTTTTTGTCATAATCAGTTGGCTGTTGATGAGTTTTATTTCCAGATCTCTATTTGATGCTGATAATCACACTATCTGCATTGTCACAGTGTAGCTGTGTAGTAAGTTTTGAAAGTGGAAAACTTGTGTCCTCAAACTTTATTCTTTTTAAATACTGTTTTTGCTATTTAGGGCCTCTTATATTTCTATATTTGAGAAATTTGAGGATTGGCTTTTCTATGTCTGTAAAATGGGCCATTGTAATTTCAGTAGGATTTGTATTGAATCTGGAGATAACATTGATCTTGTCATCTTAACATTCTTTAGTCTTCTAAATCATAAAGATCATTTTTCCATTTTATACCCATATGGTTCCCTGAGCCCAGGCAGAAGTGATCCCTGAGCATAGTCTGGAGTAAGCCGTCAGTACCACCGGGTGTGGCCCAAAAACTGAAAAAAGAAGAAAGGGAAAAAGAAACTCAGACCTAGAGGATAGAGCTCACTGCAGCTCGGAATAGAATACAGGCAGACAGTTGGTAATTTCCCACCAGGTTTGTGGTTTCCTCTTTAGCCTTTTTTTCTTTTTTAAATTTGATTTTATCAGTTAGTCAATAGCAGGAAGGCAGCCTACACAGAAGAGTAACCAAAGTTGAGTTATTCTTGAATCCCCCAGATCTTGTTTTAGGGACTTGGCATGTAGAGGGATTAAAATGGCTACCCTGAAAGCATTCCGGAGTCACTTCCAAGAAAGCACTAAGTGTGCATGAACACATTCTGGCAGCCACGACCTGAACACCACCAGGGCCCAGCCGCGGGCTCCCGCCCTGCGCAGGGAGGGACTGAACTAACTGGAGGCCTCTCTGCTGCCCCCTGACCGGGACTCCACTGCTGGGAAGGGCTGCGGCCCAGAGTCCCGCAGCACCTGAGACTTCTCATGTCTTCAGACAGTTGAGTGTGTCTGCTAATAGCCCAAGAGACTCTTTGGCTCTCGGTGAGGGGGGTCCCAAGCCACACCCAGGCCGTCTGTTGGGGTGGGCAGCACCCCCACCCATTGCGGGATGCAGATGGAAGCGTTTATTTCAGTCATGGAATAGTCATTAGGTGGAGACAGAGAGCGCCTTCTCTGTTATCTTTGGAGTAAATTCTTGCCTTTCCTCATCTTGACCCAAACCCAGGATCTCATTGTTTAGTCAGGTAAGAGTCGATTACATGACTGAATTCCATGGGCAGCTCCGGGTCATGGGGAAGTCCGTGGAGACCAGCACCTAAGGCCTCTGTCCTGTGGCCTTGCAGTACCCCTGGCTAGTGATTCTGCTTACACCTGGCAGCCTGGGACGCTTGTCTTCCCCACTTCCCCCCCACATGGCAGGCCGTGGCCTGCTTCCCACCCCTGCTTTCAGATTTTGTATTTTATGGCCGTCTCGGGCACCTTACCCGCACCCCGTCCCAGGTTTTCTTCCCCAGAACTGTGTGGTTGTGTCTGTGAGGGGTGAGTTTAGAGCTGGGTGTTGGCCCTGGGGCTCCTTCTGTTCATGGTGGTGGTTCCTGACCTTACACTCGCTTGCAGCTGGCATAGGTGCACATATGTGCTTTTCTATTAGTGGGAAACCCCGCAATGCTCAGGGCTTACTCTTGGCTCTGTGCTTAAGGATTACTCCTGGTGGTGCTCAGGGGACCATTTGTAGTGTCAAGAGTCAAACCTGGGTTAGCTGTGTACAAAGCAAGCCCCTTACCCTTCCAGTATCTGTCTGGCCCTGCACAATTGTTTTTGGCCCCATCAGCTTCCCGTAGATGGCACCTGCATCTGTGGCTTGCTTACGGGAACTTGTGCAGTGCTGGGGATCAAACCCAGGCCAGCAAGACAGTTGCCTTACCGCTGTACTACCGCTGCGTCCCTAAACAGTTCCTTTTTTTTATGGATTGATATTTTTTTTTAATCTCTTTATTGGGGTAGTAGGCATTGATTTATCGGAGTGTAAATGTTGACATGTTTCAGGGTTACAGTGTTACCACATCCACCATCAAAGGGCTAACGTCCCTCTGTGAGAATCCACACCCTCTTATTAGTGGCTGAATAAAGTTGTCTTTACAGACCTTCTAACTGGAACACCTAGGGTTGAATATTCTGTTGCCATTTTCAGGGGTATTTCCCCCCTCCCCCCCACCTTTTACTTTATACTAATGTTCAGTCTTTGGATTATTTTCTTTCTGTCAGTTTCTAAAAATGGATTCTTTGCATGCCTGCGGTGTCTGCTTGTCTTAATGTGCTGAAGGTCGGCCGTGTCTCCATTCAGACCTTTGCCACCAATGTGCTGTGCTCCTGCCCCAGGAATTCGTGTTTTTTCTCAGAGGCTCTTTAGCAGATTAGGAAGGAATTCGCTGAGTTTTATAGACAGACAACAAGCACCTGGATTGTCTCCTGGGTTTTAAGTCATCTGTTTACACTGAAACAGCTTTGTGGAAATCGCAGATACTCTCTATTATAACATTGACTTGAGTGAGTCTAATTCTGAGAGCAGATTCAGATTACAGAAATTGGAGCTCCAGTGTCTAAGCGTCTGTTTGACGAGTGGGACATGTTATTTTTAGAGAGATATATTTTAGTCCTCTTTTTAATACTGAAACAAGGTTTATTTAAAAAAAATTTTTTTTAAAAAACCATTTTTGTTAAGGTAGCAGGAGTTACAGTCCTGCTAATAATGCCACTCCCGTGTGCACCTCCTTCCGGCATCAGCCCGATTGCCAGGGAGCCTGGCTCCCCCCACCAGCGTCCTGGGACTCTCACCACCCTGCCCTCGTGTAAGGCCAGTTTCATAGACAGAATCTTCCATTCTGATGACTCTGACCATTTGCTGCTCTCTCGCTGTGCTACTTTATGTCCACCAATAAGAGAGGCCATTTTTTATGGAGGTGGTGACACCTTTCCTATTGATGAATAGAACTGATCTCCTGAAATCCACAAAATTGTAAATTGAAAAAAATTTTTTAAAGTCCTGAGTCATTTGGGGGGCTGGAGTGATAGCACAGCAGGTTGGGGTGTTTGCCTTGCACACAGCCAACCAGGGTTGATCCCCAACACTCCAGAGGGTCCTCTGAACACCTCCAGGAGGGATCCCTGAGCACAGAACCTTGAGTAAGCCCTGAGCACTACTTGGCGTGACCCCAAAACCCAAGAAGAAAGTAAATAATTAAATGCCAAAAGAGTATTTAAGGGGCTGGAGCAATTAGTATAGTTAGTAGGGCTTTTGCGTGCATGCTGTTTACCTGGGTTCGATTCTCGCCATCCCATATGGTCTAAGCACTGCCAGGAGTGATTCCTGAATGCAGAACCAGGAGCAGCCCCTGAGCATAGCTGGGTGTGACCTAAAGAGCAAAAAAAAAAAAGTCCTGAATCATTTTTATTTGGGGAGGGTGAGGGTGGTCCCTCTCTGGCAGTGCTCAAGCTGACTCATGAGTCTGCTCTCCTGGATCACTCCTGGTGATGCTCAGGGGACCATATAGGATGCTGGGTTGGCCACGTGCAAGGGAAGGCAAAATACATGCTGTATTATGACTCCAGCCACTGAATCTTTTTATTTTTTAAGACATGTAAATTTAAAGAATATTATGAATAGTTCTGTGCTAACACATTTTAGAGTTTACATGAAATAGATAAATTCTACAAATTAAAATTTTGGAATAGTGAAGAGAATTAAAAATATAAGGGAAAATCTGAATTGGCCTATAAAAGTACTAAGAGTAAGTTATATTCTAAGAAAGGGAATATTGGCTTTATATTAAAGATCCTGCTTAGTGTCTACATTAATAAGTAAAAGATTGTAATAAAAACCTTATTATAAGAGGCTGGAGCAATAGCACAGCACAGCGGGTAGGGCATTTGCCTTGCATGCGGCCGACCCGGGTTTGATTCCCAGTATCCCATATGGTTCCCTGAGCACCGCCAGGAGTGATTCCTGAGTGCATGAGCCAGGAGTAACCCCTGTGAATGCCGGGTGTGACCCCAAAAAAAAAAAACCTTATTGTATGGTGTTTCACTAATAAAAAAATAAAAAAAAAAAAAAAAGAAATCCTAATCAGACATGGAACATTCAATTAAAATGAGAGACTAGTTTATTATTGAAAATGTATCTCCCTTAGCAAGCCAGAAGTAAACCCAGCTATAAGCACCGTGAGTGCCCTGCCTGGCACCACATGTTGGGGTTTTCCTATCCTCGAAAGATGTTCCTTTAATGCTTCTAGCAGAATTGACCTCAAGGTTCTGAATTCCCGGGGGGGGGGGGGGGGGTCGCCCACCCTGAAGCTCTGTGAGGTTCCTTGCCGAGCGGAGTGATGTCCTGGCTGGCTAGAGCATCCTGGCCAGATGTTCCTCTCACCAAGTTCTCCTCTGGCTTATAGAGAGAAGCCCTGTGAGTCTGATGGACTTTGCTTTGTATACAGACTGTTTTGATCTTGCCTTTTTCGGTATTTGGTTTTTGCCTGTACATACTTAGTGTGTCTCTTGAGTTTTTCTTTCTTTCTTTTTTTTTTTTTTTTTTTTTATTTATTGAATGACTGTGGGAAAAGTTACAAAGCTTTCAAGATTAAGTCTCGGTCATACAATGATCAAACACCTTTCCCTTCACCAGTACATATTTTTCACCACCAAGAACCCCAGTATACCCCCTTCCACTCCTCCCAATGCCTGTGAGGCAGATGATTTCTACTTAACTCTCTCTCTACTTTGATTACATTCATTATTTCGACAAAAGATGCACCATTATTGCTTAGAATTTCCCCCCAACAGTCAGATCTGCTGAAAGGGCATTGTGAAAAAAATTTGTTTTCTATAGCTGGTTATGAAAGCCATATGATGTTGGATTTCTGAAATTTTCCTAAGTAATTCTGGAGGGATTTCTGCTGAGAGCCAGATAATTACGAGATTGGTTTCTGTGCGTCTGGTGTTAGGGCCATTGTGGGAGGCAGTTTGTGACCTCGGTAGGGCATGAATGATGAGCTTGTACTGCCCCCCCTTTCCATGAGATTGCAGTTGCCCCGTCACTGCTGGCTCATACCTGGCTGTCACCTTGCTGCCGGGGGGGCTGGGGCTGGGGCTGGGGGGTGGACACAAAAGGCGGAAGGGAGCAACACCCTTTCCCTCCTGGGGAGGCATGGCGCCATAGTTTAACGCATGGTCCATTCACTTTTCTGCCACAAGCTGCCGGGCTCTGGATTAAGTCCTTTTGCCTCTGGAGCCATGGCCATGCCAGAGAGCCGCTCGTGGGGGGCAACTCGTGACCTCTGTAGGGCGTGAAGGACGAGCCGGTCTCTTGACTTTTCTTAGTTGATTTTTTCTGGCGCCCTTAGGTCCTCATTTGGTTGCCTGCATTTCTCAATTCTGGAAAGTTCTTAACTCTGACTTCCTTAACCGTTAGTTCTTCATCAGACTTGCCTTCCTGGTCCTCAGGTAGCCCGTGATTCATGCTGTTCCTCTTGAGCTCATCCCCTAGTACTCTGGTGTGCTGTTGATATTTTTCAGACTTTTCCCCATCTTTGATTGGTTGTTTTCTAGTGGTTTCCTCCATCTCATCTTAGAACGTCTCGTTCTTTTCCTCACTTTTGTTGTGCTGCTGCTCAGAGCTTCTAATGAGTTTCTCCTGTCACCTGCTGTCCTCGGCACTTCTGGCATTTCTACTTGTTGTCTTGTTTCGGCTCTCAGACGCCTGTGCCCTCGTTTCTTTGAGCTCATCAGACCTCCTCCTCCTGGTGTCACTAATGTCCTTTTCTGGGGCTTTACAGAGCTGGTTGGTGTGGTTTGCTCGTGACCCTGGTGGCTTCTTCGCGTCTTCCCCATCAGTTTTCATGTGTTCCTGCTGCTGTGTGTGTGGGGGGGGTGTCTATAGTTAGAGTCCCTGGGTGCTCCCTGTGGGCCGGGGGTGGGGGGGTACTCCTTCCCGGATCTGCCCATCTTTCCCCGGTGACAGGAGAGGAAGCAGTGTGAGGCTGGCCCAGCAGATCTGCCCCACAGAGAGACAGGGTGGAGGTGGGCCATCATGGCAGAGGTGGGTGTGGAGGCTGCCACGTTCTCTGCGGGCAGGTGGGCCGCAGGCAGAGATGCCATCCCCTCTGGTCTGTGAGTGTTCTCTGGGAGCTGCTGAGCTGGGTGCTGCTCTCTTCCCCCCGCCCCTGGTGAAGATGGGAGAGTGAGTGGAACCATACTTGGCAGTTAAGGAAGTTGTACCCTGGTCTCAGTGTGCTCTCAGTAAGATGGAGCTTTTGAGATAAGAATCGTACAGGCCACTTTCATGGTTAAGATAAAAGTGTCCATGATTATAATCTGATCTCAGCGAACCCTGTGTGGGCAGAGCCCAGGAACTCACCACAGTGCCGAAGACCAGGAGACAGGACCAGCCAGCTGCCGCTGTGGCTTTCTGAGCTCGCGTGCTGAACCGCCTCTAGGAAACCTTGTGTGTCCTTTTTACTATTACCCGTGTGTGTTTTTCATCTCTGGTTCCTAAATGCCACCTCTGTTGGGTCTGGTCTCTCTTGATTGGGGTGGGGGCAGGGCTGGTGCATTTAGGTCTCTCTCGGGGCCAGAGAGGTGTGGTAAGGGTTAAGGTACTTACACGCTGTTGACAGTTAGCCCTGGCTCTCCAACACTGCCTTGTGTACCCGGAGCCCACAGCGTCTTCACCCTGTGCATGCCAGGAGTCCCCTGGGCCTCTTCGCACTCTGAGTCTCCTTCCCTCTGGTCTGTACGTCGAACTGCCTTCACCTGTGTGCTGAATGCCTCCATCTCGATGGCCAGCCTGGAGCCTTGGGAAGACCACAGAGTAGTTGGTCCAGACTGTCCCTCTTCTTCCTTCTCACATACCGGTCCTTCTTTTTCCCCGTCTCACTCTGGCATTGCTGGTCCTCAAAACCGGACACCAGGAGTCCCTGGAGGTGGCCCCGCAGGCCATGGGAGCAGACAAAAACCAGGCATTCTCCTCATCCACTTTCTCCCGTGTTTCCTGCCTCTCTGGTTTGCCTCCTCTGGGGCCACTCTCAGCGCCCACAGCTCCTCTGCCACCACCGCTGTCTCCCTCCTCAGCATGGAGTCCCGGAGCCCCTGACTTCATTGTCTCGATTGTTCTACCGTATCTCCCTTCTCTTCGTTATTGGGGACGAGGGGTTGGCTCTGCTCAGGGATCTCTCCTGTCTGCTTGGTAACAGGTGGCGCCGGGGAGTCCAACTGGCAGCGCCCTACCCACTGTTCTGTCTCCCCGGCTCCTCTTCATCTACCTCTACCCCCTTTGTTCTCAGGGTCTCATCTGGTTCCCTGCAGTGGCTCATCGCTGATTGGTCTGCATCTCTTCTTACATCCTGTCACTCCGATGCAGCACGGAGCTTATTCTCCTGCCGTGAAATCCTAAAGCATGACTTTTGATGAGCCCCGTTGGCCTCATCAGCCGCGTCTCTTGTATCCCGTTGTATTTGTCTGGGCGGCCTTCTGCTTGGGGCTTACATGGGTTGGCCTCTCTTCCTAGGACACTGCCTGCTTGCTTCCACCGCTTCTTCCTCAGCTAATTCACACCTGCTCCTGTTTTAGGTGATGTTTCCCAAGGGGGCATTACCCTGCCCTTCGCTAGAGGAGCGCGGGGTGGGAGGCTCTTACGTCATCCGTGGGGCAGCAGAAGCCTTAGCAATTGGGGGCGGGGAGAAGGGTTGCCAGGTTACTTTTCCCCCGATGTACTGAGTCACAGTACATCCTTGATGGGGGTGCGGGGCTGAGGGTTTTCCCATGAGATCTAGACTTACCCCTTGGACCCAGTCCTTCTCTCCCAGCCTTTCCATGGAAAGGGTTTCACTGTAGGAAGAAGTATATTCTGTGACTTGTTCAGGAGTTCGGGGGCCCTTTTCTCTAACCAGCTTTCAGTAAACGTGCTGAGCTTTCAAGACATACTTGAGATTTCTGGCAGGATGGCTTTCATTGCCCATGAATCGTTCTCTTCGGTAATCCCCGGCACTACTGGGTGTGGCGCAGAAACCAGAGCAAGGTCTCTGGGGGCTGGAGAGAGGCTTCGGCAGCTGGGCGGAAGCCAGGATCGACGGATGCCTTGTGCCACCTGGTCCCCTCACGCCACGAGGAGTGACTCCTAGGACTGAACCCAGAGTCACCACCAGCTTTTGCTGGGTGTGGCCCTGATCTGAAAAGTCGAATTCTTTCCGTTTCTCTGTCTTTTCCTTCACATGATAAACCAGTTAACCCTCCTCACCCCCTCCACTAATTCATGCTGAATAGTTTCACAGATGCCTTGCAGCTGCCCCTTGTTGTTTCCCTTCCTGCGGAGGTGTGAGGACACCAAGTCCAGCAGGGGGTTCGTGTGCCACACTGGAAGCAGAATGGGGAGAATTGGAGCTTGGATTTTCCGTCTTGTCTGTTCCTATCAAAGCAATCCTCAATCTTGTCTAGAAACTAGCACTGTAGCACTGTCCTCCCGTTGTTCGTCGATTGGCGTGAGGGGCACCAGTAACATCTCCATTGTGAGACTTGTTGTTACTGTGTTTGGCATATGGAATACACCACAGGGAGCTTGCCAGGCTCTGCCTTGCGGGTGAATTACTCTCGAACTCTCTCGAACCCGGGTCGGTCGCATGCAAGGCAAACGCCCTACCTGCTGTGCTATTGCTAAGAAATCTATTTCTTATTTTCTGGCTGCTACTGGAAAGCGATGGAATCCTTCCTGTTGCACCTGGTCCAGGGCCCCAGCAGACCTTGCACCTAAATGCCAATAAACCTTGCTTAGAATTATCCTCTGTAGAAACACTCCTTTTCCTGCCCTTTGAGTTGTCGCGCCCACCCCCACCCCCAGGAGTGCATGTCTCTCCCTGCACTACTTGGCAGTTCGGCTGCACTTCAGGAACCTGGTTTTCTATTAATATGGAAATGGCCCTATGGAAGCCTCTGTGTTGGGGGCTGGGGGTGCTGGTTACTTGCTTATGACTTACTGCTTTGTTAGTTAACTAAAGTACATCCAGACTGTGTACAATGAATGGTTCTTGTGCTTCAGTGTTTTGATTTAACCTGGTTCTCTATAGCAGGAACAAGTAAGTGGCAAAAAATGTAATAATTTTTATTGAGCCTGGTACATTTTAAAATTAATATATTTTTAAAGAATCTTTTGGACACCAGTTAAATTGTAAGTGATTAACTTGCTGCTTACATTAAGGTTTGAAATTTTGCCTGTTCCTGACATTTTGTTTTTGTTAGATTTATTTGTATTACTTCAATTATGTGTAGACACTTTATTTTTCTAATCTTGCTTTTGCAAATCTCTTGTCAGTTTGGGAATTTTGTTGTGACAGAAGGCAATCAATCCCTTATTAGCCCTTCTTTGGGTCCTCCGGGGAGAAATAAATACCCTGAGAACACTGCTGTAACTTTGAGTTAAGAAGAAAACTTTCCCTTTTTGGCTTGGCCAGTAAACGGTCAGATCACCCGGCTTGCTCCTCTCCTGGGGCACTTCTGGGAAGGACTTTGCGTGTGTCCTTGTTACGGGCTTGGTGATGGAGCTTGAGAGGCCCTGGCCGGGACCCACAGTTTCCTCTTTTCCTTTTATCTCCCCCAGTGTCTTACTCAGCAGCTCCAGCGCTGCTGTGACACCCAGAATGTATCATTTTGAAATGTTGCAGCTGCCACTAAGTCATGTGCAAGCATGGAGCTGGCTGGGAGAGAGGTGCAGGTCAGTGATGGGTTTTTGTTCCCACATAGATCCTTGAAACACTGTTAAAAAATTCTGGTAGATTACTGCTCTCCCTTTACAAAAGGGATGAATGAGTGGATGACTGAATGACCTAGAAGCAGACTGGTTGATTTCCCTGGGAAATAGCGTAAGCCTCCAGTTAGGGCCAGGGGACTGGGGGGGCAGAGGGGCGGGGGTTTAAATAGCAGGGGGGGGGGGGCGACCCGGCTCCCTCTGTCTTCAGAGAGTGAAATCATCCCTCGACTTACATTCAGTGCAGCAGGTCACCTTTGAAACAGGCCCGTCATCAATTGTTTCATGCCTAATAGCCCTTTATGACACTTGGTTGGGAATAGCTGAGCAGTGGGTGGTTTTTATATACCATATGTCTTGTAGCACAACAGGGTGAGAGAAAGGAAACCGTGAGTCTTGGTACTCGGCTTATCAAGTCAGGCCCTGCCAGCCGTGTTATTTCTGACATAAGCTTTATGTAAATACTTCCTACTAAGAAAAAATTACGAGGTTTGACAGTGTTTACATTTTGATCACTCGTTTCCTAACTTGAGTTGCCATCAGACACGCTTATGATTTTGTTTTGAAAATGGAATTCCTGAGGAGAGGTCATTGCGGTGTCAGCCCCTGTTGTTTCCAGCTCTGGGCTTTATCCCGGAGCTCATCTCCGGCATGTCAGGTCTGGTTTGCCACGGTGGCCAGAAAAGGCAAAGAATGCGGGCGCCCCGCTCCCCTCACCGGCTGTCCCGGCCGCGCGGGCTGTCGCGTCTCCTGGGCCCGCAGCAGTTAGGGCATGTCAGACACATTTTCTCCTGGTTGGGAGAGTCCGAAGCCTTGCCAGGAGCATAAATCTCCAGTGTTATCTGGCAGCCCCACATGGAGCCTTCACCTCTGGTTTAAACACCTCTGGGCACCGGATCAATAAGCCCAGCAGTTCGTTACAGATGCCCACTTCCCCGCCCCGGGGCCTGAGCGGGGGTGCAGAGCAGCGGGGCCTCTGCGGGGAAGTGGGGTTTGCAGTCCTGGGTGGGTGTCGCTAAACGGACGCCTCACCTCAGCCCCTCTCCTTCACCAGCACCCCAGAGTCAGTCAGGCCGGGACATGAAAGGAGAGTGGCAGGAGTGCATGGGTCTGGTGTGTCGTTCCTCGCTGGCACTTGGTGCTGGAAGAGGGCAGGATTGCAGGGACACGGGCAGGCCATGTGGGCTGTGGAGAGAGGAGGCTCCTGGCGCTGGCTTCCTGGATTCCTGCATGAGGCACGGTGGCCCGATTCTTTGTGACACACAGGCGTGAGGCATTTCAAGCCAGGCGCGTACGGCCACTTGGCCCCCTCATTTCTCCACCTGAGTGGTTCTTGGTGTATCAGAGATTGCGGGACGTGGCACACTTAATGAGTCAGAAGAATTCAAATGGAGCTCGTCACATGGACGTGGCCTTTAGAGGTTTCGTGCGAGGCTGGGGTTTCTTCCGAGGACAGGAGTTGCTGAGGGCGTGGTTTGGAGCTTCGTGACGACTGTTTGTAGCCCACACTTTGGCCAGAGAGCAGGTTGAGAGGTTGAGGGAAAATGCTTCTTGGGTGTACTCAGTTCTGTCTCCTTTACCTTCCAGAACCAAAGAGGTTTAAGTGGAAAGGGGAGATGGGGGTGGGGGTCACCTCGCTGAGGAAGCATCTGAACCTGCTTCTGGCTGGGGGCGGGGGAAGGCTGGTGAGGTGGGCGTTCGGTTTGGAGTCACTGTTATATTGTTGTTGATTCTGCCGCAGCATCTGTACATGACTTTTATTTGGAAAGGCCGAGCTTTTTGGTTTGGGTTTTGTTGGGTTTTTTTTTGTTGTTGTGTTTGTTTGTTTGTTTGTTTGTTTGTTTTTAAGGAGAGGAGCAATAGATCAGAGTTGGTAGTGATTGAATCTATTCAGGGGATTATAGAAGTAATTGTTTGACCTAACTGCTCATTTGCTTATCTCAAGACTTTAGGCTAATCCGTAGGTTAGATTCAATTTCCATTTTAAGCAGGTACATGTTTTAATAATTTTAAAGGTAATTTTTACTTGTATGCATAAAGGTAAAGGTAAAGGCCCTCCCGTTGTTCATCAGTTTGCTCGAGTGGGCCCAGTAACGTCTCCATCATGAGATTTGTTGTTACTGTGTTTGGCATATCGAATACGTCATGGGGAGCTTGCCAGGCTCTGCCGTGCGGGCGAGATACTCTCGGTAGCTTGCCGGGCTCTCCGAGAGGGGCGGAGGAATCGAACCCAGCTCAGCCGGGCTAGCTGCGCGCAAGGCAAACACCCTACCGCTGTGCTATTGCTCCAGCCCATTTTATTGGTAAAGCAGATACTAAAAATGTTGAACTGCTGATTGACATATATATCTCTGTGTGATGGCCAGGAATTTTATTTTATTTTTAAGTTTTAAAAAGTTGTTCACAATATTTGATTACATTTAAAATTCAAACACCAATCCCACCATTATCGCACCTTACCACCACCATATTTTGAATATTTTCATATTCAAACCCCAAAAGACCTGGCATTTTTAACTCTCAGCCAATGCATATTTTTTATTAAAGAGCAGTTTCTGTTTACAGCAAGATTAAGAGGAAGGTACCGAGATTTCCCAGGTGCCCCAAACATGCACGATCTTCCCCCAGTATCAGCGTTTCCCACTGGAGTAGTATGTGAAGCATTCTGTCATCACCCCACATTGGCACGTCATAGGCACCCCAAGCCCATAGTTCGCTTTAGGGTTTACTCTTAGCAGTTTGCATAGTCGCCGTTCGGACAGATGTTCAGTGGCATGTGTCCATCGTTATAATATTTTCAGAACCCTCAAAATGCTGTTCCACTTATTCATTCTCCTCCTCTCCAGCTCCTGTCACCATAGTTTTTCCTTTTCCAGCATGCCAGAGTGGAGTGAGTACAGCATTGGCCTTCGTGGATGGGCGGCTTTCAGTTAGCTTCACAATTCCTCCGTCTCTTTTCATGGCTCCATAGCTCATTTCTCTTCAGTACCTAAAACCACGCTGTTGCTTGGATGTACGAGACCTATGGAAGAGTGCTTTGGTTGCTTCCAGGATTTGGCAGTTACAAAAAGTGCACCATAAACTTGTGTGGACATGTGTTTTAAACACCTTGAGTAATTATCAATGAACATCATTGCTTGGTTGTGAGATAGTTTTACTTCTGCCAGACTGATAAAGTCACTGCACTGTCTTTGCAGTGCCACCAGCAGTATCTGAGAATTCTGTTGCTCCGCATCCTTCCCAGCATTTGGAATTGTCATGCTCTGAATTTGGGTCTTTGCAGCAGGTGTAAGTGCGTGTCTGTATCTTATTGTTGTTTTAGTTTGTGTTTTCCCAAAGACTTGTCTCGGGTGTAGTGATGGTACGGTAGGTAGGGCACTTGGCCTTGTATGCATCGGTCCTGAGTTTGATCCCCAGCACCCCAGGTCCTTGGAGCCTGCCAGGAGTGATCCCTGAGCACCATCGGCGGTGGCCCCAAAACCCAAATAAATAAAAATAAAATAAAGATGTGTCTTTTGCAGAATGCATCCGCCCATTTTGTGGCTTGTCTTTTCACTCTCTGAGAGTGCCTTTCACAAAACAGAGATCTTGCCTTTGAATAAAGTCTGGCTTTTTTTTTTCTCCTTCTGTGTGTCGTGCCTTTGGTGTTGGAGGCAAAAAGCCGCAAAGCAGAGGTCAGGTAAATTCACTGCTGCTGTCTAAGAGCTTATAGTTTTACATTTAGGTCTGTGATTAGTTCCAAGTTAATTTTTTACCTTGCAAAGGAAGTCTTGCAAAAAGTTTTGTTGGGGTGTGTGTGAATGTGACCAATTGTTCGCATGCCATTCCAATACAGTGGGTCCTTGAACATGAGTTTGAAGGACCACTTTGATCCGGATTTTCCTGTAAATAGTATAACCTCACAGAACACAGCAAGCAGTAACTGTCTCTAAATGCATTTTTCTTCCTTCTGATCTTCACTTTTTCTTCAGCATTATTAAAAGGGAACAATATGTATGCAGTGTGCCAAATCTGTGCCATCAGTAAGGTGACGCTCGAGTCCTCAGCAGGCTCTTGGTTACTAAGGTTCAAGAGTTAGAGGTGAATTTTTTATTTTTGGTTTGAGGGCACACCCGGTGATCAATGGCTTTGAGCTCAGAAATCACTCCGGGCAGGGCTCGGGGAACCATGTGCCAGGGATCGAACTCGGGCTGGCTGAGTACAAGGCACGCGCCCTACCCTCCTCTGCTGTGGCCCCGGGCCTGCTCAGGGAATAGGGATGGGTTGTTGCAGTCATCTTTCGTGATTGGAGAGTTGCGTGGCTTTCCCTGGTCCTCCGCCTCTCCATGAACTAGAGGGTCTCTCTCAGCACTCACGGTCACTGGTAGTGATTCACCTGGGACTGCATTGACTCTCGATCACATTGGGAAGCATGGGCACCTTAACAGTATTGTTCCTGCCCACAATTGTGGACTTCGCTCCATCTTTTAGGTTTTTTTTTTTAAATCAACTATTTATCTCGTGTGCATCTTGCACATGTTTTTTCAGGCTTCTACCTGAGTATTTCACGGTTTTAGCACCTGCTCTTATCATTGCATGCTGATATAGATGGTATTTCATTTTATTTATTTATGAGGTGTGGGAGAGGGGAGACACCCAGCAGTGCTTGGGTCCTGCCTCTGGTTCTGTGCCCAATCCCCGCACTCTCTCTCCAGCCCCTATATTTCCTTCTTATTTTAAATTTCCTTGGTTCCCTCTCAGCATGTAGGAAGGAGACCACGGACCTTTTTCTAGAGTGACTTTTTTTTTTTCTTTTTGGGTCACACCTGGCGATGCTCCAGGGTTACTCCTGGCTCATGCACTGAGGAATCACTCCTGGCGGTGCTCGGGGGACCATATGGGATGCTGGGAATCGAACCTGTGTCGGCCATGTTGGCTGCATGCAAGGCAAAAGCCCTACCCGCTGTGCTATCGCTCCAGCCCCTAGAGTAACTTTTTACAGTCCAGTTTTGTCCTCCTTGTCAGTGACCGTCCCACCCTTACTCTAATGGTGGCCTCACCCCAAGCTCATGTGTCTTCTGCTCCGAACGAAGAAACCACACAGAAGGCTGAAGTTAGTGGCCTGGGGAGGCACATGGTGGGCAGGATGTTGTCACAGTGGCCCGAGAAAGGAGCTTCCATGGAGAGCATTTCTCCTGTCATTGCAGTCGAGTTTCTGCCCTGAGTGCTTAGAAAGTGTGCCCAGGAGCACGGGGCCCTAAGCTCCATCCCTGACACTGCAAAAAGAGAAGTGTAGAAGTATTATAAAGGGGTTTGGGTGACATACAGAAGTGTAATAATAACCGCCCAACCGTTCTTCGATCCCCAGCAGAAGTTGACGGGGTTTCTTCTGCAGAGCTTGTCTAGAGGAGAGTATTGAACTGAGGTGGTTTCCCCTCTGCTGATGCGTCCGCCCTCCCACTGGGGACAGACTGTTCCCTGGTGAGGCGCTCCTGAGTCAGCCCAGCATGTGGGTCCAGGAACTCAGTGTTTTCAGCCTGTTCTTAAGGATTCTTCACGTGAAGTGCTCTGTCGCACCCTTGTGAGTGGCCCCTAAGTCTGGTGGCTCATTCAGTAGCTGCTTAGAGAACGTGGGCAGACGTTCGGGAATGATTTGACCTTTTTTTCTACCTGAAATTCAGGAGATGCAGAGCCACAGTGAAGGGGGGAGGGGGGTGCCCCGCAGAGCCTCCCTCTTGCTGCAAGAGAACAAGAGACCCCCACCCCTCCCCAAGCCCAGCTCAGGGAGCGCTGGTCATGGTGGGGGAGCACCACTGGGAAACACCTCAAGGGTCCGGGAAGTCACTACGGGTACTCAGACTTGTCGAGTGTTTGTGGAGACTGTCCGCCCGGGCTGAATCAGAAGCACAGCTTGACGGTGCTTGCTTCCTCGCCATGCCTGGACGGAGCCTCAAAACAATTGGAAATTCTGAGCATCTCTGTTTTATTAGCTATTTTGAAATAGCTAAGAACCGGCTCAAAAAGAATTCAAATACAAAATGTCACTTCTTTTTACCTGGGAATACGAAGTTAAATGCCATTTTACCCACTTGCCGTTCATGAACTCCAATCTGAAGTTTTATCTTTGAGGGGTCTTTTCTACTGTGCAGGAGTTCGACACTTTCCTAGCAGGCCACTGATTGTGGTTCTATCCATCAGCACCAACTTGTGGTTTCCCCAGTACCACCAGGAGTGATTCCTAAGCACTGATGAATGTGGCCCCAAACCAACAGAAATTAGTAAGGTTTTAAAGAGTTTGAAAACGCTGGCACGGTGTCTCTGTGACAGGGAGAGGAGTCTCCTGGGTGGGAGGGAGTTGCAGCAGAGCGAGGGGCTGGTTGGTCCTCTGCAGCTGCCCATCAGCAGACTGAGTTTCTCCGTCTTCTCTTTGTTTCCGCAGGAATATAAACAGAAGCTCGCTCGGGTTACCCAGGTCCGCAAGGAGCTCAAGTCCCACATCCAGAGCTTGCCGGACCTCTCGCTGCTACCCAACGTCACGGGGGGCCTGGCCCCACTGCCTTCTGCCGGGGACCTGTTCTCCACTGACTAGGACAGGTGTCGGGCCCCAGGTCCCCATCTGAACCAGCGGAAAGAAGAGGGCAAGTCGTGGCTGGAAATTCCCTAGTGGCCCGTCCCCCGCCCCCAGAATCACAGACTCTGATTCTCCTCTCCAGCCTCCTGTTGAGCACAGTTCCGACCCGTGGCGAGTCGAGCCCGGTCTGGAGTCACGCTCGGAAAGGTTCTGAGTGCCGCCCGCTCCGTGTTCTCCTGCCCCTGTCGCTTCTTCCATTCTCTGCTCCCTTTACACCCAAGAAGTTACAGAAATCATGTGTACTTTGGAAGTCTTCGGAAGACTCCTGGCCCTGAGGCAGCGTGTCTCGAAAGCAGCTTCTCCCTTCTGAACTGGGCTTGCTCGAGCTCGGCTAGGTGTCCGCCCGGGGGCTCGTCCTGGAGTCCCCGACTTCTGGTGGCCATCCACCCAAAAGGTGGGAGGCGCAACTGTCAGGCAGCTCTGCCAGAAAGAATTTGCCAAATCTCTCGTCCTCCCTTCCCGTTAGAGCAGCGCCCAGTCAAAGGTCAGGCCCCTTGGTTGTAGAAACAGACGAGTATCTAGCAAGAAGCTGTGCGGGGGACATCAAGTCGTAGTTCAGAGTGACAGGGATCGCAGGCCTCGGCAAGTCGGTAAATGGTTTGCTTCGACTTCCTCCAGATCACCTTCCCAGAGGCGATCAGGGTCCCTGCCCCGACACAGGGCGGGTTCCAGCCTGCAAAGGTGGTCATTGGAAAGGCGGTGGTGGGCCCCCACGCATGAGGAGGTCTGGGCCTCTCTGCGAAAGTAGGACACACCAGCACCCCGTCTGCTGCCTGCTCTATGGCCGCAGTTCAGAGACTGGACGTGAGATGTAGGCAGCAGGCCGCGCATGCGTAGCAGATGGTGCATCAGGGGCTGGGGCTAGTGTCCGTGTAGGGTTTTGATTCCATTATCATGCCACCTGACATCCCGACTGTGTGATGTAGTGAGAAAAGATTTTTACCTTGTTTTTAGTGAAGGCCCCACCTGCTCTTTTTGGGGGAACACATTGTGAGGGGGCGGGGGCGTTTTTGACATGGAAAAGGGTAGGAAGTGATTCGCCTCAGTGCTTTAACAGGAATCACAGTCCAGAGGCTGGAATTCAAACTGGAGAAAGAGGGGCATTCAGTGGAAGGGGCTTCAGAATCTAAATCTGTCACGTGTTTGGGGTTTTGTTTGTTTTATTTTTTGTTTGTTTGTTTTGACTCAATTTTCAAGATTACCAAAAAGCCAATGACATGTACTTTTACATCATAAGATAACAACCTGCTTTTAATAATAGATCTGGCTTCCCTCTGAGGAGCTCTCCTGGCTCCGTGAGCAGAGGGCGAACAGCCGCATCAGATGGGCAGTGTCGCTGTAGAACGTGTCGCGCTGGCGGGTCCGAGCAGACGCTGTTGCCTGCCGGTGGTCCTGTCCTCCTTCAGTTAACCAGTCTGTATCTGAAGCTTTTCTCCCAGAGGCCACCGGCAGTGGGTGACCTAACAAAGTGCGAGATTGATGCCAATGGCTGCTGTTTCTGCGCATCACCCCTCCCTGGGTCTCAGGAGTCCCCTCGGGGACTGGCTGCCTCCTCCGGGGAGGTGGGTCGCTGCCGAGCAGCCAGGGTGGGCCAGGCCGAGCGGCTCATCGCAGACGTCACGACAGCAGAGCGTGTGCCCCAGCTCCATTGCATCTGATGGAGTCCGACCAGCAACTGCTGCAGAATTATTACTGCAGGAACAGGAAACATGGAATCTGTAGCGATTATGTAGATGAAATGTGTTGGCCCTCAGCACCTGTTACTAGTACACTTCCTGTGAGGGAGTCTGCTTTGTTTTTAGTTTTTTAATGAAATGCTTTTGTTCTTCGAATCTTACTTCTTCCCACCTCTTCTTTACATGTGCTTATTTCATCTGTTTAATTTAATCGATCCTTTCTCCTTGTATGTATGAGGTGAGTGGGTGGGGGTTGGGCAGTTCTGTGTTTTTTTTGGGGGGGAGGGTGTTTGTTTGGTTCTTTCCTTCTTAGAGCATCCCTAGACCTCAAAGGGCCTTTCCTCTAGGGCATATTCCTCAGAAAGTCTTCAATCTTCTTTTGTTTTTGTTTTTTGGGTTCCTCCCCCCACCCCCTTAAAGAATATTTTTAAAGCTTAAATTTGTATATTAATTTAGGACTTTATTTAGAAGTATAGGCTGTCATTGGTGACAGCAGTATATTCTGAAATGTCTCATAGATATCTATTTTTGAATAAAGATGGTGTTGTTGAATGACACTGTGTGGTGTCTGTTTGCCCTGCAGGGTGCCTTGTGCCTGGGGCCCTTCTGTGTCCAGGAGTCACCCGGCAGGCCTGCTGTCTGCAGATCCCTGTCCCTTCGGAGTGTTTGCGACTGTTCGCGGCCCATAAATACTCAGCACTTGCACAGTATCTTCTGGTTCTTTCCCAGGGCTTAATTAGCTTTAATTGGCCAACCTCCACAGTACCCAGGAGAGGGCTCTGGGTACTCAGAATAGTTTGAGACTCACTGTACAGCAGAGGGAGCTGATGGAGAGAGGTTAAGTGACTCCCCAGTGGCACACGGGTTCTAACAGATTGAAGCTGGGAAGTGCTTTGATTTCAGCATTTTTGTTCACACCAGCAGTTCTCCCGCGAGAGAGTTGATGTTGGCTGCAGAGCGAAAGTCACTGTGAACCATGAAAGTGAAGCATGAGAGAACCGCCAGCTCGAGTGGCATGTCTCTTCCAAACACTGTGGGCTTCCTTTGTCCTTGCTTTGCACTTTTAAGTTCAGTGAAAGCATATTGACTACTATTGGTTAAAACTCAAAGTAATAGAAAAACTGTGTCAGACCCAGCCTGGGGGAGCCATCGGTAGATCCCCAAGGCTGGTTTCACCACTCCTGCTGGGAGAGCAACATTGGCCCGGGGGAGGGAGTTCCCCTTCTCTCGGCCATAGCTCTGGGCTTTTGGGGCTGAGTGGAACTCGAGTCCAAGTCTAGAAATAGGAAAGCGCAGGTTATTCGACCCCCACGTTCTGCCTTAAAATATAAAGGTTGGCCGTGATGGGTGAATCTTGGGAGATGAGAGCTCTTTCCTGTCCCCAGGTTTCATGGCCTAGTTAATATCTTCGCTCCTACCTATAAATAGGAAGTCCATAATTCTCTGGTTTAATTAGCACTTCAGGCTGCAAAATGTGACCAAGGTCCCCAAAGCTGAACAACCCAAGAGTCCGTGAATCTGTCGAAATGCTTCATTTTGGCCATCAAAGCCATTAACTGTCTGGCCTTCCTGGGCGGAGTCCTTCCCTTTTGGGGCCTCGTATTCTTATCTTTGAAACGTGGGTTCGGACTAGACTATTCCGGCTCCCTGCCAGCCCTGAAAGCGCGTTTGATCATTGTGTTGCCTGAGAAGCGTGCAAGACTGGAGTTTGAGAACACCGCAGCACATACCCGCGGATTTATTAAATCAGTTCAGTCATATTTGCGCTGTGCACACCTGTTCTTTTGAGAAGGGGGCAAGTATGAACCCATGGGCTTACAGTGTTAGGAGTCAGAACACAGGAGCAAGACTAGGGAGGTGGGGGCACGCGCAGATATGGACTGGACACAAGGGATCTGCATTTGGTGTGAGCGAAAAACCTTTTCCCAGCCTGGTTCACTGCCTGCCGTCTCCCCAGACTTTTTACTCTGGCCTGAAGTCATATCTCATCGCCTCCTCCCTGGGATTTTCCGTTCAAGACTCCTTCTTCCACTCTGAGGCAGAGATTCAATTAAGAATCCATTATTCTACCACATGGTAGATTGGAATTCGTACAGGCTTTCTGTTGTGTTGAAAGCCCAGTTTGCTCAATATTTTTGAACTCTGAACTAGTTCCCTTGCGTTGCACGTTCACTTCTACCACCGGTTTGATAAATACTGTAATTCCTGTGACTCAGACTTAAATATTTTTGACCAGGATCGGGCAGCTGCAGCATGTATTCACCCATATCTATTCTCCCCGTGATGACCTGGGACAAATTCTAAGGCTAAGGCCTTCCTGGACCTCGGCTGCCCCTTCAAGGAGGTGACTGAGGTTGACTAAAGAAACTGCAAAGTTCTTCCCAGATCTCAAGTTCTACAACTACGCTTTGAGATATTTCTACCTACAAAGGATCTTGCTAATCAGTTTCTGCATACAGCACTTTGGAAGGGGCCTGCAGCCAATGTTTGGGGAGTAGGGGGCTGCTGCGTGCCAAATGTGGGTTCTGACTCCAGGCATTCAATTTGTCTTTTTTAGGAGGGCGCACACTCCGTGCTCAGGGCTATTCCTGGGTCTGCTCAGGGGACCATGTGTGGTACCAGAGATTGAAGCCAGGTCAGGCCCCAAGGCACTCAATTTTTCAGTGCCTATGAATTCTTAGTTACAAAATGAAAAAAGCAGTTGTAATAGATCTCTTCATTTTAAACAAGGTGTTTATCGAAAAGGAACGGTGTGGGGCCCTAGCTATGATAGTAGAGTGGGTAGATGCTTGTCTTGTAAGTGACCGACTGGGGTTTGATCCTTCATCCTATATAGACCCTTAAGCACTGCTAGGAGTGATCCCTGAGTACCACTGGTTGTGGCCAAGGGGAAAAAAACCCTGCTATATCAGGTAGCAATTAGGAAGGGTCTCAGTGATTACTGAATGAGGGTTAGGGTTAAATAGATGTTTTGCACACGTTGGTCCCAGGTTTGATTCCCACCACCACGTAAGATCCCCTAAGGCTTGTCAGGAGTGTTCCCAGACCATAGCCAGAAGTAAGGCCTGAACACAAAGCCAAGAGTAATCCGTGAGCACGGAGCCAGGAGTAGGCCTTGAGTATAGCCAGGAGTAAGACCTGAGCTCAAAGCCAGTAGTGGTCTCTGAGCCACAAAGGTAGGAGTAAGGGGCTGGACCGATAGCATAGCGGGTAGGGCGTTTGCCTTGCACGCAGCCAACATGACCGACACAGGTTCGATTCCCAGCACCCCATATGGTCCCCCGAGCACCGCCAGGAGCAATTCCTGAGTGCATGAGCCAGGAGTAACCCCTGAGCATCGCCGGGTGTGACCCAAAAACCAAAAAAAAAAAAAAAAAAGGTAGGAGTAAGCCCAAGTACAGCCAGGAGTAAGGCCTGAGTACAGCCAGGAGTAAGCCCTAGGTACAGAGCCAGAAGTAGGGTCTGAGCGTAGCTAGTAGTGAGCCCTGAACCAGGAGTGATCCCTGAGCACAGCCAGGAGTGAGCCCCGAGCACCACCGGGTCTCTCGACTGCCTCCCTCTTCCCAGCTCCCTTCTGTGTCTTCAAGTCTCAGCTTCTTGGAAAGACACTGCAGAGGGAGCCTGGGGGCATGAGGAGAAGCTGGAGGGCCTCGAATCCAGCCACCCAGGAGGGGGCGGCAAGGCTGAGTGGCCACAGGCCAACCAGGGGCCGAGGCCTGCTGTGCATCTAGCAAGGAAGGCCCTGAGAGTAGAGTCAAATGGGGTGCAGGGGGGTTCCTCTGACCCACAGCTAGGAAGAATTGTAAACTGCACCCCACACCACCCCCACCCCGCCCCAGGCAGCCCGGCCCCTCTTGTAAGGCGCTCCCGGTACGTAGAGAGTGGGGGGGGGGGGGGGGCGGCGGCGGGCTGGAGGTCTCTGCCAGGCCCTCACCCCCTCCGGTTTTCCTTCATCATTCCGACACTCCACTACCGAGAAGTGGGCTTGGAAGACAGCCGTTGCTATTTTAAAGTTCCCCAGTTTGACGTGTGCCCAAATCCCCATAAAGCAAGTCTGCCCAGAACCCCTGGGTCACCTCCAGATGAAAGGCACAGCCACCGACGGGATGTCAGGGCCCTCCGCCCTCCCACGCGGTGACAGCTCCTGGCAAGGTCACAGAAAGACAATTCGTCTGCGAGCTGTCATGCCTCGTGTCCAGACCCTCTCTTGGTATCAGCGGGGGCTGCTTTTGAAGCTCCAGAAAGGCCGTCCCGACGTGGCTTCCGTGTGCCCGGAATGTGGCATCTGGACTTCGTTTGCTGGCTGGAAATCTGTCCCCAGAGTGACCTTCTTACCGGTCTCCGCCAAAGCAAGCACGTGGGGACGGAGAGTGCCATGTGAGGCAGTGAAAGTTGATTGGGCTCAGGAAGGACGTTGGAGCATGAAGGACCTGGGAACGCGGGTCCGACCAGCCCTGGATCTGGGCAGACTCCCCTTCCGGCTGCAGAGCTGTTGCTGTCTGCGGGGCACCTTGCAGAGAAGGGTCCCACACCCTGCAGGGAAGGCACAGAGGCCTAAAGAAGACATGGAGGGCGGGCATTCAGCCAGTGGGGGCAGGCCAGCATGGCCACCATGTGTGGTTCAGCCAAGGGTCAGCTCCCCAGAGGCCCAGAATCCACATTGCCCCAATCCAGTCTCCTCCTCCCGGAAGGCCTGGAACCTGTGCCCGGAACCATCCCACCCGTTTCCATGCTGCTGCTCATTTGAAAACCACTTGGGAGTTGGGGGTGTTTTTTCGCCCCTCTATTTGGAATGCCAGTTTGTTTTTACATCCGGTTTGTTCTCACTATCAGCTTGTTGGTTTTGGAACACCCGGTAGTTGGTGGATAACTTAGCTCACTTTGGAACGCTAGCCTGTTGACCAATTTTTCAATTAGAGAGTGACCGTGCCACAGGACTCTGCAGAGCTGACCACTTTCTGGGCCCAATATCTGTTCCAGGAGAACCTGTCGGTCTGGCCCTGCTCGCAGCCTGCTGTAGAGACCGGGGCTGACCGTGGCTGGGGAGATCCCAGGTGTCCTGTCAGTCTCTAGTCATCTGAAAAAAAGCCTCTGTTTTCCTCTGGCCTCAGTTTCCCTGTCTGGCATTGGCTCATAACATCTCAGGGCCTGCTAGCTCTAAGGGGTCGAGAATTCCTGAGAGGAATCCAGATTATTTTCAAAAGATGGACTTTTGGGGATAAAAGTGCCACCCCAGGGGCCAGAGAGTTAGTACAGTGGTTAGGGCATTTGCCTTGCACATGACCAACCCAGGTTCGATCCCCAGCATCCCAGATGGTCTCCCTGAGCACTTCCAGGAGTAATTCTTGAGTGCAGAGCCAGGGAAACCCCTGAGCTTCACCGGGTGTGTCCTCAAAACAACAACAACAACAAAAAGGTGTCATCTCAAATACAAAACTAAGAAGAGAATTTAGCAGAAGGGAAGGTGTCTGCCAGCAAGTTTGTCTGTGTCAAGGTTGTAGCCTGACTGGGGCCGTCTGTCAGCCAGTCAGGTGCTCTGGGGACAACCTGGTGGGGGCAGAAGCCAAGAGCGTTCTGACAGATGTGGAAATGGGCTGGCTACGTGTCGCCACCGCCCTGGCATCCCCCCTTCTCCAGCCTGGGAGCCTCCCAGTCGTGCACCCCAGTCTCCTCTCCGGAAATGAGAAACCTGGCTGGCTGGGTCCCCTCGGAGCTGTGGCATTCTGGGGGCGAGAGGAAGGGGTTTCCCATTTCTCATCATCCACGCAAGGACGTGAATGAGGTTTTCCTTTCAACAGATGTTTCCTAAGTACCCACTGGTGACAGGTGTGGGGTCCCAACAGCAAAAGAAGACACAGCCCTGCCCCAGGGCTCCTGATTTTTGGAGCAAGACAGCCCCAGGGGGTGCTGGGAAGACGAGTGGGGTCTTCCACAGGACACAGCCGAGACCTGGGGCGGGTGGGGGAAAGGTTAACTGGGTGCTGGGGACAGGGCAGAAGCAGGGTCCCCAGGCAAGCTGGAGAGTGTGGGGTTCCAGGGAGAGGAAGGGACCCGGTGTGAGGTTTGGGGATGGGGGGAGCCCCCTCAGTGGCATCTTGCTGGGGAGAGGATGTGGGTCTTAGTGGCGAGGCTCTCGGGCAGCCTCTGGGGAAGATGATGGTCTGTGTACTGAGAGTCCCCTGTGGCCCCCGGTGGGAAGACAGGATCGGGAGGACAGTGTGGGCATGGGGGGTGGGGGGTGGGGGCTAGGGACACAACAGCGGGCAGAGATGGGGGTGGGATGGCGGGCAGGGAGGAGGGCTATAGTGATGATGGGGACCAGGCCTCGTGGCTTGGTCCAGGAAAGCAGGCTTGAGATTTGGGGCTTGGGGTATTTAGGGTCTTGGGGACCCATAGAACGAGACAAGGGGGGCCACTCCTGGTTCTTGGGCAGCTGCATCTGGTGGGCACGTGGCCTCTGGGGATGTGTGGGGTCCCTACAGCAGCCCCCCTGAAGTCGGCTACCCTGTGATAGCCCCTACACCTCCCCGACAGATCCTGGTTTCCAAATTCTTGGGTCCTTGCCTCCCGAGTGTGGGACAGACAGAACCAATCATGGTGGACTCATGAAACGTTTTAGAAGGGGTGGGGGGTGAGACGGGGCGGAGCAATAGCACAGCAGGTAGGGCATTTGCCTTGCACGCAGTGGACCCAGGTTCAATCCCCAGCATCCCATAAGGTCCCTCGAGCACTGCGAGGAGTTAGTTCCTGAGTGCAGAACCAGGAGTATCCCATGAGCATCACTGGGTGTGACCCAACAAGCAAAAAAAAAAAAAAAAAAAAGTGGGGGGAGGGGGCAGCTTGGCGCTAAGACGGTTTCGTCTTCTGGTCTTCTGCCTTGTCTGGCTCCTCCCTGCTCCCTGGCGCTGGGCACGGCCTGGTGCATTGTCTGTCTTCCAGTCAGCTTGCTCATTTTCCTTTTCGTTTGTTTGTTTGTTTGTTTGCAGTGCTGGGGATCGAACCAGCTTGGAAACGGTCCCCTCAGAGTGAGTTTGGAGTCTGACCTTCCCGCAATCTGGCCACAGGATGGTCCAAACTCGGGTTGCAGCCTCATGGTAAAACCTTGAGACAAAACCCCCACCCCCACCCTCCCTACCCCGGAAACCCTAAGTCTCAGATTCCTGACCCCCGGAAATGAAGAGGTTATTCTTGGTCTTGCCAGGGCTAAATTTGCCATTTCCTGTTGTCAGGAAGGGTAGGGTCAGCACAGCCTGCTGGTGGACAGTGGGCTTCATGCCTCCAGCTTGAGGAATGGTCCCTCACTGCATTATCTGGGGTCTCAGCCAACAGTTGGGGGGGGCTGCCAATGGGGGCAGCATCCCTCCTTGGGGGCCCATGAGAGCAGACCCTGAGGGAGGGCTTTCTGGAAACAGATTCACTAATGGATGAATGGCCCAGCTTGGCAGGAGCCTCTGTGACCCTCAGAGCCCTCCGGCCTTGTCCCCACTGGGGTGCAGGGCTGCCCCCCACCCCAGGTCCCAGCTGCAGGAGAATCCAGAAAGTGGTGCTGAGAGGCAACCCCCCATCTAAGATGCTGCCCGTGGCCACAGCCAGCAAGTCAGGGGGCCTGCTTCACTCAGCTGCTGTCTCCTCCGTCCCTCAAGGTCACCTGTGTAAAGCAGGGGCGCCCGTGAGCCCCATTCTGAGAGAGCCAAGGCCCCAGGACATGTAGCCACGGGCCTAAGCTATAAGCCTCCGCTTGCCTCCTGGCCCCGCGTGGTGGGGATTGGGGGTTATTGCCCTAGTGGTTTGGGGCATGTCTGGGTGGGGGCAGGCTCTCTGCAGACATGGGGTTCCATGCCTGCCGTCCGCTCCTGCCAGAGCAACTCTGCTAGAGAAGTGCCCGCAAAACCCAACCTAGCCTGGTAACTAGTGTGTGGGCAATAGGTGTGACCAAGGACTCACTTGACTGGGGGGTGCATAAAAGTTTTGGCTCTGTAAAAGAATTTGTGAACCCTAACACTAACCTATACTGAAAGTGAAATCCATCCTCAACTCTGACCCTAACTTTAAACCTAAATCAAACCTTATACCTAATGCTAAACCTAAATTTAACCCAATTCCTAACCCTAACTCTAACCTGACCCTAACTATAAACTTAGCCCTAACCCTGGACCATAATCTAACCTAACTCTGACCCTAACCATAATCTAACCTAATTCTGACTCTAACCATAATCTGACCTGACTCTGACCCTAACCTAACCCTATTCCTAAATCTAACCTAACTCTAATTGTGAAAAGCAGAAAGCCGGGACCAGAGAGATATTTCAGGGGTTAAAGCGTTTGCCTTGCACACGGCTGACCCTGGTTCCATCTCCAGCATCATGTATGTGTCCCTGAGCCCCGCCAGGAGTGATCCCTGAATGCAGAGGCCGGAGTAAGCCCTGGGCACAGCCAAGTGAGGCCCCCAAATGAAACAAAATAGAACAAATTAAAAGCAAAAAAAAGGAATTTGTAGCATTGAAAACACCATGACTTGGGGCCAGAGTCATTGTATAGCAGGTAGGGTTTTTGCCTTGCACATGCTGGCCCGGGTTTGATTCTTGGCACTGCTCCCCTGAGCACTGTCAGGAGTGATTCCTGAGCACAGAACTGGGAGTAACCCCTGAGCACTGCAGAGTGTGACCACAAATCAAGACAAAACTAGAAAAGAAAACACCCTGACTCTAGGGGTCCTTAGAGGTGTGAATCCTCAGGCTCGTGCTGTAGAGGACCCCCTGACACCCCCACACCACCCCAGACCACCATCCCGATGCTCAGAGGAAGCGGAGGGCTGAACCGAGGAGATAAGTCCGGTGGGCCTGCCCGGGAACAGATGAGAACTGGCCGTTGCTGCGGGTTTTCTCTGAAAAAAGCCAAGCCTGGGCGAGGAGTGGACAGAGATAAGATTAAGGCTCGATGCAAACATTTCCCGGAGCCATAAATCGTGGCTCTTCTACCAGCCTCCACAGAGGGATTAGGTTGACTTTGAAAGACGCCCAAAAAAGAGAGGCCCCCACAGGCTAATGGAGAAGAGCTGAGGCCTGGCCTGAGCCCAGGCTGTCTCCGGCCGCGCCTGGACGCAGCCCATCCCGGCCCTGCTTGAACCTTCCTGGCCACTGAGGCGCTCGCTTGCCTGTTTCTCATCTCTGGGCTCTGGAGAGCTTCTCACTCCCTATTCTGGGTGCAGCTCTTCCTTCCAGAAGCTTCACTTAAAACTTCTGTAAAGTGGGTAGGAGGGTGCTCATGGGGGACCAGGGTTTGATCTCTGGCATCCCATAGAGTCTCCTGAGCGTCACCAGGTGTGATTCCCCGAGCAGAGAGCCGGGGTAAGCCCGGAACACAGCCAGGTACAGTCCAAAAACCAAATAAATTAAAACTTAAAAACCCTTTGGGAGGTTATATAGAAACATATTATTTTTGTATCCAGTAAAAATGCTTCATTTTCTTGTTAATTTTAATAATTGTCGGTTCATTAATACCTGCATGGCAGACCATAACACCCTAACGCAGAGAGAAAGAGGGAACCTGCCTGCCACAAAGGCGGGGGTGCGGGTGGCGAGGAACGGCAGGAGGATTCTGTGACCATTGGTGGTGAAGAATGGGCACTGGTGGATGGATGGGTACTCAATCATTGTATGACTGAAACGTAATCACGAAAGTTTGTGAGTCTGTAACTGTACCTCACGATGACTTGTTAAAAAATTTTTAAAAAATTTTGGGGGTTCAGTGGGGCTTTAGCAATGCATTAAAAAATGACTTGTTTGGGGGCTGGAGAGACAGTGTAGCGGGTAGGGCTCTTGCCTTCACAAGGCTGCAGATCTGAGTTTGATTCCCGGCATCCCATACGGTCCTCAGAAGCACCTCCAGGAGTGATTCTTGAAAGCAGAGCCAGGAGTAAGACCTCGGCACTGCCAGCTATGACTTCAAACAAACAAAAGACTTGTTTTTCTCCAAATCTTACATTAAAAAACAAATTTTCCCTGGCCTTCCTAGTGTTGGACAATACCGTTGCAGAGTACAGAGTGGAAGGGATGCCTTGAGCGTCGTGACTTCCTGCCCCTCAAAGCAGAGCCTGTGACAGGCTTGTACACCAGCTGCAGGCATCGTTAGATTGTAGAAATTCCCTCTGTTCATACTCTCCTATATTATTTTTAGTTTAACAAAATAATGAATAAACATGACATTGTTATCAAACGGTTTTCTGCTTGTAGTTTTTGTCCTCTAACCAGCTTATGTGCTGAATGATGAGAAGGGACATTCGAATGTTAAGTCAACCTTCATGGTCCTGGGATTAGCCCATTTGGGTGGTGCTACCCTTTTATATGATAATGGAGTTTTGTGATTATACTTTATGAAGGATTTTTTCATTTATATGTACGAGTAAAATTGGCCTGTAATTTTCCTGGCTTGCCATTCTCTTGGTCCTGTTTTGTATGCAGGTTATATTATTTTTGTATTAATTTCGTATGCAAGTTATAACCTGTAGGCAGGCTAGATTAACTTCATAAAATGAATTGGGAATTATTCACTCTTTTTTTCTTTTCACTGGCAGAGGTTACCAAAGGAAATTGTTTCTGCTTCTGAATGTTGGAGAAAACTGGCCAATGAAGCATCTAGAATTGAAATCTTGTTTAGGGAAAGGATTTGAACAGCGGATTCAATATCTGAAATAGAAGATCATCTGGATTTTCTGTTTTGTCTCGAGTCAAAATTGATATGCCTTTCTAGGATGATGTGTTTTCTCTATATGTTTTGTTTGTTTGGGGGGCATAACAGTGATGCTCAGGGCTTACTCCTAGCTCTGCACTCAGGAATCACCCCTGATGGTGCTTGGGGAACTACCTGGGGTACTGGGGATCAAACCCGGGTCAGCCGTGTAGCAGCCAAACTCCCTAAATGCTGTAT
The DNA here is from genome assembly GCF_029834395.1 of Sorex fumeus. Taxonomy (NCBI): domain Eukaryota; kingdom Metazoa; phylum Chordata; class Mammalia; order Eulipotyphla; family Soricidae; genus Sorex; species Sorex fumeus. Next base: position 8,425,865 of record NW_026606101.1, on the reverse strand, counting down.
TATCTCTCCAGCCCCTCCTTTCATATTTTCAAATTATTGCCTCAAAGTGTTTGAAATGTTATTTAACTCTCCTTCTTGATTTATACCTTACTTGCAAAGAATAAACTAGACAGATACTGTGTTCAACTATCATTTTGTTGATATTAGAGTTCTGTGTGGTTAAATTCTGCAAATTGCCATTCTGTTTGAAAGTTAAGTATTAGTTAGAGAGCTGACTATTCATGTCCATGACAACCAGTCTTTTTGGTTTAAATCCAAAGAATAGAGATTCTCAGTGCTCCCTAGTTGGTTCTTCTCAACCTGATCCCGCTGGGGCCATGGGCCGACTGTACATCTCAGAGCTCTGGCAGGTAAGAGACCACGTGAGCAGTGAACTATGAGCTATCTCCAGACTTGGTACTCCCCCAACTTTTCTTTCCCCCGATTTTGGGGCCACACCCAGCCATGCTTAGGGCTCACTGCTGGCCCTGTGCTCAGGGATCGATCCTGGCCGACTCGGGCACCATGTTCTCACATGCCAGGGATTGAACCCAGGTTGGCCGTGTGCAAGACAAGCACCCTCCCCGTTGTTCTGACCCCTGTGTTGTACTTCTTAAAAAGAGAAATCACACAGCAGAGGGCAGCGGCCTGGAATGAGGGGAGCCTGGATCCTGGGGTCTGCGTGGAGGAAAAGGGTCTGAGAATTGCCTGACTCCGTGGACTCAGTGAGTAAGAAACATTTGTCGTGTCAAACCACAACTCCGTGAGTTCATTTCACCGTGACTGCTGCATGGTCTGTCCTATTTCGTCAGCGCACTCTCTGCGTCCGTTCCAACTTCCTGCCTCCTGCTTCTGTCAAATACTGAGCTGGATTGAATCTTCTGCTCCAAATCTGGTTTTGCTTCTATCTGTTTATCGTAACTTCAATCAATGTTTGCTTTGTATATCCTCCAACGATGTCATTACTTTATTTCTTTATTTGGATTGTTTTTATGGGGCACGCCCAGCAGTACCCAGCGATCACTCCTGGTGGGGCTCCAAGGTCCATGTGGGTTGTGAGGGATCGAAACTCGGCCAGCTTCATGCAAAGCGAGTGCCCTACCCACTGTACTGTCTCTCTGGCCCCAACCAGGCATGTTCAGTAAGTTGTTACTTTCAGGGCTGGAACAATAGCAGCACAGCGGGGAGGGCATTTGCCTTGCACGCGGCCAACCTGGGTTCGATTCCCAGCATCCCATATGGTCCCACGAGCACTGCCAGAAGTAATTCCTGAGTGCATGAGCCAGGAGTAACTGCTGGTTATGACCCCAAAAATAAAAAAAAAAAACCAAAATTGTTACTTTCTGGTAAATATTTTAATTTTGGGGGTTGATACTCAGGGTTGTGCTCAGGGCTTACTCCTGACTCAGCACTCAGGGGTCACTCGTGGTGGACTCCAGGATCATATGAGATTCTGGGGGTCAGATCTGGGTCACCGTGTGCAAGTAATATGGTCTAGCTGTCTCTAGCCCCAAGCAGTTCTTTTTTTCGTTTTCTTTTTCTTTTTTTGCAGTGTCCAGGCGGCCCAGGGCCCCCTCCCCCACCCTAAGGATTCTCTGTCCCTCTACCTCCACTCCCAGACAGAGATTCAATGTGAGACCTAAGAATGCAGCATTGCTTGGGCCTTGTGGGTACTGGGGGTGACCCAGACCACTCTGGTGGTGCACAGTGGGTCTTGTGGTATCAGAGGTATAACTAGAGTTGGCTAGTTAGTGGCATTGGGCCCTAACCATTGTACCATCCATCTGGCCCCTCGGGTTCCTTTTATGGTTTCCTATTCCCTGCAGATATTTGCAATGTTAGCTTCCTTCCTTCCTGCCCTCACTCACTTTGTTTGCTGTAGCACTATAGCACTGTCCTCCCGTTGTTCATCGATTTGCTCGAGCGGGCTCAGTAATGTCTCCATTGTGAGACTTGTTACTGTGTTTGGCATATCAAATACGTCATGGGTAGCTTGCCAGGCTTTGCTGTGCGGGCGAGATACTCTCGGTAGCTTGCCAGGCTCTCTGAGAGGGGCGGAGGAATCGAACCTAGGCCGACCGGGTCGGCTGTGTGCAAGGCAAACGCCCTACCCGCTGTGCTATCACTCCAGCCTTGGTTGCTAGTCCTCACTTATTCCTACCTGTCCCCCCATCTCAAGAGGTAATTTCCACCTCCTCTCAAGGTGGACTCAACAGTCATCGTGGGAGCGTAAGTCCTTCAATCTTCATCCTTTTGTGTTTATGAAGCAAAAATGCCTACTAAGAGCTAGATTGTTTGTTGGGGTACGCAGTGATCAACCAGCTATTTCCCAAGTGGAGACTGTTGTGAGAAAAAGGAAACTTGGCAACTTTCTTGGACACCACTGGGCTCTGAGTACACAAAGTAGAATGAGGCACAATATCCTCCCTCCTGAGTTGACCACACAGCATCGCGCTCAAATGGACACGCAGAGAGGTAAAGGTGCCAGACTCATGATACATGCCTTCTGAGTGATCTCTGCGCAAATGTTGTGAGTTGCCATGGAGATCAGAGGAGCAATCAATTACTTTTGACTGGAACAGGTCAAGGGAATGTTTGTAATGGCATTGGAGTTGGCCCAGCCTTAGACATCAGTTATTTGGGGATGGGAGAGATGGTACAGCAGGTAGGGTGCTTGCCACGTGCGGTTCAATCCCTGGCACCACTGACGGGCCCCTGAGCTCATCAGGAGTGATCCCTGTGGCACTGCAGGGTGTGGCTTCCCAGCAATCAAAAACTATTTGTTTATTCATTTTTGAGTATTCCAAGAGACAGAAGGGAAGAGCAACTCAGGTATGGGAACAGCATGACGAAAGACATGGAGTATCTTTTTATTTTGAATCAATTTTTCGGGGGGGAATGGATCACACCTGAAAGTGCTCAAGGGTGACTCCTTGGCTCTGTGCTCCTAGATCAGTGCTTGGAGGACCATATGCAGTGCCAGGTATTGAAACTGGCTTAGTCACGTGCAAGGCAAGTATAAAGGGCAAGGCAATCTCTGAACTACCATCCAGAGCCAAGCCTGAATCGCTTTGTCAAGAAATCACGATCACGATCACGATCATCCTGTTGTTCGTCAATTGCCTCGAGCAGGCCCCAGTAATGTCTCCTTCTTCCTAGCCCTGAGATTTTAAAAAGTGCCATATTCAAGGCTCTTTCAGGGTTAGGAGAATGAGACCCATCATTGTTACTGGTGTTTGGCATATTGGGTACGCCACGGGGAGTTTGCCAGACTCTGTCAAGAAATAATTTACAGACTATAACATCCACCCCTTGGAAACAATGGAATGGTTTTAAAAACCATTTAAAAAATGTAATGGTTTTAAATGGATTAGATGTTTGAAACAATGCCATCAACTAATCTTAGAACTTATTTCTCTTTCCCTCAAAATTCTCACTCATAGCCACTCTTCAGCCCGACTCAGCTTTTCCAGGCAGCCTCTCATTGAATCTTTTTTTGGGGGGGGGGGGGGTCATACCCAGCGATGCTCAGGGCTGACTCCAGGCTCTGCACTCAGGAATCACTCCTGGCGGTGCTCGGGAGACCATATGGGATGTTGGGAATGAAACCCGGGTTGGCTGCGTGCAAGGCAAACGCCCTACCTGCTGTGCTATCACTCCAGCCCCTCTCGTTGACTCTTTGCTAGCCTATTTGTTTGTTCTGGACATTCCCTATAAACGGAGTCAGAAGTGTGGGGGTTTTAGGACTGGTTTCTCTAATTTAATTCTAGTTTTCCAGGTTTCATCTGTGTTGTCACATGGAGCAGTACTTTAATCCTTGTATTTGATGTAAACTATTCTCCTCGATGGATATGCCACATTTTCTTTATCCCTTTATCAGTTGATGGACATTTTTGTTGCTTCTACTTCCTGTGGGGGCGGTCTTTGGACCATACCCAGCTGTGCTCAGGGCTCACTCCTGCCTCTGCGCTCAGAGATTCCTGGTGAGGACAAGGTCGGCACCACCTCAGCCCTTCCCCTATACTCTCTCACCTCACCCCTCCCCCCCTTATTTCTATTTCCTGGGGGATATACCCATCGATGCTCAGGGCTGACTTTTGCCTTTGTGCTTAGGGATTACTCCTGGCAGTGCTCAGGGGACCACCTGTGGCACCAGGGACCAAACCGGGCTTGGCCGTGTGCCAGGCAAGCACCTTTAAGCCCTCTCCTGCTGCCACAGGATTTGACTCAGGTGGGGATTGGGACCACACCTGGCAGTGGTCAGGACTTACTGCTGGCTCTTAGTAATGATCCCTGGAGGTGTCTGGGGGACCATATATGTTCTGGGGATCAAGTCTAGATTAGTCACTTAGAAGGTGAGAGACAAAGAGGCCAAGGTGGTGCCATGCCAGGCCCTTGAAGTAGTAGGCTTGATTAGACCTAAGTTTTGGTTCCCTAAACTTGAGTTGCAGTTTTCCCCAAAAATTGGAGGAGTCAGCAGAACAACTAATCAGACAGGACACCAACTAGCACATCTGATCTAACCAGACCAGGGGGCAGTTGTCCCCGGCCACTGCCTGGCAATTGCCCCGATCAGCAGCCGGGTCATTGACCCCATTCCAAGTAATGGAAAGTCCCCTGGACCATTGTTAATGGAAAGCCCCTCTATGCAACTGTTACATATAAAAACCCTGCACTTTTATGGCCCCGGGCTGCTCACTCTAAGTAAGCCACTGTGTCGGTGAGCCGGATGGAGACCCCAGCTCGGGCTAGTCCTAGCTCAAGCTAGTCAATAAGAATCCCCTTGCATTTGCATTGGAGTTGGCTCCTTGTTGGTCTTTTGGGAAACTGAGTCACGGGCTTACAAAGATAAGCCTTAACCTTACCTTAACCCTGTACTATTTTTCTGGCCCTTAGCTACCTATGAACAATACTGTTATGTGTATTTTTTCTTTTTTTTTTTTTTAGCCCAATGATTATCTTTTATTTTTTTTTCTTTTTTGGGTCAGATCTGGCAATGCTCAGGGGCTACTTCTGGCTCTGCACTCAGGAATTACTCCTAGCGGTGCTTAGGGGACCATATGGAATGCTGGGGATCGAACCCAGGTCGGCCACATGCAAGGCAAATGCCCTAACCACTCTACTATCACTCCAGCCCCCAATTATCTTTTTTTAAGAAAGATTTTATTATTGAATCACTGTGAGATAGATAAAGCTGTTCATATCTTGGTTTCAGTCATACAGTGTTCCAACACCCATGTTGTGTCTATTTTTGAGTTCAGCATTTCCTGACTATACTGCAAGTGTAAATGATGGGCAAATGGCAAATCTATATTTAATCTTTTGAGGAACTATTGAACTGTTTCCCAAATCAGCACCATTTTACATTTCCAGTGGTAGTGTTTGAGGACTCTGAGTTCTCTGTATTCTAATCCGCACTTGTTATTATCTGTCTTATTGATCTCAGTCATTTGGTTGGTATGAAATAGCATCGCTTCATGGTTTTGATGTTTTATTTCCCAATGGTTACTGAGGTTGGACATCTCATGTGCTCACTAGTCTTTTGTGGTGTGTGTGTGTGTGTGTGTGTGTGTGTGTGTGTGTGTGTGTGTGTGTTGTAGTAGCCAATCAGATCATTTGACTGTCTTTCAGTTGGGTTATTTGTCTTCTAATTGTTGCATTTTTAGAATTCTTTATAAACTCCAGATGCCAGACTTTATATTAGGTATACGATTCCAGGCATTTTCCCCATCCTGTGTAACACTTACTTGACGGTGCCCTTTGCAAACCAAGCTGTAAGTCTTTACGGGGCCCAATTTATTAGTCCTTTTGGTTTGTCTCTGGTGCTTTGGTCTTGTCTTTTACCACTTGTGCTTTGCTGCTCTCACTCATGTCTCATTTCTTTGCCCGGGCAAATGAGTGAATTCCGTTTATGGAAACTCACTAGATTGGCGTGATTTGTGCACTTTACGACACACACATATAAACTTAAATAAAGAGTCTGTGGTGGCAGGGCAGTTAGAGTAGAAAAGGGACAAGTGTGACAATAATGGTTAGAAATGATCACTCTGGACAAGAACTGAGTACTGAGAGTAGGTGAAGGGATATACATGATATCCTCTCAGTACCCGTATTGCGAACCGTAATGCCCAAAAGGAGAGACAAAGACAGAGACACAGAGAGGGGAGAAAAAGTGAGAGACAAAAAAAGTAGGAGAGAGGAGAGAGGGAGGAGAGAGAGAGAGAGAGAGAGAGAGAGAGAGAGAGAGAGAGAGAGAGAGAGAGAGAGAGAGAGAGAGAGAAAAGTGTCTGCCATAGAGGCAGGCTGGGGTGGGGGTGGCTGGAAGGAAACTAGGGACATTGGTGGTGGGAAATGTACACTGGTGAAGGGATGGGTATTGGAACATTGTATGACTGAGCCCCAATCATGAATGAGTTTGTAACTGTGTGTCTTATGGTGATTCACGGTCACGGTCACAGTCACCCCGTTGTTCATCAATTTGCTCGAGCGGGCCCAGTAATGTCTCCATCGTGAGACTTCTTGTTACTGTGTTTGGCATATCGAATACGTCACGGGGGAGCTTGCCAGGCTTTTCCGTGCGGGCAAGATACTCTCGGTAGCTTGCCGGGCTCTCTGAGAGGGGCGGAGGAATCGAACTTGGGTCGGCCATGTTGGCTGCGTGCAAGGCAAATGCCCTACCGCTGTGCTATCGCTCCAGCCCCATGGTGATTCAATTAAAAAAATAATTTTTTTAAGAGTCTGTGTTGAGGGCTGGAGCGATAGCACAGCGGGTAGGGCGTTCGCCTTACACGCGGCCAACATGGCCGACCCGAGTTCGATTCCTCCGCCCCTCTCGGAGAGCCCGGCAAGCTACCGAGAGTATTCGATATGCCAGACACAGTAACAACAAAGTCTCCAATGGAGACGTTACTGGGCCCGCTCGAGCAAATCGACGATCAACGGGAGGGCCTTTACCTTTTACCTGTGTTGGGGGGAGTTTGGGCCACATCTGGTGGTGCTCAGGGGCTATTCCTGGCTCTGTGCTCATGGAGCGACCCCTGGCAAGATGTGGTATAGGGGAGTTAGAGCCCGTATTGGTGTCAGTCCATGCAGCTGTCCGCAAGCGAAGTCTTTGAGCTCCTGGACTGTCACTTTGGTCCAATAAAGAGTATTATAAAGGGGTGACGGTCACAAGAGCTCCTTCTGCTGCGGTGTTTTTTTAGGTGAACATATGCAAAAACCTTGAACCCTCATCTGTGGTGGCCGTGTTTGTTATAGTTGCAATGAGCTCTCCTAGTGCCGGAAAGGCAGCTCCGTGGAGAACACTTGTCTTGCCTGTTTGAGGCCCTGGGTCTTATCTTTGGCACTGTGAAAACAAATAAAAGAAAAAAATTAGCTCTGTTTCTCATTGGGTGGGAGAACTTGACGCCAAGTCCCCTGACCTGGCCAGGCCTCTCTTTCCTCATCTGTGCAATGGGTTAGTGCTGCTCACTTTTGCAGGGCCATGAGGCCCTTCCCAGAAGTCAAGACATCGCATCGGCATGCTTGAAGTCTGCCCTGAGTGGCCCTCTGAAGGGGGTGGGTGGAATAAACATGGGAGAGGAAGAGAGAAGCTGGAGTCGGGATTGCAGAGACAGCAGCCAGCCCCGAGGGGTTGGAGTGGCTGCCAGGCACTGCTTGGGGGGGGGGGGGGGGCCCTTGGAGTTGCCGCGAGCAGGACTGCTCGGCTTGGGAGGAATGAAGGGGGAGCTGGCTTCCGGGCAGAGCAGGGCTTGGCGGTGCCAGGCACCTGAGCTGAGCAGAGCTGGGACTCAGTCCAGCATTTGCCTGGCCAGGAGGGAGCCTGCCTTGTTGCACAGGGCCCTGGTCACTCCGCTCAGGGCTCTGCTCGTCCTGGTACCCACCGCCCACCCCCCGATTCTGCTCTTGTTCCTGAGATCTCCACCACCCCCAGGAAGACTTCTCTGCCCTTCCTGCCTCTGTAGCTGTCCCTCGTCCTCCCGAGTCCCCCCACTTCCTCTCTGCCCCCGTCCCTGTGGTGCCCACTATCTGGGAGCCTCATCACCAGAGGGAGATGCTGCCTCCATAGTCTCTGGTCCAAGGGCAGACCAGCATTCTGAGGGGCCCGTGTGGGGGTGGGGGTCATTAAAGTATCACTTGCAGGACCAGGATGTGGCTCGGTGGGAGAGTCACGTCTTGCATCTGGGAGGCCATCTTGGGTTTGATCCCCGCTCAGTACATTAATTGCTAGAAGTGCCCCTTTAGACCCAGTGCCAACCTGGTGATTCAGACCTTGACCAGCACCCCAGATACCTCCCTGGCACCCCCTTGCCCTGACGCCAAGCTCTCTCGACTCTTCAGGGCATCAGGGAGTTAGCCTGGCTGCCCCTTCGGTCCTCACCAGGCCCCCCGTGAACGTGTTTGCTGGAGTCCCCCACCCCCACCCCCACCCCAGTGCTCTGGGTGCAGCCAGGCTTGTTCCTCTCACTCCATCCCCTCCGAGTGTCTGAGCTGCGGTACTGCCCACTCTGCTCCCCTGGTGTTGGACTTCTCCATTGTTTTTGGCTTTGGCACACTATGGGGCAAGGCAGCTGTGAGCATTCTTGAGCGAGTCTCCTGGAGGGCTATGGGCTCACTTCCGTTGGGCGAATGTTCACGAAGAAAGCACCGCCACAGTCCTCCAGAGGGAGGGTCCTGACAGCGTTACTCTGTCTGAAACTCTCCACCTGGGGACAGCCTGAGATCCCACACGCCAAGGACTTCCCCACCACTGAGTTCAGATGCTAGCTGGGATCACCAGTGGTTCCCACCAATTAACTACGTAAGACATGCCAGGGGCACTCCCTTGGGTCTGGACAAATTATTTAGATCAGCTCACAGAACTCAGGGGAGCACTTTACTTGTCAAAGAATCTCCTGGGAGGCATGGGGGTAAAGATGCTGCGGTATGTCTACACAAGGGAATACTACGCAGCCATTAGGATGAAAATAAAGTTTGCTGATCTATGGGTGGACCTGGAGAGCATCACGCGGAATGAAATGAGTCAGTGGGAGAGGGATCGACATAGTGTCATCGCACTCAATTGAGGGATATACAGAGACATAGTAGGAAACTGATACCCAAAGACAGCAGAAACACAGGTCAGGAGGATAGCCACAATGTGGGGAGGGCGTTCGGTCAGAGAAGGGACCACCAGGACAATGATAGTGGGAAGTGACTGCTCTGGACAAGAAACGGGTGCTGAGAGGAGGTAAGGTGATGTGCACGATACCCTTTCAGAAACAGTGCTACAAACCACAAGTGCCTCAAAGGGAAAAAGCAAAAGAAACGTGTCTGCTGCAGAGGCAGTCTGTGTCAGGAGGGAAACCGGGAACACTGGTGGAGGTTAGTGGACACTGGTGAAGGGACGGGTGCTCGAACCCTGTACCACTGCAACTCAATCACGAACAACTTTCTGACTTTGTATCTCACGGTGATTCATTATAATTTGAATCTAGAAAACTGGTGAACAGTCAAATGGAAGATGAGGTTGAGGTTGGAGTTTCCAGGCCCTGCCTAGGTGTTCTTATAGTACCCCATTTCTGCACACCTGGACGCTTCCTGAACCCCTTTTGTCTGGATTTCTGTGGCGGCTGCATCACGCAGGCAGGAATGACCACAGCTTTGCTTCCAGCTGGGCCTCCTCTCAAGAGGCTGGAAGGCGCAGGCTTCTAATCACAGCTTGGTCTCCCAAGGGACAACTCCCCACTGGGAAGCCATCCAGGAACTGACCCAGAGCCCTTTTGGTAGGACAAAAGACATTCTTTTCACCTGGCACTCAGGAGAGTTTCAGGAGCTCTGAGCAAAAAACTAGGCTCAAGCCCATAGAGCAGAACAGAAACCTGTGAGCCCTTATCACCAGGTCTGATAAGGGGATCGTAAGTCCCAATTGGCAACCTCAGTGATTTATTTTCTTACTCTAATGCCACAATATCATGGGTTATAGCTAGAAGTGAATTGATAACTGTGCATACATGCGAGTGTGTTTGTGTGTGTGTGTGTGTGTGTGTGTGTTTGTGCACACGTGCGTGTATTTGGGCCACACTTGGAAATGTTGGGGTTACTTGCGCCGGGGGATCCGTGCAGTGCTGGGGATCCAACCCGGGCCTCCTGCATGCAAAACATGCTCAGCCCTTTAGCTCTCTTTTCGGCCTGAACTGTGGAGCCTTTTTGCTCTCTCCGGCTTTCATGGAATGCCAATGGGGACAGGATGGGGGTGGTTAGCTTTTCCCTGGGTGCAGAGGAACAAGTTCTCCTTCCGTGTGTGTGTGTGTGTGTGTGTGTGTGTGTGTGTTTGTAGGGGTTGGGGCCACACCTGGCGGTGCTCAGGGCTTACTCCAGGCTCTGTGCTCAGGAAACCATCTGGGGTGCCAGGGATGAAGCCTAGGCCAGCCGCATGCAAGGTACGCAACTTTCCTGCTGTACTATCACCCTGGCCCCCTCCTCCTTCTTTTCATTGTCAATGCCATAGGAGAAGAACCAGCTACTGACTCATTTCACCTTCCACTGGCTGGCAATTTTTTTTTTTTGGTTTTTGGGTCACATCTGGCGATGCACAGGGGTTACTCCTGGCTCATACACTCAGGAATTACTCCTGGAGGTGCTTGGGGGACCATATGGGATGCAGGGAATTGAACCCGGGTCGGCAGTACGCAAGGCAAATGCCCTGCCCACTGTGCTATCGCTCCAGCCCCACTGGCTGGCAACTTTGAAGGAGCTGTTTTCCACATCTGAGCCTTTGTATTCCTTCCTGGGAAACAGGGTGATGGTCTCTCTGGCTTGTTCTGTGGATTTGCTGAGATCATGGGTTCACGGTTCACTGATGGCCGATGTGCCCAGTATCATTCTCTGCATATAGAAACACCCAGCACCCAGAGGAGGCTCGACACAGCTGTTCTTTGCCTGGTGGGGCCCTGAGTGTGAGCCCTGCCCTGTACACACCATGCAAGCACCAGGCCAGGCCCTGGGGGAATCCCAGCACCCTGGGGAATAGACCTGTTTTATTTATTTATTCATCCATTTATTTATTTATTTATTTATTGGGGGCTCACACCCAGTGATGTGTTCTGTTCTCGGCGATCACTCCTGGTGGTGCTCAGGGGACCATACAGGGTACTGGGGAATCCTATGGAGGTCAGCCACATGTAAGGCAAGCACCTTCCCTGCTGCACTATCCCGCCCGCCTCGGGAGTGGACACCAACCCTGTGTCTGCCCTGGACAGTTGGTTTCACACTTTGCGAACACAAGAGACTGTCAGGCTCCAGGAATCCCCTCATGTGGCAGAAGACACAGTAAACATTTGGAGGTGAATCCCCTTCCCTCCAACTTTGGGCTTAATTTTAGAATCTGTGAATACTCCAGTTTTTGAAATTTTTAAAATCGAATGTGTAGGCAGGAGAGATGGTGCAAGAAGGGACCGGGCACATGCCTGGTATGCAGCTCAGATCCCCACGTACATTGTGGTCCCTTGAAAGCACCCCGGGAGATACTCCTGAGCACAGAGCCAGGAATGGCCCCTGAGCACCACCAGGAGTGACCCGAACTCCTTCCCCCAAATTTTGTCCTAAAATTAATTATGTTTTGCTCTGTTTGGGGGCTTGAACCCAGGATCTCATACCTGTGGGGGTCCCTGCTTGGCCCCTGAGCCACATGCCTGGTTTGGCTTTAGGTGACAGTAAAAGATACGTATAAAAAGATGGAACCAGAGAGATGGTCCAGTGGGCTGGGGACTTGCCTTGCACAATCTGACCTGGGTTCAATCCTTGGCACCCCCATGTGGTCCCTGAGCCCCCCAGGAGTGATCCTTGAGCACAGAGCCAGGGGTACGTCCTGAGAACTGCCAGGAATAAATCCTGAGCACGGCTGGGTGTGGCCTCAAACACAGAAAGGAGCTTTGTTGTACGTCTCGAGCTGACATATTTTTGTGACTGCAACCAAAGAAGTGTTTACACAGCACCAGGTGGAGACAATCAGAACGATCCCAGCCCCCAAGCCCCCCCCCCCAACGCTGCCGGCCACGCTCCCTGCCTGCGGGGAACACCCCACCCGCTGTCTAACACGGCAGGCCGCTTCCGCCTGCTCAGACTTCTGAAATCTGGGGTGTTCTGTGTCTGCTCCTCTGGCCGATTGGTGGCATGTCCCTGGCGTGTCCCTGTGGTATTGTTTCTGCCTTTCAGGGGCACCCATGGGCTCCACCGCTTGGAAGGGAAGACGGACTTCATGGGCCCCAGGTGTTTGTCTGGGTACCTGCCCAGGCCTGTCGGGAGGGCAGTGGGGAATCAGACGAACCCAGTCCTAGCCCCAAGCAGCACATGCTTCTAGAATGTTCCTGGCCTCCACCCTCAGACCCTCCTTCTTGGACACTAACACTAGTCTATTCTCTGGCCTTGGCTGGAGGCCACCTGCCGGGCGACTGCTGGGTAAATAAGAGCTGCGGGTGGAGGACAAGGCCCTTCGGGGGGACACCCCGCCCCTGGGGGCCGCTGGGGCTGGCAAGGGGACTGAGCAAGAGTGCACAGCTGGGGGGCTCCACAGCTGGGGGGCTGTGTGGGGTCCCCCCTCTCCCGCTGGAGGGGACAGTGCAGGGCTGACCGAGCTCTCACTGCAGGCCAGGCGGTTCCTGGGCGCAGGGGTAGCGGTGGGAGGCCTGTTTTGTGGAGCCCTCACCCCTTTGTGAGTAGACACCGTCTCGCCCCGTTGGGCAGGTCAGGGAACCAGGCCCACACTGGGCCAGGAGCTCCCATGCCAGGTCCAGCTGACCCTCGGCTGTGTGGGTGAGGCTGGTACGGAGCCGTCAGCTGCCCAATGTGAGGGCATCGCCCAGCATGGACTCTCAGGCCAAGTCTCTGTAAACTGGGTCCGAGAACATCAGGCCCCTTTCCTGCCTGGGGTCCTGGCTGGTGGGCTCCCAGGGCTTGGCCTGGGGGCTGGTCAGGGGAAGCCTCAGAGACTGGCTTGAAGCCTTTTAGGAGGCAGCCAGGCAGCCCAAGTTAGCAACCTTGAGTCCACAGGTGGCCCCCTTGAAGTGGGTTGCCCCAACCTCCTTTGCACCCGAGTGCCCCAACCCCAGGGACAAACTCAGGAACGGCTGCTCCAGGCCAGGCTGCTGCAGGAAAACCCCAGAGCTTGCTAGAACACCAATGGAACCAGAGGTTGAAGCAGTTGGTTCCAGTCCAGGAGGGCTTCCTAGAGGAGGCCTCCATGGAGCAGGGTTTTAAGGTCTGAGTAAGAGTTCCTTAGGCAGAGGGACCAGAGAGATAGGGTAGGGGTTAAGGACTGTGCCTTGCATGTGACTGACCCCAATTTGCTCCTGGCACTGTATGGTCCCCCGAGTCCTGCCAGAGTGACCTGAGTAATCCTTGGCATCACTGGGTTTGAGCAGCACCAATCCCCTTTGCCCACACATAGAACCCCTGAGCTGGTAGGCTCAGTGCTACAGGGAGGGCCGTGGGCCTCCTGAGCACTATTTGGGAGGCTCCAAAAGACAGAGATAAGAAATCCTTTAGGGAGGGCCGGAATGATAGCACAGCGGGGAGGGCATTTGCCTTGCACGTGGCCGACCCGGGTTCGATTCCCAGCATCCCATATAGTCCCCTGAGCACCGCCGAGAGTAATTCCTGAGAGCAGAGCCAGGAGTAATCCCTGAGCACTGCCAGATGTGTTCCCCCTCCCCAAAATCTTTAAAAAAAATCCCAGAAGCAGAGAGGATGATGAGGGTCTTAGTCAAGGCAGCAGGGGACCCCACAGGATGCCTCTCCCTTCCTCTGCAGCCTGAAAGTGCTCCTTGCAGGACCCCGGCCAGCTGGCTTCAGGTCGGCATAAGCCTAGGGTGGGGGAAGAGGAGGGAGCAAGGGAGAGGTCAGCCTGCTCCTGCCACCGCTGCCCTGGACAGCTTTGTCGGTGGCAGCAGCTCCACTGGCCGGTGTCCAGGCAGCGCCATGGGGCCCCTCTGCTCCTGGTGGGCCCCTGAGAGCGAGCGGGGCAGGCTGGTGCTGCTTCCGAGGGCTGGGCAGCGCCCTGCCTTTCCTCTGTGCTCCCTGCACTGAGAGACTTTTGGAGCCACCCTCCCCCCGGGACCCCCTCTCTCTGCGGAAGGTGGAACGTTGTCAGCTGGCTACGAATCGGTAGAACACGAGGCCATCTGCACCCGAGCGCGGCGTTCCCGGAACACACGGTCCAGTCCTCAGAAAATGTGATGTGCTTTTTATTAATTGTTTGGGTACATGTTATGTCTTCCCAAAAATTCCCTGAGTCCTGGGTCATCCACTGCACTAATAAACATGCACTAATAAACATGTGAGGGATGAGAAGAGCCTGCCAGTTTCCATGTTCCTGCACTCAGTCTAGAGCTGTACGCCTCTACACGGTAGCCTGCCACTCCCGTCTATGCGGTAGCTGGACATGGTCTCTCGGGGCCTGCAGGAATAGCTCTGTGGCTTTGTGCTCCGGGCTGGCAAGCGTCTGGTTATGAGTTCAATCCCCGGTAGTGCCACATGCAATGGTCCTGGAAACTCTGCTGTCTGTGACCTCTGGCTCTGACAATTTCTAGACACACTCTAGTTGGGTGTGTGAGCACCACAAAAGAGCAGGCTCCTGGCCAGCACCGGGACCGGAGGACGTGTGGGCACCACAGCCAGGCCTGTGAGCCCCGGTACATTGTGTATGGACGCAGCACATGGCAAGCAACACGCCCAGACCTGGTGGCTCCGCTAGGGTGAGCCCTGGGCAGGACGTGGGCGGGGACTGCAGCTATCCGGGTGAGCGCCATGGCCCAGAGGGGGAGGTGTGGCCCCAGCCGCAGCTCACTGTGTGAGCACCAGAGTCAGGCGTGGAGCGAGCCCTGGTCACCACAACACCTGCAGTAACAATGGAGGGAAAGGGGCGGAGTAGGGGATCGGAATCAAGCGGAAAAAGAAGCGGCTGTCTGCGCGAAACAGATACCCCGGTTCAGAGATTGGAAAATGAGATCATAACAACGGGGGCCAGAGAGACAGGGCGGGGGGGGGGACTTGCTTGCACACGGCCAACCCCAGTTTCAGCCCCTGCCCATCACCAGGAGGGATCCCTGAGCACAGAGTCAGGAGGAAGCCCAGAGCGCTGATGGGGTTGGACGGAAACTAAAAAAAAAAAAATTGTAAAAATATCCTAATAATTTTTATCTTGATTTTATATTGAAATAATTTTGGGGGGGGGGGGTGGAGCGATAGCACAGCAGGCAGGGCGTTTGCCTGGCATGTGGCCGACCCAGGTTCGGTTCCCAGCATCCCATATGCCCCCCCTCCCCGAGCACCACCAGGAATTCCTGAGTGCATGAGCCAGGGGTAACCCCTGAGCATCGCTGGATGTGACCCAAAAAGCAAAAAAAAAAAAAAATAATGATAATAATATTTGGGACATGGCAGGTTCAATGAAGCACATGATTAAAACATATTTCACTTTTTTCCCTCTTTCTGATGTGGCTCGTAGAGGTGTCACACATATGACCCATGTCTGCGGCTCCCATTGCTGAGAGTACCAGCCTTATCAGAACTAAGTTGAAGGGCTGGAGCAATAGCACAGCGGGTAGGGCGTTTGCCTTGCACACGGCCGACCCGGGTTGGATTCCCAGCATCCCATATGGTCCCCTGAGCACCGCCAGGAATAATTCCTGAGTGCAGAGCCAGGAGGAACCCCTGTGCATCGCAGGGTGTGACCCAAAAAGAACAATCCAGAGAGACTTTAGAGAGAACGGAGAGCAGAAGGAATATACGGGCATGGAACTAATTAATATTCCCTGGGAATATTAATTCCATGGGAAGGCTTCACGGAAGAGGTGACTTTTATGTGAAGTATTATAGGATGCATAGGAGTGCTCGAGACAGGTGAGGAAGAGAAAGGTGTACACAAGCTAAGCCACTGATACACCCGCTGGGTGTTTGGAGGGGCAGAATCCAAACGCTGTTTGAGGAAGGATCTGGAGATGCACCTGGACCGGGGGGGCTCAAACACCTGTCAAGTTTGGGCTGGTGGGAGGGGCTGAGGCTTAGGCAGAGGCCGAAACAGGCGGACCCAAAAGTGAGTGAGGTACCCCCGCCCCGCACAGACAACCCTCCTCAGAAGCCGAAAGAGAACCGGACCAGGCCTTGTTTGAATGTGAAAAATAGACTCTTTTATTTCAGTGTTTGCTCTGTGTGGCTCAAAAGCGCGTCTACTTCTGCCTGGAACCCCAAAGCGTTCTGAGGCTGGAGAGCCCCGGAGCAGCCCCCGCCGGCTCAGCCTGAGTGCATTAGCATGACTTTCCCTACATCCCTCCCTGGAACTGGCGAGGACCCGCGGGACTGGGATCCCCCCACGAGAGAGAGAGAGAGAGAGAGAGAGAGAGAGAGAGAGAGAGAGAGAGAGAGAGAGAGAGAGAAGTCTCCCTCCCTTCCCTCTTCCTTCCTGAAGGAGAACCGGTTCCGTGGAGAGAGTGAGGGATAGAATCAGGCATGAACACTCAGAGGCTCCCTAAACAATCTCAGCGTCACCCCGGGAGAGAGGGCAGCTCATTGGTTAGCGTCTGGCCGAGGCTAGGCATGGCACCAGGGCAGGTTCCTGGGGGGTGAGGGCATTGGGGACTCTGGCTGCTGCCTGGAGGAAGGCGGGACCTGAAGGAAGGTGCAAGGGTTGGGGCCGGGGCCTGGGCTGGGCTGGGCTGGGGACAGGAAGTTGGTTCGGTCAGGAACATCCCACACCTGTGGCTTGGGCTCAGAGGTGGGGGCAGGACTGCTGGGTCGGGCAGGGCCTGAGAGATAAGCTGACCCTGCCCCTCCCCTGACCACGAGGAAACCGAGGCCCAGAGCGGAGACCATGGCTGGTCAGAACCACTTGAACTTTCAATCCCTCCCCAGCCTCCTGGGCCCCCACTGTGTCCTCTGACAGTCTCCGGGCAGTGTGCTGGCGTCGTGGACAGGGGCTGGACTCGGAGTCAGAAGGCCCTGCCCCCTGCCCGCCCTTCATACGACCGGGCCTCGCCAACAGCTGTCGGTGGCCGCCTTTCTTCTCCAGAGCCCTGGTTTCCCCAATAAGTGGGCTGGTGGCTTTGTCAGCACGTGTGGGAGGGGCTTCGAGCCAGGACCACTGGGATGTGGGGGGACCCTGTTCCAGGGGCCTCTGGGCGCAGTCTGGGGGACGGGAGGGGGGGTGCAGGGCGCTCCCAGGCTCGGAGGCCCAGGTCTGCCCGTGGAGGAGATGGAGCAATGCGGCACAACTCTGCGTCTCTTCCGAGGCCCCTGTGCCCTCGTCCCCCACGTCAAGCCCAGGCTCCCGAGGTCAGAGTCCCGCTGTGGAGGTTCCAAGCTTTCCAGACACGTGAGGGGACCGGGCACAGGGTGGGGGGAAAGAGAGAGAGAGACAGAGAGACAGAGACAGACAGACAGAGAGAGCAGAAGCACATTCTATTCCAAAGAGCGCCCCCCGCAGGCCGCCCAGCCCTCCCAGGGAAGCCACAGCCAGAGAAGAGGCGGATTTTTGCTCTTTAGCTTGGGACACAGAGTGGGGTCAGTTAGAGATTCTCAGCCGGCTGCGGAGGTGCTGGCACGGGCGCCCCTTAGGGGGGGCCGATGATGACGTTCCGGAAGCCCTTCACGGACTTGAGCCTGTCACTGTCGAAGTTGACCACTAGCTTGTGGCGGCCCACGAACTGCGGGAGCAGGTCCACCCGTACCTTGACCTCCTCGCCCGCCTCCACGGGGTCCGCGCTGTGAGGACAGAGAGACGGTATGAGGAGAGGGGCCCCTCACCGGGGACCCACACAGTGCCAGAGGGGCTGCACCCCTGATGGATGCCAGGGCCGCCTGCTCTCCACGCCCCGGACACCGGGTGTGAGGGTGTGTGTGTGTGTGTGTGTGTGTGTGTGTGCAGACGTGTGTGAGAGTATACAGTGTGAGTGTTGTGAGTGTGTGACTGTGTGTGGGAGCGTGAGGGTAAGTGTGTTGAGGTATGTGTGTGTATGTGAGTATATGATGTATGAGTGTGTGCATGTGAACTAGGGGTAAGGGCAGCTCAGATAGAGAAGGGAGCACCAAATAAAGGGTTTTGGGAAGATCCACCCAGGATGGGAGAAGCATGCTGAAAGTAGACTATAGACCGAACATGATTGCCACTCAATGCCTCTTTTTCAAACCACAACACCCAAAAGAGGAGAGAGAACAAAAGGGAATGCCCTGCCACAGAGGCAGGGTGGGATGGGGGGTATGGGGGGATGGGAGGGATACTGGGATTAGTGGTGGTGGAGCATGGGCACTGGTGGAGGGATGGGTACTCGATCATTGTATAACTGAAACCCAAGCACAAAAATTTGTAAGTCACAACTGTACCTCATGGTGTTTCACTAATAAAAATTGTTTTGAAAAAAGAGTGTGCATGTGAGTGTGCGAATATATGTAAGAGTATGTGTGAGAGTGTGTGTGAGCGTGAATGTGAGTCCTGTGTAAGAGTGTTTATGTATATGTGAGTGTATGGGTATGTGAGAGTGTGTGTGACTATAAAGTATGTGTGAGTGTGTATTTGGTGTGTGTGAGAGTGTGTATGTATTTGAGAGTGTATGAATATGTGTAAGTATGTGTGAGCGAGAATGTAAGAATGTGTGTGTGAACGTATGTGAGTCATGTGTAAGAGCGTGTATGTGTGTATGTACGTGAATATATGTAAGAGACTATTGTGAATTGAAGAGTGTGTGTGAATGTGTGTGAATATTTGCCTGGGTGTGAGTGCGTGTGAGAGAGTGTGTATGTGAGTGTGAATGCATGTGAGAGAGAATGGGTGAGCACGTGTGTGTGAATGTGTGTGGGTGTGAGCGCGTGAGTGAATTGTAAGAATGTGCATGTGAATGTATGTGAGTATGTGTGTGTGTATGTGAGAGTGTGTGTATGCAGGAGTGTGTACATGAGAGTGTGTGTGTGCATGAGTGTGCACACGCGTGTCTGTGAGTGTGTATGAGACCACAGTGTGTGTGCAGGGCTGGCGGTCAGTCATGCTTGCAGTGGGAGCCTGTGAGTGTGTGAATATATGTAAGAGGGCATGTGAGTGTGTGCACATGTGTGAATGTGAGTCACGTGTGAGTGTGTATGTGTGCATGACATGCATGGGGCTGCGTGCGAAGGTCTGGGGCTCCACCGCGTCTGAACTGCACTGGGACAGAGCAGCAGAGGCGGCGTGTGTAGACACAGCCCGCAGCTCTGAGGACACTCCCACCCGGGGGGTTCGGGCAGTGGGAAACGTTTTGCGTGGATGTGGGGCGAGTGTGGAGGGTCCCTGAGTGCAGGGGCGTCTTGGCGCCTGGGTGGGCATCGGGCGGGCTATTGGGCAGCTGTGTGGGTGCGTGGGGCGTGGGAGGGGGGGCCGGGGCCTCGCGGGTGGGGGGCCTCCTCCCCGGGCCCCCCCACAGCGGCCCCACTTACACTTCCACGGACTTGTGCTCCTGAGTCAGGCCGGCGCCCTCCACGGTGAAGACGCAGCCCAAGAGGCGCACCGTGAGGGGGTTGCGCAGGGACACCTCAGCCACCAGCTTGCGGTTCTGCTTGGGCTCGCCCAGGATC
Source organism: Sorex fumeus (assembly GCF_029834395.1). Lineage (NCBI taxonomy): Eukaryota > Metazoa > Chordata > Mammalia > Eulipotyphla > Soricidae > Sorex > Sorex fumeus. Next base: position 8,406,311 of record NW_026606101.1, on the reverse strand, counting down.
TGGAAGAGGGCAGAGGGCAGAGGGCAAAGGGCAGCTGTCAGGGGCCTTGAGGAGGAACGGGGCTCAGAGCCCCTCCGGTGTCTGAGGGAAGCCAGGCCCAGCCCTGCCACCGTCACTCCCCACCCCTGCACCTCCACGTCCTCATCTTGAAAACATGGAGGTGACATCTGCCCCGGGCCCCTTCCTGGAGTGGCCTCAGGGGGGGTCCCTTCACCTCTTGGACGATGGGGGTCCTCCTAGCTCCCCCCGGGGTACCCGCACAGGAAGCCCAGGGCCCCGGGGTCACGCGGTCAGGGCTCACTTGGAGCTGATGTTCCCATCACCACCCCAGCCTTCCCGGGGGAGCCGGGCCCTAGGACTGCAAAAGTGGCCGTTATTGACAATGGGTAAAGACAGCGGTAGGGGTCTCCCCACGTGCAGACACTCTGCTCCGTGAGTGTGGGGACCCCCGTTCCCAGGCGACGCAGAGAGGAACCTGGCTCAGCCACCTGTGAGCTGTGTGCTCTGAGCAAAGGTGGCTCTTGGTTGGACATCATGAGTCTTGTGGGGCCGTCCTGTGCCTGGGCGTCTCCCGGGTCTGTCCTGTGACACTTCCACCCGTCCCTGCAGGGCCCCCGGGGCCTGGCATGCAGCCCAGAGGTGGTGTCGTGGTGCTTATTGCATGCTCTGAGGCCAGGCGGTGTCAGGGACGGAGCCCGGGGCTCTCACATGCCTGACGTTGTGGACTGCCTGGGGACTTCCACCCTGGGCTGGGCATGTTAGTAGGGACCAGCCTGGGGTCCCACCGTTGGGGTTCTGAGGGTCTTTCCCAGGCCCCTTCTTCCAGCTGCCCCCGATTTGGCTTTGATTTAAGACCCCCAAAGGCGTGAATCATGGTGGAGCCTTCGGGCCCTGCGCCTCTCCCCGCCTCACCCCTACCTCGACCTTGGGGCTCCCCGCCTCACCCGTATCTTGATCTCGGGGTTCTCCAGGTAGAGGTCCCTCTCAGCCAGCACGTAGTTGTTGCTGGCAGGTTCGATGAGGAGGGCGCGCACCTTGATGAGGTTGGACTCGGTCAGGCAGTCACAGTACTTCTCATACAGTATGCGTAGGGGCACGTTCTTCTCTGTTGAGACAGGGGCCATGCGGGCAGTGCTGGGGGGCCGGGGGGAGGCGGACACCGCCCGCCCGGGGATGCTGGGCCTCCCCCTACCCTCTGCCCTCTGCTAACGGGCTGGACGTGGGCTGCTCGCTCTGTGCCCGGAGCTTGTGCTTAATGTCTCTGGAGCCACCGAGTGCTCACTCCGTGGATGGGGAGGGGTCTTTGAGTGCCGACAGGATGGGCTGGGAGGCTGGGGAGGACGGGCTGAGTGACTGGGGAGGACGGGTGAATGGTTGGGAGGATGGATCCTGTGGCTGAGCCGGGTGGGGTAAGGGATGGACGGGCTGTGTGAACAGGGGGCAGTGGAGCATACCCAGTGAGTGGGCAGGAGGCAGGGCCTGGCATCAAAGCGTGAAGGGGGACATGGGCAGTGGACGGGGTGAGGGGTTGGGGGACAGGGCTTGCCGGCTGCTGCTTCTCCCCGGGAAGGGCCCGAGCTGCCGTGGGCTGCACCTGAAACGCCCCGCTTCCCCTTCACCGCAGCCCTAGAAGAGCTGGACTTCTGCTCCTGCCCACTTTATAGACAAGGATACGGAGGCCCATGGCCCCGGGTCACGGGGCTGTCCCTCCTGTGGGCAGCATCTCGTTACCCTACATGGTGGGGCTGGACCCATTTCACAGGTGGAGGAACCTTCTCCCACTCAGTGCTGGCATGACCTTGACCATGACCATGACCTTGACCATTGCCTGGAGCATGACTCCACCCCCACCCCATTCCCCTCAGCTTCCTCCCTGTCCGGGGCCTCAGACCCACATGGCAGAGCTCATGGCATTGGGGGGAAGGGCTGAGAGAGGAGCTGGCAGGGCCCCCCACAAGAGGAATCTGATGAAATTCTATATCATTTTTCTTCCTCTCTCTCTCTCTCTCTCTCTCTCTCTCTCTCTCTTACTTTTGGGCCACACCAGGCAATGCACAGGGGTTATTCCTGGCTCTGCACTCAGGAATCACTCCTGGCGGTGCTCAGGGGACCATATGGGATGCTGGGAATCGAACCTGGGCTGGCTGCATACAAGGCAAATGCCCTCCCTGCTGTGCTGTCTCTCCGGCCCGCTAACCAATTTTCCTGACCAGAACTCTGTGACCAGGGCACTGGCGCTGCCTGGGGAGGAGGAAGGGGCTGGGCACTGAGAACCCGGTCCCTCTCCTGCTGAGGGTCACAGAACCAGGCACACCCCACTGCTCCTCTTTCTGGCCCCCTCCCCGCACCCTTCTCCCAGAAAACGTTTCCAGAATGCAGCCATGCGTCTCCGTGGCTTTGGAGTCACACTCATTGCCACCCAGGGACAATGCGATGCTGGGGAGCGAGCCTGGGGTTCCTGCATGGAGAGCCTGCGCCCAACTCCTCTGGCCATCCACCCCCCCCCCACCCCAAGCTTGTACGTGACATTGCATAACCTGAAGCTGAGCTTCAAAAGGACAAATGGAAGTTTCCCATGAAAATAAAGTGCGTCGCAAGCCTGAGAAAGAGAAATAACGGGCAAGGTCTGGGGCCTGGATCATGGTTAGCCCGGCAGGGGTCAGGGATGCGCAGATGGACAAACGGACGGATGGACAGACAGACCCCAGTGCCGGCCAGGTGTCACCCTGGACCCAGGCCTGGCCAGCACCCAGGGCTTTGCGTCCCTGGCCATGGAAAACGCTGCCGGGCCTCTGGTCTTTCGTTCCCAGCCTGACCCCGCCCCGTCTCTGATCATATGACACGGCAGAAGCAAAAGCGAGGCTGGTGCCAGAAGGGAGGACGAGGAGGGAGCCTCGGGCCGGCCCTGGTGGAGCAGCGGAAACTGTGAGCAGCTCCCCGGACGGGAGGCGAGGACTGTCCCCCCGGAGGGGAGGACGTGGCCCCCACTGTTGACTTTTCCGGGCCGGGCCCAGGGTGGGGCTCTAGGAACCCGCGGTCTGTGGTGCATGGACCGTGGCCTTGGCCCGGGGCCCAGGAGCTGGTGGAGAGCAGGGAAAAGTGGGTCGTGGGTCCTTAGGCAATTTTTCCTGTTCTGGAAGATTCCTCAGAGATGAGGGTCACGGAGGCTACATAGTATATATTCTAGTGCCTCCCACCCCGCCCGCGCCCCGTGGGGTTGAGGGAGGAGGGCAAGCAGCGGAGGGAAGAGGAGAGCAAGCAAGGAGGCAGGGCTGCGGCCACAGGGTCCCTCTCGCCTCTGGCTTCCTGTCCACTCGCGCGTGGAAGCCCCTCAGGTTTTATCACCAAGAACAATAAGCAGCTCGAAGGGGCAGGACCTGAGCTCAACGTCTACCTGGGCCTTCCTGGGCCAGCTCTGCTTCCACCAGGGGGCGCATGCGGCACCTCCTCCCCTCCCCGCTGCCCTACAGTGCCCACGACGTGCCCAGGAGGATGAGAGACACAGCCCAGACGGACAGATGGACGGAGTCTGGGACCGAGCGGCAGAAAAGCCGAGAGATGACACTGTCCCTCTTTCAGCACCTGGTCCCCATGCTCCAACCCCTCGAAGGGCCGCAGAGATGGCTCAGTGGGCAGGGCCCCTGCTCCTGGGCTGCTGACCCCCATGCCCGGTGCTGCATACGGTCCCCCACTAAGGGTGGCCCCTCAGTATCTTCAGGACTGGCCCAGAGACAAACAAGAAACAGCCCATCAGGGCCAAGGGCGGAGGCAGAGGCTAGAAAGGAGGAGGAAGACGCCAGGGCAGAGGGGAGGCCTGCAGGTGGGCAAGAGGCCGGAACCGCCCCTTCTTCTAGAAAGTTCTCTGGGCAGCGCTGATCAAGCACCTCTTCTCTGGAAAGCTCTGAATGTCCAGAGGAATAGCGGGGCAGGGGGTTCCTGCCGTAGAAGAGGAGCAGAGGTGAGGCCACGGGGGCCCAGGAGGGGGCCGGGGCAGCCATCAGGCGGCGGAGGAGCTGAATAGTCTCGCGGCTAAGGGCACCGCTTCATCTCTGCGCTGTGTGAGCCTGGGAACATTACTTAACCTTTCTGTGCGGTCTTCCCACCTGGATGACGATGGGACCCTACAAGACTCTGCCCCCTACTTTTGTCACAAGAGTTAATGGGTTGGGGCTGGAGAGACAGCACAGCGCGTAGGGCGTTTGCCTTGCACGCGGTCGACCCGGGTTCGATTCCCAGCATCCCATATGGTCCCCTGAGCACCGCCAGGAGTAACTACTGAGTGCAGAGCCAGGAGGAACCCCTGTGCATCGCAGGGTGTGACCCAAAAAGCAAAAAAAAAAAAAAATTAATGGGGTTGGGCTGGAGAGACAGTAGCGGGGTCAAGGCGGTTCCCTCACAGGGGGCTTTGAGTCCCGCTAGATCCCCAGTGGTGCATATGTTTCCCGAGCACTGCCGGGGCTCACTCTTGAGCACAGAGCCAGAACAGCCCCTGAGCACCCTACTACCTGGGATAACCCAAACCCCATGTCCCCGTCCACCCCCACAAAATGAACTGAGTCAGGTCAGAGGGAGAGAGCACAGGAGTTAAGGCACCGGCCTGCTATGCAGGTGGCGGTTCTGTGTCCGACAAGCACCGCCAGGAGTGGCCCCTGAGCACTTCTGGGTGAGCCCCCAGCTGAAAGAACTACCTGGGTTGCTACTTATCGAGTGCTGGGGACAGGGCCTGTCCCAGAGGAGGCGGAGGTCGCCCACACCCGCTCAGCGTCGCGCCCGGCCGGGCTCACGGCCTTACCGGAGAAGGGCTCCAGGAAGAGGTCGGGCAGGTGCTCGGTGCCGCACTCGGGCCCCAGGACCCCGTTGTAGCTGACGGTGCGGGCGCAGAGTAGCAGGCTGCAGGTGCGCTCCTCGGCCGTGTTGTTGGAGATGTGGGTGAAGACGTCGAAGTCGCTGCCCATGCTCATGCCCTCGGCCACGCGGATCCGCATGGCCAGCTCCAGCTCCTCCTTCTCCACCAGCTTGTTCAGGTGGTTGGCCCTCGTGAAGGCCTCCCTCTCCTCCGCGGACCCTGTGGGGACAGCAGATGGGTAGGGGGGAGCGGGGGCGGGGAGGCTGGGTTGCCGGCTCCCTGGTGACTCAGCCCAGCAGCCCCCTCTGCCCCTTCTCTGCATTCCTGTACCAACAGGAGGAAACTGCTTCCACGAGTGAACTCCTATACTGCCCTCAAGACCCAGCCCCCAATGACCCCTCCACCAGGAAGCCTCTGCCTGCTCCTGCTCCTTCCTCAAGATGGATGAGTCAGAGGCCTGTTGGAGTTCCTTAGCTGCCTACTACTGTCAGGGTTTGTCAGCCCATTTTCTGTTCACATTCTTGGCCTTTTAAACCGAGAGAGAGAGAGAAAGAGAGAGAGAGAGAGAGAGAGAGAGAGAGAGAGAGAGAGAGAGAGAGAGAGAGAGAGAACAGAAGCTTAGGTGCTTGCCTTACATATGGCTGGGGTGCCACTTAAGATCCCTTGAGCACTGTCAAGGGTGGTCCCTGAGCACCACTGGGGGTGCCCCTCAAAAAAGGAAATAAGGGGCTAGAGAGGTGAGAAGACACCTGCCTTGCACACAGCCAACCCGGCTTCAGTTCCCAGCACCCCATATGGTCCCCCAAGCCCGCCAGGAGAGATCCCTGAGTGCAGAGCCAGGAGTAAGCCCTAAGCACCCCCACCTCAATAAAAGAAAAGTACTAAGCCAGCGTTTCATTCATCTTCTGTCAAGTCCAGGGCCTAGCACAGTGCTCAGTGCCAGCTCAGCACAGGCATGACATCTCCAAGCACAGGCTTGCTTCTGCCTGGCCCCTCCCCCAGCCCTTCCTGACCATCATCAGTTCTACTCAGGAATGCCCAGCCCACCTTCCTAGCCCGGTTGCCCCTTCCTGTGACCTTGTCACGAGCTCCTCCAGTATCACCGGCTCCCTACATGTTCTAGCAAACCACCCACTCTAGACCTTTCCTTCGGTTTGACTCTGTCCATCCAGACCATGGCCACTCCGTGCCCCGTCCAGTCCCGGAGCATAGTGGAGTGTGGGATGGGCCACCGAGTGGGCACACTCTCCAAGTTCAGGAAGACTCACTTTAGCTTCGAGGACTGGGCCCTAGCTTACGTGCAGGTGCCCCTTGGGTGTGATCCTTGGCTCTGTTTGGTCTGCGGGGTGTGGCCCCCAAAACTACAAAAAAATTCAGTTAGGTGTACATGAATCCAAATTTTAAAATAATCAGGGTTCTTTTCTCCAACTACTGACTTAGCTTGAGCATTAAGAAAAAGTATATATATATCTCAGCTCCTCTCTGAACCTTCCCCACCCATCTGCCTTCACACTCTCCAGTCTGATGAGAAACTGCGAAAGCAAAACTCCACAGTTCCCAGAAGCTTCCGCAGTGGCCTCTGGACTTTGGAGCCGCTCTACAAATGTGTTGTGATTAGCAAAGCGAGCACGGCTGTCCGCACGGCCGTTCATTTTCTGCGAACAAGCACATCTTTCCTCAATCACAGCCACCCCCTCCCCTTGGTGAAGAGCCCAAACACCCCAAAAGACGACGCTAAAAACCAAACGGAGGGCCCAGGGAGAGCTCAGTGGCAGGGGCCCTGGCCTGGCAAGCATGAAGCCGTGAGACTGAGCCCAGCATGACCCCACAGGCTCAGGCTGAGCTGGCTGGCACGGCCATTTGGGATCCCTGGTGCCCCCAGCTGAGTGTGTGGCCCCAGCCAGCCCTGCCCCCAGAGCACAGCCGAGCCCAGCACCCAGGATGGCAACACAGCGGAGGGAGGTAGAACAGCCTCGAGAGGTAAATAGAAGAGAGTGGAATATAAAATTCTTCCCCTAACAAATAACCCTCTCGGAATAACCGCAGTGTGTGGTAAGCTGCTCTCGTTCCTCAGGAATTTGAGATGGAATGTGACCTTCCTAAGTCATTTCTTAAGATGACCCACAGGTCATGGTGTCGGCAGTCTGCCCAGTCTCACACATGCATACACACATGCACGCACTCACACCTGAGTGTACACGTGCCAGCATGCGCACGCACACACTTGCATGCATGCACACACCTGCACACACATGTGCACACACACACACCTGCACACATCTGTATTGTCCACAGCATGTACACATCTATGTGCACACGCATGCCTGCACACACCTGTAATGTACACAGCATGTACACACCTAAGTACACACACATGCACACAAACCTGCACATATCTGCAATGTACACAGCATGTACACTCCTACACGCACACACACTTGCACACACCTGCACGCATGCACATACCTGCACATACACATCTGTGCGTGCGCACACACACACACACACACACCACACTTCGAGGAGGCAGCGGCATGCCCAGACGCCTACCTTCCGGGTACTTGTAGGTGTGGGTGATGTCCTCCCTCTCGTCGCGGCCCACACGCTTCGTGCTAATCTTCTGTCCCACGATCAGGGAATGGTTGACGGACTTGTGCATGGACCCGTCTTCCTGCTGGATCCAGTCCACCACGTCGGCGTTGACCTCAGCAAAGACAAAGGGGGCGTCGTACTTGGGGGTCAGGTCGCCCTCTTTGATGGCACGGACAGGCACCGGGCCACAGCAGTAGGTGCCTGGTTGGGGGGAGCAGAGAGGAGGGCTGGGTCTGGCTGCAGGGGAGAGGCCTCCCACCCCGGACCCCCACCCATGAAGCAAACGTCTTATGGCCACACAGCCCTTTTAGCCAGCGCTCTGCCCTGGAGCGACACTAGGTGAGCACCCGGGAGGTGGGCTCGGAGGCCCAGCTCTGGGCTCATGTCTGCCGAGGCTCGGCCTCTGAGTAGCTGAGTCAGGGCTCTGCTCTGCTCCTCACTTTCAGATGTGAAGTTGAGGTGGAGTCCCACCTAGTAAATGATGAATAAAATAGAAGCGAGTCCCACCGCAGCCTGAGGAAGTGGAGGGGCAAGCCGTGGACAGTACTGCCGAGGAGGCACGGTGGTCTCCCGGCCTGCCCCTGCCAAGCCTTGAGCTCAGCCCTGCACACACACACACGAATGCCTGGAGCTCCTGTGTGCAAAAAGCCCCAGTTTTCTCTCCGCGTGTTTTACAGCCTCCTCACACTGGTCAAGATTGAAAGGCTGCAGACTTTTGACTTTGCCCCGGTAGATCCATCGGATGGAACGGGGAGTTGAAATTCAAGTCACAGCAAAGTATGTGATGGAGAAACACCAATGGTACAGAGAGATGCCGCCGAAGTGGGTGAAAAGCACATGGCCCGGAGTTCGCAGCCCGGGGGCAGAGACCCCAGAGCCTCTTCGAGTCGAATTCAGGGGCCGTGAACTCGGAGGAGAAAAATCACATCTCGGTTTCCGCTAAACTTTGAAGGCCTTGCCTTTGATGGTGACAGACCTTTGATGTGAGCGCTCTCGAGAGGCGTCACCGCACGGAACACAGCGCCGTGGGGACACTTTGTTGTTCTGTCACCGAATCACGGGACTCTGCCACTCACCACTAGATCATGTCCCAGAGCATAGAGCACATTCAGCTGGAAGTGCTGTCACTGTGCTTTGATGTAATTTGCTTTTTATTTTAAATAACCCTAGGTGCTATCGTCTATAATTTCTAAAATATTATTTTGCAAAAGGATCAATTTGGCTTTTCCAAATTTCGCTTTCATGTTCACTCGTGAGCATTCTCTACACCACCACACCCCACCCCCCAGCCCTGGGCAAGGGGGTTTGGAGGTCTGGAAATCCCCACAGTGCTCACGCACTGCTTCCAGTGTGGTGCTCTGGGGTCACTCCTGGTGCTCTGGGGGTCGCGCAGGGCTGGAAATCGACGCTGGTGCTCCTGCATGCACTGTATGTGTTCCAGCCCTTTGAGCACCCTCCACGCCCCCAACACCCACAAAACAATTGGAAGTGACCAGAAGCTTTGAACCAAGGCCTGATAACGTCTTGCCGAGACACTCTCAGCCCTTGGATCATCAATGAGCGTTGATGATGGAGGAAGCCTCGGAAGCCGAGGTCTGCGGTTGCTCCGGCACCTGTGTGTGTTTCCTTCTCCCCAAGGCCATGAAAGATGCGTTATAAACACCCAGTGTGTCACCCACAGTGCGTGGCCCCATGGTCCTGGGGTCACCCTGCTCCTCCCCGGCTGAGGGATTCTGGGGCCACCATACCCACCCACCTTCGCTTATCTCCTGGGGCGTGGGGTCCAAGGCCTGCCAGCCCTCGTACCCCGGCTGCAGGTCCGGTCTGGTCATCCACGACTCCACCCAGCAGTGGAAGTTCCTGTGGGAGTGAAGCAGCTGTGTTGTCAGGATGTGGCTCAGCGTCCCCGTGGCCTCCGTGGGCCCGTGGCCTTTGCGGGGGCCTTGGTCTCCTGAGTCCCCCAGGCCGCACCTTTTCTCCTCTCTCACTCCCAGGGTCTCGCCTCCGTGCCCACCTTCTTTTCTACCCATGGGTTCTCATCTCCACCCCTGCCCAGACCCCAGACCCCCTTTCTTGCTCCCCCAACCCCCCAGTCCCCTCACACCATTCCGGCCTCCCTTCCTGCTGGCCTCCCTGACTCCCTCTGTCTTGGGGCCTTTGATCATGCTGTTTCCCAACCCTCAGCGTCCATCCCATACCTCGATCCCTTTGTCCATGTGCCCTACAGCTCTTTTCTTTTTCTTTCTTTTTTTTTTTTCTGGGACACACCCAGCAATGCTCAGGGGTTCCTCCTGGTTCTGCACTCAGGAATTACTCCTGGTGGTGCTTGGGGGACCATATGGGATCCCGGGGATTGAACCTGGGTCGGCTGCATGCAAGGCAAACGCCCTACCCACTGTGCTATTGCTCCGGTCCTCTTTTTTTTTTCCCTTTAATTAACATCTCTTCCTTTTCTTCCCTTTGTTGTTGCTACTATTACCATGTCTGGGGCTTGCACACTTGTTTTGTGACTAAGGACCCTGCGGACAGAGCAAGTGCTCCACGCCTTTGAGCCTACTGACCCTTGTGGCCTGTTTCGGTGCTGGGGGATGCCAGGGCAGTGTCAGGAATCACTCAGTGGCCTGGGCAGGGCAGGGATGGACCCCGGATCAGTGGATGCAAGACCAGTGCCTGACACCCCCCGCCCACCCTCTCCTGACCCCGGTAACTGGCTCTCTGGGCCTGCTCATCTACTAACCCCCATGAAACGGCCCCCTTGGAGGGGTCTTCCAGGGCCCTGCCCACCCCCAATCCCCACTGGACCCCAGCTCACCAAATCATCTCGCTCTTGCCCTGAATCTCCCCGAACTCGTTGCGGAAGTACTCGATGAGCAGGTTGCTGTTCTTGTCGTGGGCCGAGTTGTAGTTGGTCACCACACGGCTGGGGATGCCCAGACACCGCAGCACTGGAGTGGGGGATGCCACAGAGAGGGGTGTTAGCAGACAGTCAGGGCCCCCAGCCCTGTGCCAGCTGCAGCCTCCACATGCCCATCTGTGTCCCAGGAGCACCCACTAGCTGGGGGCTGGGGTGAGTCTACCTCCTGGCATGGACGATGGCCCCGTGCCGCTGGTGGCCCCTCAGTCCCCCCGACATAAGTGTGAGAGACCCTAAAATGCCTCTCTGACATTACGCCCCCCCCCCCCCCCCCGCCAACCCTACCTGGGTGCCCTGAGGTCCTCAGGATTCAGGCCAGGGTTCCTTGGCCCTGCTGGGTCTAGTACGGCCCAGCTCCTGCCCCTTCGTCCCACCTCTCGGCTGTCCACCGGCCTGTCTCGGCCAGGCAGTCCCTGCCAGCTTCAGATGGTCCCACCCGTTTTTTCTGCTCACAACAGCTCAGGACTCGGCCTCGTTCCCACCTGCCGGGCTGGCCTGCGGGGACCCCCTCGGGGTCTGGGCACTGGGAGGGCATTTTCTGATTTTCTTTGCACAGAGCATAGGGCACAGGCCAGACTGACGCCCGCCCACCTGCCAGAGGGGAGTGAGGGTGAGTGAGAGTCCCCGGAGCCCAGCAGGACGAAGCAGCTGTGTGTCCCAGGGCCAGTGCCTACACCTCTCTGGGCCTGGCCCTGCCCCTCCAGCTCCTGTAAGACCTTTCTGACACAGCACAGAGACCGAGGAGGTGACAGTCAGGGGACAGATGCCTTGTGGTGTAAGGCGCTGGGATGGGGCGAGGGACCCACCTGGATCCCTGGGGGTGAGGGGGTCTGTGGCAGGGCTGGCAGGAGTGGGAGGGGGCGCGGCTCTGGCACCCAGATGGTGATGCACAGGGGTTACTCCTGGCTCTGCTCTTAGGAATTACTCCTGGTGGTGCTCGGGGGACCATAAGGGATGCTGGGAATTGAACCCTGGTCAGCTGGTCCACTGTGCACAAGGCAAACGCCCTACCTGCTGTGCTATTGCTCCATCTCCCCTTGGTCTTGGTTTTATTCGGTTTTGTTTTCTTTGTTTCTGGGCCACACCCCTCGGTACTTAGAAGCTCCTGGCTCTAAGCTCAGGGCCTGCTCCAGGGGGCCCTCAAGACGCTGTGGAGAACCAAACAGGGCCCTCGGCTGTGCAAGCGATCCCCAACCCCAGTCCCGCCCTTATCTTTCAACATAGGCCTTTGATGCCCATTGTCAAGGCCTTTTCAGGGTCAGGAACCCAGGGCCTGGGCAGGACTAGGAGACAGACGGGCACGTGAGAATCCTGAGTGCTCCCCAGAGCACCACAGGGTATGAACTCTGTGAAGGAAAAGTCAAGGTCCAGATGAAGAAATGAAACAAAAAGTCCCTCTTCGAGAGCCCACAGGGCACAGGGCTGTTTCACTTTCCTTCTGCTCAGATTGGGTCTCCCAAGAGCAGGGGACAGCCGAGGATGTGACTCAGCCCCATGCCCGTCACAGGCTGGGACAAGAGCTTCCTCAATGGGCCTGGCCTCGGGCCAGGAGCTGTTTGGGCCCCCAGGAGGCTGGACAGACAGACCACGGGGACCGTCCACCTCTGGCCTGGATCCTGGACCCTGTGCCCTGGGGCCTGGGTGGGGCCTGATCTGTGGGTGTCCCCAAGCCAGGCCTGTCCCCTCTGTGGCATGGGGTTAGGGAGCAGAGGCATGGGGGTCGGGGTCCCTAAGAGTGCCCTGGGGAAGCACCCCCACCCCCACCCCCCCAACCAGCCCCAAGGCCACCCGGAGCCAGGCACGCCTAGTTCCCAACCCAGCTGTGCCGCCCATCCCTGGGGTAGCCCTGGGCACCCCTCTTCCTCCGTGTGCTCCTCCCCCGGGAGCTAATAATAGCGGCTCTCAGGGCGGCTGTGATGAATCAGAAGCCCCAGTGCTGGAGGCCCACGTGCTCCCTGCAAACGTCTGTCTGTGCATTCCCAGCAGCCGACACTCGGGCACCGAGACAATGCGCAGGACGCTTCCCGGGAAACCCTCAGCTGCAGCCACACCTCAGCAGAGCCAGAGACGGGCCAGGGTGACGTCCAACCTCCCTCCTAGGGGCCCTCTACGGGGGTGGAGACTGGGGTTAGACCCGGGCCAGGGGGTCTCACTCTGTGGTCCTCGTGTCCACGCCCACCCACAGGCCAGGGCAGAGCTGGGCTTCAGACCTAGCAGGCCGCCCCATCCCCTCACACACACAGATCCCGCCAACAGTCGCCCCCCGGGCTGAGTGGCTCCCAGCTGAACCTAGAGTCCCCTGACAGCTGTGTGCCTGCGAGGAGGCCGCAGGACCCCCCACCCAGCCTGGGCCGGGGGGGCCGGGGCCCATGAGCGGTCGCTGGGCCCTTCTGGCGGCCCCCCGGCAGGGAGCGCTGGGACTCCGGCTTCAGAGAGAAGGCTCAGGGAAGGTTCAGGAAAGGGGATTTCCACCAGAGAGGGGAAATTCGAAGTCACAGGAAGCAGACAGGCAGGCGGGCAGGGGGCAGAGTCAGTTTAGCCGTGACCCTGGGCCAAACTTCCCGCACAGCCCACTGGCTCTGGGCCTGAGCACTCATCTGAGAGTCCAAAGCAGCCAGTTAGAATCCCTGTGCCTGATCCTAAGAGCATCGGCAGGGATGAGCTGAGCCCGTGTGAGTGCTGGCTCCATCCTCACGACCGTCCCAAGATACAGACGCTACCATTTGGCAATCTGTGCCCATTCAACAGAGCAGTTGAAGGATCAGATGAGTGAAGGGTTCTACCCAAGGATGCACAGCTAGTCACACAAACCTCTAACATGAAGCGGGGGTTTGAACTCAGGCCTCCACGCCAGGTTCTATGTCCTCTTTTTTTCATTGCTGTTTTGTGTGTAGGCCACCCCTGCCAGCAACGAGGGCTGGTCCCGGGTTGGTGCTTGGGAGGCCCAGATGGAGTTGGGGTAGAACCTGAGTGACATCCCAGACCCAGATTCTACGTTCCAGTCCTTAGATGATACGTCCCTGCTCTCATGAAGCAGAACCAGCAACGCTGGAACCATCGAGCATTTTCTGGGCTCCAGTATCTAAGATAGTCCATGGGGTTTTCTTTTTTTTCACCTCTTGTTCCTTTTTTGTTTCTTTTGATTTTGGGTCATACCCAGTGATGCTCACGGGTTACTCCTGGCTCTGCACTCAGGAAGTACTCCTGGGAGTGCTCGGGAGACCAGAGGGGAGGCTGGAGGTTGAACCTGAGCCAGGCATGTGTAAGGCAAATGCTCTACTCGCGGTACTATGGCTCCAGCCCCAGATAATCCATGTTTTAATGGGTCATATTTACTAGGAGCTGCACGGAGCCCAGTTCTGGTTTGGTTCTGACCCGGTTCTGGGCAGACCCTCCCGTCACTCCTTCTTCAGGAAGCAGGCCCTTCCTGTTGTCCTCACTTTGCAGAAGAGGAAACTGAGGTTCAGAAAGAAGTGATGCTCAAGGTCACGGAGACACCCGGGAGGCGTTGGGGCTTGTGAGTTGGGGGTACCTGGCCCCAAAGCCCCAAACCTCAGCCCCGAGCCCATGTTGCCTCCCACTGGGCTTCCCTGGACCTCCACAACAATCCAAGTCAGAGCTATTACTAGGAAAAGGACCAGAGGTGGAGTCCCCCTACTTCCTTTCCGGTGCTTGCCAGCCACTCACCAGTGCAGCCCACAGCGGCAAACACCCAGCACTGGCCATACTTGACCCGCTGGCAGCCGAAGTCCTTCCAGCGCCGCAGGATGTCGACGCTGCCACTCCAGAACATGGGGCTGATGCCGTCCATGTAGTTGTTATCCCAGCGGCCCTCCAGCACGCCCTTGTCATCGTTGCAGTTGACCTGTGGTCCAGGGCACACGAGGGGGTCAGAGCGGAGCTTGGAGGGAAGGCAGCAGGGTGGAAGAAGGGGACAGCACAGTCCTCAGGGTGCAGGAGACAGAGGGAAGGGACGGGAGGGATGAGGGGGGCGGGGGGGGGGGGCGATTCCAGGCAGGGGTGCTGGAGCAGCTGAGTGTACAGAGATGGACCCAGATGGTCACTCCCCAAACTCCCAAGGGCCAGGAAGAAGAATGAAAGGCCCCCGCACGCCCACTGCCCAGCCCCCTGCTCTCTGCTCCCCTACCCCACCACAGCGCTTTCTCCCCCTCCCACATGGCCAGGCACAGGCGGCCCCTTCCTGGAGGGCTTCTCTCCTCTGTGTGTCTGCGGCAAACTGGGGCTCATCCATGAGGGTGCCACCACTTGGTGGGGAGCTCAGGGCTGCCTCAGCTCCTCCAGTACCACATGGCCATGCCCCCCCGCCACCCCTGGCCTCTGCCCAACCACCCTCCTGCTAGGAGGCAAGATGGCAGGCTCTGTCCTGTTCAGACCCTTCGAGCCCCCTGCAGGGCTACTTCTCATGCGCTTTTATTGTTTTTTTTTTTTTTGCTTTTTTTGGGGGGGTCACACCCAGCGATGCTCAGGGGTGACTCCTGGCTCTGAACTTAGGAATTACTCCTGCGGTGCTTGGGGGACCATATGGGATTCTGGGGATGGAACCCAGGTTGGATGTGTGCAAGGCAAATGCCCTACCTGCTGTGCTCTTGCTCCAGCCCCTACTTCTCATGTGCTTAGTCCAGGCCATCCTGGTGCCAGGGACAGTCACGTCACCCTGAGGCCTGGAGGCCATTCCTGGTAGTGGTGCTTGGGAGGGAGTCTGGAGCATCGGGGGATGCAACCCACGCAGGGCGCTGGCTCCTGGCTCCAGTTCAATTTTTAGCTTCTTTTCTGTCTTTGCAGTGCTTGGTCCCAGGGCCTCTCTTGTGCTCTACAGTTGAGCTAGACCACTGGTCCCAAATCTTTTGTATGTTTTATTTTGGAGGGGCAGGTCACACCTGGCGATGCTCAGGGATCACTCCTGGCGGTGCTTGGGGAACCATATGGGATGTCAGGGATCAAACTCGGGTCTGCCACGTGCAAGACAAATGCCCTCACTGCTGTGTGATGGCTCCAACCCCACTTGTCCCAAATCTTGTATTATTTTTTCTTTTGGGGTCACACCCGGCAATGCACAGGGGTTACTCCTGGCTCATGCACTCAGGAATTACTCCTGGCAGTGTTCGGGGGACTATATGGGATGCTGGGAATCGAACTGGGGTCGGCCGCGTGCGAGGCAAACGCCCTACCCGCTGTGCTATCGCTCCAGCCCCTCCAAATCTTGTCTTTCTGAATCGAGTTCTTTTCGCTGAGATGTGCCCGTCTCTGCCCCAAGGCCACTCACCATGGCGCTCACCACCCGGCCCACGTAGACGGGCCTGCTGCGGCGGGAGCAGTCCTTGCTGGCATTCTTCAGGAACTTGGGGTTGACATCCAGGAGTGTCAGACAAGCGTCTAGGACTCCGTCTTCAAACTGTGTCAGAGGAAACCAGAGTAGATGAGAAGCCACTTCCTCTGGGAAGCCGGCCCTGCACCTAGTAGTGGTGGTTTCCTTTTGTTCCCAAGACGCACGAGGGAAGCTTAGGCTGAGTGGAACCCCGAGCCATGCCGCCAGCTCTGCCCGGTCCAGAGTGGGAATGGGGGTGGGCGAGACGCTGGCTGAGGAGCAGAGACACGGGTAGGGGTGGGGGGACCTGGGCTGTGGAAGGGGAGACCCGCAGAATGGAACCCCAGCAAGCCCTTTCCACCATGGCCACCGAGGGCCTGTCCCTGTCCCGTGACCGTCATTTCCTTCGCTGGACACCCGAATGCCCCCACACACCTGCTGCAGCTCCTTCTCTCCACCCCAGCCTCTGCTCCCATTGGCACTCAGGAAGATTCTAGATACCAGTCAGACCTCTTCACTCTTGCCCCCACTGCACCTGGAGTCAAATCCAGTCTTCTCCCTGAGATGTGCAGGAGATGAACCTCCTCTCTGCCTCATCTCTCCCTACTTCCGCCCCCCCCCCACCCCAAACACACTGGCTGCCCCGGGGCCTCTGCATATGCTAGCTCCTTTTCTTGCAAAGAGCTTCCCACCTACTCGCCATGGCTCATGCCCTCTGTTACTCGCAGTGCCTTTCAGATGGTATCTCTGCAGCCTGTCTTCCTTGCCTTCCCCTGAATACCCCCTTGACCTCCGGAGAGACTCTTCCTTCCGCCCGCTGGGCCCCAGCTGTGTCTCCCCACCAGACCTCATTTCTGCTCTCCGTCTGCGGTCAGAACCCGTATGTTTGAGAGTCCTGTGGTCTCAGGCTGATTGCCAGCAGACTGACATTCAGGGTGGCCTTCCCAGCTGGCCACAGATGCTTCTCCCCATCCACCTGTGGGACTTCCTGCTGGAGAAAGTGCTCCCAGCTGCAGCCGCCTCTGAGCACTACTGGGACTGCCACCTCCTGGCCCTTCTTCCTGGGCTCCCCTGCACCCCTCCCTGCATGTCCAGCACCCATGATGTTCTGTCTGGAACCTCTGGCCTCCACGCACAGGGACCCCCTTGCTTCCTTTCAGCTTTGTTGCCCTGGATTGTCACACCCTGGGAACTGGGGGAGCATCATCAAGATAGGACCCAGCAGAAGCCACAGCCCAGAGACTTGGGGGATGAAAGGAAGGACTTGGCTTGGGGACAATCCAGGGCCCTAGAAAAGGAGAACCCATTGTTATTCAAGGAGCACTTTCCTGTGGAGCTTGGGGGCCCTGGACCACTATGCTTGGGGACCATGTGATGCTGGGGATCAGCTCTGGGGTCCCCACATGTGCTCCCACCCTTGAATCATCTTCCCGGCCCCATTCATTTTGGGATCTATGGATTTTTTCTTTTTTTTGGTTTTGGTTTTAGTTTTGATTTTTGGGTCACACCCATTGATACTTAGGAGTTACTCCTGGTTCTGAGCTCAGGAATCATTCCTGGTGGTGCTCAGAAGATCCTATAGAATGCCGGGGATGGAACCCAGGTTGGCTGCCTGCAAGGCAAATAAATGCCTTATCTCTCTGGGTCCCAAGGATATATTTTCTATATAGCAGTCAAACTATCATTTGAATTACATTCCAAGGCAGACTACTGCATTTGCATTTCTGTATGGTATTTTTGTGATCAGCCCACTATTCAGATGAGAAAACTGAGGGTCCCACGACAGGATCCCCTACATCTGAACACAGACCCTGTTCTCCGAGTTTCCAGGTGGACCCCGCCCTAGGAGGCTCCGTTTACTAACAAAACAAACAAACAAACAAGCAAACACTGTCCTCCCATTGTTCATCGATTTGCTTGAGTGGGCCCAGTAATGTCTCCATTATGAGACTCCTTGTTACTGTGTTTGGCATATCGAATACTCTTGGTAGCTTGCCAGGCTGTCTGAGAGGGGCGGAGGAATCGAACCTGGCTCGGCTGGGCTGGCTGCGCGCAAGGCAAACACCCTACCGCTGTGCTATCACTCCAGCCCACTAACAAACTGGGAGGTTGAGATGGGTGTGGTGGTTCAGACGCCGTTATTTTTCTAATCCTGTTCTGAGGACTATTGATGGGGAAGGCAGGATGGGAGAGAGAATAAGCCTGGGTTTGTAGGAACAACCCAGGCAGGCCTGCTGGAGGATAAGTGTCCCCAGGGGACAGGACGATGAACCAGGTGTGGAGACGAGCCCAGCCCAGCCCTGATGTCCAGTCTTGGCTGATCCACATGTTTGTGAGAATCAGACAGAGGCTGGGCAAGTCCCTCGGCTTTGGGCTTGTCCCTGAGGGAGCACGAGCCAGCCAAGATCAGATCAAGGTCTGTGGGCTGAAGAAGCCAAAGACAGATGCTCCGGGCCCACCTAGACCCACTGCATCCGAAATTAGGGGGTCTGGGCCCCCAAGCTGGGCTTGAGCATGGTGCTTCCACAGATATTCTGTAGTCTATATGCAGAGTCTCCTGCTAGCCAGGGCCCCTTGGAGTGGGGGCAGGTTGAGTTTCCCTCCCTGCCCCGAGTAGAGCTCCGGTAGCCAAAGACCTCCAGAACCAGCCACAACCATGCTGAGACTACTCTCCACACGAATGAAGGTACCAGCAGAGAAACAAAGGCATGCGGGTCCCAGAGCAGAGATCTCCAACCCTGCTGGGATCGGGGCTGAGCATCCTCCACCCAGATCCTCCATCTTCCAGTAGGCGGGGGTCACACCTACCAACTGACCCCCAGCGCCGTGTAATCCCATCAATGGCCAAGATCCAGAGACTATAAAATCCAGCTCCCAGAAGTGACATCTTATTATCTCATTTTTACTTTGGACAACCTGGCAGGTTACCGAATGTAACCTGCCCAAACGGCAGAGTCTGGCAAACTCCCCATGGCATACCCTATCTGCCAAATACCAGTAACGATCATGGGTCTCATTCTTCTAACCCTGAAAAAGCCTGGGCTGGAGCGATAGCACAGCGGGTAGGGCGTTTGCCTTACAAGCGGCCAACATGGCCGACCCGAGTTCGATTCCTCCGCCCCTCTCGGAGAGCCCGGCAAGCTACCGAGAGTATCTCGCCCGCACGGCAGAGCCTGGCAAGCTCCCCGTGACGTATTCGATATGCCAGACACAGTAACAACAAAGTCTCCAATGGAGACGTTACTGGGCCCGCTCGAGCAAATCGACGATCAACGGGAGGGCCTTTACCTTACCTTTTATGGCATTTTTTAAAATCTCAGGGCTAGGACGAAGGAGATGTTACTGGTGCCTGCTCGAGGCAATCGACCAACAACAGGATGATCGTGATCGTGATTGCGATCGATATGCAGTCCAGTAGGACCGCTAGTCTGGATAACCGCCTAGGCTCATGACAAGGGTCTGCCAACTAATTGGCCAGTCCTGATTTATTTTCCAATCATTCTGTTTGCCAATTCTTCAAGTCTTGTAGGAATAAGCAATAGAAAGTAAATTTGCTATGTGCCAAAGGGGGGCAGGCTGGGATCGGGAGGGAAACTGGGTATATTGGTGGAGGGAAGGTCCCACCGGTGGTGTTGGAACACTCAACGCTTGAATCAACTGTATAATGAACAACTTTGTAAAGCACGGTGTTATTTTTTTTTAAATAAAAATCAGTTAAAAATCAAAAACTGGGGCTGGAGCAATAGCACAGTGGGTAGGGCGTTTGCCTTGCACGCGGCCGACCCAGGTTCGATTCCCAGCATCCCATATGTTCCCCCAAGCACTGCCAGGAGTGATTCCTGAATGCATGAACCAGGAATAACTCCCGTGCATCGCTGGGTGTGACCCAGAAAAGCCAAAAATAAATAAATAAATAAATAAATAAATAAATAAACCAAATAAAACAAGTATTTCTGCCAAGCAATCACTGCATACTGGTTTGAAATATGGCCTTGAACACTCCCTTTTCTGCCTGGGAGTAAATTCCCACCAGCTCCACCACTCCCCAGAGGACCCCTCATTCTTCCCCTGCCGTGGGCCCAGGCTGCTTGCTGTTCCCTGGGGGAGAGGGGGGAGGGAACCCTCTGCTGTGTGACTCAGGGCCGGGCCTGGCACCTCTGAATATCCAGCAGGAATGCCCGCTATCTCTGGCTGGGGCGGGGCCAGGGCCCAGCTCTGCCCGCCCCGCGGGGTGTCCTACCTGCCCGAAGTTCCAGGGGACGCTATTGATGAACTTGGCCGAGCCCTGGTAGATGAAGCCCTGCTGCATGAGCACGTACTCCCGCCGCTCCTCCTCCGACTCCAGGTACACAGCGTCCGCTGCGGGTGCAAGGACGGGGCTCAGCACTGTGTCTCGTGGCGCCCCAGGTTCCCGCTCACCGGGCCCTGGGGCTGCCCACTTCCTGGGCCCGGGAGCCCTTCTATCTAGTCATCAGGAAAGGCTAATCTGAGTGAGTAAGCCCAGGTCAGTGAGATAAGGGCTGTGGCACCGGCACTGGCCGCGGGCCAGGATCTGTGACAAATTATGGCATCTGAGGACCTGTTTCCTTCCCACCACACCCTATGTGGACCTGGCCTCTCAAACTCCCATTTTACAGAAGGGAAAACTAAGGCTCCTATTTTCAAGGGCCAGGCAGCAGAGGCATTAGGTGTTTGCCTTGCATGAGACCGACCTGGGTTTAATTTCTGGTACCCAAGTTCCCCTGAGCGCCACTGGGAGCAACTCCTGAGCACAGAGCTGGGAGTAGCGCCAGAGTACCACTGGGTGTGGTTCAAGTCTCTCCCAACAATAAATAAATAAAACTGCTTGCCCTGTTCTATTTCCGGTGCCCCGCATTGTGAGAGTACAGGGGTAGGGCTCTCACCCTGCACGCAGATGACCTGGACTTGATCCCTGGGGGACCCGATATGGTTTCCTGATCCTGCCAGAAGTGATCCCTGAGCACAGAGCCAGGAGTAAGCTCTGAGCACTGCTGAGTGTAGCTCCAATTTTTTTTTTTACATAAAAAGAGAATGAAAATATTTCAGATGGGGAAATAGATAAGAAACAGAGGAGTACTGGGCCTGGAGTCACTCGCAGTTCTGCTGGGCTGGCCACTTCCCCCGTGGTGCTCTATTCCCACACTGCTGAAGTCTGCGCAGGATACGTTTAGGCTCAGAGACCGGCTGGCCAGTGGAAGGAGCACGAGGGGCTGGGGCCCTGCTGAGCTGCCCCTGAGCACTGTCTGGACCATGTCCCAGCTGCAGGGCTGCTCGGGACAGTGGAGGACAGAGAAGGGGGTGGACCCCGGCAGCAGGAGCCTGCGGTCAGTCTGCTCTCACCCGCCCCACTTCACAGACGAAGAAACTGAGGCTGGGGAGTGAACCCAGAGCTGACTTTAGTGGACCCCAGACTATAAAAAAAAATCTATTAAAAAATAATAATGAAGGAAGAAAGAAGGTCGACTTGATAGCCCCACTGAGATAACGATGACACATTAATGTATTTTTAAGAAGCTGCCCAACAGCCAGGAGGCACAGAGAGGGCGCTTGACCTCGGTCCCATTCTGGCACCATATGGTCCCCCACATTACCAGGTGCAGCCCTGAAGGCTCCCGAGTATTGCTGAGGGGGCCTGGGTACCCCCGCCACCGCAGGACCTGAGTGCCTTTGCACTGGACACCAGACTGCAGAGAATCACAGGGAGGGAGGGAGAAAGGAAGGAAGGAAGGAAGGGAGGGAGGGAGGGAGGGAGGGAGGGAGGGAGGGAAGGAGGGAGGGAGGGAGACAGGGGGAGAGAAAAGAAGAAAAGGAAAGGAGAGAAGGAAGGAAGGAAGGGAAGGAAGAAAGGGAGGGAGGAGAAGGAAGGGAGGAAGGAATGGAGGAAGGGAGGAAAGAAGGAAGGAAGGAAGGAAGGAAGGAAGGAAGGAAGGAAGGAAGGAAATAGTCTGATCCAAATGTTCCCTTTTCCTCCTGCTCCTGGTTTGGGGTTCCCCAGCTGCCGTGCAGACCCAGGAAACTGCCCCATGCTAGCAGGCTCCAGCTCCCGTCCTTTGAGTATCTCCCCGGCCCTTTCCTTCCAAGTTTAAGAGAAATAAAACCATTTCCTGGGTGGGCACCGGGTGCTGTGCCCAGTAATCAGGCCACCCACCGGCAGCGCCCAGATGCCTCCGCTTGTTCTGTAGAGGGGAAGCCAGTGTGCAGAGGACGGGGACGGGCTCTGAGGCAGTGCAAGGCAATAATTAGCCGTCAGATAAACAAACAAGGCAGCAGTGAATCAGCGTCGGGTGGAGAGGAGGAGAGAGAAAGCCCACGGAAGGCCCAGGGCGTTGGGCGGTAGGAAGGAGCGTGGCGCTCGTCACTGGGTCCCAGGAAGGCCCTGCGCAGGGCTCAGCCTGGTTGGGGGGGGGGGGGGGTGGAGTCAGGGCCTCCCCTAGAACCAGCTCTGTGTGTGGTTCCCAAATCCTGTCCTTGTCTGAGCTCGGGGACATGGGCTTGTGCCACAGGCTGACCCATGCCCAGTGTTCCCCTGGGGGGCAGCACTATTCTCACCCAGTGTCCCCCTACCCACAACCCCCAGGAAGTCCAGCTTCCTGCTCCCCATGACCCCCGCCTGCTCGGGCTGCAGGGCACCCGTCACCCTGCTGTTGGCTGACCCTCCAGGGACTTGCCCCAGAAGTGCGCTCCAGTGCTCTGAACTCTGAAACCCTGGGAGGCAGTCAGGTGGAGGCATTGAGGCAGGGCTGCCCAGCGGGACTGGGCTCGCTGCGGGTGTGGGAGACGAGAGGTTGTGTGGTGCCAGCCGTGAGCGCCTCTGTTCCCAGAAGCCACTGAATGGGGCACAGAGCCCCTGAGTCAGGGAGGGCGTGCGTTTCAACACAGCGTGCTGACTTCAGGCCAGGGTGGGGGCTGAGTGAAGGAAACTTCCAGAAAGATAGGACGCAGGGACTCCCTCCCGGCCCTTGCTCTGAAGCTCAAAGCCTGGAGGCTGACGGGGCTCCTGGTCATGCGGTGCTCGGGGGACGGGAGGGAGCCTGGGGCTCCTTCATGCAACATCCATGCTCAGCCCTTCAGCATCTCCCCCTTTCAAGTTTAAGAGCAGCCCCTAAGATGACCAGGCCACCTACACGTGCCCCAGTTCTGAGGCCAGTCAGCCCCGAGCCTCCTAAGGGGGATGCAAGAAGGGTGCTCTTTCTCTGGGGCACTGCAACCTTTTCTGGAGAGGAGATTCTCTCGGCTTACTCTTGCAGTTAGAGATTAAATGCTGGGCTGGAGCGATAGCACAGCAGGTAGGGTGTTTGACTTGCATGCAGCCAACCCGGGTTCGATTCCCAGCATCCCATAGGGTCCCCTGGGCACTGCCGGGAGTAATTCCTAAGTGCATGAGCCAGGAGTAACCTTTGTGCGCTGCCAGATATGACCCAAAAAGCAAATACAAATAAATAATAATAATAATGGGGGCCAGAGAGACAGAACAGCAGGGAGGGTTTTAGCCATGCGTGTAGCCGACCCAGGTTCAGCCCCCAACACCCCAGATGGTCTCCTGAGTCCTGCCAGGAGTGATTCCCAAGTGCAGAGCTGGGAGGAACCTCTGAGCACCGCTGGGTGTGCCTCCAAATAATAAATGAGCAAATAAATAAAAGCCAAACTTAGGAAAAGAGAAAATAAACAACTCTTTTTGCTCAAACATGCTGTGGGACTCTCCCAAGCGGAGAAAAGCCTCAAGCAGTGAGTGGCCCCGGGCAGTTGAGTGACTCCGGAGGAGTAGGTGCTGGTCAGCTGAAATTTCTGCTCCTGAGGGAACACCCAGAGTGTCTAAGGAGGCACTTAAGTGACCCACTTTCCAGGCTGGCCCACCCCTTGGCACCCCCTCGGGTCCATCCGGCGAGATTTGTTTCTTTGATCTGATTTTTGGCTTTGGGCTGTACCCTGCTCCTAGCTCTGTGCTCAGGTGTCAGTCCTGGAGACTCGTCCAGCGCTAGGGGCTGCCCCCCGGCCTCTGCAGGTCAAGCCTGCACACAGCCTCTGAGTCACCTCTGAGTCGCCTGGGGAGATCTATTTATTTATTTTGGCCACAGCCAGTGATGCTCAGGGGTCACTCCTGGCTCTGCACTCAGGAATTACTCCTGGTGGTGCTTGGGGGACCCTATGGGATGCTGGGAATCGAACCCGAGTCAGCTGCATGCCAGGCAAATGCCCTCCCCACTGGACTATCACTCCGGCCCCAATCTGGGGAGATTTTTAAACGGAACCAGGGCTGGAAGTACAGCTAAAGAGGTGGAACACACACCTGGCATGTGGGGCCTGGTCAGTGGAACCCAGCAGCGCATGGTCAGTCTAGCACTGCCCAGCGGGAAAGGCCCTGGGGACACCCAGCACCGTTGCACCAGGTCTGAGCACTGAACCGGGAGAGCCAAATCATCAACAAACACCACACTACATCACCCCCAGCACCACCACGTGTGACCCCTTCTACACACAATGCAAAGCAGGGACCTGACCCTGGTGTCAGTTGGACACTGGGTGCCGGAGTGGGCACCTCCTGAGCCCAGCGCCTCTGTGCCCAGTTCCTGGGGCCATGGGGGCGGGAACGGGCTGACCTCTGGCAGTGGGTGCCAGTTCTTGGAGCTGTGTGATGTTGGCCGGGCCGGGCCAGGCCAGGCTGGCCTCTGAGGTGCTGAGTCTACGGAAGGGCACAAACAAGACCCTCAGAGTTTCGAGCAGTTTCGAGGCAGCATCCTGGGGCCCTCCCTGCCCCCCTCCCCCTCTCCCACCACCCCCCTGCTCCTCACACTCACCTGGACACCAGGCGTTGAAGAGCAGGACGAAGTGACCCAGCATGAAGCTTGAGCCCTGGTAGCCGGTGGAGGTGTCCAGGGTCATGTTGTACAGGCCCACGGGGGCATTGGCCGGGCTGCTGACTCGTAACCACAGGACTCCCTCCTGCTGGTCCACCACCGTGGCCGCCCAGGTCCCCTGCTCCTCGACTTCGGACAAGGGGAAGCGGGCCTGGGTGCAGGCCTCCTGGCTGGGCACCGGGCCTGCGGAGGAGAGAGCGGGGCTGGAGTCAGGACGGGGCTGGGCACGTGCCAGGGGCGTGGGTGGGGGTGCCCCGGGCTGGGTACTTCACCCCTCACTACACGGGGACTCGGATAATGAGCTTCAGCTTCCTCCGCCGGGCAGCGGGGAGCAGAGCAGGGCTGCCCCAGAGCCCCCTTGCTGCTATCCTGGTGGTCCCTAGGAGCCGATGTGCCCTCTCCCCCCCCACACACACTCTTTCTGCAGTACACCTCTACTTTCCTCAGGTCATGGGATTTCCTCGCAGACTCAGGTAAGCAACAGAAAATAAATTCATTGGGGCCAGAGCAATAGCACAGCGGGTAGGGTGTTTGCCTTTCACATGGCTGACCCGGGTTCGATTCCCAGCATCCCATAGGGTCCCCCGAGCACCACCAGGAGTAATTCCTGAGTGCAGAGCCATGAGTATCGCTGGGTGTGACCCCCCCCCCAAAAAAGAAAAGAAATTTATTAAATGCCGACTAAGGGGACAGAACAGGGTAGGAGGGACCCGGGGACACCGGGGCCCTGACTGATGTTGGAACACTATGCCTGAAACAACTCTGTGAAGATGTCTTAAGGACAAGGACAAAAGGAAGCAGCTCAGAGACGGGGTCTCCCGAGGTGGTCCCAGGACTCTGAGGCAGTGCGCGCCTCATTTCTGACGGCCCCTGTGTGGCGTGGGGCTGTGGGATGCAGGGGGGAGGGGTGCGGCAGTCTCAGGTGAGGGGAGGGTGTGCACCGCCCCGGCAGTGGCTCTGAGTCACTGCTGTGGACTGGCTGGTTGCCCTCTCTGGACACGGCGTGCAAAGGAGAAACAGAACCTTCTCACTGGGTTGGACGTCTGCCCAGGACGGTTTATTTTTATTCTTCCCTCTTCTCCCCACAGTCCTGCCCACCCACTGCTGACACAGGGGGGGCTTGATTCCGAGGGGCCCGCCCAACGCCCACCCCCTCCTCCCCACCACCAGCCCCACCCACGTCCAGCCCAAATATAACCATGAACTAACAGGCATGACACAGGCCTCCCATGTGGGTGCCAGGAACCAGCTGTCAGCCTTCGATGTACCTGATTTATAGAGCTGGCCTTTTCGGAGACACTCAGGCAGCACTGGGACCTGAGGACCAGCCTGGTCTCCCACTTCCCACACCCTTCGGCCCATCCTGGCCCTGAAAGCTGTGTGACCTGAGCTATAAAGCCTCAGGCCTCTCTGATCTGCAGTTTTCTCATCAAAGAAGAGAATTGTCTTTGATTCTGCGCCCGAGAGGGTCTGATTCCCACCGGGAAATAAACTCTGGGGTTTTAGGAGAGGTGGTTGGCATCTCCGTGCCTCGGTTTCTCCATCTGTAAAAATGAAGCCAATTGCAATAGAACCTTCTAGGCCGTGATGACGAAAGGCATACGTCCCCAGGCCAGCACACGTCTGACTCATGGTTTGCTTCAATAAACAAACGTCTTGTTTATCTGCCACAGAGCCCACCTAGCACGTCTGAGAGAGTTCCTGAGAGGCAAAGAGCTTCCAGCTGTGACCAGTGAGTGTGCAGTGAAGTGAATTATCCTCGTCAGAAAGAATCTTCAAAAAGTATCTTCAAAGGGAATCATTAAAAATCAGGGGCTGGAGCGATGGTTAAGCAGATAGGGCATTTGCCTTGCACACGGCTGACTTGGGTTCGATTCCCAGCATTCCAAGGGTTCCCTGAGCACCACCAGGAATAATTCCTAAGTGCAGGGCCAGCAGTAAGTCCTGAGGTCCACCAGATTTGGAGCCCCCAAACAAAAACAAGATAAAGAATCACGAAAGGGCTGGAGCACAGCGGGTTGGGCATTTGCCTTGCACATGGCCAACCCGGGTTCAATTCCCAGCATACCATATGGTCCCCAGAGCACCACCAGGAGTAAATCCTGAGTGCATGAGCCAGGAGTAACCCCTGTGCATCACCGGGAGTGATCCCCCCTCAAAAAATGAATCACTAAAAATCAAAGTTTCAGGGCCCAGAGATAGCTGAGGGTCGGGGGGTGGGGTGGGCGGGGTCGGGGAAGCACATGCCTCTTGTGCCTGAGTTCTAGCCTGGGCACTGCATGGTCCCCCAAACACCACCTGGTGGTCTACACACACATCAGTGCTTCACCACAGAGTGCCCGAGGGTCCCCAGAGACCCCTGGGGAGACCCTTATTTTAAAATTTTAAAAACACATACACACACACACACACACACAGGAATAATACAAGTAACAAAAGCTCAGTCCCAAAACTAGATTTTGAGAATGGGAGTAGAAATCATTTTCCAGAGTGGAAAGTGAGGCTGAGGGGGTGGGATGCTTTGGGGTCGCAGATGTCCCCATGAGCCAGGACTGTCTTGCCCCGAGGGATGACACCCCCTTCCATTCCCAGAAATGTGCCTGCCGGGACACCCCCTTCCATTCCCAGAAATGTGCCTGCCAGGATGACCCGTTATCAGTCTCCCTGGTCAAGCCTTCCAGCCAGTCACCCGGCCACACCCCAGGGCAGGTCAGGAATGTTTCCCAACATACACACGTCCACCTTGACACCTGCTGTCCTCCTCAGCCCGTGGGTGTGGCTAGTTGAGGCCGGGCTGTGCTGTGGGCCCTGGGACTGCTCACGTAAACTCCCTTTGAAAACTCCTGCACGTGGTGCCACTTGGGACTTTTGGGGGGGGGGCGGGCAATACCACGGCCACTCTGGGCAGGGCTGACGCTGGACACCGGGGCAGGCTTGGCCGCTGTCCAAGACCATGCAACAGGGGCGGGGTGGGTGAGACAGGAAGCTTCCAGAGAAAAGCCATCTATCCGCTGGGGAAGTGTCTTTCCCTCCTGAGCCTGACCCCCTTCCCATCCCGGAACCCCCAGAGCCTTCTCCTGGAACTGGGGTGCTGTTTGTCTCCTGTGCTGCTAACACAGTGGCCACCCTAACATAGCTGGGGGCAGTTTGGGATGGTGGGGGCATAGATGAGGCCAGGCCACGCCCCCTATTCTCTGACCGACCTGATCTGTCCCTGTTTTCTCTCTCTCTGGACCTCAGTTTCCCCGAAAAGGTGGGTGAGGTGGAGCAAGACTGTCCGTAGAAAGGAGCAGGGCGGCCGGGCCAACCCAAGGCTGACCCTGCCCTGAGCCCAGCTGGGGACGGAGAAGCTGGACTTCCTCCCATTGTCTCTCGGGCCTCCCCACCGGTCCTGCCCTGCCCGGGAGTGACTCAGTGTCCCCAGAGTGCTGGGGCCCTGGAGGCGGCCTGACCCAGGGGCTGGGGAGTGAGCAGGGCAGAGGCCAGAGAGACCCTGGCTTCAGGGCGGAGCAGGCAGGCTGGTCTGAGGGGGACGGAAGAAGCTGAGAGCCAAAGAGCCGGGGCTTGGGGCCGGCCCAGGAGGTCAGGGCTTGAATCCCCTCTCGTCCTGGACTTACAGGGGCCACACAAGCACCTGGACCTTTCTGAGCCTCTGTGTTCCCACCCGTACAATGGGCCACAATGTGCTTCCTGGCTGGGAGGTCTCGGGGCGCCCCGAGTGGGAAGTGTCCCTGAGCTGGTGCGTCCCAGCTGTGCCCTGTGCGGGGGCGGGGGGGAAACTGAGACCTGAGGACCGGGACTTTTTTTGGGAGGTGGGAAGGTTTCCACAATCTGGGGTTGCGGGGGTGGGAGGGAGGGAGGGTGCCCTGGTGAGCATGTCCCGGCCAGGAGGGGCGGGCGGGAGGAAAGGGTTGGGGGGATATCCTGCCTGCGGGCCCTGATAAGCCTTATCAGAGTGCGTCCAGGTAACTGGGCCCCAGCCAGGCACACCACGTCCAGCTCTCGCACCCTTTCTGCCCCAAAACCTCAACTAGGCCTTGCCCACCTCTAGGTGGCCCCTTGCTGGCTTGAGGGAGGGACTCCCAGCACAAATCAAACCAACCCGTTGTCACTTGCCTAGGAACTCGGAGCAAAGGGGTTCAGCACTGGGCATCTGGGGCGAGGAGTCTCGTGTCCCCTGGAGCAGGGCCAGCCACAGTCCTGAGGTCTCCAGGACACTCCCTGCAGGCCCTTGATTAATGCTCCACTGGATGAAACTTGGGCTCAGAGAGGCCAAGCCACTTGCTGGGATCACACAGCAGGGAGGTGACCCAGTTCCAACCAGAACGCAAGTCTGTCTGTGCAGCTCCCAAGCCCCAGGGTTGGAGAAGGAACTGTGGACAGGGTGGGCTCTGGCCAGCAGCAGACCAGGTTCGGGCTGAGCCCAGAGGCCGGGTGGGTGTGCGTGGGGGTGAACTGGACAGAGTTCTGTTGACCGCACGGCAGGGAGGACGCTCACCCGCACCTAGTGTCCATGTCCTAGACCAGACTGGGGGTCCTAGGGCGGCACCTCCACTCTCTGGGCATGCAGGGCGGACAGTGGGGGGGGGCATGGGGCATCCTCACCTGTGGTCACAGTGAAGGTGAGTGTGTCCACGCTGGCCTCGTAGCCCCGGCCCTCGAAGTACAGCGTCAGCCAGAAGGACTGCCCGCGCCGCACCACCAGCCTGTCCCGGCACAGGTCAGCCGTGTGGTGGTCTCGGCCGTTGGCCTCCAGCTCCAGCTCACACCGCTCCAGCACCAGCTCTGTGGAGACAGGGGGGCCACGTGAGCCCAGCACGCGGCATGGGCGCAGCCCCGGAGCCAGCCTGGCCCTGCCCTCAGCTAGGGCAAGCCTCCTCCTCCTCCATGTCCTCCTTTCCTCCTCCTTCTCCTCCTCCTCCTCCTCCTCCTCTTTCTCCTTCATGTCCTCCTCCTCCTCCTCCTCTTTCTCCTCCTCCTCCTCTTCTACCTCCTCCTCCTCCTTCTCCTCTTCTCCTCCTCTTCCTCCTCCTCCACCTCCTCCTTCTTCACCTCCTCCTCCTCCACATCTTCCTCCTCCTCCTTCTCCTCCTTTCCTCCACATCTTCCTCTCCTCCTCTTCCTCCTCCTCCTCCTCTTCTATCTCCTTCTCTTCCTTCTCCTCCTCCTCCTCCTCCTCCTCCTCCTCCTCTTCTACCTCCTCCTCCCTCTTCTCCTCTTCTCCTCCTCTTCCTCCTCCTCCACCACCTCCTCCTCTTCCTCCTTCACGTTCTTTTTCTCAATGTCCTCCTCCTTCACATCCTCTTCCACGTCCTCCTCCTCCTTCTCCTCCTCCTCCTCCTCTTCTATCTCCTTCTCTTCCTTCTCTTCCTTCTCCTCCTCCTCCACTTCCTCCTTCTTCACCTCCTCCTCCTTCACATCTTCCTCCTCCTCCTTCTCCTCCTTTCCTCCACATCTTCCTCTCCTTCTCCTCCTCCTCCTCCTCCTTCTTCTTTGTTTTTGGGGTTACACCCAGCAGCGCTTAGGGACTTGGGGGTCACTCCCAGTGGTGCAGGGACATGTGGGGCCGGGACTCAAACCCGGGGTTCCCAAATGCAAGTCTTGGCTCCTGCCCTGTGAGCCCTCTCTCAGGATCTACGTCTCCCTAAAGGTTAATGCCCGGGTTGTTTCCTGGCGGTCGCTCGGCCGTGTGGCATCAGGCAGCTCGGCTTCAGTGAACCTCCGTTTCCCCTCCGAGCAGAGGGAAACAGCGGGACTCACCTCCCGGGAATAGTGGTGGGAATCTCAGGACAGTGACCGGCTCAGTATAAAAACTTGGATAAGGGCTCCCCAAACAGGGAGCTAGTAAGTCATCCTGGAAGGTTAGTGTGTCATCCTGGAAGGTTCTTTGGGTTTTGGAAACAGAGGCAGAGTCTGGAAGAGAGTTCAAGTCCCCCCGCATGCATGAGTTCAATCCCTGGCCCCTCTGGCCCTGCCCAGCACTGCGGGTGGGGTCCCAGGGACCTCACTGGGCATCCCTAGGCCCACACTGCTGCCTTGGAGCACCATGGGCCCGAGCACCACTTCCCAGCTCGGCGGGCTGCGGCCTCTGAACACCGAACACGGGGTATTTGGCACACGCTAATCACACCTGCTCGCCTTTTAGCTTTGATTTTCAATTTACAGGGCCAGGACTGCCAGAGGCTTCTCGGTGAATGAGCTCAACCCCCGCTGCCCGGCAGTGCCGCGCCCACAGGTGGCACAGAGAATGGAGGAAAACGATAAACGCAGAACCAGGATGTGATCGATGAGATCCACACCCGGGAAAGAGACAGCCAAGGATCCACTTTCTTTCAACATGGAAAGTATTATTTGTATTATCTTTCTGTGCTAACATAGTTTGGAGTCTACGCGGGATAGATAAGGCCTACTTATGCAACTTTCCCCCTTTTATACATAAACGTTATGCAAACACTGTGGTTTACAAAGTGGTTCACGATGGTTTGTTTAGATATTCAATATTCCAACACCAATTCCTCCATGGTCACCTTCCCTCCACCATTGTCTCCCATTTTCCCACCCACCTCTCAAGACTGCCCCCATAATTTATTTTATTTTGCCCACAAAAATTTATTTTATATTGCTTGTTATCAATAATTTGATAACAGAATGATTAAAAAAATTTTCTAAAAAAAAAGTAAATTATTGTATCTCACCAAGGAGACATTAAGTCCTTGTGTGGGGGATTACTAAGATGTCGTTTAAGGCTCAGCCTTCTGTATTCATGTTTTGTTAGTGAGAATGGTCGCTTTCTACATTACATCCCATCCTATCTGGTGTGCTAAGCCAGTAGTAACTGGTCTATCAGTGTTGTAGAGTGTGGAGATGTCCCAGGAAATCCAGAATATTTAGCTGGGTGATACAATTGGAGTTAAGTTTTTAACTGGGCAGCGGTTTAGAGTGTTTAACATGAAAAGAGAGAAAAATGGAAGGAAAGAGTGAAGGGAGAACCTATTGATTAAAAACGAAATAAAAGCCATTCTAAGTTATCTGAATTTTAATCTGTCACTGTCCTCCTATTGTTCATCGATTTTCTCGAGCAGGCCCAGTAACGTCTCCATCAAGAGACTTTGTTGTTACTGTGTTTGGCATATCGAATACATCACGGGTAGCTTGCCAGGCTCTGCCATGCGGGTGAGATACTCTCGGTAGCTTGCCAGGCTCTCCGAGAGGGGCGGAGGAATCGAACTCGGGTCGGTCATGTTGGCTGCGTGCAAGGCAAATGCCCTACCCGCTGTGCTATTGCTCCAGCCCCTGAATTTTAATATTTTATATAAAAAAGTAAAATAGTTTTATTGGGGCCAGAGAGATAGTTCAGTGGATAAGATGCTCGTCCCTTGCAGGGGACCAGTCCTGGTTCAATTCTGGAACCATGTATGATCTCAAGCAATGCCAGGAGGAAGCCTCAAGCACTGGCATGTGTGGTAAAAAAAAAAAAAAGAAAAAACACTTATTAAAGGAATATGAAGGGAGAGAGGGAGGAGAGAGACAAAGAGAGACACACAGAGAAAGACAGGGAGACAGTGAGAAACAAAGACCAAGGTGTTCAAAAGAGAACACGGGCTTCTCCAGAGGGGAAGTTGCCAAGTACACACATCAGCTGGAGATGCAGGGGAATCCCTGTGTGAGAACACACAGCAAGAAGCTATTTTGAAACATCTATTAATGACTGGAGCAATAGGACAGAGGGCCGGGAGCTTGCTTTGCACGCGGCTGAGTTGGATTCGATCCCCGGTACCACATATGGTCCCTCAAGCCCACCAGGAGTGACCCCTGAGCACAGAGCTAGCAGAGAAGCATCAGGACCAAACTGAAGGGAAACAAACCACTTATCACACGCACAAGACGACAGGAAAACAACTCTGAGAGCATCACGATGAATTAAAGAATTTTGGTTAATCTGTGTCTAAAAAGGAGAGTTTGGGGTGGTTGAGCTCTAAAACCATGGTTGGATGATCGTGCGGTGCTGAGGGGGTCAAACTTGGGGACTCTGCCAGGCAGGTCTACATTCCAGCGCTTTGAGTTATTTCTCTGGCCCTCAGGAGACAGTTCTTTTCCTTTGAAATATTTGCCAATGATGTAATGAAATATCTGGGATTTGCTCCCAACCTTTAGGGGGCAGCTGAAGGAAGCAGGAGGCTGTGGGCTGGTGGTGATTAGAATTGCATGATAGGGGGCTGGAGCGATAGCACAGCGGGAAGGGCGTCTGCCTTGCACGCGGCCGACCTGAGTTTGATTCCCAGCATCCCATATGGGCCCCTGAGCACTGCCAGGAGTAATTCCTGAGTGCATGAGCCAGGAGTAACCCCCGAGCATTGCCGGGTGTGACCCAAAAAAGCGAAAAAGAAGAACTGCGTGATGGGAACACAGATAAACTATTCACTCCACTCAGGCACCTTCACTATTCTCCATAATAAGAGGGTCTGAGTTTTTACATATTGGGGGAGGGGGTGGTACTTGGGTCACACGGGTACTTCTCAGGGCTTCTCCCTGGATCTGTGCTCAGGAATCACTCCTGGCAGTGCTCAGGGATCACATGTGGGGCTGGAGATGGAGCTGGGGTCACCACGTGTGAGGCAAGTACCTCAACCCCTGAACTCTCTCCAAGGACCTGTCATAAGAGGTTGGAACGACGGGGCTTAAGGGTTGGTGCATCTGCGTTTGCTGCTGTGTGATGCTGGACAGTTATGTCTCACTCTGTGCACTTCCCTTCCCGAAGCCTCCAAGGGCAACTGTGAGGTTCAGACCTCACTGGAGAGGAGGCTGGAGACACTCTTCCCTCCGGACTGCCCCAGGCAGAGCTTGGTTTGTGCAAATCCTCCCTGCTGCTGTCAAAGGAGCTGAAGACCTCGGCGGGGAGAGGGGCTGGTCACCCAGCCTGGTGCCAGAGGGAAGCACAGCTCTTGGCAAACTCGGCAGATTCATGCAGCTAAGGTCAGGACAGGTGAGAGGGTAGGGTGCGAGAGTCAGTGGGCAGAGCAGGGGGACGGAACCTGCAGTGTCTACGGTCCAACTGACGCCTGGGCTGGGGACTTGACCCTCTGCAGAAGGGTCCTTTGATCCTGTGCTCCAGCTGAACACAAACAAGGGCCAGGACTGCCAGAGGCTTCTCGGTGAATGAGCTCAACCCCCGCTGCCCGGCAGTGCCGCGCCCACAGGTGGCACCTCTTTGGCTTGGCAGTGGGGCCTGGCCAAGGGGGCTTTGGGATTTGAATCCAGGCTTGTAGTTTCCTGGGGGAGGCTGGGGTGGGGGGAATACCCGGAGGGGTTTCTCCTCCCACCCCTGTGTCTGGGAGGGTTAATTCTGGTGGTGCTTGGGGGGGCGTATGGGGGCGACATTCCACCACAAGGCGTGGGTCAGGCCCTTGGGGTGCTTTCCCGGGCCCTGGGCTGTGCTCCTGGGGCCTCTGCTATAAGCACCCCCTCACAGCACAGCCCTGCGTTCTCACCCCACTTTCTACCCACACTCCACCCACCCTGCACCGTGCTCCCTGAGATGTCCTCCCGAGGAGGTGACTTTGGGGAAGACTGGTGCCCCTGTGACCACAAGAGAGACCCCTCTATCAGCCCGCTAGGGTCTGAGGGAGAGCCGGACCCCAGGGACTTTCTACAGCAAGGGAACGGCCCCTGTGACCTGGGCACCCTGAAGGGTTGGTCGGTGCCTGTCCCTCCGCCAGGGGGGCGTTTCTCGTGTTATGCTACTGTCTGCAGACGCATTTCTGGAAAGCGCGCCTAGCTCCACAGGGCCGAGACTCTGGGTCTAGAATCACCAGCGTCCTGTCTTAGATGAGACTGAGGTCGGCCAGGCCCATGGAATGTCTGTAGGAACTGATCTGGCCATGGCAGCGAGGGGACAATTATAACTGGCCTCTACGAGGGCCACCACAGCCCTGATCCCAGTCCAGGTGTCGGGGACAGGAAGCGGCCTTAAGGTCAAGAGTGCCACCTGTGGATGCATCATAAGCAGGCTGAGTGGCCCGAAGTCGGCCAGCGGGTCAGGCCAGCCCCCACACCCCCGCCCCTGCCCTCTCCACCTTCCCCATCCCTGTAGCTCCCTGGGGGGACTTGGCACACAGGGCAGGCTCTCCCTCAGGGTGCTGGCAGGGTGGCTGTCCAGCAGCCCGTGTGCGGGGACGTCCTGCCCTGCAGACACCGCTCCCGGGAACCAGGGACAGCCGTGCACCTGTGTGTGTGTGTGCACAGAGTGGGCGGGCGGGAATGAATGGAGGCGGCCCCAGGACTGAGGACCACAGCCTGGCCCCTTACAGGAGGAGAAACTGAGGCTCAACCAGAGGCCAGGACAAAGGACGCAGAGCTTGGGGGTGGGAAGAGGGCCTGAGAGAAGGAGCCGGAGCCTGCAATCAGCCCACCCTGCTGGGGAGGCCAGGACCCCCCCCCCACCCAGCCTGTCCACGCCTCCCCCTAGCTGTCAGTGACTCTCCGAAGCCAAGTGCTGGAGGCCAGGCCACAGTCCCGATGGCCTCATGCCACCTGACACTCAGCAGGCGCACATCCCCTCGTGGTCAAGAGCAAGTGACAGTGGCCCTGGAGGACAGTCCTGACGGCTGCTCCACCTGATCCAGCCAGGCCAGGGTTAATGCTTGGGGAGTGAAGAAACTGGACGTAAGTGCAGCTAGGACGGGGAGCCAACCTGGGCACCTCTCACCCAGCCCAGCAGGCCTGCCGCTCTCCAAGCCGGGGAGGAGGAACGGGGAGCCTGCCAAGTCTGCCGGGCCCCAGGGAGGCTGCCCCATACTCACCCTCAGCCATGGTGTCCGCAGGGGGCTCCTCCAACGGCAGGTCCAGTGACCGCTGTGGGTGGGTACCTCCGGGCCTGGGGAACTTATAGTCGCTCTGGGGCGGGCCAGGGGCGGGCCGGACAGGGAAGGCGGGGACGGACGGGGAGGCCACCATTGCCCAGCCTGAGCCCACAGGGGCAGGACCCAGAGGGAGGGAGCAAGGGTGCCCCCTGGGGGACACCAGTGGCGCTCACAGCTGGGACACCACTAAACCAGCACACATAGAAGTGGACCTGGCTTAAGCGTGCACACACACACACACACACACACACACACACACACGTAAGAAAGATACCACGGTATGGACACACGGATAGAACGTGCGAACCTGCACACACACAAGATCAGATTCGAATCAGAGATGCAACAACACACAGACCCAGACGGACCCAGATGAGGGTCCACACAGAGACCACACACAATCTCAGGTACACAGTAAGCACACACCTCCCAGACAAGCTGTGGACACAAAATTAGACTGAGACATGCAGAGACACATAGATGCAGAATTCTGGAGGCGTAAGACAGATCCACGGACAGAAATGCCGTCTGATCCGGTGTCTTCCTAGAGCAAAACCCAGATAATGCTGCGTCCCACCCCCCTCCCGATCCAGCTAACCACCTGCTGTCTATCCTTCCATCCTTACTTCCATCCATCCATCCATCCATCCATCCATCCATCCAACCATCCATCCAACCATTCACCCACCCACCCATCCATTCACCCATCTTTCCATCCTTCCATCCATTTATCCTTTCTTTTCTCTTTCTATCCATTCGTGTATTCTTTCCTCTTCCTCCCCCTTCCTTCCTTCCTTCCTTCCTTCCTTCCTTTCTTCCTTCCTTCCTTCTTTCCTTCCTTCCTTCCCTCCTTCCTTTCTCCTCCTTCCTCTATCTCTATTTCTATCTCTTTCTCCCTTCCTTCCTTCCTTCCTTCCTTCCTTCCTTCCTTCCTTCTTTCTTTCTTTCTTTCTTCCCTCCCTTCTTTCTCTTTTTTCTTTCTCCTTCCTTCCTTTTCCACCTTATTCCTTCCTTCCTCCCTTCCTTTCGCCCTGCCTTACCCCTCTCTCCCTCTCTGCATCCATCCACCTACCCACCTTTCTATTCACTTATCCTCCCGTTGCTTTCCCCACTGACTGTGGGGCCCCAACTGTGGGCCAAATGGAAGAAAAGTCCACCTTCCAAGAACTCAGCTCCGGACCCTTCATCCCTAACGCTCTGGGAGAGGGGCGGGACGGGTACTGCAGACCCTGGTCCCTCTGATCCCCTGTCCTATTTTTCTTGGGAGGGAGGAAGTGGTTTGGGCCACACCCAGGCTCTGCTCCTGGTGATGCTCTGGGGGAGAAACCCAGACCTCCTGCACACAGAACACACAGGTAAGGCATCTGCTGCTTCCGCAGGTGCTTGACTCTGGGGTCTTGGTGAACGATCTCATGACCCAGCGTTGGCTCTGCTGCTCCAGCTCCTGCCCACAACAATATTATACAAACATTGTCACCAAAACTGTTCACTGCATGTGGCTAGCACTCAGAGGAAGGATGGGGTGAGCCACTGCTGATCAGGAAGACATGTCTCAAGTTCCCCCCATGGCCACTGCCCGACTTTGAGGCTCTCAAGGGGGTTTTTGGCCTCCAGGCCTCAGTGTTTCCCTCTGTGAAATGGGGTGCGGGCAGAAATGTCTGCTTGACAGGCCTGGAGTCGGATTCAGCAAGATGACCTCCTGCAAACTCCTTGTACACAGGGAGCACTCCACAGCGGGACTCTCTGAGCACCCTGAAACCTGGCCCTGAAGGACAAGGGCCCCAAGGAGTCTCAGGAGGCATGAGACAGTTAGGCTTTGCCCCAGGAAGGTCTCAATCTGACATTTGCTTTTAAAAGGGTCCGTCCGCCTCAAATGGCTGGGCGCTTTTCCTGCGCTCCTCTTTCCATCAGAAAATGGCAAGTTTTTTGATGGAAAACTTGGGAATTTTCTCCTCCCCTCGGTACTCATCTGCCTCTATCAGACTGTAGGACAGACTGCGCCCCCCCACCCCTAAGTGTCTCCCTGCTTCCTTCCACTCTGGCTGTGGTGGTGGGGGGGTCACACACTAGCTTTGGGGCACTGGACTTTGCCTTCGGCTTGTGGCTCTCAAACCACAGTCACTGGGATCTCATTCAGCATGTGGGTCAGTGTCAGGGGTTGAACTCGGGGCCTCCCACTGGAAGCCCGGCATTCTCCCCGAGTCCACCAGCGTCAGGCTGTCCCTGGTGCCTGGCAGGGGCTTGGCCCAGCAGCCCCTGTGACCTCCTGTGCAATGCAGGCCTGGGCCAGGCAGGGTGAGAATTGGCTTCCGACAGGTGTCGGGTAGAGGCCTGAGCTCGGGCTGGGTCCCAGGACTTCGTCCTTTCCCCTGCTTTAGCGGGGCTGCGTCCTCTGCTTTGTCTTACCTCGCTGGACAAGGAAGGACTCAAGACATTTGTTTTTCTGGGATGGGGTTTTGGGAAATCGAGGCCCAGAGACGGAGGTGTGAGCCTATGGTTCCCCAAAAGAGCAGGCAAGAGCTCCTCCCTGATTGTCTCTTACAGGGGTGCAGGCTGAGGTTAGAATAGGAACATCTGTGCTTCTCTGCAACTGGGGATGTTATCAGATTTCTCACAAACCGTCTCCTCCTTTATAAAACACTGCTGGCGGCGAACGTCCCACTACCAGGCACATAGTAAGTGTTCAACTAACATCACCTAGAACTGTGTATGTTGGTGGGGAGTGGGGACCAACCCCAGGACCTCACATGTGCAGGGTAAGTGTACTACCACTGAGCCACATCCCTGCTCCCTAAAACACTGTTTGGTAGGGATAAGGGGTTTGAGCCATAGGCAGCAGTGCTCAGGCCCATTCCTAGTCTGTGCTCAGAAGTGGCCCCTGTGGTACTCAGGGAACTGTTTGTATAGGGGTAAGGCGGGGCCCCCGGAAGCATGTCTGCAAGGCAGGTGCCTCACCCCCTGTATTATCTCTGTGGCTCCAGGCCCCTGAAACTCTGGGTGTGTTTGCATTGGGGGCCCCACTTGGTGTGCTCAGGGCTTTCTCTGTGCTCAGGGATCATTCCAGCAGCACTGGCAGGACCGTTGTCATTGTCATTGGTACCAGAATTGAATCAGGGCCAGCTACGCTTGAGGCAAACTACTTCACCCACAATCTCTCTGGCCCTCAGCCCTGAGACTTTTAAATGATGCTTAAATCACTTAAATCAGTAGGCAACAAATCATAGAGGGCCCAGCAAGCTACCAAGAGTATCCTGCCCACATGGCAGAGCCTGGCAAGCTCCCCGTAGCGTATTCTATATGCCAAAAACAGTAACAATAACGGGTCTCATTCTCCTGACCCTGAAAGAGCGTCCAATACAGCACCGTTGGGAAAGATGAGTAAGGAGAGGCTGCTAAAATCTCAGGGCTGGGGGGCTGGAGCAGTAGCACAGCAGATAGGGTGTTTGCCTTGCATGCAGCCAACGTGGCCAACACAGGTTCGATTCCCAGCATCCCATATGGTCCCCCGAGCACCACCAGGAGCAATTCCTGAGTGCATGAGCCAGGAGTAATCCCTGAGTATCGCCGGGTGTGACCCCCAAAAAAAAAGCAAAAAAAAAAATCTCAGGGCTGGGACGAAGGGAGACTTTACTGGTGCCCGCTCGAGTAAGTTGATGAACAATGGGATGACAGTGATACAGTGCTTAACAGTCTGGCCTCCACCTGTCCTCCCCAAATAGAGGATCCTATAAGTAGGCGAAGGTGGTTGTAGATGATGGAAAATATTTAGGAGCCCACAGAGAGCTCCCAGTGTGCCCAGGGCAGAAGCATTTGGAGGATCAGCTTCCCCCTCTTCCAAGAGTGGGTCATCAGGGGACTGGGTCGACCCAGTCTCTCCAACACCGAGCAAATGAAGCCGAGGGCAGGATCCCTGCTTCTGAGTTAGGATGTCTCGCGTAGCGTGGACCTGCCCAGGAGACAGAGAGGAGTTAGAATGGAAGGAAGGATGCACCAAAAGAAAAAGGATTAAAGTTCAGAGAGGGTGAGGAAACGGTCTCAGGTCACACAGCGCATCTCGGCTCCGGGCTCAGCTCAGCCTCAAGGACACTGACCCTGGGCCAGAGCTGACCCTGGAAGGCTGAGCCAGTGCAGAGGAGGAGCCACCATGGGTGGGACGCGATACAGCAGCTTTTTAACTCACTGGTGACTAATGGCAGATGAGCAGTGTCTGGCATGGGGGCCCCGGGGAGGGCCCCGACTCCCCAGGGTAGGATGAGGCGAGGTGGGAGCTTAGCACCGGGCACTCGGGGGGAAATGTCAATGGGCAGGCGTGACCTCGCAGGCCCTCTGGAGCGGACTCAGGGTGGCTGTGGGGGCCGAGAGCAGGGCCCCAGCCTGCAAGGTCCATTCGGCAGCTGTGACCGCACTGGCACCCTCGAGTGTGCCGGCTGCCCCCTGCCCCAGCACCCCAACACCCATCTCAGCTCTGAGCTACAGGCAGAGATGACCCCGTCCCTCCTGGAAGCAGAAATCAAGTCCCAGCCCTCCCAGGGTCAGGGTGACGTAAGCATGTCACAGGGCCCGAGGGACCTTCTGAGAAGCAGCCAATGTTCTCAAGCTCGTTTTCTCCCCTACTGGAGGGGCCCAGGGTGCCAGGATGAGTCTGCCTGGCATCCCAGCCTTGGGGGTCTAGCCACCAACCCCGGCTCCGGCTTCCTCCCTCTGTGCTGCCCCCAGGACTCCCTACTCCAATGCCCTTCTGGGGCTGGCTCCCCTCATGCATTCCCGCTCCCCCCACTCATACCCCCCCTCGCCCCCCCCCCCCCCCCCCACCGCCAGGCTCGTTCAGGCTGGAAAGGGCTCTGGGGTGAGTCTAGAACCATCACTGACAGGATCTGCAGGGCCACTGGGGGGACCAGGACATGGTGTGGGGCCTCTCGGCTCTCAGCCTCCAGGAGAAACAAGGCACGTCCTCAGGAATCACTAGAGGAGGAAGACCCCCGGCTGAGACCAGAGAGGCCAATGACATACCAGCTGCCTTCAGACACCAGGAAAGGGCATGTACCACCAGCCTCTACCCGGTGTGGGCCGGTGGCAGCGGCTTCCATGGTGTCAGTGCCTCATCTCAGCGGGAGGGTGAGCGTGAATGCTGGGGCCAGCGGGGAGTTTGCCAGCACGGGGCCTGCTGACCTGCACATGGTCTCACCTCTCCTTCTACTCTAGGGGGGGTACTCACTGGGCTCTCAGGAGGAGATGAGGCAATGGGGAGGTGAGAATGGGGAGAAGGAAGCACCTGCATGACCACTGCTCCACCAGTTACAATTCCTAACTCGCCACGCTCACGGGCAGAAAGAATTTGAGGTATATATATATATATATATATATATATTTTAGCTTTTTGGGTCACACCCGGCAGTGCACAGGGGTTACTCCTGGCTCTGCACTCAGGAATTACTCTTGGCGGTGCTCAGGGGACCATATGGGATGCTGGGAACCAAACCCAGGTTGGCCGGGTGCAAGGCAAACAAAATACCCTACCCGCTGTGCTATCGCTCTGGCCCCTGAGTTTTGTTTCTGTCTGTGCTCAGAGCTTATTTCTGGCCCTGTGCTCAGGGAATGGCTTCTAGTGGGACTCAGGGTAGGTGTTGGGGATTGAACCCAGGGCAGCTGTGTGCAAGGCACTAAACTTCCTAACACCCTGTCCTATCACTCTGGCCCGAGCAGAGCCTGGACCGTTTTACAGCACGCTGACTCTTCTCCCAGGAAAACAAACTTCAGAACCCCTCCTCACCGTCAGCTCTCTCTCACCTTCATAAAATCCTCACCGAGAGGAAGACCCCCATGAAGGAACCTCCAAAGATGAGAAGTGAAGATGGGAAAGGAGGGAGAGGTCAAGGAGAGGGTCTCATTGGCACAGCCTCTGCCTGGAAACATCCGGGCCTTTGGTGCTGGTCCTCCTTGTGCCGCCCGGCTGGACAGGCCCACAGCCCCAGGGAGGGCGTTTCCAGAGTGAAGAGCCGGCGAATCTGCAGAGGCAGCCCCGGAAGCGTTTCCCTGACCCTGCCAGACTGTGGTGTGGCTCAGCCCTGAGGCACAGGTTTGGGGGCTCCACGGGTCTGAGCTCTGCTTTGCTCCCAGCGTTGGTGTGGCCCCAGGCAAGTCACAGCTCCCTCATGGGATGATGACAGGATTCCTGACAGGCGTTGCTAGTGCAACTTCACCAAGTTTGAGAAAGCGTGGTGACAACGAGGAGAGGTGAGGAGTGGGCCGGGCTGCAGCCCTCAGACCCGGTAAGCTTTCTCGTGCATTGCCAAATTCCCCTGATGAGGAATTCCACCACCCCACTCCCCGAAAGGGGCAAATCCTTGGAGAGTAAAGCAGCTGGGTGGTCGGCCGGAGTTGAAGGA
Source organism: Sorex fumeus (assembly GCF_029834395.1). Taxonomy (NCBI): domain Eukaryota; kingdom Metazoa; phylum Chordata; class Mammalia; order Eulipotyphla; family Soricidae; genus Sorex; species Sorex fumeus. Next base: position 8,364,512 of record NW_026606101.1, on the reverse strand, counting down.
AGGGTGTGGAGAGGGGACTACTAACGGGTAAGATTTTCTTCCGAGGGGAAGAAGATGTGCTAAAAATTCAAGGGTGGTGGTCACAGCACAAATTTGTTCATACACAAGAAACCACAGAACAGTCTGAGCGCTGATTATATATGGTCAGGAACCATATATCAGCAGTGTGATTTTTCAGAAAGGGGGGCCGACAAACAAGAAAACACTAACACACAGCCAAGCATAAAGCTCTTGGCAAATAGGGCCCCATTCTCAGAGAAACTGGCCCGTGCGCCCAAGGGCTGGGCAGGGATAGAACTTTCCAGAGACACCCGGGCAGGGCTGGCGCTGCTGAGTGCCCGGCAAGGGGCGTGGGTGAATAAACCCTGCCTGGGAACTTTCCACGGTGCTGGGAAACAGAAAAGGTGGTCTCCTGCCCATCGGCGCAGGAAACAGCTCCAAGTGGCAACGCTGAACGCAGGATGCCAACTGCAGGGCCTTAGGTGGGGCTGAGCAGACACGCTGTTCCTTTCCCATGAGAAAAGGCAACTAAACATTTGTCAACTGTGTAAGTGCAAAAACACGAAAGAAAGTTTGGGGGAAGCATCCCAAACTGCTAACAATACTCTGTGTGTGTGTGTGTGTGTGTGTGTGTGTGTGTGTGTGTGTGTAGTGGGGGACGGCAGAGGGTGGAGGGGATTGATAAGAGGGGCAAGAGTAGCAATTGAAGGTGGTTTCAGCAGGGGCCAGGAGGACTGGTCCACAGACAGACAGACAGACAGACAGAAGCCTGCCTTAAGTGGAGGGACAGGGCAGGGTGGGGGTGGGGGCAGAGGGCAGTTAGAGTAGAGAAAGGACCAGTTTGATAATGATAGCTGGGAATGATCACTCTGGACAAGAGCTGAGTGCTGAAAGAAGTAGGTGAAGGGATATGCATGATAACCTGTCAGGACCTGTATTGCAAACCATAATGCGCAGGAGGAGAGGGAGAGAGAGAGAGAGAGAGAGAGAGAGAGAGAGAGAGAGAGAGAGAGAGAGAGAGAGAGAGAGAGAGAGCCTGCTATACTGCTATAGAGGAAGTTGGGGCAGGGTGGGGGATAGGGGTGGGTGAGAGGGAAACTGGGGACATGGGTGGTGGGAAATGTGCACTGAAACATTGTATGACTGAATCCCAATCATGGGCAACTTTGTAACTCTCTGTCTCATGGTGATTCAATAAAAATTATTTCCAATTGAAAATATAAGTAAAGGTGGTTTCAGGGACCTGAACAATAATACAGTGGGGAAGGTGCTTGCCTTGCACTCAGGGTTCAATCCCCGGCACCCCAAATAGTCCCCCGAGCACCACCAGGAGTGACCCCTGAGTGCAGAGCCAGGAGTAAGCCCTGAGCACTGCCAGATGTGAACCAACTTCCTCCCCTGTCCCCCCATCCCATGCCCCCAAAAAGGTGTTTTCAGGGACCAAATACAGAGGGGGGCATTTGACTTGCACGCTGCTGACCCTGCTTCATTCCCGGCACCTCAGAGCGTCCTCTGAGCATCACCAGGAGTGACCCCTGAGCACAGGACCAGAAAGAACCCATTGAGCACTGCTGGGTGGCACCCCAACCACCCACCCCAAATAAAATAAAGGTGGTTTCAGTGTTCTCTGGAAGGTCAGAACATTTAAAGTGGGAGAATGCTGTTATGCGTCACTCAGGTAATTAAAGACCACATTTTTTTAAAAAAGAAAGGAATAACCTGTATTACATTTTGAACTCTGCTTTTATAAAAATAGGGAAATTCCCAAATAGAGAAACACTGGCAAAGGAGGTCGAGGAAATACAAGCAGAGATTAAAAATAAAAAAAAGAAGAAGGACGTACAAATGCCCTCCCAGGCCTTCACCAACGTCAGATGCTTTTGTCAGTGTTGGCACAACACCAAAACCACAGCGCAGAACAGGAATAAAGAGGAAATTCACACTAAAGTTGCCACATCTGCAACTCATAATTTTGAGAACTGTCCACTACATTCATATTCACTCCACACCCCTAGATATGTCTTACTATGCTTCGAGAATGCGCATGCGTGCGCGCACACGCACACACACACACACACACACATACACACACATCACTAAAGAAAGTGATTTTCCAAAGGAAAAGGAGAGCAAGAAGGAAAGCACCTCCCATAGAGGGAGGTTGGGGGTGGGGTGGGGTGTTGGGGGATGGTGGGAGGGATACTGGGGACATTGGTGGTGGGAAATGTGCACTGGTGGAGGGATGGGTGTTGAGTCATTGTATGGCTGAAACCCAATCATGAACACTTTTGTAATGGTCTATCCCACGGATATTAATTTTTTTAAGTGTAATGTGGAATTCATGCTCAATTCAATTAATGGCTGAATAAATAACAGTACTCCTACGTTAAAAAAAAAAAAGAAAAGTGCTAAAAAAATAGGTGTGTGTGTGTCTCTGTGTGTGTCTCTGTGTGTGTGTATCCAGGGATCAAACCTATCACATACAAAGCGACATCCCCAACCTCCAAAAATCTGTTTTACTTTATGTACAAGAAGGTCCAGAGAGTTGCAGTGATTTGTCGAAGATCACACAGTTGGCAGGGTCGGGAAGCTGCTCTGCGAGGTGTGTGGGTAGGATTTCAGGAAGGGCAGGGAGGCCTGGGGGAGGCTGCTTGGCTGTGCCTCCCCGGCCACCGGGGTTCCCCACTGTGGGTGATGAACCGCCCGATTCTGCAGTGTCCCGGCATCTCTCCTCTCGGCCTGAGTCACTGGCCGTGTCTGCCTCACACACCCGATTCAGTCAATAAGAGTCAAACACACTTTCTTTCATGGAAATAAATAACCCTCTGGGGCCGTGGCTGAGGATCTGGTCTGACTAAACAGGGCTCTTGTTTGGCTGAACTGACCGCTTGTTTGAGGAGCACCACCCCTACCCACGCCCCCCAGTAACTGGCTCCTGGTAGGCCTGAAGCTACTCTCAGTGGGACCCATTTAGTCTGAAGCCAGACTTCCCCTTGTCCCATCATCAGAGGAGCTGGAGGGCGGGGCCTCTTCCCTCAGGTTGTGGAGTTTTGTGCCCAGGAAAGCAACCCCAGAGCTTATGGAGCTCAGCAGCTGGCCAACTCCTAGTTCACTGTTTTGTTTCTGGGCAACTGCCCTTTCCTCCAGGCTCGATGAGGCTGTCAGTCAAATGATCCTGAGGGCAGGCTGGGGCTCAGACTCAGCCAATCAGACCCTTTCCTGGGATTTTGACTCTTTTTTTGGGGGGGGGGGAGGGCTTTTTTGGTCACAGCCAAAGGAATTACTCCTGACGGTGCTCAGGGAACCATATGTAATGCTGGGAATCGAACCTGGGTCAGCCACGTGCAAGGCAAACGCCCTACCTGCTGTGCTATTGCTCTAGCCCCCTGATTCTTCTTCTGACTCCCACACAGTAATATGATTAAAACCCCTCAGTTTATTCCCAGAACTATCTTACTTTCAACAATTTGTTTTTGGTGGTGCTGGAGGTTAAACCCAGGGCCTCGCATAAGCCACACTAGACCACTGAGCCACATCCCACCTGTCTTTTCTGAAACAAGGTTTTTTGATTTTCTGCATGGTTTATGGAAATGGGACATAGGCACGACTATTTACACAGAATACAATTCACCCTTTTAGACATATGGTTCTGTGAGTTGACAAACATACAGTCATAGTACTATCACAATCATGGTCTAGGGCATTCCCTCATCCCTCAAATGTCAAGTGTCCCTTGTGCCCTTTTGTCGGCCTTTCTCCTCTCCTCCCTCTGGAGCTGGCCACTGTCCCCACTGTGCTGCCTTTCCCACGGTGTCATAGAAACAGACCCAGACAGAATACGACACTCGGGTCTGGCTTCCTGCATGTAACAGGCTGAATGTGAGCATCATCTAGGCTGTGAGTGTTGGCATTCATTCCTTTTTGTTGCTGAGTGGTACTTTTTCGAATGGACAGATCCCAGTTTATACATTAGACATGGGGTTCTTTCTGGGTGTCATGAATGGAGCTCCTAAAAACAATTCTCTGTGGCTGCATGGTTTTTCTTTTTGGTGGGGGGGGGGGGCGTTAAATATCTCTCACCACCCTCAGGATCATCCCATTGATGTTTTGGCAGTTGTTAAACTGCCTTATGTCTCTGCCTGTTCATGCAACCAAAGAAGGGCCCAAAGGATCCAACTCTGTTCCTCTTCTTCGCTTCTCTCAAGGAGGCTGGGAGTGATGATCCCAGAACCGGAAGTCCACAGCCAGCCCCAGATCGCAGAGGGGACTCGAATCCAGATGAAGTCATGAGGGGAGTTTCCAGCTGTCTCTCCAAATCCCTAGACACCTGGGGCGGGGGGAGGCAACTTTGAAAGAGAGTTCTGACCAACATGCATGATGGGTAGCAGACGCGCCCTCCCTTTCCGCCCCCGCCCCCCGCCTGTTCTCAGTTTACCCCCCTGAGAAAAGACAAAGTCGGGCCAATTCATGGCTCCCAGTGCTCCTGGAGTCTGTGATTTACTTCCTAAAAACAGGCCTTTTAGGTGTGGAGTCTGCCGCACAGCTGCCCCGCAGATGGTCCCCCGAGTCGCCCCCCGCCCCGCGGCTTGACCCCCCAGAAGAGCAATTTGCACTCTCTGCCTTTCTGGCCTAAGGAAAAAAATCCCCCTGTCACTTTGGATTAGCATCAGCCCCTCTCGCGAGAAGCTTCCGAGGGAGTCAGCCCCCCGCTCCTCATCAATATTTTCAGGATGTTCAGCTTTCTAAACAAGAACCGACAGGTTAGGTTTCTTTTTATTTATTTTTTTTTCAAGCTTTTTAAAATAAAATAAATCATTCTGGGCACAATCTGGAGGCTTAAATGAGATTAACCCTGTCCTGCCTGGCTTGTGGAAAATGGTTTGCTGGGAAGTGACGGGGGCTCTCCAAGGCGGGACTCAGGGGTCCCCCTTCTCCCCCTAGGTTCCCCCAGATCTACAGACCTGCCTGGGCTGACCCCAGAGCTGGGTGCTGGAAGGAGGGGTCACTCAGCCTCCAGCGGTCAGCGTGGACTTCAGGACTCACCTTCTCATCACAGCTCCCCCTCATCTATCACCCAAAGAATGGGGTGACCGGAGTCCCCCACGTCCCCGGTCTTAGGACAGATGAGTCATTGCATGGGGCAGCGTGGAGCTCAGGGGCAGGTTGTACTGATGTGGACGGGGCTAATGAAACTCATTTTTCCAGAGGCTTCCATCTGCCCCTCCAGCAGCCAGCTCTGGGTTGTGGGGAGTCCAAGCTGGGCCATGTATGACCTTGTGGGGTCGTGTGAAGACGGAAGCTCACCGCTGGGGAATGTCAGAGTCTGTCCCCAGCCTGGAGGTCCTGGTTCTGTGCTCTGACACATCCCGCCAGCTACACACATCCTTCCTTTGCATCCCTCCCCAATTGCTACCAGGCGGCCTGGAGAAAAGCAATTCCTGAGCAGCACCCAAGGGGCCCACAGGGAGAGCCTTGCTGCGCTCAGGTGGGCCCTGCCTGCCCTGGGGCTCAGATGAGGCAGGGCTGGAGGGGGGCGCTTTGTCCTTCAGCCACAGCACCCCAGGGGGCGGCAGGGTGCAGGGCACACTGTCTCAGCCACCACCGACGGCTTTTGCCACCTCCTCCTGGAACCCACCCTTCCACAGACGGGGACCCGAGCCCTTGCCCAGGAGAATGGCTCTGGCTCTCTCCGTGCTTTATTTTTCCTTCCCCAAATCCCTTTTCCCCCTGCAGAGGGGGGCTACTGTTCCCTGAGGAGAGAGCCCCGGGTGGGCCGGGCCCAGAGGTGGGTAGCCCTCCCTATCCACACATCCAGGCCCCGTGGGTGTTGCCTGCTCTGCACAGCCCAAGTCCCAGGTGGCACCTCTGTAGAGGCAGCTGGCTGACCTGTGTGCAGGGCTGAGGGCACCACCTGGACCCTTAGGACACCACATCTTCGAACTATCCTCATCCTAATTCCAGACCAGTTTTCCCATCCCAGCCCCATACCATTCGCCCCAGTCGTGAACCTTGGCGTCAGCCTTGACTGCCCTCCCACCCCAGACCCCACATTGGCCAGAAAACCCCGCTGTCTCTGCCTTGCCAATAACTCTAGAACTGACCTCCGGTCACCTTGAATGCCACCATTCTTTTTTCTTTCAGGTTTTTAGGCCACACCCAGTGATGCTCAGGGGTTGTTCTGGGGCTGGAGCGATAGTACAGCGGGTAGGGTGTTTGCCTTGCACACGGCTGACCTGGGTTCAATCCCCAGCATCCCATATGGTCCCCCGAGCACTGCTAGGAGTAATTCCTGAGTGCGGAGCCAGGAGTAACCCCTGAGCATCGCCGGGTGTGACCCCAAAAGCAAAAAAATAATAAATGCTCATTCTGGGGGGGGGGCTCAGGGGACCATGTGGTGCTAGGGATTGAGCCTGGGTCAGCTGCGTGCAAGGCAAGTCCCTACCGAACTATCACTCCATCCCCAACCGTTCTTGTTCTAGCCACTGACGCCCTTCACCTGGTTTAAGGGCTCCCTGTCTCCTCCCAGGCCTGTTGCCCTGTGGACCTCCCAGCGGTCAGGTGGGGAGTGATAGAAGTCAGACTATGCCTCCCCTCTGCTCAGGACCCTGCAGGGCTCCCCCATCTCATGCCAGCTGAAACCAAGGTGTGTACTGGCTCTGCTCTGCCCTTGCCCGTGGTCCTCCCTGCCATCCCGTCACCCCTCCCCCCACTCAGTGGCCTGGAGATGCTCTTCCCTGATACGGAGAAGCTGGTGCTGTGTGTACATGGCTGCGGGAGGCCCCGGGAAGCTCGATGAGGAAAGTGGGGGAGATTCTACCCACAGATTAGGTGCCAGGGGCTCTGGGCCATTGCTTCACTTGACGGTGTTTCAACTTCCTCTCTAACCAGAAGAGCTTCCAAGTACGTCAATAGCATCTGTGGAGCTTCTGGTGTATCACAGCTTGTGGTGGGGGGCAGGGGAGAGGGAGAAGAGATGATGGTGAAGACTTGTCCTATTGGAGCTAGGACCACAGAAGCACAGAGGAAATGGCAGGGAACCTCCAAAGAATTAGGGTTGTGAGTTTTGTTTTTAAGAGATGATGTTTTATTGAGCATCTACTATGAGTGAGTCAAAAGGTAGAGTTTCTCTTGTTAAGGTACTTGGGGATCAAGGGAGAAAACCTGGTAGCAAGGCCCTCATAAGGTACCCAGTAATTCTCAACAAACTCTGTTGTGGAGGAGGAAAGTGTGGGGCAAGAGGGAACTCAGATGGAAGAAGGACTATTTCTACGTGGCAGGGCAGGGCAGGCTTCATAGAGGAGGTGACCCAGTTTGGGTTTGGCAGTACCAGTAGCATTGTTTGGCTGAGACAAAGAGGAGTGTTTCATGCAGAGACCCTATGCATTGGGGAGCAAAGTCAGAGACTTGAGGGAGAGTGCTGGGGAGGAGCAGTCAAACCATGTGGCCAGAGTTTGGAGGTACTGGAAAGGAAGGTTAAGGATGGAAGGGTGAAGAGGCCCAGATCCCAAAGAGGCTCATAAATCAGCTCCAGCTGGGGTGACCGGGGCCCTGGGAGAGGCCTTCGAGGGCTGAGTTCAGAGAAGCAAGTGGCACAATCACTAACCATGGAGTTTCCGAGCTCGCATTCAGTGATGACCATTGTCCTTGACGGGGGTGGGGGGTCCTACAGAGAGGACTGAAGTGTGGGTCACAGCTGGTGGGTGGACGCACTTGTCCCCACTGGTTTCTCCGTGTGGGGCTGGGCCCGAGTCTGGGGCATGCTGCTGGCTCAGTGAGATAAGCCGTCCTCAAAGGGATGGTCCCATCCTCCAGACAGACCCCATGTCCCGCTCTCTCTGGTCCTGCCCTGGTGACTCTAAGGCCACGACGGATGCAGTGGACCTGAGTCCTTTTCTGGCTATGCGCCCCTGAGCAGCCGCTTCCCCATGGTGGCATCAGACACATGGTCTGATAAAGGACATGATGATTGGTGCTAGGGAGCATTCTGGGGTGGGGTGAGAGTGGGGCGCATGGAGGAAGAAGACCTGCCATTACCCGGTTACCTGGTTCCACGCATGGGTGGAGAGTAAGGGGTGAAGTTGGCTCTTGGTGGAAGGGGAGAAGCCCCCTCCTCTGAGGCCCACGTGTCCTTCGGCGTCCGCAGCGCCCTGGCCGGCAGAGCCAGCTGCAGATGCGAGATCTGGCCAGCGGCCTGTGTGACAGCAATGGCCCCAGGCCTGACGGGTGCACGGGAGGAGTGGGGCTGACTCACCGCACCCTCCCCGCTCTTAAAGACCCTGCAGCGTGACCTCACCCTGGCACCAATGCACAAGCGCTTCAGACTGGCACTTGGCTCTGGCCCATGGCTAATTTTATCCAGGATAAGCATAGTCCAGGTCAGGATTTGCTGAGATGGTCCGCTCAGTCCTCGGGCCCCTAGTGAAGAGCTGGCACCACTCTTGGTCTCCAAGCCTGGACGGGACCCACGCTGGCCCAGCCTCATGCCAGGCCCTGTGGGACACAGTGATGAGGCAGGCTTGTTTACTTTCTGCGGCGTTTAGCAGAACATCTGTGGGTTTTTCTCCCCTAATTGATATTAATGGGACTTCAGTTCTCAAATTCGTCAAGCCCGGAAGAGCCCAAAGAGGAAGGGAGAAATTCCTCTAAATATCAGCACCAGAGAGAGTGCAAGGGACATTCTGTTGCTCTAAGTCCTCGTTTAACCTCGTTTGGAGGTTCTCGGAAACTGTGACTTTAAGTCAAACTACATATAATGAAACCAATTTTCCCAAGAGCTAATTGATCTTAGAGTCAAATTTCTATGGTGTGTTTCAGGTCATTAAAAACATCACTGAACTTCTAAACAAAGACCCCAAATGCTCCCAAGAGTAAGCAATCATTTGGACTTACGCTCACTTGTTTTTCAACCCATTTGGTCTAGTTCGAGCCTCAGATGGTAGAGCTGGAGCTGGCAGCTCAGGGTTCAGGCAGCCCGATCCTGGTGAGGTCCCTCTGCCCCAGGGCGTGCACACGTGCACACACACAAGCACACACACATACACACATTCACACACACATTCACACACACATTCACACACACACGCACATATACACACACTCACACACACGCTCACACACATACACACACTTAAATATTCACACACACGTGCACATACACACACTCACACACATAACACACCACACACACGCTCACACACATACACACACTTAAATATTCACACACACACGTGCACATACACAAACTCACACACATAACACACCACACACACACTCACACACATACACACACTTAAAGATTCACACATACATACACACACTTAAACATTTACACACGCACACACATGTGCGCATACATACACTCACATACACACACCCTTAAACATTCACACACACTAACACAGACTCACAAACACACATGCACACACATACACACTTATACCACACACACATTCATATCCACACACACACATGCACACACATAAACACTCACACACATGCACACATACACGTGTACACACATACACACTCACATACACCACACACACTCACATACACCACACACACTCACAAACATGCACACATACATATGCACACACATGCACACATACTCACATACACACACGTGCACACACACATACACTCACACGCGTGCAAACACATTTACATACTCACATACTCACATACTCACACACACTCATACACACACACACTCCACTGGGACATGCAAGACACAGCAAGGAGCCCTACCGACCATCACGACTCTGGGCTGTAGGGAAACATCCGGAGCACTTGGAGAAAACCCTTCGAGAATGGGGCAAAGGTGCGAACTCAGCACAGACCACCGCCCAGGCTGGGAAGGAATTCTTCTTTTCTCATCAGCATTATGAAAAACACACAGCATGGCATGAAAAGCTGTTAATTGGGAAGCTGCTTCGTTTCTTTCAAACTGCAATATCACACTTAGGCATACGTGCATTTGTACATTTATATAACCGTAAGTACACGGATATTTAGTTCTAGAAGTGGAATCTCTTTCGATCATCTCTGAGTGGCTAGTGGGCACTGACTTTGTGCCACCTGGTTCACAGGAGGCAGGGGACAAGTGCTCTCATTGTCATTTTTTTTAAAGTCCTAATGTATATTTCTATAATAAATGTATTGGTTTCCAGAATTTGAGGGAGAATGGAGAGGAACCACACCCGGAGATACTCAGGGACTCAGGGGTTACTCCTGGCTTCTAGTGGTGCTTGGGGGGACCATATGGGATACTCGGGACTGAACCTGGGTTGGCCGCATGCAAGGCAAGCAGCCTACCTGCTCAGGTCCTGCTGAAGCCAGTTTTATCAACCAACCACACCTACTCCCCATTGCTGCACATTTGAATTATCTTTCACACGTCAGAGGCTGATCCTGCAGCCATGGGCTGGCGTCGGTTGGTTCATTCAGTGTCCACTTCAAGTTCTGTAGGGACTGGGAAGGTGAGGGCTGTACTTCCCAGACTCCTTTGCAGCTAGGGTTTGGACACCAATGAGATCATGCCCATTCCAGGTAGGCACGAGGGTCATAAAGCCGAAGGGAAGTTGGTGCTCATCTTCTTCCTGCTTTAGCCATCTCCGCTGCTGGTGAAGGTATTCTGAGTCCTACTCCCACGATCTCAGTGTCCAGTTATCAGCTCTGAAAGGGGCGGGATTGGGAGAGGAGAGGAGAGACGTGTGTATCGATAGCACCTGATCCCTACAAATGTGACCACTTCCCGGAGCCCGCAGCCCCATGCCTCTGAGTGAGCTGTGTTGGAGACCACTGCTCCGAGTAGGCAGGATGTGTTGAGTATCGTTGGCGGGAGCCTCTGCCCACTCTTCCAGCTCTTCTCCTCACTGTGCAAGAGCGCCACTTCCCATATGAAACCTTTCAGGGTTTAAAGTAGAAAATGTGGTTTCTGCTTCCTCTGAGTGAACTCTGAGCCATAGAAATTAATCCGCTGACCCACCACGGGAGAGATGCCCAACCATGGATGGAGGATTCGTCTGCTGCTGGCACCATTTTATGGAGACATCTTTAATGGACCTTCTTCCATTTAAACTCACATTGTTAACATGCCTCGGCATGAGCCCTAGGCTGCTTCTCAAGCACCATGTCCACTGGCAGAGGCAAGGACACAGAGACCCCACCGCAGAAGGATACTGTCCTGTGCTTTGCCAATATGACATTTGCAGTGGGCTGCCTTGGGTGACCCACCACCCACTTCCTACGGCATTTGCTAGGTTTGAGTTCCTCCCCTTTGATGTGCCAGTCATTCTGCCCCCCTCTCACTCTCAGCCACTTCATTCCAGTGGACAGCCTGGACCATTTAGAAGGGGTGACTGGGGCCGGAGCAATAGTACAGCGGGTAGGGCATTTTCCTTGCACACAACTGACCTGAGCTCAATTCCCAGCAACCCATATGGTCCCCCAACACCGCCAGGAGTAATTTCTGAGTGCAGAGCTAGGAGTAACCTCTGAGCATTGCCAGGTGTGACCCCAAAAGCAAAAATAAAAAAGGGAAGAAAGGAAGAAAGGAAGGAAGGAAGGAAGGAAGGAAGAAAGAAAGAAAGAAAGAAAGAAAGAAAGAAAGAAAGAAAGAAAGAAAGAAAGGGGTGGCTTCCTAAGGGGACCAGAACTCTCCAGGTGATGTCTGATCAGGAGGCAGAGAGTGACAGAGATGGAGAGTCAGAGAGAGAGAAACAGAGACAAGTAGAGAGAGAGAGAGAGAAAGAGAGAATCAGAGAGAGAGAAAGGCAGATATATAGGCAGAGTCAGAGACAGAGACAGAGGCAGAGACTGAGAGAGACCAAGATAGAAACAGACTCTCTCCTCCGACTCTCTCTGTCTCTGTCTCTCTCTTTCTCTGTCTCTGTCTCTCTCTCTCTGTCTCTCTCTTTCTCTCTCTCTCCTCTCCTTCTAGGCATTGTGGTTTGCAATACTGATACTGAAAGGTTATCAAGAAAATCCCTTCACTCCCTTTTAACCCTCAATTCTTACCCAGCATTATCCTTCGATGAGGGCATCTTTTAAAGAGATGGTCGTATCAATCACGTGACTTTGACTAAGGCAGGTGACCCTCCTGGGTAGCCAAGACCCCTTTTTTCCTTTGCCCTTTTTGTGTGTGTGTTGGGCTACACCTAGCAGCACTCAGAGGCTACACCTGACTCAGTGCTTGGGGGTCGCTCCTGGCGATGCTTGGGGAAGCTTGCAGTGCTGAGGACCAAACCCGGGCTTCCACACGCAAAGCCGTGCTCTTCTGAGCTGTCTCCCAGCCCAGGCCTGCTGGAGAGCCCCCACCCGGGACTCCCTCCCCAAGCTGCCAACAGCAGCCGCGTGAGCTCCCTCGCAGGTCGAGGACTTGCCGCCTCCACGGTGGTCTGCGCTCCTTCCTCTGGTTGCCCCCACCCGTCTGTAAATAAATAGCTGCACAGCTATCTCTGGCAGCACATCTGGATATCTGTTAGTCTGTGTCTCTGGAGAACTCGAACGAAAGCGTCTACCCACAGAGTGTACCTACGTACAGAGCTTGATGGATGTTTGCAAACTGGACATGACAGCCCAAGAAACGGGTGACTTGCCCATCTCCCTGTGCCTCTATGCCCACCTCCACACACACGTGCACACATGCATATGTGTGCTTGACTCCTGACCGCGTGGTTGCCATGTGCTATTTTAGGCATGATGTCCCTCCTCCCCTACCCATCTTCCCTCGCCTCACCACATGTAGAGATGAGATCCATCTGCTCTGTGTGTGTGTGTGTGTGTGTGTGTGTGTGTGTGTGTGTGGTCTTGAGGAGCCATGTATTTGTCAAGGTAGTGCACCGTGGGCTAGCTCAGGTGGCACCCCCACACAACTCTGAAGGAGAGCCGCAATTCCAAACACTTCTGCTTCCGGTGATCCGTAACTCTGAGCAAGCTAGTTTCGGCACTCTTGTGTGTGATTGTCAAAATCCTCTCGCGCAGCCGATAGACGTGTTTCCTTTCGTTTGAATTCTCCAAAGTGACAACAATAGACCACATCCTGCCTATACACAGAGGTGTCCACAGGGCACCCATTATGCAAGCAAGGGTGGAAAAGGGAAGTAGCTTTGAAGAAACTGTGCGTGTGTTGTGGGACGTTCTCAGGCACAGCTACCTGAGAACACGTTAGAACACTCATCTGCCCAGAACCATGAAGAGCCTTATCCTGGCAAGAGCAGGATGGCCGGCAGGAGACACGTTGGGAAGGAAAATAAAAGCTGCTGGTAGGGCTAGGCATAACCAGACTTAAATTTTTTTTAAATAATTAAAAAATATTTTAATAAATTATTTTTTAATTGAATCACCGCGAGATACACCATTACAAAGCTGTTCATAGTTGGGTTTCAGCCATGCAATGTTCCAACACCAACACCTGTCTCTCCACCAGTATATGTTTCCTACCACTTTCCCTCCCGACACCCCCAACCCCCAATCGAGTCTACCTCTATGGCAGACAGTTTTCTTCTCTCTCTCTCTCTCTCTCTCTCTCTCTCTCTCTTTCCTTTTGGGCATTATGGTTTGCAGTACAGGTACTGAGAGGTCATCATGTTCGTTCCTCTGCCTACTTTCAGCACACAGTATTTTCAGAACACAGTTCTTATCCAGAATGATCATTTCCAACCATCATTGTCCTAGTGTACACCAGACTTATTGTGTATATGATAAGAAGGAGAGAGGGAGGGAAGAGGAAGAGGGAGGGGGAGGGAGAAAGAGAGGGAGAGAGAGTACCTAGGCATGCTGCAGCCTGTCACATAAGAGAGAATAAGGAATGTGAGGCTTAGAATGCAGTGGACAGTCTTCCCACCTAAGGACATGATGTGGTTTGGCGGCCACACAGGAAACAGAGGCAAGGAGCGACTGTAGGACGAAGGGGATATTTCCCTTTCCATGTAAAACCCAAGAAACCACGTGGTGCATTTGGGGGATAATTTCTGAGTGGGACGGGAAAACATGTAATCGCCAAATAAATCATTTCAGTACGTCATGTTCATACCGCAGTCAACTCAGCTATCCCAAAGCTCCATATTTGACTCTAACCTTGCAAAACCATTAAAATACAACAAAAGAAGTTCCATCTCTCTTCTCTTCTAAGTCTCACTGCTGTTTTCCACTGCAGCCATGGTCTAAAATTCTCTCCCTTGATGATGATTTCGGTCACTGACCAAGCTAAGTGCAGAAAGAGAAAATCATCCAATGATTGAGCAACTGCCCCACCATTTAAGCTCCTCTGTCAATAACACTTTTCCCTAAGTCACGAACAGCTCACATAACTCTCTGTAAAAGCTTGCTGGTGGGGGCCAGAGTGATGGGGAGGGCGTTTGCCTTGCATGCCATCAGCCCTGATTCGATCCCTGGCTTCCCAGATGGTCCCTCGAGCACTGCTAGGAGTGAGTCCTGAGTGCAGAGCTCAGAGTAAACCCTGAGCATCACTGGGCATGCACGCCTCCCCCTCAAAAAAAAAAAGCCCAAAATAAATAAAAATAATTAGATAAGAGCCTTTCTGTGTTGTGATGCACGAAAGCTCAGCTTGTGAGTTTTCATCTGGTGAAGTTTGAAAGCTATGAGGGATGGACAGAAATTTTTAACAATGGAAGTGTTCTTTTTTTCCTAACTTTTTTAAATATCATGGTTTATAAAGTTGTTCATCATATCATTGTTTCGGGCATTCAATGTCCCAACATCAACTCCACCACCAGGGTGACCATCTCCCTGTCCTTGCCCCATTTCCCACCCACTATCCAACCCTTCCCCCCTCGCAGGCACAAAATAATTTATTTTATATTGCTTGTTACAAATGGCTAATGGAATTATAACAAAATAGTTCAGCAAAAAGAAATTGTGAAAATTGTTGTAACTCACAGTGGAGTCATTAAAGTCAGTGAGGATTTGCTGAGTGTTTGCTGCTGGTTGGGCCTTCTGGGTTGTTTTCCCTTATTGAACTTAGTTGACTTCTATGCTTGGTTGACTCCCCCATCTACTTGGCCGAGCTCCTACTGCGCTGTCAGTATCGTGAAATCTGGAGGTGTCAAGCAGGCCATTTAGAATTTGGAGTTGTAGAACGAGGACAATTCTTGACCCACTCCCATCCCAAGGAGGGCTTCAAGTTTTTCAGCTCCAAGACCGGTGTCCCTATGAGTTTTATCAGCTTGTCCTCTCTTCTCATATCAGTTGTGAAGTCATGAAGCTGGTCTGTTTATACGGAAGATGCTATGGGTATGGCTCTATAGCCAATGCATTTTATCTCCCATGTGATGCCCAGTCCCTGGTTCTTTTCCTTTTTTTTTTTTTTTTTGCTTTTTGGGTCACATCCAGCGATGCACAGGAGTTACTCCTGGTTCATGTACTCAGTAATTACTTCTGGCGGTGCTCTGGGGGACCATATGGGATGCTGGGAATCGAACCTAGGTCGGCCGCGTGCAAGGCAAACGTCTACCCGCTGTGCTATTGCTCCAGTCCCCAGTCCCTGGTTCTTACCCCCTAAATGTGCCTAGATTATCACCCCCACCCCCACCACCCTCACCCCCCCCCACCACACACACACACATACACCCCTTATTTGTAATGACAGCCACAGTGTTGCACTTGTAAAGAGGTATCTAGAGGACCACTGACTTAAACCCATTCCGTCTCCACCCTGTTCTCACTCCAAATCCAGCTGCTGCCATCTGGCTTTCATCCTTCCCACGCTTCTTCTCACGGCCAGTCAGTTGATCCTCTGCTCTGAATATCGGCTGCCTTCTTTTCTTTTTCTTTTTAATTTTTATTAGTGAAACACCATAAGGTATAGTTATAGACTTACAAGATTTTGTGCTTGGGTTTCAGTTATACAATGATCGAGTACCCATCCTTCCACCAGTGCCCATTCTCCACCACCAATGATCCCTGTATCCCTCCCACCCACCCCCATCCCCCCATCCCACCCCGCCTCTGTGGCAGGGCATTCCCTTTTGTTCTCTCTCTCCTTTTGGGTGCTGTGGTTTGCAAAAGAGGCATTGAGTGGCCATCATGTTTGGTCTATAGTCTACTTTCAGCATGCATCTCCCATCCTGGGAGGATCCTCCCAACACCCTTTACTTGGTGCTCCCTTCTCTATCTGAGTTGCCTTTTCCCCTATCGGCTGCCTTCTTGCCCTTCCCTGCTCTTCTCTTCTCCTTTAGAGTGACCGAGAGGCATGTCCAGTCTGATGGGACAGAGCCTGTCCTAGGAAAAGAACCCCTCGGCCTCTCCTGGGCCCAGTGGCTGACTGATTTTTGCCATCTCTGACTCCCAGTCTTAGACCAACCACACAGGATACAGCCCAAGTGTCATCACTTGTTCTTAGAGTTTTAGATGCAAGGAGTGCACAGGTGTGCCCTTGGAGAACCAGAATGGAGTCATGCTGAGAGGAGGAGGGGCTGCCCCCCCCCCGCCCCCGGGGCTCAACCCAGCTCCAGAGAGGGCTCAGATTCCTCTAATGGCTACTCAGCTGCTCAGACTGGACCTGGCCCTGCTCAGATCTGGCCTAAAAAGGGCTGGAATTCAGGGGCTGAGCCTGACCCAGCGCCCAGTGTCCACAAGTCTATTTCAGCATCTGGCTTGTCTCAGGAGATGAGGCAAGAAGCCAGGGCTGTGTGGAGAGGGTGGGGTGAGCGGCCCCTCTGGATTAGACACCACAGCCGCCCGCTCAGGCTTCTGGGACAGAGTGCCCGATGGGTGACCTGGGGCCCAGCCCAGCCCAGGGACCCGTCCTCCTGGCCTCTGCTTCCCTATCTGTTTAGTGGGACCAATCCCTGTCCCCCTGCTTGCTTGCTAACCTCCCAGAGATACTGTAAGTGACCCAAAGAACCAGACTGGGGGCCAGGGTGATACAGTACGGCGCGGGTAGGGCGTTTGCCTTGCAAGTGGCCGACCCGAGTTCGATCCTCGGCATCCCATATGGTCCCCTGAGCGCTGCTCTTGAGTGCAGAGCCAGACTTAACCCCTGAGCATTGCCAGGTATGACCAAAAAACAAACCAAATAAAGGAACCAGATTGTTTAGGCCTCCTAGAACATCCCCAAAGGCCTTGGCCTTGTGACATGGGGGCCACCGGGGAGAGTGTGCTGGGGAGAGGAACAATCCTGATTTAGAGTGAGCCGGCAGCCACCCAGGTTGTGTGAGGGATGGATGGGTCGCCCTAGGGGGCGGGAGCTGAGGGGAGGCTTGTCGGTCACTGCGAGCGGAGAAGCCGAGTCTGGGTAGGAGAGGGCGCTGGAGTGAGCGGCTCTACTCTGGGATAGTGGCTGCAGGAGAAGAGCAGAGGTCGGCTCGGACGGCCGAGGGGCACCCAGAGTTGTTGTCACCCAGTAAAGATGCACTGTTTGCCCCAGCACAGCTCCTGCCTTCCACAGCCAGGGCCCCATTTTCCCACGGCAGCTCACCCAAAACTCAGTATCGCGTCTGCATCTGCTCCCTACCTTGGACTCTCTCTCGGGTTGCCTGTATGCGTGCTCAGAGGACCCAGTCAGTGGCCACGCCCCGTCATTCTGTCATTCTTTTTTTTTTTTTTTTTTGCTTTTTGGGTCACTCAAATGATGATGCTCAGAGGTTACTCCTGGCTTTGCAGTCAGAAATCACTCCTGGCAGTGCTCGGGGGACCATATGGGATGCTGGGAATCGAACCTGGGCTGGCCACGTGCAAGGGAAACGCCCTACCCGCTGTGCTATTGCTCCACCCCATGGCCCGTCATTCTTGATCAATGAGCCCCGGGTGGTTCAGCTTGGGCCTAGCATTGCTCAGGACCACCAGGGCTGTACCAGGCAGTGCCAGGGGAACCCAGGAAGTACCTGCAAAGTAAGCGTCTCTGGCCTGAATCGGTCCCTGCCCCTCCAGCTTCTCCTCTCTCTGCGTTGGTGACTGGTGCCCTTAATTCCAGCACCCAGGTTCAGCCTCAGCACCTGACAGTTGCTGTTTAGACCCGGAAACCCCCACTCACGGTGGCCAGTATTTAGTACCAGACCCCAGACACACCCTCCTGAGCCCATTAAAAAAATGCATCTTTGGGGGCTGGAGCATAGCATAGCATAGCAGGTAGGACGTTTGCCTTGTACGCAGCTGGCCCAGGTTCGATTCCCAGCAACCTATATGGTCCCTCGAGCACCGCCAGGAGTAATTCCTGAGTGCATGAGCCAGGAGTAACCCCTGCGCATTGCTGGGTGTGACCCAAAAAGCAAAAAAAAAAAAGCATCTTTGTTTTTGCATGACGGATACAACCCCCTGTTGGTTTCCTGAAGCATTTTAAGAGGCACACAGATGGGTTCTGGGCCGGCCCTGGAGCAGGAGAGTGAGGGTTCACCAGCAAGTCGTGAGGCCCCGAGCCTGTTTCTGAGTCCATGAAACAGGTGAAAGGAGAGAGACTCTCCTGTGGTCCCGAGTCCCCTTCCTGCCAGCTCCTCAGGAGTGTCACAGCCCAACCTTGTGGAAGCTGCTTCTGGATGCCCAATGGCTTCTGGTCTCCAGGCAACCCACAGTCTAGAGACGGGAGGAGGCTCTCCCACATCCTCTCCATGGGTGTCTCAGGGGCCCAGTCCTGACTGCACCCTCCTCCCTGTGCGCCTCCGCCCACTCTCAGGGTCCACCATGAGCAACCAGGCTTCTTCCCAGACAAGGAAAATCCCCTCCGTGGCGTCAGGCACTACCTTCACCCGGAGCCTCCCTCTCTCCTTCCTCCCTGGCCACTCCCGTCTGTCCCGGCATGACTCATGCTCCCAGGAAGTACACTTTCAGACAAGGCTCTGGAACTCTGCTCTCCCCCAATCTGTGGACCTAAGCGTAATGGCCAGGGGGACAAATGTCTTCCGAGTGAGTAATCACCTGTCCGATCCTTTTAGCAGCCCACTGGAGCTAGAGCTAGTATTAGCCCCATTTTACAGATGAATAAACTGAGGATCAGGGACAATGAAAGGTAAGGTCAAGATTGTTTCTGGTGTGCGATGGAGAGGGGGTGGTGGAGAGATTTGGGTCACACCTGGTGGTGTCCAGGGGTGATTCCTGGCTCTGTGCTTAGGAGTGAGCCCTGGTAGTGCTGGGGGATCATATGCGGTGCCAGGGACATAAACTGGGGTCAGCAGGATGCAATTCTAACTCCTTCACCCCTCTGCTACCTCCCCAGCCCCTAGAATTTTTTTCAGAAAGCAACCCTCAGGCCTTACTCCCCTGGTAGGCTGTGACACACCCTCCCTGGTCTGTTCATGTGGTCACTGCTGTCCATAGCCCTGGTCAGGGGATCCAGGAGCCTGTAGGTGGTGTTTAATGAGGAGATGCTTAGTCTGAAGAGCCAGGTCACCAGCCCCCTCCCTTACCTCCCGCCCCCAGCCAAGGCCCGGCTGTGCCCAGGGCTGGGTGGAGCAGTGCTGACCAAGGAGGGGCCGCCCCCAGGGAGGACCAGGTCCTGAAAAACAAGCCTCCTCCCTGTGCCAGCTCAGCTTGCTCTGTCCTGCTGGGGGCCTCGGTGTCAGGGTCACCCCCCTTGTGCCACAGCTGGACTTCTGGGGACATCCCTGCCCAGTGCTCCCCTAAAGAGAGAACCCCCCCCCAGTCTCTCCCTGGACACACCTCATGGCTCTTTCTTATTCCAGGGATATGAGGAGCCCCAGCATGCCTGCAAGCACCTCTTGAGCCCTGTTTGACTGCTGGGGAAACTGAGGCACGCCAAGGATGTGACGTGCCCAAGGTTGGTGAGCTGTAGTAATCATGCCAGTGTGTCTAACCATGTAGTAACCATGCCAGTGTGTCGAACGCAGATCTGGTTCCCGAGTTCCACCCTCATGGCCTGCAGTGCCTAACTGGAAAGTGGAGTGGGGCAGAGGGGGTCCGACGGCCTGGTCCCCACAGAGGAAGGCTCCTAGAACACCCCAGCCCACATTTCCCTGGAAATGAGAGTTAAGATGAGCCCCTCAGGACTGAAAACTAAGACACACAAACCCGCATAAGCAGTCGTGCCCACCCTCACCCCAACTTTTGAGTTCCTCCACTCTGGTGGGAAATGTGGGGGTGCTGGATTCTCCCCCCGGTCTTCTCCTTCCCCACATCGTGTATTCACCTAATCTTGGCATGTCCCCTTCTTAGATTCCCGACTCCGGGCTGGGTGTTTGGGATTCAGTTCTCAGCCAACACAGTTCTTCTCGAGACAGATAATTTATTCAAGAGGTTATTCCCAAAGAACCTGAATGTGTCCAGCTCTGAGCTGGATCAAGGATAGAAGACATAATAAGTGCCCAAAGAAGGCACTAAACAGGGGCTGGAGTGTTAGCACAGCGGGTAGGGCATTTGTCTTGCACGCGATCAACCCGGGTTCGATTCCCAGCATCCCATATGGTCCTTCGAGCACTGCCAGGAGTAATATCTGAGTGCGTGAACCAGGAGTAACCCCTGTGCATCACCAGGTGT
Organism: Sorex fumeus; assembly: GCF_029834395.1. NCBI lineage: Eukaryota > Metazoa > Chordata > Mammalia > Eulipotyphla > Soricidae > Sorex > Sorex fumeus. The sequence goes on along the minus strand of NW_026606101.1, from coordinate 8,344,064 downwards.
GACCCAAAAAGAAAAAAAAGGCACTAAACAGCCTGGGGGAAAGCATGATCTGGAAAGGCTACCTGGAGGAGGTGATTGGGAACTGTGTTTTGTAGACTATGTAGGAGTAAGTCAGGCAGCCAAATGAGGACTTGGCTCCAAGGAGCAGGAGAATGCAGTTTCTTCGAGGCACAGTGAGGGGCCTCATTGTCTGTAGGTGAGGTTTGGAGAAAAACAAACCTGGGGCCACCCACATAAATCTTCTACCCTCCACCCCAAGCCCTGACATGCCTATCTCTGAGCTCCCTGGAACCTGCATTGATCTATATGAGTGTCATGCAACAGGGATGCCAGGGACTGGACCAATGGCACTCCGCAGAGATGGGAACACCAACAGCCACACAGTTTCTTTGGAAGTTTCTGGACTCGTTCCCCCTTGCCCTAACACATACTCAGCTCAGGGCCAATAGGTTTCCTAGACTCTCACCCTGCATTTGAGGTTTTCCTGGGTGGTAATCTGGAAGTTTGGTTGGGACATTTAGAGACAGATGACAATGGTGCCACCGAAGCACACAGGCTGCCGTGGCTGGGGCCGGCCCCCCACAAACACCATTCCCCATTCTCCACATGCTGTCGGGCAGAGCGGTCTGGGCTGGTGGGGGACCAGGAAAAGGTCAATGAGGTTGCCCTGGGCTTCCGGTTGAACAGGGCCAGAGTTAGGACTGGACCCAGGTGGGTACGGGGCTGAGGGGGAGAAGGGCCATCACAAAGTGGGGGCTGCAAATAGGCCCTAGAATGGGATTTGCGGAACCAACATTTCAGGGAGCTGCCCAGGGAGCTCGGGAGCCGACTGGGCTGCAGGGAAGGGCCGATGGGAAGCCAGGTGACACTGCTGAGATCTCTGCACGTGGCACCCCACCGGTCTGCATACCCCGGTGTGGGCACAGGGATTCGAGCACTGGCAAAGGCCAATGCAGGCTGCTGGCAGTGAGCAGACACAGGGAGCCGTACACAGGAAACAGACCCCGGGGTCAGAGGCGAGTGCACAGCACAGCCCGAGAACAGCCTCCTAGCCCAGTCCCCTGCGTGCATCTGCACAGGCTCTGAGTTCCCATTTATGAGCATCGCCAGGACGCCCTGAGCTAGGCTCGGGGGACAGCCTTGCAGGGTCTCTCCTCTTGTGTATCTTAGACGGGTCTTTGCTGAAGTGGGGAGTTCTCTGGAAACGGAGCCATTCCATTTAACCTGAGAGCATCAGGAAGGGCTTCCTCGAGGAAGTGACATTGTAGCTGAAATCTTTTTTTTTTTTTTTTTTTTTGCTTTTTGGGTCATACCCAGCGATGCTCAGGGGTTACTCCTGGCTCTGTACTCAGGAATCACTCCTGGAGTTTCTCGGGGTGTTAAGCCCAGGATTCTGGGTTCCCAAGCGGCAAGACGGACAGAAACACGAACTCGATAATGCAAAAGCAGTAGGAGTTTTATTCCAGTATACTGGGGTCAACTATCTCACTCACAGAGTGTTCTCTTGATAGCGACCCCGACTTCAGGCAGCAAGCAGTTTATATAGGGTTTGATGACATAAACAGTCCATGCCTTATTGTTTCAAAAAGAATCTTACTTAGTTACCAAACAAAAGTGTTTTGGCAAGTGTTTTGGCAAGGGTAACAGTGGTTAGGCAACAATTAAACAATAATTTCCAGTATCAGTACCAGTGTTACGATTACATAAACTTCTCGTTCTTTTAGGGTTAACAAAAAACAACTTCTGGGGCATTGTGAAAATTGAGCGCACTTTCTGAGCCTAGAAACTTTCCCAGGTGGGTTCAGGTTGGCTAGTTACACATTGTCTTATTGCTGGGAAATAATCTGTTTCAGTTCCAGGAACTGAACCTGAGGCCTACCTGATATTTCTCATTTCTGCCACCTGTTGCGGTGTAAGTTTCACCCTTACAAGGGGACCATATGGGATGCCGGGGATCGAACCTGGGTTGTTTGTATGCAAGGCAAATGCCCTCCCCGCTAGACTATCACTCCGGCCCCTGGAGCTGAGATTCTTGAGGAAGAAGAGGCCTATGTCTGGGTACCACTCAGCCCAAAGGAGTCCTGGAGGAGACCAGTGAACCTGTTGGCACTTAGACCAGCCCATTTCCCATTTCAGCCTTTGTCTGTCTGCTCGATGATGCAAGGAAGCCAGGCCTCATCCCCCTGACTACAGCCTCAAAATATCCACGAGAAGTGGGCCCAGTGCCGTGGCCCTATGAATCAGAGCCTTCTTCCCTGGGTGCTTTGGAGCTGAACTGTGTGTGCCCTTTGGGCTTATCAGCCTGACCCCCAGCACCCACGCACACAGTGTCTGGGCTGCTAAAACCACTGCCACTTCCTGTCTGCCCAGAAAATGTCTCCACCAGGGCAGCTGTCCTGGGCTTGCGCCATGAGGACATTTCCAGGACCAGCTCCGTCTCCTGAGCATGCTTGGCCTGGGGTGCCAAGCTGGCTCCCGGCAGCCACCCGGCAGCCTCTGCCTGTTGCAGGCACAGGAGAAACCACAGATGCAGGATCTACGTCTATGTCTGCATCTCCTCTACAGGACGCCGTGATGCCCAGAGGAGCCTGTTCCGACATGGGCTGTGTGGGGGAGGGCACCGAGAGGTGGGTCTGAACCTGCGCGCTTTGAGAAATGCTCACTGCAGCTTTACAACAGGGGGCCGGGGCAACAGTACAGTGAGGGAGGCACTGCCTTGCACACGGCTGACTCAGGTTTGATCCCACAGGGTCCCCCAAGGAGTGATTCCTGAGTGCAGAGCCAGGAGTAACCCCTGAGCACCACTGGGTGTGGCCCCAGACAAACTAAGACAGAGTGACTCTGGGGTGAGGGTAGGGGAGGACCAGGGGGTTGGGGTGCCTGTACTGCGTGTTCAAGGGCCCTGAGTTCCATGCAGAGGCTGCCCCAGCATCACACCCATAGGCCCCAGAAATAACCTGCCCGTTCCCTCATGGGCAAGTATCACGGAGGGACCTCCCAGGGCCCCTGGGCACTGCTTGGGAGACCCCCAACTGTGGATTCTCTGTATTCAGGTTCACCTCCAGACACAAAGTTTAAACCTAACAGCTGAAGGCAGGGTGGCCGGCATGCCCTGGGCCCCTCTCCTACCCCCAGGCCTGCTCCTTCAGGGGCCCCCACGGGCCAACTGCATGTGCAGTGTCCTGGGGCTTGTCTGCTTGTCATTGGTGTTATTTGTTAGGGAGTCTAGCCCTGAAGAACCAGAGCTGTGGGAGGTTTCCTCTTGCACCCCAGGGAGGAAAGAGCAAACAGCCCCAAACCAGAGTGAAAATCCTGCCTTCGCAGCCACCATCAGGAGGTGACAGGAAGCGACAGGGACACCAGAGAGGGACTCTGACAGGGGGTGTCGGAGGAAGTGGCAGAGACTGAGGTGGCTTTCTGGAAAGGGGGAGGAAGCTGAGGAACCGAGGGGGTGCTGAGGGGGAGCCTTTGGGGGATGGTGAGGACTCAGAAGGGGTGTGCAGGCCAGGAGGGCATTTTGTCACTGTGTTTGTGACAGACAGAAGCACAGGATCCAGGAGACTCTGAACCCCTTTCCGTTCCCCCCCCCAGTCCCCATCATGCCATCATCAAGATTAAAAGGGGGGAAAAACTCAGATGATTAAATGATTTAAATGTGCAAGTAAAATAACACCTCAGTGAGCACATTATGCAAATCTATGCAATTAACATCACAAATGAGGTGAAGCCACCAGGGCCAAGGAAGGAATTTCTCTGGGGGCTCCAGCTCAGGCTCTCATCCTCCCTGCTTGCCAGAAGCTTCTCTGGGTGGCAAGGAAAGGGAAGGGCAGGAGCTCCCTCCCCTCCCGGAGTGGGCCTGGGCTTGTGTGCAGGTGGGCTGCGTAGCCCTCTCTGAGTGCAGGTGGGCTTTGCAGCCCCTCTCTCTTTCCTCTGTGGCCAGCCCCCTTGAGCAGCAAGAGAAGTTATGGCCCCATTCTGCAGGAGGGATCAGTGAGGCCTGGAAAGGAGGATGAGGGTGGTACCAGGCTTCCAGGGTCAAAGCAGAGCCCTTTCGTGGCTGAGACTTTCCGTCTAGCCCTCTGGAATATCTGAGCTTCTGGGCGGGGTTTGCCTTTAGGGAAGGCAAACTTTGTGCAGTGGACCAGTCAATATGGTTTCCAAGTGGCAGGTCATGTGTGACTGTGTCCACCTGCAGAATGGATTCAGCTACAGGTGATACAGAAAAGAATGGGCATGTCGGTGTGGCAATAAAACTTTATTGACACAGCTAAGCTGGGGGCCGCTGTTGCTGCCTACTACTCTGAGGCTTCTGGTTTGATCACCTCCCTCGCTGGGGGGAGGTGGGGAGCAGATAATCTCGGAGGCCTGGGACCCTGGGTGAGCCCCCTGGGTCCTCTGATCCTTCCTTCACCTGCAGAGGGACTGGAGGAGGGTCAGTGGTGACAGGGGACTGAGACCCACAGGGTGGGAGAAAGTGGGGGGCAGGCTCAGAACCCTCAGGGGGGCCTCCACTAGACATGCTCTCCCACTATTATCTCCGGGAGCCAGACACCCCCGAAACAACCATTTTATGACGCCCCTGGTTCGGAGGGTCAGGAACCGGACATGGCAGGACTGGAGACTGCTTGTCCTCATCCATGATGTCAGCTGGGAGCCCTCAAGCGGTGACTCAGTGGCTGGAGTCTGGAACCATCTGTAAGCATCCTCACTGCAGGTCCGGGGTTTGATGCTGGCGCTGGATTCTTCTGGAGCTGGAAGACATGGAGAAGGGTGGGAGCGGGTGTCACCAGAACCCCTCCCAGGCTCCCTCCCAGAGATCACCCTCCTGGGGACCAGTCTGCACTTCCTGACGGCAGGTGGCTGGGTTCCAGGAGAGCCAAGCCCCCATGCCTTAGACCTGGCTGAGGTTATGTCACTTTGCAGTCCTGCGTGGGAGAGCACAGACCACGGTCCATCTTGGAGGAGACTCGGGTCATGTGGTAAGAAAAGCACCAGCAGGGGCTGGAGCGATAGCACAGCGGGTAGGGCGTTTGCCTTGCACGCGGCTGACCTGGGTTCGATTCCCAGCATTCCATATGGTTCCCCCGAGCACCGCCAGGAGTAATTCCTGAGTGCATGAGCCAGGAGCCCCTGAGCATTGCCAGGTGTGACCCAAAAAGAAAAAAAAAAGAAGAAAGAAAAAGGAATAAAGAAAAGCACCAGCATGAGGGCTCTGAGGGGTATCGCCACCATCTCTGAGACATCCTGGCCCTGGGATCCTGGACGCAGGAGCTGTCACTGGTCAAGGCGCCAGTGTTCCCTTCATCACTGGGAGCTGGACAGCGCAGAGACCATATGCAGAGGGTCAGACCCTCCCTGACGCAGCCCCGTGTTGGTGGGCCTGGACTGTGTCAGCAGTCAGGGCGGGTAAACCTCTCAACAATGAGAGCGGGAAAGCAGTGACCCCACCCTGCAGGCCCCACTGACCGGGCCTTGCTGAGGGCTGGTGAGCAGCTGGGGGAGGCAGCAGAGCAGCTGAACCCGCCCCCTCAGGCCAAAGGGCGGCAGCCACACAGGAGGGACCCTCCAAAAACAGATGTTCCCATGGAGCCGCAGAAGGGCAGATTCAGGGAATTTTTGAGCTCGGGGGTGCTGGGGTTAGGGGTGGGGGAGTTGGGATTATGAGAACCAGCCCCAGTTACAGTAACAGCAACTCCCCCATGCCACGGTTCCAGGCTCGCTCCATCTGGGAGACATCAGAGAGGGGCGCAGAGCAGGAAAGGGAGGGGCTGCACCCCGCTGCCCCGAAACTCTCCGCCCAATGTGGGCTGGGCCTCCCGCCCTGCCTCCTTCCACTCGGGAGATCCTTCTAGGCTTCTTAGGGTCCCCAAGCCCTGGGAGAAGGACCTGATGGTCACAGATCGCGCCTTTGTGGGGCTCTAGGTGCTGAGTACTGTGTACCCGCGTGTGTCTGCATGTGCGCGTGTGCGTGCATGTTCACTCACGCACGTGTGTGTGCATGCATGTCCTCGTCCACCCCATTACTGCCTGGAAGGGCCCCGCCTCCTCGACTTACCCAGGGAACAAATACTGAGCTGCCATGAGACCTAAGGCAATAACTGGTGCTCAGGGAGCACATGGAGGAGATGGGACTCTTTGCTGTGAGAGGGGGATGCTGGGCTAGTCGCCGCCTTGCTCAGGCTCCTGGGGGCTTCCTGTTCCAGGTCATGGACAGCTGGAGCCCCCAGGATGTCTGTCTGATGGGGGTCACATCCCAGGAGCTGCAGGGGTGTGTGAAAATCATGCCCTCCATCCCTCCATCCCACCCCTATTCCTGACTGCACCCTCCCAGCTGGTCGTCAGTTCAAGCCAACCTCTCTGCTCTGCCTCACCCAGAGGCTCTGAGACCAGAGGCGCAAGCAGGCCCCGCCAGAAAGAATCAGGGTGGGAGCAGAAGCTGCAGCTGGACCCTGGCGGCTGGCCCTGCTTCTTCTTGGGTGCGTGGGAATGGTGGTCAGCCAGAGTCCGCCCACCATCACCCCCCCCCACCCCGTGACTCATCCCCACATCCCTGTGGTCCCAGTCTGTCCTGGTCTCAGTCAAGTGGAGGGCAATCCCCAGCCTGCCAATCCGGGGTGGCACTGTTTTCCCATGAATGGCGCCAGAATGAGAGTGGGATTCATTGTCCAAACCAGAAGACTGGTTTTGGTTTGGGGACTGCACCCAGCGGTGCTCAGGCGCTATTCTGGAGTGGCACTTAGGGTCAAATGCAGTCTCTGGTTTCAAAAGCATCACAGTGGCCTGGGAGCTAGTGCCCTGGCATCAAAGGAGCATATTTAGGGAGCTAGTAGTGGTTCTTCAGGGAGAGTTATTGACCAGAGTCGGGTCACCCTGCTGACGGTACCTGCCTCACTCATTTCAGAAGCACAGGACCAGGAAGACCGTTTCAAAGTCTGGAGCATGTGCCTTGCATGTGCTGTGCCCAGTTTAATCCCCGACATCACATATGCCCCCAGCCCCCAGCACTGCCAGCTGTGACCCTGGTGGTCCCCAGCACTGCTAGGCATCACACTTCCCAGCCTGAGCACTGCTTTGTCAGCCCAGTTGCCCGAGTATCACTCGAAGTGGCCCCTGGGCCATCTGAGCACTGCATGGAGGGCCCATTCACTCCCCTCCCCCACAGAAAAAAGGATTAGAAGCCTCTCAAAGGCAGCACGGGGTACAGGTCAGGGCAGTGACCAGACACAGGTCAATACTAGGTGCAGGTTAGGGTGGAAAGCTCTGGGGCTGGTAAGCTTTGGGGAACTTCTCAGCTCAGAGGTGGCCCCTCAGGACCTGGTCCTCTGGAGTGGGTCGAGCACAGACTTGGAGACGGGATTTACTGGACATGCAGCTACTTCCCCAGCATGGACTGTGTGTGCTCAGGCCTGGGACCTTTGATGTGCACCCAGAAGGACACCCCAGGCCAGCCAGAGTTGTAGTATAGTGGGGAGGGCACTTACCTTGCCCAAGACTGACCCAGGTTCGATCCCCGGCATCTCATATGGTCCCCTGGGCACTGCCAGGAGTGATTCCTGAGTGTAGAGCCAGGAGGAACCCCTGAGCATCTCTGGATGTGGCCCCAAACAAAGGAACATAAAGACATCCCTGCCCCCTGCGAGGGGGACTGTGAGGGAATGAAATGGGGGAGAGTGGTAGTCGCCTGCACCAGTGCAGGCCCAGAATGCGTGCTTGGTAAAAGAAGCCACTGTGATGTTGTGTTAGTTTTGTAATTAATCCACCATGTTGAGTACTGGGAGTGGGGAGCCCGGATGCAGCCCTCCCCGCCTCTTATACACAGTTTGGTAAGAATCAAGGCCACATTCATGGAGTCAATGCAGGACACAAAGAAGACACTGAGTCTGTGAGGTCCAAAGACACGAGAAAGCCTTGAGCCAACAGGCTGGGCTTCCTGGAGGAGGTAGCCTCTGGGTCGGGTTGTAGCCCAATCTTTTGCAAGATTAAGAACATAGCTCTTGTTTCTACAGTTCATGATGCCTCCCACCAACCCCTTTTCATGTTAAAAGTACCTGAAAAAGGAACTTGGCTGAAATTCGGCTTTTTATCTTCTTGACAACTTCCATGCTTGCTCGGAGATGTCAAATACCAAATTCTTTTCCCTCAAAAGTTCGTGGGGGTAGAGCTCACTCACATTTTATTTATCTAGAAATGGGTCCCAGTGGCAAGGAACTCCCATCCCTGGGGCTTTCCATGGAAGGAGGAGCTGGGTCAGGGCACAGCAGAGAGAGCTGGGGAGAGGGGGCTGGCCCCTGGCTTGGGGCTCTTAGTTTCGGCCCCCAGGATGGTTCTGGATGGTTATTCTGCTTTCTAGATATGTGGGTGGGCCCCGCAGGGCCCCAGGTGCCAGTGCGGTGTCTGGCCCAGCATCTTTGCTCATGTCAGATACTGGGAAGAGATTTTTCCAGGAGCTAGGGCCACGGCACCACCCTGACAATAAGGTGCCACCAAGGGGTCTGTCCCATGGCCAAAGTACAAAAGGAGTGGGTGATGGCAGTGAGGACGCCTGGAGGGCAGGACTTTCCAGGGGCCCCAGCCAGGGCACAAACAGAGTCAGATCCGAGCCCAGGTCTGTTTGTGACAGTTAAGTGATGGCCAGCTACCCCCCCCTCAGTGTCCCGGGGGCACGGACCCCCCCCCAAGAAACTGGAGTCACAAGAGAACCACAGTAGACTTAGGGCTCCAGCCCCCAACCCGATTCTCCTGGCATCTGAGGGCATAGGTGGGAGTGAGGGGCGAGGAGCAGGGAGGATGAAATCAAGGAAATAACAGGCTTCACAGGAGTGATAATGACATTTTAACTTGAAAATTGCAAGGAGACGGGACTGCGGAGGCGTATGCAAATTTCCATGCAGATGAGATGTAAATGAGGCTGCCTGCTCCTGCGCGGCGCACCTGGATGTGGCTCAGTGACAAATCCTAACGGGCACTGCATGGCTGTGTGATTGATTATCAAGGCCAGCTGGGATGACAACTGCACGCCCCTCCTGGGAGCTGTCGAGACTATTTCTAGAGCTCCCTCTGATGGGGAGCCTGAGGCACGGCTTCATCCCGTTCAGACATGGTGGAAAATTTTGAGATAGACCCCTTTGATCCGGCCAGGCTGGCGCTCATAGCAGACATCATTAATCAATTGTAGAATTCGTTCGTCGGGAGGCCACCCGCAGCTCTATGCAGTCTCTACTAGTAGATCAAAGGTGATTCGCTGACCCCCTCACCTAACACATTTTGCTGTGTGTCCTGTCCTCCTGGTGCCAAGGATATATTGAACAGGCAAGTCCCATCCCTAGTCACATAAAATTCGCAGCCTGTAGGGGATATGGACATTAATAAAATGGCAAAATGGTAACTGTGGTAGGAGCTATTAAGAAGTACATGGATTTTATAAAGGGGGTGGATTGATTCCTTCAGAGTGACCAGGGGAAATAAACTGGAAAAAAGGAAATAAAACAAGCAAGCACACATAAATAATAAATACATGAATAAAACAGAATAGCTGGGAGAGGTTGCTCCAGTTCCTGACCGCTGAATAAAGTGGGATATTGAGGAGATGGGGAAAGAACATTCCAGACCTTCACACTGAGGAGGGCTTGTCAGCACACATGGTTGATGTCTACACCCAGCTAGCCCCCGCTCTCCCATCATTCTGTGTTACTGTGCACCCATCTTTGGCTTCAGGGTATTTATGGGGCGGGGAGAAAACTTGATAGTGTTTACTTATCACACAACTCACCCTCTTAAAGTGTCTGATGCAACCATCTTTGGCATAATCACACAATACATGCAGCCACCACCCCAGTTTTGGAACTTTTTTTTTCATAGTTTTATTTTTTTCCTTATATTTATTTATTCAATCACTGTGGGAAAAGTTACTAAGCTTTCAGGTTAAAGTCTCGGTCATACAATGATCAAACACCTTTCCCTTCACCAGTACTCATTTTTCACCACCAAGAACCCCAATATACCCCCCTCCCACTCCTCCCAATGCCTGTGAGGCAAATGATTTCCACTTAACTCTTCTCTACATTGATTACATTCATTATTTCGACAGAAGATGCACCATTATTGTTTAGAATTCACCCCCAACAATCAGAATTGCTGAAAAGGCATTGTGAAATACTTTGTTTTCTATAGCTGGTCATGAGAATCATATAATGTCACGCGGCCACGATTTTGGATTTCTGCAAAGAGCCAGATAATTACAAGATTGGTTTCTGTGTGTCTGGTGTTATAGCCGTGCCAGAGAGCCGCTCGTGGGGGGCAACTCGTGACCTTGGTAGGGCATGAAGGATGAGCCAGTACCATCCCCCTTCCCACGAGACTGCAGTTGCCCCTTCATCGCCGGCTCATACCTGGCTTTCCAATAAGTTCTGAGGCAGTGGCCACCTTGCTGCCAAGGGGGAAAAAGGCAGACGGGAGCAACACCCTTTCCCACCTGGGGAGGCATGGCGCTATAGTTTAACGCATGGTCCATTCACTTTTCTGCCACAAGCTGCTGGGCTCTGGGTTAAGTCCTTTTGCCTCTAGACCCATAGCCGTGCCAGAGAAGCGTTCATGGGGGGCAACTCGTGACCTCGGTAGGGTGTGAAGGACAAGCCAGTACCACCCCCCTTCCCATGAGACTGCAGTTACCCTGTCACTGCTGGTTCATACCTGGCTTTCCAATAAGCTCTGAGATGGCAGACACCTTGTATGCGACCCAGATGCATTTCTGCCAAAAGCCGCTGAGTTTCGAGATTTCTTTCTGAGTCTTCAGGATCGTGGCCATTAATCAGCTTGATCAGGAGCCAGAGAGGTTGTTTGTAGGCAGTGACTTGGGGTCTCATTGGGATGGGGAGAAAAGGGTCAACTCCACCCCCATCTGGTGAGGCCCCACGTGTCTCATTACTGCAGGCCCAAACCTGACTGTCCAGTGGCCTCTAGAGGATGGTGGTCACCAGGCCGCCAGGGGGAACAGGTCGAGGCATGAAACCTATTCCCACCTGGAGTGGCCGAGCGCCAGTAACCTATTGCAGGAACAGGACGCATTTCTGCCAAAAGCCGCTGGGTTTCGAGATTCATTTCTGAGTCTCTGGGATCATGGCCATTAAGCAGTTTGATCAGGAACCAGAGAGGCCATGCCTCCAATTATATAGCTGAGCCGGAGGTGGTTTGTGGGTGTGTCTCCCACATACCTAACTTTTGGCCATTTACTTCCTTGGTAAACTTTGCCCCAAGTTTTTGGGGTCTGGCCAAAGGCACAGCAGCAATTTGGGGGTATCTGTTAGTCTGATGGTGCCATAAGGCTGCTGATGCACTCGCCTCACAGGTACAGACTGACCTGCTGGTGGCACCATACCCCCATTGGAACATTTTTGTGACCTCAGAGAGAAGTCCTTTATTGTTTAGGCCCCAGAATTTTCCATCCACAGCCAACAATCCCCAGTACTTTGTAATCTACTTTCGGAGCCTAAGAATTAGCCTGTTCTGAAATGCCCTATCAATGACATCAAACAGTATGACGTCTCTTTTGACTGGCTTATTTCACTTCAAGTTTGCAAGATTCAGCCATGTATTATCATGTACCAGTACATATTTCCTTCAGAACATGTTTTTCTTTTTTTTTAATTGTGGCAAATGCATATAAATCCAGCATTTAAACTACGTCAAGCGCATAAATCAGTGGCATTAACTGCATTAGCCGAGTCCTGTTATCACTGCGATTTCTAAAGCTCTTTCATCACCCGGAACAGAGCTCTCCCATTGAGCAGCACCCCCCCCCACCCCCCCACCCCCAGCCCTACTTTACTCCGTGGCCTTGTGAATTCCAGACAGTTCACTTTATGGAATGACATGCATTGGCTCTTGTTTGGGGTCTGGTCTGTTTAACTTGAAGTTTTCAAGGACATCTTTACTATATAATCATTTTGTTGCACTATTTATATTTTGGTCCCAAGAGTGAAACCTAAGGCCTCATTCAAGAGACGCATATGTCAGTGGCCTGCGTCAGCACCCCATTCCTTTCTTTTGAGGGGGAGTAGGAGGTGCCTCCCCCAAGAGGAGCAGTTCCCAAGAGGCCTGCAGATCCCATCAGCAATTCTTGGCCAACTGGGCTGATGGTTCAATGCAAGGGTCTGAGGGGCAATGTCGCTGGGATCTCACTGTCCCAAGGATCACTTGGGCCACTTTTGCTCTGGATCACAAGGTCTCCAGAGCCACACCCAGTGGTGCTGGGAGGCCTCCAGGGCTGCACCGGTTGATGCTCTGGGGAGTCTTGTGATGCCGGGGATCGAACTGGGGTCGGCCCAATGCAAGGCAAGTGCCTTCTCCTCTGCACTATCTCTGTGGCTCCAGAAGTCCATTCCTTTCCATGGCTGGATGACAGTCCATTTGCCACCTTTTACCCTTTTACCCAATGCTGAACATTGGTTATTTCCACCTTTTGGCTATTATGAAAAAGGAGTGTAGCACTGTCCTCCCGTTGTTCATCGATTTGCTCGAGAGGGCAGCAGTAACATCTCCATTGTAAGACTTGTTGTTACTGTGTTTGGCACATTTAAAACGCCATGGTAGCTTGCCAGGCTCTGCCGTTCGGGCGGTATCTTGATGGGCTCTCCGAGAGGGGCGGAGGAATCGAACCCAGGTCTGCCGCATGCAAGGCAAACGCCCTACCCGCTATGCTATCACTCGGGCCCATTATTAAAACAAAAACAAAAACCGTACTACAAAAAGCATCAGTATACAAATAAATGCCGAAGTCCCTGTGTCTGGGGATGTAAGGGTGAAACTGACGCTATGAGAGGCTACAGAAATAAGAAAAATCAGAGAGGCCTCAGGTTCACTTCCTGGTACTGAAACAGTTTCAGTTTCCCAGAAATCAAACAATGTGTAACTAGCCAACCTAAACCCACCTGGAGTTCTGGGCCCAGCAAGTGGGTTCAATCAATGACAATGCCCCAGAAATTACCTTTTGTTAAAGGTGTAAAGAATGAGTAACTTACGTAACCATAAACTGGTTCTGGAAACTGTCTTTAACTGTTACTTGACCACTGTTGCCTGACCACTGTTACCATCGTACTTGCTTAACTTGCTTAACTTTAAAAACTGTATAAACCGCTTGTGATTTGGAGTCAGGGCCCTTGTCAAGATTCCACTGTGTTGGATGAGACTTGGACCCTAGCTCAAGCTAGCAATAAAGTCCCTTTGCTTTTGCATTATCGTGTGTGAGCTTGGTCTCTCCACAACCAGGGATCTGAAATTCAGGCCCAGCAGTGATAGTCCTGTAGAGTGTCATCTTTCTATCTTTCTAAGGATGTAAGACTTTTTCATCATGATTCTTACATCCTTAGCAGTACAAGACGGTTCTGATTTTTCCTATATCCTCAACTAACATTTATTATAATTTTATGGGTGTGAAATAGCATTTCACTGTGATTTTGATTTGCATGTCCTTAATAACTAATTATCTTGAGCATCTTTTCATGTAAGTCTTGGCCATTTGTGTATCTTCTTTGATGTCCATTCAAGCTCTTTGTCCTTTTCTTTTTTCTTTTTTTTTTTTTTGTCTTTTTGTTGCTGAGTTCTCCGTATATTCTGGATATTAAGCCCTGATCACACATATAATTTTTTTTTGCTTTTTGGGTCATATCTGGCGATGCACAGGGCTTACTCCTGGCTCTGCGCTCAGGAATTACCCCTGGCGGTGCTCAGGGGACCATATGGGATGCTGGGAATTGAACCTGGGTCGGCCACATGCAAGGCAAACGCCCTACCCGCTGTGCTATTGCTCCAGCCCCCACACATATAATTTGAAAATATTGTCTTCCAGTCTATAGGCTGTCTTGGCACTTCCTTGATTATGTCCTTTCAAGCACAAAAGATTTTGCTTTATTTTTATAAAATTTAGTCTCTTAATTCTAACTTTTGTTGTTCATGCTTTTGATGTCATACATTATCTAAGAATTCATTGCCAAATGCAAGCTCATGAAAACTTGTTGCTATGTTTTCTTTTCTGTTCATTATTTATTTATTTGGGGGCTTTGGTTCAACCTGGGTAGGTCAGGATCTACACTTGGCTCTGTGCTCAAGAACTTGGGGAACCATACTGGTGATGGGGATCAAACTCAGGTCAGCACCCTGTCCTCTGTGCTATGTCTCCCTCCCCTATGCCTGCCTTTTCTTCTAAGAGTTCTATAAATTTAGCTCTGGCATTTGGTTGTTGGTCCACTTGGAATTCACTTTTTGCATATTCTGTGAAGTAGAAATCCAATTTTGCTCTTTTTCATGTGGAAATCTGGTGGTTCCAGCACCATTAAGAACTTATTCTTCCCTCACTGAATGATTGGTTGATATCTTCATTGATGCCAATGTTATCGATACATGGGTTTTGTCATGGACTCTGAATTCTATTCCGTCTGTCTAGTCTATCCTTATGGTTGTACCACAATGATTTGATTACTGTAGGTTTCTAGGAAGTTTGAAGTTTGAGCCTGAGAGTCCTCCAGTTTGATTTTTCTTTTGAAGATGAAGTTTGCGTGTGCACACGTGCGTGTGTGTGAGTGTGTGTGTGTGCGTGTAGTTGGGGGGGGGATGTTGGCCTACACTCAGGAATGCGCAGGGGCTATTCCTGACTCTGTACCTAGGAGTGGCCCCTAGAGGTATTCAGGGACCATATGTGGTGCTGGATATTGAATCGGTATCAGCCACAGGCAAGTGCCATAACTCCTGTACTATCTCTCAGGGCCATTGGTTGATTTTATGTTTTTTTTTTATTAATTAATTAATTAATTACAGCGCCTGGCTGTTCCTCGCCGGAGCCCCCTTGAAGGGGAGTGGGTTGAGCTTTCCTCCCCGCCCCGACCAGGGCTCCGGCAGCCGAAGACCTCCAGGACCAGCCACCACCATGCTGAGACCACTCTCCGCACACATGAAGGTACTGGCAGAGGGACAAATCCACGCGGCCGCGCGACATCTTATCAGGACATCTTTTTATGACATCTTATTATCTCATTCCTACTTTGGACAAACTTGCAGGCTATCGAATGTAGCCTGCCCACAGGGCAGAGTCTGGCAAACTCCCCATGGCGTACCAAATATGCCAAATACCAGTAACAATGATGGGTCTCATTCTCCTAAAGAGCCTTGAATATAATATCAGGGCTAGGATGAAAGAGACGTTACTGGGGCCTGCTCGAGGCAATCGACGAATAACAGGATGATGAAATGAAAAAAAAAAGAAATTAATTAATTTATTTTGAATACCCAATCCTCCACCAGTGACCATTTCCACCACCACGGATCCCAGTATCCCTCCCACCCCCCACCCGCCCCCCAACCCACCCTGTCTCTGTGGCAGGGCATTCCCTTTTGTTCTCTCTCTCCTATTGGGTGTTGTGGTTTATATAAGAGTTAAGCCTGATTTTCAGGGAGAAACGTTGGATGATTTACTTTCCATTGATCACTTTGTATATAGGGAGATGTCGCGCGGCCACTTATGCGGCCGTGCGGTTTGGAGTAAAAGTCCTGGTTCCCGCATACTCGAGCTATGCTTGTAGAGGCTCCTGGTCACCGAGGATCCATCTGGAGGAGGCGTGATTTTCTTACGTTTAACCACCCTTGCATGCTTGAGATAAACCCCTTCGGTCATCCTGTTTTATGCTTTCCCCCATATACTATTGCCTCTTATTTTCTAGCATTTTGTTTGCATCTATATCCCTGGGTATATTAGCCTGCAACTGTTTCTCCTGTAAAGTCTTCATCTGACTGATGTGAGCATAATACTGGCTTCTTAAAATAAGTAGAAGGGATTTCAAAAGCTCTATGGATGGTTTTACAATGGATAGACAGACTAACATTTGCTTATGAACTTACTATTTACTCAATATTTGGGTCATAATCACCTTCTGTCTATTAAGAATAACTGCTACACAACCAGTGTTGGTGTGGATGTGGGGAGAAAGGGATTCTCCTTCACTGTTGGTGGGAATGCCGACTGGTCCAGCCTTTTTAAAGGAAAACAATATGGGCATTTCTCAAAAAACTAGAAATTGAGCTCCCATTTGACCCAGCAATACCACTTCTGGGAATATACCCTGGTGCCCAAAAAACACACAGCAGAAACACCATCTGCACTCCAATGTTCACTGCAGCACTATTCACTATAGCCAGAATCTGGAAATAACCTGAGTGCCCAAGAACAGGTGAATGGATAAAGAAACTATGGCACATCTACACAATGGAATACTATGCAGCTGTCAGGAAAAACGAAGTCATGAAATTTTCTCTAAGTGGATGGACATGGAGAGTATCATGCTGAATGAAAATGAGCCAGAAGGAGAGGGACAGATATAGAATGACTGCATTAATTTGTGGTATATTATATATAAAATATATATGAAGACTAATAACCACGGCCAGGGAAAATAGGGGTTAGGAGGACTGGTTAATGGTTGGAACTAACCACAAGTGTGTGTGGGACTGATGGTAGGTAAGATAGAGAAGAGACAAGTATGACAATAATAGCTAGGAATGATCATTCTGGACAGGATCTGAGGGTTAAAATTAGGTAAAAGGATATTCTTGTTAACCTTTTAGTATCAATATTGAAACCATAATGCCCAAAAGGAGAGATAGGAGAGAGAGAGAGAGAGAGAGAGAGAGAAGAAAAGCACCTGCCATAGAGACAGGCAGGGAGGTGGGGGGGGTGATGGGAGGGAACCTTGGAACACTGGTGCTGGGAAAAGTACACTGGTGGAGGGGTGGGTGTTGGAATACTGCATGACTGAAATCCAATTGTGAATAGCTTTGTAAGGGTCTATCTCACAGTGATTCAAAAAAAGTTTAAAAAAAAAGTGGGTTCCCAAATAAAGGGTGTTTGGAGGATCCTCCCAGGAGGGGAGATGCATGTCGAAAGTGGACTATGGACTGAACATGTTTGCCACTCAATGCCTCTTTTGCAGACCACAACACCCAAAAGGAGAGAGAGAACACAGGGGATTGCCCTGCCACAGAGGCAGGGGGGGATGGGGGGATGGGGGTTGGGGGGATATTATCCATGGTGGTGGAAAATGGGCACTGGTGGAAGGATGGGTATCTGATCATTGTATAATCAAACCCAAGCACAAAAAATTGTAAATCTACAACTGTACCTCATGGTGTTTCACTAATAAAAAAAAATTTTAAAAAAATGTAGCACAGTCCTCCCATTGTTCATCGATTTGAAAAAAAAAAAAGTGGGTTCCAATCACAAAACAACAACAACGAACACGTAAATGCAGATTTTTGGCCTTAGTCCAATTACTTGGATAGAATTAATACCTGGAATAAAATTTATTTTGATCCCTTTTAAAAGAATAACTGCTATAGACTCTTAGGACCTATTTCCCTTTCCCCTTGGGTATGTATCTCAGAGTGGAATTGCTGAGTCCTATGGTGGTAGGTTGTTTAGTCATTTGAGAAGCTTCAAACTATACTGCCCCCTGAGCTGGGGCTCGCAATGCACTCACATCCTCACTGCCCCCTGTGACCTGACCTTTGGATTCTGGACATCCCAACAGAGGCCTCCCGGTGTGAGGGGTGATGAGTACCTCTTGGCATTTGTGCATCTTCTTAGGAGAAATCTCTCTTTGGCATCTCTGCCCCTTCAAAATAATTCTAAGAGCTCCCGTTTATTCTCATTCTAGACTGTAATCGTGGGTGCATCTCCCAGACTCCGTACCCCTCCCCGCCCAGCCTGCCTTGGCAGAGCGCCCCAAGGCCCCGTGCAAGGACCTGCCCCCAGCGTCATCCCTCTGTTAGGCAGAGATTGGGGGTGACCTAAAACTGCTCCTCCCCTCCCTTCCCTTCCCCTCCCAGCTCCTGCGGCTTCTCCCAGCACCCTGGTTTCCCTGGCGATCACCTCTGAGGGGGCAGCTGCACCCGGATCTCTGCTCCTCAGCGAGGGGCACTCAAGCTGAGAGAGAGCTGGAAGGGCCTCGAAGGAGCTAGCAAGAGCTGGAAACAACCGAGAAAGAGCTAGAAGGGCTAACAGGAGGAGCTTAAGGAAGTGCTGCAGGGGGCTTTTGCCTGGGGGCTTGGGGGGGGCGGTGGGTAGTGTTTAGGAGGGGCAGACACGACTTTCCGTGGTGCCGTCTGCGGAGGGCATGTGAGCGGGGATGGCAGGCTACAGGGCTATACCCAAGGACACGCGGGCACGGCTGGAGCTGTGCCAGGGAGAGGAGCTGAATGAGGTGGGGTGGGCAGAGGGGCGGAGAGGATGACTAGAGGGATGAGGCGGCACTGAGGGACTCAAGTTCAAGGACAACCTTGAATTTGCAGGTTGGGGCCTGCAAGCACAGTAGGTGCAGGGGTGCCAGAAGGATGGGGGTGGAGGAGGCGGCCCGCGGGCTTGGCAATCTACAGTCTGCCCAACCTCCCCATTTCAACGATGGGGAAACTGAGGCCTGAAGAAGTGCAGTGGTTTCTTCCAGAAGGGGATGGGACTCCAGGAACCCCGCACCCTCCAGGGTCCCCTCTGTGGAGCCTGCAGAGGGCGGGGCTGGGGCCAGATAGGGGTGCCTCGGGCTGACCAACACATCAGCCCCAGAGGGACAGATCTTCTGGATTTCCTGAGGACAAACCACGCTGATGCCGCTCACCCGCACCCCATCCTGTCTGGGTCTGATGTGGGCAACTTCTCTGCAGGGGGGGGGGGTGGCTGAACAGGGAGAGGCGTGTCCAAAATCCTAGAGGGGGGGATTGGTGGGAGGTTCTGAACACCCCCTTTTGGGGAATGTGCTCTCAATAAGAGCTTAGGGGGTCCCATAGCCACTCTCAGTGATATCAGCAAAGTTCTGGGGCCCAACAGTGCTGAGGACCAGAGGTTCTGGGGCCCAACAGTGCCTGGGGCCCAACAGTGCTGGGGACCAGAGGGCCACACCCCCCCCCCCACAGTTCTCAGGGGGGCATGCAGTGCTGGGGATCATACTCAGGGCCTCATACATGTAAGGAATGTGCCCTGTGCTGTCTGTCTCCCCATCCACTCCCAGCTTCTCCTTTTCCACCCTTTTCTGTGCTGTGTGACTGTGGGCAAGTGTCCCTCTCCAGGGCTCCATGTTCTCATCTGGACATTGGGGACATCCAGGAGGGCTGCGTTTGTGCCTCCAGGGCTGTAAAAGGTACAGAAAGAGGAGGGACTGGGGAGAGAGCAAGGGTGGGAGCACATAGACAAGACCTGTGTTTGACCCCTGATGCTACATGCCCCCCCACCCCCTACGAAATACATATGGGATGAGAAAATGGATGGACAATAGGGACTTTGTAAGTTGTGAAGTGACTGTCTGTCTCCATCCTGCCTCTGTGCAGTGACTTTCTAAGGCTTCACATGCCGGAAGGAAAAGGGGCCCACAGGGGTCCTGATTCTCCCAGTGGCCTTTCCAGGCACAGGTGAGGAAACGGAGCTCAGAGAGGCCAGGCACTGGTCACTCTGAGGAGCTTGGTATCCGCGGATGCTCGGTCCAGTCCAGAACTGAGTATCCGGCGGCCAGAGCCCTAACTCAGGAGCCCCAGGCAACTGGAATATAGGGGGTTCCTGAGCCCTGGTCCCTGGGTAAGAGGCAGTGGCCATGTGGCATGGGATTGTGGAGGGGACAGAAATCCAGGGCCACTGCAGAAATTGCCATGGAACTGACTTGTCCGAGGGAGGCATGGGTATGGCCTTGAGTCACAGTGTCACCAGCGTCACCTTTGCTGTCCAGTGTCACCAGACTGGCAGAGCCTCCATGTCCTCCTCAGTAAGAGGATGGGGACAGGGGAGTCCTTGCTTCCTAGGATGAGACTCACGGCTCCCTGCAAAATGATTACGGGGCTCAGTGTTGGGCCAGAAGTGCAGAATAAAAGCTCTTCACATTTGTTTTCATTCTTTTTATATATTATTATTCATTATTATGCTTCATTTCTCCCCTTAGGATTTTCTGGGAGTAGATCGAATGTTAGGGCTCAGATCTCTTTGGAGACAGAAAGTGACTTTGGGGGTCCCTCCCAAGCATTCTGGAATCATTTGCCCATCCCCCTATCCCTGTCCCTCCTCCCCCCACCTCCCCACACACAGTCCCCCAGCCGCCCTTGCAGCAGCTAAAGTCTCTCAGAAGTCAGTTTCCATCCTAGCACCCTGGGTACCCTGGCTCCCTGCCTGTGGTTCCCCCCAGCTGGATGCTGTTGCTATGGCAACAGCACTTGGCAAGCCTTTGGCCCCCCTCGGAGGTGACAGGCACGGATGGAGATGGGCTGATCAAACGTCTTCTGCAGCCTCAGGCCTGTCTGCACGGAAGGCAGGAGAGCGGAACACGGAAGAGCTGGCTTGGGGGGTAGAGAGGGGGGGTACAGCTGGGACCTGTGCCCCAAGTGCTTTTCATCAGTATCCCCCATCTCTCTGAGAACTGAGAAACACTGTGTCTTTGGTTACTGGCACAGGACTGACTTGAGTTATCTGGGCTAGGATGCCCAGGAAGCCCCTCTCATGTACTGGGGCACTGAGGCCGAGTAGCCTCTTCACTGTGATGTCTCCTGGTCCTGCAGTGGCCTCCCCACCCTCCCCATCTCACTAGAGGGCAGACAGTAATCCCACCACTTCCCCAGGTCTCCAGGATTTCCAGTGGGACCCCGTGCCACTGGTCACCCACTGAACCCGTTCCTCAGGAAGGGTGGGGGTTGAAGGCCGAAAAATGGAGGTGGGGGGATGTCCTCTGGTATTCAAGGACAAGCCCCTGCCGGGTCTCAATCTGAAACCGCTGGCCTGTGGCTGTAGGAGGAGCCTGGGGCAGGAGAGTGGAACAGACAAGCCCTCCACCTTCTCTAGACCCCAAGCCTGCCCTAAGCAGCTCCTTGTTGGTGCAGATGAACTCACTAGATGACACCCCTTCATCCCTTCCCAGACCTTCCCGCTGCAGTTCCTGGGGTTGTATCCATAAACATACCTCATTCCTGACTCGGTCGCTGGGACCTGAGAATCTGCCCACTTGGGGTTCTGAAAGAGGCAAGAGAGTCCTGGAGGGCCTGGCATGGCCATCAGCAACCCTGCCCGGAGACCTCTGCAAGGCCCAGCTCCTAGAGCCTGCCACCGCCAATACTCTCCCCAGCTCAGAGTCACATCATTCCCCAGTTTCCTGGGGCCAGGGTGGGTCCAGATTTCTCCCCCTGAGCAGCCATAAGAGCGATTGGGGTGGGGGAGCATGTGGTCCCGATGGGGTGGCCCAGGCCTCTTCCTGTCCAGCCAGCCCGTCCAGCTCCTGGGGCTAGTGCCGAGATTCGGGGTCCCATTTAGAGGGACGCGGGGGGACTGGTCTGGGGTGAGTCCTCCAGAGACGTCTGGGATTCTGTCCCTGAGGAGGAGGAGCTGCCTCTGATGGGGTGAGGGCCCTGCCCCCGCCTGAGGGGGCGCAGCCAGGAGAGGAGAGTGGCCAGGACATGCTCAGGGGCCTCGTCAGCCTCTGCCCACTGGCCAGCTTCCCAGGGGGGAGCGCCTGCCCGGAAATTTCTGCTCTGCCCCCCACTTGGAGCCCGAGGAAGCCAACAGGCTTTGGGGGAACGCTGCATGCCCAGTTTGTCCTGGAGGGGTAAGCCCCACCGTCCCTGGGTCCTGGCCACTGGCCCTCTGAGTTCAGGGTGGGCGGAGTGGGCTGGGGACCCCGAGGGGCTGGAGCAATGGGCCGACGCCTTCTCCAGGAGGGCTCGGATGGCCTCGTGGGTGTGCCGTGCCTCTGCCCAGAGCTCCTGGCCCAGGTGGGCCCAGCTCAGAGAGGCCGCCTGCAGCCCCACGGCCGCCAGCTTCTCGGCGGGGAACTCGGACGCCAGGCGCTGCAGGTAGCGGTGGAGGCGCCTCTGGTCCCCAGGGCTGGCCCTCTGGTCCCTGCCCAGCCTGAGCTGCGTCATCAGGTCCTGACAGTCCGCGTGGAACCAGGCCATCTGGGGGACAAGAAGACAGGAAGGTGGGCTCTGGGAGGACAGGGTCGGGGTGAGAGCAGGGTCAGGGCTGGAAAAGTGCCCTGCAGGGCGAATGACTGTGGAAGGGATGTGGGGGACTGGGGTGAGGGTGAGGGGTCTGGTCTTCACCACATCCTCTACTGATGACAATGATTTCCTCTCTCCTGGGGCCACATATCCACTGCCAGATAACCTCACCCAGCTCGTTCTAATGGACCTGGGGCTCAGCTCCTGTTCAAAGGTCCCTGACCACCCTGACAGGCCCCAATCACACAGAATTTGTGGATGGCAAAGGGCGCAGGAGGGTCTGACCAGTGCTAACTGGGCACGGACTGTTTGCCAGGCTCTGTGTCTCCGATCATCCTGAACTGGACCCGAAATTCATTTTACAGAGAAGGAAACCGGCTCATACAAGAAACCACTGGCCCTAGAGGTGGTGCAGTCAGGGAGCCTGCTGGGGTTCTAACTCCGATCTGCAGGGCCGTGGCTCTGCCCCCTTCCTCTCAGCTCCACCCTCCTCCTAAGGCTCTGCCCCGAGAATCCCTGCTCCTCCTTGAAGCTCCACCTTCCTCACAGCTCCGCCCCTTCTTACAACTCCGCCCCTCACGGCTCTGCTCCTAGAAGCTCCGCCCTCCCCAAAGCTCCGCCCTCATGATAGCGCTGCCCCTCCTCGAGGCTCCGCCCCCCCTAAGGTTCTACCCCAGGAGCCCCGCCCCTCCTTGGGGCTCCGCCCTCTTCACAGCTCCGCCTCCCTTATGACTCTACACCTAGAAGCCCCGCCCCTCCGTGAAGCCCCGCCCTCCTCACAGCTCCGCCCCCTCCTGATGTCTCTGCCCCTAGAAGCCCCGCCCCCTCTCAGAGGCTCCACCCTCTTCACAGCTCCGCCCCCTTCTTGAGACTGTCCTACTCCCTCGAGGCTCCGCCCATCCTCGTGGCCCCGCCCCTTCCTTGAGGCTCCGCCCCTCCCCCCAGCCCACAGGTTGCCAGTGACCCTGCAGGGCTGAGGCTGGCCGTGCCACAGCTGGCCACACCGGCAATAGGCCGCAGCCCCTCTCCCTGCGGCCCAGCCTCTAGCTGCGGGGCGGCGTGCTGCCCCCACCTCACTCATAAAATGTCTGCTGGCGGCGAGGCGCCAACCCGTTGCCTGCAGCTGGTGGAAAACATAATCTTTCTCTCCATTAATTTAGAAGCCGACAGCGAGCAGTTAGGCTGCGGGGATTGGAGAACCATTTGCTCCGAGGAAACCATCTTTCCATGGATTAGGGGAACTTGTCTTTAGATAAATGGCTTCATATTCGCGGAGGCACACGGAGCTCATGGCTGGGAAAGGGCTCCATAAATCTCCGTTAGCGGCACAAGCGCCTTATTATTATTTAGTGCCCAAGCCGCCTCGCCCTTGCCCTCCTGGGGCTGAGCCCAGCCCTGGGCTGCCCTGTCTGTCTGTCTGTCTTTCTGGGGCTTCAGCTCCTGGATGAGCCCAGCCCTGTCTGTCTGGGCATCATCTTGCATGCTGGATATCAGCTTGCATAACCTGATGTGTGGATGAGAGCTCAGAGCTGTGGAGATTGGTCCCAGGTCAGGCATTCGCAAGGACTCATGCTTCCCACCCCCCTTTCTGCACACCCACCTCCAACTCCACATTGCTCTGGGTGCCCTAGCCTCATCACTGGAGGTCCTGGAGTGCTCTGAGCACTGCTGGGAACGGTCCTGTTGGCCTCTTGCTCCTCCGGGCCCTAGCACAGAGTTGCCCACCCAGCTAACCCAGTATCAGCACTGCTTGACGAGCCCCTCAACAAGAAATTCAGGCCCAGGGGGAAAGGGCCTGCCTAGGGAAAACACTGGGGTCAAGGTGGGCCTCAAGGTCAGGTCTGCTGCCTGCTGGACCCCTTCTGGCCAGATGGCTCCCCTTCATCACCAGCCTGCTGCCCCTCGCTTGGCCAGTCACCATGGGGGCGGGGGGGGGACTGGGCTCCTTCTGGGCACTGACCAGCACAACAGGACGAGACACAGTGAGATCTGGTCACAGCCTCGGGCAGCCTCTCTACAGGGGACAACCCAGCAACAACCAGGACCATTTCGAGGACAAGGAGCCGCAGAAAGAGACACAGATAAGGCAGGTGCAGGGGTCAGGAGAGCCTTGATGAGGAGGGGCACGTGGGCTTAAAACCCCGGTGGGGGCGGGGAACTAGGGGACAAGGGAATGGCCTGGTCTCTTGGGGTTTGGGGGAGTGGGCACAGAGGTGAGTGAGGGGGAGGTGCTTCCCATACCCCCAACCTGTAACTCATCCTGATATCAAAACTCTGAGTAAATGATCCCGTGTGAGCAAAGCTGGACTGGAGGTCCTGCGAACGGGGTCCGTTCTCTCATGCCCGCAGGCTGGAGCCAGATCTGAACTTAGAAGCAGCTCAGCCACTTCCAGGCTGCCTGACTCCAGCTGTTCCAGGAACCGTTTTCTTACATGTAAGATGGTTATTCCTGAGCACTGCCAGGAGCAACCTCCAAACACAGAACAGAGCCAGGAGTAGCCCCCAGCACTACCGGGTGTGGTCCCAAGCCCTCATACCCCTAGTATCCTAGTATCTGCCTCATAGGGGTGGTGTGACTGTAAGACCACAGGCCAACCACTGGCATAGGGTCTGGAGTCCAGGGAGAGCTATGCAGACATACTTATCACCATCATCACCATCATCACTATCTCAATCATCTTCATCACCATCATCACCATCACCATCTTCATCATCATCATCACCATCAACACCACCACCACCATCTTCATCACCATCACCACCACCATCATTACCACCATCATCACTACCATCACCATCACTACTATCATCGTCATCACCATCATAATCAGCATGATCATCACCACCATTCATCACACTCTCATCATCACCACCATCACCACCATCATTACCCAACCATCATCACCATCTTTATCACCATCTTCATCACCATCATTACCATCATCACCTCCGTCTTCATCACCATCATTACCACCATCATCACATCACCACCATCACCATCATCACCATCATTGTCATCATGATCATCACCACCATTATCACCGCCATCTTTGTCACCATCACCATAACCGTCACTGGTTATTGCTGGTGTCAGTTTCTGAAGCCGAGCCAAGGCTAGAGAGCTGCAAAGTCTCCGGCAGTGGTTCAACCCCTGCCCTGTCTCAGGCCACCGCCGCCTTCCTCTCTAGCTGAGACAGCTGGCGTCAGGCATCCCCCGGGTGCCCACAGCTGTTTTCCCTGCGGCTGTCCCTGGGAGACAGAGGGTGGCCTGTCTGGCCGGCCCTTGGGCTGGAGGTGACTGCGTCCCCTGGGCTGCCCTCTGAGCAGGCTGTGTTCCCTGTCCCCAGGCACTGGCACAGGCCCACAGCCATGCCGCCCGGGTCAGGCTCTCCCCACACTGTGTCCTTGGTGGCAAGGGAGGGGTCAGCTGAGGGCAGGGCCTGGCCAGCACTGTGGGTTCTTGTCCCAGCCGGGTCCCTGCTCCCTGAGGTCTGTTCTGGCCCCTCACTGGAACACAAGAGGCGCGGCTGCTCACTCCAGAGGGACAGGTTCCTGAGAAAGGTCCTGCTTATGGATTTGCCTGAGCAAGTCATTTGCCCATGGGGACTCAGTTTCCTCACCTGTGAAATGGGAATGAGACCAAGGGACATCCCCTGTGCTGTGGCGAGAGAGGGGGTGGGGGGTGGAAGACTCTGAGAGTGGCAGTTGGGGCACACGGTGGTCAGGGGACAAGCCTGCCCTGACCTCCCGCTCACCATTTTGCCAGCACTGTGTCCGCCTGGTCTCAGGCACCAGCTACCGTGCCCACCAGCCCTTAGAAGACTGGTGACGGGCATGAGTTAGGGCACATCATCCCTCTGGCGAGGTGGCCGTGGGTGAGCCAGGCCCTTGCCGGGTCCACCTCAGCTTCCTCCTCTGAGGATGAGGCTGACCCACCTGCCACCTTCACTTGTCCAGAGACACAGCTGCCAAGTGAGCGTCCCCCACTCCCAAATACCCACACAGGGGTACTAGTGCCTCCTGCTGGCCACACACAGCCTCATTTGGGTATTTGGGAGTGGGGGGACCCTCAATTGTGCCAGGGTGGAAGTGAGGGTCCCCCACTCCCCCTGTGTGCCAGGCTCTGGCTGTCCCTGCTTGCAGTCTCTGGGACTTAATGCAGCCCTGGGCCTCTGTCCAAAGACGGAGCCATGGATGCACATTAAGAATGTGTGTGTGTGTGTGTGTGTGTGTGCGCGCGCGTGTGTGTGTGCGCGCGTGTGTGCCCCAGCCAAAATGCTCCCCCTCTCCCCAGGTTCCCCCCTGCGCGGGCACAGAAGAGGCTGGGGCAGAGCTGAGACTCCTGCCAGAGACCCAGTGACCAGGGACCGCTCCACTCTGATCTGCTGTCCCCTGCTCTGGGTCGGGCTCTGCAGCTGGACCATGGAGGTGGGCTGCGCTGTTTGGATCCCAGCATCCTGGGCATCTGCCCCACGTGCCGTGTTGGTGGCAGGTCCTCCAGGAGGTCCTCTGGGAGCTATTACTGGGCACACCAGGACGCTGCCTGCCCCTAGGGGGACAAGCCAGGGGCCAGGGGAGCTGGGCCTGAACTAGGGGGTGGGCATCTTCTCCCCCTGGAAGGCATGGGTAGAGCCCTGGGGGCTGTTGTGGCCGCCGCCAGCCCGTGCCCCTCACCTTCTTGCAGAAACGGTGCAGACTCAGCAGCGTGTCCAGGTCTGTGCGCTGCCGCTCGGCTGCCATGTAGAAGTGGGTCAGCTTGGCCTGGAAGCTGCTCTGCATTGCAGCCAAGGCCACCAGCTCCGGGAGCTCCGCCGCGCCCGTGTCCCCAGGCCCCTGGGCTGCCGCGCCCAGCTGGGCCGCCTGCTTGGACAGCTCCAGGCCTCGGCGGTACTGGGCCTGAGCGGGGAGAGAACGGGATGTCCACTCAGTCCCCCCCCCTTAATGGGGGAGACTGCTGCTGACTGCTGAGCCTCAGTTTCCCCTTCTGTGCTTAGGCACCAGGCTCAGGGGCCACCTCCTTCTAGGATCTTCTCTGACCCTGAAGTGGGGGGCTGGGGTTCTTCCTTTAGTGCCCACATTTGTCCCTTTCTGTCATCCCTGTTCTGGCTGGGGGTGTTCCTTGGGGGTCTGAAAACAGAGTCCAGATCTTCCTTGGCCTCCCCAGGCCCCCCCCCCCCCCCACAACAAGGGTGCAGATTTGCTGCCTCTGTTTTCAGGCTGGCCTCCTGGAGTGACATGAGGAAATGATCCGACCTGCTGAGCTCAGGGTTTGTGTGCAGGAGACCGTGGTTCCACGCCTGGTACCGCAAGGTCCCCCCGAAACCACATCTGCAGCTTCCAGCCAGCCAGGACGTACCGCAGCCTGCAGGAAGAAGTCCTCGAACTCGGCCTGGGCTCGCTCCACGGCCTCCAGGCTTCCGTCCCCGGGGCTCAGCGCCTGCAGGCACCGGCTTCCTTCCTGCTCCATCCAGTGGCTGACCTGCCGCAGAATAGGCCAGTTTGGACACGGGGGACACAGATGTGGGGGGACATCCCTTGACCAGAGCCCCGACTTCCCAGGCAGATGAGGTTTTCTTGTCTTCACTTGGTGGCTGGGCCTGTGCCCGGTGGCCTGGCCTGAACTGGGCCAGATTCTGAAGAACTGACTCCGAATCCAAAGGGCAGAGGCCACCCCGAGTGTGAGCCCCAACCCTGGCTGGCCAGCCAGCGGGCGGTGCCCCAGACCCTCAGGGCACTTGTCCATGAAGTTAGGGCATGCAAGTTCCTCCCGCTGCCCAGCGCTGCCCCTTTCCCCCCCAGACATAACAGGGGCAGCTGCGAAGACTGAACTCCATCCCTGCAGGCAAGCAGGCACCCCGTGCCCACTGGAAAAGCCGCTTCCCTTGTGGGCGGCAGCTTATTCAGAGGCCAAGGTGGGTGGACACGAGGACTCAGTGTGAGACAGAGGATTTGAGACGGCTCTAAACCCCACGTGCTTGTCCCTTACTCTGGGGTATCCTCAAGAACACTAGTTTACCCTCCCGATCCCCGTAACACCCAGTGGGGCTATCCCCCACTGAAGAGACGAGGAAACAGGGGCCACTGGGTGGTGAGTGAGGGCCTGCCCTGGAGGTAGCCAGAATAGGGGGGGAAAGTGGGCAGAGGAAGGGAGGGCCCACCAAGGCCCTAGCAGTCAGAGCAGGTGGTGGCAGGGATGGGCTCACACAGAGCCCCACTTTCTCCTCTCTGGGTGGGGACACTCTCCCACTGCAACCGCACCGCTGGGAAGTGACCAGGCTGTCATGACACGATGTGTGCCAGGGCTCCAGCTGTCCCTGCTTGCAGTCTCTGGGGCTTAATGCAGCCCTGGGCCTCTGTCCAGGGAGGGAGCCATGGATGCACATTAAGAATGTGTGTGGGGGCTGAAGCGATAGTACAGCAGGTAGGGCATTTGATTTTCACGTGGCCAACCCGGGTTCGATTCCCAGCATCCCATATGGTCCCCTGAGCACTGCTAGGAGTAATTCCTGAGTGCAGAGCCAGGAGTAACCCCTGTGCATTGCCAGGTGTGACTCAAAAAAAGAAGTGTGTGTGTGTGTGTGTGTGTGTGTATGCATATACATTTGCAAAGGAAGCCGTAGGTACAGATTAAGAATATGTGTGTGTTTACATGCATGTATGGATGCATGTGTGTGCATATATGGGGGGGCATGGATGTACACTAAGAATGTGTGTGCATGTATGCATGTGCATGCGTGTATATGTGTTGCCTGCGTGTGTGTGCATGCGTGTGGAGGGGGCCATGGGCTCACATTAAGAATGTGCGTGTGGGGGCTGGAGTGATAGCACAGCTGGTAGGGCTCTTGCCTTGCAAGTGGCCGACCTGGGTTCGATCCCCGGCATCCCATATGGTCCCCCAAGCACCACCAGGAGTAATTCCTGAGTGCAGAGCCAGGAGTAACCCCTGAGCATCGCTGGGTGTGACCCAAAAAGAAAAAAAAAAGAATGTGTGTGTGTATGTGAGTGTGTACACTTATGTATCTGTGTGTACATGTGTGCGTGTGTGTACGTGTGAGTGTGCTAATATGTATGTGTCTGCGTGTGTTTGTGTGTGTGTACACGCACATGCTCACACACCGGGTCCCAGGGATGACTGGTCCTAGCCGTGCAGGAGCCCCATCCCCTCACCTGATGGACGGCGGCCTGGAGGCAGCCCAGGCGCACTCGGAGCTCCAGCCGCCTCAGGACCTGGTTGGACACAGTGACCAGGACATGCAGCCGCTCCTCCACGAGCTCATACAGGGCGGCAGCTCCAGCCATCTGGCTCCTGGGGGCACAGTGGGTGAGAGAGGGTCCGAGGGGCCCCGCTGACCCCCAAGAGTCCTGCCCTGCAGGGCCTGCTCCTCGCTCCCCACAACCCTGAATCCAAAGAAGCCCCCCACTCCCTAGGAGAGTCTGAGCCAGAGCAGACAGATGTGGGGATGCTCGAACCCAGGCCCTGCTGCCTTCTAGGAACAGAGTCTTATGTAGGTCTCTGAGCCCCTCTGGGGGCCTCTGCTCTCTGTGAAAACTGGGGCTGGCAGGACCCACCTCCCAGGGCACTGGGAGCCGAGTTAGTCTAGCATCAGTTCTCAGCCCTGCTGCACATCAGAACTCGTGCAGGCGCTTTGACGTTCTCTGTGCCAGGCACCAGCATCTGGCTGTGTGTGTGCAGGGTCCACGGCTCAGTGGTTGCTTTGCGCCCATTCCCAGAGACCCAGGAGCCATTCCCAGAGACCCAGGGCGATCACGCAGGGCCAAGAAACGGCCTTTGTGATCATTCGAAATGATGCAGCAGCAGGAGCAGCAGCAGCTAAGTCATTTTCCTGTCACTTCCTCCAGAGCGGAACCGGCTCTCTCTGAACCGGACCCTGATTCACCCTTCTTCGCCTGCATTTTTTTCCCAAGGGTCAGTCAGCAAGCAATGAATAAAGGGGTGTGTCTGGAATTCCCCGCCTGGTGGCACTGGGTAAAGGGAGGCTCCAACACCCCACCAGCCCACCCCCACCCTGCTGGGCCCTGGGGACTCGGGGAGAGGAAAGCAACGGGAAGGCACGCGACTGCCCCAGCTGACAGCCGCTTCCTCTGGGCCACTGCCCTCGCAGGGTAGAGGTGAGGGTCCCGGGGAAGTGAACAGGATGGAAATTCCCCTTCCCGGCCCACCCACCGCAGAGAGGGAGGCAAAGGGTGAGCACGGCCAGCGCTGCGGGACAGAGGCGGCTGGTGTGGGGCCACAGCGCCCCCTGCTGGATCTTCTGGCAGCAGCCGGTCTGGCGAGGACAAGGACGGACTCCAGGGGCGCGGTGGGGGTGGGGGGGCTGCTGAAACACGCGGGTCGGCCCAGCAGGCGAGGGGGGGAAAGGCATCCAAACCCAGGGCGGGGGCCGGCTGACTGTGGAGGGCTCCAGGGTGATGCTTTCAAGATACTGGGCTGCTGCCCGGGATTGCAGCCCTGGTCCTACTGCGAGCGCGCTGGGTGACCCTGGTCTCCCCATTCCAGGCACTGAGCCCACCCCCTGAGCTCACCCCCTGCTCTTCCCGAGTGACAGCCAGGGGCCGGAATTAAGCGAATTAAACGAGCCATTGCTCCCAGCTCTGCGGTGTGCAGATCAAGCGAGTGAGGTGTTGGTTAAATAAACAAATTGTTCTCCAAAGCTTCGGCAAGCCCAGCAATTGTGTTTGCTCTCACAGACAACACATTGCCACGGACCGATCCCCAGTTTGGTCTCCTAAATGTCAAAACGCCAGAGAATCCCACCAGAGCCACTGGAGGGCCCGGCCAGTCCACGCCTGGGTATTTCTCCAAGGGGAAGGGGGAGGCTGACTCACAAAGCTGTGGGTCAGCCCTCGTTCACTGCAGCGTTCTCCACAAAAGCCACGGTCTGGAAACCACCGGAGTGTCCACTTTGAGCGGACTGGACACAGTGGCACGTCACGCCAGGATGTTAGCCAGAGCCTGGGCGGGTGGGAGCTTGGACACTCCGTGCGTCCTTGACCTCTGTGAAGGTCACACGAGGGTGAAAGCAGCAGAGGAGATGATTCTCAGAACACTTAGTCCCACGGGGAGGCCACCTGCCACTGTCCGCCATGGAATATTCGGCACAGAAGGGCCACTCTGGGCGTGGACAGGGCTCCAAGGCATGGTGTCAAGTGAAATCAGCAAGCCAGAGAAAGACAAATGCCCTGTGAGCTCTTGGCCACGGGGGATGAAAACAGCAAAACCAAACAGCAGTTCACACACAGATCAAGACAGTGGATGGGTGGGGCAGGGCAGGGAGGAAGGTACCAGAAGCACCAACGGAAGGTTGTAAAATAAGTGAAACAGGAGTGGGACAAACCTCGATGTCCCAGCACAGGCATCGCCTGCATGAGGCCCTGGGTCCGTGCCCTCGGTACCCAAAAGAGAACTAAGACGGCGTGGGGCTGCCGAGATGGGTAACCGGCTCCAGCTAGCGGGACTGCTGTGTGTGAGAAAGGTGCAGTGGGGGAGGGGAGGGTAAACCTTGGATGCTCTCGGCTCTCACTGCAGGAGAAAAGTTCCTGTGAGCAGGCATGGACTTGGTGAGGGAGACGGTGATCGTTGCGCTACACAGTAACGGGATCATGGGTTATAGACCTGAAACTCACACAGATGGCATGTTTATTTACCTTGGTTTTAAAAAATGGAAGGGGGGGGGCAGGGATGTGGCTCAGTGGTCAGACACGTGCTTCACAGGGGTGAAGTTCTGGGTTTGCCCCCTAGCACCGCACACACACACACACACACACACACACACACACACACACACACACAGAGCTGAGGCTATGGGCAGAGCAGAGCACAAGGAGAAATGACTGTCAGAACAAAATAAGGGTCACATTTTTGTTTTCTTTGGGGGCCACGTGCCAGTGC
Source organism: Sorex fumeus (assembly GCF_029834395.1). Taxonomy (NCBI): domain Eukaryota; kingdom Metazoa; phylum Chordata; class Mammalia; order Eulipotyphla; family Soricidae; genus Sorex; species Sorex fumeus. The sequence goes on along the minus strand of NW_026606101.1, from coordinate 8,312,155 downwards.
TCGGGGACCACGGGCTGTGCCGGGTTGGCCTCAAGTGGCTCATCCGCTCTGCTCTCTCTCTGGCCCTGTTCATATGTATTTTTTTCTTTTTTGGGTCACACCCAGCGATGCACAGGGGTTACACCTGGCTCTGTACTCAGAAATTACTCCTGTTGGTGCTCGGGGGACCATGTGGGATGCCGGGAATCGAACCTGGTTGGCCACGTGCAAGGCCAACGCCCTACCCGCTGTGCTATCACTCCAGCCCCCTGGTCCTGTTCATATCTTATAAAGAATGGTAATAGGTGTTTTGCAGGAATTCTCTTATTTATCCCAAGGCCCTGAGGTTCCTGAGTCCTCCCAGTCAGTCGGGAGTGGACAGAGTAGTACAGGCGTGAGTGTCCAGTGAAGCTAAGAGAGCTTCATTACCCAGCAGTCAGCTGGGAGAACCTGGGGTCCCCCACCTCTCCCTAGGCCTCCAGGCCCAAGAAAAAGCTGATCCACTGGGCTGGGGGTCATTCGTGCCTGCCCACAGTTAGATGACCACAGCAGAGCAGGGACAGCAGAGAAGGCACCGGGATGGGGCTTGGCCCTTGCCTTGGCCCAGAACACGACCCCAGGTCTCCCTCCCGTGAGCTCTGGGGCCTGGGACAAGACGTACCTTATGTCGGGGTGGAAGGGCAGCCTGCTGGCCTCCTGCTGCAGCCTGGCCAGCATGGCCCCGCCTTCCCGCTGCAGGGAGCACAGGCCGGGATCTCTCAGCACTTCCTCCATGCGCTCTTTGGACTGGTTGAGGCGCCAGGAGGCCTCCTGCTTGGGCAGAGAGGAGCTGACTGCAACTCCCATGGTCATGCACCCTGTGCCCTTTCTGGTCTGACCCCCAGGCCCTCCAGAGAGTCCCTCGGTCTCCATCTCTGCTCCCACTCCTCAATTTGGGCCTCCTCCCCACTGCCTCTCTGGTTCCTCCTGCTACCACCAGGACCTCAGGTGCCCTCCCAATTTGCCATCTGCTCCTCCACCACTGCCCCACTCTGCTTCAAGCTCTCCCATGGCTTCACTGCCCCCTCAGAATAAAATCCTGAACCCACAACTCCCGCTAGATCTGGAAAGTTCTCTCTGTTGCCTCCCATACTCCAGTCTCCATCAGCCTCCTTGCTGTCTCTGCACATAGCCAGCACCATGGCACCCCAGGGCCTTTGCACATGCTGTATCCTGACTCTCCTATTGCCGGGCCAGCCCATCAGCCTTCAGAACTTCAGGTAAATGACATCTCTTCCGAGTGGCTCACTCTCCTTCCCTATCACTCTTTTCTTCAGGGCAACCACAGGGCCCAAGTTGTCTTCCCCATTCCTTTGTCTGCATTTTGACCACTGCCCAGTGAACCCCAGAGGGGCAGAGTTGAAGTGGGCTAGTCCAGGTTGGGTCTCCAGGGTGTGACCACCGAGGGCCCCAAGAAACATGAGCTGAATAACTAAGTGAAACCCCGGAACGATGATGTCTGCCCTGGCCTCCCCCTGCCCCACCAGCCTGGCTCACCTGCACGCTTCCAGGGGGGTCGCCCTTCTCAAACGCCTCGATGGAAGCCTGGAGCAGGGCGGAGGCCTGGCGGAGGTCGGCGAGGAAGGGGTCCAGCTTCTGCAGGACGGAAGGCCAGAGAGGGGTGTCAGCCTGGCCCAGGGCGGCGGCGGAGGCCAGCAGTGATGCTCTCTGCCCTCGGCTGCGTCCGAATCGCCTGGAACACAGCGTCACAGCCAGACTGCCGAGCCCCGCACTGGACTCACTCAGCTCCTCGGGACGAGGCTGAGGATTTCCAGGGAGTTCCTGGGGGACGGCTGAGACTGAGAAACCCCAGGGCTGGGGCTGAGAGAGGGGGGCGCCGGGGTGGGGGGAGACAGGTGGGAACCTGGGGGCGTGAAGGGAGGGCTGGGGCCCATGGGGCTCTCAGCAGCCCACTCTGCTGGGCTGCCTTTGGTGGGCTTCTTAGCTCCTCTGTGCCCGGGCTTCCTCTGTAAAATGGGGCATCACCCCTGCCCTCCAGGGCCCTGTGAGGACCGGGAGGCTTCATCTGTGCCCATGCTGAGTATCAGCCATTGCTGGGTGGGTTCTTTATTCTGGGTTGATAAGGGAGATGGGCTGGAGCGATAGCACAGCGGTAGGGCGTTTGCCTTGCATGCAGCCAACCCGAGTTCGATTCCTCCGCCCCTCTTGAAGAGCCCGACAAGCTACCGAGAGTATCTCACCCACACGGCAGAGCCTGGCAAGCTACCCGTGACGTATTCGATATGCCAAACACAGTAACAACAAAGTCTCCAATGGAGACATTACTGGGCCCGCTTGAGCAAATGGATGAACAACGGGAGGACAGTGACAGTGACAGTGATAAGGGAGATGTCATTTAAAGGTCTTAGGGCTGGAACCATAGCACAGCGGGTAAGGTGTCTGCCTTGCACGCGGCTGACCCGGGTTCAATTCCTCCGTTCCTCTTGGAGAGCCTGGCAAGCTACTGAGAGTATCTCACCCACAAGGCAAAGCCTGACAAGCTCCCCATGGCGTATTCGATATGCCAAAAACAGTAACAGCAAGTCTTACCATGGAGACATTACTGAAGCCTGCTTGAGCAAATTGATGAACAACGGGAGGACAGTGCTATAGTGCTATAGGGCAGAGATAGCATTTAAAAGCCCTCAGTAAAGGCCTCCGAGAGTGGAGTGGGTACTGAGAGGCAAGCAAGCGTCAGCTCGCGCTTCAGACGGGCTGCGTCTGTGCGAACAAGCACGAGGACCAGGGAGAGGCTCGCGTCACACATGGGGACCTGAGCGCCCTCCTCGGCTCCACCCGGCCCCCAGCTGGCCTGAGCAGCTGGTACCACCAGGCCAGAGCCTGGAGCCTTCGCCCCAGCTGGCAGGGCACGAGGGCTGGAGGCCTCTAGGCACCCCCAGCACTGCCTTTGGAAACGGGGACTAAGGAAAGATAAACCAAAGCCGAAACGGCTGGGAAGAAGAGCACCCAGGCCCGCTGCCAACCAGCCATGCTGCAGTCACACAGTGTGTCTCGCTTGGGAGGGGAGATCTCACACTGCGGGCTCCGCAGGACACAGGCAGCAAGGTCTGGGGCGTGTGGGGGAGAGGGGGTGATCACGAGGAGGGGCAGGCAGAGGCCAGGGACGATGCCATTCCGGCCACAGTGCAGGGCAGTTCCTGCCGAGAGCTGCAGAGAGAGCCTGGGCGCAGTCACCGGCCATGTGTGAGCGGGGAGTCTCCGGGGCAAGTGCCCTGGTCCTGGACATCCTCATGCACTAAACTGGGCATGAAACGCCCCCTCCCAGGCTGGCGGGAGGAGGGTGGAAGTCCCCGGGGACAGGAGCAGCTTCCTACTCTCCTACCTGCCCCAGAGGGGACCCAAGCACCCCCAGGGCCAGCCCCAGGGCCCTGAGCAGGGTTTATTTTCCCTTTATGTGCACAAAGCTCAGCTGTGCCAGCCACTCTGGCAGGTACTCAGTTGACCTCCTCAAGGACACTGTGAAAGGGAGCATTGCTACCTCCTCGTGTTGTAGATGAGGAAAAGGACTCAGAGAAGGTGAGTGACTTACCCAAGGTCACACAGCATTGGACTCCCACCCCCCTCTCTCCCTGTTCAGTCTGGCCCTGCAGTCTGAGCTCTTTCTCACTCCATTCTGCACCCTCATTAGACACGGGTGTTCCCCTAAGCAGAGCCCGGTGAGCTGATGCCCCCAGAGCCTGTGGCCTGCAGCATTGCATCTCTAGGTCTGAGCACGGAACTGAGTGGTCCCACAGGCCAAACACATTGAGAGAGATTCCCGGAGCCCCTAGCATTGCTTGGGATCAACCTTCATCCAAAAGTGGGTAGATATCTTGCCCGCACGGCAGAGCCCGGCAAGCTACCCGTGACATACTCGATATGCCAAACACAGTAGCAACAAGTCTCATGATGGAGACATTACTGGGCCCGCTCGAGCAAATTGATGAACAACGGGAGGACCGTGGATTTTTTAAAAGAATACTTTAAAAAAGTATTTCAAGTCTATAAATAATACTTTATTTACATAAAACAAAGTAGAATTTATTATCTGTTATTATAATGTATTATACTTTGTTTTGTATAAATAACATATATTTTAATTCATAGTAAACAAATATATGTATTTCTATTATATATAAGTAACATATGTAATATTTTGTTATATACAATATAATTTTGTTAGTTATCATTGCTGTTGTGGGGCCACGCCTGGGGGGTGTCTAGTGGGGGTGTGGGGGTGTGAAGGATGAATTCAAGGATGAAGACAAGGCACACATGTGTCCCTCGGGCCACCTCACTGGTCCCTGAACGGACCTGACTGGGTTGGGTTGGTGATGGAGGGGGAGGGGTGAGGGGAGCGGGTGGGTGGGGGCCGTGGCGGTAGTCACCTGGAAAAATCGCACCCACTCGCTGTGCCAGTAGGGGAAGGGGCCGTCCAGGGCTGGGGGCAGCTGGCTGGGGTCCACGTGGCGGCTGAGGGCCTTCAGTGATGTCAGCACCTCCACCTGCAGACGGAGAGGAGGGTCAGGGGCACCAGGATGGGTTGGCAGCTGGCACAGGTGTTTGAGACGCCCCACCCGGACCCTGCCCCAGAACTAGCTGCTGCGCACAGGGACGCGGGCCTTCAGGACTCGCTTTCTTTTCTTTTTTTTTTTTTTTTTGCTTTTTGGGTCACACCCGGTGGTGCTCAGGGGTTACTCCTGGCTCTGCACTCAGGAATTACTCCTGGCGGTGCTCGGGGGACCACATGGGATGCTGGAAATCGAACTCGGGTCAGCCGCGTGCAAGGCAAGTGTCCTACCTGCTGTGCTATTGCTCTAGCCCTCAGGATTCACTTTCTCTCTGGAAATAAAAGAGTGAAAATGCAGACCCAGACCTGGGTAGGGAGCGGCTTTCACCTCCTCACCTCCCCTTCCCTGGTCTGTATCTGGGGCAGGCATCATTCATTCAGCTCAGCCCTTGAGCCCTCTAAGCCGGGCTCTCCCAGGCTCACTGGAGGCCACTGAGGGTCACTGAAATCTGTCACACGTGAGAAGCTCTCTGAAATCCTGGGACAATTCTCTGGCTTCCCCGACTCCCCTCCCCAGCCAAGGAACCAAGGTGCTGTCTGCTTGGGGCAGATAAGAACGGTCCCCCGATCTCAACAGCGTCCCCTAAGTCGGGGCGGGGTGGGAGCTTTGCTCCGGGGACTTTTGGCAGGCCGTACAGACTTCAGCTGGGGTTCGGGTAGATGCTATGGTGGTTGGGACCCGTTTGTTGGAACTCACTGGGATTCCCAGAGCAGCAGCCACCGAGCCGGGGACCCCGTGCCCACCTGCCTCCACAGCTCCACATGTGGACTCTCTCCCCGACAGTCCTGGGCACATCGAGGCCTGATAAGCGCAATCACCCCCGCCCCAAATTCTCCTGCTTACTTTGTGCTACTCAAATGATAAAATTCTCCTGCAGGACCGGAGCTATAGTACCGTGGGGAGGGCACTTGCCTTGCATGCAGTTGATCAATCCTCAGCATCCCATAGGGTCCCAAGCGCCACCAGGAGTGATCCCTGAGCACAGAGTCATGAGTATGCCCTGAGCATTGCCGGGTGTAGCCCCCAAAACAAAACAATATCCAAAATTCTCCTGCTCACTCTGTGCTGTTTACTAACCGAGTAAGAGCTAGAAACCTTTTTTGTTGTTTGTTTGTTTGTTTTTTTGAGTCGCATCTGGTGTTGCTCGGGGGCTGATGAACCCGGGTTGGCCATGTGTAGGGCAAATACCTACCTGCTATACTATTTCTCTCACCCCATGAAGCCAGAGACTTTTTTTTTCTTTTTTGTGGGTCACACCAGCAATTCACAGGGTTACTCCTGGCTCTGCACTCAGGAATTACTCCTGGTGGTGCTCAGGGGATGCTGGGATATGGGATGCTGGGAATTGAACCTGAGTTGGCCGTGTGCAAGGCAAACACCCTACCTGCTGTGCTATCACTCCAGCCCCATCAGAGACCTTTTTAATCACTTCAGAGCCAGGCGGGGCAGGTGCCCAAGTCTGAGGCATATGGCTGCATTAAAGGATGCAACTGGGCCTTTCCCTACGAATCACAGAGAGTGGGAGAGGCTGGCAGAACTAGGGCATGAGATGGAGAAAGGACAGGGCTGTGGTGAGGACAAGGACCCTCTTCATCTGGCTTGCAGTGGGGTCTGAGGCCTCAATTTCCCCAGCAAGAAAAAAAAAACTCAGGGGGAGGGGGGACCAGAAGAAGTTTTTCCAATAGTGTGGCTTTCCACGTGTGGCTTTCAAGCATGCGTTGGTGCCCACCAAGTAGCTGGGATTGCCAGAGAGAAAGCATTTTGGGACCCATATGCCAAGCCCCACAGGGAGGGCGCTGGGCTGGGCCAGAGCCGGGGGCTCCTGGCTTTTTTTTCCCAACCCCTGGATCCCCACCTCCCCCTCACCTGCAGGTCAGGTAATGTCTCCAGCGGCAGCGCAGCCTCTTTCTCCCCCAGGAAGAGCAAGGACGCAGCCCGGATGGACACTGGGAGCCCCGCCTGCCAGAGAGAAGCGTCAGAGCCGCCCAGCTGACCAGCGCCCCCCCCCAACCCCCAGCAGTCCCCCAAGATGTGGGAAAATGGAGAGGCCAGCTCTCGGGCCGCTGCCGCCTCTGCTCTGCTGGGCAGCATGTTTGTTAAATTTATTTATTTATTTGCTTTTTTGGGTCACGCCCCGAGATGCTCAGGGGTTATTCCTGGCTCTGCACTCATTACTAATTACTCCTGGAGGTGCTCAGGGGACCATATGGATGCTGGGAATCGAACCCGGGTAGGCCGGGTGCAAGGCAAACTTCCTACCCGCTCTGCTATCGCTCCAGCCCCTTCTGGGCAACGTTTGAGTAGGCTTAAGCAAATCTCCTGGTTGCCTGCTCCCTCTGGACCTCAGTTTCCCCATTTCTAGAGCAAGGAGGAGGCCAGTGAACTGAGCACAGGTAGGACTTCCCAGGAGCTACTAAGGAACTGCACCCGGCCCCAGGGCCAGTTGCAGGTACGCCGGGAACTGGGGTCGGAGCCAATCAGCCGTCAGCCCCACCCCTAACGGTTGATGGATGGACACCTAAGCCAATGGGGGCTAAGGATGCTCATCTTCCCAGAGGACTTCAGGAACAGGTGTATGTGAAGGTGTAGCGCCCGGGGCTGGGCATGGAACTGCCACCCAGAGAGAGGGGTGACCGAGAAGGACACCTCGCAGGACAGGACCAGAAACGGAGACAGCATCCTTGTCCCTGCCACCGTATTTGAACCCTTGAGCCAAGCCAGGCATGGGTTGAAACTACACTAACACTCCCAAACCTGGTTTTGCTGTCTCGAGTCTGGCTGCAGGCCCTGCGGGTCTCAGAAGGAGCCCAGTGACGGCCGAGATTGCCCACTGCCCACTCACCTGGGTGGCCTGCAGGGCACTGACCAGGCCAGCTGGTGGGGGCACTTTCCTGGCATCCATCACCAACACCAGCTCTGTGGTTTTGTCTTGCAGCCTGTGGGTGCAAACAGAATTAGCCAGCTTGGAGGCCAGGGCTTGGGTCAACAGGGCCAGGGACCGTGTAGATGGTGAGGAGCCTGGCTGCAGGTGATGAGCCCAGGTTCCTGAAGGACCAGGTGCCAATGCTTTCCCCTCCAGGAAGCCCTCCAGGATTCTTCTCCAGGCGGAGCCCTCTGACCCCCACTCCCACAGCGATTCACACAGTCCCTAATCATCCTCGTCTAATGTTCGCCGTCCAGGTTGCTGTGGCGAGTCCCCTGCCCCTTTTGTGTGGGTGAAACTCTCATTCTGTTCTGGACTCTGAGTCTCTGCATGTCCCCGCATGCCCACCGGAGTCTGTTTTCTCATTGGCTCGGGCTGGCCGATGATTAGAGAGGGGTCAGGGGACATACTTCCAACCAACCAGCCCAGGGCTCGTCTGCGAGGAGAGACAGACTTTTTTTTTTTTTAACAAAGTTTTTTATAGCCAGACTTAGAGCTGAGACAGAGAATGATCCAGTTTCTTATCACACCAGACATTCTCAATTGGGCTTGGTTATCTGCAACCGCGACACCCTCCCTGCTTCACGAGACGCTTTCTGAAGATGAGCTCAAATTTCCCCACTCGGGCCCTCTGCCAGGACTGTTTAAAAAGCTGATTGATTGCTCACCTGTACTTACGAGTAATCCCGAGTGCCCTCGGCCCATCTGAGAACATGGGGGCGGGGCAGTATGGGGTGTGGGGGGCTAATGACCCACTGGCTTACAGACAACCCCAGATGCAGCCCTGCCATAGCAGCTCCCGAAGACTCTGTCTTCCCATCTGTAAATGGGGTATAGTGGCCCCGTGGGACGGAAGTGAGGACCGAGGCATTAATTTGTTCTCAAGCACTCAGGGATGGTGCAGAGTAAGCGGCATGTAAAGTTCCGCCATTATGACACCCTCTGAGGGGAAACTGAGGCAGGCACAGAGGGATGTGGAGGCGATGAGAACCGGCCCTGAGGTGTGACTGGGTCTCTGCACCATGTCCCACATCTGTACTCTGCTTCCTTACCAGCTTCTGCCACAGCCTGGACACCCCTGGGGGGCAGGGCCGGAAGTCGAGGGCATCCCCGTCCCCGGTGTGGCCCAGAGAGAAGCCAGGCCAGGGCCACCGTCAGGCAGTGGGAAAAGCAATCCTTAGTGGACACTGACCTCGGTGACCATGCTCAGTGCTCTGAGCCCACTTACTCACCCCCTGTGACTGCCTGAGGGTCACGCAGCAAACTGGGGAGTTTCAGAGCTCTGTCTACCTGCTGGCCCCCTGTCAGCACAGAGCAGTGGGGTCAGAGAAGCCATTTCACCCTGCACAAGGAAGGATAAATCCTGGAGGCCAGCAGGTGGCAGTGACGTTCCCGGGGAAGCCCCTGGAGGCAGTTCCCAAGAGTCTCTGTATCTTCCATCCTCGCCCCCAGCCGCTGGGCATCTTGGCTGGCTTGGGGTCTCCGCCTTAGTCCTCACCCCAGCTGGGGACTGGGACTGAGAGGCAGGGAAGACGAAATCCAAACACGAAATCCAAACTCCGTGTGTGAGTGTGTGTGTGTGTGTGTGTGTGTGTGTGTGTGTGTGTGTGTGTGTGTGTTGTGGGCTGGGGGGTAGTGATGGGCAGACAGAGTGGTGGTTTGTGGTTTGAAATCATCCCAAATCAGTTGTTGCTAATTCATTCTTTCTTTCACTCTAACTTGTTCATCCATTTTCCTCATTCACCCTTTCTTTGTTCAATAAATACGTGTCATTCAGATTCTACATCGATGACCCCACGGTGACCTCCACAGGGAAGCCTTCCTTGATTGACTCAAGCCCCCACCGGCATGGTCTCCCCCACCCCTGGCACCTCCATACTCTACAAATAAGTGGTCTCTGCCTCTGTCAGCATCATCAGGAAACGTATTAGAAAGCCACATTCCCAGTCCACGTCCGAGGGGTGCAGATGTTTGAACTTCCAGGAGTTTCTGCTCCAGTTTGAGAAGCCCTCATCGACAGTGAACAGAGGTTCACTGTGTTTGCTCGGGAGCAGTGCTCATGCCCGGTTCACTACTGCCTGCCGCCCTCTCCCCCCACACTGGGAAACTCCCAGGGCCAGACTAAGTCCATCCTGCATCCCACCCCCCACCCCCCACCCCGCAAGCAGAGCTGCACCAGGTGCAAGATCTCCCCACATAGAGGCCTGTGCTGGACTCTGGCCCTTACCTGGGCACGGTGCACAAGTAGGAGAGCAGCTTGGTGACCTCGGACACAGTGCACCATGGCGCATCCCAGGCTCCGGCCATGGCAGAGATGAGCAGTAGGGGCCGCCCCTGCCGGTCCCGGCCACCTGAAGGAGAGAGACACCAGCAGCTTCAGTGGGACCCTCAAGGACCCAGTGCCGAGACCCCTGGGCCTTTGCCCACTATGGTCCCTCCACCTGCAGTGCCCTTTCTTACACACCATGAACAACGAACTCCTACTCATCCTTCAGGACCCTGCTCAAAAGCTCCTTCCTCAGAAAAGTGGTCTGGAGTAGAAAAAGTCTTCTGAACTTCCTCTGGTCAGGGGGACCCCAGGGGCAGAGCTCCTAGAATGAGGTCTGGGGTCCTTACTCGGGGGGAGGTAAAGGGGGCTCACTGTCTGCTAAGTCAGAGGGTCAGGAGGGTCAGGGAGCTTTAGTTCTGTAACTGGGTGGAGGGGAGCGTGCAGCCGCCTCTCTGAGTTGTCCTGAGCTGGCGGGGGTATCCCCGTGGGGCCCTGAGCACGGCCAGGCTCAGCACAGAGCCACTGAGGGCAAAGGCGTCTTCTCAGACGAAAGGCTTCCCCTGGGCTCCTGCTGTGCCTCTCCCATTGGGCCAGAGCCCCAGACCCGGGACACAGCAAGGGACAGCTTGGAACCTGAGCTCCTGCCCATGTGGACACAGCCCTGTTCCAGCCCAGGAGCCCTGGAGCAGCCGAATCTGCCCGCCCTCCCGGGCCAGTCACACACTCTCCTTCGCAGGGTGTGTGAAAACAAGGAGAATTGTGTAAGAAATGAACTAATAGCAACACGTACATCTGCCTCGAAGACAGGACAAAAGCGTTACATCGCTTTTAGAATGCCTCATGTATACGCGTATAGCAAAGACCTTGCACCAGTGTGACATGCAGTTTGTGAGTTCTGAAGGGAAAAATGCAGAGTGGGGCCCACCGGAGAAACTGGAACACAAGTGTGGAGGGAAGAAGAGGAGCAGCCATGCTCCGGCTCTGCTGGGTGTTCCTCGGGGGAAAGGCCTCAGCCTCGAGAGATACTGCTGCAACGAGCAAAAGGAAAGGAGTGGAGAACACTCGCTCTCTTTGAAGCACTGGGGGCAGTAACAAAAAGGTGAAACAAGTCCAAATGTTCAGATTTGAGGCGGGAGCGATAGCACAGCAGGTAGGGCGTTTGCCTTGCACGCGGCCGACCCGGGTTCGATTCCCAGCATCCCATATGGTCCCCTGAGCGCCGCCAGGGGTAATTCCTGAGTGCAGAGCCAGGAGGAACCCCTGAGCATTGCTGGGTGTGACCCAAAATAAAAGAAAGTTCAGATTTATTAAACCCACTGAAGGGCCAAGAGAATGTTAATTATCCTCTAGTCCCCAATTTCCTGTATGTCTGACTTCTTTTTTTTTTTTTGATCACAGAAAGTCCAAACAGTGAGTTAATTGAAAAGTGGAAAGGCAGGCATAGGTCTGCCAGGTGGGAGATGCTTGTCCACGGCCTGGGCACCCCGCGGCCATCGGCTTCCCTGGAGGGGAGATGTTGTGTGACGCCCCTGCACCTGTTTTCTTGGGAAGGAAGCAGACTGGGGAAGTAGCCACCCAGCAAGACCCTATACCCCCCCTCCACAAACTGCTATCAAGGTGGGATGAGCCCTGATGGGTTCACCCGGATCACCTGAGTGGGGGACACAGTGACTGGCACTCAGGGCATCTCCTCGGCTCAGACTTTCCATGGCTCCTTGTGAGAAAGCAGAGTGCAGCCCCTCTGGGCTCTATGTGTGTTCATTTGGTCCCCAGATAACCTGTACCCCACACCCACCCCCTTCAGAGGCTGAAGTCCTCACCCCCCCCCCCCCAGTGCTTTAGAATGTGGCTGTCATTGGCTCTTTTGTTTGCTTGCTTTTTTCTTTTTTTTCTTTTCTTTTCTTTTCTTTTCTTTTCTTTTCTTTTCTTTTTCTTTTTGGGTCACGCCCGGCAATGCTCAGGAGTTACTCCTGGCTCTGCACTCAGGAATCGCTCCTGGCAGTGCTCGGGAGACTGTATGGGATGCTGGGAATCGAACCCGGATCGGCTGCGTGCAAGGCAGTTGTGCTATCGCTCCAGCCCTAGTTTGCTTGCTTTTCTATTTTGGGGTCACACCCAGTGATGCTCCGGGGTTGCTCCCAGCTCTACCCTCAGGAATCACTCCTGACAATGTTTGGGCAAGGAGGATCACGTGGGATGCCGGGAATTGAATCTGGGCTGGCCGCGTGCAAGGGAAAGCGCCCTCCCTGCTGTACTATTGTGGCATCATTGAAGAGTCTCTGAAGGGTCACTACGATCGTGTGGTCACTGGGTCGGGCCCCGATCCAGTAGGACCGTGTCTTATAGCAACCGGAAGTCCAAACCGAGATGGACAGAATGGGGACCATGTGGAAACAGAGGGAGGGGAGGCCCTAGAGGGAGTAAACCGGCCTCCACACTCTACCGGGACCCATGACCTTGAGCCCGGGAGAAACCAGTCCCTGTCGCCTAAGCCTCTGTGGGACTTTGCCTGGCCGCTCCAGGCAGCTAGCGTCCTCCCTGTCACCGCAGCCCAGCCCCAGGGACGCCAGGCTGCCACCACCCACCTCTATCCCAGTTGTATCCCCGTCCTTTCTGCTTCAGCTGCCAAGGCTCTCCTTATTTTTCCAAGTCCAACTGAGAGGCCACCTCCTCCAGGAGGTCCGTGAGAAATCCCTCTCCCAGCCCAGGGCCCCCACACGAAAGAGCCTCATCTTGTTTCCAGGCTATTCAGCCAAGGTGCCCAGCAGGTCGGGAGGTAGGGGTTGGGCAGGGATGACCCAAGCCACCTTTGGCACGCGCTGTTCCCTCTGTCTGGAACACTTTTCCCACCCATTCACGTGAGTTATGCTCTCTGAAGCTATATTACAGGCCTCAGCTTTGGACTACTTCCTCCAGGAAGTCTTCCCTGATCACCCTCCCCTGAGCCCAGACCACAGGCCCCTGCATAGCCCCCAGGTACCATTTTCTTTTCCCTACTGGGTTGCAATAACTTGCTGGTTTCCCCTCATGCTAACAGGGTTTCCTGAGAGCAGACGGCAGCTCAGACTGAGGCATGTGGGGTGCTCAGTGCTCAATACAGGCACATGACAGGTGCTTAACAAATATTCCCTGCAGAGACAAGGCCATGTCCAGTGTCAGCAGCAGCACTGACACCCTCTGTGAGGGCTGCAGGGCGCCCTGGACCCCGCCCAGATGCCCTCCTTTCCCAGAATTCCCCTACAGTAAATCAGAACTTGGCCCCATCCCCTCCCAAGGTGAGGCAAAAGTGGAGCCATGACAGATTCCACTTTAACACCGAGACTCAGCAGGCCTGAGTCTCGCTTTCCCCTCTCAGAAAGTCCCGACTTCTCAGAGAACAGTATCATCCTGGGCCGATAAACTGCCCCGTGGCATCAGCCCATCAGAGTAGGGGGCACTGGCAGTGGCGCCCAGCCAGGTGGAGAGGGCCAGGGAGGGGAGTCTCGGGAAAGGACCGGGACCAAAAACTGGCAACATAGTGTCAGTTCCTGGGAAAATGCTGTTATGTCACCAAACCCTCTATAAGCTGCTGCTCAGAATTCAGAGTCAGGGTCCTTGTCACGACTCCACGGCGTTGGATGAGACTCAAACCCTAGCTCGAGCTAACAATAAAGGGGCCTTGCATTTGCAGCCTCGCATCTGGTCTGGTCCATGTGCAAGAGAAACTCCTTTCCCAGGACATAACATATGGGGGCTGATGAGGACTGACACCCCCTCCTCCCCACCCCCCGCCCCACCGCAGCCCTTGTGGTTCAGCTCATGCCCTCTGGTGATTGGTCAGGGGTCAGGCCACATCCTGCCTCACCTTCCTTCCTCTATGACCCTCCCCTGGGAGTGACCAGTAGGGAATCACTTTCCTCAGGACCCCTGTCTCAAGCTGTGCTTCCAGGGAAAATTCTGGAAATTCTGGACACTCACCCTTGGCAGACTCTCAGAAACTAGGAAGGACAGATGGGCCCCTAGAAATGGCTGAGACAGAATCCATCTCCTGACTGGAAGAGAAGGACCCTGAGTCCCAGGAGGCCAGGTCCAGCCTCCTCCACCACCTACCACCCCGTGCACCTGGCAGGCACACCTGACACTCACCCTGCACCCCTGGCAGCCATGCCCGCTGCCCCTCACCTCTGGCAGGTACCCCACCCCACGCCCCCCTCCCCGCGCACCTGGCAGGCATGCTATCCGTGAGCTCAGGATCTCCGCACTCAGAGCCTTAATGCCAAGCTCGGACCCCGGTGGCTGCAGGTCCAGAGGGGGGCCTCTTCCCAGAGGGCCTGCGGAAGCTTCTGGCACACCAGCCTTTTCCCAGAGCGGTGGGCCTGAGTCAGCATCTGGGCCAGATGTTTGCGTCTGAGTTGTTCCAGCTGGGCAAATGCAGCAACAAAGAAAAGGGTGTGAAAGAAGGCTCGGGTTCCCGGGGGAATGTCTGCTCTCGCCTTCTGACTGAGCAGAGCCCGCCGGGACGCGACACATCTGCTGTCCTTGAAGCTCCAGATGGCCCTCGCCGTGACCCCCGCAGTATATGGAGGGTGACCTAGAACCTGCAGAGCGAGGCCTCACTTGCGATCATCACGCCCGTATTCGGATGGTTTCAGCGGGGCACCCAGTGAGACCTCAAACCCGGACTTGGCCCTGCTCCCTCTCACAGAACCACAATCCCAGCCCGCCTCTCACCACGCCGCACCCCTACCTTTCCCCTGCCACTTGTCTCGGCTGGGCTCGGGCGAGGACCGGGGACACAGGACTCTGCAAGGCGGCGCTTCCTCCGGGACATCGTGGGCTGGCCTCTGTCCTCTCAAGACGGAGACTCTGTGCCTGGGAGAGGGGGATGTGGGCGAGGAGGTGGCGGGCTCAGGTAGGGGTATCCGGCCATGGCTTGGTGGGCGCCGGCCAGTCGCTCTGGCTGCAGAGGCTGGAGCAGCGAGGGACCCGGCCGGGCACAGGGGAGAGGATGTTTGCTTGGGTCCCTGTGTCCTGGAGGCAGCTGGTTCTGAGTTGGAGTCCAAAGCCCAAGGTAAGGGTCTCTCAGTGCCGCTGAGGTCAACCTCCGGGGCCTGGGTTTCTGGGCCCTCTGTGGGACCTTCCAGGTCCAGCTTTCCTGGCAAGCCCCAATCACGGGGTTTTTGCTCCAAACTGCCTGGCTGGGCACTAACGCACTTGTCCAGCGAAGGTGCCCCGTCAGCTCCCGTGGACGGAAGCCCTCTCTGAGGGAGAGAGACTCCCTCCACTCCCCTCAACTCTCCCGGGGCGGCCAGGGGATGCCCACTGGAGGTGCCCGCCTCCCTCTGGGGAGACGCTCGGCTGCTCCTTGGAGAGATTTCCAGAAGGCCCACGTAGTCACCCTCCAAGTCCTGGCTGGCCGCACTGTCCACCATCAGGGCCCCCTCCCCAGGCCGGCTTTGCTCCACCTTGATGAGTCGGGGGTACTTGGTTCCCCACGTCCCGGTGTTGCCCGGGGTCTGAAAGCCCTGGCAGTCTGGGGTCCGAGCCTGGACCAGCTCTCGGGGGTTGCTCAGGTCCAGAGCCTCGAGTTGAAGGGAACTCCAGGCCGGGGAGGAGGGGACATTCTCCACAGGGGGTTCGTTGTCCACAAACTCTGGGCTGGTGATCTTGGTCCAGGGCACCCGGGCGACCCCAGTTCCAGACGCCACCAGGCAGCTGCGGAGCTGGCGACCCTCGGATGCACCGTCGAGGGCCCCCAGCCATGCCTGCGTGAACAGCTCCGAGTAGGAGGACTCGGGAACCGGCCTGGTGTCCACTGTGCGGAGGTCAGCCGAGAGGCACTTGACAGCGAGGCAGACAGACTGCTCCTCCCGGGGCTCGGCCTGGAGGAAGAAGTCGCCCTCACGCAGCAGGAGGGGGCTGAGGGGGGCCAGATGCACCACCACGGCGCCGTGCAGACACAGGGGCCAGCCCTCGTGCAGGAAGACACGGCGGGCATAGGGGGCCTGCGGAGAGTGGAGGGCGCGTCAGGGGGTCGGCCCAAACGCCAGGGGCTCTGCCTCCTTCCCTCTCCCCAGGGGCTCTCGAACAGGCTGGGGATGAGGGGTCTCCATATAAGGCCCCTGCTCTGGGGGTCCCGGATGCAGACCTGAGACAGCCCCCTACCCCCAGATGCCTTCTCTGCCTTGGTTTTGCCCTGACCTAGGAAGGACTTGCCAGCTGACGGGTGCAAGACAGGGTGGTGGACAGGTGTGGCTTAGCTTCCCGTGATGGGGGTCCCAGACCGCCCCTGGCCTTCTTCTTCTCCCACCCATCCGAAGCACCCCTCAACCCAGCTCTAGCCCCACGCTCCACTTGCAAGCCTAGAAGGCATGAACGCCGAGATCCAAGCTGCTGCTACTGTGCCATGAAACCTCTTGGAGCCTCGATGTCCCAATTAGGAATGATAATCTGTATTGGCATGACTGGGTAGGTGGGAGGATGGAGTGAGATATTTTATAAACGTGTAAAAAAAAATAAATACCAACACCAAGCCTCGCATGTCAGAGGTAGATTGAATAAATTCTAATTCCCTCCCCAGTTGACATTTGCCCTTTGGAAAGTGGTTGGAATTGCCAATTGAAAACTAAAAAGGTCGTTTTCTACGAGGGTACCGTTCTTGAATCCTTGAGCAGAGAGTTCATAAGGGAGCGGAAATGAAGCTGAACTTGGGGAATTCGACTCTGCCACTAGCTTGAGGGATGACTTTGAAGAAAACTGTTCCATTTCCCCCGGGAACCTGCCACACCCCTCTCACTGAGAACTACCTCTCCGACCTTCACCCCTCCCCCACCCCGGGGCTGCGCAGGGACGACGCTCAACAGTGACACCACGTGGTGATGGTGGGAGTTGCAGTTCCAGCGGCCCAACAGTGCCTGATTCAGAGCCCTGGACAGTCCATGGGAACTTGGACGTGCCCACAGGAACCCCCTCCCCCGCCGGCTGGGGTTTGCAGGGAGCCCACAGGTGTTTCCTAGGATTTTGAGGCCTGACTATGACCATAGCGTACCTTCGAGCTGGTACACCAGCTATGCTGAGGCTTGCCAGGCCCTGGAGAAGGAAGCTCAGGTGTGAGGGTGCAACCCATCACCTGCCCGCAGACACTCAGAATAACCACGGCCTGCGGGCACTGCGTTGTGGGGACGAGAAGAAGGGTCTTCTCCTATGCCCCCCATGGGAGGAAGGGTTCCCCTGGAGTCGGCTGTGCCTGTCCCCAGTGGTCCCTGGGCTTCCTGGCTGCCTCCAGGCACTGGCTCTGAGAGGCTGCGCTGAGGCTGGCCTGCACTCTCTCTCTCTCTCTCTCTCTCTCTCTCTCTCTCTCCTTCCTTCCTTCCTTTCTTTCTTACCTTTTTTTTTGGGGGGGCGCCGGGGTGGGGGCTAGGCCACACCTGATGATGCTCAGAGGTTACTCCTGACTCTGCATTCAGGCATGAGGGTGCCCATTCCTGGCAGTGCTCAGGGGACCATACGGGATGCCAGGGTCATCCTTAGGTCTGCCTTACTCTCTGTGCTGTCTTTTCAGCCCTTGTTCTTATTCCTGAGAGGAGGTTGCTGGGAGGATATGAGCACCTCCTGCAGGCCAGGACGAGGGGCCGGCCACAGTACCCTCCTACCTGCACAGTGGGAAGGGGGTCCGTATCCCAACTTTACATAGAAGGAAACAGAAGCTTGGAGAAGAGCCAAGAATCTCACAAACTCACAGTGCTAGAGGCTGGGTTAGAACCAGGACTCCAGGCCTGGGGCCAGTTGCTAATCCCTCCACACAAGGCAACACAAATTCACCTGTCATGCTATTTATAGTGTAAAATCTAAATTTTTACGGTGGGGTTGGGCCTCATGCTCAGGGCTTACTCTGTGCCCAGGATCACTCCTGGTGGTACCAGGGCTTGAAACCCGTTGGCCAGGTCCAAAGCAAGCGCCTTCCTCGCTATACTATTTCTCTGGCCCTGACAAATTAACATTTAAGTCGCCGATGTCACAGAATAAAAATCAAGAAACTGAAAGCTCGTGAGCTTTGTTCACCAAAGAAACGGGGAAGAAAGCAGCATAGATGTGTTTTCACGGCCAGCTACAGGAAGTGGGCAGTAGGGTCACTGTCCAGAGGAGGATGGGGATGGATGTGTAAGAAATAATGCCAGACCTGGGAGACGGCTCATAGCTCATGCTCAGCGTGAGGGAGGAGTGGTCCCTGGCCCTGCAGGGTGTCCCGAGCATGGCTGAGTGTGCCACCCCCCCTTCCCACTAAATAAAGGAAGAGACAGGAAGAGAGAGAGAGAGAGAGAGAGAGAGAGAAAGAAAGAAAGAAAGAAAGAAAGAAAGAGGAAGAAGAAAGGAAGAAGGAAGAAACAAAGAGGAAGAAAGAAATGGAGGAAGAAGAAAGGGGGAAGAAAGAAAAGAGAGAGAAAGAAGGAATAAAGAGGAAGAAAGAAAGGAACTAAGGAAAGAAGAAATAAGAAAGGAAGAAAGAAGGAAAGAAGAAAAAAGAAAGAAAGAAAGAAAGAAAGAAAAGAAGGAAGGAAGGAAGAGAGGAAGGAACAAAGGATGAAAGGAAAGAAAGGAGAGAGAAGGAAAGAAGAAATAGAGGAAGTAAGAAAAAAGAAAGAAAAAGAAAGAAAGAAAGGAAGAAAGAGAAAGAGAGAGAGAAAGATAGAGAGAAAGTGTGTCAACAGAGAGAGCGTGGACACTGGCACAGATGTATCCATGAGAATACCCCCCTGCAACAGTTGCCATGATGCATCTGGAAGAGTTTCTGTGAACCAGACACCGTATTGAACTTGGGGTCTCTGATTTCAGCCTATGAGCCTGAACTTGTAGCTTCCCTCAACCCCTCTCTGCTCACCTCTGAGATGGTCCCCATGGTCCCCTCTGCCTTTGGCCCCTGCCAGGTGTGGACAGGCAGGAGGAGCTTAGGGTCGAGGGGTGGGGGCTATGAGCCTCGTAGTGGTTCTTGAGCCCGGGGCGGCCGGACTGGGCATTAGGACATGGCTGACAAACCTGCAATGGGGGTGGACAGTTTCCCACCATTGACCTGAGAGGGTTTGGACTCCTCAGGCCCTTCTCAGCCTTTTCTCAAAATAGTCCCCACGATCCGGCCATCCACATTCACAGGACTTGAGCCTGGCCGGTCCTGGTACCCAGCCCTCTAGCACAGAGATTGGCCCAGGGCCCAGGGCCCAGGACCCCAGCCTGACCAATCAGAATCCTTCCCTGAGAGTTTCCTCCCTCCACAGGGAAGAGTTCCTGCTTCTACTCATTTGTGGAATAGAAAGTAACAGAATGGGAGACTAACACCCAAGGCTAGTAGAGATAAGGGCCAGGAGGAATGCCTCACATGCTGGGGGAAAAGGCAACTGGGATAGAGAAGGGACCACAAAGTGAATGATGCTTGGAGGGCTCACTTGGGATGGGAGATGCGTGCTGAAAGTAGACTATAGACCGAGCATGATGGCCACTTACTACCTGTATTGCAAACCATAATACCCAAAAGGAGAGAGAGGGTAAAAGGGAATGGGCCTGCCACAGAGGCAAGGGGAGAGGGGATGGGGTGGGGGTGGCAGGAGAGATACTGGAAACACTGGTGGTAGAAAATGGGCACTGGTGGAGGGATGGGTGTTCGATCATTGTATGACTGAAATGTAATAATGACAATTTGTAAGTCTGTAACTGTATCTCACAGTGATTCATTAAAAAAATATATTTAGGGACTAGAGTGATAGCATAGCAGGTAGAACATTTGCCTTGCACATGGCTGAGCCGGGTTCGATTCCCAGCATCCCATATGGTCCCCCAAGCACCGCCGGGAGTAATTCCTGAGTAACCCCTGTGCATCGCTGGGTGTGACCCCAAAAACATATATATATATATATATATATATATATATATATATATATAGCACAGCGGGTAGGGCATTTGCCTTACAAGCGGTCAACATGGCCGACCCGAGTTCGATTCCTCCGCCCCTCTCGGAGAGCCCAGCAAGCTACCGAGAGTATTCGATATGCCAGACACAGTAACAACAAAGTCGCCAATGGAGACGTTACTGGGCCCGCTCGAGCAAATCGACGATCAACGGGAGGGCCTTTACCTTATATATATATATATATATATTTTTTTTTTTTTAAGAGTTCCTACTTCTCTCTGGGAGGTCAAATCTGGCTCCACCCTGGAAAATTCTACTGTGGCAAGATGGCACTGGGAACATCGACATAGGCAGTGCAAAACCCCAAATCCAGGAGAGAGGAAGGCACTGTAAGAGGTGTGACTGGTGGGCCACCAGCACAGACCCTGCCACACCACTCTGCTCTCAGTTCGCCACCACATTTCTGCCCAACCCACGGTTCCCTCTGTCACCTCCCAGGATGCCCCTGAGGCCTATTCAGAGTCTCCGGGAATGAGCAAGCTCTCTGCCACCTTAGGGGCTCAGGGTGGGTTGGACAGTCTCCGCTGTGTGCACAGAAATTGTTCCCTACTTGAGCATAAGGAAGCCAGGGTTATGGTGGGGGTCAGGTTCCCGGGGACCACCAGGATGCCTGGCTCCCAGCCTCCCCAGGGGCTAGTGAACTGGCACTTTTGATCCTGTCTGTCAAGGGGGGAAGGGTTGACCACCTGCCAGCTTGGGTTGGGTGGGTGGAGTGGGTGCTGAAGTCTTCCTCTGGGCCCCGGCAGGAAGGAAGCTCCCACCTCTGCTCCTGACGAGTCAGGGCCCCCCGTCCTGCCTGCTCTGCCCAGCCCTCACCCGGGGCCCCGGGGCCTCCTGACTTACGCAGGCTGCCTCCCGCACCTGCTCACACAGGCGCTTGGCAGGAATCAGGAAGTCCAGCAGCAGACTCAGCCCATCACCCCCGAAGTCTGAGTCCAGGAGCCGGAACACCTGGCCCAGGACGGTGGCGGCCGTGGCCTCGAAGGGCGGGTAGAGGCCTGCCAGGGCGTGCTGGATGGCCGCGTCCAGGGACAGGGAGTCCTGGGGAACAGGAGGAGAGGATCAAAGGTGAGAGAGGCAGTGATAACAGTAAGGGCAGTCAGCCCCCCGACTCAGAACCCCCCAGCTCTCTGACCTTCGCTCCCACCAGCCCCCTCTGTCGCCACCTCCACCCTTCTTCTTGTTCCCCAAGTCCTCCAGGCACCTCAGGGCCTTTGCACTGACTGCTCCCTCTGCCTGGACTAGTTCTCAGTACAACCTTATCCTCTCCCTCCTGTAGGTTTTTGCTCAAATATCATCTGCTGACAACATGCAGCAGAGATGCCTCCAGACCCTGGGTCAGGCTGTTTCTTCTAGGGCAACCCGGAGGGGGGGGTGGGTGAGTTCCTTTCCCTGCCCCAACAGAGCCACGGCAGCCGAAAACCTCCAGAACTCAATCACTGCCATGCTCTTTGCTGATCTCCACAGGATACCGGCTTGGACATGCCTCATCCATGACTGAATCTGCTGAGAAACCCAGGTATCCATGACTTGTGACTGAAATCTCCAGGCTCCCACAGGTCGGGAATGGGTGACCTCTCCCCATCTCCCTGTTCTTCTGGGAGCCTGGTCATGCAGTCACGCCCAGGAACTGCCTCTGGTGCCATCTAAGCTCATTAACAGCATGATCCAGAGACTCACAAGCAAAGCTCTCAGAAGAGAACAACACAGAATGATATGCTGCAGAGACGCCTCCGAACCCCAAAGTCACCATCCAGTTAAAAAAAATAGAAAAATTAAATTAACCTCAGCTGTATAAAATTTTAGAATTCCCGGAGCAACGTCTCATATTCTATGCCACGGATGTACCAAAAGTAGCACACCAATTTGATGAGGTGTAAAGTAGAAGGCAACCAACCTCAAAGGGGGGATACACACACACACACACACACACACACACACATGTCTCAATCTTTCACAACATGTTAGTAATCTCTTATAGACCGGCTTAATGACTCCAGGGTGAAATACAACATCTTCATACACTTTCCCTTAAGGAAACTTTTGGGGATCCCTTTTAGAGGATTATTCATAACACGCAACACAAAATAAATTATTTAGGTCCTGCTTTGGGGCCAGGGTTTGGGGATCTGAGTGGAAACATTCAAAATATGGTGTTGGGAAGGTGTGATGGTGGTGGGATTGGTGTTGGGAGAATAAATGTAATAAATTGTTGTGAACAACTTTATAAAAATTAAATTAAAAATATATTACATGCTGTTCCAAGGAGAAGAGCCATGTGGGCTGGGGACACAAAAGAACCTTCAGCCTCCCCCACTCTCTGGGGGGCTGCAGCTGAGTCCTTCCCCTCCCCACGTCAGCCACCCTGTGGGCTGCTGAGTGAGCCAAGTGGCTGAGATTTCCCATGGGGGCCAAGGGCTCTAGGAGTGACTGAAGGTATGATGACCTTGATGACTTCCCCCAACCATTGCTGGGCCCACCATCACGCTGTCCGGCCAGAGCACTGAGTCATCAGGCCTGTACCCTGGTCATCTGGTGTAACCCCGCAGGGTGTGACCGCAGACAGACAGACAGACAGATAAACAGGGATCTGAGCCAGGATTATCCAGGGATCTGAGCCAGGATTCTCCAGGATTATGCAAAGGAGACAGAGGAAGGAGTGCATAGAAGAATGGAGAGAGCCACACTGGTTTGGCCATTTGGTTGTCACAAGTCATATAAAACAGATGACTGTGTGCCCGAGAAGGGGGTCGGCCTGGGGGGTGGCCGGGAAAATGGGAACAAGGGTGGAGCAAAGGTCATTCAGGTGGTGGGATTGGTGCTGGAACGTCAAAAGCCGGAACCATGGGCTTAGGAACAGCTTCGTAAACAGTGATGTTTAAATAAAGTAAAACAAAACAAACAAAACACAGACAATAGACCGAAGGATCTGGCCTTAAAGAAAGGCAAGCGAGGGGATTCCGCCTGAACAACGTCTGTCCTACACACCAACCTTAGCTCAACCCCCACCACCACATATGAGTCCTGCCAGGAGCCATCCCTGAGCACAGAGCCAGGAGAAAGCTCTGAGCACCGCCGGGTGTGGCCCCCAAACAAAACAAAGAACACCGCCTGGGGAGGGTCGGTCTGAGCGCAGGCACACCCAGGTCGGATGTTTGGTGTACCAGATAATCTGAACTCTGAGCTACCCAGTCCGAGATCCGGGGTGCAGCCACAGGAGAAGTCAACACAGCAGCCCCTATTCCGTACCCATAGGGGCCTGATATGGACCCAGTCGTGACAGGGGCTCCATCAGGAGGAAGGATGGGCTGAGGGTCCCTCTTGGCATTGCCACTTCTCCGTGACAGCCCAGTGATGCCCCCCACCCCGGCCCCCAGCCCCCACACTGACGAGACCTCATGGGAGTGTCAGACTCCAATGACTCCAGTCAGCGAGGAGAACCAATGGGAACCCACCAAGGAGGGAGGAGAACAGAAACATCCTGTTCCTGAGCAAGGTCCCTGGGGACGGGGAGAAAAAACGGGACGTGGGGGAGGAGGAAGACGGCTGGTCTCGATCCCAGCAAGGCTGCTGGAACACGGGGACCTGGTTTAGGACATTCAGACTCAAACCCGGTCACCACCAGGGCTGCAGAGCACGGCCCAGGGTGTGGCCCCTACTGGGATCAGTCGAACGAAGACTTGCAACTTCTGTTGCTTCGAGTGGGTGGGGATGAGAGGAAGGACATTGGTATGTTTCTGGTTTTGTTTTTTAACTTTTTGGAGGAGGGACACACGGAGTGGCCCAGGGCTTCTTGCCGCCCCATGCTCAGGGATCACTCCTGGTGGGATTTGGGGGTCCATTTTGGGGTGACGGGTAATGAATCATGATTAGGGACCGGAGCCGTAGTACAGTGCTTGCCTGCATGCAACAGACCCAGGTTGGATCCTGGCATCCCATATGGTCCCCCCAGGGGAGCAGGAGTAATTCCTGAGTGCAGAGCCGGGAGTAGCCCCTGAGCATTTCCAGGTGTGACCTGGCCCCCCACCCCACCCCCACCAATAAAAAGAAAAGCTAAACCGTGGTTGACTGCATGCAGGCTGCGCGCAAGGCAGCACCTTGCATGATCCTTGTCCCCTCTCTCCATCACCGCCCCACCCCCACCCCAAGCTGGGCTTTGTCTTTTAAAGGGAAAAGTTAAGCGCGACAGGATGGACTGCCTTCACCCAGGACCATCTGGCGTCACCTCATGCCCCAAAGCCTCCATAGCTTGCCCCTCCCTCTTTGAAGCAGGCTGAGGTTGGCAGAGAGAGAACAGGGCGTGGCATCTCAGCCACAGAGGGGGCTCTTCGGTCCTCCGCTCAGAGAAGCTGGCTTTCAGGGCGTGACTCCTTGCTCCTGCATTCCTGTCACTGGCAGCCTGCCTCCCCTCTGCCGTCCGTACCCCAACCTCTGGGACAGGAGGCACGACTCCATCCCTGCCTCAGTTTCCCCATCCGGACATGGGGCTTCCTCTCGTGTCTCTCTCAGACGGTTGTTCTGGTGCTACCAAGAGACAGGGACTTTCTTTCTTCCTCCCTTTCCCATCCTGCCGGCAAGGCGCAGCCTGTGTGCAGACGGGATCCCCTGCGTCACACGAGGGTGACCAGGGTTTCCAGGCCTCTCCTGGGCGCCAGCTGTGGCCCATCTCTGTCTGTGTGGCCATACAAGGATCCCAGGCTTAGCAGGGCCTTCCCACTTGGCAGACGAAACGGGTGCTGGTCTTGCCCAGGATCGCGAGAAGAGGAGAGAAACAGAGCCGGGACCCCTCCCAGATGAGGTGGGCCAGACGTGCCCTCTTCCCATGCCCCCTGATGCCCTGTCCGCCCGGGCCTGCGGGGTGTCCCTGGCTGTTGCCTGTCTGGCGCCCCTTGGAGTGGGCCGAATGAAGCTGTTTTCGCTCACGTCTGGGATGCTTTTGGCTCCCCGAGATGGGTTCCGCTGGGCTCACGCTGTAACCATTTAAGGGGCAGCTGGTAAAGACGGCGAATGTTCCAAGTTAATGGGAGCTGGAGTTCTTGGCCAGAACGATACCTGCTCCAGGCCTGCACGCCAGGGGCTCATAAGGGTCGGGGTGGGGGGGCACACAGCGAGGGGGGGGCAGGCAGTGGCAGGAAGGAAGCTGGCCACTTGCCACTCCAAACCAACCCAGAGCCCGCAGGCCAGACGGGGGCCCCTCAAAATGATTTCCGTGAAACTCAATCGACTCGTTCCCATTTCTCCTTGGTGAGTGCCGCCTGGCTGGGTCTTTAATTGTTCCCAGGCAAGGAGCAAGGCCAGAGGCAGTCAGGGCTGAGATGGAAGAAGCAGAGACCGGCCAGGCCCCCAGCCCAGCCTGGGCCCCTAGCCTGTACCCACGTCCAGAGGAGGACTGGACTCCGGGGACCATCGCATGGACACCCAGAACCACGGACAGTGCTGAAGGACACAGAAGTGTCCATTCCGAGGGTTCCTTCTGGGCACGGGAGGAGGCGTCAGTGTGAGGGTTTCAATGTCACGGCCAGGACGCTCAGTCCTGTAACCGTAAGTAACAGACATAATAAAGTGTACGAGTGGCTGAATTTCATCCCTGTGAACCCCCGAGAACCACTTCCCTGACTGCCAACCTCCCAAGGAGGGTCCCTCCCAGACAGCCCCCAACCCCCTCCTATGGCAGATGGTTCTTCTGGCTAGAGAACATGCTGCTTAAAGAAAAATCCCCGAATAGTCAGTCCACTGTGTAAAACCGCGAGGAAGCCAAGAGGCCATGGGCGAAAGTGTTAACTGCAGTTCCCCTGGAGGATGTGAGTGGCGGGGGCTTATAAGGCACCTTTTAAATTTACTTTTAAAAACCCAGCGTGCTGGATTTTCCAAATGTTCTTTTGTGGAACTTTTATAATTGGGGTTGGGGGGGGTGGAGGGGGATGCAGAGAATAAAAGTGCGATTGTGCATGTGGGGTGTGGGTATGTGTAAGTACGTCAGGCTGGTTCTCTTTTTAAATGGCCTCCCCAGATGTTGTTAGTTGGGTCTTTGGAGATCTGAGCTAAAGACCCAGATTTACCCATTTGTTCCAACAGGTCAAAACTTTAGCATCAGGGCTGGAGCGGTAGCACAGCGCGTAGGGCAATTGCCTTGCACGCAGCCAACCCGGGTTCGATTCCCAGCATCCCATAGGGTCCTCCGAGCACCGCCAGGAGTAATTCCTAAGTGCAGAGCCAGGAGTAACCCCATGAGCATCACTGGATGTGACCCAAAAAGCAAACAAAACAAAACAAACAAACAAAAACTTTAGCATCACTTAAGTCTCAGCACTTCCGGTTTGGGGGAGAGAGAGGGCTGAGAAGGATGCATGTGGGCAGCACTCAGGGGGGGCTGCCTTCGCCTTGCTATCCAGGCAGTAGAAATGCCCGGGTAGGTGGGGTTCTGCTCCTGACTTTCTGGGTGACCTTGAGCACAGTTTCCCCATCCCTGAAATGAGAGCACTGGACTCAAATGTCTCCCAGGGCCCTTCTAGTAGGGATTGCAAGAATCTTCGATTCCAAAGAATAGTCGGGACCTAGCTGGGATCAGTTCATGTGGTTACCCGGTGAAGAGGAGGACATGATGATGAGACACATAGGCATGACGGCCTGACACACAGACATGCCATGAGCTTGGATGGAACAGGAGGTGCGGAATGAGGAGGAGGACAAACACGGGATGTTTTCACATGGGTCGTAGGTGGTCTGCCAGGAAATAACGCCAGGGTACCAATGGGTGTCCAGTGAATGCACACCTTACACTCAGCTGTGCTTAGGAGGCCCAGGCTGGGGTGCTGATGGGGTCCTATGTTGTGGGGGATGGTGAATTGGCCCATGGATGGTGGGTGTAGTTTGAGCACATAACCTCCCTAAAACATAAATAGTGATGCTCTGGTAAGCAATTTGACCCCCATTAAAAAAAAGAAAGCTGAGGTTCCAGAGTGACAGCACAGTGGGTAGGGCATTTGGCTTGCACTCAGCTGACCCAGGTTCCCATTCCCCAGACCCCATATGGTCCCCAAGCACCACCAGGAGTGATTTCTGAGTGCAGAGCCAGGAGTAACCTGTGAGCACCATGAGGTACAGCCCCCAAGCCACAAGAAAGAAAGAGATAAAGAAAAGAAAGAAAGAAAGAAAGAAAGAAAGAAAGAAAGAAAGAAAATAGCTAAGGCCCTCGCACCCCTGACCCAGGCCCGAGAGAGTCCAAAGCAGCGGTCACAGCTGCCCACACTGCAGGACCCTTCTGGGGGACAGGTGAGAGAGAGCAAACACCTCTGTGCCGGGGTGAGTGTCCTCCGGAGTTGAGCTCAGCCTCTAGGGCATCATCGGAAAAAAATGGGGGGGCCTGGGGACCACCCCCACTTTCATCAGCTCCCACTGAGTGTCGCCTTTACCTAGCATTGCCCCAAATATAGATATTTTAATAAAAAATAAATAAAACCTTCCAATTTAGGGGTGATGGGGCCTCCTGGGCAGTGCTCAGGAGGCCAGGGGTCAGTCTCAGGTGAGCCCCATCCAGTGGGACCATTGGTTTCATGCTCTGGCCTGTCCAAGCATCATTTCCCAGGTCTGGTAGGGCTGGGGCCTCCCATAGTTTTACCCACCCACGGTTTCCCCTGATGGCACCGGGGCTTCCCCCAGAGGTGTTAGGGCAGGAACTCCAGTGACCTCTGCACCCCTGACCTCTGAACTCTCCTCTTACCCTTCCTACTGAATGTTTTAGTGTGGCCACACCCCACTTTCAGGCTGAGAGGCAGCAATGTGGGGGTCGCACCTCCCCACCAGGTTTATAAGGAATGTGTGTGTGTGAGTGTGCGCGTGTGTGTTGGGGGGGTAGGTGTCGGCTATGCCCCTCCTGGGCATGTCCAGGCTGGAGATTCTAAAGCCAGTGTCTTGCAGCCGCCTGCCAGGAAGCTTCTGCACGTGGCCAATAAGAACTTCTACTTGAAAAAAATTTTTTTTTTACTTTTGTGTGGGTGGAGGTATGAGTGAGAATTGGCTCCTTATTAAAAATCAAAAATTAAAAAAAATATCCTTCCAGGAGTGGAAAAATAAAACCTGAGCTGAGAGGCCAGTTGGCATCGGGAGACCCACGTTCAAGTCCAGACCAGGCTGGTGTGCCCTTGTGGGACCGTGAGCTGGCCGAACCTCTCTGCCATGAGTTTGTGTTGGCCCTTCCCCTCTGTCCACTTGCCTCCCTCCCAGTCCATGGTCCAGGATGCTGAGAAGTCGGGCCCAAGTGCGCTGCGAGGCCCTTCCAGACATTCTCCCATCAGCTCTCCCAGCTGCGGGAGTGAGGAACCAACGCTCCGCTCCGCTCACTCTTCCACCCCTCCTGGCCACTCTACCAACAGGCCTTGCTCCCGGGCACCTCTGGCTCTCTTCATGCACAGGTCCAGTTGTTGCTGTCCCCCCAACAGGGGCTCCCCACTGGTTCAGTGGTTCTCTCTGGCCCAGCTGACCTCTCAGCCTCTGCCCACAGGATCTTTCCCCCTTTCCATTAGACCCCCTGATGCTGCATCTGGGAGTTTCTCTTGCTGTTCAGACACCCTGGTTGCTTACTAAATGCTCTTACCAGGTCCTGACACTCGGTCACCGTCACCCTCTAAGTGTTCACCTATGGACTGGAGAGATGTTGAAGGGCTAGTGTATTGGTTTCACATGTGGGGATCAGGGGTCTCCTGTGCACAAACACTGCGCTTCCAGGATGTGACCCCCTACGCACCCAGAACTAGCCTCACCCCTGCCCCCCACACTGCCGGGTGTAGCCCTGTTAACCAAAAAATAAAGGAAAGGATAGAATGAAAGAAACAAAATGTTCATATGGATGATGAAAGCCTCTCCATCAAGACCCCGTGCACCCCTCTCAGGACCAGGGCTTCCCAGCTGCCTCTCTGCTCTGAGCAGGACCTTGATGAGCTGCTTCCAGGACAGGGAGACCGCCTCCTGCCAGGTCAGCACGCCCCACCTGGGGCTGCCTTTCCCTCCGACGGCAGCACTGAGGTGAACACACCTCTCCCCAGAGCTGTGCCCTGGCACACAGGAGGCGCCAAGGGGAGCCTCCATACAGTGATGCTGGGCAGTTAAACCAGTTTCAACCCATTCTCAAAGCGGGGAGAGGGCCCACAGCAGCCCACTGTGGGAAGGCAGGAAGGCAAATGCACAGTTGACCTAAGAAAAGGCCCTCCAGGAGCCCGGGAGGTAGCACGCAAGAGGCTTAGGATGTTGGCTTTGCACACGGCAGACCCCAGTTGATCTGGGCACCATGTGGTCCTCTGAGCACTGGCAGGTGTGGCTCTGGGTGCCTCTGAACCGCACAGGGGGCCCCAATACCTCCAGCATCTCATCCTCTGGTCCTTGCATGGAAGCACTGGCCCAGTTGGCTCAGAACCACTAGGAAAGACCCCAGGTCTCCTGAACACCATTTGGGAGACCAAGAGAGCCGAAGAGAGGAAGTGACCTCACACCCAGTCCTCGGAATGACAGCAGACAGAAGTCTTGGCTCCCTGGCTCCACGCCAGCTTCTCTTGAAGCCCCCTGGGGCCGTCACTACAGCCATATGTTATGACAAAGGACCCCTCTTGAGAGGAGCTGGGGCCTTCCACAAAACTCAGAGCATGGACCAGCTCAGACGGGGTTGGACACGCCCACAGCACACCTGGTCAGCCACAGAGACTCTCGGGACCCCCCCAATCTACAGCTCCATCACCAGCCAAATGTCAGTGGGTAGCACAGGACTGTAGCCATTATCTGAAAGATAATCCCAGGACTCCAGATCGTTCACGACCAGGCTCATGCAGTCAGAATTGGAAAATGTGCTTCTATCCCCATTGGATGCAGTTTTGGAGCAGGGTGGGAGGAGTCTGGAGTCAAGCCAAGAGGTACTCAGGGCTCACTCCTGGCTCTGTGCTCAGGGCTCACTCCTGGCTCTGTGCTCAGGGCTCTCTCCTGGTTCTGTGGTCACTCTTTCCATTCTTTTTAAATTAGTTTTTTATATTGAATCACCGTGAGATACACAGTTGTAAGTTTGTTTATGATTGGGTTTCAGCAATACAATGTTTCTATACCCATCCCTTTATCAGTGTCACTGGTTTCTCTCCTGCCACACCCTCCCCACCTGCCCACCTCCCCTAGCCTGTCTCTCTAGCAGGCACTTTCTCTCTCTCTCTCTCTCTCTCTCTCTCTCTCTCTCTCTCTCTCTCTCTCTCTCCTTTTGGGAATAAATGCTTTGCAATATAGTTACTGAGAGATAATCATGTGTATCCCTTTAGCTACTTTCACGACTCAGTTCTTGTCCAGAGTGAGTCCATTTTCAACTACCACCTTCTGACTGGCTCAGGGCTCACTATTGGTTCTGCGCTCAGGACTCACTCCTGGCAGTGCTCAAGGACCCATATGTGGTTCCGGGGGCTTAAACAGGGCTGGTGATGTGCAAGACACTCACTTTAATTCCTGTATTATCTCTCTGACCCAAGCTTTAATATCTAAAGACAACGCAGGAATGATTCTCTCTACCTCTCAGAGAGGCTGTGCGTGCCTGACCCTTGACCCGAGGGTCTCTCAGATTCCAAATTCTAAATCACAGAGTTGGCCCTGAAACCAAGGAAGTTGGCAAACACTGGGTGCCTCTAGGCTGGCTGGGACAGCTGGGTGCTTTTCCAGGGTTCAGACCATCCTCACCCCCTACTTCCCAAACCCCCAGGTGCCTGGGGGTGGGAATACCTGCAGGGTCACTGCCAGGGTGGACGCGCCTTGCCTGAGCCTCTGGAGAGTGCCTGGGATTGCTATGCAGTGGATCCAAAAGACAGCCCAGTGTGTGGAGCCTGTCCTGGGGCTCGTCTGCTGGTCTGTCCCCGACAACAGGGAGTAGGAGGACAGGGTTCCGGCATTAGAGGTGAGTCAGCGGGAGCAAGTTGGGCGTGCCTAGTGGATCTGGATCTGCGTGGACAGGCATGGAAGCCCCTGCAGAGCTGCCAGGGCAGAGTAGAGGCACCTGTGACAGCCCCATCCTTGTCCTCGGGGCCCTTCTCCAATCACAGTCAGGCTGGTGAATCCACCCCAGCTCTGGGGCCTCTGGGGAGCGGGAATTCCCCCAAACTAACTTTTCTTAATTCCCCATGCCTAGATACTGCTTGCACACACACACACACACACACACACACACACGCACACGCATGCACGCACATGCACACGCACACAGACACACACACACATACACACACACACCTCCTAGGGCATCTCCAGCCTGGAAATCATGGAAAGGGGTGGAGGGGAGGGGCCTTGCCCTCCCTTATCCCCTTCCCCTAGCCTCATGCCCCCACCCAACTCCTAAGCCAGCACCTTAAGTCAGGACCATGAATTTCCAGTCTTGAGTCAAAAACAGCAAAAGCACCCTGAGTTCTCTTGAACAACTCCCTTCTGCCCACTGCGCCCCTCTAACCTTCCATACGCGACTGCAAGAGAGGGGACTTGAGCCCCTATGCCCCTCTGGTGCCCTGTCCTAGCTGACCCTCCAGCCCAATCCCAAATTCAGTGCCAGGCCCACGTGCTGTGTCTCCAGCTCCACTCCGGACCGGGGAGGGGGGCTCCCAACAGCAAAGTTGAGACGCAAAGACAGCAAAGACAGACGCTCCCTGCGCGACCTCCGTGGTGGACAGAGAGGAGAGAGAGCAGAGAAGGGACCCTGCCTCCAGCCCCGCTGGTGTGGACCGGCCCTTTGCCAGCTCCCCCACTCCCGCTGCGCCCCGCCTAGGGTGCAGAGCCAGGCGCCCAGGGGCAAAGCCTTTGCAGGCATTACCATGGTGATGCAGGGCCTGGCTCCTGTCCAGGGGTCCAGGCTCCGTCTGGAGTCTGTAGGTCGGTCCGTGCGGGTCTCGGGGCGCAGTCCCGCCTGGCTCGCGCCGGGGCGCGCTGGCCCGGGGCACCGACCAAGGGGTGCGCAGAGCGCGCGGCGGGACTGCAGACAGTGAGAGACCAGAGGCAGAGGCGGCGCTGAGGGGTGGCCGCGGGGGGGGGGGGTGGGGGGCGGGGCGCCGGGACCCCGCCCGGGTCGGCCGCGGCTCCCCTTTGTGTCGGCCGCGCCCCGCCCGCCCGCCCGCCGCGCGTGATGAGAACCAGGCGCCCCCCTCCCGGCCAGGGCGACTCGGCTGCCAAGACTCGCTGTCCCGTCCCGACGCACTTCCCTGAACCACGGGCCCTCACACACACTCGCCCCGCTGTCCACCGCCAGGAGTAAGGGACCCAGGGCAGAGCTAGACAGACTCTTGCAACAAACCCGTTAGAGCCCCAGCCTCATTATCGTGTCTGGGGATTAGGGCAGACTAGGAAAGGTCTTTAGCTTCTGTTTCCTCATCTGTAGAACCGAGATGGTGCTGATGCTGCTGGTCCTGAGGGTGGTGCTGATGATGGTGGCAGAGGTGATGATAATGACGGTGGTGGTGCTGATGATGATGGTGGTGATGGTGGTGGTGGTAATGATGGCAGTGATCATAGTAATGGTGGTGATGGTGGTGGTGGTGATATTGGTGGTGGTGATGGTGATGGTGGTGATGGTGGTAGTGGTGATACTAGTGATGTTTTTGGTGGTGGTAATGGGGTTGGGGATGTGAATTTGAATATAAGAAGTCAATATTTCTTTTTTTTAAATTTTTTTGGGGGGTCACACCCGGTGATGCTCAGGGGTTACTCCTGGCTCTGCACTCAGAAATCACTCCTGACATTGCTCAGAGGACCATATGGGGTGCTGGGAATCAAACCCGGGTCGGCCGCGTGCAAGGCAAACGCCCTACCCACTGTGCTATTGCTCCACCCCCCAAGAAGTCAATATTTCACCCCCACATCTTTCCCCCATGACTATCACACCCAGTCCCACTGTATGTCAGATTCAAAGCTTAGAGATGCGGGGACTGTTTGCTAGTCTGGATTTTTCTGAGTCATGACTGGTGCAGTGACCTTGGGCCAGCCATGGCTCCTTGGCTTTGGAGTGGCATTAGAAACCAGATGACTTCCGGCTGCAGGACTCTGGGACTCTCCTGTTTATTCATCAGACATGGAACAGCATGAGATTCTACCCTTGGCTAATGCACGCTCTGCATTAGTGGAGAGAGAGAGAGAAGTGGGCAGAGAGAGCAATGGGGGCAAGAGCAGTAATACAGGGTTGAGGTGTATTACTTCTTGCCCTGTAGTTTGATCCCTGACATGGCACATGGTCCTTGAGCACTGTCAGGGTCACTTCTGAGCATAGAGAATAGCCCCTGAACACCCATGGCTGGCTCCATGCAAAGGGTGGAAACAGCCTGAAATGGTTTCTACATAAGTGCTCAGCCCACCCCATCCTTAGCTCCTTTATTTCCATATATTTTTTCCAAAAAATACTCTTTCTGACGTGGCACAACTCTACATATGACCCAATAAACACACACACACACACACACACACACACACACCACGCATGTGGGCACAAGCTTATGTCTTTGTTTGGGTTAGCCCCATGCTGTGTGCTCACTTCTCCAAGTCTCTGAATCATCTTTTGTAGGACAGAATAATATTGACTTCCTCATAACACTATGGTGGTGTTTAATAAGTTCATGAATGTAAAATGTTTTGAATGTGTCTGGTACACAGCAGAATTATCCTACAACACATAAAATGGTAGTTTTTTAAAAAAATGTTTGAGGGGCTGGAGCAATAGCACAGCGGGTAGGGCGTTTGCCTTGCACGTGGCCAACCTGGGTTCGATTCCCAGTATCCCATATGGTCCCCTGAGCACCTCCAGGAGTAACCCCTGAGTGCAGAGCCAGGAGTAACCCCTGTGCATCGCTGGGTGTGACCCAAAAAATTTTAAAAAAATAAATAAAAAATAAAAAAAATGTTTTGGGCCAATGGTTGTGAAATCAACTTCCAAATACACAGGCTTAACTATTGGATTGGACCAAATTCATCTCTGGGGAATTTCCAGAGGATTTTCCAAAGACTGCTCAAGTATTCATTTCCTTTCTCTTTGGTAAACGAATATCATTTACGAATCATGCTCCAATCTCTGCTCTAGGTTTTGAGAAATAACTAGCCTTACAAAGGGTGGAGGTGGAGGAAATAGAGAAGCACCAAGGAAGAGGGTTCTGCTACTTACTTACTTACTCTTTCCTCTGGTGCCATAGTTCCCTCAGCACAAAAGGAAGGTGTTTGCGTGACTCTCTTTGCATGACTTTGTGAAAATCCACTAAGATAATGCACTGAAAGTGCTTAAAACAGTGCCTGGAGTATGGCCCCTTGCAAACAGCAGCTCTGAAGATGCTTCTGAGCTTCCCAGGACATGGCAAGTTCAGGGGCAGCTCACTTGAGTTGTCTAATTCAGGCACAAAGTCATGGGATTTCAAACTGTTTTATGCAATAAAAATGTACTTGCTCCTTCGAAAAGGATACTGAGAAAATACTGAGAATATGTGCATATCCTCTCCTACCCATGGTAGACATCAAGAGTCAATCACAGAACTTCCTGTGGCACCTAGAAGCAGCCTCAGACCCCTCCTTAACATAGAGCCCAGGAAGCTGCTATCAAGGACGGTGCTTTGTCTTGGAGAAGGTGCTTGCTTGCGATGTGCAGTCTGAAATGAGGAAGACGGATGAGCTTTCCTTACGCTGGGAAAGGTGGCTTGGCAGTAGAGCCTTTCATGAGTGAGGCCCTGAGTTTGATCCTCAACACCAACACACACACACACACACACACACACACACACACACGTCATAAGATTGCATTAAGGAAGACATGTACTCTGGACACAGACTTGGAACACACCCCCTAATGACCCTTACCATGAGTAGGTTTAAAGCATTGCATACATCATGGACCATGCCACTCAGCCCTCCCTTCGGGAGCAAGCATACAACATGACCATGTATCTGAAGCATTCAACTCCATATAACACTCCTGAGCCTCAGTTTTCCCAGCGGTAGCATGGAGCCGATGACCCCTGCTTCGCCTCCCCACTCTGCCTGTTGTGGGGAACAGTCAATCTCATTTGTCATGTATTACAAGGGACAGAGAATCTGAGATGTGTTCCTCAATCCCCACCCCATGCCCAGGACAGAGTGCTGGGTGTCGGTCCCCAGGTGAGCCCAGCAGACAGAGCCCCTGCCCTCAGGTGGCTCATAGTGTCACAGGTGATGAGATCTCAATGATGAATGAATGCATCAATGCATCGTGCACATCTCAATACCTCCGTGAGCAGAAAACCAGATCACAGATCCAAGAAATCCAGTCACTTCCATGAGCCTGAAAGGGCTGTCATGAAGCTGAGACCTGAGGAAAAGCATTAAGTCGGGGAAAAGCATTAAGTCCCCCAAACAGCATCTGGGACATCCCCGTGGTTGGAGAGCAGCCTGGAGACTGTCAAGCGTTGGAGGGAGGGGCCGCTGGGAGCCAAGGGGGAGGCGTGGGCGAGGCTCGGCGGGTCCAGATCGATCCCAGGCTCTGACTGTTCTCCGAGTCACAAGGCGCCAGGGAGACAGTGGGGAGGGAGTAACATGATCGGATTCCTTTGCTTTGTTTTTTTAAAAGATTCCTCTAGCAGCTGGGGTGGAGGAGATGGTAGAAGAGAACAGGGGGCTGTCTGGGGAGCTGGAGGAGCAGCGAGGACGGTGGAAACCAAGAGACAGAAGCCAGAGGACGACTTAGCCCCAAGGTGGCCCTGCTCCCCTGGGTGGGTCCTGCCGCCCTGGGCTTCCTCTTTTCCTCCCAGTTCAGCCCTCTCTTGTTTTCGTGGGACAGACTCCATCAGTGACTCAACCGGAACTGGGGTTTCTTGTTCCAGCCGTCTCCCCGGCCCTGACTATCCCCTGCTGATGGGAGCTCTTTGGAGCCGGCACACTTGCCCCCCCTCACCTTCTGGGAGGTGGACAGCTGGGTGGGAGGTCTAAGGCGGAAGGACCTGGGACCTGCCAGCGTCAGGCACCACCCATGTGCCACCCACACTTTCCTGCTGTGGTTTTGGTCATCCGCTTGCTCTGCCCCCAGGGCCCCCTTTCTACAAATCTTGCTTGTCCTACCAGGACCAGCTGCCCAGGGGAGTGCTGCCAGGTGTCCGAACTGATGTGGCTTCCTCCTCCCCACAGCTCCTGTATTCTCTGTCCCCTATGTCCCCCTTCCCTCCCTGCAACACACACAGCAGAGAAGGCAGACGTGCAACATGGGGCTGTGGATGCAGTCACGGGGGCAGAGAGAAGGGGACCACCCCTGGAGGGTGACCAAAGGGGTCCTGGAGGAAAGGACATTGCACCTGGGTCATGAAGGAGGAACAGAAGTTCTCCCAGGATGAAAAGACATTCCCAGTGATAAACAAACAAAAAACTGCATGCATGGAAGCAGGGGTGATTAAAAGCCATTTCTGCATGTGTCCAAGGTCCCAGGTGCAGAGGGAGAGAGAGAGAGAGAGAGAGAGAGAGAGAGAGAGAGAGAGAGAGAGAGAGAGAGAGAGAGATGTAGGGGTCAAAGCAAGCAAACATAATCCAACAAAACCAGGTTAGTTGTCCGTATCTAAACATAGGGAGCAAGGAAGCCAGCTTATATGCCTTCTACGCCCACATACATTTTCTCCAGCTCAGTGTGTCCACCTGGCTTGCTGTACTTAGTCATGTGACTTCTTGGGTCCGCAGGCACTGGGATTGCACCCCAGAATCTAGACTCTCTGCTCCTCTAACCCATCCAGGATCCTGACTCAGGGATGTCTCAGGGACAGTCACGTCAGGTGCTCAAGAAGTGTCTGTTAGCTAGGTGGAAGGATAAGGTGGTGATTTTATTTATTTATTTATTTATTTATTTATTTTTCTTTCCTTATTTTTCATACTGCGAATGAACCTAGTTTATATAAAAGCAAAACAGTACATACAGAGTTAGTGTTCGATGGCACAGCGGGTAGGGCATTTGCCTTGCACGCAGCCAAAATGGCCGACCCGAGTTCGATTCCTCCGCCCCTCTCGGAGAGCCCGGCAAGCTACCGAGAGTATCTCGCCCACTTGGCAGAGCCTGGCAAGCCACCCGTGATGTATTCGATATGCCAAACACAGTAACTACAAAATCTCCAATGGAGACGTTACTGGGCCCGCTCGAGCAAATCGATGAACGACGGGAGGGCCTTTACCTTACCTTACCTTCCTTATTTTTATTTTTTTAACATTTTTTATTAGTGAAACTCCATGTGGTACAGTTGTTGATCTTACAAATTTTTGTGCTTGGGTTTCAGTTATACAATGATTGAGTACCCATCCCTCCACCGGTGCCCATTCCCCACCTCCAATGCTCCCAGCATCCCTTCCACCACCACCCCCCATTCCACCCCACCCCTGTGGGAGGGCATTCTCTTTTGTTCTCTCT
Source organism: Sorex fumeus (assembly GCF_029834395.1). Lineage (NCBI taxonomy): Eukaryota > Metazoa > Chordata > Mammalia > Eulipotyphla > Soricidae > Sorex > Sorex fumeus. Next base: position 8,275,051 of record NW_026606101.1, on the reverse strand, counting down.
CTCCTTTTGGGTGCTGTGGTTTGCAAAAGAGGCATTGAGTGGCTATTATGTTCAGTCTATAGTCTATTTTCAGCATGTATCTCTCATCCTGGGAGGGTCCTCCGAACATAAGGTGGTGATTTTGAAACGTATCCCCAAAGTCCTTTTGGGATGGCGGTGGCACTGCCGGGCAGTGCTCAGGAGATCGGGAGAGCACTCCCAGAAATTCTCGGCCAACTACATGGCGACTCTGTGTGAGGGCCTGAGGGTAAAGTGATGTCTGAACCCTGCAGCTCTACGGACCATCATAGCCACCAACTGCACCTCAGTTGGCGCTCAGTGATGTTTGTGGAACCTGTGGTGCTGGGGATCACGCTAGGGTCAGCTGCATGCAAAATACATGCCCCAACCCCTGGACTGTCTCCCCAGCTCATGTAAATTTCTTAATCCACCTCTCTTCCCAAAACAGACTGGATTTAAAGACTCACTCTCAAAGGCTGAAATGTGGAAGAGGGGAGTGTCTATGACTTCTGAACCTCAGTCCCAAAGACATTGTGGTTTCCACCTGGGCTCAGCCACCATATTGTTGGATGCCCAAAGAGTCGGATGATGTGTGCCAACAGCCACACCGACTCCCTGGCCACGTGACAAGTGCTCTGGGATATATACCTGCGGCCCAGTCAAGTCTTCAGATGTCAGCAGGGCCAGCAATGACTTGACTGCAACTTCATAAGAGACCCCTAATTAGTTCACTCAGCCAGGCAGCTGCCCAATTCACAACAACTAAGAAAGAATAAGTGTTTCAGTTTCTGAGTGGGAAAGCAAATTATCAGACATCAATAGAAAAATAAGAGAGATGAGTGGGTGGATAGATGGATGGACAGAAGGGTGGATGGATGGGTCGATAGATAGACATATGGATGGATGAATGGATGGATGGATGGATGGATGGATGGATGGATGGATCATAGACGAGTGGGTGGGTATATCCATAGAGTATTTTAGGTAGGGAGGTATTCTACTTGAAAAGTCAATGGAGGTGAAATTCCAGCTAAGCTTATCTCCTGGAGAAGAATAATTTTACAGCATGGAGGTGTGATTGTCAATCTCTAAATTTTAAACATATCTCTCAGACAGCCAGGGAGGGAAGACATCAGCAAGGAGCATCAAGACTGAGAAATTAGCAAGAGGTCAGGTGAGTCATCCTGAGGAAGCGAGCTGTCCGGTGTCTCCGGATCCAGCTTCCTCCAACAGCAGTCCCACCCTAGTCCCTCCCGGCCCCCTTGAGCCCCTCTCTATCATTCACTGGCCCAGCTGCCCCCCCGCTGTCATAGGGGGTCAGGACTTCTGCATTTCTCCGAGGCTGACTCACCCTCCTCTCTCAGACACTTCTTTGTCTGTGGAAGGAGCAGTTGCTCCCTCGGCTTCTTGGTTTCTGGGGAGGGTCAGTGGCCTTCAGGATCCAGACAAGGAGATGAGGAGCTGAGATTCTCTGTTGAGACCCCACTGGCCCCTCGAATCACAGGGAATGAGCTGGGGAGCCGCCAATACCAACCACCCCTGAGGCTGGGTCGAGCTGAGATCAGTCAGCCAGGGTTGTTCAGAAGAACCCAGCACGTGCTCTGGGGAAACTACCGGCAAACGTGCCTGATGCAGAAGAGAATTCTCATGCAAATCAAACTGCACTGAAGTCCCATTTCTCATCCACCCAATGGACAAACTATTCAAACGCTTGACAATGCACCTGGGGGAGGTTTCAAGCAAAAGGGCACTGTTCTGTGCCATGGCTGGGAATGCCACGTGTTAACATGGCATTCAAGAGTTTGATAACGTCCAATAGAATGGCATAGACTGTACTTGTCTGCACAGGATTTTTTACTTTTAGGAGTTATCCTGAAAATGCAATGCCACAAAGATACAAAAAGTTTCCCCACAAGGTTTGAGACCAAGCTTAAGATACATGCCTGGCATCACCTGAGCTGAGTGATCCCCTGAACCACGTGATTCCCTGAGCATCTCTGGGTGCAGCTCTGGAGGTTCCTGGCCCTGCTGGGGTGGCCCAGGAATGTCTGGGCCTCAGAGTCCCTGTAGTATTTCATCCTTGGAAGTTAAAACCACCGGCCCAGTTGACTGAGAATCATGGATGGGAGTCTCTGGGACCTCCTTGGACCTTCAAAAAAAGCATCTGTGCAAGGTTCTTCATGGAAGCATAGTTTGTTGTGTTTGAGAAGCCAATCACTGTTGCGAAACAAGTGTTGGCATTCCCAGATGGCATTTTGGCAGAGGTAAATGGCTGCATGACACACTAGTGCCACAGCAGGGAACAGCATGTGGCTTGACCTCTGAGGAGGGACTGACACGGATTTTTAAGCTAAAGTATAACTTCAGCAAGTGCAAAGCACTACACAGAGTGTGCTACCTTTCACATAAGGTAAAGATTGAAAACACTCCCTTATTTATGTATGCACTTATTTATTTATTCATGCTAATAAAAAACCCAGGAAGGATAAACCAGAACTCTCTTGAAAATGGTTTTTCATAAAGAGAGAGTGAGAAGGCAATAGAGGAGAAAGATGGGTGTGAGATTTCCCTATAAAAATTTCAGTTTTATAGGGTTTGGACTCTTGAGCTAGGTAAACATTTTGTATTTTCAAAATTAAATTAAGAAATGAAAATCTAAGCCTCAAACCTAAAAACGAAGGTAAGGGATTAGCTTCACTCCATGCCAAATGAGTAATATTAAGAAGCACAAAGAAGATAATTAATTCAAATAACTTTGACCACAGGACTTGGTCTCCAGGACCCTTTTAGTGGGATGTAGTCTAAGGAAAAGACTACAAAGAAATCCTGAATTCTAATTAATAGTGCATAACAGAGGTTATAACTGTGGGACTCCTGGCACTTGAATTCTGAAGCCACCATATCTGTGTGGGTGAGATCAAAGAAATGAATATTTTTGTCGAGTATTTGGGGAGGTGAGTTCTTATTATGGGCAAAGGAAGTTAAAAATAGGAAGCAGGAGGTGGGGAGAATCTGTAGCTATAAGTTTTCATGGCAGACATTAGCAGGAACTCACACTTTGACACACAAATGCACTGCTAAGACCAAAGAACCATGGCATTTAGCTCCCTGGATGTCCAGATCTTGATGTCTAGACATTGTTCCCCTAATCCCTTAAGAAATGGCTGAGGTGGGACTGGTATAAAAACTTGAAATACCTCATGTCAGAAAGCAAGGCAACTTTCAAAGAATGATGAAGACGGGGAGGCAGAGAGATAGTGCGGCAGATAGGGCATTTGCTTCGCATGCAGTCAACCCAGGTTCAATCCCTGGCACTCCATATGGTCCCCTGAGCCCATTAGGAGTGATCCCTGCACACAGAGCCAGGAGTAGGCCCTGAGCACCACCAGGTGTGGCCCACAAACCAAGAAAGGAAGGAAGGAAGGAAGGAAGGAAGGAAGGAAGGGAAAGAATGTTGAAAACCCATTGAGGACAGCCAACTTAAAGGGACTCCGAATAGCCCATTTGGATGAAAAAGAAGGGTGTGGGTTTCTCTCTGTTGAAGTGAAGTCTCTGGACAGATATGGGGCTAAGAAGCTCCATGTAGTCCTGAATTAGATCTGGAGGCTGTAGGAATGTGTGCTTAACTTAACGGAACACAGATGCAACTGGACAGTAGATTGATAGAGAGGTGAGGTGTCACCACACAGAATCAGTGAATGCACAGGAAGCTTCCTGGACCCATCAACTGAGGACACAGAGAATCAGGGGGGCCCAGGACCAGTGGACACCCCTTGCTCCCATACCAGGTTCTCGAAACCATGCTCTAGTATAAGCACGCAGGGACCCATGGAGAAAATGCTGACTCGGGCTAGGGACAAGGAAAGCCAACTTTTCCTGTCATGCCAGAAAGCAAGAGGTGCTAACAAGTCACCAGCCCATTAGCATGCGCCAGGCATGGGTGGCGGGGCCTCTGCTGGTGACCAGAGCTGCAACAATCTGTGTGAGAAAATAAAGTGCTAACTTGCGTGAATAAAGGGGAGAATAAATAAATAAGGAGGAGAAATGACACATCTCCAGAGTAGACTCTCAGATCATCTGGCGCTTGGCTGCCGAGAGCTTCACTCCTGGTCCGAAGCCGGGACCCTCAGTGTCTGGCTCCCAGAGAACACAGGGTGGGGGCTGGGACCCTGAGAGTAGCTTTATAGTGGGGAATTCTGACAAGGTGAACCCTGACCTGTCTCAGCTGCCAACAGAGGTCAAGAGCAAGCCATGTGTCTGGTGGAGAACAGCAACAGAGTGACAGGTTGACTTAGACCCATCCATCCATTCATCCATCCATCCATCCATCCATCCATCCATCCATCCATCTGTCCAACAATCCTCCTCCATCCTTCCAGGCCAGGAGTGATGCTCTCAGCAGCCAAGCACTGGCATAAATGATCCCTCACCTGCTTTGCGAAGGTGCCCAAAGAGGCCAACAGCTTCTCCAAGGCCATATAGCACACGGATGGCAGAGTCAGGATTCAAACCCAATGACTCATGAGCCCAGGGATCTACCCACACATCCCGGTTTGTTGGGGACAGGGGGTGCCCATTTATGGAGAAGGCAAGGAGAGTTCAGAGAGCTTAGGGAGAGGGTTCCTCACATCACTAGGAGTGTCTAAGTTACAAAAGGAAGCGGGGCTCCCCCATCCATAGTCCCTCCAAGTCTGGGGCCTGGTCTGATTCACCCCCACGCCTGGGAGTCTCGACACCGAACTGCCCCCAAACACGGGGTTCCTCTTCCTCCTTTCTCACAGCCGGGGTGCCTTCCCTTCTGTGGTCTGCGACCACCAAGGACACTCGATGCCTATTTCTGGGCTGAAAGTTCCGGAGAGTGTAAGCCAAAGGAGGGAGCTGTGGGGTTGGGAGCAGACCAGGGCGGGAGGGCTCAGGGAGGGGGGCCCGAGAGGGGGTCATCCCGCGGCCGTGAGCTGGCCATGAAAGGGCTGGATTGTCTGGTGCAGCTGGGCTCGAGTCCCCGCCCCCCCCATAACCCCATTTCTGCCTGCAGCCCTCATGGGACTCTCTTCCTGCCTGTGTCCCCCACCCCGGGGGTCCTCAAGTGTCCCTCCTCTCCCTCCCCGCCGCCCCTCATCAAAGCAAAATCTCGGGGCTGCAGAGCTCAGAGGGGCCCCAAGTCCAGCGTCCAGCTGCACAGGCTGCAGGTGTCCCCTCTGCCAGGACAGGAAGCTGCCGGGTGAATAAACACAGCAGGGGGCCGAGGGCCTCGTTATGCAGACGAGTGAAATCAGGCTCTGGAGAGAGGGACAAGGACCTGCTCAGGGTCACAGGGTGAGATTCAGGGTTCAATCCAAGCCAGCCACTTCCTGCCCGCCTCCTTCCTCCCTCCAAACATTCACCCCGCCCTGACTCCACCCTGCGCGATGCCAGGGATTAGCCAGAGAGCAGGTTTGTCCGCAAGATACTCAAAACAGGCCATCAAATGGGTTCTTGAAAAGCTCAAAGAGAAGCACAATGACTCAGATGCCCGGGATACTGCAAGAGCTCCAGAGCGGGTTACTTAAGTCTGGGCATTGGCAGAGAAACTGGGGAAGGCTGCCTGGAGGAGGCACTCTTAAAGGAGGTGCAGGTAATATCTAGGCAAAGGAGGAAGGGTCCCACAGGCCAGTGGAGCAGCATGTGCAGGGCCTTGGTGGGGGGAGAGGGGGAGGAGCAGGGGCCTACGTGAGCAATCAAAAGCAATTCAGTCATGCCGGAGTCCAAAACGGGAGGCAAGAAGAAAGTTCCTGGGCTGGGAAAGGCAGGGCGGGCTGGAGCACATGAGGGCTGAGGCCCTGCACTCGACCTTGGTCCCCAGGTGCTCCGGATGGAGCCCTGGTGACCCCTCAGAACCTCTGGTATGACCCTGTTCACCCCCAGCATTGCTGGCTCAAGGGCCACAGGGACGGAAGGATGGAAGCAGCTGGTTCAGCCCTGAGGAGGAGAAGAGGCCAGCAAGGCCCAGCGGGGGGAGTGTGGGGGAGTGCTGGACATCCCTGACCAGTCCATAGGGGGCTGCACCCATCCACGTGGCTTAAACAGTCTCACTCCTCCTAACCAGCTCACGAAGGCCTACAAGACTGCAGTTTAACAAATGACCCCACATCAGCAGTGAAGTCAGTGATGAACATTCATTGTTTCTGGAGGATTCTGTGGTCAGGAACTTGGGGACTGCCCAGCTGCATGTGTAACATGGGGGTCAAGATGCCCAGCCATGGGGATATGGTGCCACCAGGAGGTCAACCTGTATCTGCGGGGTGAGTGCATCAGCAGCCTGATGATGCTTTCAGGCTTCCCGATACCTCCAAATTGCTGTTGTGCCTTTGGCTTGACCCAACACCTTGGGGTAAAGTTTATCAAGAAATTAAATGAACAAAAGTTAGGTATGTGGGAGCCATGCCCACAAACCACCTCCAGCTCAGCTATACAAGTTCATTTTTTGGACTTATTTCAGAGACCCATAAATAAATCTCGAAAGAGATCAAAAGCCAGTTAATCTTGGACCTGCACATTGCTGAACATACCAGGGTAAATCGGAGGAGTGTGGGTTGGCCCAAGCAGAGCCCCTAGTAGCTGCTTGCTTCCACAATTCAAAATTGTGACCACACCCCTGGTCTGACTCCACCATCTCAGAATGGACCTCACCAAGATATGAATCTTTTATTTTATTTTTTTTTTATTGGCTTTTTGGATCACACCTGGTGATGCTCAGGGGTTACTCCTGGCTCTGCACTCAGGAATTACTCCTGGCCATGCTCAGGGGACCATATGGGATGCGGGCGATCAAACCCAGGTTGGCTGCATGCAAGGCAAACGCCCTACCCGCTGTGCTATCGCTCCAGCCCCATCACCAAGATATAATCTTGATAGTTTGGGTATGTGGGTTTTGTGACTGAAATATCCAGGCTTTCTTGGGGTCAAGATGGGCTACCTTCCCTCACCTCCCCGTACTTCCAGAAGCCTCGGCAGTCACATCCACACCCCAAAGCAGTCACCCAAGTTGAAAAGCTACTCCAGCCGTATACCAGCCGAGAAAAATACCGAATGCCCTGAACAAACACCATGATCTCGTAGCATTTGCAAACCATAATGCACAAAAGGAAGAGGAGAAAAAGAGCAAGAAAGTGCCTCCCATAAAGGGGGCTGGGGTGAGGGGGTGGGGTGTTGGGGGATGGTGGGAGAGAAACAGGGGACATTGGTGGTGGGAAATGTACACTGGTGGAAGAATGGGTGCTGGATCACTGTATGACTGAACCCCAATTATGAACAGCTTTGTACAACGGTCTATCGCATGGATAGTCAATTAAAAACTTAAATAATCATTTTTTAAAAAGGTAATGTGACCTTCACGCCCTATTCAATCAGCTTAATCAATGGCTGAATAAATATCAGTACTCCTACATTTAGGGCTGGAGCGATAGCACAGCGGTAGGGCGTTTGCCTTGCATGCAGCCAGCCCAGCTGAGCCGGGTTCGATTCCTCTGCCCCTCTCGAAGAGCCCAGCAAGCTACCGAGAGTATCTCGCCCGCACGGCAAAGCCTGGCAAGCTACCCATGACGTATTCGATATTCCAAACACAGTAACAACAAGTCTCAAAATGGAGACGTTACTGTGACTGCTCGAGCAAATCGATGAACAACAGGACCACAGTGACAGTGACTCCTACATTAAAAAAAAATATTTAAAAGAGATGCCCAGCCAGGGCTGAGTCCTCTGTCCACAGGAGTGGTACAGACAGACCCGCTTCCAAGCCAGCGGCTGCCGTGGCTACCGTGGCTACCAATCTGCTGCAGGCTGCAGGGGGAGGCCTCGGGTCCCTGTCCAGGGCCACGCCGCAGGGTGAAAGGCCCGCGGGGTCTCCAACACGGCACCAGCTTCCTCCAAGACAGTCCATGGAGGCCTCCATGTCTCAACCCCGACCTTGAACAGCACCTGCTGCATTTGCACAACAGCGTGGGAACTCCAGGGGCAGCCAGCTGCTGGGGCTCCTCGCAGATGGAGCATAAGGTGCTGCCACGTTTGGTGCACAGTGGGTTTGCATCGGGGGTCACACTCGGGGTCTCCTGCATGCACGATGCACTCGGCTGAGCCATATCCCCAACCCACAGTGGTCTCCCAGGATGTCCATCCCCATGGCCCTCTGCTGCCCGTTTCGTACAACATCCCTGGGGAAGAGGCACTTTTCACTGTGGAGCCCTTTGCATCGTTGATGTTTCTTCCAGTCTAAGTCTATTTCAGCAATTATCCTGTTTGACCAGAAGGCGTGTCTGCTGAGTGGGAGGAATCATTACTGAGGGCCAGGCACTGTGAAGGGACCACGGCTGAGTCCCTCTTCGACCAGGGCCGTGTCAACCAAGTTCGGGGTCGGGGTGGTTTCCGGAGAGAAGTTTATTTTCTCGCAGACTGGAGCTGGAGTGCAGCTGGGCGCCCTGAGGCCGGTGAGAGCAGCCCGCCAGCAGCTGACCCATCACCCTCAGCTCCCACTCCCCGGGTGCCACCCTTCCCCTGGGCGGGGGCACCCCAGGGCTCTAAGGGGTCTTGATCGTTTCTCCACAGGAGGCACATTCTGAGGTGCTGGGAGTCAGGGTGTCAGCACATGGATTTGAGGAGACAGTGTGAAGCCATAACACGGGCACCCCACTTATGGGGGGGGAGGGCCAGAGGAAAAGAAATTAATGATCACTCACAATTATGGAAAGGGTGAAAGCAAGGCTATGAGTAGCCGAGCAAAAGCTGTCACCTGTGGGGAGGAGTGGGGGGGGTTGGATATGTGTATTGTGTATGTGCATAAGTGTGCATGTGTATATGTGTGTATGTGTATGCATGTGGTATGTGTAGTGTGTATGTGTACATGTGTATGTGTGGTGTGTGCACGTGTGTATATATATCTCTCTGCATATATGTGCGGTGTATGTGCATATGTGTATGTGTGTATGTATATATGTACATATATATTGGTGTGTGTGATGCGTGTATGTATGTAGTAAATGTGTGTCAGGTGTGTATGTGTGTATATGTATATATGTGCATATATCTGGTATGTGCATGTGTGCATGTGTAAATGTGTGTGCATGTGTGTATGTGTATGGTATGTGTGTGTATGTGTGCGTGTCTGGGGAATTCCAGGTGCTAAATGGTGACTGGGTCAGGAAGTGGGTGTCAGGCCAGCGTGATGAATGGGTCCCGAGAAGGTTTGGTGTAGGCAAGGGGGTCCGTTGGCTGCTGCTGGACAAGGGACTGGATTAAAGAGAATTTTCACTTGAATTGATGAGGGAGAATTCTCTGGGCCATGAAGATTCCAGAAGTTCAGGAAAAGGGCTGTGACCTCAGATGGCACCCCTCTGGGAGCTGGGGGCAAGGGAGGAAGCAGGTGTGCGCAGTGTGGGGGAGGACATAGGGAGGGAGTTGGGAGGCCCGGCCCAGCCCTCGCTGTCCTTCCTGTCCCATCCCCCCTCCCAGCTGCCCTCCTGGTCTGTGTGAGGCACTGTCCCTCCCACCGCCACCTCCCTGGTCAATGACCACTGTGTTCTCTGGGGCTGCCTCCGTGTCCCCATCACAGAGTCCTTGACCAGGCATCTCCATCTGTGCACAGCTCTGTCCGTGTTCCTGTGGCACTTCCGGCCCGCCAGCCCTGGCCCATCCCTCAGCACCAAACTCAGGCCCGGAGCATCCCTGGGGCCTTGGGGCCTCTTGCTCTGGCATTTATAGTCATTTTTGTAAACTTTCAAAAAACGCTTCTCACGATCATGTTAGTTCACAGAGGAGTTGCTAAAACACCATAAAGAATTCCAATGACCCTAGATTTCCCTAAGGTTAGCATCTTCTGTCATCATTGTGCATTTAGCAAAGCTGAGAAATGAAAGACATTGTGTGTGTGTGTGTGTGTGTGTGTGTGTGTGTAACTCTGACAGTCAATCAAAATGAGTGCTGTGTTTGATTTTTATTGCACACTGTACTCTAATAGAAAGGCCCCAGGCAAGGAGTGAAGACCGATGATAAATGTTCTTATGTCCCCCCACCCCCACTTTGTCCCCTAAGAGGCAGACCGTAAGGAGTGGCTGGACACTCTCTTGCACCCCTCCCTGCTCAACTCCCCACCCCCACCCCTGCCAATAATTGTACCTGCAGGATTTTAATTCCTGGAGGTAATTGATCAATGATTCTGACAGGTTAATGCTGTTGGAAGAAGAAATTCAGACTCACGTTCCCAAGGGATGAGGTCGCACCACCCTGCCCGGGATCACATAGAAAGACATGGAGGTCGGGAAGCTGAAGCAGGGTTCACGGGAATGCTCTGTAGCACGCTCCTTGCCCGTAGTCCCTCCAGACCCTCACCTGGAGCCCCCATCCCCATTTGGCAGGGGTGATTGCGCTTATCAGGCCTCGATGTGCCCAGGACTGTCAGGGAGACAGTCCACGTGTGGAGCTGTGGAGGCAGGTGGGCACGGGGTCCCCGGCTCGGTGGCTGCTGCTCTGGGAATCCCAGTGAGTTCCAACAAACGGGTCCCAACCACCATAGCATCTACCCGAACCCCAGCTGAAGTCTGTACGGCCGGCCAAAAGTCCCCGGAGCAAAGCTCCCGCCCCACCCCGACTTAGGGGACGCTGTTGAGATCGGGGGACCATTCTTATCTGCCCCAAGCAGACAGCACCTTGGTTCCTTGGCTGGGGAGGGGAGTCGGGGAAGCCAGAGAATTGTCCCAGGATTTCAGAGAGCTTCTCACGTGTGACAGATTTCAGTGACCCTCAGTGGCCTCCAGTGAGCCTGGGAGAGCCCGGCTTAGAGGGCTCAAGGGCTGAGCTGAATGAATGATGCCTGCCCCAGGTACAGGCCAGGGAAGGGGAGGTGAGGAGGTGAAAGCCACTCCCTACCCAAGTCTGGGTCTGCATTTTCGCTCTTTTATTTCCAGAGAGAAAGTGAGTCCTGAGGGCTAGAGCAATAGCACAGCGGGTAGGACACTTGCCTTGCACGCGGCTGACCCGGGTTCGATTCCCAGCATCCCATGTGGTCCCCTGAGCACCGCCAGGAGTAATTCCTGAGTGCAGAGCCAGGAGTAACCCCTGAGCACCACTGGGTGTGAACCAAAAAGCAAAAAAAAAAAGTGAGTTCTGAAGACCAGCGTCCTTGTGCGAAGCAGCTGGTTCTGGGGCAGGGTCCGGGTGGGGCATCTCAAACACTTGTGCCAGCCCCCAACCCATCCTGGTGCCCCTGACCCTCCTCTCCGTCTGCAGGTGGAGGTGCTGATGTCACTGAAGGCTCTCAGCCGCCACGTGGACCCCAGCCAGCTGCCCCCAGCCCTGGACGGCCCCTTCCCCTACTGGCACAGCGAGTGGGTGCGATTTTTCCAGGTGACTACCGCCACGGCCCCCACCCACCCGCTCCCCTCACCCCTCCCCCTCCATCACCAACCCAACCCAGTCAGGTCCGTTCAGGGACCAGTGAGGTGGCCCGAGGGACACATGTGTGCCTTGTCTTCATCCTTGAATTCATCCTTCACACCCCCACACCCCCACTAGACACCCCCCAGGCATGGCCCCACAACAGCAATGATAACTAACAAAATTATATTGTATATAACAAAATATTACACATATTACTTCTATTATTTATAATAGAAATACATATATTTGTTTATTATGAATTAAAATATGTTATTTATACAAAGTGGGCTGGAGCGATAGCACAGCGGGTAGGGCGTTCGCCTTACAAGCAGCCAACATGGCCGACCCGAGTTCAATTCCTCCGTCCCTCTCGGAGAGCCCGGCAAGCTACCGAGAGTATTCGATATGCCAGACACAGTAACAACAAAGTCTCCAATGGAGACGTTACTGGGCCCACTCGAGCAAATCGACGATCAATGGGAGGGCCTTTTACTTTGCTGTGGGAAGCAAATAAGATCTCGCTTCAGCTTCGGTGCATCCTGGATTACTACACTACACTACACCTGAGCCCTCTTCTCGGGCTCATGGTTTTCCTGCATCCTTGGTGAAATTCCTGTTTGTGATTTTGATTCTGTTTCAACAATGTTTTTTTATCTGCCTTTTTTTTTCTCTTTTGATTTTGGGGCCATATCGAGAGATACTCATGTTGGCCAACTCCCGGCTCTGTGATCAGGAATCACTCCTAGCAGGGCTCAGAGAGCCACATAGGATGCTGGGGATAAAACCCGAGTCAGCCGCATGCACAGCAAGCGCCTTGCCTACTGTGCGGTCGCTCTGGCCAGATATATCTGATTTTCACAAAACAGATGGTGTCCCGGCTTGGTTAGATGCGGGGCAAAGGGACAGATTCCGACTTCCCTTTTCATTCTCTTTCCTGGCTCTCTTGATGAATGGAAGTGCTCTGTTTTAATGGAGTCAAACTGAGCAAATATTTGTTGAAAAATAGTATGAGACTAATATCCAAGGCCAGAGAAAACAGGGGCCAGAGGACGGGTCAATGGCTGAAAGCAAGTGTCAGGGCTGGGGGGGGGGGGGGGGTGCAAAGGGCAGTGAGGACAGAGAAGGGACCAGTATGACAATAATAGTTGGAAATGATCATTTTGGACAGGAACTGAGTGTTGAAAGTAGGCAAAGAGATGTACCTGATAAGCTTTCAGTAACTGTATTGCAAACCCTAAGACCCAAAAGGAAAGACAGACAGACGACAGACAGACAGAAACAGAGAAAGTACCTGCCATAGAGGCAGGTGTGAGGCAGTGTGAGGAGATGGAGGGAAACTGAGGACATTGGTGGTGGGAAATGTACACTCGTGAATGGATGGGTGTTGGAACATTATATGATTGAAACCCAATCATTAAACAACTTTGTAACTGTGTATCTCACTGTGACTCCATTTTTTAAAAAAAAAAATCCTTTTGAAATAAAACAAAATAAAATCTGAGGGGGGAAAACAGTTGACAAAGATCACTCGGAACAAGAACTGAGTGTTGAAAGTAGGTAAAGGGATAAACATGATAACCGTTCAGTATCTGTATTGCAAACCATAATGCCCAAAAGGAGAGAGAGAGAGAGAGAGAGAGAGAGAGAGAGAGAGAAGAACAGCACCTGGGACTTTGATGGTGGGAAACGACCCTGGTGAAGGGACGGGTGTTGGAACACTACATGACTGAAACCCAGTCATGGGCAACCTGGTAACTGTATATCTCACTGTGATTCCACTAAAATAATAAACATAAATTTATTTTATTTATATAAATATAAATAATGTAAAATAATAAATAGACATTTTAAAAAATGTTTCTTGAATGGTTTAAAATTGGGGGCCTGGGTTTAATTCCCCTGGGGCCCCTTGCTCCCCTCCACCAGCACTGCCAGGAGCACCCCCCTGCCCCCCATCACCAGCACCGTCACCACGAAGCAGATGATGTTGAATGCAGTTGGGAACATGTCGTGGAATGCAGCAATCCTGCTCCTCGGGGTTTACCCAAGAGACGGAACAACCTGACTCGGGGCATCAGAGATAGGCAGGGGAGAAAATGCTGACCATATCTGGTCTGACCAGGGCACTGTAGACAGTCCCCCAGGCACCATCAGCGGTCACTCCTAAGCACCCTGCCATGACTGTGCTCGATGGGGTCCGGCCCAACACTTTCCCCAATAAATAAAACGTTATTATTATTCTTTTTAATTTTTTTTATTTTATAAGGTGGTTCACAATATTTGATTACAGCTAATATTCAAACACCAATCCCACCACCATGACACCTTCCCACCACCAAATTTGGGATGTTCCCATCCCAAGCCCCAAGCCCTGTCCCAAAGCACAACCGAAATAATATATTTTGTATTGTCTGTTATGGAAAACCGCTGAAAATACTACAAAATGTATCCATAGATGTATCCATGGATACAAATGTATCCATAGAGGAGACAGTGTGAAGATTGTTCTATTTTGACAGGGGCCATTAAGACATTCTTTAGAATATCACTAACATGTTGTTAAAGGTTGAGTGATGTGACCTTTCCTATATATATTTGAAACTATGTATATATGCATATATATCACTGTATCACTGTATCACTGTCATCCTGTTCATGGAGTTACTCCAGTGGGCCCCAGTAATATCTCCATTTGTCCCAGCCCTGAGATTTTAGCAGCTTCTCCTTTCTCATCTTTGGCATATCGAATACGCCATGGGTAGCTTGCCAGGCTCTTCCATGTGGAATGCATATATATATATATATATATTATAAATTTTTTTAAAAAAACAAACCTGAGTTCACACAAAAGCCAGTTCGAGTGGCCGTCTGTACGATCACCCAACGCTGGGCAGCAAGCTAGGTTCATTCCCGAGTGAAGGGCGGGGAGATCACCAGGCAGAGGGAGAGGCACAGGAGATGGTGAGGAAGCGGCCAGGCAGCAGCTGGGAGCAGAGCCAGACCCCAAAGGCCTCCCACTCCCGGGCTCTCCCGACAGAAACTTCTGGAACAGAAACATTGCTGGGACCACAGGGGGCAGCCGACTGCAGCGGGGACACAGGGAATATCTGGGGGTGTCACTCATCTATGTGCTGATCACGGTGTCACCTGCACGAGCTGGTCCAAGCATAGACCGCAATACCAGAAATGGCGATTGACTGTCTACAAATGAGACCTCTTAGAAGTCACCGATGTGAAAGGTACTGTCTCAGATGTCCTTTTTTTTTTTTTTTGGCTTTTTGGGTCACACCCGGAGATGCATAGGGGTTACTCCTGGCTCATATACTCAGGAATCACTCTTAGAGGTACTCAGGGGACTATATGGGATTCTGGGAATCGAACCCGGGTCAGCTGCGTGCAAGGCAAATTGCCCTACCTGTTGTGCTCTCACTCTAGCCCCTGCCTCAGATTTCTTTATAAAGGAAGGGGTGAGGGGGAGGACAAGCGATTAAAAAAAAAAAAAAAGAAAGAAAAAAGAAAAATGGTCACGTGAGAATGTTTCAGGGTATGGAGAAAAAGCCACCGCCTGTCAGGTACTGTCCTCACCCCAGTCCCCTGCCCCGCTGGCCTCCAGCTGGGCCCTGCTCCCGGTCGGCCTCTTTCCCACGAGGACCACACTCAGGCTTGGCTCTTCCCAAGCCCTGGAGTCCAGAGCTGGCCCGGGAGGAAGCGGTGACTCCACAGCTGGGAAAACAGTACCCCCCGATGAACCCTGAGCCCCGGCTGCCCATGTCTCTGCTTCCGTCTGGACAGACAAGCGGGGGTCTGGGCGAGGGGGTGGGAAGGCAGGCTCAGAATGCAGTCTGGGGGCTGGAGCAATAGTACAGTGGCTGACTGGGTTCGATTCCCAGCATCCCATATGGTCCCCTGCCAGGAGTAATTCCTGAGTGCAGAGCCAGGAGCAACCCCTGAGCATAGCCTCGTGTGACCCAAAAAGAAAAAAAAAAGAATGCAGTCTGACCCTCTCAGAGCAGTGCCCCCCACCCCATCTTGCTCACCTCTTCCCCCCACCACTCTCCCTCAACTCCTGTGAACTAGCCAGGTCGAGACAGCGGGCTCTGGGGCCCCCTAGACAGACTTACAAGGAATTGCCACCTCCTGTGTGTCCGCAGGCCAGTCACCCAAACTCTCTGTGCCTCCGTGTCTTCCTCTATAACAGGAGGTGGTAGTCATGCTGTGTGCAAAGTACTTCCAAGGAAGCCTGGCCTCCTTCAAGTGCTCCTCGTGCAGGGAAAGAGATGCAGGAAGCTGCCATCTTCTCTCTGCACTCAGGCCTGTCCTGGGGTGCGGTCCTGGGACGCCCCCCCATGGGCTGGCAGCGAGTCCAGTGGGCAGTTCGATGTTCCAGGGAGCCCTGCACAGTTCAGCTGCTCACTGCTAATGTTGTCCATCGCCCCCCCCCACACACACACCCGTCCTCTTCCCTGGCCCCCACCACGAGTCCTTGAGGAAGTCACTTCCAGTGAAGTGACTTCTACTCAGCTCCTCGTGTTTATCGGGTCCATCCCAGGGGTCAGGAACGGGTTAGCCCCTCGCCCAGGGGTGGGCCACAGAGCCATCTCCAGGTTCTTGTTCTGTTCATCTAACCCGCACCCTGCTTCTTCGTTCTGCTCCCCAGAATTCTAGAAAGCCTGCAGGCCCCTCCTAAAAGGGCCTGGGGCAGGAAGGGGCTAGCTGGGGAAGGCAGACAGGGCAGAGACCACACACACACACACACACACGTGTGCAGGCACACACACACACTCGCACACGCACACGTGCGCAGGCACACACACACACTCGCACATGCACACGTGCGCACGCACACATACACACACACACACACACACACACACACACACACCCTTTCCTTCCCCCACCCAGCACCCAGTGCCAGCCCCAGCTCGCAGGGGCAGCTTCGGAGAGGGGGGACAGGGCCCCAGCAGCCTCTGTTTCTGCCTCCCCATAGCGCCTGGCCAAGGGCCCAGCTAACAATGAATTGATACTTTGTCTCTAGGATGGACTCCGGTCCAGCTCCCCAGGTGTGGCAGGGGCTAGAGCAAACTGGGCATAGTTGAGGCATTCCAGGATGCCAACTTGAAACTCGGGCTGCCTCCGACAACATGACCTCAGCTGCCCTCCCCGCCCCCCCCCCCCCAACACACACACCCCAGCTAATCTCACCTTCCTCTTTCTTTTCCATCCCACCTGGCATCCCCCTGGGGCTTGTGGCCCTCAGTGTCTTCACAGCAGCTGCGACCCCACCTGGCCTGTCAGTGTCATCCCCCCCCCCAAGCTCCCCCAACCCCCTATCCCTAACCAGTGCAGTTTATCAGGAGTCCTGGTATTCCACGGCGCCTCCACCTCTGAGCCCACGGGAAGTGCATGCTTTCCTTTTAACGGGATGTGACCCAGTCCCACATCCCTGAGCCTCTGCTGGTCAGCTGGTCGGGCTTGAGCAAACTTCTCAACTTCCCTGAGCCTCCACTTTCTCATCTGTGAAATGGAGCCAATGATGCTTCCTTTCAGTTTCTTCTATCTCTCCCCTCCTTTCAGGGCTGGGCAGGGTGAAGAGAGGACCCGAGCACCATGGAGATGGAGCCAAGGGGTGTTTCCACGGCAGAGCAAGTACCGAGTCTCAGAGCATCTGGTCTTGGTTCTCTGAGTGACTCTTCTTGTCCTGAGGCTTCTGCTTAAAGGTCCAGGCCCCTATGCTGTTGGCTGGATAGCTACCCGCATTTCACACCGCTAACTTCACTATAGACGGAGGATTCAGCATTCGAAAGGGTTCTCCCTACATACATGGTGAAATTCATTCTGTCCTCCTGCTGCTCTGCCTGACATTAATCTGGCAGCTTTACCACTCCGGAAGAGCCCACGGGGTTGGGGGGACTTTCTTCTCTGCCCCTGCAGAGTCCTTCCTGCCCGGGTCCCTTCGCACAGGATGGTGCTCCCTAGTCTGCCCTGCTTCCTGTTAGACTTGGCAACCAGGCCAGCTCTCCATAAGTATGCTGCTAAATGGATTTTTTCCCTTTGCTCACTGATGTAGGGCTGGTTGGATTTTTGGTCCAGCTCAAGATGCACTCAGAGGGGTGGGAGGGAGAGAGAATTTCCCTGTGCCCCAACAGGGTAGGAACTTGCCAGTTGGTTTTGGAGATTCCTGCATCGTGGCAATGTAAACAATAGTCCTGTGAAGTGTGTGTGTGTGTGTGTGTGTGTGTGTGTGTGTGTGTGTGTGTGTGTGAGGTGCGGGGGGAGGGGGGAAGGGGGAGCGGGGAAGGGAAGGAGGGAGGGAGGGAGAGAGAGAAAAATTGGGGGAGTGAAGCAAGATAGTTTTTATTGAGACTTATTTAGAAAGATGTAAGTGAAGGGGAGAGAAGAGGAGAATCTTGTGCTCAGGAGAGAACACAGCCTTCTCCAGAGTGGAAATAACTAAGAAAAAAAAAAAGGAGACAAGCAAGTGAAAGCAAAATTTGTCTTTAGGGAAGAGTCTGGGCTTGAAGAGCAAACCAACAATTTTATCTTTCTTGTGCCTTTCCTGTCTCATATCCGCCCAGATGTAGCATTTGCCTGAGCCCAGGGGTCTTGGGACTTGGTGGGGGTGGGGGAGGCGGGCGCACAGCTTCCCAAACTGTGTAAGGTCATTTTTCAAACAATCTAATTGTAGGAAAAGTCAATGATCTGTGTTTGGGCGACCCCCCCGGGACTGTCTTCTTTACAGATGTAGACAGCTGCCGCCCAGGGCTCAGGACGGCAGAAGGAGACGCAGGCAGGGAAGGAATGGCTCTGTGACTCAGTTTCCTCACTGCCTGTGAGGAGCAAATTCATGCATCTGGCAGCTGGTGTTTAGGTTGGGGGAGAATCCAGGGAGAGCATCTTTGTGGCTGCTCAGAGCGTGGCCAGGAGGGTGCCTGCCCCGGTAACGGAAACCGCGGAGGATGCTGGCCGCGGTTTCCGTTACCGGGGCAGGCACCCTTTACGGTCAAAGGCAAGTCACAAACCTCCAAACAAAGGAACGGGGTAGGTCTCGTGATGTGCTCCGTGCTGAGCTTCATCAGATTTTCAATCAGAGCCCAGGAGCCAGGAGGCTGATAGGGACCCAGCTGGGATTCCCTCTGCAGCTCCCTGGAGATGAGCAGAGTCCCCGGGGGTTCCCGCACCCCCAGGGCCAGAGGTTGCTGCATGAGGAGGTGGGAAGTGCAGGACAGGGTCCCAAAAGCTCAGGGGTACCCTGGAGGGGGCTATACCCCTTAATCAGGCTGGTGTGGGGTTACCTCTGGGAACGGGGCAACCACTCTCTGCTCTCTGCTTGACAATGGGATTGGTCTGAAGCCTCCCCGAGCTCCAAGTCTACAAAGCAAAGGTCGGAAACAGATGGGAAAGAAAAGCATCGGGGAGCACTGAACTGTAGGCACAATGACTCAGATTCCGGTGATGGTGCGCGGGATTCAGGCAGAGGACATTGAGACGTGCAGTCTAATAGCTAGGAAGGGAAAGGTGCGGAGCTCACCCTGTGAGCTCGTTTTCCTGCGCTCAAAGCACATACCCTACCAGCCCACCCTGCCCCCCAATAAAAAGCCAGGGGAGGAAGGCTAACGTGCAATTGACTGCTCTCTGGAACCCAGAATGGGGTGCCATTTTCACTGTGTTTGCTCAAATTTTAGCCAAGAATACGGATTGCTTTTGTGGGGGTTGGGGATACATCGGGTCAACTCAATGACCAGAAATTAACACAGTTTCTCCCTCTCAGAGAGCCTGGCAAGCTACCGAGAGTATCCTACCCGCACGGCACAGCCTGGCAAGCTCCCCGTGGCATATATGCCAACAACAGTAACAATAATGGGTCTCATTCCTCTGACCCTGAATGAGCCCCCAGTATGCCATCGGGTTTTGCTAGCACACAACAGGGACGAATGGGGAAGTTATTGGCGCCAGCTCAAGCAAATCAATGAACAACGGAACGACAAGTGATACAAGAACTCAGTGACCACTCCCGTCTCTGGGCTTAAGGGCCAGCCCTGGAGGTTCTCAAGGGGCCATAAGCCAGGCTGTGGGTCCTGCTGGAGTTGGCAGCCTCCAAGGCCATCCTGGTCCTCTCTTGTCCCGTTCCAGAATGACATCGACCTTCGTTGTTTGGGCTGATACAGGGACATTGTGCTATATGCCTGGCTCCTCTGATTAACAGAAGAGAAAATTGGGGTTCAGAGAGGTCAAAGGGCTTAACCACAGTCAAAGAAGTGGGGGGGGTGACTGAGCTGCCGTGGAAACTGCAGTGCCCACCTCGCTACTGAGACTTGTACTGCCAGTACAAGAAAAGCTTCTGTTGCCTTAACCACCACATTACTGCAGGTTGTCAAGGAAATCAAATGGAGGAAGAAAAATCGACGATTTCTGATGGAAGGTACGGCCTGGGATCTGGTGCCGGCGCCGTGACTGCAGCTACTGATGCAGGGCTGGTGCTCAGGATTGGCTGAGAGTGAATCTTACACGTTCTCACCGCCCCCACACACAGAGGTGGTCTGGGAGGTGACGGCTGTGTGCCTGCAGTCAGGTGGCAGCCATTCCCCAGTGGATACAGATGTCACATCATCACGTCCTCGGAAGTGATGGATCACACAGAGCCGCATACGGTTCTGCCAACTCTCCCTTCGTGGAACTGAGGGAAAGGAAAATAGAATCAACCCGCAGAGGTGCCCATCAGCCGGCTTCCTGTGGGTCCTGCTGGTGAGGGACAGGTCTGAGGGTTCAGAGAATGGGATGGGGGGCTTGGCGAAGGGAAAGACACCCAGAGCCAGAGGTAGAACCTACACACACACACACATACACACACATATGCACACACATACACACATATACATACACACATACATACACACGCGTACATACACACATGCACATATATGCACATACACGCATACACACATACACACATGCATCATGCATACAACATATACCTACATTCATGTACACATACCGCACTCATAGCTATGCATACACACATACGACATGCTTGCCTATACATAAACCATACTCATAGCTCATGCTCAGACATACCACATGTGCAACATACACATTCATATACATGTATCATGCATCTACACAGATGCACACACCACAAATAGATGCCACAAACAATGATACACAGCCAGAGACACACATGCCACACTCGTATGCATCTATCCCAAAACACCACACTTGACATCCATGCACAGCCATGCATATAACACCCATGCTCTGCATAGACACACAGCACACACAGCTATACAACCATATACACACATGCAGGACACAGCACACACAGCTACACAACCACACACACGTGCACACACAGCTACACAGCCACACACTTGCACACACAGCACACCCAGTTACATAACCACACATATAATAAAAGGCCCTCCCGTTGATCGTCGATTTGCTCGAGTGGGCCCAGTAACGTCTCCATTGGAGACTTTGTTGTTACTGTGTCTGGCATATCGAATACTCTCGGTAGCTTGCCGGGTTCTCCGAGAGGGGCAGAGGAATCGAACTCGGGTCGGCCATGTTGGCCGCTTGTAAGGCGAATGCCCTACCCGCTGTGCTATCGCTCCAGCCCACACATACACATGCAGAAAACAGCACATGCAGCTACACAACCACATACGTGCAGACATACAGCACACACGCTACCGCATTCACATACACAGAAACATTACCCACCACCACAGGCTTCCAGGCAAACCTGCACTTGGGCACTGCCCCTGGCCCCTGGCCCCTCTGGTTGCCTCTGACCTGTGGCTTCAGCCCTTGTGGGAAGAGCTGCAGCCTTCCTCCCCTCGCCGGCCCCCCTCCAGGGGTTCCTTCCTCCTTTCCCCATCTTGCCAACAGCTCCCCCCAGGTCTGGACCCTCCCCGTGACCTGCCTGCAGCCTTCGGCGACGTGGCAGAGACACGGCGGAGCCCTGCACTGCCCGCTGAGCTCAACAAGCCTCATGGCACCAGCTGTGCTGGGCACAGCTGACACCAAGGCCGTCAGTCTGGCACATGACCAGGACCACCCTTCACTACAGTAGTCAGAAGCCTCCCTCCCTGCCTCGCCCCCTCCAGGAGAGCACGTATTGAGCGCCTGCTGTGTACAGTCCTCTGACCTGGGGGCTTGGCCTACTTGCCGCTCCGGCGTCAGCCCTCCTCTCCCAATTTATGGGGAAAGAACCAGGGTGAGCTGTCCGTGGGTCACAGCCTCAGTCAGGAAGACTCCAAGTGCAGTGCTCAAAGTGGCGGTTCCCTCTCCCAGAGCCCTCCTCCCTCTGCCCACCCCCAGGCAGCCGTTCCAGGCACTTGCTTCCAAAGCGGCTGCAACCCTGTTAGGTCTGAGGGTCCTGGCGTGTCTTCAGAGAGAAGGAGGGCCAGGGAGAGGGTGTGAGCGGTCCCCTTACCTCGTCCCCACAGGCAAGGGATCTGCTCACCGCACCCTGCAGCCTGCCCATTTCCGGTGACCCAGAGAGGGCCTGCCCAGCCATTCTCTCAGGCGCAGCCAGGCACAGCTTGACACATTCCGTCTCGTTGCTATTCATTTCAGCAGTGGGCTGGGTCAGGTTGCTAACAGATGTGCCCAGATGCGCAGGCTGGACCCGCGCGCGGGTCTGGAGTGCAGTGCTGGTCTGCCTTGACGCCCTGTGGGTGCGCTCGATGCTGCCTCCCAGTGGCACATTGATGAACTGCACACCAGGGAAACCAAACCAAGAAGGCACAACTCCTCTGGGGAACCCGGACCAGGCTCTGGGGGACCTGGTTGAACCCAACCCAGCTAAGACAGCTCTGAATGCCAGGGGCACAGACAGAAGGCCCCATGCGACTCAGAGAAAGGAGGCGACCATCAGATTTGGAGGGTGGGAATGGCAGAATCCGAATGGATTCCAGGTGGTTCCAAAGCCAGGATGCAGTAGCTCATGTGTCTGAAAACTCCCCGAGGAAGTCGCAAACGGAGTTGGGCCCTCATTCTGTCTTTCTTCCTCTGAGCTTCACTGCCCTTGGGGAGCTCTAACTCTGTGGGGGGGGCTCCCCTCCCAGAGAGGGCAGACACCTGTGCTCCCCAGCCCAGCTCCAAGCCCCAGACTCATGCAAGATGCAGTTCAGCAGGCAGGACTGACCTGAAGAAACGAGTGAGGGCATGAATGAATGAATGCAGTGTGGCCCGGAAGCTAGGAAGGCCTGGAAATGGGGATGAGTGCCTCAAGGAATGCAGAGACCATCGGGCATCCCAGGAGTCTGGCGTGTGAGGGGCGCAGGGGGTCCAGCCTGTCCTGCTTTACCCCCATGTGTGTGACTCTGAGCCCGCTGCGTGCATAATGGAGCAGAAACGCTGGAGCCTCAGCCCATTCCCAGGCCTCTCTCCTCCTCCAGTCACACACTGGCCACACACTGGCCTTGCCCTTCCCTAAAGGGTCAGGATGGTTCCCACTTGGCACACACAGAGCAGGCAGCAGAGGCCTTTGCGGGAGTGATGTCCCACCGTACGTACTTTCAGAACTCGGCATCTTGTTAGTTTTAGCTAAATAAATGATCTGATTCTGCAGCACGTTGCCCGTTGGTCTTCAGACACCGACAGATACTTATTCCCCAGCACCAGTTAAGTGCTCACCAAAAATGCATAGGCCAGGTTGAAAACATCCACAGGCCCCGAGCAATTTGCCATCTTGCCTTATTATTTTTGCTGATCCAATAGATGAGAAAAACAAACTCATAGGGGCTGGAGAGATAGTACAGCCAGTGGGGTGCTTGCCCTGCACACAGCAAGCCTGGATTGGACACTGGAACCTCATGTGTTCCCCAGAGCCCTGCCAGGAGGTGATCCCTGAGCTCAGGGCCAGGAGGAAGCCCTGAGCCCCACTGGATGAGGCCCCCAGACAGACTAAAAGCAACAGCAACAAAACCCCCAGAGGCTCTCTCTCACTGTTATTTTAGAATTTCTGGGCAAAAAGCGAGGTTGAAGTGGAGCAAGCAGAGGGCAGGAAGGGTGGAGGGACTCAGGTGCCTGGGCTCAGTCAGCTCCCGAGTGACTAAGACACATCACCTTGGACCCCTGTGTCACTCTGCCAGTCTACCACCTCAAAGGGATGGTAGGAAAAGCAGGAAGGAGCCTTGACCAGAGGTGCTGGTCTACCAGCCCTTGCTCCCCAAGGGCGGGGAGATGGGGAGGCGGCACAGGATTAGAATTGGGGGGCACTAAATTAGAATTTGGGAAATGCTGAATTAGAGTTTGGGATGGGGTGCTGAATTAAAATTTGGTGGTACTGAATTAGAATTTAGGGGATGCTGGATTTGAATTCGGGGTGGGGTGCTGAATTAGAATTCTGGGTGGGTGCTGAATTAGAATTCAGGGGGGGGTGCTGAATCCGAATTTGGGGTGGGATGCTGAATTAGAATTCTTCCCAGCTTCTCAGTCTCCCTGTGGCTTTTCTCTCTGATGTGTTTTTTCCAGCTGTTCAGGCCCCAGTTCCCTGCCCGCCCCCACCCTACCCCCCTACCCCCTACGCCTTTCCCTTGAACCACAAACGCAGGATCTGCCTGAGAATGTCAGGTTCCTCCTTCAGCTCAGGCTCAGGTACAGGGCTCAGGTACAGGCTCAGACTCAGAGTCCTGAGTCTGACCCTCTAGAATGGCAGGGTGAGCGGGTGGGCAGCTCCGGGGGGTGGGGGGGCTGTCTTTGGGGGAAGCGAACACTGAGCCAAGTCTGTCCCCACTGGGGAGGTCAAGGTTTTTGCCTTTAGTGTCAGTCAGACCTGAGTTCCGTATACACACACACACACACACACACACACACACACACACACCTGCTCCTCGGAACCTCAGCTTTGCAGTCCATTAAGCACCAGGAATGTCTTCCAGCCAGGGTGGGAGGCAGAGCCGGGGCCTGAATATGCCAGAGGCTTCAGCTCTGGCTTTCTGGGTGCAAGACCTGGGAGGAGAATCCAGCAGGGTAGCCTGGCCGAGCTCTGCCCCTCAGGGTGGGCCGGGTCTCAGCCTCAGCCTGTCTGGGGCGAGCCCCACTCTGGACCTCAGGTGGCTGCCGAGGCTGCGGGGTCCAGATCAGCGTTCCCCAAGGGGATGCTGCCCACTCCCTTGCAGTAATGGGGGCGGGGTGCTCGCAACCTCGGGGCCACTGGGAGAAACCTTCTATTTCTAATTTAAAGAAGGTGGGTTAAAGGAGAGAGAAAACAAAAGGGAATGCCCTTCCACAGAGGCGGGATGGAATGGGGGGATAGGGGGGTGGGAGGGATACTAGGATCAGTGGTGGTGGAGAATGGGCACTGGTGGAGGGATGGATACTCGATCATTGTATAACTGAAACCCAAGCACAAAAATTTGTAAGTCTACACCTGTACCTCATGGTGTTTCACTAATAAAAATCTAAAAAAAAAAAAAAACGGCGGGTGGAGCGTGGGGGGCACCGAGGGATTTTTCTGTATGAAAAAGTAGTGGTAGGCCTGGTCAGTGTGGGGGCCTCTGGTCCTATGTGACCTCAACCCACCCGGTCTGCAACCTCTTGGGTCCCTCTGGTGTTGCCGTGGAAGAGACAGCAGGTCCCCCTCCCGCAGGGGCTGGACGGAGGCTGAAGCCCTGCGTGTCCTCATGAAAACTATCTGAGACCCTCCCATGAGATCTGCTGGGGGTGGGAGTCACAGACCCCATAGATTCCTTTCCAGAAAAAAGGTGCTCGGTGCCTCTCCTGGAAACCTGCTTTTGTTCCATGAACGCACAGAGGGTGCCCCCACCCCAGTGATCCCCAAGGCTGTGCCCATGCCCTTGTATTATTCCAGGGCCCGCCAGGGGCTCATGTCACCCACTGTGGGGAAGGTTGGCATCCGTGTACTCAGTTACTTGCACCCATGTTCATTTCAGCGTGTATTTGTCCATTTGCTAATTCATCTTTATTCCTTCCTCCATATTCTTGCATATTCCTTCATTTGCACGTTAACTTCTTC
The DNA here is from genome assembly GCF_029834395.1 of Sorex fumeus. Lineage (NCBI taxonomy): Eukaryota > Metazoa > Chordata > Mammalia > Eulipotyphla > Soricidae > Sorex > Sorex fumeus. Next base: position 8,249,664 of record NW_026606101.1, on the reverse strand, counting down.
CACTGTTGCTTTGTGTATTCGTTCCTTTGATTGCACTGTCATTTCATGGGCATTGGGGGTTACCCATGATAGCCTCAGGGGGTGAGGACCAAAGCCTCCCCTCTTCCCTCCAAGGTGCTCACATACCTCAGGCATGCCACCTGTCTCTCAGGTTTAACCCACAGGCCCATTTCGCATTTTGTTTTGCATTGTTGAGACCACACCTGGCTATGCTCAGGGCTTCTTCCTCGCTCAGTGCTCAGGGATCACTCCTGGTGAGGCTTTGGGGACCATACAGGGGTGCCAGGATCCAACCCAGGTCAGCTGTGTGCAAGGCAAGGACCCACTATCGCTCTAGCCCTTGTCCCTGTTCTAGCACTGGAAGTTCAGGGTTCTGGGTTCGAATACCCCTCCAGCCCCCCCCCCCACACACTGACTCACTGCAGCCCTTGGCCACCCTCCCCACAGGCCTTCAGGGGCACTTACAACACTCCCCTCCATGGGGCTGGAGCAATAGTACAGCAGGTAGGGCATTTGCCTTGCATGTGGCTGGCCCGGGTTTGATTCCCAGCATCCCACATGGTCCCCCGAGCACCACCAGGAGTAATTCCTGAGTGCAGAGCCAGGAGTAACCCCTGAACATCGCTGGTGTGACCCCCCCCCAAAAAAAAAGAAAAAGAAAATGAAAAAAGAAACAACACTCTCTCCACTTCTCAGTGCTGGAAGGTTTCAGAAGCCTGATGATACAATTTGAATGAGGCAGTGGATGATACTGTGGGGGTTGGACCACAGGCTCTGGTTCGAGACCCACAGACTCTTCAGGTCTTCAGATCTCCTGGCTGGGAAAAGAGTCACTAAGTGCTCTCGGCCAGCAGCATCACTGTGACGGTGGAGAGAGGCGCTGGCCCAGGTGGCAGGGTGAGGACACTGCAGGGGGCAGAGCAGAGCAAGCTCCTCGGCGCGCCGAGGGGGAGAGATGCGACACGGAGTGAGAGACGGAGAAAGAGACACTCAGACGACAGGAGATGGGGAGAACAGCGAGACAGAACGAGCCAGAGAGAGGAGTGGAGCGACACATTAGGAGGGAGACCGAGTCATGAAGAGAGACCTGGGCACACACACACTCACACACACACACACACACACACACACACACACGCTCACGCACACACACACACGCTCACGCACACACACCTGCACACACGCACGCACACACACACACAAGCACACACAAAGGCATACACACACATGCCCATGTTCAGCAGCCACAAACACGGAGCTTCTCCCTCCCCATCACATTCACTGGGTTTGACCTGAGTCTTGCCCCGCAGTCCCCCCTCCCACCGTCTGGAGCACTGGGCTGTGAGCTCCTTTCTCACCCCACACTCCCCTCCCGGGGCTCCCGCGCCGCTCCCGTTCCCCTGCCATCATTTTGACAAGTGTTACTGCTTCTGAAACATGTGGGTTTCATTTTCTGTGACAGTCCCAGGGGCCTCCGGAGCAGAGACGGCTGGGTGATGGCCGAGCACGGGCTCTTGAATATGCAAGGGAGGAGGGGGCACGGGGAGGACTCCGCAGGCTCCTGGCTTCTGGTGAGCAAGCCTGAGCTTCCCAGCATTGTGAGGGCCCTGGAGGCCACCGAAGCTCGGCCTCAGGGCCTTCGGCATGCTGTCCAGCTGGGTGGCTGTCAGCTGCCTGATGGGGGCAGTGCTCCACCTCTTGGAGGGCCATTTCCTCATTTGTCACAGGGACACGTGATGACTCTTGCCTCTAGGATATGATGGGGAACACGGGAATAAAGCACCCAGTGGTGTGCTTAGGACGGCACTCGGCAGAGCCGGGATTCAGTAAACAGCCACGGATTCTACTTCTTCCTCCAAGATCACTGTTAAAATGCCACATATACAGGCTGGAAGGAGTTGATTGGTTCCGATCAGTGACAAGTCCAAGGATTTCAGGCAGGGGTGGATTCAGGTGCCAAAGAGATGGCCTCTGGACTCTTTCTCCCTCTCTTGTCCCTGCTGTGCCCTGTGCTGGCTTCATTTTCCAGCAGGCTGGCACCAAGTGGTGACAAGTGTTCATCAGGAACTTCCCCAATTTTCTTGGAGAAGAAAGAACACCTCGTTTCCAATTTTTCCAGTGGGAGGGGTGTGGGGGCAGGGTTCCCTGGCATTCATTCACTGATTCATTGAGCAATAAGTGCAGTGCTCTAGAAGCATTGCTCACTGGGCTAGCTTAGATCACATATCCACCCTGAAGCCACCCTTGTCAGGAGAGGTGGCCAGGACCTCCAGGGTAGGAAGGGGTGAAGCCCCTGGAGCAGGAGAGTTGGGTAGGAGAGCCAGATGGTGCTCATAGAGGGGGCCTTTCCGCCAGCACCCGAGTTCTGATATGGGTCTGCAAATGATGGCCTCAGTCTGCCCTTGCCCCTCCTGGGCTCTTCCTGCAGCTGGAGCACCCACCCACACACACACATACACACCCTTTCTCGGAGAGTCGGGGAGCCTCGGGAGCCTCCTTCCTTCCCCTGATCTCTCGGTGACTATTCCCAATGGCCCCGGAAACTCAGGACACGGCTGGGTTATTTGCATATGATTTGCATGGTCGGATGATTTGCAGGCAGGGAGATTTGCATGTGATTTGCATGTGGATGGGATGCAGGGAGGCGTGCTGGGGGCAGTGAAGCCTGAGCTGGAGTCACTTTTTACTTCCTGTCACCTCCGCTCTCTGACCCTCCCCGCTAACCAGAAACAACCCTTGCCAGCGGGGGGTTAAATGGGATTAAATACAGACCAGTGGGTACAGAAGGTCTGCTTGGTCGTGTGGAATGAACCCATCGATTGCTTTATGCCAATGTGGGTGTCCACGTCACGTGGGGGCCCACGGGTGGAAACTCGGAGAAGCAAGCAGCGATCTCTTCACTGGGAGCAAACGGATCACAGGAAGCAGAGACCACGTCAGTCACAATCAAGACACTGTGCAACGAAACGGGGCCGGGTAAAGTGCTGGGGGCAGGATGGAGGGCCGTGGAAATAGCTCTTCCAGGAGACAGTGTTTGTGCTGAAGGAGCCAGCAAGGGAAAGAGGCATGGCGGCCAAGGGCAGAGCATGAGTAAAGGTCCTGTGGTAGAAACTTGAGCGGAAAGGGGTACAACCAGAGGGACTGCAGAGGCGGGGGTGGGGGAGTTTGGCTGGTGTTTCCAGGGCAGTGAGAGACTCACCTGGAGATTGTGGATCGTGCATTTGTACATAGGAGAGGTGAGGGGGCCCGTGTCAGCAGCGAGAAGGTGGAGGGTGGGGGATCAGAGATAGACTCGGGGAGTAGAATTAGCTGGAGGCTGAGAGCATAGACGTGTGGGGTGAGGAAAGCTGGGGTTTCTGCAGGTGGGATGGGATGAAGCTGGGCGGGCGTGGGGGGGGGGGGGCGGCAGAGGAGGAAGAGTCGACCTCTCACCTGTGCAGTAGGCGGCTCCGCCCCATGGTCCCCTCACCTGGCCACCTCTCCTGTGTTGTAGGCTGAGACAGAAGCAGCTCTAGTGCTGTCAGCTCCTCCCTGAACGAGCTTCACCTGGACTCCACCTAAAGGCCACGTGTGCTGCTCCGTCCACGTGACTCACTACCCCCCAAGCCAAGTCCGCAGACCACACCTCCTTAGTCTCAAAGACCTGTAAGGTCCCCACCCAAGACCTCGTCCATCTCTAAGTGTTTCTCCGGGTGGGGGGTCGCCATGGGGGGACAAACGTGTGGAGAGGACAGCCAGGGTCCCGTGGCCCGGCTGTGGACCCTCCTGTCTTTCTCCTGCCAGCTGTACACACTGCAGGATATGTTGGTTTGTCGTGGTCACTATTATAGCCACCAAGGTTCACCAAGCTTCAGGAGCTCTGGAGAAGCCGTTGATTCGGGGCTGCAGGAAGAGGCTGGGGTAGGCTGCAGATGAGTTTTCTGGTTGCAGGTCTAAACCTCAAAGGGCGTCCCAGCAAGAGCAGAGACGGGACAGTGAGCCCTGGTGTGGGTGTGGGGCTGGGGATACTGCCTGGGAGCCCAGTCCCTCTGCCACCCTGCTCTCAGTAATGCCCCCATTTTTTGGAGGGATTGAAGGATCAGAGACATCGGCATTCCATGCCAGGTCACACAGCAGGGGACCCCGCTCTGAAACCAGAGCCTCCATCGAGTTCCAGCTCTGGAGGGAAGGGCCAGCCCAGCTCCGCTCTGCCATTCTCTCTGCCAGCGGGTAGGGCGTGGGCGGGCACCCGAGTGCTACTTCATATCCTGCGCTCTGGAATACTTGAAGCTACTGAGGTTAGTCACCACGTTACCACGCAGAAACCGTTCAACCCAAGTTGCAGTTCAGACAGAATGCAGCGCCCGTGGGGGCACATGTCCATGCTGGCCTCCTCTGCCCCATCAAGGGGCTCTGTGCCCTTGGAGAGGGTAGAGAGTGGTCAGTGGGGAGTGGAGAGTGGACAGTGGGGAGTGGGGAGAGGACAGTGTGGAGGTTGAAGAGTGGTCAGTGTGGGGTGGGAAGTGGTCAGTGGGAACTGGGGAATGGAGAGTGGAGAGTGGACAGTGTGGGCTGGGGAATGGTCAGTGTGGAGTGGTTAGTGTAGGATGGGGAGTGGCCAGTGGGGAGTGAAGAATGGTCAGTGGGGAGTGGAGAGTGGTCAGCGTGTGTTGGGGAGTGGTCAGCATGGGGTGTAGAGGTCAGCATCTGACAGGTTCACTTAGCAATGCGAGCGCCTCCTCTCCTGTTTCTGCCAGCCTGGCAGTGACAGCTCTGACACTATTTCCCCACCTGTCTGTCTGTCTATCTGTCTGTCTGTTTGTTAGTCTGTTTGTCTGTGGACAACACCTGCCCTTCCTGGCAGACCCTGCACTGAGCTCCCACCTCCCTGGAGGCCCCCGTCTGGCTCCCACGGCTGCATGTCAGGACGCACTCCTTCCTTCCCTGCTGCCCACAACCTCCCCCTAAGGCCTTCGGGTGTCTATGGCCCCCTCTGGCCTCTGCCCACCGAGGGGGCACCTGCTGGGCCAGCCATGTTTCTCCCCCTGTGTCGGGTCTGTGCCTTTCCCGCCCCTGGACTGATGGGGGCTGCATCCCTGGCTCTCCTAGAGCCCAATAACCCCCCGGTTCTTTGGACCAAGGAATGGGGAAGCAGAAGCCTGTGGCTATCACGGAGACACGTGCCTGCTAACCTGATCCTGGCTGGAGTGATAGCACAGCGGGTAGGGTGTTTGTCTTGCACATGGCCAACCCGGCCTACCCAAGTTCGATTCTTCCGCCCCTCTCGGAGAGCCCGGCAAGCTATTGAGAATATCTCGCCCGCATGGCAAAGCCTGGCAAACTACCCGTGACATATTCGATATGACAAACACATTAACAACAAAGTCTCACAATGGAGACATTACTGGGCCTGCTTGAGCAAATCGATGAACAATGAGAGGACAGTGCTACAGTGCTACAGTGGTCCTTAAGAGACAGACCCAGCCCTGCCTGCCCAGCCCTGCCCCTCCCCCACTCCCCCCACTCTCATCATCCATCAAGTTTGCAGGAAGGAGGGTCCCTCTGGCTGGTGATCAGTGAGGCCTCCACAGCAGCCCTGCCCAGGCCGCTTGTCTGAGATGGAACAGCCGGGGGGACACTGCAGATGGCATGGAGCTGGCAGTCCCTGACAGCAGCCCCCACAGCGAAATGGGGGAGGCCACCCCCAGCCTCTCGGCCAGCAGGCAGACCCAGCCTCCCCTCCCTTCCCAGAAGGCAGCTCTCCACGCTTGCTTCCAAGATCCCACTCCCCCCACCCCAAGCGAGGGGGCCCTGCCGGCCGTGACCAGGTCCCCCTCTCTCCCTAGGATATCCAGATGCTGGGGGCAGACAGTGGACAGGAGTGAAGTCACACAGGGGCTCCGGGAGGTGAGGGCTCTGCACCCCCGCTTCCTGGCCTCCCCCCGGAGTCTTTCTGCAGCTCTTGACCCCCTCTCACGTGTCTCTGAACACACTGGGGGAAGCGGGGCTGTTCCTCGGAAGATGGTGTGGGGTGTGAGAAGGACGACAAGCTTTTAGGAACTGCATTCACATCTCTCCCAGAACTGCATTCCCACTGTGCCTGCCTCTCGAAAACCACACTGTCTTTCCCATGGAATTCTGTGTCCTGGGTTTGTGTCCTGTTTTGTGTTGACTCCCCCATCCATGGGATGCATCTGCCGTGGCCCGTGGCACCAGCTTAGAGTCCAGATAGAATCAACTTCTTCTTTTCTCTAATCCCTGCCACTGCCTCTGCTAGCAGAAAGTACCAATGCCCCCTTTTTATGAGGAGACCCCCCACATTCCACACTGCTCGAGAATGGGTCAGGTTTACTGTGTCCAGAGGGAGAGTCTTGCTTCCTAATACCCAGCAGATGGGATCTAAGGGTCCCACATCACTGAGTTCCAGCCACTCGCCCTTGGTGTCCACCAAGAGAGCCGCCTCTCACCGTGGACCCCGCAAACTCACACAGAGATGCGTGAATGAGGACGGCTCTGTGCCCTTTTGTCCAGCTAGTGTGTCCCCAAACAGAGTTCAGGGACAGGGGCAGAGCCTGGGACCAGGGCAGAGCTCGGGTTTCTATTGTGTTCTCTCTACTTGGTTCATGTTTGAGTTGGTGGAGCTGCTGTTGGCACACACACACACACACACACCTGGCGGTGATGCTCACACACTTTTAGCTGCTTGTCAGGTGCCACACATCCGGTTGTGGTGCTCACACACTCAGCTGCGGCCGGTGCTCACTGAGGTCTGCACAGATGCCCACCAGGCTTTGCCTTGTAGTTAAGGCACACGGTGATGGCTGCAGTGCTCACCAGGGGGTGCTGTGCTGCACACACATAGACTCGTTGAGAGTTGCACTTCCTGGCCAAGGTCTTCCTGCACATTTTTCAGTTGTGGTGCCCACCAGGGGTTGCACCCCCTTTAATGATACTTTCACACATAACTGGCTATGGTGTGGCCAGAAATTGGCTCTTGTGCTAGGGATCACGGGGCTGTTCGGGGCGCTGGGGACTTGACAGGCTGGGGCAGACCTACTGAGTTCAATTGTCTAAGGTTGTGCACTGTAAAAAGACAACAGACCAAAGGAAGAAAAATCCTTTAATTTACCCACCAAGACCGTGCCCCATTCTAGTTGCCAACGACCAGTGGAGATGCTGAACTAAGACCAGAAAAGCTGCCAGAGGAGCTAGAGAGAGGAAGGAGATCCCCAGAAGGGAAGACTTGAAGACTTCCAGAACATTCTAGCAGCCCCCAGGCCACTGTGAATGCACTGTGTATGATTGTTGCTCCAAACCCACCTGCCAACGCCCTGTTGGGGCTTCGTCCCCGCACCAACCATCTCAGCTTCCCACTGGCTGCTGAGCCGATGCCCTCTGGGGCTGCCACAAGTGCCGTAAGATTAGACTCTGGTGAGTGTTCCCCACCTGTGCGAATGTTCTAGAGACCACTGAGCCCGATGCACGTGCGTGGACCCTGTGCTCTGTGGACAAGGCGCCAGTCAGCTCTGTTCTCTGTTCTCAGGGGTCTCTTGCACCCCGAGTCACTGTCACCGTCACTGTCCTCCCGTTGTTCATTGATTTGCTCGAGTGGTCCCAGTATCGTCTCCATTGTGACACTTGTTACTGTGTTTGGCATATCGAAAACGTCACGAGGAGCTTCCCAGGCTTTGCCATGTGGGCGAGATACGCTCGGTAGTTTGCCGGGCTCTCTGAGAGGGGCGGAGGAATCGAACTCGGGTCAGCCATGTTAGCTATGTGCAAGGCAAATGCCCTACCCACCGTGCTAATGCTCCAGCCCCAACACCCCGAGTACCGGACTCTTTTTTTTTTTTTTTTTCTATTTGGGTCACATCTGGCGATACACAGGGATTACTCCTGGCTTTGCGCTCCGGAATTTCTCCTGGTGGTGCTCGGGGGACTATATGGGATGCTGGGAATCAAACCCGGGTCAACCACGTGCAAGGCAAATGCCCTACCCGCTATACTATCGCTCCAGCCCTCGAGTACCTGACTCTTGATCTTTAAACCATGGTCCATCATTCTGATATTCCTGTTTCTTCAGGAAATCCACAAGCCTCAGGGCTAGGGTGTGTGTGTGTATGTGTGTGTGTATACGTGTGTGTGTATGTGTGTGTGTGTGTGTGTGTGTGTGAGAGAGAGAGAGAGAGAGAGAGAGAGAGAGAGAGAGAGAGAGAGAGAGAGAGAGAGAGATGGGTGAGCTGTGGCTGCAGGGGGGGTCGGGAATACAGTGAGTTTCCACCTCCAACACCAAAGTCAATTGGCACAATAATACAGCAGGAGGGTGCTTGCCTTGCACACAACTGACCTGGGTTTGATCCCCAGCATCTCAAACAGTTCCCTAAGCATCACCAGGAGTAATTCTTGAGTGCAGAGCCAGGAGAACCCCCTGAGCATCGCTGGGCATGGCTCCCAAACAAAAACATACAAAAAAACCCCACACCAACCCAAAACCCAAACTCTCAACTGCAGAGCCCCCAGCAGGGGCCCAGATGCAGGTTCGGCCACCCTTCTCCCTGGGGCCAATGACCCCAGGAGCGTGGCTGCAGGGTGGAACGCTGTGCTCCAAGCCACAGGGAGCAGAGAGAACTGCAAAGCACGCTGGGAGCTGATTTGTTCCTGATTTTTCCAGCACAGTCCAAAATTTGCATCACCCGGGAGCTTGTTAGAAACAAGAGTTTCAGCCCCAGAGGAAGCTGGTGAGCCAGTATATGCCTCGCTGGAGTGTGTCTGTTTACTCTCTCTCTCTTTATCCTATCTCCCGTGGACGGTCACTCCGACTGTGTCTGTGTCTTGGCTGTGAAATGCAGTAAAAGTGTATCAGGCATCTCACCCAGCCCCTGTTCCATGGCCTTTGCGTGTATATCTCCAGGTAGAATTGCTGCATATGGTAATTATACCCTTTTTTTTAATGTTTATTTTTTAATTGAATCACAGTGTGATACACAGTTATGAAGTTGTTCATGATTGGGTTTCAGTCATATATATATCCAGCACCTGTCCCTTCACTCTCTCTCTCTCTCTCTCTCTCTCTCTCTCTCTCTCTCTCTCTCTCTCTCTCTCTCTCTCTCTCCCCCCCACCCCCTTTTGGGTGTTATGGTTTGCAATACAGCTGCCACAGGGTTATCATGTATATCTGTTTACTTACTTTCAACACTCAGTTCTTCTCCAGTTCTTGTCTGCCTTCAATCTCTTGGGGGCACTCCATCCTGTTTTCCATAGAGACGGCACCAATCTGCATTGCCCCCAACCGTCCCTTATCTCTGCCGCCAGAAGCCTGGTGAATATGGGCAAAGGATGACTGTTCTGTCACCAGCAAGAAGGAAGTCCTGCTGTTTGCAATGACATGCATGGGACTTGAAGGCCTTAAGCCAAGTGAATTCGGTCAGAGTGAGAAAAACAAATACTGTGTGAGATCCCTAGTATGTGAGGTCTGCAAAAGCTGAGCTCTAACGAGTCAGATGGTGGCTACCAAGGGTGGGGAGAGGAAATAGTATTTATAGGTATAAATCTGGAAGTGGCAGATAAGAGGCTTAATGCACAGAACAATGATTCTAAGCACCGAGACTGAAATAAACTTCAAAGTTGTTAAGAAACTAGATTTTAATTGCTGATGCATGCACACGCACACACACACACACACACACACACACACACACACAAAGTATGTAATGGAATAGAAGCCTCAACTAATGCAATGAAGGAATCATGTTGTGTTCTACTGTCCAGTTATTGGACACCTTAAACTTATTTGCCAATGTGTGCAAGAGTGATAATACATCGGGTAAGGTGTCTGCCTTACATGTGGCCGACCTGGGTTTATCCCCACCATCCCATAAGGTCCCCTGAACATCGCCAGGAGTAATTCCTGAGTGCAGACGCAGGATTAACCCCTGAGAATCTCCAGGTGTTACCCCAAAACAAAACAAAACAAAAATCAACAACCTTATTTGCCAATATACTAGCAGGGGCCAGAGAGATAGCGCAGTGGGTAAGGTATTTGCTTCACATGCAGCCGACCTGGGTTTGATCCCCAGCATCCCGTATGATTCCCCAAGTCTAACCAGGAGTGATTCCTGAGTACAGAGCCAGGAGTATGCTCTAAGCACTGCTGGATGTGGCCCCAAACAAAACAAAATACAAGACACCAATAAAATTGCATTTAAATCTGGGGAGATAGTCCAGAGGGTTGGCCCACTCCTTTGCTTGCAGGAGGCCTGGGTCTAATCTCTGGAATGGGAGGATGCCCTGAGCATGGCTGGGAGCAACCCCCTCGCCCCCCCCCCCCCCCCCCCCCCCCGCACAGAGCAGGATCGCCTGTGTGTGTTGTAGGGTGTGGTCCCCAAGACAAAACCAAAAGAAAGTTTAAAAAAGAATTAATTGAGGGGGTGGAGCGATAGCACAGTGAGTAGGGCATCATTTGCCTGCACGCAGCCGACCCAGGTTCGATCCCCAGCATCCCATATGGTCCCCTGAGCACCCCCAGAAGTAATTCCTGAGCACAGAGCCAGGAGTAACCCCTGCGCATTTCTGGGTGTGACCCAAAAAGCAAAACATTTTTAAAAATTCAAAAAAAATTAGTGACTCGACCAGACCCCCAGATGATGGAGGAAGCTCCCACCTGCCTTCCGTGGTGGTGGTGGTGGTGGTCGTGGTGGTGGTAGCGCGGAGTGAGGACCAGGAAGGCTGGAGGTTGGCCCCACGCCGCATGGTCAGTCGCGAGCAGCACTGTGACTAGGACCCCGGCTCCAGGCTGTGGGCCCCTCCTGTTTTGTGGCCCTGGGTGTTCTCTGCCCCACACGCAGGCCCAGGGGCTCAGGGGACAGTCTATTGGGGGCGGGGCTACAGTGAAGCGGTCCTGCACCGTGTCCCCCAGCACCGTCCGGTGTGAGCCCCAAACCAAGCAGATCCCACAGGCGGTCCCAGTGGGGGCGAGTTGCCCTGTTCTCTCTGCTCCATATCTCCAGCTCTGCGGCCCCTCGGGGTGGGGGGCGGGGGTGGGGGCGGGCAGCAGAGAACCCGAGGCTCTCACAGAGAAGGGGCACTGGCCCCCAGCGTCAGGCCCGCAGGAGCCATGCCGGGAACTATCACACCCGGCACAGGCCCAGCAGGAAACCAGATTCCAGCCCAGGGGCCTCCCGGGAGCCCAGTTAAGGGGCCATTGGGAGGAGGGGAGACTGGCAGGAAAGACGCACAGAGAAGCAGAGCGAGGCTCAGGGAAGCAGGGAAAAGAGTCAGGGCGCTCGGGGTGGGGGCGGGGGCCTCGAGAGGGGCCTGCCACGGGGAGGGGCTGGGGGGGCAGCCTGCCAGCCAAGTACAGGCGGGGGCAACAGAGAGTGCTGTATCTCGGGCTGCTGCCAGCTGCCCTTGGTGAAGCCCGGTCCAGCCCGGAGACTCCTCCCAGCGGGAGGGTCCGGCGCCAACACTGGCTTGTGGTCAGGGGCACGCGCCCGTCTCCCCTTAGGCTTTTCTGCTTTAGGCTCATTCTTTTTTTATTTTCCCACTGCTCAGAGGTGGCTCCGACTGGGTGCCTGGGACCAGACTGGGGCTTCAGCAGGCAAAGCGGGTGCTGCAGCCCTTCCAGCCCGCTCTGGGTCCCGCCCGCACGTCCCCTCCCTCATGCTAGCAGGAGCCCCCGCCCTGCGCCCCACACTCCGGCTTTGCTCCATTGTTTCCAGTCAACCGTTTAGGAATCAGAGCCCAGCCAGCCCCTTCTTGCTCCGCAGGGCACATCCTGGTCCTGGTGCTGTGTGCAGCTGGGGGAGGGCAGAACTCTCTGGGAGTCACCCAGCCAGCCAGCCCCGAAGCCCCGCAGAGACCTTGATCCAAGTGTGGGCCCACGTGGCCGCAGGCTGGCCCTCCAGTTGCTGGGGTGGGACTTTCCGTCCCTACAGGTGGCCCCTGCCTGGGCACATTCTCAACGAGGAGTGTCCACTGTTTTCCTGAGGTCTCCACTCCCTTGACCACGCTGTCCTGTGCCGGAGTTGAAGGGCCCACAGGGATATGGTCTCTCTTTCCCACTCGGTGTACAGAGGGGAGCTGTGGCGTGAGAGGGGACTCAGGTTGACTGAGGGTCCCACATCCCGGTTCCCTAACTCCCAGCTTGGGAGCCCATGCAGTTGTGGGGGGCTGAGTCCAGCTCCCGCCCCCCAGCCACGCTCAGGGCTGCTGTACCATGTTCCAGTGCAGCCCCTACTCACCCCCAGGCCTCCGCTCCCAAGAGCCGCTCGAGAAAAGCCTTCCCAGGCCAGGTTTGGGGAAGACGCCCCGGTCTGGGTCAGTTCCACCTCAGTCCTCTGCGCCCGCGTCTTTGCCACACCCCGGACTGCTGAGACCAGAACGAGGGGTGCACGGCGACACCATGGTGGGTCCTGAAATGTGGGTTTCCCGGAGAACCCCACATGCCGGAGGGATCCAAGACTGGGAAGACTCAACCTTGCCCTTGGGAACTCTCGGGTTGGTGTATGAGGGGACAGATAGGACCACAGAAGGATCTGCCTTACACTGGGGGTGGGGTGCAACCTGCCCTTTCCAGCTAATAGAATCAGAAATGAGCTCACGTCACTCCTGGCTAGCAAACATTGGAAGCAGAACAGAAGCCCGGAGCCACCGAAGAGAAACACAGAGAGAAACACTGAGCCAAGGAAGAGAAACATGGTATCTCTTGGCATAGTATCTCTGGAACTTCCCTCTTAGGAGCATCTTATGTCAAAAAGATTCTTTCTTCCCTTCCTTCCTTCTTTCCTTCCTTTCCTCTGTCTTTCTTCCTTTTTTCCTTTCCTTTTCTTTCCTTTTATTTATTGTTTGTTTGTTTGTTTGGGGACTGGAGCGATAGCACAGTGGTAGGGCATTTGTCTTGTGTGCAGCCAGCCTGGCTGAGCCGGGTTCAATTCCTCCACCCCTCTCGGAAAGACTGGCAAGCTATCGAGGGTATCTTGCCCGCATGGCAGAGCCTGGCAAGCTCCCTGTGACATATTCAATATGCCAAACACAGTAACAAGTCTCAAAATGGAGACATTACTGGGCCTGCTCGAGCAAATCGATGAACAACGGGAGGACAGTGTTTGTTTGTTGTTTGTTTGGGGGCCACACAAGGCAGCCGTACTCTGTGCTTACTCATGGCTCCGTATTAATCGCTCCTGGTGGGCTCAGGGGACCATATGGGATGGCAAGAATTGAACCTGGGTCAGTCCCATGCAAGGCAAACGCTTCCCCCCCACACACACACCGCTTACCAGTTCTCCACTCCCAAGTATTCTTTTATTTCTGCAATTTGTGTGTTGGGGGATGGGACACATGCAGTGGTGCTTGGGGGAGGCACATACAGGTGGTACTCCCCGTTCTGTGCTCCAGCATTGCTTCTGGTGAGGCTTGGCTGTTCAGGTTACCCCACCTGAGCCTCCTGCACACAGAGCACGCATCGGCCCTTTGAGCCAGCTCTCTGGCCCCAGCCTCAGTTTATTTCAGGCAGGAAAGCGGACCAGGTCATCACTGCATGGCCTTCCACTTGCCAGACGAGCACTTTCAGCCTGAGTAGCAGTCTAGGGCCCGTGGCCTCCCTCGCCTGGTTTGTTTCCCAGAGCCTCTCACCAGCCCTAGGCTGGCTCCCACTTCCTTGTTCACACGGGCAGCAGCCACGCCAGGCCAACCCCGGCATAGTCACACACTGACTTCCTTGTGTCCTTTGGGTCAAGTTGCAGAAACAGGATGGCAGGGTCACCTGCCAGCAGGTATCTGAAGACCTGCCAAAGATGTGTCCAGAAAACTTTACCTCCAGCAAGCTTTGAGAAAGACTGTTTTCCCCTGGAGGAGGCAGAAGGAAGCTCTCTTTTGGTGGGGGGCAGGGGTGGGGGTGTATACTCAGGAGTGCTGAGGAAATACGCCTGGCTTGGTGCTTGGGGGGTTCATTCCCAGTAGTGCTCAAGGGTCTACAGGGTACCGAGGACCAAACCTGGGGCTCCCGCAAGAGTCTCCCGAATCTAGCCTGTTGAGTTTTCCCTGACCCCAGCAGATTATTTGTTTGTTTGTTTGTTTGCTTGTTAATAAAATGTCCATCCTGGAGTGATAAACTGGACAAGCTGGCAGGCTACCGAATATAACCTGCCCACACGGCAGAGTCTGGCAAACTCCCTGTGGCGTACCCAATATGCCAAATACCAGTAACAATGATGGGTCTCATTCTCCTAAGCCTGAAAGAGCCTTGAATATGGCACTTTTTAAAATCTCAGGGCTAGGACAAAGGAGACGTTACTGGGGCCTGCTCGAGGCAATCGACGAACAACAGGATGGTTGTGATCGTGATCGTGATTGGAGTGATAGTCCAGCGGGTAGAGTGCTTGCCTTGCACACGGCCAAACCAGGTTTGATCCCTGACACACCATGTGGTCCCCTGAGCCCCACCAAAAGTGGATCCTTGCCGCGTCCGGCGTCATAGGGCCGAGCCAGGGGAGGGCCGTCAGGGTGAAATCAGCACTCGAGTCACACAGGGTTCCGTCATTCAGGAGATGGCATGAATGCATGCGTGCGTTTATTCAGAGCACAGGTACAGACTTAAGTATGTTTCCACAACCCACCCAAAAGAAAGGAAAAGGGAATGGGACGTGGGAAAGTGGATGGGACGATGAATAGAGCCATGCACCGTTGGTCAGCCACCTGGTGACCCTTTTGACCTAATGCTACTGGTCAGAGCGGCCTGCTTTGTCACGGTTTTGACATATCCATAGAGACTATGTTGTTCCTCATACATCATTTACAAATCATTTACGAGGGTGCATTTTCCCCAAACTGAAACCTCCTGTACTGGGAAGTTGCGCAGCTTTGAGCAGGACAAAGGGGGAATGAAAAATCAAGCCTTCTTTGACTTGGTCAGTAGGCAACAGGTCCTGAGCACGGCTCAGGTGTGGCCCCCAAACCAAACAAACCAATCAAAGGATAAAGTGGAGGAAACGTGGCTTTGCCTCCCAGCTCTGCCTTTGCTGGGCTTGTACTCCTGAGGGCGAGGCATGCCCCTGAGAGCCTCAGCCTCTCCGTTTGTGAGGCAACGCCTCTGGGAAGTGAAAAGACAGAGAGAGTGACCCGGGAGCCAGGCCAACCTACCTGTGACCCAGTGTGGTCACCCCGGACTTTTCAGAAAGGATCATGACCCGGAGGGTGTCGCAAGGCTCCCGTCACTGCCCCTCCCCTTCTCCACGCCCCGCCAGGCACTCCCCCTCCCGCTTCTTCCGCGGCCTTATGAGGGAACTGGCCTCCTTGGGTTCCAGAGCTGACGTCCCCGCTGGGAGCAGGATGGAGGCCTCTCTGCTCCTGGCATTGGTGCTCATGGCCACTCCATGCGTGCTGGGTGCCAGCCCCGGCCTGGCTGCCAGGATTACCAACCAGGGCCTGGAGTACGGTGAGGAGCTGCAGCCTTGGCTGGGCTCAGCCCACCTGGCACGGCCTGTTTGAGGGGTGCCGGGCAGCACAGCCAGCTGTCTCCCTCCTGGGGGGTCGGGAGGGGGTGTGGGCAAGGACTGACTCAAACCCTGTGACCCGGGGCCTTGCCTGGCCGAGCTGGGTCTCCCACTAGCCAGCTGACTTCAGGTGCATGTTAGGGACTTGGGGGGGGGGGGTTGATTCCAGGAACTCCTTCCTCCAGGAGCGGGGGCGGGGGGAGTCAGGAAAGAGAGCTAGCAAAGGAGCATTGTTAAACCAGCTACCTGTTCAGTATCTGGAATATTCCGCAGGAACATTTTTTAGTCGTTTGAAATCACAAGCCTAAAATTCAAAGTCAGATGGAGGTCACCTGCAGGGACAGGTGGGGACAGAGAGGGGCATGGGGGGGGCACAGGGGTGCGGGGGCAGGTGGGGACGGGGAAAGGGGCCGCACGCAGGGGCCGCTGGGATGCTAAGAATCTGCTGTTACCTGGTGGTGCTTCCATGGGGGAAATGTGGTTTAAAATGCAAAATTAGGGGAGTCAGAGAGATAGTACAACAGTTAAAGCCCTTGCCTCACACGTGGCCAAGTCCAGTTCCATCCCCGGCATCCCATAGGGTCTCCTGAGCACCACCAGGAATGATCCCTGAGCACAGAGCTAGGAGTAAACCCTGAGCACTTGCTGGTGTGGCTGAAGGGAAAGACAGACTTTGGGTCCGGGGGCTGGCTGGGCAGATGGCAGCACATGCTGACACGGTTCATCCTGCTGCACTGAATCAGACAACACTCTCCCTTTCTTCCTCCGCGCCGTGTGACCGAGCCGTGCAGAGTTAGCTAAGCGATGTTCTCAAGTTGCAGATTCTGGTCCTTCCCATAGTTCGCGGAGTCTAAGCCGGCTGGGGAGCTCGGGGCACCTACCCAAGTGCCCGCTGACTTGGCAAGCACCAAGCAAGTAGCACCAGGCTATCTGTCCACCTGTTTCCTCCTGTCCTTCTGCCCCACCTCTCTCGGCAAGCAGAACCTCCTCCGTCACTGTCCAATGTGTGGAGAGAGGGAGCAGGCACTGTGGGTTTGCTCCAGGTCACCGGCTAGAGAGATGACCTCGCCAGGATCCTGTCCCTCAAAAGCAGGAAAGAGGACCCACCGCAACCCCCCCGCCGCACCCCTCTCTGGGAAGGCGTGCTGCCTCCTCACCCCTTCCTGGGTGGAACGAGCCCACCCTGGGCAGGCGGCTGCTCCCCTCACACAGAAGGTGCAGAGCCTATAGCTGTGGCTGGCCAGAGCAAAGGGACAGCCTGTCCCCCAGGGCTGGGGTGCTGAGGGAGGGTGCAGAAGGGGGAGAGAGAGACCAGTGTGGGGTGGGGGTGGGAGGTACTGACTCCCTGCTCTTGGCTGTCGCAGTGGCGGCGAAGGGCCTAGAGGCTCTGCAGAAAGAGCTGTACACAATCACGCTGCCCGACTTCACTGGGGACTTCTTGAAGAAAGGACACTATGAATTCCACAGGTGGGTGCCCTTCTGCCAGGGCGGGAGAGGGATCCATGTGGGGGAGGGGGGTCTCCGGAGTGGGAAGGAGGGCGGGGGAGGAATCCCGGGAGCATCTCTCCTCTGTCCAAAGGGAGGGAGCCACAGCGCCACGGAGCACAGAACAGGTCTAACCGAGCAGAGAGAGCCGAGTGCCCGCCATGGTCACACATGCAGGGGGCAAGGGGTTGGGGGAGGACCCCTGGGCGCAGCAATCACCAGGCTCGATCCTCAGAGGTCAGTGGAAGCTTCAAGGGGGACTGGACACCTCCCCGGTTCAAGCAGAACATAGGAATCCAGATGGACGCACCCTGTGACCGGAGGAGGCTCAGTATCCCCATTTGCTAAGGGTGTGTGACACACTTCCCTCCTGGGGGGATCAGACAGGCTCTGGCCTGGCTGCGGGATGTGGTCTCAAAGGCGAGACCCCCCCCCCCAATAGAGTAGCCCGACTGTTAAGGCTGAGGTTTAGGCATCGGGGAAGTCCGGCGGCCATCCCGGAGGGGGCGGCCCCTGATCAGAGTCTTCAGAGGATCCTTCGTTGCGGCCCTCAGAGGGACAGGCAATGGGCGCGGGAATCCCCCTCATCCTCACCCAATGATTGCTTCATTCCTTCCCTCTCTTGTTCGGGCCCCAGCAAACATTTATTGAGTAACCAGCTTGTTAGAAGTTGGCTCTTGACCCATCTTTGCCCAGGAGGTGGCCCCACGGTCTGTGTCCCCAGGGCTGGAACCCAGAGGGGTGTGTCTCTGGCTCTACTCCAGGTGACCCTCATCCCTCACAGTCCTGCGAGCTTCTATCCTCTGTCCAAAGGGACCAAAAATTAGCGCCGAACAGAGCAGAGAGATCAGAGCACTCAGCTGTGGCCACTGGCGGGGATGGCCAAGAGCTGGCGTAGAGCAGACTGTGCTGGCCCCTGGTGACCTGTCGTTGCGTCTCTGTCCCCAGCCTGAGTGTCCAGAGCTGTGAGCTGCGCCACTCTGCCCTCACACCCCTCCCCGGCCAGGGTCTGAGCGTGTCCATCTCCGACTCCTTCTTCAGCGTCCAGGGCAAGTGGAAGATACGCTTGACTTTCGTGTAAGTGGACACTGTCCCACACTGTGGCCTCGCCCATGGCCTCTGTCCCATCTTCCCAGGGCTCACCAGCATGGCCGCAAGGTGGGCAGAAGGACTCAAAGCCCCGAGGGGAGGGCAGGGTCCGAGTCCTGGCTCTGGACCATCTCTTGCCTGATGGGCAGCGGGTGGGGGCGGGGAGACCACAGTGCACCTTCCCGTGAGGCGTCCCTAGCCCAGATGCCAAGGCCAGGTCCATCCGGGAAACCCCTGGGAAGGCGAGGGTGAGGGGGATGGGAGGGTAGGCACAGGCATGGCAGAGAGGATGAGGTGCCCTGACAACATCTCAAAGCCTGGCACTGCCAGGAGTGGCCCCTGAACCCCTCTGGGTGTGGCCCCAGAGCCAACCCGCCCCATCCCCCCCGAAGACAAAGGTCTGTTCAGAAAAACTTCGGACAACCCAGGAGCATTAATAACTGGACCCAGAATTTCTTGCTGGTCTTTCATTTGGGGGTGGGGACTCCCCAACAGTTCTCTGGGGTCCAGAGGCCATCGCTAGATATTCTGGGTCCAGCTGTGAGGGCCTCATGGTTCTTGATCCAATGACATGAGACCACGGTGTGGGGGATGCGGGGGACCTCTACACACAGACCATGGCAGAGCACACGTGGGCTGAGCACATGTGTCGCCCGCATCTCCCCTCTTGAGATGTGGACTTTCATGCTTTTGTGTCTAATGCTGGGATGTGTGTAGTGTTCTCTCTCTCTCTCTCTTTCTCTCTCTCTCTCTCTCTCTCTCTCTCTCTCTCTCTCTCTCTCTCTCTCTCCCCCCTACACACCTTCAAAAAAACCTCCAAATAAAATCTGTTTTACTTCACTGCTTGTCTACTCCTGAAAGTCTTTTCTGTGAGGTGAGACAAGAACCCAGTAACCCTGCGTCCTGGGTGGCAGAGGCGGATTGGGAGAAAGTGACCGTCTTTCTCCTCCCTACTTCATATAAGTCACCCGTGGGGCCCACCAACATCAGTTTGACAACCACAAACTTTCTCCACATACTATCGTCTTTTTTTTTTTTTTATGGAGGGGAGCTTTTTGAGTCACACCTGGGAATGCTCAGGGCTTACTCCTGGCTCTGGACTCAGGAGTCACTCCTGGCAGTGCTCAGGGAACCATATTGGATGCCGGGGATCCAACACAGCTCGGCTGTGTACAAGACAAATGCTCTACTGCTGTGCTACTGCTCTGGCCCCCAGTCTCTCTTCCCTCTCTTCCATTCTTTCTTCTTTTCTTCCTTTTTTCTTTCTCTCCTTCTTTGCTTTCTTTCCTTCTTTCACTCCCTCTCTCCCTCTTTCCTTTCTTCTCTCTTCTTCCTCCCTCCTTTCTTCCATTCTATTCCTTCCTTCCTTCCTTCCTTCCTTCCTGCCTTCCTTCCTTCCTTCCTTCCTTCTCTCCTTCCCTCCCTCCTTCCCTTCCTCCCTCTCTCTCTTTCTCTCTCCCTTCCTTCCTTCCTTCCTTCCTTCCTTCCTTCCTTCCTTCTTTTCTTCCTTCCTTTCTTCCTTCCTTCCTTTCTTCCCTCCCTCCCTCCCTCCCTCCCTCCCTCCCTCCCTCATTCATCTCTCCTTCCCTCCCTTCCTCCCTCCCTCCCTCCCTCATTCGTCCCTCCCTCTCTCTTTCCCTTCCTTCTTTCCTTCCTTCCTTCCTTCCTTCCTTCCTTCCTTCCTTCCTTCCTTCTTTCTTTCTTTCTTTCTTTCTTTCTCACTCCCAGTGCTGCTCAGGGCTTAATCCCAGCTCTGTACTAATCCTAATCCTGATCACTCCTAGCAGGACATGGGGAACCATATGCAGTGCTGGGAATCAAACCCTTGTACAGTGTCAGGGAGCAGAGCCTCGTGCAAAGCAAGTGCCCGCCCACTGTACTATCTCCCCGGCCCTTTTCTTCATCTTTTATGTTCTTATATGTCATACGCCTTTGCTTTATTATGAACCTTGATGCCCTTCTTAGAACTCAGTTTTGGGCTCGACTCTAGTCATTTTTTCTGGAAAGAATTGAAGAATATTTCCCTCCACCTGCGTCCCCCACCCAGCAGGGCAGGTCCTGGTCTGGGACTCACGTCGTTCTTCTCATCTCCTCCAGGAAAGCTCAGGGCTCCTTCGAGCTCCAGGCCAATGGCATCAGCATTTCCTTCACCCTCCTCCTGGGCAGGGACCCCTCCGGGAGGCCCACGGTCTCTGCCACCACCTGCAGCAGCCACATCCGCGATGTGGACGTGGACATGCCAGGGAGCCTACGGTAGGTCACCCTGGGTCGGGACTCAGGCCAGCCTGTCTCCTGGCCACCGCTCCTGCCCCAGGCCTCAATAAGCATGGGCTCCTGGTGGAACGTGACCCTGTCACAGACACGTGAGGGCAGGTTTCTGGGGGACCTGTTGAGATGAGCCTGGGGCCATTCTACCAAAAACCGGACTTCGGGCCAGAGAGTTTGACAAACAAGGTATATGGCTGACCTGGGGTCCACCATCCCATGTGGTCCCCACATACCTTCAGGTGTGATCCCTGAGCGCAGTCAGGAGCGAAGCCCTCGCACTGCCATATGTGACCCCCAAACCAAGAAACAAAAAGCCCAAACAAAAAGCAGACTTCAAAGCAGCCCATCAGACAATAAAACCAAAGAACCCAAAGGCTGGGGGCCAGATGAGAACAGGGTAGGAATATCTGAGACTTTGGACTGGTCTCGGAAGTTCCTTCCTCAGAAAAACTTGGGCTCAGTTCAATCAGCTTAATCAATGGCTGAATAAACAGCAGTACCGGGGCTGGAGCGATAGCACAGTGGGTAGGGTGTTTGCCTTGCATGCAGTCAACCTGGGTTCGATTCCCAGCATCCCCAAGCACTGCCAGGAGTAATTCCTGATTGCGTGAGCCAGGATTAAACCCTGTGCAAGCAAAATAAATAAATAAATAAAACTAAAATAAATAAATAAATAGCAGTACTCCTACATTTAAAAAAAATTGGGGCTCTAAAACCCTCCCCCAAACATATCCACCTTAATGGTGGGCTGCTCTGAACGGTGAATGTTCTGGGAACTGGCACTAGAAGAGTGACATAGCAGGGCCCCAGGACACGGGTCTGGCCAAGGTCGGGCAGCCTCCTCAGCCTGGCGGTTCTCTCGGCCCTTTCCAGGTGGATGCTGGGCGTCTTCCACGACTACATCGAGTCCAAGTTCCGAAGAGAGACAGAGAGCAAGGTAAACAACCCCGGCCTCTCCGCTGCATTTGCCCTCCTGGTCAGCCAGAGCAGTGCTCACACTGACCTCTGGCCCAGCTGGGCTGTGGGGACTGACCCAGATCCACCTGGACTCAAAGCCCAGGGAGGTCAAACCTTTCGTTCAAGGTCACAGAGACGGCGTGTGGCAACATGTAGGTCTCTGAGCTCTGAGTCTGTCCAGGTAGGCTGGTTCCATGCTTGGCCCAGGGCGAGGGGAGCTGTGTCCCACCCGGAAATGATGTGAGAACTCAAAAGTTGTTGGTTTTTTGGTTTGGTTTGGTTTTGAGGCACTGTGATTTATACTACTGTCATGCTAGATCTCCATGTGTTCTAACACCCACCCACCACCAGTGTCCACCTCCTTCCACCAGTGTCCCCTGACCCCCTTGGTAAACTCAGTTTGCAGACCCTCACCTGTAGCCAGTTGTTATGCTTTTGCTATCTTTCTTTCTTTCTTTCTTTCTTTCTTTCTTTCTTTCTTTCTTTCCTTTTTTTTCTTTTTGGGTCACACCCGGTGATGCACAGGGGTTACTCCTGGCTCTGAACTCAGGAATTACTCCTGGCGGTGCTCAGGGGACCATAGGGGATGCTGGGAATTGAACCCGGGTCGGCCGCGTGCAAGGCAAACGCCCTCCCCGCTGTGCTATCACTCCAGCCCAGCTATGTTTCTTTATGTTCCACAGATGAGACCACTCGTTACTTGTTCCCCTCCTGCTGACTGAGACCTGGGACCCTCTGGTTCCATTCATGTAGCAGCCACTTCCTCTTTGAGTTTATTGAATCACCGTGAGATACAAAGTTAGAAAGTTGTTCATGATTGAGTGGCAGTCATACAGCGTCCGAGCACCTGTCCCTTCACCGGTATCCACTAACCTCCGCCAATCGCCCAGTTTCCCTCCCAACCCCCAGCCTGCCTCTGTGGCAAACACTTGACTTCTTTCTTTTTCCCTTTTGGGCACTGTGACTTGCAGTACTGTGTCTGAAAGGGCACCATGCACATCATGTTACCTCCTTGCAGCACCCACTTGTGATCCAGAGTGATCACTTCCCCCTATCATTGTCATAATGGTCCGTTCTCTGTCCTAACTGCCCTCCCCACATTGTGGCAGGATTCCTGCTAAGGACCGATTCTCCTGCCCTTTGTTTTCAATGACTTTGGGTACTATTCTCCTACTGTGTTTCTTTATATCCTGCAAATGATCGTACTATGTCTGTCCCCTTCTCCCACCGTCTCATTTTACTCAACGTGATACTCTCCATGTCTATCCGTGTACCAGCAAATTTCATGACTTGTTTTAGGATTCTGGGCTAAAACAAAAAGGCTTTGTGTTAACTTTTGGTTTTCCCAACATGATTCCATTTCTGGAGTAGTGTCTGTAGCCGTGACTGTACTTGGGAAGGAGGAATGTAATGAAGGAGGACAGAAACACACACACACACACACACACACACACACACACACACACACACACACACTCACATCCTGATTGACTTTGAGTGCCCCCTGGTGATGTAATCAGAAATAGCAGGAAGCCAGCACTAGAGGCCAGATAATCTTTCTGTTCCTTTTTTTGCTGGGATTGAAACCCTGCACCTTACATGTTCCCCAGAGCCCACCCAGGAGTGATTGGGCTGAGCACAATTCCTAACTTTGCACTCAGGAATCACTCATGGCGGTACTCAGGGGACCATATGGAATCCTGGGAATCGAACCTAGGTTGGCTGCATGCAAGGCAAACGCCCTACCTGCTGTGCTATCACTCCAGCCCCTCTGCCTGTTCTATTTTTAGCTTGTCCTTAGAATGAAAGCTCCTCAACAGAGCCTTCTGTAACCCCTGGAGGCTAAGACCCTCGATCCCATGCTCCAGAGGATCCCCCCATCCCCATCTTCCGTGGGCACGTGGGTCTGTCAGCAACACAGATGGTAACTGGTTTATCAAACCTCTGTTGAAAATGAGAATTCAACACACACACACACACACACACACACACACACACACACACTCAAAGACAACACTGACATAGCAATTCCATGTTTTCAGAGGCAGCAAATGTGAATTTTTGTGTCATCTCTTGACCAAGGGTCCAAAAATGGTCTGGGGTCGGTGCCACACTCTCTCGGGCATGAAACACGGAGATGCTGCAAATCCCAGCTCAGCCCTCTGTAACCTCAGTGAAGATGTAGATACATTTGCAAAGCCATCCCAGGCCAGCATCCTGCCGGATGCGTGATTTCTTCCTCCTAAGCTATTCTTGTCCACACCAAAATGAACAGCCTTAGGCTTCAAGTAACTCGCCCTTCCAAAGCACTTACATGCTCATGGAAGCAATTCTTTTTTCAGTCATATCTCAGTGGTTTACCCAGTAAATAGCCAGGGTGATCACAATAACAAATAGAGCAAGCCAGCTTGAACGGACACATTTCCTTTTCATGAGAAGCAGATGTGACTTCCGTGTGCGGCCCAAATTGTGTGGCTGCTGAATGCATCAATGGTGCTGTGATTTGTGTGGTTTTAAGTGCTGCTCTCCTGGGGGTGGGGTTGGGGAAGTGTCTCACATGGGGGGAGGCGTGTGTCATAGCACTGAGCTCTCTCTCCAGCCCCCTTGTGCTGCTTTTCACCTCTCAACTCTGGAGACCGAGACCAGGACCTCCCCAGAGCAAAGTCTCCCAGGATGGAGGTGGAGGATAAGCCTCCAGCAGGCCCCTTTACCCAGCCCCTCTCAAGTGGCCCCTGAGAGCCACTTTTAGAGGACCCCAGTTTTTGTCCTTTGTTTTCTTAGCATGGGCATGAGAGAAGCCCTCACCAGTGTCTGCTCATGATTTCAATGAAATCACTGGCAGCCTCGTGCCAGCCCAGAGCCGGGAATTCACTTGGCCTCTGTCTCCTGTCATTTTCCAGATTTGCGAAATGGTCCAGAACTCAGTGACCTCTGATCTACAGCCATATCTCCAAACTCTGCCAGGTAGGACACCCCTTCCACTCCCGAATAGTTTGTTTCTCGTAATTTCTGTGAGGACATGCATTCTGTGTGAAATATTGAGCAGGACAGAGTGCCAGTGAAAAATAGGAGGTTCTCTTTTTGCCTCTAGTTTTCTTTCAAGGTAGGGTGTTTGCTTTCATAGGCTCTGTTGCACCTCCAAAGATAGAGGTAAGAATTCACATCTGTCGTCCTTTTAATGTAGTGCGTCGTTGTGAAAAAAATGTAAATCTGCAGAGAATGAACATGTTTTTTTGTACGTTGTACACTTGACATCTTTCCAAATCAGCGCACTTTTTTCCAAAGCTTAAAATGTTGAAAAATTTCCCAGTTTTACTGAGACCTAGGATCACATATAGCATTGAGTAAGTTAAAGGTGTTAACTATGTTGATTTGATGCGCTTATATGTTACTCCTTATGTGATTACTATTGCGGTATTATCAAATTCCTCTACCCATCTTTTAATTGCTTTTTGTGACTAGAACATTTACGATCTGTTCATCCAAGTCCATAAAACAGTGTCGATGCTGTTTACAATTTTGCGTATGAGATCCTCAGAGTTATCCTTCATCTAACTGGAAGTTCGTATGCTTTCACCATCCTTGTTACATTTGTCAGGATTTTCTCCTTTCTCATAGCTGGATATTTCACTTCACATATTTCAGTCTTCTCCTTTCATCGGTTGACTCACAATTCTGGTGTTTTCCTATCTTGGCTATTGTGAATAATGCTTCAGTGCTCTTGAGATACAGCTCTTCGATATCCTGTTTTAACTTCCTCTAGATGCATACCCAGAAGTGGGATTGCTGTATCACAGGGTAGCTCTATTTTTAGTTTTTTGATGAACTTCCTACTATTTTCCCATGGTAGCTGCAATCCACCAATTTACAAACCCCTCCCCCTGCAGCAGTGCGCAAGCCCTTTTTTTTTTTCTCTCTGCATCTTCAATGACATTTTCCTGGGTCTTTAGTATTTCATATAGACATCTAGTAGGTGTGTGACGATATCTCACTGTAGCTTAGTTTGATATTTCCCTGATGGTTAGTAATGCAAAGTGTCTTTTCCTCTCCCTTTTGGCTATCGCTATGTCTTCCTTAGGAAAATGTCTCTTCTGATCATTTATTTAGTGAGAAGGCCAGCTTTTTTGGTCATAGTCTATTTATTTTATTCAAATGATGTGCCACATTTATTGACTTACATATGTTTGAACCATCCTTGCATTCCATGGATAAATCCCACTTGATCATGGAATATGATTGGGGAGGGTTCTTTGTGGGGGAAAGCCACACCTGGCAGAGCTCAGGGCTTATTTCTGGATCTATGCTCAGGAATCACTCTGAAAGGTGCTCAAGAGACCATATGGGGTACTGGAATTGATCCTGGGTTAGTTGCATGCAGGGCAAACACCACACCCACTATACTATCATTCCGGCCCTAGAATATGATCTTTTAAATGTCTCTTTGAATTGTGTGTGCTGGGAGTTGATTAAGATTTTTCATCTTTTCTTATGGAGAGTATTGGTCTGTCACTTTTCTTTCACCTGGTATCAGACTAGCTTTGGTGTCTGGGCAATGCTATCAGGTAATGCCAATATTATAAGATAATTTGGCAGTATTCCTTTCATTTCGGTGTTTTGAAGAGTTTGAAAAGAATTTGGCATCAATTCTCCTGAAAATGTTAGTGAAACCATTTGATTCTGGGCTTTCCTTTATTGGGAATTTTTTTTTATTAATGCTTCAGTTTCCTTACTTTTTATTGCTTTGTTCATAGTCTCTATTCTTGATTCGGTATTGGTAAATCATGTTTTTCTAGAAATAGTAAATTTTTCCTAGGTTCTCCAGTTTCTTGGCATAGCAGTCACTTTTGATCCTGTGTATTTCTGTGGTATCAGTTGGAATCTCTCCTTTTTGGTTTCTGGTTTTACTTGTGTCTTCTCTCTTCTTTCCTTAGTCTAGCTAAATTTTTCTCAGTTTTGCTTATTTTTCAAAAGCTCCATTTTGTTGATCTTTGTTTTTCTGTTCTCTATTTCATTTGTCTCTGCTCTGATCTTTACTTCCTTCCTTCTACAAATTTTGGGCTTAGTTCTTCCTTTTTTTCAGTTTTTTGAAGAATAATGTAGTTTGCTTATTTTAGAGATCTTATCTTTACCTTAATAAAATTATTTATCCCCTTCAACTTTCATATTAGAGTAACTTTTTTGCAATATCCCTTCACTTCAGCTCTTTCGTATTTTCATTTGTCTTGGAATGTGTTGGGAGGAGGGCCATAGTTCCCTTTTGATTTTTCAAACCTATTTGTTGTCAGGGATGTATAAATTTTCACGTATTTGCAAAATTTTCAGCTTCCTTCTCGATGTTGAGCTTTAGTTTCATACCACTTGGTCAGAAAAGATACGTGACATGATTCCACTCTTCTCGAATTCACTAAAACTTATTTTTTGTGTTCTGGAGAATATTCTGTCAGTGCTCTCACATTGTCCTTATTCTCATAAAAATTTTAATTGAAGCTTCCATATAGAGAAAATTACCCAAATCCTCAGGGTACAGATGAAATAGGTTCACAAACTGAGCCATGCTGGTACCAGATCCTAAATCAGAACCCAGAACGCCAGTGGTCTTTCCAGCCTCCTCTGTGCCTTCATCTGCCAATCATTCCCCAACTTCTACCAGCAAACATTAGTTCTGTACTTTGCACATGAATGGAACCACACAGGAGTCAAAGTTTTTTACTGGAAGCAGAAGGATTTCTTCGTTTGACTTGACCATGTAAGGTCGATCCATGGTGCTGTGTGCACGTGGTGCCTGCACCCATCCTCCTTGCTGTGGAGGATCCCTCTGTGGAAGCGTTTTTTTTTTTTTTGAAGTCTCATTATGTCATCTTATTTATAATTGTATTTTATTTTGTGGTTTCAGGCCACACCCAGTGCTGTTTGCTTATGGGCTATTCCTTCTTTTTTCTTTTTTGGGTCACACCCGGCGATGCTCAGGGGTCACTTCTGGCTCATGCACTCAGGAATTACTCCTGGCGGTGCTCGGGGAACCATATGGGATGCTGGAAATTGAAACCGGGTTGGCCGCATGCAAGGCAAATGCCCTACCTACTGTACTATCGCTCCAGCCCCCTGTGGAACCGTTTTTAACTCAGTCTCTAGTGACGGCCGTGTGGGGAGTTTCTGTTCTAGACTTTTACGAGGAATGTCACTGTGGACACACTAGCACATACGGATACATGTCTGTGGCTGACGACCTAAAGCTGAAGGTCTAAAGCATCCCATGAGACACCCCAGGACAGCATCATCAGGTCTTACCAGTTTCCCAAAGTGACTCCATTTTAACGGCTGCAGGGTCTTCTGCCACATGGACTTGTCTCCACTAGTGTCCTTTGCTACTGCCCATAGTGGGCAGGGGACCCTCATAGATCTTCCTCCTCCTCCTTCACACATCTTAGCACGTCATTAGACAATCTGCCAGTGAAGGCCCAGGATCCAGGATGCGCACATAAAGTTGGCAGGGATCGTTCCTGACAAATTGTCAGGCACACTCCTCTGCCTTGGTCCCTGCCCCACTCCCTGTCCCTGCAGGGGAGGTCCTGGCAGGCACAGAGACTCAACAGTGCTTAAGTCACAGAACCCACCTTCCTCCAGGGCTCTGGAGGGGCGTGAGGGCCTGCGGACACACCTCCACCTCTACAGTTATGCCGTAGGTATTCATTGAAGGCTTGTTTCCTTGAAGAACAAGCCTAAGTTAGCATGAATCTCCGGGTCTGAAGGAGCTACCAAACCTGGACTCTGCTCTCCCGTGTGTGTGTGTGTGTGTGTGTGTGTGTGTGTGTGTGTGTGTAAAACCCCCCAGGTCCTCATGTGGAGCATACCTGCCTACCTCCCCCCACCTCATTACCAGTCCAGTGTGATGAGAAGAGCTGTGTTATCTCTTTCTGAATAAATGGCCTCCACAGGGGGCTGAGCTGGGTGGAAACAGAGGGCCAGGGGGCTTGGAAGACAGCTGTGGAGTGAATGTCTCAGGCTGAGCCCTCATCCCTTCTCCATCACCCTGTCCCTAACCCCACAGTCACAGCAGAAGTCGACAGTTTTGCCAGTATCGACTACAGCCTAATGGAGGCGCCTCGGGCCACAGACCGCTCTCTGGATGTGATGTTTAAGGTGAGGGTCCCCCACCGAAACTTCTGGGTGGTAGGTCTGTGTGGCAATTCCTCAATTCCAGCCCCCTTTAGGGCTCCCCCTCTGTCCCTGCTGTCCTCTCTGTCCTTATCTCCCCATGCTTTAAGCTGTTAAGGGCAGGATGAGATGGGGTGACAGGGAAGAGTGTGTCCAGAGATAGAGGTCTCCCCTGGGCAGAGACTCACAACTCTGATCTAGAAATTTCCACTCCCTTTCCTCCCCTCTGATACAGGTGAGGTCAGTCAGAGCTGGCCCTGGGTGGTGTAGAAGACCAGGCTGCTCAGTCCCAAGGCTTCATCTACCAAAGCTTTGGAGGGAAATTTTCATTAAGGGCTATGAATGTGGGACACTTTAACCCAAAGGAAAAAGTCTCCAAAGGTCGTTTCAGGCTGTATAGTTGGTCTGTTGCCTCATATCCGGCTGTTGAAGGACTACCTGGCCAGGCTAAAATGTTCTCTTTCTCTTTACATACAAGTGGTACTACATGGAAAATATCATGCTAAGCGAAATAAGTCAGAAAGAGAGGGACAGACATAGAAAGATTGCATTCATCTGGGGAACATAAAGTAACAAAATAGGAGAGTAACACCCAAGAATGGCCAAGATTAGTACCAGGAGGTTCACTCCATGGCTTGGAGGCCAGTCGCACACACTAAGGGAAAAGGCAGCTCAGATAGAGAAGGGAGCACCAAGTAAAGGGTGTTGGGAGGATCCTCCCAGGATGGGAGATGCATGCTGAAAGTAGACTATAGACGGAACACGATTGCCACTCAATGCCTCTTTTGCAAACCACAGCACCCAAAAGGAGAGAGAACAAAAGAGAATGCCCTGCCACAGAGGTGGGGTAGGAAGGGGGATTGGGGGTAGGAGGGATACTGGGATCACTGGTGGTAGAGAATAGGCACTGGTGGAGGGATGGATACTCGATCATTGTATAACTGAAACCCAAGCACAAAAACTTGTAAGTCTACAACTGTACCTCATGGTGTTTCACTAATAAAAATAAAAATAAAAAATAAAAAAAAGTTATTTTTCTCTCGCCAGGGAGAATTTTTTAACCCTGGTCACCGCAGCCCAGTTCCCTTTCTTGCTCCTGCCATGAGCTTTCCTGAGGAGTACAACCAAATGGTCTACTTCACCATCTCTGATTACGTCTTCAACACCGCCAGCCTGGCGTACTACAAGGCCGGCTACCTGAACTTCACCATCACGGATGACAAGGTATGTCACAGAACAAAGCCAATGACAACGGTGTCTGTTTTTCCTTTTTATCTTTCCTTTCCATCTCCGTCATACTCATGAAATAGTGACTTGTAACTGAGGGGGGAAGATCAAGGCCAGGAAAGAATACAATTAGTGCAATTTCCCTTTTCTCCTTGGCTTCTGAGAAGCCCTGAGTCAAAGCTTTTTCTCCCTTGGAACTGTGCAGCCTGTTGTGACTTTTTGGCCTGTGTTTGGTTTTATCCCCTGCCCCCATTCAGACTGCTTTTCCGGATTCTGACTTCCCCTCACCTTGGTGGATTATGAAGACACTGTGCTCATACGTCGTTTTGACCGACAATTGCTGGGTGTTTCCTTGTAACCAAAATAACTTTATTCATGATGGTTGATGTCATTCATGACTGGGCTGAATCCTGGTAAAGAAGAGAGATCAACGCCCCCTAGCCCTCTACTCTGAAAAGTTCTCTCAGGGCCATACAGTGTCATAAATGCCCAACTTTATGATGGCTCCCTGTGTCCATTTCCAGTCCAATCTCTGGGTTTCAGAAGATGATTTCTTAAGTTTCCTTGTAAGGACAGGGGACCCGGAAAAGTCTCGGGGGAAGAGGGAAGGTACTGAGTCTGACCTGGATGATTCCCTTCGCTCTAATAGTGAGTCAGGGGATCCCGGTGCCGGTTCAGGGTGACTCACTCTGTCCTCTGGATGGTTTGTGACATGTGCATGGGCTCTTCTGTGATCACATTTGCTCCCGGGATGCACTTCTCTCCTCGGGTGCTCACCAAATGTTGGAGAATGTGCTTCATGCACGTCCTGTGGATAGCCCTTCCAGGCACCCAAGAGTGGAGACGGTTTTTATTCTCATTTTATAAAAGAGGACACTGAGGCTCAGAGAGCGACAGGGGCTGGCCTGAGACCAGGCAGCCAAAGGCCCAAGCCTCAAGCCTGGGTGTACGTGCCTGCTGGTCTTACCTGGCAGGCCCTCTAAGTGTTTCTGGAAGTCACCTACAGACCCAGGAGAGCAGCCAGGACCCCGGGACTCGGACACTAGGGCAGATACACAATGGGCGTTTGCAAAGTGACAGTCTCAGGCACTTGACCCCATTTTTGCATCTCTCTTTAAATCTTCTACACCAGCGGGAGCACCTTAAACTTAACTTCACTGTGTCTCTCTGCAGGTTCCTCCAAGCTCAAACGTCAGACTGACCACCCAGTCCTTTCGTGCATTCGCCCCTCGGGTAAGCCTTCCCTTACCAAACTGGGCAGATCAAAATCCCTAACCTGTGGGTAGAAGGAGAGGTGGGGGGGGGTGTTACTTTAGAACCTCTGTGTTCTTCTCAGCTTGGCCAAGACTTTGAAGCTGGTCAGGAGACCACCAGTGAGGGGATGCTGTTGGCATCGGAATACCCTTCCCTTGCCACAAGCACTCAGTGTGTGATCAGGGATACCTGAGAATCCCAAAGAACATCAGCCAGCATGTACCACGGAAGGGACCCTCATCAATAACACTGGTTAGGGAGTGAGGACTAAGAGGCAAACTTCTACAAAGGGACAAATTCCTCAAAAACAGTCAAGAGTATACAAAGGAGGGGGCCAGAGAGATAGTATAGAGATAGTACAGCGGGGAGGGAGTTTGCCTTGCACACAGCTGACCGGGTTGGATCCCTGGCATCCCATATGGTCCCCTGAGCACTGCCAGGAGTAATTCCTGAGTGCAGAGCCAGGAGTAACTCCTGGGCATCGCTGGGTGTGACCCCCCAAAAAGAAGAAAAAAAGAGTGTGCAGAGGGGTGGTGATTTTCCATGTTTCTCTCTCTCTCTCTCTCTCTCTCTCTCTCTCTCTCTCTCTCTCTCTCTCTCATTTTCCATTCCTGGTAGCCCTAAGGCCATTCCTAGTATCCTGGTATTTACTAAGGGGTTGCTCCTGGGTGGGTGGAGATTCAATACGGGTTCCTGCTCTTCTCCCAGCTGTTTGAGCTGTCTCCCCAGCCTGGCTGGGGTCAGGAGATGATTTTAATGGCAAGCCCTTGGAGATCATAAACTGGATCAGTTACAGTTCCCATGCTCAATGGAGCACAACACGACCTTGAATCGGCTGTACAGATGTCTCGGACCTGGAAAGATGGCCAGTTAGAATGCAAGAGGAAATGATGGAGAGCTCTGTGTAAATAAAACCAACTGAGAAGCACGCTTAGCTTTATAGGACTCCCTCCAAGACCTCCTGGAAAACCTCATCATCTCTTCATTCTGGCCCCAGTTAGCCAGGAAGTACCCCAACATGAACTTGGAACTTCAGGGAGCCTTGGCCTCCGCCCCGGTCCTGACCTTCAGTCCTGGAAATCTGTCTTTGGCGCCACAGATAGAGATTGAAGCTTTTGTGCTGCAGCCCAGCTCCGCCAAGGAGCCTGTCTTCCAGATCACTGTGGTGAGACTCAAAATCTCTGCAGATGCGCTCCCCTTTCCTGAATGCCTTTCCCCCAACTCAACTACCTGGCTAGAATTCATATTTCAATTTAAATATTGGTTTGTCTGGGAGGCCTTTCTTTTCTGCTCTCACCCCTGATCTATTCCTTTGTCATGTTTTCTTTTAGCACTCTATATATCTTTATTTATTTCATTTATTTATTTATTTATTTATTTTTTTGTCCCCAGCCAGTGGTGCTCAGGGCATATTCCCAATTCAGCACTCAGGGATCACTCCTGGTGGGCTTGGGGGCCCATATGGGATTCTGAGGATGAACCAAGGTCAGCTGCTTGCAAGGCAAGGACCCTATAGTATCTCTCAACCCTGTATTACTTTATTAATAGTCTTACCAGGACTGAAACTTGGTCCTGAGATAGCTAGAAACAATCCTTCCTTTTGGTAATCTGCTCAAAGCTGAACTGCTCTCAATAAAAATGTTCAAGCTCCAACATTTATTGAGCACCTATAGTGTTTTTTCTGGGATTTCACAGTCTAATCACATCCTTAACTCCCTGAACTATTTGTTTAGAGGAAACAACAGGCCCACACAGTTCTCCTTCCTGTATGTGGCAGTCTCCCTTATTTATTTGTTTGTTTAAATTAAATCACCATGGGGCTGGGAGTGAGTACAGGAGGTAGGGCATTTGCCTTGCATGCGGCCAACCTGGGTTTGATTCCCAGCATCCCATATGGTCCCCTGAGCACCGCCAGGAGTAATTCCTGAGTGCATAAACCAGGAGTAACCCCTATGCATCACCAGGTATGACCCAAAGAGCAAAAAATTAATTAATTAATTAACTAATTAAATCACCATGAGATACACAGTTACAAGGTTGTTCATAATTGGGTTTCAGTCATACAATGTTCCAATACCCATGCCTTCACCAGTATACATTTCCCACCACCGATGTCCCCAGTTTCCCTCCCACTACCCCACCTGCCCGCAGCACCCACCTTCCTCTATGGCAGGCAGTTCCTCACCCCCCTCTCTCTTTCCTTCAAGGCATTATGGTTTGCAATACAGGTATTGACAACTTTACCTACTTCTTTCAGCACTCAGTTCTTGTCCAGAGTGATCGTTTCCAACTATCATTGCCTTACTGGTCATTTCTCTGCCCTAACTGCCCTCCCCCTGCCCTTCCACTTGTGGCAAGTTTCCATCCGTGTCCATGGGTTTTAGTCTCATGCTTATTTTTATATCCCACAGATGTGTGCAATCATCCTATGTCTGTCTCTCCTTCTGACTCATTTCACTCAGCATGATGCTCTCCATGTCCATCCATCCGTTTATAAGCAAATTTCATGACTTTGTTTTTCTTGGGGGCAGCATAATATTCCATTGTGTAGATATGCCAGAGTTACTTTACCCAGTTGTCTGTCCGTGGGCCCTTGGGGTGTGTCAGATTCTCCGCCTCCCTTATTTAGATCCCTTCTTTCCTACTGGTGTTTCTAGGCCACTAATATCTCCGCCATGATGACCTTCAGTAACAACAAGATCACTGGGTTCCTGAAGCCAGGAAAGTAAGTCAGCCTCCCGCCACATGGGAGCGCTCTGCTGGGCTCCCAAACACTAACCAATCCTCTTCTGCTCAGCTTGTTCTTGGTTTCGGTGTGATGAGCTCCTCCTGCGAGTGTTGGGGAAAGAGACACAACTTGGAAAAGAAACTTGAACTTTATTTCGATCTCTCCAGTTCTTTGGCCTCCTCAGTACTGCCCCATCAACCTTTCCATCTAACTCTCATCACTACTTCTGGATTTCTGAAGTATTTTCTAACAGTGCTTTTTGTTTCATTTTTTGTTTTTTGTTTTGTTTTGTTTTTCCAGAAAATAAACTTTAGACATACTGATGATCTGAAATGACAGCTTACTCCTGAGCTCTTTTCTCGACCCTCCTTTCTCTGACACGCTTCCTGAAAAGGCTGTGTCATGCTGACTCCCCAGTCACCTGTGTCACTCCCACCACCACCCCAGAACCCCATTTGCTCTGTGTCTCCTCCTTGCTAGAATGCCACACTTTGCTTGGATGCAGCACCCAGCCATCTGATTCCTCCCCTGTTCCTTATAGAATACAACTGGAGCTGAAAGAATCCAAGGTCGGAGTATTTAATGTAAGTTGCTTTTATTTATGAATAGATTTGGGTATTAATGTTGGCTAGGCCCGACTGTGGCACCTGTAGAAAACAAAATTAAAAGAACTTCTCTCTGACCTTGAAACATACAGACTCTGCCCTCGAGGACAGGAAATAGGACCAAGGAACAGTTATGCCCCTATAAAAGACAATATATGTTAGAGTCTTGTTCTCTGCAGAATTCTCTTAGCTGCAAGGAATAAAAGCCAACACAGAGCTCATTGTACAGACAGGAGGAACATAGGAGCTCACCGAACTGGAAAACAAACATGAAAACCACTAAGACTTCAAGCATCGGTGCATCCAGGGACTTGAATCAGTGCACCGAGAGCCTCTCTCCAGGGCTCGGGAGATGGATGGCTCAAAGGGCTGGAGCATGTATTTAAAATGCAGGAGGCACCCGGCTCAATTCATGTTACTGCAGAGTCCCCAGAGCGTCACCGGGAATAGCCCCCAGCTCTGCGTGTTCTCAGCCATGTGTTGTCCCAAACAAAATATTAAAATTAATTTCATTTTTCTCTTCTCTACCATGCCCTTCACTGTTGATGCTGTTGCAGTGACTGGGATCTCACACCTGCCTGGCTGTGGTGCCAGCTGGCGTGCACACCAGTTTAAGGCTCTGACACGCCTGGCCACTGTGTTCACTGGGGCCACGCCTCCCCCCCCCCATGAGACACTCATGCATTGCTGGTTATGGGGCTTACCGGGGAACACTGTAGTGCTCATACACGTGCTGAGCTTCCTGGCTGGGCTTGCACTTAGTTTTGTTATGGAGCACTCTGGGGTCACTCCCCTTTGTTGCTTACACATGCCTGCTGTGATGTGACCAGAAATCACTGAGACACGGGGGATGGGGGAGTCGCAGGCAACAGAGCTGCCCTGGAGGGTGCTCAGCAGTGCGTGTGGCAGATGCAGGGATCGAACTCATGACCACACCCTTACAAGACAGCCCATCTAAACCATGGAGCGACTTAGCCATGACACGAGTTCCAAGTCTTGCTCTGGGACCCAGGAGTCACTCCTTGCAATACTTCACCAACCGGGCAGGTTGACTCGAGCCAGGGCTGGATGATATAGGGCTGATGGTGCTCAGGACCTTTAGGGCTATGCCTAGTGATGCTCAGGGGGCCACTCAGTGTAAATCGGGGTCACCAACACTGTGCTATCTTCTCAATGCCTCATTTCATTTCATTTAAAATAATATATAAGAAATTCCTGGGCTAGCTCTCATTGGATTCACCTTGGTCACGTATCTTTGTTTGGTTGGTGTTTTTGGTTTGAGGGCCACACCCAGTGATGCTCAGGGCTTACTTCTGGCTCTGTGCTCAGGAATCACTGCTGGCTGGCTCAGGGGACCATATGTGGTGGTTGGGGATCAAACCCAGGTCAACTGCTTGCAAGGCAAGTGCCTACCTGCTGTACCATCTCCCTGTCCTCACATGTCCATTTTTGAACCAATCACAATATCCAGAAATTGGACAAGACTCATCAGTCTTGAAACTCAACCCTGGGTTTCACCGCACACTCTGGGAACCCCAGCTGTGCAGGAGTAAGATGGGAAGGGAGCTTCCCCAGAATGTCCAGCCGTTGTCTTGGGAGACAGAACATGAGCCAAGCATGTGTGAGGCCTCGGGTTCCATCCACAGCACCACAAGGCGTGGCCACTATAAAAACAAAAATGATGCCAGGGAGAGAGCTCAAGGGTCTGAGCCCCCCATGCTCTGCATGCGGGAATCCTAGGTTTCATTCCTGAGCACTGCACAGCTCCCCCAAGCCCTTCTTAGAGTGATTCCCCAAGCACTGAACAGGGATTAGCCCCCAACTGCACCTTAGTATGGTCCAGAAATCAAAAAAGGGAAAAAGACTTGAGAAAACATGTCTATTAGGTTGGGAGGGAGGGGGCATGGGGTCCCAGGGATCGAACCCAGGTCTTTGCCCATGGGTGGAATTTATTCTAGTACTTGAGACAATCCCTGCACCCCACATTTTTGTTCTGACTGAATTTTTTAAAATAAATAACTAATTTATTGGGTTTTTTTGTTTGTTTTTGAGCCAGACCTGGCAGTGCTCAAGGCTTACTCCTGATTCTGCTCAGGGATCACTCCTGATGGTCCTTGGGGACCATCTGTGATACTGGGAATCGAACTTGGGTCAGCCTCACGCAAGGCAAGAGCCCTACCCGCTGTGGTGCTATCTCTCCAGCTTAGACAAATAATCGAAGGGCTTGGAGACATGGCTCAACAACCAAAAAGTCCCTTGCATGCAGGTGACCTGCATTTGATCCCTGGGATGACAAATATACAACACAAAATGGGGGTGGGGGAAGAACAAGTCACTGAGGGAATCCTTCTCACAGAGAAAAAGGCTAATGTCAATAATAAAGCTAAATGAAGCCTTGATGCCCAACTCACCCCCCACAGGAGACAGTGGCTGTGGATTCTTCCCTAGCTCTTTCATCTGTGTCCCTTGAAATAGTTGTTGGGTATCTACCTGTAAACTGCCATTTTCAAGTCTTTGAGAGAAGTACAGACTGTCCTATAGATATTTGCTGTGTGGGGCTTTGGGGTGACATCGAGGGCTCATGTGACCACAGTGGACCCTAAAATCCCCTGTCCTCTGCCAGGTGGACTTTCTGGAGGCGCTGCTCAACTACTACATTCTCAACACTCTCTACCCCAGAGTCAATGGTAAGAATAAGGATGGATTTTCCCAAGTCAGGAAGTAGACGCTGCTCCTTGGCTGAAAGCAAACAACAGAGCTGGGGGGCCAGGGTCCCTCTGTAGACTGTGTGACCTTGGACCAGTCCCTGCACCTCTCAGAGAGCCAGTGGCTTTTCTGTGAGATGAAAGTATCAGAATCAGCCTTGTTTCACTTGCAGACTCTAATGAGGGGTTGGGCCAAGGCAGTTCTTTGAAAAACAAGAATCCTCCCAGATTCCCTGAGGGGCCCAGTCCCTGGACTGGCAGACGATTCGATGTGGAGGGGCCCAGGCAGCCCAGCTTTGAACTCACAATCCCAGCTGTGAATTCCAACAGAAAGCACGAAGACTTTCGCCGTGTGTTTGCAGGGCCCCTTCATCGGCTGCAGTAGAGAGAGGGAAGGGCGGGGCAGAGAGGGTTTTCCATGACCCCAACCCCAAGGGCCTGCTGGCCCATGCCTGCTGCCTCCTCCAGGCAGCGCCAGGCAGAGCCCTGACTCCTGGGCTGGGAATGAAGCTTGGGGTCATTTTTATTTGTTAACAAGTCTCTATCTGTATTGTGCCTCAACCTCCAGAGAAGCTGGCAGAAGGCTTCCTCCTCCCTCTGCTAAACCACATTCAGCTCGATGACCTTGTCCTTCATATCCACAAGGTCAGTGGTTGGGGGGGGGTGCTTGAGGGTTGGGGAGGGGTGGGTGAACTTCCTGGGGCCAGAGGCTCCCTATGGGAGGCTGGGAGTCAGTTCCATCCTGCATCTGACACAACCTGGCCGCAGAGGGATGCTCTGGCACCACCAGATACCATAAAGCCACCCATAAGGGCTTTGGAAGCCACATGCAGCCCATTGCAATACAGCGAAGTCACATTTCCCAACCACAAATGGAGACAAGACAAGATCTTTCTTTTGTGTGTGTGTGTGACACCCAGTAGTGCTCAGGGCTTTATTCCTGACTCTGTACTCAGGGATCATTCCTGACGGGGCTAGGGGACCATATGGGGTACTGGGGATTGAACCCAGGTTGGCTATGTGCAAGGCAAGTGCCCTACCCACTGTGCTATCACTCTGACCCCAAGCCAGCTTAATCTGAGAACCCTATTAGATTTCTCTACAGGTCCAATCCTGAAAGTCCTTTGTTAAGTTCTTTCAGTTTCTTCTAAATTTTGTATTCACGAATCACGACCATCCTGTTATTCGTCAATTGCCTTGAGCAGGCCCCAGTAACGTCTCCTTCATCCTAACCCTGAGATTATATTCAAGGCTCTTTAGGAGAATGAAACCCATCATTGTTATTGGTATTTGGCATATTGGATACGCCACGGGGAGTTTGCCAGACTCTGCCGTGTGAGCAGGCTACATTCGGTAGCCTGCCAGTTTGTCCAAAGTAGGAATGAGATAATAAGATGTTGTAATAAGATGGCGCATTTGCGGCCGCGCGGTTCCGGGAGCTGGTTTTTATAGTCTCTGAGTCTTGGCCATTGATGGGATTACACGGCGCCAGGGGGCCAGTTGGTGGGTGTGACCCCCGCCTACTGGAATTCGGAGGATCTGGGTGGAGGATGCTCAGCTCCGATCCGAGTAGGCTTGGAGATCTCGGCCCCGGGTCCCGCTTGCCTTTGTTCCTCTGCCGGTACCCTCAGGTGTGCGGAGAGTGGTCTCAGCATGGTGGTGGCTGGTCCTGGAGGTCTTCGGCTGCCAGAGCCCTGGTCGGGGCGGGGAGGAAAGCTGAATAATGTATTTATTCAGTGAAATACTATATCACAGTGAAAAATCACAACTACACAAAGTGTTAGAAAATATCTTGTCTTAGAAACTGAATCATCTTAGTTAGAAAATTTAAACTGAAACAGGAAAACTGCCCAGAGGAATAGTACAAATAATGTCATTTCATATTTCTATGTGTACGTGAGTGTGTGACTATAAAGATTATATCCAAAAATGGTGTGGGGTGAACACAAAATTCAAGATCACAATTTCCTGGGGCAGAATAAAGAGACAGAAAAGCATATTGGTGCCTCTCAGCTAGTAATAAGTGTCCAGTCCTCAACTGATGGGGGGTTCAAGGTGCTCATGACATTATTTTCAAAGCCTTCAAAATAAACAAGTTTATAAATCATGAGTTTCCTCCTGCGTTCTAAAATGCCAGAGTTGTATTTATAATACCTATCTAAGCAAGATATTGCTTTTTTATATACAGTTTTGAAATTATTCATCAACTTGTGGCCCTAATATATCCAGAGTTTATGTTTTGGGACTCTCCAGAGAGTCACTCCTTTTCCCCTTGAAGCATTTAAAACATTTTTGGTTGTTTTGGAAAATCTGCATCACCAATGCTCATACCTGTCTTTTCTTTCTTACTTTCTTTCTCTCTTTCTCTTTCTCTCTTTCTCTCTTCCTTCCTCCCTCCCTCCCTCCCTCTCTCTCTCTCTTTCTCCCTTCCTTCTTTCCTTCCTTCCTTCCTTCCTTCCTTCCTTCCTTCCTTCCTTCATTGTTAAATTGAACATCATCTCTTAGGTTTGATGCAGCCTAACACCTGCCCTATGAGAAATCCGGGGCATCCTTTAGATGGGTCACCATTTTCTTGACTACTGAAGTACGACAGGTCAGGTTTTGCATGGAACTTCTTCTATTAAGCATTTTATGGTCCACCCATGCCCACAATTCAGATTTTCTGTGAAGACAGCATCTCTAAGTTGGGATGATTGGGTGGAAGGACTTGTGAGCTTTAAAGGAGATGCTTTTGGTGCCATCATCACCTGTAAATTACAGCTGCTAAAGAATAAAGGGCAGCAGAGTGGGTCAGACGTGTGAAAAACAGGGCCAGAGAGATGGTTGAGCAGGTAGGTTGCTTGCCTTGCACACAACCAACCCAGGTTCAATAACCCACACCACGTACCCTGAGCACCTCTTAGAGTTATCCCTGAGTACAGAACCAGGAATAAACCCTGCACACAGCCAGATCTGACTGAGTAAGTAAATAAATAGAAATATCTAAGAGCTGGAGTGATAGTACAGCCGGTAAGACACTTGCCTTGCATGGATGGAACGCAGCTCCACCCAACACTGTCAGGAAGTCAGGAATGATCCATGAATACAGAAATAAAGTTACAGTGAGTTTCCAAGAACCTCTTGGGCTTTGGTGCACTCTATAAACAAATGAACAAACAAATCAGCCCAAAGTCCCTGAGGCCAGAGATGTCAATACCTACGAAGTGCTGATGTTCCCAAAGACTCACATTATCATTCAGAGCACCAAGTGATGACACTTCCTAAAATTTGCACCAAGTGATGACACTTCCTAAAATTTGCCTGTTTTGTCCTGTGCAAAATGGGGTATGGTCCAACTGATCCGGGCTCTGAGGAGCACAGAGGGCTGCTCTGAAACCGCCTCTCTGAGTCTGGCCCATGGCAAGGGATTGGGGCTCTGTTGCATCTTGTCAAATGCATGAGTGTTTCGAGGTCAAGTCTGTCCGTTTCAATGTCAGGGGCTGAATCGGTGAGGGGCCAAAATCAGACTGTGCCTTGGGTTGGGAATCCCCACCCTCCGGGTGATGAAAACTTAGGAGGGGGAGAAGAGGGAAGCAGAGCAACTCAGATTTTGCTCTCCGTGCCAAGGAGAGAACATTTAGGTGACCCAACGGACGTTTATGAAGCCTGCCAGGAAGCAGCAGCTTGGGAAATGACAGATAAATTGCTACCTTAGAGAAGGTAGTTGGCAAGCGCTGTGTTTTATGGAGACCTTGGGGATGCAGGCAGGCTGGTGATTTATGCGCTGCCCTGGTTTCCGGCAGAGCTTGTGTTTCCGAGACGTGACCCTCCTTTGAAAGCTGAGATGCGCTGCCTTGGGCCAGGGGGGCCTCTTCACCAGCCTGTTCTATCCTGTCTCCTAGGACTTCCTGTCCTTGGGCGCCAATGTCCAGTACTTGAAAGACTGAGGCCGAGGAGGCAGAGCGGCGTTTGGAAGTCACCGTTGGATCAGCAAGTTGCATCTCTAGATGCACCGCCGAGTCCCAGAGGTTTGGGCAGGAAGAAGACAGCTTTGCTCTGTCTTCTGCTCTCTGCCCCTCCCGCCCCTCTTCCAGCTGGCACAAGCACCCCCTCTCTGGCTTGGACTTCATTCTCTCTCTACCCCCACTGGCCTGTAATAGCTATAGTGGGGGGGGGAGACACACCATATGTTCTTATTCCCCTTGGAGCCTGTCACCTAGCAGGCCACTGGCCCTTAGTAGGATAGCACTGTAGCACTGTCCTCCCGTTGTTCATCGATTTGCTCGAGCGGGCACCAGTAACTTCTCCATTGTGAGATTTGTTGTTACTGTTTTTGGCATATCAAATACAATACAGGTAGCTTGCCAGGCTCTACCATGCAGGCGGGGTAGTCTCGGTAGCTTGTGGGGCTCTCCGAGAGGGATGGAGGAATCGAACCCAGGTCAGCTGCGTGCAAGGCAACTGCCCTACCTGCTGTTGCTATTGTTCCACCCTTAGTAGGGTACCAATAAATATTTGTTTCTGGATCAATGAAGGAGTTACCTGGTACCATTCTTTCTGCCTATGGGATCTTTGGGTGGTCAGCCCTATTGGTGGCCTCCAGCACACAGCTCTGACCAGCCTCTCCTTTCTCATGCGTTATCATGGAAATGCATCAGTGAGAAACAAGGAATTCCGCTCCCCATCCAGCCCTGGCCCAGACCTAGGCCTCAAAGGCACTCAGTCTTGGGGCTCAATCTGTTGGGGGTCCCTCCCTCCCTTCTTGCTGACTGCAGACGTGAATCTCCCCCCCTGCTGCTTTATCCCATTGCAACAGGTGGAAATTAACAGGAAATGGCTCCATCTAGGATTTGGGTCCAACCCAAATCAAAAGCTTATCCAACTGTTGTTTATGGGCCCCAAGCCTGGAGGACGAGGCCATGATTTCTAATTACTGAACAGTCAGCCTTTGATTAGACTTAATAAGGAGTCTTTTCCAAGTTATGGCACTGGGCCCCCTGGGGACTGGGAATCAGAAGGCTTATTTGATTTTTTTTTAATGTGCTAATAAGCAGATGGATGGAGCTTCTGGCTTACAGATAATTCACAGGGAATAGACCCATTTACCCGGGTGTGACAGAAACGCATTCTGGGACGAAACGCTGCACTATCACCCAGCTGGCTGCCGGGCAGACCCCGGCGTTACCTCCCCCCTGTTCTTGCCCTGTGTTCACTGGTCTGTTGTCCAGCCCTGGGGTGGACATGCAGAGGACTCAGTACTAACCACTCAGTGGCTTCGGGCTGGTCCCCTTTCCCCAGTGTCTCCTCATCTATGACATCAGACGAGAATCACAACAACTGCTCCCCATGGTTGTGGTATTAGGGAATTCGTGGAAAGAGTTTATTGAGCCAAGGTGGGTGCTCATGGTCCCGTAGCCAGGAATGCTGACTGAGTCCAATTTCAGGTCCTGGGCTGCCCGGAAGAGGGCAGGAGAGGAGCCCAGAACCCAACCCAGTCCTGCTTCAAGGACAGAGCGCACAGCTTCAATTCCAATAGACTTGTTTTGGGGCCTCACTCTCCCATCAGAGGTGACCCCTGCAGGGCCTCTGGGTGCTCCACGGGTCCCTGCAAAGCTTCTGGGGTGCCCGGAGCAGAAACGGCCAAGAGCAGGTCCGATTATCACTTGTCTCAGGGCTCCCTAGAGGAGAGGCTGAGACAAGACAACGGGTAGTTTATTTGGAAGATAATTACGAAGGCGCAAACAGGCCCCTCTCTGCTCCTCTCACTTTGGCTGGTGGCACCTTTTAGCAGCTTCTCAGCCCCTGGCAGCTTGGTTCTGTCTCCAGAGCAGCTGAGCTCTTTCTTGCCAATAAATAGTTTTTCTTTTTTTCTTTTTTATTGCATCACTGTGAGATAGACCCTTACAAAGCTGTTCATGATTAAGTTTCAGTCGTATAGCGTTCCACCACCCATCCCTCCACCAGTGTACATTTCTCAGCACCAGTGTCCCCAGGTTCCCTCCCATCACCCCCTACGTCCCAGTCTGCCTGTATGGCAGGTTCTCTCTCTCTCTCTCTCTCTCTCTCTCTCTCTCTCTCTCTCTCTCTCTCTCTCTCTCTCTCTCTCACACACACACACACACACACACTCTCATACATAGTCTCTGTCTGTCTGTCTCTCTCTCTTTCTCTTTTTCTCCCTCTCCCCCTTCCTTTTGGGCATTGTGGTTCGCAGTGCCAATACCAAAAGGTCATCAGCTATATCCTTTTATACCTACTTTTAACTCTCATTCCTGTCCAGCATAATTTCCAGCTATTGTCAATGCATAGTTTTTAAATGACTGTCTCTATCCATGCATCACTTATTTTTTAACAGTAGCTCTTTATTGATAACCATGTATACCAGAATTAGGAAAAAAATTAGATTATTTTTTCTACTGCACCAAGGTTTGAGCCTTTTAACTGTAGCAGTTAGTGGAATCATCTAATACAAAAAGTTGAGCTGACTTTACTTAGAACGAGCCTAAGAGTACACAAAAAAATAAATGCCCAAACCTGTCAGTTTCTGTAGATGGAAAATGGCAGCTTCAGGCCAGGGAAGGGTTTCTGAGGGGAGACCTCTGAGCGCTGCCCAGTAGAGAGTCAGAACATTGAAACAAATCTAACCCATATTTGAAAACATTTTTCAAATACAAGGCATGTAAACATTGTTCTTTGCACAAACTTTTTCCTCTCTAGTTTAATATCTCAAATTTAAGTAGCCTTTTGTTACAAAAACAAACCAATAAAAACCCCCAAACAACCCCAAAAGACAATATTTTTCTCAGAATATTCATTATATATTTACTTGTGGACTTTTATGTTTTCATGAAATGCCTTGCCCCAGGACTTTTTAGGGGGTTGTTGTTGAGCTCAACCTAGCGGTTCTCGAGGTCACTCCCTGCAGTACTCAGGGGGGTGCCTGGGCTGGACTTAGGGCTCCCGAGGCACATCCCGGGAAGCTTAGGGCCCCCGAAACTGTACCCCGTTGTGCTAGGATGGGGGGCATGAGGTGTGGGGATGGCACTCAGAACTTGGGCCAAATTCCATCAGTCAAAGATATTCCTCTGCAAAATCAGTTCGCAATGGAGCAAGTGCCAAATCTCCTCTTTCACACTGGCCCCTCTGAGGTGTCCCCAGGGTCCACAGCAGAGGGGGTTCATGGAGAGCAAACCTTGCTCAAGGACACAGGTCCCCCATGGTTTGGTGTCCCTGTCTAGCTCACAAGAGTGTCTGTCCCAGCCTGGGGGCTCTGGGCCTCAGCTCAAGTGTTGCCATAGAGTGGGGTGGGGGTGACATGGGTCATCTGGATCTGTAGGGCCCCCATAGGCTCGACACTGACCATCTATATGGCCTACAGAGATAGCCCTGGACCCCA
Source organism: Sorex fumeus (assembly GCF_029834395.1). Classification (NCBI taxonomy): domain Eukaryota; kingdom Metazoa; phylum Chordata; class Mammalia; order Eulipotyphla; family Soricidae; genus Sorex; species Sorex fumeus. The sequence goes on along the minus strand of NW_026606101.1, from coordinate 8,205,349 downwards.
GAGCCTAGGGGAATTTCCCAGGGGGCAGTACCTCATGTTCATTGTCACATGACTGCAGGAGATGTGAGGGCCTCAGACTCTAAGGGCAGATCTGCAGATGCTCTGGGCTCCCAATATCCATGGTCTCTGCCCTTCAGACAGAGCCCTGGGCTGATTTCCTTTCTTTCCTTTTTCTTTTTTATTTGTTTTGGTCACACCCAGCAATGCGCAGGAGTTATTTACTGCTGGCACTGCACTCAGGAATTACTCCTGGCGGTTCTGCTGGGGGGACCATATGGGATGCTGGGGATGGAGCCCAGGTTGGCCACGTATGAGGCAAACACCCTACCCGCAGTACTATCGCTTTGGCCCCAAATTGTCATCAGCCTCTTTTTCCTCTCACCCTCTGTAACCAGAAATGTAACAGCATTCCCTCAGTTCTCCTAGTGAATCATGGAATTTACCAGAGGTAAATTTGGGGACCCTCAAGCTTACAACCAGACGTGCAGTCTGTTCAGCCTCCAACTTCACCAGGGGTCTTCTGTGTGCTCGTTTCTCCCATCACTGGACACATTGCTGGCTTCAGACACTCACCCTGGGGCCATTGTCACTTGAGATCTGTCCTGTATGGCCTGACCAGGCCAGGATTACCACAGCCCCAGAGCCCCACCCCCACCCCCAGTCTGCTCTTGTCAGGCCCCTGAGAGCAGATTGCAGAGTCCACCCTGGAATAAGTGAAGAGGGGGCTTTCAGACTCCAGCCTCAGACCTGAGCCCCCATGGGCGTTAGTTGATTCCTCTTGAAATTCCAGCCAACCCCCTAATTTCAAGGCTTATGTCATTTTGAACTAACTGAATTGGGAAGGACAGGGGTGGGTGGGAAAGTGAGAGGACTGGATCTGGATCAGACGACAAAGGAAACTAAAATCCCATCCCCAGGAATTGGGGTATAATTCCCACGCGCCCCCCCCCCCCGCCACCTCTCCACCCCTCCCCTGGGGCCCTCTTCTCCCCACCCTGAGAGGAGCACTGTTCACAAAGTACAGCCGAACAGACGGAGTTTTATGAGCCAGAAGGAACCGATTCCCCACCTGGGGCCACTGAAGAAGGCAGGGTTGGACTCAGAACTTCCCTTCGAGAAGCCTTTCCTCGCCCCTCAAGTGAGCTCCTGGGGCCCCTTGTGCAGACCAATCATCAGAAACCCCACGGCGGGGGGTGAGCTGCCCCCACTGCAATCTCTAAGCAGTTCTCCTACGGTACCTCGGGGAACTTTCCTGCTGTCATTACTTTCAGATATTCCATTTACACATTTGTTCTTGCTTGTTTGGTTTGGGGTTCTTCCTCACCCAGCAGTGCTCAGGCCTTACCCTTGGCTCTGCACTGAGGGATCACTCCTGGCAACGCTCAGGGAACCTCTGCAGTGCCAGGGAGCTGATGATACGGGTTAACGGTGTACAAGGCAAACATCCTGCCCCTCTACTATCTTTCTGCCCTACATCACTGTTTTTGGTCCCATCAATTACTCTTGGCTTCTCTTCACTCTCTGTGTGATCTAGGACTTAACTGAGCCTGGTTTCTTCTGATAAAGAAGCAGCTGTGGACGCTTCTAACAGGATAGTTATCCGGGCTCCCTTTTCTCTTCCCGGCACACAGCCCTTCTCAGTAAGATGTGTCCAGGTGGCCGAGTTTCTGCAAACAGAAGTGGGTCCCAGTGAAGCAAGCTCCTCTAGGCAGGGGCCACAAACACCCCTGGGTCATTCTCATTTTCTTCTGCCCTTGTCCTCTTGCCCAGCTATACTTTGACAACGTGAGCTGAGACCAACGTGTCTATGGCTTCAGCGAGTCCAGCAGCCTGAATCCCTGAATGAGGTCTCCTTATGCGGGAACCTCACAGCAGAATTAACCACTGTTGGGGCTGGAGTGATAGTATAGTGGGTCGGGCACTTGCCTTGCATGCAGCCAACCCAGTTTCAATTCCCAGCATCCCATATGGTCCCCCAAGCTCCGCCAGGAGTAATTTCCGGGTGCAAAGCCAGGAGTAGCCCCTGAGCACTGCTGGGTGTGACCCAAAAAGAAGAAGAAGGAAAAAAAAAAAGAATTAACCATTTAGGCTCAGATTGGGGGATGGACCATTGCAGATACGAGTATTGGCTTCTAGGGGTACAGATGGCAGTTGGCAGAGCTGGAAAATTGTTGTTAAAGACTTAACTAAGAGTGGTGACAGCGCATACAAATTGCTGAGGCTGCAATCAGCTTTTCGTAAGTGGGAGGGCATTGGGTTTTCTCCCCTCGTTCCCCACCACAGCCTTCTGGGTTGGTCCTGCTCAGCTTTGTAAATGCTTTTGAAATGGTGACGCCTATTTTAATCAGCTTCTAAAAATCTGTTTTATTGTGGTTTAATAAAGGCATGACCTGAAATTCACTCCCAGCACGTTTTCAAGCATGTGCCACAGTTTTGTTTACTGCATGTACCTGGTTGCAGAACAGAGCTTTCGAATGTTTCCCTCTGGCATTGGTCAACTCAGACCCATTGAGCTGAAACTCCCACCCCCCCACGCCACCCCCTCCCGCCCCCCCGTCCCTACTGCAGATTGCAGCCATATTTATGCTCTCAGCTTCCTTTGGTCTCAATAGCAATGGAGACAACCAGGAAGAGTGGCCCTGTAGTCCTTGTCCTTCTGTATGTAGCGTATTTCACTCCACCTAGTGGCCTCTGTGTTGATTCATGCGGTTATGCAGGATTCCTTTCTTGCCAAGACTGAATGATTTCACGTTGTTCGCATCTGACACATACAATTATCCATCAGTGGAAATTTAGGGTCGTTTTCTAGCTCTGGCCACTGTGAATAATGCTGCAGTGACCAAGGGTCTTTAAATATATCTTTGAAATCCTGTTCAATTCTTTGAAAGAAATAGAAAGAATATTACTAGGACATAAGGCAGATCTGTTTATAATCTTTTTTTTTTTTTAAGAAACCTGCACTAACTCACATTTCCAGGTTTCCCAGTTTTCTGCCCCTTCACTAATATTTGTTACTCTCTGGTTTCAGTTTTTGTTTTTAATAATGGCCATCTTAACATTGTGCTTTTCATCTGCATTTCCCTGATAATCAGTGATAAGCTTTTTTCACAGGTACCAGCCTCCTGGGCGTCTACCTATTTTTGAAAAAAGTCTAGTCAAATCCATTACCCATTTTTATGTGGATTGTTGAGATTTTTTTTCCTGTTTAGTTGGCTGGAGGATTTCCTTGTATATCTTGGATATTAATTCCTTCTCAGATAGGGAGTTTGCAAATATTCTCTCCCCTTGAGCAGACTGCCTGTCGCTATAGTGACCATTTTCTTGGCAGAGCAGGTGTTTTGCTTTTTATATCATCTTCCTCATCTGCTTTATCTCTTGTTGCTGGTGCTTTGGGTCTTATACTAAGAAACCAAGGCCCGAGATTAGTACCAGGAATTTTACTCCATGGCTTGGAGGCCAGCCACACATGCTAGGGGAAAAGGGAGCTCAGATAGAGAAGGGAACGCCAAATAAAGGGTGTTGGGAGGATCCTCCCAGGATGGGAGAAGCATGCTGAAAGTAGACTGTAGACCAAACATGATTGCCACCCATTGCCTCTTTTGCAAACTAAAACACCAAATAGGAGAGAGAGAACAAAAGGGAATGCCCTGCCACAGAGGCAGGGTGGGATGGGGGGGATGGGGGGTGGGAGGGATACTGGGACCCGTGGTGGTAGGAAATGGGCACTGGTGGAGGGATGGGTATTTGATCATTGTATAATTGAAACCCAAGCACAAAAATTTGTAAGTCTACAATTGTACCTCATGGTGTCTCACTAATAAAAACTCAAAAAAAAAAAGAAAGAAAGAAACCAAGGCCCATGTTATGAAGCTTTTCCTCTCTGTTTTTTCCTAGTTTTACAATTTCATATCTTACATTTAGATCTGTGTTGCTTGCTTGTTTTGGAGGAGTCACACCTAACAATGCTCACAACTTACTCCTGCCTCTGCACTTAGAGATCACGCCTGACAGGGCTCTGGAAATGATATGTGGTGTGGAAGATTGAGTCTGGGTCAGCCACATGCAAGGCAAGTGACCTATCTGCTATATTATCTCTCCCCCACATTGAGTTCTTTAATCCATTTTTCATTGATTTTTGGGTATAATGTAAGAAAAAGGATTCATTCTCATTCTTTGGCATCTGAATATCCAGTTTTCCCAATTGTTTCTTGAAGAAACTATGCTTTCTCCATTGCATAGTCTTGGTGTCCCTATTGATGATCATTTAACCTTTTTTTTTTTTTTTTTGCTTTTTGAGTCACACCTGGCGATGCACAGGAGTTACTCCTGGCTCTGCACTCAGGAGTCACTCCTGGCGATGCTCAGAGGACCACATGGGATGTTGGGAATCGAACCCAGATCCACCGTGTGCAAGGCAAACACCCCACCCGCTGTGCCATCCCTCCAGCCCCTCATTTAACTTTTTGTACACAAATTTATTTCAGATTTCTCTGTTCTCTTCCATTGATAAATGCCAATCTTAATGCCAGCCCCATGCTATTTTGATTACTATAGTTTTTTTTCATTTTTTTATAATTTTATTTATTGAATCATTGTGAGGACAGTTACAAAGCTTTCGGGTTTAAGTCTCGGCCATACAATGAAACACCCGTACCTTCACCAGTGCCCATTCTCCACCACCAAAAACCCCAGTATACCCCCATCCCACACCCTCCCCCTACCTGTGGGGCAGATGATTTTCACATTACTCTACTTTGATCACATTCAATATTTCGACACCAGACCCTCCATTATTATTTGAGATTTTACCCCAATACTCAGATCTGCTGAAAAGGCAACAGTAGACAATTTGTTTTCTATTGCTGGTTATGAATAACATATGATGTCATGTGGCTGCAGTAAGACCATGTGATTTTGAAATTCTGAAATTTTAACACTTAAATCTGGAGGGATTTCTGCCAAAAGTCACTGGGTTTCGAGATTTGCTCCTGAGTCTCTGGGATCATGGCCGTTGAGCAGCTTGATCAGGAGCCAGAAAGGCCATTTGTGGGAGATGACTTGGGGTCTTGTTGGGGTGGGGAGGACAAGCCCGGCTCAACCCCATCCCATGAGGCCCAACAAGTTTCGTCACTGGGGGCCCAAGCCTGACTGTCCAATGGCCTCTGAAGGATGATGGCCACCGAGCCGCCAGGAGGAAGCAGGTGGAAAGACAGCACCCTTTCCCCCCTGGGGTAGCCCAGTGACAGCAATCTACTGTGGGGTCCGGACGCATTTCTGCCAAAAGCTGCTGGGTTTCAAGATTTGTTTCTGAGTCTCTGGGATCATGGCCATTAAGCAGCTTGATCAGGAGCCAGAAAGGCTGTTTGTGGGCGATGACTTGGGGTCTCATTGGTGCGGGGAGGACAGGCCTGTCTCCACCCCCATCCCATGAGCCCCAAAATGTCTCATCACTGTGGGCCCAGACCTGACTGTCCAATGGCCTCTGGAAGATGACGGCCACTGAGCCGCCAGGGGGGAGCAGGCGGAGGGACAACACCCTTTCCCCACTGGGGTGGCCCGGGAACAATAACCTACTGCGGGGTCTGGACGCATTTCTGCCAAAAGCCACCGAGTTTTCAGATTTGTTTCTGAGTCTCTGGGAGCAAGGCCATTAAGCAGCTTGATCAGGAGCCAGAGAGCTCATTCGTGGGCGATGACTTGGGGTCTCGTTGGGGTGGGGAGGGCAGGCCCGGCCCCCCCCCCCATCCCGTGAGGCCCAACAAGTTTTGTCACTGCAGGCCTGAGCCTGACTGTCCAATGGCCTCTGGAGGATGACAGCCACCGATTCGCCAGGGAGGAGTAGACGGAGTGACAACACCCTTTCCTCCCTGGGGTGGCTGGTCGACAGTAACATACTGTGGGGTCTGGATACATTTCTGCCAAAAGCCACTGGGTTCCGAGATTTGTTTCTGAATCTCTGGGATCATGGCTGTTAAGCATCTTGATCAGGAGTCAGAGAGGCTGTTCGTGGGCGATGACTTGGGGTCTTGTTGGGGTGGGGAGGACAGGACCGGCTCCACCCCCATCCTGTGAGGCCCTGCGTGTCTCATCACTGCGGGCCCAAACCTGACTGTCCAGTGGCCTCTGAAGGATGGCGGCCACTGGGCCACCAGGGGGAACAGGCCAAGGCACAAAACCTAATTCTCACCTGGGTTGGCCCAGCACTGGTAACCTACTGCAGGAACTGGACACATGTCTGCCAAAAGCCGCTGGGTTTTGAGATTTGTTTCTAAGTCTCTGGGATCATGGCCATTAAGCAGTTCAATCAGGAACCAGAGAGGCCTTGCCTCCAATTATATAGCTGAGCCGGAGGTGGTTTGTGGGTGTGTCTCCCACATACCTAACTTTTGACCATTTACTTTCTTGGTTAAACTTTGCCCCAAATTTTTGAGATCTGGCCAAAGGCACAGCAGCAATTTTGGGGTATCTGGAAGCCTGAAGGCGCCATCAGGCTGCTGATGCACTCGCCTCACAGGTACAGATTGACCTGCTGGCGGCACCATACCCCTGATTACTTTAGTTTTAAAATATGTTTTGAAGTCAGGAATTTGGTGACCATTAGCTTTGTTCTTCTTTCCCAAGATTGTTTGAATTATTTGGAATCATTTGTGCTTTCAGGATAATATAGGAATTTGTTCATTGCTGAAAAAGAAGTAATTGGTATTTTGATAGGGATTACATTGGATCCATACACTGCTTTAGGAAGAATGAACATTTTAGCAACATTATCCTCCAATCCATTAACATGGGATCAGATCATGAACTAGACACATTTAGAAAAAAACTAATTTATCTGAGTTATTTAATTTCTTTCAGTACTGTTTTGTAGTAAACAAGTCTTCCTTCATTGAGTATATTTCTATATAAATTTTCTCCCTGATGTTGTTGTAAATAGCTTGTTCTCTTAATTTCCTTTTAAGTTCATTTTTTTTTCTTTTTGGGTCACACCTGGCCATGCACAGGGGTTATTCCTGGTTCTGCACTCAAGAATTACTCCTGGCAGTGCTCAGGGGACCATATGGGATGCTGGGAATCGAACCCGGGTCGGCCACGTGCAAGGCAAACGCCTTACCTACTGTGCTATTGCTCCAGCCCCAAGTTAGTTCAATTTTACAATAGAGAATCATGGCAGCTTTTTGCATGTTTATTTTGTATCCTGCTATTTTGCTGAGTTTGCTTATTAGTTAGAACTTCTGTGAAGGTTTTGGGGTTTTTCACCTATACAATCATATCACCTGTGAATATGTACAATTGAATATTATTTTTATTGCCTAATTTTAATAGCAGAATTCTCAGAACTACATTGAATAGCAGTAGTGATAGTGGCATCTTCATCCTTTTTCCTAATCTTAAAATAAAAGCTTTCCATATTTCACCATTAAATATACTACCTTTATGTTAGAAGTAAGGATTTTATTATTTTTATCTACTTTCTATTTCTACTTTCAATTGTTGAGTAGTTGTTTTGTTAAATCATCAAAGGGTATTGAATCTTGAAAACTGTTTTTCTGCATGTATTGAGATCATCTTGTAGTTTTGTCCTTCATTCTAATAATCGTATGTGTGACTTGTATACACTGACTTTTCCTTGTATCCCAACAATAAGTCCCACTTGGTCATGGTGTACAATTATTGAATTTTATTTTCTAGCACTTTTTAGTATTTTTGCTTTTATAGTCACCAAGAATATTGACCTATAATTTTATTTCTTATGTCTACCTTAGAATTAAAGTAACATTGGCATCAAAAACTAAATTCAGAAATGTTTCTGCCTCTTAAATATTTTGGGAGAATTTGAGAAACTTTCATGTTACTTTTGTGAGTGTGTGGTGAAGGGAATCAGAACCAGGATTTCACAAATGCAAAGTAAATGCTCTATATCCCCAACTTAATCTTAGTTTTTTAAATGGTTGGTAGAGTTCTCAGTTAAGCCATTTTCTTTGTTAAGATTTTCTTTGTTGAAATTTTTATTACTGATTCAATATTCTTAATATAATATTAATATTTATTATAATCTTCTTACATTACATGAGAATAGAAAATATGCTCATATTTTCTAATTCTTCATGATTCAATTTAGTTAGGTTGTATGTTTCTAGAAATAAAACCATTTCTTCTAGCTCATACGGTTTGTCAGCATATAATTATTCATTGTAATCTTAATCATCTTTTCAATTTTCATGCCGTCAGTTATAATTTATGTCTTTTCTTTTTCATTTTCCTCATTTTTTTCTACTCTAGATAATGGTTTATCAATTTTATCGATCTCTTTAAAAATAGACTTTAAAAATGGTGCTTTTCAATTTCATTGATTTACACTGCCCAATTAACCCTTCCTTTCCACCAGCAAAAAAAAAATGCACTTATATATAACAGGAATAACCAAATAAATTTTCCTGGCTCAGAATTCTAAAAGCTTTCTATTAATACTACAAGTCATTTGGCAATAAATCAGGTAGTATGGTGAATTTTACTTAAATATTTTGTTATATCACTTCTCCTAAATTTTATATCTAACCTCCCTAAGTAGATTAAAATTTCCTTGAGGGCAGGGAACAGATTAAATACATCTTTATATCATGGCAGGACTGAGTCAGACACTGAATATGTGTGGGTGATTTGATTTGAAGTCTCTTGCCACTTAATCTAATATTCCAATATTCTCTCCAGTTTTGCACTGCCCCAGGCCCAGATCAAATAGCTACTACAATTTACAGTCAACTGTCAGTTACCTCCATATTTTTGCCTCTGCTTGTGAGGTTCATGTTGTTACCACTGGGTTCCATTTTGGCATCACTTTTGTTCAGATCTCATATCCTCCCAAAAGATGCCTCACCCTGTTCTCACTCTTTCTGATGGCTTAAAGCTCTTAAAGCTGTCCACTGGGGCTCCAGAAGGTTCTCACAAAGTCTGTAAGTCATGCAATGTTAAGGCAGGCTTGTGAAATGCCATGGTAACGGGAAACGAGGGGACTGGAAGGACCAGCAGGTGGAAGATACCATGGAGACAAATGACGTGGTGTGCTGAGATCAGCTTCACCTTTGAAAATATTCTGGTGAATCTCCTCGCTGACTTCCTATTCAGGAGGATCTGGGTGTACTTGAGGATTTGGGCATACAGAGTGTCTTCAAAGAGTAAAAATTGCCTTTTAACTCTCCCATTCCATGATTAGAAGTTACTGACATCCTTAAGATTTTATTACACTCCCTCACTCCCAGCCCACCCCTAAACTTCTAACCTCAGTACCTCAAAATGTGACTTTACTTGGAAAGAGAAAAGATAATCAAAGATAATCAAATTAAAATGCGATCCTTAAGGTGGGCCTTGGACCAATAGGTTGGAATCCTTCCAGAAGGCAGAAATGTGGACACACAGACACACAGACTGAGACTCCAAGGACACAGGGATTGGACAATTGGATTGTAAGCACAGAAACATTCACCCAGGGCTACCAGGATCTAAGAAGAGGTAAGGAAAGATTCTTCAAGCATCTCACAAGGAACAAAGCCTATCAGATGCTTGATGTCAGCATTTTCCCTCCAGAACTGAGAGACTGTACGAGGCTGTAGTTTAAGCCTCCCATTGGTGGTGCACTTTTTTTTTAATTTTTTTTTATTTTATAAAGTAGTTCACAGTATTTGATTACATTTAATTTTCAAACACCAATCCCACCACCATTACACCTTCCCACCACCATATTTCGGGCAGGGGATCTCCGTTCCCAGTCCATTTGAACCCAGAGATCTCAGTTAGAAAGTCGGCGATGCACTTTATTACAACTTTTGCAAATGAATACACTCCCCTTCAAGATGATTCCTTTCCTCAGTCCCTGGAACAGGCACAAGTCAACCTCATGATCTGATTTCAACTAAGGCAGAGATGCCAATGACCTTAAATCAGCCGTGCAAAAGTGAACTTTTCACTGAGTTTTGCAAAATAACTTCAGCCCTGCCAAGTAGCCTGCTGAGAGGAAACTCTTCCAAAGCATGTCCTGGGTAGACAGGTGCCCAGGTTGACATGTTCTTTTCTCAGGAGAATATTCCAGACTGCTCAGCTCCCTGGAAACTATCCCTGCTCACCCTTTTGAGTCTCAGCTGTGCCGAGGCAGAAAATCAGATGGTGCTGGCTACCCTTTGGGTGCTTGATATTTGGAAAAATTCTTTTTTCTTCCTCCATGGTAACATTGCTTTACCCCATCTACGTGGCGAAGGGAGAAAAGCCACTCGTTCCCTGTATATTTGAATACACACTCTCTGCCAGGTGCTGTAAAGGTATTTTCAACATACCCATAAACACAACAGACTCTTAATCCCTACCTCTGCACAGTTTATAGTCCAGTGGGGAGTCAGAGCTAATAAACAGAAGCATAATAAGTTAATTACATAGTAGGTTAAGAGATGATGATGATGATGACGATGATGATGATGATTGGGGTGGGGGGGATAAACAGGGTGATCATCCAATCTTTATTTTATTGCTTAAAGAATTCCAGCTTGAAGCCATGAGCAATCACTCCAGGTCGCTATCCAGCCTCATAAGTTTGAACGTCTGCTTACTTTCTGGCGGTGTAATATGTTTCACTTGCCCTGCCCAAGCTATAGAAGTGATTTCTCTAATAAACTCTAGGGTTGTTTTGCTTTTATAAAAAAAAAAAAAACAGGAAACTATATTTAGAAACCATGACCAGGGTCCTTAGGTACCTCCTGTGCTCCTTGCTGCTATGACATCATTCCCTGCTGAGAGGACTGAGTTAGGAACCGCATGGATAGACAGATGCACGCGTGCACGTAGCATGCAGTTCCATGCTCACCGCCCTCTGTTAAAACTCTCAGGACATATGCTGATATTTCAGATCATAATCCCAAGCCACTTTGGTGTTTTCTAGCTCTTCTAATTTCTTTCATGGTGAGAAAGTTGGCCCTCATTATTCATAATTTATTTAACTTTTATTTCAGTCTTTATATATGTATATATACATATATATTCTTTTTGTCAGTATTCAAGTATCCAAGCAATACAATATTTTCCAAAGATACCAATGTTAGTTCTCTTATTCCTCAGACACTTCCATGGAATTATTTATTATTTGTAATACAGGTTTATTGGCGATGCTACTTTAGGTTGTTGGGGTTTTTTTTTTTTTGACATATCCTGGTTGGTTGGGTTATTTTTTATTTGATATGTAAAATATTACTGTGGTTTGAATAATTGAAGAATCAGTGGGGCTGGGGAGATAGTACAGCTGGTAGGGTGCTTGCCTTGCACGCAGCAGATTCTGGTTTGATCTCCAGCATCCCAGGTGGTCCCCTGAGTGCTGCCAGGAGTGATTCCTGTGTGAAGAGCCAGGAGTAACCTCTGGGCACAGTTGGGTGTGCCCCCCAAAAAAAGAATTGAATAATCAAGATATATTTCCCTTCTCCCCAGTTATGGATGGGATTATTGGATTACTTTTGTCTTGAGCTTTGTGAATGATTTATATATATTGGATATTAGCCCTTTATCTGATGTTTTGTGTGCAAAAATTCTCCCATTTAATGAGTGAGATTTTTCAATTTTTTAAGTTGTTTCTTTTGTCATGCAAAATCTTTTTAGTTTGATGTTGTCTCATCTGTTTGTTTTTGGTTTTGCTGTCTTTCCTCTGAGGTTAAATCATTGAAGACACATTGAGGTTCATTCTGGAGAGTTCTACCTATTTGCAATGTGTTTTATAGATTCTAGTCTAATCTTGAGGTCTTTAAACCAATTTTAATTAACTTTTTTTTAAATGATGTGAGGAGCCAGACAATAGTATAGCAGGTAGAATGCTTGCCTTGCAAGCCACCCTCCTGGGTTCAATCCCTGACACTTCAAATGGTCCCCTGAGACCTCCAGGAGTGATCTGTGAGTGAAGAGACAGGAGTAAGTCCTAAATACAGCTGAGTCTGGCCCAAACACCAAAAATCAAATTCTTTATCTTAAAAATAAAAGACTCAACAATGAATCCCAGAAGACTGCAGCTCGCCAAAGATTTCTCCAGACCCCATACCGAGTCAATTTCACTGGGACCCCTCAGATGGAGTGGGTGTCCTCTCTCTGCCCCCTCCAAACGAACTCCCAGCAGCCACAAACTTCCAGAAGAAAAACCCAGGTACACAGGACCAGGGACTGAAGACTTCAGGCCACATGACAATGAACTGGGACTGACCATTCCTTTCCTTCTCCCTGCTCCTTCGGGGTCCTGGCTGTCACACCCACAAAATGCCTCCGAGTGCCATTTAAGTGCATTAACTGTCTTGATCCAGAGACTCACAAATGAATCTCAGAATGGATTAGCACCCTACAGAGGTGTCTCTTGACCCCAATCATTTACAATTTCAGAATTCCAGGACCTCTCATGATATTCATAATAAGCAACAGAAAATAAATTATTTAGCATCTGCCTGTGGCAGACAGGCATGAATGGTGGTGGGAAAATTTGAAATAATGGTGGTGGAAAGGTGTAATGGTGGTGGGATTGGTATTGAAATATTGAATATAATCAATTAATGTGAACAACATTATGAAAGTAATATTTTTAAAAATATTTTAAAATAATAAAATAAAATGGTGTGAGATCTAGTTTTAGTTTCATTTATTTTTACATATAGTTATCCATATATCCCAATACCATCTGCTGAAGAGAGCTGAAAAAAAAAAACTTTCCCCAAGAAGCCATATAGTAGGCATATAAAAAAGTGCTCATTGGTACTTATTATTAAGAAAACACAAACCAAATAATAACAAGATATCACCTCAGGCCAGTGAGAATGGTACATGTGAAAAAGACCAAAACCACTAGTGCAGGAGAGGATGGTTTGTGGTGAGAAATAAACCGTCATCCATAGCTGATGAGAATGCTGCCTGCTTCAGCCTCTGTAGAAAGACTATGGAGATATCTCAAATAAATGAATAGAGCTTCCATATAACCCAGCAATCCCAGCTCTTGACATCTGCTCCCGAAACATGAAAACATTGACTTCAAAGTACATATGTTCATTACAGCACTTTAATACAATAACTAGGATGTGGTAACAACCAGATGTCAAACTACAGATAATAAATGGATCAAAAAGTTGCAATATATATGTATACACACACACACATATATATGAATAGTATGCAGTTGTAAGAAAAGATGAAATCATGCAACTTGCCACTGCATGAATGGAGCTATAAGGTACCGTGCTAAGTAAAGTCAGCTGGGAGAGGGACATGAACTATTTCTCTCATATTTAGGACATAAAGGATATCATAAAGGAGCAACAAGTGGTCAAAGGCATCAGATCTGGAAAGCTGCTCTACAGAACTGAGTTAATTGAGAGAGAAGAGGGGTCAAGGCAGGGATCTTTAGGATACTGGGGGAGGGAAGTAGGAATTCTGGTGGTGGGTATGGTGCTGGACTCATGTATGAATAAAATTGCCATTTACAATACTGTAAATCACAGTATCTCAGTAAAAATGTGGGGGGTGGGAAACGTAAACTTACCAGAACATGAACTATCAAGTATTGGTATTGCAAAGCACTGAGCAATGAGTAAGTAAGTAAGTAAATAAGGAAGCAATATTTTACTTAGTCCTCCTAATAGGTGTATAAAGGATTCTCATTATGAATTTAGTTTGCATTTTCCGAACACCCAGTGATATTGAATATCTTTTCATGTGCTTATTTGCATCTCTGTATGCCCTTTGGTGAAGTGTCTTCACAAACTTTTTGCATATGTTCTAATTGAATTATTATTTTCATACTGAGTTTAGAGATTTTTTAATATTTTTTGAATACAGGTGTTTTGTCAGATATCAGATTTGCACATTTATTATCCCAAACTATGGCTTCTCATTTCATTTTCTTAGCAAGGTTTTTAGCAGTTTCAAAGTTTTTAATTTAGATAAAGTCCAATTTATCAATTATGTATCATTTGTGGCTTTTGGTGTAATATCTAATCACTCTTTTTTTAAAATTTTTTATTAGTGAAACACTCCAGCACCATGAGTTGTAGATGTACAAATTTTTGTGCTTGGGTTTCAGTTATACAATGATTGAGTACCCATCCCTCCACCAGTGCCCATTCTCCACCACCAATGATCCAGTATCCCTCCCACCCTCCCATCTTCCCCATCCCACCCTGCCTCTGTGGCAGGGCATTCCCTTTTGTTCTCTCTCTCCTTTTGGGTGCTGTGGTTTGCAAAAGAGGCATTGAGTGGCAATCAAGTTCGGTCTATAGTCTACTTTCAGCATGCATCTCCCATCCTGGGAGGATCCTCCCAACACCCTTTATTTGGTGTTCCCTTCTCTATCTGAGCTGCCTTTTCCCCTAGCATGTGCAACTGGCCTCCAAGCCATGGAGTAAAACTCCTGGTACTTATCTCAGCTATTCTTGGATGTTAGTCTCCTATTTTGTTACTTTAGGTTCCACAGATGAATACTATCTTTCTATGTCTGTTCCTCTGTTTTGCTTAGCATGATACTTTCCATATAGTATCACTTCTATGTAAATTTCATGACTTCATCTTTTCTAACAGCTACCTAGTACTCCATTGTGTAGATGTACCAAGTTTCTTTAACCAGTCATCTGTTCTTGGGCACTCAGGTTTTTTCCAGATTCTGGCTATTATAAACAGTGCTGCAGTGAACAAACAAGTGCAGATGTCACTTCAACTATACATTTTTGCCTCTCTGGGATATATTCCCAGGAGTGGTATTGCTGGGTCAAGGTAAAGGTAAAGGTAAAGGCCCTCCCGTTGATCGTCGATTTGCTCGAGCGGGCCCAGTAACGTCTCCATTGGAGATTGCTGGGTCAAATGGGAGCTCAATTTCTAATCTTTTGAGAATCGTCCATACTGTTTTCCAAAAGGGCTGAATTATTAGGCATTCCCACCAGCAATGAAGGAGGGTCCCTTTCTCGCCACATCCGCACCAGCACCGGTTGCTTTTGTTCTTGTGAATGTGGGCCAGTCTCTGTGGTGTGAAATCATATCTCATTGTGGTTTTAATCTGCATCTCCCTGATGATTAATAATGTGGAGCATTTTCTCATGTGCCTTTTAGCCATTCGGATTTCTTCTTTGAGAAAGTTTCCGTTCATTTCGTCGCCCCATTTTTTGATGGGGTTGGATGTTTTCTTCTTGTGAAGTTCAACCAGTATTTATATATTCTTGATATCAACCCCTTGTCGGATGTGTACTGGGCAAATATCCTTTCCCATTCTGTAGACTGTCTTTGTATTTTGGTCACTGTTTCTTTTGAGGTGCAGAAGCTTCTTAGTTTAAGATAGTCCCATTTGTCTATCTCTGTTTTCACTTGCTTGGCCAGTGGTGCGACATCTTTGAAGACACCATTAGCTTCAATGTCATGGAGGGTTTTGCCAACTTTGTCTTCAATGTACCTTATGGATTCCTGTCTGATGTTGAGGTCTTTAATCCATTTTGTTCTTACTTTTGTTCATGGTGTTAGGCAGAGATCTGAGCTCATTTTTTGCATGTAGCTGTCCAGTTTTGCCAGCACAATTTGTTAAAGAGGCTTTCCTTGCTCCACTTCACATTTCTTGCTCCTTTATCAAAGATTAGATGGTTATATGTTTGAGAGGGAGATGTCAGTATATACAACCCTGTTCCATTGGTCTGCAGCTCAGCCTTTGTTCCAGTACCATGCTGTTTTAATTATTATTGCTTTGTAGTAGAGTTTGAGGTTGGGGAGGTTGATTCCTCCCATTTTCTTTTTCCCAAGAATTTCTTTAGCTATTTTGGGGGGGCTTATTGTTCCATATGAATTTCAGGAGTGTTTGCTCCATTTCTTTGAAGAATGTAATGGGTATTGTTATAGGGATCGCATTGAATTTGTACAATGCTTTGGGAAGTATTGCCATTTTGAATGTCTAATCACTCTTTATCAAACTCTTGGTCATAAAGGTATTTTGTTTTTTTGTTTTCTTCTAAAATTCTTCTAAAGCCTGGCAAGCTTCCCATGGTGTATTCAATATACCAAAAACAGTAACAACAAGTCTCACAATGGAGATGTTACTGGTGCCCACTCGAGCAAATCAATGAACAATGGGAGGACAGTGCTACAGGAAAGTGCTAAAATTTTTATAATTTTTAGTTTTATAATTTTTTATTTTCTATTTATATATAACTTGGTTTGGGCCTATTTTAGATTGCAGTGTACAGTTTTGGTTGAGATTTGTGTGTTTGTGTAAGTGTGTGTGCGCATGAGTGCATTCTCGCGCACACTCTTCTAAATCTAATTGAGCCAATGCTTTTTTTGTTGAAAGGGCTACTCTTTCTTCATTGATTTGTTCAGAAATTGAGGTCAGAACTGTGTGTGTCTATTTCTGAACTTCACTCTGTTTCCTTGATTTTTTGTCAGTCTTTTACCAGTGCTGGTATTGTCTTTATTACTAAAGCTACATAATAAGGAGTAAATTCAGAACGTGTGAATCCTCTAACTCGTCTTTGTTTTCAAAGGTTCTAACTAGTCAAATTCCTAGACTTTTATATAGACATTTGTGTATATTTTGTAGATATTCAGAAGTTCTACCCCCCCCAAATGTCCTATTTGACACTTTGGTTGGGGTAATTACCATAAACATCAACAGTATTGTAACCAGGTTACCTAAATTATCATCAAAAAATTTTTTAATGAATATGGGGCTGGATTCTGATATTGAATCCATAATACAGCTCATGGAGGATCTTGATGTATTGAATTTGAACGCCCTTATTGGCTAGGGCTTCGATGACCACTTCTGTCTCAACAGAATCAAAGGCCTTCTTTAAATAAATGAACTTTAGACAGAGCGGCATCTTGAACTCCTGAGAAACCTCAATGAGCTTGGTTATCATGTGGATATGGTCGATCGTGCTGAATCCTTTGCAGAACCCAGCTTGCTCGCATGGTTGTCCTTCATCTAGTGTTCTGCCAATCCTATTCAGGACGACTCAAGTGAACATCTTATAGATGACAGACAATAGGCAGATCGGGCGATAGTTGCCAATGTCATGGATGTCTCCCTTCTTGTACAGTAGTACAGTCCTGCTGGTTTTCCATTGGGACAGAACCTTGCATTCAGACAGGTAGTATGTGAAGAACTGAGCCAATGTATTGATGAGTACTTGACAGTAGATTCTTCAGGTGTTCAGGTCTGACCTTGTCTGGGCCAGGTGCTCTTTGTTTCTTTATGGACGAGATGGCGTGTTGGATTTCGGAAGGGAGAACGTTGGGAACAACATCCATCCTGCAGAATTTGGTATGTGTCCAGGTGGACGTAGCTATCAAAGAGATCTGAGTAGAAGTCATGAATAATCTTCTCCATTGTCCTTCTGGAAGATGTGATAGATCCATCAGGAAGTCGGAGGGCAGTCATCTTGGTCTTGTAGTTGAAGAACAGGTCGAGAAGTCAACATGACGAATGACCTGTCACCTGAGTTGCGCAGGAGGAAGAGAGAGGCTTGGAAAGCCTTCAAGAGCGTCGAAGAAATAGCTAAGAGGACGAAGAACCTCCATCTCTGGGCACATTTCTTCAATTCCACTGTTCTTCCTGCATCTATCACCGTTCTACAAAGAAGTGATCATCAATGTCAAGAGAGGGGTTCGGCAGGGTGATACTATTTCACCGAAACTCTTCAGTGCCACCCTCAAGAACGTCATGCGACAACTGGATGGGAAGGAATGGGAGTGAAGATAGATGGTCGGCAACTACACCACCTCCACTTTGCTGATGACATTGTTCTAATAACACCAAACATTAGCCAAGTGTCACAAATGCTGACCTACTTCTACTGTGAGTGTGGAAAGGTTGAATTACAGCTGAATCTCACAAAGACAATGTTCATGAGAAACAGTCTTGTTCCTGACGTTCCATTCACTCTCAACGGAATGATCGTCTCCGAATGCAACAGTTCTTAGGTCAAGAAGTCAACATGACAAATGACCTGCCACCTGAGTTGCGCAGGAGGAAGAGAGAGGCTTGGAAAGCCTTCAAGAGCGTCGAAGAAATAACTAAGAGGATGAAAAACCTCCAGCTCTGGGCACATTTCTTCGATTCCACTGTTCTTCCTGCATTAACATATGCCTCAGAGACCTGGGCCCTACGAAAACAGGATGAGAACGCTATTCGGGTCTCTCAAAGAGGAATCGAAACAACTATGCTTGGCATATCATGCTTCACTCAAATGAGAGAAAGAATCCGGAGTTCCAACCTCTGTCAATGCTCAGGGACGCTGTCTTGTTTGCCAAGGCGTCGAAAATCAGATGGGCTGGACATGTAATGAGATTTAGAGATGACCGGTAATGGACTAGAGCCATTACCGACTGGATTCCATGGGACGTCAAAAGATCGCGTGGCCGCCCACCTATGAGATGGTCAGACTTCTTCATCAAGACCCTGAATGATCGGTTTGAGGCTCTTCGTGTTTCTAGAATGAGCATATGCCATTGAGCTACACTAGCACGCTACAGGGATGAATGGAGACGTTACTGGCGCCTGCTTGAGTAAATCGATGAGTACCAGAATATCAAGTGATCAAGTGATGGGGCCGGAGCGATAGTATAGTAGATAGGACATTTGCCTTGCATGCAGTTGACCTGGGTTCGATTCCCAGCATCCCTGAGCACCACCAGGAGTAATTCCTGAGTGCAAAGCCAGGAGCAACCCCTGTGCATCGCTGGATGTGACCCAAAAAGCAAAAAAAAAAAATCCCTTAATATAATAAGTAGGGAAATAGTGAGGCCATGAGGGCAGGTCTTTTTCCAAAAGACTGTTGTCCTTATAAGAGGAAATTTGGCACAGGAAAAGACTCAGGGCCACTGTGAACAGAGAGAAGGTCACATGGAAAGGGCTGCCACCTGCAAGCCCAGGAAGGGGACCTCAGGAGAACCTAGACCTGTGGCCTTGGATTCCAACCACCGGCATCGGGAGAAACTCTGTCTGTCACATAAACCAGACTCTCCGTGGTATCTTACAGCACAGCACACTCATGCACAAGGCTTTAACTTTTTGTTCTGTTTTTGTTTCTTTTTTTTTTCTTTTTGGATCACACCCAACAATGCTCAGGGGTTAGTCCTGGCTCCGCACTCAGAAATTACTCCTGGAGGTGCTCAGAGGACCATATGGGTTGCCAGGGATTGAACCTGGGTCGGCCGCGTGCAAGGCAAACACCCTTCTCGCTGTACTATGGCTCCAGCCCTAGTTCTGTTTCCATTTCTGTTTTGACTTTTGTTTCTAATGAGCAAGGATCATGTGTCATTTATGTAGTTTAAAAATACATAGTAAGATGTTCTCTCATGGAACAGCAAGTATCTCTTGCTCCCACTCTGCCTTATCTGAGTGTGTTTTCCCTTGATAGGGCTAGTGAATGGTTTTGTTTTACTGTCTATGCGTGTGTGTTTTCCCACTATGAATCAGCTCTTCAATTTAGCAGTTCCACCTGTTTTGTTTTCTGTTTTGTTCATTTTGCTTGTCTTCATTCTGTTCTTCTAGGAAAGGCAGTGTGGAAAAACTACTCTAAGACACAAAAAGGACGATCTCATGTATCTATATAAGAAAGGAGCCTTGATTTTAACCTAGATCAGGTGATGGTTACCAACTTCCTGATAAAGAGAGGCCTTGGAAAGCCAGTTCCAGCAGGCTACCAGTACATGCTCAGTAGCGAAAACCCTGAAGCTATTTCCCTTTTCTCTTCAATAAGCCCAAAATACATATTAACTAACACGCTCCCTGACTGCATAATCAGATGCTAATGACGCACACAACATATGTGCTGACATGGAGCCCCAATGGGCATGTGAATCTTTGTCACGATCCCATCCTCCCACTCAGACCCAACCCTCTTATGCATTCCTCCCCTTTTGATAGTTCACTCTGTCCAACCTCATCCCCAAATCCCTGTGCCCAACTCTCCCTGGAGATCACGAGAACCCCCATCTCGGTTGCATGCTCTCTTTATAAACCTCTCTGCTCTTATCTACACTGTCTTGCTGTTGAATTCTTTCCCTGACAAAGACAAAGAGCGTGATTTCTCTGGATGGAAGCCAATTTCACATCTTTTTCTAGACCTGAAAGAGATGAATCTCATCTCATTCTAAGTTTCACAACTCCCCTGAGATTCGAGGTTGCAGAGCTTTTTTTTTTCCCTCAGGCTGAGTAGATCAAGTGGACACTATTGCCTGCCCCAAGCAGAAACTCACTCACGTCCTCCCTTACTTTTCAAATGGGTCAGGGATGGGCAGGTACTGACCCAGGACCTCCCTTACCTGTGGCCTCCCAAGTCTGTTGTCCAGTGATCATGTCCTTCTGAGATGTATTTTGTTGTTCATTTTCTCTCTTCTTGGTGGCTTGATTTATTTATCTTCGTGGGGCTTTTTTTTCCAGAAATACATATTTAAAATTTATTCTCTCTTCCAGCATGGTTTGAACCACGTCTCACTAGCTCCCAACGGTCTTTTCATCTTTTGCCCCATTCTGGTTTGAACTTGTCATTTGGAGATTTCCTGTTTATTTTCCAATGTGGCTCTGTCTCCTGAGAATGCCAAGAAGTGAATCCTGACTGAAAGGAGTCACACACAAATGCTGGGCTCAAAGTCAAATCTATTCACTTTGTGAATCCCTCGGGACTCCTCAAAGGTCATTAGGAAAGTGGGGCTCAGCACCTCCCTCCCTGCCCTGCCCTCCTTGCCTGTGGATGAGAACAGACAAGACAGTAGTGGTGGTGAGAAAGCCAGGTGACTTCGACCCCCAGGGCCCAGACTGTTCAACGTGGTCCCTCGAGGGCATGAGCCCTTTGAGGTCTGAGAGCATCCCTGGATGCATGAGGCCCCGGATTTGATTCCCAACACCACGGGCCCATCAGGCCTTAGGAGTGGCCCCAGAGCCTCTTAAGCATTGCTTAGTAGTGGAGGAGGGGTTCCCCTCCCAAAAAAAGCAATTAAATTTTTTTTGCTTTTCTTTTTTCTTTTGGGGTCACACCCAGTGATGCACAGGGGTTACTCCTGGCTCATGCACTCAGGAATTGCTCCTGGCGGTGCTCGGGGGACCATATGGGATGCTGGGGATCGAACCCGGATCAGCCGCGTGCAAGGCAAATACTCTACTTGCTGTGCTATCGCTCCAGCCCAGCAATTAATTTTTTTTATTATTAAATCAATTAAAACAATAGTCCTTTAATTTCCTGAGCACCATCAGGGAGCCTGCTTAAGTTGACCTTAGACAAAATATAAATCCATTTTGCTTTTTTTAATGATTAACTTTTCTGTCTCCTTTACACTGTGTAGTTTTTATTCCTTCTTCGGATCCAGTAACCAATTTGGGAGCACAGTCTTCTACTGCCCAGTAAGTATATTTATGACTCCTGCTTCCTTCATTAAGACATACCTGTGGGCCAGAGCAATAGCACAGCAGGTAGGGCTCTTGCCTTGCGTGCAGCCAACCCTGGTTCAATCCCTGGCACACCTTAGGGTAATCACCACCACCAATCAGGAGGGATCCCTGAGCGCAGAGTAAGGAGTAAGTCCTGATTACTGCCAATTGTGGTCCAAAAACAAACAAACAGACAGACATTTCTAGTTTTTTCTTTTACTGTGGTTATTTGGGGTATGGGGCACATCCGACAGTGCTCAGGGCTTACTCCTGGTTCTGTGCTCAGAGATCACTACTGGCAAGTCTCAGGGACCATACATGGTGTCAGGAATAAAACCTGGGGTGGTGGGGTGCCCCAGGTGGAATACAAGCACCTTAACTCTTGTAAGTTCCTAACTCTGGTTCTTATCAGACTCTCTGACAAAGCATTTATCTGTTAAATTATATATAATATATATATATATATATATATATATATATATATATATATATAGCACTGTAGCACTGTCCTCCCATTGTTCATTGATTTGCTTGAGTAGGCCCAGTAACGTCTCCATCATGAGACTTGTTACTGTGTTTGGCATATCGAATATGTCACGGGTAGCGTGCCAGGCTTTGCTGTGCGGGCAAGTTACTCTCAGTAGCTTGCCAGGATCTCCAAGAGGGGCGGAGGAATTGAACCCAACTCAGCCAGGCCAGCTGCACGCAAGGCAAATGCCCTACCTTATGCTGTCGCCTCAACCTATATATATGTATATAAGAAAGCCTATATATGTGTGTGTGTGTGTGTGTGTGTATGTATATGTATATATATATGTATATATAAAAACAGCTAGCTTAAAAGTATCTGGTACTTAGCCAGTCGCAAAGTCTATTTTTGCTGTGAGTTTGAGCCAGAGTGCACCCTCCTCCAAATTTTCCAGTTGGTATCAGAGTTCCGGTTGATTCTAAGGAGAAGTGAAGACCAGGCATTTCCTGGCCCTTCCACTTCATCTCTTTATCTGTAACTGCCCTCACTGGCCCAGAGGACTCTTCTATTTTCTTTAGCTGACTATTCTGATAGAAAACTCTCTTCCTGTTTCAGGGTTAGTCAGCTTGCTGCAGAACAAGCAACCCCACATTCTGAACGACTCACCACCACTCCCAGATCCTGCTCAGTCTCCTGTCATGACTCTTCATTCTGGAAGCCACTGTAGGTGCTCAGCTGTCATCTGTCATTCCCAGAGACAGGGCAAAACCCTACTAGTGCCTCCATTCACAAAGGGCACAGGCTGTGTCCACCCACATGTCACTAGCCAAAGTAAACCTCTGGCAAACCTGGTGTCAGCTTCATGGGAAATAGAATCCTGCAGAGGTGGCCCAGAGGGGCGACCTAAGAAAGAGGCTGGAATAGGGGAGGCTGTGTGTACTTTGAGCAATGAGTGTGATCCACCACAAGACAGATCTGCTTTAACCTTTCTTTCCTTTTATTTAGTCTCTTAAACATCTTCTGCTTGAGTGCTGTTTCCTGTGAAATATTACAGACATACAGACAAATGCATAAAACATCACTCTGTGGTATAGGGAATAAGACTTGAAGGGCTGATCTGTATCAAGTTGGACACATCTTTTTTTACATGCAAAGGACAAGACTGATGGTGTCTGATCTTTCTAGACGAGAGCATTAATTTTGCCAAACTGGCTCAGTTCTCCTGGATCAGAAGCTGGCAATATTTCTGCAAGATGCCAGATAGTAAATATTTAGTTTGTGCAAAGCCATATGGTCTCAGTTGTACCTACACAACTTCAGTTGTAGTACAAAGCAGATGTAGACTCCATGTAAACAAATGGGTGTTTCGTTTTGTTCTGTTCTATTAAAACTTTATTTACAAAGGTCAGATTTGGCCTGACAGCTATGCTTTGCTGACCCCACTCCTGATTTACTGTGGTTTTATTCAGCAAGATTAGCTGAGCATTTCATATAAGCTTTATACAAATATAAAATAGTTTGTGTGAATGCATGTGAATTGTGCACATTTAAAACCACGATCACGACCATCCTGTTGTTCATTGATTGCCTTGAGCAGTCCCCAGTAACGTCTCCATCCTAGCCCTGAGATTTTTTTCAAAGTGCCATATTCAAGGCTCTTTCAGTGTTAGGAGAATGAGACCCATCATTGTTACTGGCATTTGGCATATTGGGTATGCCATGGGGAGTTTGCCAGACTCTGCCGTGTGGGCAGGTTACATTCGGTAGCCTACCAGGTTGTCCAAAGTAAGAATGAGATAATAAGATGTCGCAGGAGCTGGGTTTTATAGTCTCTGGGTCTTGGCTGTTGACGGGATTACATGGTGCCAGGGGGCCAGTTGGTGGGTGTGACCCCTGCCTACTGGAAGATGGAGGATCTGGGTGGAGGATGCTCAGCCCCAATCCGAGCAGGCTTGGAGATCTCAGGGGCTTGAACTAAAACAATAATACAGCGGGTAGGGTGTTTGCCTTGCACCCTGCCAACCCAGGTCCAAATTTCCGGCACCACATGTGGTTCCCCTTGGGTAGCAAGTACTGAACCCTGCCAGGTGTGGCCCCCAAAATAAAATAAAATAATTAACAGGTAAGAGAGGTTAGGGTACAGGCTATGTGGTGACTGATCCTCTAGGTCCCTGGTACCACATGGTCCCACTAAGTGTTGCCAGGTACAACCCTGGAGACCCCCAAAATTCCCAGAATAGCAGCACCAAATCCTCAGGCCCCTGCAATCAACCTCCAATCTCAATGACTAAAACTCATCCCAAAGGGCCACCAGGTCTTCTGAGCATCAGTCAGGAGGGCCTGAAAATAAAATAATGAATTCAAGGAGCCAGGGAGATGGCTCAAAGATCTAGAGCATATGCCTTGCATACAGAAGACCTAGTTAGGTGTTTGGAACCCCATACCACACACACACACACACACACACAACAAACACAGCTGTGTGTCTAAGCAAACCATCAGACCTGCACAGCCAGGCCAAATATCCTCAGACCTGACCCCACACCCTTGAGCATTGCTTGGGAGGACCAAAAGGAAAAAAAATAATATCTAGGTCAAATTATACATACTCTATATGAAACAGCATCCCACAAGAAGGCAGCTGGAATAGAGAAGGGATCACTAAGCCAATGATGGTTGGAGGGATCGTTCGGGATGGGAGATGTGTGCTGAAGATAGATAAGGGACCAAACATGATAGCCTCTTAGTATCTGTACTGCAAACCATAATGCCCCAAAGTAGAGAGAGAGTATGGGAGAAATTGTCTGCCATAGAGTCAGGGGGAGGGGTGGAAATGTGAGGGTAATACTGGGAACATTGGTGGTGAAGAATGTGCACTGGTGGAGGGATAGGTTTTCGATCATTGTATGACTGAAACTCAAACACGAAGTTTGATTAAAATAATTTTTTAAACCAGCACCCCACCCCCCAATTACAAGATCATACGGTTCACTGACCAGTAAAGCTAGGGAGGGTTCCTCTGGGCTCTGTGCTCAAGGATCACTCCTGGCAAGGCTCAGGGAACCAAGCCAGGTGGGCTGCATGCAAGGCACTTGGCCTTGTCTTCTGGAGTCTCACTCCATCCCCAAGGGACATGAGCTGTGTCTGTGCAGATCACACAGAGCAGAGTCATTACAGCCAGTAAATAGAATCTCGAATCCTCCTTTGTCAGGATTAGCTGGGGCGCCTCTCTCTGTCTTTAATCATGGGGGACACACATTTGTGTGGATGGAGAGAGGGGGCCCATCTAGACACTAGGGCACATCTTAGGGTTGGAGAGGTACAAATCTTGAAAACGAACCCTATTATTTTGAACCCAAAAAGGGAAACCTAGGAAAGGAGGGAAACAGTCAAATCCAGGGAAATAAGCTCCATGGCCAGGCGGTTCCACAAGGCTCAACTGTCCAGATCCATCCCAGCCTTGCTTCCTCCCTTTCAAGCTTTACGGCTTCTCTCAAAGCTCCGGTTCACAGGTGACCTGGCCTCCCTGGTCAGGTGTAGCCCACATATCCTTCCCCTTGGGGTTCTAAACATTTGGATGATCACTGACAATGAAAAGATAACAGTAGGTGGGACTGGGGGGCCCTTTTATTCCTACTTTCTCGTTTTTATAGTGTCATTTGTAGATGTTCCATCCATAAAGACATTTAAAAAGAGGAGTATCAAGCTGGAGCTGTAGTACAGTGGATAGAGGGGTTTGCCTTGCATGTGGTGGTCCCGGGTTTGATTCCTGGCATCCCATATGATTCCCCCAAATACCGTCAGGGGAAGAGAAGAGCCAAGAGAAACCCCTGAGCATTGCTGGGTGTGACCCAAAAGCTAAATAATTTTGGGGGGAAGTCACACCCGGCAATGCACAGGGGTTACTCCTGGCTCATGCACTCAGGGATTACTCCTGGTGGTGCTCAGGGGACCATATGGGATGCTGGGAATTGAACCCAGGTCAGCCGCGTGGAAGGCAAATGCCCTACCCACTGTGCTATCGCTCCAGCCCCAAAAGCCAAATATTTTTTAAAATAATAATAATAATAATAATAGTGTGATAAGTTATCATACCTACTTTTGATAACTTTAAAGGCCTAAAGATTTGGAGGGCTGAGAGATGTGGGGTTATGAAGGAAGGATGGTTAATAAGGATATTGAGAATTAAAAGAATGTCCTTCTGGCTTCTGGGTTGTGGCTCTATGTTAAGTTGCCAGTGGGCTTCCCGATGAATGTGATTGTCTATGGGTGGCTCCTCCCACCTTGGGTGTCCCAGAGCCTCTTCCACAAGGCTCCTCCCTGCAATATCTGTTCATGCCCCCCAGAACAAAGCTTGGCTGTTTCCTCGTGGTGGCCATGTGGATAAAGGTCCCCACCACAATGTGGGAAGACCAAGTCAGACACACTATATAACGCCATTGGTGTGAGGGTCCAAGACAAAAGAGCAGAAAATGGGCTGCTGTTTTCTTTGCAGGTGTTGGTGGAAAGAAGGATGGGGTTGAGTAGAGAAACTTCTAGAAAGAAGGATGGGGTTGAGTGGAGAAACGTCTAGAAAGAAGAATGGGTTTGAGTGAAGAAGGTTCTAGAAAGAAGGATGGGGTTGAGTGGAGAAGGTTTTAGAAAGAAGGAAGGATAGGGTTAGTGGAGACGCTTCTAGAAAGGATGGGGTTGAGTGGAGAAGGTTCTAGAAAGGAAGATGGAGGTGAGTGAAGAAGCACCTAGAAAGCAATTAATGTTGTTCTGGATCTGAAGGGTTAATATTTGTAAGTAAGAAATGTATTAAACTTCCAAGAAATTTTTTAATGCTCAGAACCATTTATTGTTCCTATAATCACTGCTTACCTGGCACCACAGGGAGGCAATGTGTTGAAATTATAATTTGTGGTCGCACATGACTTATCTTTGTTGGGAAAGTGGTCCCCTGGCAACCAGGGCCTGTGGAATCTCTGCTGACTCGCCATTGCACTGGTTTGATATGACACTCAACGGCAGGAACTCTGAAAACTCAAATAAAAATGTCTCTGTCAACACGAGAATTCCTCTCTCCTAATGAGGATGAAGGAAAGGAGTCCAGGAATGTCACTAGGATGAGCAAGAACAACAGGGGGGAGTGTGGGTGGTGCAAAAGGCAGATAGAGAAGGATAGGACAGAGAAGGGACCAGTATAACAACAATAGTTAGAAATTATCACTCTGGACTAAATGTTTAAAGTAAGTAAAGGGATATATGTGACAACCTTTAGGCATCTGTACTGCAAACCATAATGCCCCAAAGGGGGGGGGGGAGAGAGAGAGAGAGAGAGAGAGAGAGAGAGAGAGAGAGAGAGAGAGAGAAGAAAAGTTCCTGTTACAGAGGCAAGGGGTGGGGAACAGGGGACATTGGTGGTGGGACGGGTGTTGGAACATTATGATTGAAAACCAGTCATGAACAACCTCATAACTGTGTATGTCCCTGTGATTTAATTTTTTAATTGAATAATTTTTTTAAAAAGAACAACAGTGGGGAGCATGTGGCATAAGAAAACCCTATTTGCGGACACTGTTGGCGGGGTGTAAACTGGGACAGCCAGAACTCCCATATGACCCAACAACCCAGCTTGTAGTTATGAATCATCTTGAAGAGCCATCGAACCCCCAGGCTAGTCACATGAAATAGCTCCCACCTAGAAATAACTGAAATAGCTAAGTGTGCATCACTGGGCGAACAGACAAAAATCCAGAGTGGGGCAGGGGGGGTCTACATGCAATGGAATAGTATTCTGCCACCAAAAAAAAAAAAAGGTAAAGGTAAAGACCCTCCCGTTGTTCATCCATTTGCTCGAACGGGCCCAGTAACGTCTCCATTGGAGATTTTGTTGTTACTGTGTTTGGCAAATCGAATACATCATGGGTGGCTTGTCAGGCTCTGCTGTGCAGGTGAGATACTCTCGGTAGCTTGCCGGGCTCTCCAAGAGGGGTGGAGGAATCGAACTTGGGTCGGCCATGTTGGCTGCATGCAAGGCAAACGCCCTACCGCTGTGCTATCACTCCAGCTCCAAAAAATATATATATAAAAATATTTAAAAATATATAAAAAATTCCAAGGAATTCCTGACTTTTGAGACAACGTGGATGAATCCTGAAGGCTCAGTGAAACAAAGACAAACACCATGATTTCACTTCTACGTGAATTCTTTAAAAATCAAACTCAGAAATAAAGTAAAATGGAGATGGCCAGCAACAAAAGGGTAGGGGGAAAGGGAAAATTTCGATCCAAGTGTCCTTTAGATGAGTGAGTTTTTCAGACCTGACACGTACAGAGTGATGACGATAGTTAACAATACCACGTTGTATGGTTGAAAGTCATCTTCCGTGACAGGTCTAGTCCCTCACCTGGTGCAGACAGAGGGACAAAGATGAATAAAGCGAAGAAACAGAAGTTTGTGATGCGCTCCCGGGCCAACGTACCGACCTCTGCTGAGGCTGGGGTCAAGCTGACTCTGGGAGAAGCCAAGGGGGAGTTTAAGTTGTCCTGGGTGAGAAAGGGAGCAAAGAGCAGTGGAAGTGATACCCTGGTAAGGAAGCCTGGAATGAAGCCTGGGGATGGCCAGGCCCAGTACTGTCTTTCGTGTTCGAGGAGGCAAGGGGGATCTTTGATTATGGGAATGCCGCTGTCTCATCAGCTGGCTGTCATTTGGTCCCAAACAAATTTTACATTAAATATTCTCAACACACACACACACACACACACACACACACAGTCACCAGCTCTATTAGGGTAACCATTCCATTACATATATATGTGTCTCAAGTTATGTGCTGAACATCTTAAACATAGATAACATTGCACTGTAGTACTGTCCTCCCGTTGTTCAATTTGCTCGAGCAGGCCCAGTAACATCTCCATCATGAGACTTGTTACTGTGTTCGGCATATCGAATACCTCAAGGGGAGCTTGCCAGGCTTTGCCATGTGGGCTCGGTAGCTTGCCGGGCTCTCCGAGAGGGGTGGAGGAATTGAACCCGGCTCGGCCAGACCGGCTGCATGCAAGGCCCTACCACTGTAGACAACATTAAGGAGGTTATATTTAAATAAAATTGAAGGTGACAGATATGGCCAATAGGGCAGCATCACTAAGACATCAGGTGTCCAGGCTCTGTCGACTATTTTTCTCTATCATTCTGAGGATGTTGTCTTCTTCCTCATGCTCACAAAAGGAATGCTGGGGCTATAGCCACCATGATTGTGACCCAGGAAGGAAGAAAGAGAAGATTGAAGTGAAAAATAAGAATTCAGTCCTAGAGCTAAGTTCCTCCCCACAAGACTAGTTCCTTTTTCTTTTTCTTCCACTTTCCTATAACTTTTCTACTTTCTATTTCTGAGTCTAAGCATCTTTATTTCTCAATTTTTCATTCTTGGAAATATTAAAGAACCTGGGGCCATGGACCCACACGAGACCCGCTGTTACCACTCCTGCTTCAATAAGACTTTACCTGGCATCAGTACAGACCCAGAGAAGGCTGGAACCCCTTCGGAGAGAAGCTCCAGAAGGAACAAAGGAAAAGAATATGGAAGAAGACCGTGAACTGTTCCCAACTCTCCCCCTTGGCAATCACCCTAGAAACAGACTCTTACCTAGGTACAAAGCCCCCTGTGGGGTGGGTACAGGTTGAGAGAAACCCTATAAAAGCTAGTTTGAAAAAAAGAAGCATGTATATGTGCTGCTCAAGCCCATGTGCTGCCGTGCCCATCTGCTGCTGTCGGACGCACATGATGCCTGAGTACGTGTGTCACCCTCATGTCCCCTTTAGAGATGTGGACTTTCATACTTTCATATCTAATGCTGGAACGTATACTGGGGCTCCCTCTCCACCATGGAGAGGCCTGTGATCTCTCTTGAATTCATTCTTTCTCCCTCCCTCTCTTTTTCCCTCTCTCTCTCCCTCCCTCCCTTTCTCTCTCTCCCTCTCCCTCCCTTTCTCTCTCCTTCTCTCCCTCTCTTCCCCCATATCTCCCTCTCTCTCTTTCATCCCCTTTCTCCCTCCTCTCTCACCCTCTCTCTTCCTTCTCTTTCTCTCCCTCTTTCTCCCTTTCTCCTTCTCTGTCTTTCTCTCCCTCTCTCTTCCCCTGTTTCTCCCTCTTTCCTCTCTCTCTCCCTCTCCCTCCCTCTCTCTTCCTCTCCCTTACTCTCTATTTTCTCTTTCCCTCTCTCTCCCTCCCTCTCCCTTACTCTCCCTTCTTTCTTCTCTATTTCCCTCTCTTTTTCCTCTCTCCCTCCCTCTCTCTCTCCCTCTCCCACTCTCCCTCTCTTCCTCCCTCTCTTTCCCCCTCTCTCTTCCTCTCTCCCTCTCTCTCTTTCCCTAGCACCTCCAAGGGAATTTGTGGCAAATTCCAACAGGCAGATTTCCAGAAAGTTCCACTGGCACAGATTGCAGTGACTTGTCTGCCAGCCAGCTCCTCCAGTGGAGTCTGGATCTCAGTGCTGCGGGGCGGGATGAGGGAGGCCGCTCCACAGGCCTGCAGCTCCAATCCTCTCACATCTTCCTAGTCTATCCCTCATGACTGCAATCCCTTCTCCTGGATCTCCTTGTTCTTCTTGTTGCAATGAGCAAGGGACCACACATTCTTGATTGCTCTGTGCTGGCCATGTACACTTTCTTGTGTGGCCAGGGACTGCAGCTGTCATGTGGGATCAAATTCATGGTGTCATGCCTACAAGGTAGGTACTCTATCTCTGAGCCATATTCCCAGGGCCCCTAAAAGTTCATTTGTATTAAACTCCCATGAAAGAGACCATGCTGCCTTTCTCTCCTGATTAGAACCAAACTCATATACCTACCCAGTATTGTTGATTCTTCTCTCATTGTCGGAAGCAGAAAACATAGCTCTTGCTAATCTGGTGGCCACCATCACCAACCACAGGTTCTGCAAATAAAAAAAAGAAGAGGGGCCAGAGAGATGGTACAATGGGTAGGGCTCTTGCCTTGCACATGGCTGACCTGGGTTTGATCCCCAACACCACATAGGGTCCACTAAGCACTGCTAGAGGTGATACCTGAGCACAGAGCCAGGAGTAAGCCCTGAGCACTAATGCCCAACCCACTGCCCCCCCCAAAGAAAAAAACAGCAATAAAAGAAGGGGAGGATGAGGTGTTCCACATGTATATAGAGCTGGTGATACGGGGATCTGACCAAGGAACAGAGGGGCACCTGGGAGATCAGAGGGAAGGCAGATGCACGAGGAGTGACCTGAATCTCACCAAAAGCTATGAATGCAGGTCACCGAGAACTTTTCTAGGTGAACCAGGCCACGTATCTAAGGGAAACATTTTTCATATACACTGGTTACTAACATGGTTTCTGACATAGGCAATAATTGGTACAATCAATGATAAACACAGTTTGTTGGCAGCTCCCCATAAACATTGACTAATTGTTCCTGTGACCCTGTTCCTGAGCAACTCGACCAGGCCCGCTCCCTTACTTTGGTCTGCTCACTCGGTGCCTTCCAACCCATTCATCTTCACTGAGTTCCGGGAAGGCTCTCCCAGAGGTCCTGCCTCTTGTTTCCCAGTTTCCCTGCACTGTCCATGCCAGTTGCCACTTAGACGATGAGGATAAGGATTGCAGAGCCTGACCCAACATCTCTGTTTTCCAGATGGCTTCTGTCATAACCCATTGGTGAAAATCCCCAGCAGCCCGTGGGTCCAGGTTTGTTTCATGCCATCCTCCCAGACAGCTCCATCTTTTAAAAACTCCCCTCAGAAAAGGGCTAACTGGAGCTGGAGCAATAGCACAGCGGGTAGGACGTTTGCCTTGCATGCAGCCGACCTAGGTTCGATTCCCAGCATCCCATATGGTCCCCTGAGCACCGCCAGGAGTAATTCCTGAGTGCATGAACCAGGAGTAACCCCTGTGCATCGCCGGCCATGACCCAAAAAGCAAAAAAAAGAAAAGGGCTAAGTAAGTGGAAACCAATTCAACAAGGGGCACTTGCTCTATAATAGACATCACACGACCCAATGCCCCACCCCACCCCAGCCTTTCAGGTTCTTTTGGTTGGTTGGCCCTTCACATGCAATGATGGAAGCCCTGTCTGACTCTCTCATTTTGTGAGCCCCACTTTACAGGGGGCTGACCCCGAGGATGCCTTCAGCTCCATCCCAACTCCCCACAGGGAAGTGCATCCTCTCCTTTCAGAGAAAGTCCCTAGGGGCTGCCTGTGACCAGGCATTATTGCTCCTAAGATAATAAAATTGCCCCTAAGATAATAAAAGCAAAGACCTTTATTATGTAGCATCAAAGGGGATGACAATTCACTGCCCAGGGAAGGCCATAAGAATTTTCCAGAAAGGGGGAATTTTATTTTAATTTTATCACCATGAGATACTGTTACAAAGCTTTCATGTTTGAGTTTCAGTCGTACAATGATCAAACCCATCCCTCTACTAGTGCACATTCTCAACCACCAATGTTCCCAGTATCTCCCCCAACCCATCCCTCCCCCTGCCTCTATGGCAGACAATTTCCCCCATACTCTCTCTCTACTTTTGGCCATTATGGTTTGCAATACAGACACTGAGAGGCTATCATGTTTGGTCCATTATGTACTTTCAGCATACATCTCCCATCCAGAACTATCGAAAGGAGGATTTTTTTTTTCTTTTTGGGTCACACCCGGTGATGCCCAGGCGTTATTCCTGGCTCTGCACTCAGGAATTACTCCTGGCAGTGCTGGGGGACCATATGGGATGCTGGGAATCGAAGCTGGGTTAGCCGCCTGCAAGGCAAATGCCCTACCCGCTGCGCTATCGCTCCAGCCTGAAAGGGGGAAATTTTTAACGGAAATTTTTACATCCATTCTCAAAGATGTAAATGTAACTTACACACACAGTTGACAGCTTGCTAGGATTGGTCAAAGTTCAGCCTCTACCACGGCAGAGCTGGCCAAGGCAGGAAGTACTTCCTGTCAGGAAGTTCCCTGTGTTCTGGTAACTCAGCAGTTTTTGTTGAGTAGGGCTCAGCAAAACCAAAAGACTGTTGTAAGGCGAAACTTAGTGACAGTACCCTGAAGTGTGCCTAGCCGTGCTCTTGCTTCTGACCCATGAGACTGGACAGGTCTGAGCAACAGCTGCTTCTTGGGCGCACTGTTGTGTGGATGCTAAACCTAAGAACATCTGGCACAAAGCTGCTCCCTGGACATCCCAGCTGAAGTGTGGTGTGTTTGCGGGGGTGGGGGTGGGGGTGCAGGGTGCCTCTTTGTCAAACAATTCCTAGCAAGCTCTTCAGAATACCAGGAGAGATTTTGCCCCTGCATAAGTCGTTGCTAGAGGAAGAACTTCCCTGTTCTCATCACTTTGAGATCCTGGGGAGAGTCAGGAGGGAAAGCATAAGGTGGGAAGAGGGAGAGCGGGGGAGCTGGAAACCACGGGAATCAGTGACATCTTCCCAGACCCATGGCAGCTGCACTCAAAGTGCAGGCTGCAGCGCCATCTGCTGGCAAGACTTCCAAATATCACCGTGGGAAGTAAGGCGGCCAACTGGTCAACCAAGAATAATGGCAGATTTCTGTTCACATGTTCAGGCTACCTAGTAAGAGTTGGGTAGGAACCAGGAGAGAGCTGCATATTAACCAAATGTCCCCCATCTGATAGGATTTACCCCCCACACTTATCAGATGAGCAAACCTCAGAGATGCCAAAGGATTTGCGCAAATCACACTTGCGCTAATATGAGAGGGAAACCAAAGGGGCTCAACACAGTCATAATAATTCAACAGCTGTCACTAGCTGTTCCCGCTGTGAGATGACAGAGTCTCGGTATCGGTATCTGAAGTTAAAGAGCAGAACTACCACAGCCCAGCTCATTAGAAAGAGTCAGTGAGAGGCCAGAGCTATTGTACAGAGGATAGGGTACTTGTCTTGCATGTGACTGAGCCAGGTTTGATCCCTGGCATCCCATATGGTTCTCTGAGCACCACCAGGAGTAGTTCCTGAGCACAGGACCAAGAGTTATCCCTGAACACTGCCAGGTGTGGCAAAAAAAATTAAAAATAAGTAAGTGAAAGAGTGAGCTGAGCTATGAAAAACCTTTAATACATTCAGCAAGTTGCGAATACTTAGTACTAACTATAGACATGGGCATTCCCTTTCTCCATGATGACTATTTTTTAATTTTCAGATAAATTAGAAGCTCGTGTCAACATTTTATTTCAATCTTGCCACAAAGCCAAGTTCCAGTTCCCTTTTGCAAAGGACATTCCACAGGAAACAGAGAATGGTTAGATAATCACTATTAAACTGAATACAAGACAAAGAATGTCTGATAATCAGCTAAGTGTTTGGCTAGTTGATTTCCCCAAAGAGGTTTTAATCTTGTTATCAGAAAATTGCTTAAGCATTTATCAAGAATGCTAATTTCCTCCCAGAAGGAGGTCTCAAATTGCATGGAACCAGAGCTCACTTCCAGGCCGTGCCTGATCTGTTCTCTCCCTTACTGCCCCTTCCAGCATCACCAAGACTGGCATTTCCTGAGCTCTCGCTTGAACCTGTGACACTGGACTAGCCTCAAAGAAGATCATGGATACGTTGCATCAATGATGACTCCCCCATCCCACATCTCTCATACAACCAGCCTCCACTTCATGTGGATAAACCCACACAGGTGGCCACTTCCTATGGTTGGGATAGTAAGGAAGTGGCATTACATCCCAGGCCTTTGTTCAATTTGGGACATGTGCCCTCTCCTACCCTCCACACCCCAACATGGAAATAAGCAGGTGTCTGAGAAAATATGCCCACTTACTGCAACCCCCCACCCCTGATTTATTGGGTTGTGACTCGCTCAGGCTCTAGGGCCCAAGCCCCTCAGTGAAGGTCATGACCAGCTAAAAGATGGTGGGTTCTTCTGGCTCCAGAGTCAGGTGGGGGTGGCAGAGCCCTCCAAGACTTGCTACCAAGCATGGCTGCCTCGATTCCAATACAATAAGGACTTGGACTCAAGTTGTTCCAACTGAATTCTTTAGGGCTTTGTTGAATGTTTTGCTACTGTTTGAAGAAAACAACTGATTTGGCTGTTGGCAGACTAGATATTTCAGAAAGAGCGACTGCCTACTCACTGTGATGAACAAAATGCCATGTTGGAATGTGCCAGACAGTCTCCCCATGTCGGAGAGGTCAGTGGTCTCGAGGTGTCCCCTCAGAAGTATCATCAGGACCAACTGGTGTGAAATGAGGCCTCTTGGTCCACAGCCCAGACCTCCTGAGTCTGAGTCTTACTTCAGAGGTCTCTGCCATCTGGACTTTACATGCATCCTGGATGATTTGGATCCTTCCTTGAGTTGGAGTTGAATCTTGTTGAACTGCAATATCTTTTCCTTTCTCTATCTTCTCTTGCTTTCCACCATGTTCTCTTTCACCATGTTGAGAAACAGAAATTCTTTCTCCATTATAAAACCAATACCTTCTTCTTAGAGTCCCCTGGGGTTCAATTGAGGTTCCTCAGCCAGAGGTACCCCAACCAGGAGGGGAGACTCTTTGGTACATCACTAAGGAAGATAGAAGATTATCAAATTCCAGAAGTGTCCCATTCCCCTAACTTGATATTTGAGGATAGACTGAATGAGCTGAAAGACTTCTTTATGGTTTCTCAGGCCAGGCCTCCAAGTGTTTCTGGAGCAGAAATAAGATCAGGCCAGAGTTTGGAATGGATGCTTCCCTGAGCTCAGCCTTAGCTACTCCAGAGGATGTGTAGAATCCACTAGTTTGGAAAAACAGCCAGGAGAAGAGGAAAAAGGGGAATCTGAGTGATGAAAGGAAATGGTCACAGGAGGGTCTATTGAAACACACCAGCACTTTCTAGGAACTCAAATGGATACTGGGGTGGGGTGGGGCTGGTACTTGGTGGATATTCAAGAAAAAGCGATTCAGAAAGTCGAAGAACTGTGCCCGCTCTCAGCACACTCAGGGAGAATACACAGAGCAACTGTGTCTGTCAGTCAACATTTGCAATTCATCGTGGCACATGCAGACTGGCCAGCAGAGGGTCGATGGGAGCCTCACTCTGGTACTCCATCTCCTGTCTAGCAAGTTCTCCAGACAGATTTTCCATCGTCTTTGGGCCTTTTCATCCCACTTAGGGTCCAGGGCAGCTTTAAGGACCTAAATTACGCTATTAACTGAATTTTGTTTCCCCCAAATTCATCTGCTGAAACCAAACCCCTCATGTGTGACTGACTGCATTGAGTAAGTAAGGCAGTAACAGGGTTCAAAAAGGTTCACTAAACCAGAAGGAATCGTACCCTTATAAGAAAAAAAATACCGGGGGAAAAAAAACATTTTCAAATAAATTTTTAAAATAAGTCAAATAAGGAGCCAGAGAAATAGCACAGTGAGCAGGGCACTTGCTTTGCATACAGCCAACCCAGGTTTGACCCCCGGCATCACTAAGGAGCACCCCCTCCACTCCCCCCCCCCCGCACGCACACACACACACCCTGACCTCTACTAGTGGCACTGCCCCTGGCACAGTGCCAGGAGAAATCACTGAGATGGTGCGTGATAACCTAGATAACCCAGACCCTGCTGGCTACAGACACCAAAAGAGAACAATCTCAGCATTTTCTTCTCACCCACCCACCTCTTTGTTAAAACGTTTAAAAGGGGGAAAGGCATCTGTCTTTCTCAGGAATCCCATAATTTGGGAGCTTCCCTGCCTGCTTTTCCCTTCCTTGTCTTCTGCCCCTCTCGAAGATCCCGGCAAGCTACCGAGAGTATCTTGCCCGCACAGCAAAGCCTGGCAAGCTACCCGTGATGTATTCAATATGCCAAACACAGTAACAACAAGTCTCACAATGGAGACGTTACTGGGCCTGTTTGAGCAAATCGATGAACAACAGGACAGTGCAGTGCAGTGCAGACCTTCCCTAAAATAAAGTCGTTTCTTTAGAATGTAGGCATTTGAAAATAAATGCTATTGTTTGTGCAGTGCAACCTAATCTCCTAGAATACAAGGTCAGTCTTGATTTTATTTTAGCTTTTTGTTTGTTTGTTTGTTTGTTTTAGGAGCATACCCAGCTGCTCTCAGGACTTACTTCTGGCTCTGTACACAAGGATCATTCCTGGCAGGCTTGAGATACCATATGGGATAATGGGTGTCAAGCACCCTACCTGCTGTAGGGTAGGTACACATCAGTCTTGTTCTTAAGAGAGGAACACAGGGTTGTCAAGACTGGTTACACCAAAGAAGACTTGATATCAGCATAAGGCACCACCTGGTCTCTGACAAGTTGAAGAGAATCAGAATTTTTTTAAGGTGGTGAAGTGGGGTTCACAAATAAATCTCTCAGAAGAGAGAAACACAGAATGATATGCCATAGAGATGTCTCTGGAGCCTTTGCCAGGCTGTCTCAGTCAGGGCAACCTGGAGGAGGGCAGGTGAGTTCCCCTCCTGCCCCAACAGAGCCCCAGCAGCCAAAAAACCTCCAGAACTCAATTTCTGCCATGCTCAAAGCCAATCTCCACAGGCTCAAATGAGCTTCATCCAGGAGTGAATCTGCTGAAAAACACAGGTACACAGGACTTGGGACTGAAATCTCCAGAATGGCATAGAGTCAGGAATAGGTGACCTCCCCCCATCTCCCTTCAGTAGCCTGGCAGTCATGCCCAGGAACTGTCTCTGGTGCATCGAAGCTCATTAGAGATTCACAAATAAATGTGAATTTATTCACATATTCATTCACAAATGATTCAGAGATTCACAAATAAATCTCTTGGAAGAGAGCAACACGAAATAATTAGCCACAGAGATGTCTCCAGACCCCAAAGTCCAAAGGTCACCATCCAGTTAAAAAAATGAACCTCAGCTGTATAAACTTATTTAAAATTTTAGAATTCCTGAAGTATGATATCTCATACTCTACACCACTGATGTGCCAAGAGTAACACATCACATTTAATGTGGTGTAAAGTAGAAGGCAACAAATCTCTGGGAGGAAATATATATACATATATATACATTTATGTATTTATAAAAACACAAGATTCAACCTTTAACAACATGTCAGTAATCTCTAATACAAGGGTTCACTGGCTCCAGTGTGAAATACAACAATCTTCACCTACTTTCCTCTAAGAAAACTTTTTTGGATCATTTTAGTGGATTATTCATAAGAAGTAATACAAAATAAGTTATTTAGGTTCTGCTTTGGGGGCAGGGTTTGGGGGTCGGGGTGAAACATTAGAAATATGGTGTGGGAAGGTGTAATGGTGGTGGTATTGGTGTTGAAATACTAAATGTGACCAATTATTATGAACAGCTTTATAAAAATAAATTAAATTTTTAAAGTTAATTTAAAAAGCAATGGTTACTGCTTCTCCAGTTTTATCAAAGTAATCCACTAAAATAAAAATTCCTAAATATCTGAGTTACCAGAGCCATGGTGATGACTATCAAGAGGCAATTCACATAACATACTTCAGAAAGAGCCTTGTGGCCTACTCAGCTTTATGGAGGAAGAAAGTCAAGTTCCTTTATCAACTTGCAGCCTGAGGTTCCCTGGAAGCTCTCATTCATTTCATTCCATCCCTCTTCACCGTGGCTCCTCCTAGGATCCCTCCCTCCTCTGCATTTAAATGACAGCCTCCCCCCTTACTATATAAACAAGATCCATTGTCTCCAATGTCTAGACCCAAAGGTCCATCCACAGAGGCCTTCACTGGGTACAAGACCGTTTCCTTGGAAGGCAGGTGTAGTTGGCAGGTAGAAGGCAGGTGTAGCCACTGTTTCCAGAAATTAGGTCTGGTGCACTTTAAAGGGAATTTTCATGGATCTTAGGGGTTGAACAAAGAACTGATTTGCTCCCCAGCCTGGATACTCTGAGTAACATGATAAGCAACACTTCAGGATAAAGACCAGCTCCAAATGAGACAAGCTATAAGAGCCAGCTACACCAACTGTCCTTCCAAGGCCAAACCCTCCACCAGACCTTCTGAATCCCTTTTGAGATTTTATTTTATCAATAATCACCCTTCATGACTTTTTCTCCTGTCTTCTCCCAATGACTCCATGTGTCAAAAGAACACTAGAATCAAGCATTAGGTTCTAGTGCCCAACAAATAAAGAAAAGGATAACAACAACAATAATCACTGTCTGTATCACTGTCTTCCTGTTGTTCATCGATTGCCTCGAGCAGGCCCCAGTAACATCTCCTTCGTCCTAGCCCTGAGATTTTAAAAAGTGCCACAGTCGAAGCTCTTTCAGGGTCAGGAGAATGAGACCCATAATTGTTACTGATTTTTGGCATATTGAATACGCCATGGAGAGTTTACCAGACTCTGCCGTGTGGGCAAGATACTTTTGGTAGCCTGCCAGGTTCTCTAGAGTAAGAACTAGATGATAAGATGTCATGCGGCCGCAAATGTGGCTGTGCACTTCCGGAAGCATGTTTTATTTCCTCTGGGTGTTGTTCATTGATGGGATTACACAGTGCCAGGGGCATTTGGTGGATGTAGTGCCTACATACTGGAAGATGGGGCATCTTGGTGGAGGAGGCCCCAGTCCCAATCTGAGCAGGCTTGGAGATCTACGCCTCGGGTCCCGCACACCTGGGTTCCTTGGCCGGTTCCTTCATACGTGAGGCTCATTGGAATGTGTGGAGAGTGGTCTTAAGCATGGCTGTGGCTGCAACCGGAGGTCTTCAGCTGCTGGGGCTCTGCTCAGGGTGGAGAGGGAAACTCAACCCGCCCTCCTCCAAGGGGCCCCAGTGAGGACAGCCAGGCGTGGAGGCAGGAGACTCTGCAACAACAACAATAATAAGGAAAATAACCAACTTTTTCTCAACTCCACCTACCCTCTGCAGGGTTGGGAGGTTTCATCATCTTCCTCTCTCACTTCTTTAGAAGGAAGAGAAAGCTGTGAGGAACAGTCTCATCTGTAGAAGGCAACCTCACTGGGCATAAATGGAGGAGAAGAATGGAGGGGAGATCTGTTGGGACCAGGGGTCACTCTCTAGCCACTTCAACCCAGCAGGCTTTAAACCCCATCCAAATACGGAGAATCCCAGCTCATCCCCTGGGCTTCACACATCTCAATGACTTGGTTGAATCACCTACCTCTCTCAGTCCAAATAAATCTGACACGGAGACAGGAACTTCAGAATTGTTGGCTCCCTGAACGTTTTCTGCCCCAGTGGATGGAGCCACCAAATGTGCATATCTAAGTAAAGAAAAAATGGGGCAGCTGAAATTAGCCCTCAATTTTCCTCTCTCTTCACCCCCCACCCCATCTACACTGCCAACCCAAGTCCTGGCTTCCATCCCTTCTTCCCCGGACCAAGTGCCTCTTACTGGGGCTGTCTGCCTCCCTTCTCTGCCGCCTCTGCCTCACCCTGCAGCCAGGGCTGTCATTTTTTTATTATTAATTTTATTGAATCTCACCATGCCGTTTTCGACACTGGAGAAGAATTGTTCCTCGGAACATGCGATAAAAGAGGTGTTGGAGGCGTTGGTGTCCTTGTCAACACAAACTTGGTCAAGAGCATTGATTCATTCGAATGCCTAACAACCCGAATTGGACGTTTACATTTGAATAGATGTGGCTCACTGCCTGCAGTTTCTATCTTCGATGTCTACGCACCAACATCTCATTATGATGGAGAAATCGAGAAGTTCTACATGGAGTTAGAGAAGTTCTATAAAGACCACACCTTCTACAAGATCATTGTGGGTGATTTTAATGCCAAGATAGGACCGAGAAGATCAGCTGAAGAACTTCACATAGGGACCCATGGCCTAGAATGGAACGAACAGGGTGAGAGACTGTCTGAGTTCATCATGTCGACCAAGACCATTCATGGTAACTCACAGTTCCAGAAGGCAGAATCTAAATGATGGACATGGGAGTCTCCCGGTGGACGATTCCACAATGAAATAGACCACATCATATTCAATCGACGGTTTTGCCTGACTGATGTCGCTGTTGTCCCAAAATTTTGAACGGGATCGGACCACCGTCTCCTTCCCGTTAGTCGTCGATTTGCTCGAGCGGGCACCAGTAACATCTCCATTTGTCCCTGTCGCGTGCTAGTGTAGCCCAATGGCATCTGTTCCCTCCGGGAACATGAAGGGCCTCAAACCGATCGTTCATGATCTTGACGAAAAAGTCTGACCATCTGGTAGGTGGGCGGCCACGCGGTCTTTTGACATCCCATGGAATCCAGTCGGTAACAGCTCTAGTCCAGCGGTCGTCTTTAAATCTCATTACGTGACCAGCCCATCTGATTTTCGACACCTTGGCAAATGAGACAGCGTCCCTGATTCTTGATCGTCGACAGATGTCAGAATTCCGGATTCTTTCTCTCATTTGAGTGAAACGTGATATTCCAAGCATAGCTCTTTCTATTCTTCTTTGGGAGACCTGAATAGCGTTCTCATCTTGTTTGCGTAGGGCCCAGGTCTCTGAGGCATAATTACTCTACGCAGGAAGAACAGTGGAATCAAAGAGATGTGCCCGGAGCCGGAGGTTCTTCGTCCTCTTAGCTATTTCTTCAACGTTCTTGAAGGCGTTCCAAGCCGCTCTCTTCCTCCTGCGCAGCTCGGGTGTCAGGTCATTTGTCATGTTGACCTCTCGACCTAGGTACACATAGCTGTTGCATTCGGAGATGGTCATTCCGTTGAGAGCGAATGGGGCGTCAGGAATGAGGCTGTTTCTCATAAACATTGTCTTCGTAAGATTCAGCTGTAGTCCTACCTTTCCACACTCACGGTCAAAGTCAGCCAGCATTTGTGCCGCTTGGCTGATGTTTGGTGTTATTAAAACAATGTCATCAGCAAAGCGGAGGTGGTGTAGTTGCCGACCATCTATCTTCACTCCCATTCCTTCCCATTCCAGTCGTCGCATGATGTTCTCAAGGGTGGCACTGAAGAGTTTTGGTGAAATGGTATCACCCTGCCGCACCCCTCTCTTGACATCAACGATCACTTCTTTGTAGAATGGTGAGATCCTGGTAGTGAATCCACAATACAGCTCACGGAGGATCCTGATGTATTGGGCTTGAATGCCCTGATTGGCTAGGGCTTCAATGACTGCTTCCGTCTCAACAGAATCAAAGGCCTTCTTTAAATCAATGAATGTTAAACAGAGCGGCATCTTGAACTCCCGAGAAACCTCAATGAGCTTGGTTATCATGTGGATATGGTCGATGGTGCTGAATCCTTTGCGGAACCCTGCTTGCTCGCATGGTTGTCCTTCATCTAGTGTTCTGCCAATCCTATTTAGGATGACTCGAGTGAACAACTTGTAGATGACAGACAATAGGCAGATCGGGCGATAGTTGCCAATGTCATGGATGTCTCCCTTCTTGAACAGTAGTACGGTCCTGCTGGTTTTCCATTGGGATGGAACCTTGCATTCAGACAGGTAGCGAGTGAAGAGCCGAGCCAGTGTATTGATGAGTACTGACGGCAGGTTCTTCAGGTGTTCAGGTCTGACCTTGTCTGGGCCGGGTGCTGTTTGTTTCTTTACCGATGAAATGGTGTGTCAGATTTCGGAAGGGAGAATGTTGGGAACGACATATCCATCCAGTGGAATTTGGTATGTTGGCAAGTGGACATGGCTATCGAAGAGATTTGAGTAGAAGTCATGGATAATCTTCTCCATTGCCGTTCTGGAGGATGTGATGGATCCATCAGGACGTTGGAGGGCAGTCATCTTGGTCTTGTAGTTGGCGAAGGACAGGCGGGCATTACAAATACTTTTCCCGGCTTCTGCCGCATCTACCAGTACTTCTGCTCTTCTCTCTTTGAGATCTTCCTTGATCGCATCTCTGCACTGCTTTGAAAGCTCGGACGTTAGCTTGCGGTTGCCTGAGGCATGCGCCAAACCACGCTGGCGAATTAGCTCAAGAGTTTTTGAAGACAGGCGATTTTTTGTGGCTATCTCTCTCTTGGCGTTCCTCGCACATTCGTGGAGGTGCTGAACCAGTCGATCGTATTCCTCGTCAATGTTGTCAACAATGGCATCTTCCCATGTTGCCGCAATAGTACCAAAGAGTTCCCAGTTGGTGGTCATTCTAGGAGTTCTCTTTTTGAACTTTGCAGCCCTTTCTCCCAGCTCTGTGAAGTAGAATTTTGCACGAAGGAGATGGTGGTCCGATCCCGTTCAAAATTTTGGGACAACAGCGACATCAGTCAGGCAAAACCGTCGATTGAATATGATGTGGTCTATTTCGTTGTGGAATCG
This sequence comes from Sorex fumeus, assembly GCF_029834395.1. Classification (NCBI taxonomy): domain Eukaryota; kingdom Metazoa; phylum Chordata; class Mammalia; order Eulipotyphla; family Soricidae; genus Sorex; species Sorex fumeus. The sequence goes on along the minus strand of NW_026606101.1, from coordinate 8,162,237 downwards.
TCCACCGGGAGACTCCCATGTCCATCATTTAGATTCTGCCTTCTGGAACTGTGAGTTACCATGAATGGTCTTGGTCGACATGATGAACTCAGACAGTCTCTCACCCTGTTCGTTCCATTCTAGGCCATGGGTCCCTATGTGAAGTTCTTCAGCTGATCTTCTCGGTCCTATCTTGGCATTAAAATCACCCACAATGATCTTGTAGAAGGTGTGGTCTTCTTTATAGAACTTCTCTAGCTCCATGTAGAACTTCTCGATTTCTCTTTCATCATAATGAGATGTTGGTGCGTAGACAACGAAGATAGAAACTGCAGGCAGTGAGCCACATCTATTCAAATGTAAACGTCCAATTCGGGTTGTTAGGCATTCGAATGAATCAATGCTCTTGACCAAGTTTGTGTTGACAAGGACACCAACGCCTCCAACACCTCTTTTATCGCATGTTCCGAGGAACAATTCTTCTCCAGTGTCGAAAATGGCATGGTGAGATTCGTGCCTTCTTGTCTCGGTCAGACCAATGATGTCGTCCTTGATCATTCGCGCTTGTACCATCAGGTCCTCGATGGATGCATCTGATGCTAGCGTACGTGCATTGAAAGTACAGACGATCATTTTTGTCTTCCTTCATTGTGGCAGCCTAGGTCGGCCTTGAGGTTTTGTCGGCCTCTCCTTTCTCATCCTTCACAGTGCTGCCATGTCGGTGAAGCCTTCAGGGTCAGGTGAATGAGACCAGTTGTAGTTACTGGTTTTGGCATATCGAATATACAACGAATAGCTTGCCAGGCTCTTCCGTGCGGGCGGAATACTCTCAGTAGCTTGCCAGTCTTTCCGAGAGGGATAGAGGCTTTTGGGGCGACCTCTAATCACCCTTGTAGGTGTTACCATATTTGAACCCTATCAAATATGGTTCGACAATTCCGGAAGATGGGTATTTAGTGTCTTATGATGTGTCGTGCGGCCGCTTTGCGGCCGCGCAGGTCCAGAAAGCATCCTGGAGTGTGGCGACAGCTGGGTAGTGGAAGTAGTGTAGCCCCCAATTCTTTTATGATTCACCTATGACATATGGAATGGAATGAGACATTATACTCAAAATTATAAAATCCAAAGATAGTGAGGAAAAATTTAAAAAGGAACTCACAGGGCGATAAAGATAGTACATGGGGTAAGGTGCTTGCCTTGCACGTGGCCTACTGGATTTGATCACCGGAACTCCATATGGTCCCCCAGCACCATCAGGATGAATTCCTGAGTGAAGATCCAAGAGTAACCCCTGAGCATCGCTGGGTGTGCCCCCACAAAAAAAAAGGAACTTATATTCAAAGGGAAGGAAAGCACATCAGATGTACTGCATATTTATCAAATGATACTCTATGAACCAGATGAATATGGAAGGATATAATACAAAAATTCAATGAAATGAACACTTCACCAGAGTACTCTGTTCAGCTAGATTATCATTCATTTTGAAGGAACTACACAGAGTTTCATGGACCAGGCAACAGATCAGGAAATTCATAGCTTTGAAAACAGTTTTGCAAGAAGCATTAAAATAGCTCCTTTAAATAACAGGAGTAACTTCCCCTCATGTGGCATTGAGTACTCACTAATGATGCATATGGTTGTCCTCTACTAGAATAAAAAAGGTTAAAAAAAATATAGCAATTGGGGGCTGGAGCGATAGTACAGTGAATAGGGTCCTCATCTAGCACAAGGCTAAGCTGGGTTCAATCTGCAGCATCCCATATTGTCCCCTGAATACCACCAGAAGTTACCAGGACCACTGATTGCTATATATATGTATACACACATATACATATATGCAATTAATCGTCACTAATTGACTTTTTAATTTATTTTCTGATAATCTATTTGCTGTATCTTTAAGTTTTATTGAACAAAGTAATATGAAGTAAATTCATTATATACCTGCTAAGGGGACGGTCTGGGGGATGGGAGGGAACCTGGGAATATTGGTGGACATTGGTGGTGGGATTGGTGCTGAACCATTTATGCCTGAAACAACTCTATCATGAACAACTTCATAAACCACAATGTCTCAATAAACTGTCACTGTCACTGCCCTCCTGTTGTTCATCGATTTGCTCGAGTGGGCCCAGTAACATCTCCATTGTGAAACTTTGTTGTTACTATGTTTGGCATATCAAATACGTCACAGGTAGCTTGCCAGGCTTTGCCGTGAGGGCAAGATACTCTCGGTAGCTTGCCGGGCTCTCTGAGAGGGGCGGAGGAATTGAACTCGGGTCGGCCATGTTGGCTGCGTGCAAGGCAAACGCCCTATCTCTGAAAAAAAAAAAAAAGAAAAACATTTAAAGAGAAAAAAATGAGAAAATTAAGAATTGTTTTAAAAAGAATTCCCTCTTTTGGGACATGTGCACACGAATACAACTCCACAATGATCTGATCTGCCGTATATTTGCTGTAGCAAGAATAGAATGAATCGCAACATTTGTCAGGAGGATGGATGCATTGTGAGCTACAGAATATCCCAGTGCCTGGGGGTTGGGGGGTGGGAGGGATACTGGGATTAGTGGTGGTGGAGAATGGGCACTGGTGGAGGGATGGGTACTCGATCCTCGTATAACTGAAACCCAGGCACAAAAATTTGTAAGTCTACAACTGTACCTCATGGTGTTTCACTAATAAAAATTTAAAAATTAAATAAAATAAAAATAAAAGCCTTTAAAAAAAAAAAAAGAATATCCCGGTGCCAGGAGGATGGTTGTGCAAGACACTCCAAGCTCCCCTGTCAGTGTGGAAGGTCAAGTATGCCACCCACTGTGTGCTGGGACACAGTGCTGGTGCTTCTGAGGATGACAAAGATGCCACCTCTGGAGAAAGGAGGTGAAGGATTGGAGACGGGGTGGAGAAAAAGCTCTTTTCACCCTTGGGTACCACGTGCATCATTCTGATTGTGCAAAGACATCATCTACAAAGGTGCCCATGCATGTTGCTGCTGTGGCAATGCTTGGGGGCCACTCCAGGGCTGGGATGGGGTGCTTAAATCCACGGCCCCACATATGCAAGGTAGAGCCCAGCACTTGAGTCACACACTGGCCCCTCAAGATATTTCCAAAGCAAGAGACCTAGAGTTTCTGCTCGGCCCTAGAACAAGCAGATGGAAGAAACTGGGCCTGGAATCAAGGACCAAAAGTCAGTGAAATCCAAAAGCCCTGTTGCAGGTGAAGATCTGTGTGAGCCTGGGGGAGGACTCGCAACTGAGATCAAGTGGTCCCAGTCGGAAAAGAAGGAAAAATTAAAAAGTCATTGCTGGGCGACACACATAGTTGCTTCCTGACCTGAAAAAAAGAAGAGGGTTTGAGGCGGGGGTAGGGAGTAGCGGTTGGGTTGAAGTGGGAAAACCAAACCCAGAACAAAGAAGCAAATGAAACCCTAATTTCACTGTGCCCATGATGCTCCGGGTAACTGAGTGAAGACAAGAGCCAAATGTGCAATACTTGACAGCTTGTGTTCAGTCCCAAGTTTGGGAGGAACCCCTCACATCTGAGGTTCAAACGTCCAGTTTTGCCGTTGAGGTCAAAACTTTGGTTACCCTGGAAGGGGAAGTGAAACTGACTTGCCTTCCTCTCCTGCTGGTTTCACATTTCCATCACATGGTGAAGGCTCAGGAGTTCAGCGCAGAGAAGGCCTGATGACTTCATGAGCACTCTCCAAATACTATCTTTGTCCTGGCGCTGGACGTCTTCCAAGCATTGCTCGGAAGTTCAGGGTTCCCACCAACAATTCTGAGCCAACTGGGCCAAAGGTCCAATGCAAGGGCCCAAGCATATAGAGATGTTCAGGCCCCACAGTACCAGGGATTACCCGGACTTCCCTGGCAGTGCTCAGGGACCTACAGGGCCATACACAACGGTGCTCAAAGTCTCCAACAATGGGGAACCATAAGATTCCAGGGATCAAACTGGGGTTGACCGCATGTAAGGTCACCTTTGCACCTTAATCCCTGTACTATCCCTCTGCTGCCTCCTCCCCACTACTGCCTTGTCTAACTCCCTCAACCACCTCGCAGGGACGAGGGCACGTGTTTGGGGAAGGGGATAGAGATGCAGGGAGAAGCAGGACCTTGCCTTAAGTTTAAAATCACCAGAGCCTTACCTGCTACCCCAGTCTGCACAGCTGATGGGGCACATTAGAAGGTGTCCCCTTTTCAATTCATGTGTCCCCAATACCTTTGAATGGAGGGATTTTTTGTAGATGTAATTCGTTTCATTTATTTTTGGTGGGGTGGGGTTTGGGGACCACACCAGACAATGCTCAGGGCTTACCCCTGGCTCCGCACTCAGGAAATACTCCTGGCAGTGCTCGGGGAACCATATGGGATGCCAAGAATTGAACCCAGGTCAGCTATGTGCAAGGCAAGTGTCCCATGTGCTGTATCATTGCCCTGGCCCTTTAATTTATTTCAAAGGGTCATGAGTGACCACCACACTCTAGACCATCAGGTTCACAGCCCAGAGCTTGAGCATCAGTGGAAACGACCAGCTCTGCTGGGTGTGGACCCTGTAGTTTCTTTTTAACTTTCTATTGTAGTTTAGGTTACATGGTTACAATCGTGTCACTGTCACTGTTACTATCCTTCCATTTTTCACTGATTTGCTCAAGCGGGCCCAGTAACATTTTGAGACTTGTTACTGTGTTTGTTATATCAAATGCACCATGGGGGAGCTTGCCAGGCTTTGCCACGTGGGCGAGATACTCTCGGTAGCTTGCCGGGATCTCCGAGAGGGACAGAGGAATCGAACTCCGGTTGGCCATGTTGGCTACATGCAAGGCAAATGCCCTACTCGCTGTGCTATCGCTCCAGCCCCTACAATAGTGTAAAAGGTAAAGGTAAAGGTAAAGGCCCTCCCGTTGATCGTCGATTTGCTCGAGCGGGCCCAGTAACGTCTCCATTGGAGACTTTGTTGTTACTGTGTCTGGCATATCGAATACTCTCGGTAGCTTGCCGGGCTCTCCGAATACACAATAGTGTATGTAACTTTTATGATTTTTATGTACAAAATGATTGCACCTTCACCACCAGCAAAGTGCCCAAGCTCCCCCAACCACTGGCCTTGTGCTGCTTCTGGTCCAACATGTCCTTCTCTCCCACTCCCCACTAAAAGCCTTGGCAAGAGGGGCATTAGCACAGGTCTCAAACCCAATACGAGCAGTGTCCTTCTCCAAGGGAAGTCTGGAGGCAGACACCCGGGCAAAGCTCCACGTGGAGAGGAAGGGAGAATTCAAGAAGTTGCATTTACAAGCCAAGGAAGAGCCAAAATTTCCAGCACACCAGCCAAGTCCAGGAAAAAGACTGTGTCTCCCGCAGGCCTCAAAGGAACCAGCCCCTGCACCACCATGGGTCCTGCCTTTTGAACCTGTGAAAAAACTGACATCCATTGTCAATGCCTACAAACAGTGGCTCTCTGTGGCACTTGCCCTCCCCAGCTGATGAGCTCAAAGGGCCATCTCCCGGAGACCCCGTCTTCCAAAGGGAAGGAAGGCTGGACTCAGCCCTCCTTTGTAAAATTGGGGGGTGGTGGGTGAAAGTTTTCCCAGGGGTTTATCCTTGTGAGGGGTGGGGAGGCGGTGGCCACACCCTGTAATGCTCAGGGTTTACTTCTGACTCTGCACTCTGGGAATCACTCCTGGCGGGGCTCCAAGGGCCGTATGGGGTGCAGGGGATTGACCCAGGGTGGGCTGCATGCAAGGCAAGGGACTTCACCTCTGCACTATCTCTCTTGCACCAAAAAAATAAAGCAGGGCTTCTTTCATCTTGCCACAGGGGCCCCTTTACATCAAGAAATTTTTATGCAAACCCAGTATGAAAAATAGGTACTGCACCCAATATCTATCAAATGTAAATCATAAATTTACATTTTTAGTTATGCAATTCCAAATTGTCCACAAGCCCCAGTTTATGGTGGTGGAGTCCCAGCTGCTAGGAACAGAGGCCGCTGAGGACAGGACTGAGGGCAGAGCCCCCTCTGAGCTGGGGTCTTCAAGCTTGGTCAGTGGTGACAAGTCTCAAAAAGCCACCTCAGCACCATGAGTCATGAACAAAGAGGCCACCCAACTGCCCCCGCAAAACTCCACTCCTCTTTCTTATTTCCTTTTAACTTTTTTTTAAAAAAAAATCAATTTCTTTTTGATTTTTAAGACACACCCAGGGGTGCTCCGCGTCTACACCCAAGTCAGTGCTGTCTTGTCACTCAGGGGACCATATGGTGCTGGGTCTTGAACTGGGGGATCCTATATGCAAGATAGGCACCACAGCCCTGTGAGCCAGCTCCCCAGCCCATCACAGCTGAATTTTGCAAGATTGGATTTGGGGAGGGAGGTGGTATTTTGGCCCACACCCAGATGTGCTCAGGACTTACTTCTGGCTCTGTGCTCAGGGTTCACTCCTGGCAGTGTGCGGGAGACCATGCGTGCAGAGGTAGAACCCAGATCAGCTACATATAAGGCAAGCCACTTAACCTTTATACTATCTCTCTGACCTCCCCACCCAACAACTGATTTTTAAACCATGTGAATGTATTTCCTAGTTGAAAGGAAAATGTTAATTCAATAAAAGGGTGGTTCCAACTACACGCTATGGAAAACTGCTTTGTATAATAAGGAATATAAAAAGGAATTAATTATTGGTGCACAAAAATAGCACTGTATCACTGTCCTCTTCTTGTTCATCGATTTGCTCAAACAGGCACCAGTTACATCTCCATTGTGAGACTTCTTGTCACTGTGTTTCACATATCAAATATGTCACTTTGGACATATTTGCCAGGTTTTGCCGTGTGGGCAGGATACTCTCTGTAGCTTGCTGGGCTCTCCAAAAGGGATGGAGGAATCGAAACCGGGTCGGCCGCATGCGAGGCAAACACCCTACCTGCTGTGCTATCGATCCAGCCCATGCACAAAAATAACCTGGGTTAATAAGAGGAGACATAATACTGCCTGAGATGAGCCACTCAGAGTGCATAATACCACACCGTTGCGTTTCTGTGGCACTTGAGAACAAACTAACTGCCTCAGTGGGGACAGAAAGATCAACAGGTTTCTGGGACAGGAGGTCAGAGAGACGAGTGAGAAGCGAGGCCCAGAGATCTCCCTCAGGTGATGGAAATATTCTTCATCCTGATGGTGATGTGCTTGCACGGTCCCCCACACTGTGTGTTGTAGCAAGCATACATTACACTTAAATAAAATGGATTCGAAAATCACATCCAGATAAATGGATCAAGAAGTGGTGGTAGATGTACACAATGGAGTAGTATGCAGCCCGAAGGAAGAACAAAATTATGCAATTTGCAGCAATAGGAATGAAAGGAGAGGATAGGCTGGATGAAGTCAATCAGAAGGAAAGGATGGTCAGAGAATAATCTCTCACAGGGAAATATGGCTAGAGAATAACCTCTCACAGATGGGACTTAATGCCACATAAAGAGCAGGAGCAACGTAGGTCCAGAGGCAGCACAACAGAGAACTGGTCCATATAATTGAGTTGGGGGGAGGGAGGGGTGTTGGGAGAGGGAGGAGGCTCACTGGTGATGGGTCTGTGTTGGAATGATGTGCATGAGAAACCATTATTAGTAGCATGGTTAGCCACAGAATCTCAAATTTTAAAAGTTCCAAATGAGGGCTGGAGCGATAGCACAGCAGGTAGGGCGTTTGCCTTGCACGCGGCCAACCCAGGTTCGATTCCCAGCATCCCATATGATGGGATGAGCACTGAGCACTGCCAGAAGTAATTCCTGAGTGCATGAGCCAGGAGTAACCCCTGTGCATCCCACTAAATAAACTTTTTTATAACGGGATAAAAAAAAAAGGTATCAAAAATAGAAATTCCAGAGTGTCTGAAGCCTAGTGTTGCAGAATTCATTCATTGTATCTATTGCTAGACTGTGCTTGATGTAAGCGGAGAAGGGGGATTTTAGTCCGAGAGCCCTGGCAGTGGAAATTCCAGTTGGAGAGGTTGTGCTGACCTCCGCTGCCAGGTGTCCGTCTGCAGACAAAGAGACTTGCAGGGAGAGAGGCTTCTGGGCGGGGGGCTGCCCTGGCCACTCTGGGCGGGAAGAGGAAGAGACGAGAAGTTACCGCAGCACTTCTGCTACTCTCCGGCCAGAAAGAAACCTCAAAAGATTTCACAATGAATTCTCTCCCCCTCTCAAATTGCTGGTCCATAGACTGCCCTGTGCTGGCCCCGCCCTCCTGCCCAGCTGGCTCTGTTCCTTATCTGGCCCCTGCTTTTATAAGCACCTCAGCCTTTGCTGGTACCTTCAGAGAGGGGCGGAGAGGGAAGCTGCAACGGAGACTCGACCAGCCTGCGCCGGGGAAGGACCTGAGATGGGGATGAAGGCCGGCCTGTCCTGTGCGGCTGTGGTGCTCCTGCTACTGGCACAGCTCTCCAGGCCTGGAGAAGGAAGCTCTAATCCTGGGTTCATAGCCAGGATCACCAAGAAAGGCATAGAATATGGTAAGGGAAGGGGGGGGAGGTCTGGCAGCTCCTTGAGTGCCCGAGCAGGACAAGACTTTGAGGCGGGCATTTAGCACCGGCTTTCTCAGAAACCTTAAATATGACCCCTCTGGGCTTCCGTTTCTTCACCTTGAGAGCTGAGGTGAAGAATAAGCCGAGTGGCCTGTGGGCCACCTGAATGGCTGGAACAAAGACGCTGAGGCAACATCTCTAGCTGTGCCCCTGGATCTGCCTCATTACTCTATGGCCTCGGGTCCGAGCGATACTACATTGGCCTGGCCTTGCAGGAAGCTGACCTGGGATTGATCCCCGGCACCGTTTAGGGTCCTCCAAGAACCGCCAAGAGTGATCTTGAGTGCAGAGCCAGGGGTAACCCCTGCACACTGCTGGGCTCCGTATAGATCCCGGTGGTGAAACTCCTTAACATCTGAGCACTGAGACTTTACAAGCTCTGCTAGGACCCACCTTTGCCCTCGCCACCTGGTTGAATGGGCCAATAACGGTGGTGCCGTTTACCTGGCCCTCGAGTCCAGGCCTTCGTCTAATTCCCAGGCTGAGGCGGTGTCGGTTTGCTTACTCATATTTTACCCACGGCAGCATTGAGGCTGAGGGAGTCGAAGGGCCTCACTTGGAATGACAACTGCTATGGCAGAACCTGCCTTCAGTCCCAACTAAGTGGTCTCCAAGCCCGGCCACTCAACTGTCTCCATGACACCCCTCTCCCCTGCGCTAACTCCCTCCCTCGCCCCAGCCCGCGAGTATGGAGTGGCCTCCTTGAAGAAGGAGCTGTCCAACATCGCCATCCCTGACTTCTCAGGAAGCTACGATGTCAACTGGTTCCTAAGCGTGACCTATGAGTTTCGCAGGTAAGGGCTCTGTCTGCCACCCCGGGGTGGGGTGTGGGGGGATGTGTGGTGTTGGGACTCTGGGGCAGGGGTCCAATAAGGGATCATCTCAGGGAACAAAGGCATGGCCTGCTCTGAGGGGCTTCGGGAAGAGGCTCTACACTTTTTTAGTCCTCAGATCAGATGGATCTGCTTGGAACCCTCTCAAAGGGCCCTGGGTTAGTCCTGAATTTCTGCTGTGCCACCGCTGCAACTCACCTGCTTACACAGGTTAGGGCATTCCTATCCCTTCTACCCTGTGCTTCCATTGGCCCATCCTCAAACCAGTTGCAGAAGCTTCTGTGAAACGTAGTTGGCACAAGTCAAACCCAGATACTGTCAGTCAGAGCAAGAACAGCTCTGGGAATGGACCTGAGCAGAGATAAATGACCTGGGAGGACATTTGAAGGGGGACATCTGCTCTTCACCTGCAAGTGACAAGGGGAAAAGAATCTCTCTCTCTCTGTCTGTCTGTCTCTTTCCCGGTCTCCCTCTCTTCTCTCTCTCTCTCTCTCTCTCTCTCTCTCTCTCTCTCTCTCTCTCTCTCTCTCTCTCTCTCTCTTCTCTCCACCCTTACAGAAATCTAGATTAGTTTTTAATTCACATGTTTACTGTGACACTTCACAATCTTTAGAAACACTATAGGAAAAGAAAAATTCGAGGCCACTGGTGGGTGGCTGAACTCTAAATCATGTGCCTTTGTTTGGAGAGTGGAGGCGGGTAGGGGGGAGGTGGGAAAGTTGATAGATCGCCTGGAACACAGCACAGGTAGGGGCTGAGCCCCCAGGCCAGGCTGGAGCAGGTATGGGGATGTCATCTAAAGCAAAATGAAGGTCTGGGGCATCAGGTTGGGGTGGGGGGAGGGGATTCCCCTGGTGCGTGCGGATGTCAGGTGGACCTTGAGGATGGGAAGGAGAGCATTCGATCTTTCCTTTATGGTTTGGGAGATTCTGTTTGAAATGTGCTGTACAGAGCAGGGCGCTGGGGCTCCTTCAAATGACTGATATGCCCAGTTTCCCTGGCAGTAAGTTTTCCTTCCTTCTGCAGGCTGCAGATCCGTGACTTCCAGCTGCCGCACTCAGATTTGCGTCTGCTCCCAGAGCATGGGGTCAGAGCCACCTTGTATGACAGCTACTTCAATCTGGAAGGGAACTGGAGAGTAGTCAAAGCGTTCGTGTGAGTCTGGCTCGGGTCAGCTCAGTTCTGAGCTCTGGGGCGCGAGAGAGTTCAAGTGCCTGACGTGTGCAAGGCCCTGTTCGATTCATGCCCCAGCCCCAGCCCCAAGCACAGCCACAGAAAAACCAAAATGACCCCATTCAGGGTGGGAGAGTTCGTGCGGGGACGAAGGCTCTGGCCTTGCCCGTGGTTTGTCCCAAGCATCGCATGGTCCCTTGAAGGACCAACAAGCACAGAGCTGGGAGCAGCCCCCGAGGACTTTAGCCCAAACCCTTTATTAAAAAGGAAGAATCCGCTCAGAGACAGCTGTGGATTAAGTAAAATACCCTTAGCACATGCTCAGTAAACATGGGGTCTCAGTGGTGTAACAGGCAGACAATTTTGGGAGGGTTTTTTTTTTTTTGACAGGAGAGGGTTTGGGTCACACCTGGCTGTGCTGAGGGCATCCTCGTGGCTCTGTGCTAAGGCTCATTCCTGACGGTGCTAGGGGGATCACAGAGGGGACAAGGAATCAGACCCTGGCACTGCCAGGCAAGCGCCCTACCCACTGCACTATCTCTCCAACACCCAATCTGGGAGGATTTTTTCGGCTCCTTTTCCTGGGAGTGGCTCACGACCACCATCTGCCTCTCCTGTCTCCCGACTAGCACCCTCAAGGGTACCTTTGATGTGAAGTTGGATGACATTTACTTCTCCGTTACTCTGAACTTGGGCAAGGACCCATCTGGCCGGCCCACAGCCTCCGTGGCACGCTGCAGCATCTCCGTTGGCACTGTGAGGGTGGTCATCTCCGGACATCTAAGGTAGGCAGTCCCCCACCAGGGCAGAACCACTGGCACCTTCAGCCCCATAAAACATCCAGGATGTTTTTAAGCAGATAACTCAGAGTGGAAAATATTCTCTCTCTAGCATCAGAGCGATAGTACAGCAGGTCTGCCTTGCACCTGGCTAATTCTGGTTCGATCCCCGGCATCCCATATGATCCCCTGAGTACCGCCGGGAGTGATCCCTGAGTGCAGAACCAGGAGTCAGCCCTGAGCATCACCAGGTGTGGACCAAAAACAAAGCCAAATTCATAATCTCGCTCCACTGTTAATTCTCCCCCACCAAACCTTCTTCTCACCAGATCTTACCAAAAGCAACCTATGTGGGGTTTTTGGTTCTGCAACCTGTGTGGTGCAGGGGATGGAACCCAAGGACTCACATACACAAAGCAAATGCGATATCCTTGAACCACCTCCCTAGTCTCTAAGCGACCAGTGTTAACAAATGTCTGAAAGGGCACTCCTGAGCTCCACTGGTGGTGGCCGTGTGACAGTAAGATATGTGGGTGGCCCTTGTCCTTGAATGCCTGCTCGCAGGGACACTCCTTCCAGAGTGACAAGTACTGAGGAGGTTCCCACTCGCCATAGAGGCCACATGCCCATCCTGGCACCAGACTTTAAAGACTCTACTGGCTCTGAATGAAACAGCCTGGCGCAGGGTCCCATGGCCTGGCTACAGTGAGTAGTTTTATGCTCTCTTCCCAGAGAGAAAGACAATGAGTCTCTGGAGCGTGGCCATTGATGAGATTATCTGGCACTAGCCAGAGGTGGCTTATGGATGTGACCGCTGGGACTGGTGATTAAAAACTCCAGGTCGGGGCTGGAGAGATAGCACAGCGAGTAGGGCGTTTGCTTTGCCGACCCGGGTCCGATTCCCAGCATCCCATATGGTCCCCAGAGAACCACAAGGAGTAACTCCTGAGTGCAGAGCCAGAAGTAACCCCTGTGCATCACCAGGTGTGACCCAAAAAGAAAAAAAAAACTTCAGGTCCAAAAGAACCAGGAATGGATGACTTCTCCCATGTCCCCCACATCTCCGGCAACTTGGCAATCACACCCTCAAGCCACCTCTGGCTGGTGCCAGATAATCTCATCAATGGCCACACGCCAGACACTCATTGTTCCTCTCCGTCAGAAGAGAGCATAAAATGGCACTGCCATAGCCATGCTGCCAAACCCCATACCAGGCTGTTTCATTCGAGGCACCCTGGAGGGGGACGGGTGAGACCCTTCCCCGCCCCAAGGGACCCAGCCCCAGCAGCCGAAAACCTCCAGAACTCAATTGCCACCATGCTCCTGGCTGCTCTCCACATGCTTGAGCGGAACCTCACCCACAAGTGAACCTATCCCTAGACATCTCATACCTCACACCACTCATACTCCAAGAGTAGCACACTACATTTGATGGGTTTAAAGTAGAAGGCAACCAACATTAGAGGGAAATAGATTTTTACAGATATATATACATATATATATAAACACACATAAGGCTCAACCATTTACAACATATTAGTAATCTCTTATAGAAGGGCTTAATGACCCCTGGGTGAAAAACAACAATCTTCACGCACTCTCCTCTAAGGAAAGTGTTTTTGGAGCATTTTCAGCGGTTTTATTCATAACAAACAATACAAAATAAATTATTTCGGTTCTGCTTTGGGGCAGGGGTTGGGGTTTTGGATGGGAACAGCCAAATATGGTGGTGGGAAGGTGTAATGGTTGTGGGAGTGGCGTTCGCATATTAAATGTAATCAAATAGTGTGAACTACTTTATAAACGTATAATAAAACTAAGAGAAAAATAAGAAAATAATTAGAAAAAAATAAATAAGGACTCTACTGGCAGCACTAGAAATTAGTCTGAACCTTCCCTTATATCTGGCTGCAATGAAGCCAAGGACAGACAGAGAAGTAGAAACTACCAGTACGTGTTAACACCTTCCCATTTCTGATTCCAGAGAATAGTATGGAATTCCTCTGGCTGGATTCTTCCTGAGACAGAATGGGTCAAGGTCCGCACTGTGGACAGCCTTCCTCTTGGAGTCTTGGTTAGTCGTGAAGTAGATTCTGAACCTCTTGCCTTGTTCTTCTAGCTGGATCCTGAACCTCTTCCGCCGAAGAATTGAAAACAATTTGAAACATTTCTTGGAGAACAAGGTAAACAAAAAAAAAAATAATCAGCTCTGTCCTTTGCCACTCAAGGTCACTAGCGCCTACAGCGCTGGTATTTGTAAGCAGCTTGACTTCAAAGGAAAAGAGTTACATGAATTTTCTTATTCACAGGCAGAGGCAAAGGGCAAGCTCCTTCCCAGGTTTGTAGACCACAAATGGGTGTTAGGAACTGAAGGAGCAACTTATCTTGCCAATATGGTTGTTCTCAACCGTATTGGCAAGATAAGACACTGAGCATTGAACTGGCAGTCCAGCTGACCAAGAGTCCCTGGAACCTGGGACTGGAGATATATTTTAGGGAGTAGGTTGCTTGCCTCACATCTCACATGCAGCTGGCCTGGGTTCAACCCCTGGCACCATATGATCCCCTGAGACTTCCAGGAGTGATCCCTGAGTGTGAAGCCAAGAGTAAGCTCTGAGCACTGCTGGGCGTGACCAAAAATTAAACAAACAAATATATATATATATGTACATATATATATACATATGTGTGTCTGTAATAGAAAAAAAGAAAGGTTCTAGAGCTAGTGTGGGTATGCCAAAAGTTAGGAAGTCACCGAGGACTTCTGGGATCCCCCCTGTTGGGGAGTAAATTGTTGAGTTTGTGACTCAGAAATTCCAGCACTCCGTCTAAGCTTTGCTTTGGAGCCCTCTGGTGACCACAGCCAGTACTGCAGGCAGACCCAAGCCCGCCCGTGGGTGTGATTCCTGGGTGCCCGCTGCGCCTGTGTCCCTGCTGCTCTGAGTGCAGTGCCAGGAGTAACCCCTGTGCGTCGGGCCTCCCTGCCACAGGGATTCAGAGCACAGAGCCAGTGACAGCAGAGCCATGGGCTGTCCGCTCGCCACCGCCACTACTGGTGTAGACTCCGGAAAAGGTCTGGGACTTGAGCAGAGCCCCCTGTGGGAGATACACACACACACACACACACACACACATAGATGGAAAGTGACCAGATGCCACAGGCTGTTTCCCTTTGGAGGGGAGGTGTTGGGGGAGCACTTCTGTCGAGGCGTGGGGGATCCCATGGGGGCCAGGGGTTGAATCCGGGTGTGCAAGGCAGGCGCCCTACCAGCTGCACCATCACTTGGGCCCTCGAACCCCACTCCCCTTCCTTCACACACCGCCTACCTGACAGGTGGGGAAAGGGTGGGGGGTCTGAGCCAGAGTTTGGCGTGGGGAGGGCACGCATTACCGAGAGGGTGGCAAAGGACTCACCTGGCTTTCTCGCCCATTTCGGCAGATGTGCGAAATGATCAGGAAACTCGCCACCTCACAGCTGCAGCCCTATCTCCAGAGTCTGCCAGGTTTGCACCCTCACTCCCCACCAAGCCCAGAGACCACCCCCCCAGGGTTGCACCCTCACTCCCCACAGAGCCCAGGACCACCCCTTTGCCCCCCAGTTTAAGGGATCTGGTGACTCACTCCCCACAGAGTCTCTTAGTCCTCACTCCCCACAGAGCCCAGGAACACCCCCCCAGGTTTGAACCCTCACTCCCCACAGAGCCTGGGACCACCCCTCGCCCCCCAATTTAAGGAATCTGGTGACTCTGAAGCCCCCACAGTCAGGAGGTGGGCAGAGAATGACTAGGGGCTCCTGGGTCGGCTCTGTGGCAGCTGCTTCAACAACACAGCGGTGTTCGAGGGCCCTGGGCAGCGTCACCCCACCCCTGCCCGTCTGGCGGCCACAGGAGCCTTCACGCCCCGACATGGGATGCCTTTCCTTCCAGGAATTCATCAAGGGGTCCCTGGCTCAGTCACTGGGTGGCAAGGCCATGCAAGATCTGACCCGAGCCAGAGAACCACTGCCTCCCCCCACCACGTGGGTCCTGTCTTCCCACTGACACCCAGGCGCTGCTTCCTTATGGCTGCAGGACCCTACAAGGGTCCCTCCCCCTGCTTGAGATTCCCCCAGCTCCCCCTGCTCCCCTAAGAGCCCAGCCTCAGCATCTCTCTCCCACTCCTTTAGCCCCGGTTATGCAGCTGGCATCATCCTGGGCATGTCTGCTGTGTTTTCCCAAGCCCTGGGTTGCCTTTTCCCCTCTTGTCAGCTGGGAACGCCGACTCTCTCACTCGGCTCTTTCCTCAGCCCTTTGCTTCATGCCTGACTTCAAGCTAGGGTTCAAACAATAGTGAATGAAAAATAAGGAATCAAAAGCAAAGTATGGGGCACCGAAGAAATAGTATAGGTATTAAGGCATTTTCCCACAGGCAGCGACTCCAGTATGACCCTCAGCATCACATACCGGTACACTTGAGCACAGAGCCAGGAGTAACCCTTGAGCACAGAAACAGGAATAAGCCCTGAGCACCGAGCCAGGAGTAAGCCCTGAGCACAACCAGGCGCAATCTCCCCAAACAAAACAAAACAAAACAAAATATTGGATGAGGGTGAGAATGAATGTAGTCCTTTCTTTGTGTCTGAAGGAGCTGTGGGTAAGCCCCAGTCTTAGTTCCACCCTCCCAAGGTCAGACGCCACGGGGATCTTGGAGTTGTGCAGTGAGCAACTTGCACAACTATGTTGGGCTGCCCTGCTCCTCACACCGTCTCTTTCCTGTTCCATAGTCACCGCAATGGTCGACAACATTGCCAGCATTGACTACAGACTTGTAGGCGCTCCTGTGGTGACCTCCCAAGCCCTGGACACATCCTTCAAGGTAGGAGACTGTGAAGAAAAGTTCCCATCGCTGACCGCTGGCAGGAAATGACTTCAGCCTCCCAGAGTCAGCTCCTACTCTCCTTCTCCTCCATCTCTATCTGCATCCCTGGCCGGTACCCACTGTGGACAGATGTAGTGGCTGAAGAGCCAAATCCTGAAACAACTCTCTCCACCAACACAACCAAGTTCTCTGGAGTCCCGCTGATCCGAGTTCAAATCCTACTTCCGTGCTAGGGAGTGAACACTTACACGCTAGGGAGCCCTTGCCAGAATCATTAAGGTAAAGATCATGAGCCAGCCAGATTAGCCTGAACTATGTGGTCAACTGAGTCCATGGAATCTTAGGGACCAACGGAGAGGGAGGCAGAGCAAGGGGACAGACCAGGTGAGGCTAGAGAACTAGGAAGGGAGCCAGAGGCTGGAACCAGGCAAGAAGTCAGGGTCATTGAGGGCAGACCATGGCCGAGGAACACAGAGGGGCTTTTAAAGGGGCTGGACACATCACTCAATAGACTGGGCTCTTGCTTTGCTCTCTGGAGGTCTCCTTTGACCCCTGACCTCCAGCCCCACGGGGAGCCTGTGTCTAATCCCAGAGTTCTGCCAGCTGGGACTCAGATCACAACCAAGGAAGGTAGGTACTTAAGAAAGGAGATTCACCCTGGAAAATGCTGGAAGGGGCCAAAGATGGCCAGTGACTTTGAGATCAGAAGTAGAAGGGAACACGGCTGTGGCCTTTCAAGTCTCTGGGTTTGCCGCGACCAGTGCCAGAACCCTTCCTAGCCCTGCCAACCCACCACTCCCCAGAAATAAGTCAGGCCCTGAGAGTCTCCCCACCACCTTGATTTCATCTATTTAAGGCACTTCCGCGCTTCTTCTAAAATGCTATTCTAAGTATTGGTGCTGATAGCAACTGATTTCTACCTCAGACCACCTCTGAGAAAAAAGAAGCTCTGGCATTGTCCAGATCTACAGGTAAAAAAGCTGGGCAGGGCTGGAGAGATAGTACAGCGGGTAAGGCGTTTGCCTTGCATGCAGCCGACCCGGGTTTGATCCCCGGCATCCCATATGGTCCCCCAAGAACCGCCAGGAGTAATTCCTGAGTGCAGAGCCAGGAATCACTGAGCATCACTGAGCATCACTGGGTGTGACCCCAAAAAAAAAAAACAAAAAGAAAGAGAGAAAGAAAAAGCTGGGCAGTGGTCTATGGCCACCAGAAAGCTGGTGAGATTGGCACTTTTGACCTCTGACAATTGGGATTGGTCACAAAGAATGAGACAGACTCAGGGGCATGTTGAACAAAGGGCCCTTTTAGTAGATCCAGCCTCCATTTTTCTCCTCCCTCCGCTCACATACATTGTACATCATAAGTTGGTCACTGTCACTGTAGCACTGTCCTCCCATTGTTCATCAATTTGCTCTAGCAGGCCCAGTAACTGGCTCCATTGTGATACTTGTTGTGACTGTGTTTGGCATATCCAATACATCATGAGTAGCTTGCCAGGCTTTGCCATGCAGGTGGGATATTCTTGGTAGCTTGCTGGGCTCTCTGAGAGGGGTGGAGGAATCGAACCTGGGTTGGCCAGGTCAGCCGCGTGCAAGGCAAACACCCTATCCACTGTGCTATTGCGCCAGTCCATACAAGTCGGTAGGAAGAACAAAAGAACCACATTAGTGCAGCAAGAAGCATGGGGAACTGTGGTAAATGAGCAGTGACTGGAGGTCAGGGCAGGTGCTGCTCCTGAGGCTACTGAGTTAAGGCCCCTGTAAATCGGTGTAAGCCTGTAAGTGTCTCTCCCCACACAGCAGTTTTCCCCTGGCCATATCTTACAGCCTGCATTTATTTATTTATTTTTATTTTTGGGTCATACTTGGCAATGCTCAGGGGTATTACTCCTGGATCTGCACTCAGGAATCACTCCTGGTAGTGCTCAGGGATATGGGATGCTGGGGATCGAACCCGGGTCAGCCGTGTGCAAGGCCAATGCCCTACCTGCTGCGCTATCGCTCTGGCTTTTACAGCCTGCATTTAAAGGGCCACTTCCCGCAGGACGCAAGGAAGCCAATGGTTTTCCAGAGGTCCCAGAGCTTGTGCGTGGCAGTCTAGACCTGCCAGAGCTCCAGGGTCCATGCTCTGCCTTGCACCTGGGCTTCCTTCCTGCTTCCTGGACCTGGGGAAACCCAGGACAGACACCACGCACCCATAGCGCTGCGGAATTTCAGGATGAGAGGACCCCTTAAAGGATCAGACCTCACATTTTGGGGTGATCCGGAGGTCCTCCAGGCCAGCTCTGCCCTCTTGGCAAGAAGTGAGCGCGTCTGATCTGCTCTTCTGTTTGCAGGCGGAATTCTTCCACCAGAGTGGGCTCTTCTCCAGCGGCCTCAGTGCCCCGCCCATCCAGCTTCCCCAGATACACAACCATATGGTCTACTTTGCCATCTCTGAATACGTCTTCAACACAGCCAGCTGGGTTTACCACAAGGCCGGGCACATGAACTTCACCATCAAGAACGAGGATGTGAGGGAAAGAGAGGAGGTGGCGGGACCCAGCTGTGGGGCCTGCTATGGGGACTCTAAGGAACCAGGGGAGGAAGGTAGAGCTTGGATCCTGCCACTCAGGGCTTGAGAGCCAGGCTGTGCCTCAGTCTCCCTGCAGGGCTCCACCATCCCCAAAGTGCCTCCACACACGATGATCAGCATGTGAGGCTGATACTCTCCATCTTCGCTATTGTTGTGGACTTTGGGCGGACGGACAGGACTTCACAACAGCTGCAAAATTGGAAGAGATTTCAGAGGGGCAAGGGGAAGAGGAGGAGGAGGAGGTAGAGGAAAAGGAGGAGGAGGAGGAGGAGGAGGAGGAGGAGGAGAAGGAAGGGGGGGAAGAGAAATAGGAGAAGGAGGAGGGGGATGAGGAAGAGGAGGAGGAGAGGAAGGAGGGGGAAAGAGGAGGAGAAGGAGGTGGAGGAAGAGGATAGGGAGGAAGGAGGAAGAAGAGGAGGAGGGATGGGGGGGAGAAGGATCAGGTGGGACAGCCCTGGGCTCAAAGCCCTAATCAATACCCCAGGGCAGCCCCATACCCCGCACAGTTGGAGTCTGGGAGCTGCAGTCCTGGACAGCCTGGCTTAGCACATGTGGGCAGCTGAGCACTAAAGACCGAGCACTGGGACAGAGCGGGCAGTCTGGGTCCAGAGAGCAGGGCGGGCACTTGTCTTGCAAGCAACTGACTTGGGTTTCATCCCAACACTCCACGTGGTCCCCTGAGCCCTACTAGGAGTGATTCCCTGAGCACAGCCAGGAGTAAGCCAGATATACCCAGGAGGGTATATCTCCAAAACCAAAAACAGGGCAGGAGTGGTTGGAGCGATAGCACAGCGGGGAGGGCATTTACCTTGCACGCAGCGGACCCAGGTTCAATTCCCAGCATCCCATATGGTCCCCCAAGCACTGCCAGGAGTAATTCCTGAGTGCAGAGCGAGGAGTAACCCCTGAGCATCACCAGCTGTGACCTGAGAAGTTAAAAAAAAAAAAACGGGCAGGACAGGGAATTTTGAAGATCAACTGAGAAAGGTGGGCTCTGGAGAGCCCTAGGCGGGGGGCTTGCCTGAGAGTCCGCTAGAGGGTAGAGGGGGAAATGGGGTCATGGGGAGCCACCTGCTGGGGTGGTGTTCAGCCTGCAGCACTCTGCGAGGAGCATCCCCAAGCCATCACAGGGAGCTATGGAAAACGGGTGTCCCCTAGGCACTGTCTCCACGGGCTGCCCTCAGCCCTGCCCCCGGACGCCCTCTGACCGTGAGACTCTGCGGTGCCCGTTTCACAGTTGGAGAACTTCACGAAGCTCGCCAACAACCAGCAGGTTCGAGAGCTGCGTAGGAAGCACCTGAACCCAGACTGTCCCGAAACCGTCAACTCCACGTTCACGTCCACGAGCTCCTGTTTCGTGAGTGATTTCCTGCTGGACTTCATGCAGATACCGCTGAACTCCATGATCCATCTGAACACCAACTCCTTCCGGGTCACCATCCCACAGGTGAGACTCTGGCCCTCCTCGCCACACCTCCCCCACACCCAAGCCAAAGTGGGAGCAGGTATTTGGATGCTGAGGACCTGGGTGTAGACCTACTCCTGACAGCTTGTGCCTTAGAACACGGGGTGGAACCAAAACTTGTTCAGCTCATTTTCTGCACCCAGCCCCCATCATTCTCTGACTCCTTGTGGCCCAAGATGTAGGAGACAGATTTGGGTGGACCGGCTGTGAGTCCTGCTGCTTCCTGTCTTGAGGAGCTGTGCGCTCCTCATTTGTCAAAGAGAATGATGGTACCTACCCATGGGGATATACAAGGCAGACTGGAAGTTTGGGGCAAGGTTAATAGTGGGGATCCCTGGTTGACTGCAGAGCACAGCAGGGAAAGCTTAGAAGCAGAGTTGAATAGAGCCCCCAGCAGCCCTGGTTTGGATGTGATAGTCTCATGCTGGCCCCAGACTTGGACACTGATCACAAGCTGGCCAACACAGAAGGAGGCAGCTGGGGCCCCAGCAATGGCACCATGGCCAACGCATCTGCCTTGCAAGCACGAGGCAAGAGTTCCATTCCGGTGCCTCCCACGTGTGTCCAGCATGGTCCTCACAGCTCTGCACAACAGAGTCGGCCCTTGCCAGCACCCAAATAGGTATATGTGAACACCATAACCAAAACGGGGTGTGTAAGACCTCATGAGCACTGGGCCAAGAGTAACCCCCATGGCAAGCATGTGTGTGAGCACTACAGCCCACCCCAGTGAGCATCAGAATCAGACTGTCTGACAGCACCACAGCTTAAGTGTGTAACCCCGTGGCCAGAGAATCAGGACAAAGGATAAGGCTTTGCATGCAACCAACCCCAGTTCAACCCATAACTCTGCATCTGGACCCACAAGCACCACCTGGGGTCACTTCTGGGCACATAGCCAAGACAAGCCCACATGAAGACCACTGGACATGGTCCCAAACCCTCATTTCATTTTTTCATTTCATTTCATCATCCTGTTATTCGTCGATTGCCTTGAGCAGGCCCCAGTAACGTCTCTTTCATCCTAGCCCTGAGATTATATTCAAGGCTATTTAGGAGAATGAGACCCATCATTGTTACTGGTATTTGGCATATTTGGTACGCCACGGGGAGTTTGCCAGACTCTGCCCTGTGGGCAGGCTACATTCGATAGCCTGCAAGTTTGTCCAAAGTAGGAATGAGACAATAAGATGTCATAAAAAAAAGTTCTGAAAAGATGTCACGCGGCCGCGAATGCGGTTCCGGGATCTCCAAAATAAATAAACAGTGCAGCTCCTTGCAAGCATCAAGTGTGTAAGTAATTCAGACAAACATGTGTGGGACTTCTGGTCACCGCAACAGAGGAGGAAGAGAAGACATACATTCAATTTGAAAAGAGCAGTAGAGTGACCATCCACTGTTGTGGAATATGCTGACTGGGGTGTCTCACCCATCCTGGATCCTTAACCAAAGTCTCATTTCCATCCATAGCTGCTTCCAGATGGAAAACACTCTGGGCAGGGGCGGGGGGTGGGGGGGACACATCCCCCAGCCTGGGATGTTGTCACTGCAGGTCCTTGAAGATCTGAGTCAAGGGATTTGCCCCACCCCACTACAGTTCAGAGTCCAGCCATCCTTCTCCCATCCTCTCCTGATTCTCAGCTCTCTCTCTTCAGCTGGCCAGGCTGTACCCAAAAATGGAGCTAGAACTGGATGTGTCCCCTGAATCAGCCCCACTCCTGAAGTTCACCCCTAGGGACGTGATAGTCCAAGCTGTGATGGACCTCCAGGCCTTTGTGCTCCTGCCCAACTCGTCTGCACGTGAGCCCGTCTTCCAGCTCAGGGTGGTAAGTCTGGTCCAGGCCAGGTGAGCAAAGGGTCACAAGGGCTGGGGTACAAGCCCACTGACGTTTGCGTGGGTCTCGCCATCCTGGTCCTATCCGGCCAACTCCCTGATGATGTTCCCTATCAACTCCTCTGCTGATAGAATGGCAAGAAAACCTTAAAAAGTCATTCCCTCCTGGGCTAGAGTGATAGTACAGCAGGTAGGGCACTTGCATCGCACACAGCTGACCCCTGTTTGATCCCAGGCATCCCATATGGTCCCTCAAGCCCCACTAGGAGTAAATCCTGAGTGCAGAGCCAGGAGTAACCCTGAACATTGCCAGGTGTGACCCTCCCCGACAAAAAAAAGTCCAGAGGGCCTGAGCAATAGAACAATAGGTTTGCCTGTGGCTGACCTGGGTTCAATCCCCAACATCCCGTATGGTCCTACAAGCATGTCAGGAGTGATCCCTGGGTGCTGAGCCAAGAGGAAGTCCTGAGCACTGACATTGGTGGCTCCAAAACAAATATCAAAAAAATCTTCCCATCTCTTTCTTTAAAGAAGGTATGCAATTTTAGACAACTCTTCCAATGGCAATGCTCCCTGCACTGATGAATGCATCCAACACAATTGCTATCAAAATCCCAACTGGCATGTTTGCTGGCCAACAAGCCAAGCCCCAAATTCACTTGCCAAGTTAGGCCCAGACAGTCAGCTGACTTGCAACAAGGGATTCAGACAATTCAATGGGAAAGAAAAACTTTTCAGGACTGCACTGGACAAACCAAGGCTGGGAGAGACTCCTTCCTCACACCACACACACATACCTCCACCAGTCCCAGAGCCCTACCTGGGAGTGTGAAAACATCCTATCTCGGAGAAAACCCCAGGAACTTTCAGTACCTCAGGTTCGGCCAAGCCTTCATGGGAGCTGTCTTTATTCATACCCCTTCTGGGTTTTTATTTGTTTGTTTTATTTTTATAAGAGTTGGAGCGATAGCACAGCAGGTAGGGCATTTGCCTTGCACGTGGTCGACCTGACCAATCCAGGTTCGATTCCTCCACCCCTCTTGGAGAGCTCGGCAAACTACCAAGCTTCACCCACATGGCAAAGCCTGGCAAGCTCCCCGGGACGTACTCGATATGCCAAACACAGTAACAAGTGTCACAATGGAGACGTTACTTGGCCTGCTCAAGCAAATCAATGAATAACGGGAGGACAGTGACAGTGACAGATTTTTATAAAGTTGTTCAAAATAATTCATTACATTTAATAGTCAAACACCAATCCCATCACCATGCACATTCCCATCACCATAAGAGGAAAATGTGTGAAGATTGTTGTATTTCATCCTGGAGCCATGAAGCCCTTGTGTAAGAGATTACAAACACGTATGTTACACCCAAACAAATGTGTGCTACTTTTGGTACATCAGTGCATACCCCTTTTGGATGCTTCCATTCAAACAGAGATGCCCCAGACCCTGCACCCCCAGTCTGTCACACATGACAAGCTGTGTCTATCTCACTGTGTGCTGTGTCTCCCACACCTGGGCTTCCCATTTCCAGAGCCCCTGAAGCTTGTTCACATGGGCTGAAAATAAAGTTATCTTCTTTTTTAGAGCACCAACATCTCTGCCACCATCACCGTGAAGTCCACCAGGATCTCGGGCTCTGTGTCCACAGGAAGGTAAAAGGCTGGGCAGGGAAAAAGGAAAGGGTATGGGGCAGGAAGCCAGAGCCCAGTCCGGTCACTGATGGGGCTGGGGGAAGACCCTTGGCATCAGCACCTGGTCAGTTCCTTCTATCTTTCTTTCTTTCTTTCTTTCTTTCTTTCTTTCTTTCTTTCTTTCTTTCTGTCTCTCTCTCTCTTTCTTTCTTTTTTTTCTTTTTGTTGACCCATAGACACCACATCACAAAGGGGCTCTTGTCCCCGCAAATGCCCTTGGCCCAAGCACTGCACACTATATTTATGGGGGTGAGGGTGATGGGGTCCCAGCCACAGCTGGAGGCGACCCTCATGTCTCTCTTCCTCCCTCACAGCAAGCTGAAGTTGGAATTGAAACACTCCAACATCGGATTCTTCAATGTGAGTGGTGTCTCTCGGCGGCCCTGCACCCTGCCATCACCCTGTCCAGATAGAGATGCCTGGGCTCCTGAGGGAGCACCGAAAGCCCGCGCAGAGATGCGCTGCAGTCTGGCAGGAAATAGGCTCCAGCCCAGGTGTTAGCAGTCTGAGAAGGGAACTACCCAGGCACAAGAGGGGCGGCAGGACCCAAGTCTTGATAGCAGCTGAGATCTGGGTGCCAAGATCTGAGACTCAGCTCTGCTGTGTGGTCTTGGGCAAATCACTGAACCTTTCTGAGCCTGTGAAATGGAGAGAATGACAACATCTTCCTCCTGGTCTGTGACCTGCCGTGAGGCACAGAAACCAGAGAGACACGTGGTCCAGGTTCACTTAGAGCAAGGCCTTCTACAGGCTCCCTCTGGTCGGGAAGCAGCCTGGACCCAGAGCAATAGCAGGGCGGGTAAGGCACTCGCTTGCCTTGCATGGAGCTGACATTGGATTCAATCTCTGACACCCCAAATGATCCTCCAAGCACTGCCAGGGGTAATTCCTGAGTGCAGAGCCAGGAGTAACCCCTGAGCACCACTGGGTGTGGCCCCAAAACAGGAAAAGAGAGAGGGAGGCCCAGAGGGACAATCCCTCATCCCGCACGGCTAAGGAGTGCTAAACAGGCAGTTCAGAGGGGGGCAGGGGTGTGCCCCATTGTCCCAGACCCCTGTGCTTCCTTTAGCATCATACTTGTCACTTGCAGCACCAGTCACACACACCACAGCTCCCCACTGCCCTGGGAATAGGGCAGACAGTAGCCGGATGTAGGTCTGCCGTGGGTTGAGCGCCATGTGCTCGGGGAGCAGAGATTGGGGGTGCGGGTGGGAGGGAAGGTTTGAGAGCAAAGCCCACCCAACTCCTTCCTGTTTCTTCTGCTTCTGCTCCAGGTGGACCTGTTGGAAAGTGTCCTCAACTACTTTGCACGCCACACCATCTACCCCTCTCTCAACGGTAAGGGCGGCTGCACCCAGGGTCACCCCCTGGCCAAGGGCAGTTCTCACCTTCCTGGAGGGTGCGAGGTTCATTCATTTGTTCGTGCATCTATTTATTCCTTTGTTCATGCATCCGTTCATTCATCCAGTGGCTGGAGCGATAGTACAGCGGATAAGGTGCTTGCCATGCACACAGCTGGCCCAGGTTCGATCCCTGGCATCCCATATGGTGCTCTGAGCACCGCCAGATTCCTGAGTGCAGAGCCAGGAGGAAGCCCTGAATACCGCCAGGTGTGGCCCAAAAACACAAACGAACAAACAAAAAACCCACTCATTCATCCAGTGAGTTGAGCCTCTTCAGTGCTGGCCTGGCCAGAGGCAAGGACTGACAGTGTCCTGATGAGATTGCAGAGAGCAAGGAGTGGCCTTGTGGAGTGACAAGTATGATGGCAAAGGAAGCACAAGAGTCTGGGATGCTCTGAGCCCTGAGTCTGAATCAGGACAGGCTCCCGGGTGCTGGGGCCAACCCGAAGCCCAGAAGAGTGGGGCTGAGGAGCACTTGGGGAAGCACCAGGGAGAGTCCCTGGGGTGAACAGCCTTGGGCTCCCATCAGGTTAGGTCCCTCACCATTGCTCAGTGGCACTGCAGGAAGATATGCGGGGGAGAGAGACCCACCTAGGCCTTCTGTCAGCCCTTCTGCCTGACACGAATGAGCAGCCATGGTGGCCCAGAAAGGAAAAGGGAAGGGGGTGGCAGGCCTGAGGGGTGGGTCAACCCATTCTCCCCTGGCCACTCTGCACAGTGGACACGGAAAGACACTTCAAGGGTCTGATAGTACCTGAAAAGCCAACCCCTTCCTGTACAACCCCAGGTCCCATCAAGCATCCTCATTGACCCTGGCTGGCACTTTCTGTTTTTGGGTTTTTTTTTTTGTTTTTGGGTTTTTTTTTTTTTTTTGGCTTTTTGGGTCACACCCAGTGATGCACAGGAGTTACTCCTGGCTTTGCACTCAGGAATTACTCCTGGCGGTGCTCAGAGGACCATATGGGATGCTGGGAATCGAACCCGGGTCAGCCGCGTGCAAGGCAAGAGCCCTAACCACCGTACTATCACTCCAGCCCGGCACCTGCCATTCTCTCTGCCCCCTACATCTCTGTGTTTCTCTTGCAGCCAAGCTAGAGGAGGGCTTCCCACTGCCTCTGCCCAGGGACACCTACATCAACAGCCTCGTGTTCCAGATCTACCAGGTCAGCGGCCCCGTGGTCATTGTGGGCATCCGGGTAGGGAGAGATGGCAGGGCTGGGTTCTCTGTAGCTCTGCTTCCTGCCAAATAGCTCCATCCTCCGTGGCTCCCTGTGGGTTCAAGCACCGAGTGTGTCTCATGCATCAGACCCTGGGTCCCTGGGGGCAGGAAGGCATCCAAGGGCTCAGACCTGCTGCCTAGGGGCCATAAGAACAAGTCCAGAATCTTCTTTTTCATTTTGTTTTATTCGGGGCCACACCCAGCGGTGTTCAGATCTTACTCCTGGCTCTGTACTCAGGGATCTTTCCTGGTGCTCTCAGGAGATCAAACCCAGGTCGGCCTCATACAAAGCAAATGCTCCCCCTGCACTATTGCTCCAGCCCCCCAGAATCTTCTTACATTTTTTTGCGGGGGGGGCACACCCAGTGGTGCCCAGAGTTTACTCCTGACTCTGCACTCAGGGATCGCTCCTGGGAGTGTTTGGAGGTCTATGTGTGGTACTGTGGATCTGGGGATTGAAGATTCCCAGCCCCGGAATATTTCTGGTGCAAAAGGAGATTGGGTGGGGTGGGGAGTGGGGGGCTGGAGTGATAGCACAGCGGGTAGGGAGTTTGCCTTGCATGCAGCTGACCCGGGTTCGATTCCCAGCATCCCATACAAGCACCGCGAGGAGTGATTCCTGAGTGCATGAGCACCGCCAATGTGTGACCCAAAACGCAAATAAATAAATAAATAAATAAAAATAAGGAGATGGGGGGGGGGGGCAGCCTTCCCAGCTGCAGCTAAAAGCCAGGATCCTGGACAGCCAACACACTGCTCAGAGGGAGAAACCAGGACAGGGACAGGGTCACCCTGGGGTAGAGACCCAGGGGAAATGCCTGTGTATTGTCCATCACTGTGAGGTGTGTCCTCACCTCACACAGTCCCTCAGGCTCTGCTGTCTAAATTCTGAGAGGAGAAAGCAGGCGCTTTGTTCTCTGCAAGGTGGAAAGCGTCGCTCAGGACAGTCTGTGAACAGGCAGACGTTGGGGGAGGGCAGATCAGGTCCAGGGCCAGCGGCATGGGAGGCCACCGGTTTGGTCCCTACCCGGTGCTGGTTTGCTTCTCCCGGGAAAGCTGCTCCACTCAGCAAGCTGCTGCATGACTCGGGAAATGACCCTGTGTGTCTGTCCCTTCTGTCTCCCCCCTCCAGAACTTTTTGCTCCTTGGGGCCAATATTAATTAGGCCGAAGATGGAGCAGGGAGCAGTGACAGCGGCAGGAGAGTGGAAGAGAGAAAAGCCCTCTGCCCCCTCTCCCTTGAGGACCCCGTTCCATGGACACGCGTCTCCCACTGCACCCCACGCCTTTCTGTGGCCCACGCCCACCCCCTTCCCAGGACCTCCCCTGCC
Source organism: Sorex fumeus (assembly GCF_029834395.1). Lineage (NCBI taxonomy): Eukaryota > Metazoa > Chordata > Mammalia > Eulipotyphla > Soricidae > Sorex > Sorex fumeus. Next base: position 8,134,502 of record NW_026606101.1, on the reverse strand, counting down.
CCCCTTGCTGCTTTCAGCCTAACTCAGGTCTGACGCCTCACCTGTACACCGCTCAGTTCTTCCCCAATAAATTTCAGCAGAGGGAAAACACACAGGCAGAGGCTGGAGCGATAGCACTGCAGGTAGGGCGTTTGCCTTGCATGCGGCCGACCTGGGTTCGATTCCCAGCCTCCCATGTGGGCCCCTGAACACCGCAGGGGTAATTCCTGAGTGCAGAGCCAGGAGTGACCCCTGAGCATCACCGGATGTGACCCAAAAAGCAAAAAAAAAAAAAGAGAGAGAGAGAAAAGAAAATAAATGCACAGGCAGCCACCAGCAGCCGTGCCTCGGTGCGCACCATGAAGACTCCGTCTGTGGCACGTGTCTTCTAAGATCGTGGTTATGGGAGCAAGAGGGAGGCAGTGGGAGCTCAAAGTCTTGCTGGGCCACTTCCCCTGGGTGAAATGTTTACAAAGATGGGAGTCCCCCACCCCCTGCCATCCTGCCCCTGCACAGGTGACATGTTTATGCAACAAGGTCAGAGGGTTTGTTGTCGATGGTTCCCGGGGCCACGCAGGGGAGGAAGGAGCCAACAGTGAGGATAGAGCGTGGTTTCCACGTCACCAAGGTCAGATCAGGGGCAACAACTTTCAAGAATGATTCCACTCCATGGGCTTTGCCTTCGTCTCGTTTCTGTCGTGCACCTTGGCACGGCTACAGTAGCAGAGAGCAGCTGTGGCCACTACACCCATGGATGATGCCCCGGTGCAAGTAGCCAGCGCCTCCTGAGAGAAGGACCCACCGGGCTATTACAGGGAATAACCAAAATGGGGTGCGTGCACTTGTGTCTTCAGACCACAGCTGAGAGAGGGAGTCGGAGAGCTCAAAAGGAGGAGAGGCTTTGCATGTGGAAATCCTGGGTTCCATCCTAACACTGCATGGGCCCCTGGGGACCTCCACAAATAGCCCTTGGGACCGAGATGGGGGTGTGGCCCCCGAGCTCCACTCATGGTGACCCAAACAAAACAGAAGTGCCTTGATTTGGGGAAAAGGTTAAAAAGACTTCCCAGCGGTTCTTAGGGTCCTTGACTAAAGAAAATAAGGCTTGGAGTCAGGTCGATGGCTCAAAGGGCTGGAGCCTTAATGATTTGGATCCCCATCACTGCATGGTCCCCCTGAACAGTGCAGGGAGCAACCTCCAGCACAAAGCTAGGAATAGCCCCTGAGCACTGCCGAGTGTGGCCCCAAACTACACAAAACAAGATGCTGGCCTGGCATTCTCATAGAAGGTATTGAGGACATTAGGCATGCATCTGGGCTTTATTTGAGGGGGGTGGGGGAACGGAGGGGGCTAGAGGGATGGGAGTCTGGCTCCCCTGGGGTCACTGCCATGGGTCATTCCCAGGGGTACTCAGCCAATGGTAGGAGAAGGCCAATGCTTAGATCCAGTGAGACAATGCTGCTCAGGGCCCCGCAATGCTCAGGACCCACAGTGCTCAGGAGACCAGGCAGCACCCGGAGTGGAACCTGGAACTCCCACACACAAAGCCTGTGCTCAGCCCGGTGACCCCCAAACCCGTGTCCAGGCCAGTCTCGTGCACAAGGGAGGGAGGGCCATGTCTCATTCCTGAACCCGAGCTAACAAACCAAATCAGCCCCTCGGAGCCCCCATTTTACCAAGCACTTAGGAAGTTCTCCGCACACCCCACATCATTTCCCTAGGGGTCATGTCAACAACCAGGGCATCCCCTCAATGCAAATATGGGGCATCCCACTGGTCTGCAGCCTGACCCAGTACTTCCCCCAACCCCCAACCCTGTCCTGATGTCCACGCTCACCCTGGAAAGTGGGTGGTCCTGGCCAGGGCAGGAGCGTTTTTGCCCTCTAGTTCCTGACCCCAACAAGTCAGTCCCTGTCTGTCACCTCTAGGGTCGAGGCAGCTCCAGAGGGTCAGCTTGGAGCAGGCGCATGTTTCCTGCCTCCCTTTGCTCTCACGTGCCTCTCAGAGTCCTCGGGAGACTTTCCTGCCCCATGCCTGCCCATTCCCTCAGGAAGCCCAAGGAGAGAAGCCCCGGGCATCTCTGGGGAGACATCTGGCCTGTCCTTGGAGGGGCCTGCAGGAGCCAGCACCCTCTCAGGGCCCAGCACGGCCCCCTGATGCCATCAGCCACAGCTGCCTCCAGGGCAATCTGGAACCCACCTGCAGCATGGCTCATGGGCAAGCATGAGGCCACGCTCCCTCGCCCTGTGCTGCCCACAGGTGCCTCACACATTCCCAGCAGCGAATGTGACCGTCGGCACTGCTCCACAGCTGGGAGCGAGAGAACAAGAGTGAGTCCCTGTGAGAACACCCAGCCAATGAGGGCAAGTCCAAGGAGAGGGAGCCCCAGCTGGTTAAGCACCGTGACCAGGTGTGGGTATACCCCTATTGTCACAACACCAAAGGGGGGAGAGGAAAGACCCTTGTTGGGCCCTGGGCACTCTCTCCTGGGGGTGGCAGTCTGTGGTTGGGGGCATGAGGTCTGGGGGGGCCCTCCCCATGCAAGTCTGAGCTGCCTCCTCCACTTCACCCCAGTGGATGATACAACGGGCATTTTGCTACCAGCCTGATTCCCGTTTCTCTCCCCCGGTAGGGGACTCAAGACAGGTGTGGACAGAGGCAATGGTTTCACCCATAAAAGACAATTGGGTTCATGGGCCAGGGGTTCAGGCCTTGCACACAACAGACCCTTGTTCAAATTCCAGTACTGTATACGGTCCCCCGTATTATATCCAGTCTGTGCAAGATGTGGACCCCAAACGAAAGCAAAGACAGTGGGGCCCAGACTCTCCTACTGCCAGAGGCTCAAACTGAAGCTTCAGTCACATCTAATCTTTACCGCTACCTATCATAAAAATAATGTTGACAGGTTGGACAGTATAGCAGGTAAGGCACATGCCTTGTACTCCGCTGACCTGGGTTAAATCCCCAGCACTACCAGGAGTGAGCCCTAACACCTGGGTGTAGCCCAAAATATTACACACACACACACACACACACACACACACACACACACACACACTTACTAGAGCCTGAAGTACAATTTGACTCCTGGACCACCTGGTCTCCAAGCATGGCTGGGAGCAGCCCTAGCAGTTTGCTCACTGCCAGGGTGGCCCCAGTGGTCACTGCAGGGCCCAAGAGCACCACATCCTCAGGCCCTGGCATTGAACACCATCCAGGATGGCCGAGAATCCCCAGTGGGCCCCTGGACCTCCTAAGTTCCTCTTGGGAGCCCTTCCTAGATTCTGAATGCCTGCTGCAAAGCCTTGTTTTAATTTCTCTTTGTCTTTATACACTTACTAAAATGTCCAGAAGGGAAGTGATTTACAAACCCCCTTGGGTGGTACATTTGTCTTTGTCGCCCTGCCGCCCTGAAGTCCAGATACTAAAAGCATACTAATGAGGAAAATTAGCTCTTATCTACCCATGTCTAGAGAAAAAGGTGTTTGTTTTGTTTGTGAAAAGTAATTAACAAAACTGATTAAGTCTTTTTAAGTATCATAATTAGAGGCATAAGTATGTACATGATACACGAAGTACATATAACTAAGGGAATTATTAGCTTATTATGAATGTGGCTCCAATGTTGATAAGGTGATATTTTGAAATTAAAGAGCTTCATCGCCACCTATTTGCAGAGCTCTGCATTTGGGCCTGGGAGTGTCAGTGACCAGAGCACCTCCCTTGCAGGCAAGAGGCCCAAGATGGATCCCTGCACCACCCCACATGCCGAATGCAGGCCCAGCTGCACTGCCACTGGGGTCATTGGTAAAGAGTGAGTGTGAGTGTGTGTGTCCATCCATCACTATAGCAAAGTAGAGGGAAAGAGGGAAATTTTAAGGCCTCTTTTTTTTTTTTAATTTTTATTAGTGAAACACCATGAGGTACAGTTGTAGACTTACAAATTTTTGTGCTTGGGTTTCGTTATACAATGATCGGGTACCCATCCCTCCACCAGTGCCCATTCTCCACCACCACTGATCCCAGTATCCTTCCCAGCCCCCATCCCACCCTGCCTCTGTGGCAAGGCACTCCCTTTTGTTCTCTCTCCTTTTGGGTGCTGTGGTTTGCAAAAGAGGAATTGAGTGGCAATCATGTTCGGTCTATAGTCTACCTTTATCATGCATCTCCCATCCTGGGTAGACCTTCCCAACACCCTTTACTTGGTGTTCCCTGTCTATCTGAGCTGCCTTTACCCCTAGAGTGTGTGGCTGGACTCCAAGCCATGGAGTAAACCTCCTGGTACTTATCTCGGCTATTCTTGGGTTTTTAAGTCTAACATATTAATCTTTCATTTAAAATATTTGAAGGGCCGGAGAGAATGTAAGGTGCTCGCCTTGCATACAGCTGACCAGCATTAAATCCCCACATCCTGAGCACCGAGTGAGGGGTAGGCTCTGAGCACTGTTGGGCATGATCTACACAACAAAAAAACAAAACCCAATGGCTCCTGGACACCCCTGTAAGAGCTCACAGTGAACACTAGAGGACAGTTGCAGACTGGACTGTGGTCGAGGAATAATGCAGAGCCAAGCTGGTACGTGCAAGTCCCGTGTGTCACTGTCCCCTGGTGATGGGTACCTGGGAGCGATGGGCTGCTCGAACCCGGTCTAAGCCTGGCAGTTCATAGGCACAAATGCGAGCTAATGACTGGGAACCAAGACGAGGCCAATGACCAGTGATCAACTGACAAGTTTATTCAGGGGAGGCAATGATTACATAGAGGCAAAAGGGGAAATCAAAGGTTGCCTGGCAACATAGTTTCAGGGGACAGAAACAGAAGCAAAGCTTATTCTCCTCAAAGGTTTCCAAAGGCAAGTGGCACTCCCAACCTCAGCCAAATCAGGGACCTACACAATTCTCTAGGGATTGGCAGACCCCCTGCCATCAGTCCGGTGCCACTGTCTGGACTTAGCATCTGTAGCCATTGCTTCTAGGAACCCCGGAGTGATCTTAGTGTCCACACCAGCAGGAACCCAACCCCCATGGCTCCACCCTTAGCACCACAAATCAGCTGCTGGCTCGAGTTCCAACAGCGCTGACCTGCATGTGGCCTCCTTGGTCATCAGCACAATGGCCCCCAGAGCCTGAGTGGGGACATGGGTCCCGCACCAACTGTTCCTTGTTCACCCAGCTGCCTCCTCTCAGGAGCCCCCGACCCTAAGTGCCCTTGACGCCCTCCAAGAAGCCTCCCAACTCCCGTGTCTGCCTGGGCCACGGCTCGTTATAGGTAGCATAAAGCCTGGGAACCCAGACAGGCCCCGCTGCTCGGGGCTCAAAGACTGCAAACGTGTCTGGGCCATCACCTGGCCCTTAGTGAGTTCAAGTTCAGGAGGAAGAGCTTGTCAAGTTGATTGGCTCGGTGAGGACAGCGATGAAGCTCAGGGGTGTGCGGGCCCGGAGGGGACTCCAGGATGAAACTTGAGCCCTGTCCCTGTGCTGGCCTCTGTCCTCTGCAGCCATTGCCGAAAGGGCTGGTGACGCTCCCCAAGGTGACATCCCTCTTCACCCTCCACCGCAGGGCTTCTTGAGAATCTGTGAACAGGAACAAGCGTCACCAGTGGCTGGATTGGGCCCACCCACACACCTGCCGAGCCTCTGCCTTGGGGCCCGCGTGGGAAGGAACCGCAGCCCCCCTCCCTTCGACTTGGAATGCAGGCAGCCGCCCGTTGAGTACCCGAGCTGGTTTTCTGTATTGATCAATGTCATACCCTCGAATTTGCTGACTGAACGGGTACAACCGTGCAGGCCCTCTCCGCAACTGACCTCACACCTGTCCATCTGAGTCCAGCTGTTACAATAAAGGACTTTTCTTCAAGCACTTTGTGGCTAGGCCCGTGGACCCGGGGGCCCTCACACCCACGGACAAGCCGGGGAGAGGCGCCCTGGCCTGACGGGACCTCAGCCATACCCGAACCTCTGCAAGGCTCGCCACGTGATCAGGTCATTGAAGCTTAGGCCGGTCAGGTCCACCTGAAGGGTGAGAGGGAAGACAGACAGCACTGTCAACACCCGAGGACACCACACAAGCGACCCCAACTCAAGCCACAGGACACTCAGAAACTTACGGTGGGGGAACACGCAACAACAATCTCCCTAAGTTAGTCATCAATGTCAAGTAGCCCACCGCCTCACCCCTTTCTAAAGAGAAACAACAGCCACGGGCCGGGGAGACAGCTCAAAGGGCTGAAGGCAGGTCCCACCCCTGCATTCCATGGGCATCACTGGCTGTGGCCCCCAAACAAAGCGAAATCCCCACAGGCTCAGGAGCACTGCCTACAGGGAGCAGAGTCGGCGCGCCTCTCCCTCAGATGCCCCTCCCACCCCGTTCCCCTCTGCCTGATGCCCACTCCCTGCACTTTCTTCCATTCACGAGAAGTTCCGTGTTCAATCCCGAATAAACGAGCTGGAGCTGTGCCTGTGACACCCTGGGCTCCATCCCCGACACCGGCACCAGCAGCCTTGGAAAAGCCATCACCCTCCAACTGGCGGTGACGCCAGAGCTCACTCGTGTCTCCTGAGCTGATTCCAATGGGCAGGACAGAGCCCACAGCCCGGGGGCTGTGCTGGAAGCACAAAGGCAGCAAGAGGCCCCGCCCTGAAGGAACGTGGAGAATATTAGGCGAGTGTGGTGCAGGGGTTGGTTTATTTTGTTTGGGGGCCACATCCGACAAGGCTTAGGGCTTCCTCCTGGCTCTGAGCTCAGGGATCACTCCTGGAACGACTGGGGGGACCATCATGGGGGGATGGGGATGGAACCCAGGCTGGCCGCGTGCAGGGCAATCGCCCTCCCTGCTGTGCCCACTCCAGCACTGGTGCTGGGGTGGAATCGGGACCTCCCACACGCACCTCACGTGCTGGAGCATGAAGCGGGCCCCTGTCCTTCCCAAACCCTGGCACGCCTGCCCCTCCTTCCCACGACCCTTGGGGGGCCTCTGGTTACTGGGGGCTGTCTGCCGCCCCTCGTTGGCTCCTGCAGACCCTGCTGTGGAGATGCGACTGGGGGCCTCCACCCTGCCCTGGATGCAGCAGCCCTCTCCTCTTCCCTGCCCGGTGTATTTTGCGGGGACTCCCCCGTGGAGCTGGGAGTGAGCAGGGCTGCCCCCTGCTGGGCCTACACTTGGCGCAGTGACCGCCATGCTGCCGGGGGCTGGTCTCGGGCTGAGGGGGCACGGGATCACTTTCGAATACAGGGGCCGAAATACAGCACTCTGTCAAGATGCCAACTCCAGTAGAGGCCACAGAAAGACCAACACTGGCAAACCCACCGCTCACTCACCTCCCCAGCCCCAAACGGCGTGTGGGAGAGCTTCAGGGATCGGAAGGGACAGGACTGAACCCTCCGAACACGGGGAACATGCCTTCCCATGATTCCTGTCCCTGCACTACCAATGGCCAGGGCATAGGCAGCCCATGACCACTTTCGGATGCAGGAGCACAGAGGACAAGAGAGGACAGCAAGGAGGGAATGCCCAGGGCCCAAGGGGGAGGAGCCCCCACGCAGCACTTCTGATGGCCACAAAAGCCCCGTCCTGCCTCCCTGCCACGAGGCGGAGAAGTGGGCTGGGGTCAAGCACGGCTCAGGGCTCTGACATTTTGAGCAGAATGGGGCAGGCCAGGAGAGTGCAAAGGTCCCCCCATAACCAGCCCAGAGACCAAAACCAGAAGAGAAGAGGCTGAGCACTGTCCCGGCTGTGCTGGCAGGAGGGCAGGTGGCCACGGCGGGGGCTCAGCCGCAGGGACCTCCCAGGAGGCACCTCACGGTGGCAGAGCCGAGGGCACAGGAGGAACTGACCCACAGCAGGACCCCACGGGGGACCCACAGAAAGCTGCCTGCACTGGCTGCTCCCGACTCCTCCCCTGAGCCCCAGAAGATGCTTCAGCTGCCGCGCACCCACGCGGGGGAAGCACAGCCAAGAGCCTTACCTGGGGCGCCCTTGCCAGAGCATCGTGGGCCGTCGGGGAGGGCCCTCCCAGGCCAACTGCATGCACGTCCCCACCTGCAAGAGACAACCTGGAGGGCAGTGGCTGCACCCTGCAGGTCGGCGAGCACCTGGCAGTGAGCAGCAGGGACAGACTGTACGAAAGCACCAGGGTCTGGACGGGACAGGAGACCCCCCAAACACGGGGAAAGGCTTTCGTCAGTTCCTCTCCCTGCACTATCAATGACCGGGGCACGGGCAGCCAGCGATCACTTTCGAATACAGGGGCCGAAGGGTCGGCAAGGGAGGAGCAGGCACCAGGGACCTGGAGATGGAGCATCAACCTACCTCAGGGCCCCCCGACGTGACCACCACCACAGCCGTCATCCCTAAACACAGAAATATAAAAGTGAGTGAGTCTCACGGCTGTTAACGATAGCAGAGCGGGTAGGGCATTTGCCTTGCACGCGGCTGACCCGGGTTCGATTCCCAGCATCCCATATGGTCCCCCAAGCACCACCAGGAGTGATTCTTGAGTGCAGAGGCTGGAGTAACCCCTGAGCATCGCCGGGTGTGACCCAAAAAGAAAAAAAAAAAGAGAGTGAGTTTCAAAGGCCGGGAGGCGGCACTCTCAGTGCAAGCAGGGGGAGCAGCTGGAGCCTGGGCGTGGGCAGCCCCAGAACTGCACACGCGACAGGACACAACCCATCGTGGGAGGACATCCGTAGCATCCGGGGGTGACACAAGGTGGTGACCCCTAGTATTCCCAACAGGGACGTGAGGGCAGCCCACAGGTGGGTGCACTTGTCGCTACACCCATACGGCCAGCAGGCCAAGCTCCCTAAGAACCACTGGGAACCCCAAATGATTGGGGCGCCCACGCCCCCTCAGGCTGAGACCAGCCCCCGGCAGCACGGCGGTCACTGCGTCGAGTGCAGGCTCAGCAGGGGCAGCCCTGCTCACTCCCAGCTCCACAGGGGGAGTCCCTGCAAAATACACTGGGCAGGGAAGAGGAGAGGGCTGCTGCATCCGGGGCAGGGTGGAGGCCCCCAGTCGCATCTCCACAGCAGGGTCTGCAGGAGCCAACAAGGGGCGGCAGACAGCCATGTCAGGGTTTGGAAAGGACAGGAGCGGGCCCCTGACCGGTCCACGCTCCAGAAGCGCCTCCCCGGCACACCCACCAGGCACAGGCAGGGGACAGGAACAGAGGGGGGACCGACTGACTGTACGAAAGCACCAGGGTCTGGAAGGGACAGGAGACCCCCCAAACACGGGGAAAGGCTTTCGTCAGTTCCTCTCCCTGCAGTATCAATGACCGGGGCACGGGCAGCCAGCGATCACTTTCGAATACAGGGGCCGAAATACAGCACTCTGTCAAGATGCCAACTCCAGTAGAGGCCACAGAAAGACCAACGCTGGCAAAACCACCGCTCACTCACCCCAAATGCCTAAATCCCAAATACCAGGACGGCTACTGGAGCTTTCCTGCTTCCCGGACAGCGCAGGCCAATGAGCATGCCCACCCACACTGCCCAGCTCAGGCCCTGTGGCCCCCACCCACCCCTCTGCAGGGCAGATCTCAGGCCACCCCTGGCTGCCGGACACTTACCCACAGGCGGTGGAAGGAGGGTCCTGCAGGAGAGGAAGGGCGCTGGCCGCTGCCTGCCCCTCGGCACCATCCTGGGCGCCTTGTCCCAGCAGCGCGATGGCAGGCGGCTCTTGACTGTTTAAGGCCAAAGGAATCAACAGGGGAGGATCAATGAGCAAGCCAGCCTGCTCTGCTTGAGGGAGCTGAGTACCATCCCCGGTCCCCCAAGTCCCCCAAGGATGACCTGGGTGACCCCAGGGCACTGAGCCAACAGCCCAGAAACCAAAAATACACGATGAGGATGGAAGCTGCTGGGCCCAGGAGACAGCATAGGATCGGGGCTGTGAGCAAGCAAGGCAGTACGGCCTGGTGTGGTCAGTGAAGAGCCACAGGGAGTGGCCCCTGGGCCCCGGAGCACTGCTGGGAGCCCCCTCCCCCAATAATCAGCACGGAGACACAGAGCTCCCAGCAGTCCAGCGTGGTGAGGGGGAAAGTCCAGCGAGGAAAAGGAATGGGGACAGCAAAGACACGAGCGGTCGGGCAGCTCGCGCCCCTGCAGGGCCAGTGGGTCATGACTGGCATTCCATTTCTCTGGGTATGGGGGCCTCTGTGCCCCAGGGGCTCTGGCACAGGACGGAGGCACACAAGTCCTTCTAGACTCCACACTAGCCGGACGGTTCCGGTCCAGGTTCGTCCTTCTGACTGGGATCTCGTCTATCAGGGCTGGGGGCCCCCCACAAGGTGCAGTCTAAATCCTACCTCATAAACCCAGAGAGCCTTCAAGGGTGGAGGGGGGGTGGGGGTCCAGATTCCAGACCTGCCTCCAGGAGCCTCCCAAGACCTTACCATCAGCCCCCCGGGTTTTTCGTGGGTTTTTTTTTTTGAGGGGATTGGGAAGCAGTGATCACACTAAACAGTACTCAGGAATCAGTCTTGGCAGGCTTGGGGAACCAGGTGAAGGGGTGGTGGTCCCTGCAGGGGGTGGCTGTGGGCACTGGGGGAAGCAGCCCCCCACCCTGATGGGGTCATCTCACCGTCTCACTGGGGGGTGCTCATGACCCTGCCGTCTGACCTTGGGGGAAATCTGTATCCAGTCTTCCCCTTTCACCCCTGATCCTAGAAGCCCGTGGCACATCTTCACGTGGTCAGGGACAGGCCCCCTTGGGAGGGTTTCCCACTCTGTGTGGGGAACCGCACCCCAAGACCTACCTACACTGAGACCCGAGCACGTGCTTTAGGCCGCGTGCTCCCCACTTTCCTAAGCGCTGCCCCATGGCCGGAGGCCTCCCCAATTCCCATCTGATTAGACACAGGGACCCACCATGGGGCAAGATGGTGTTCTGAGTGCCTCAAAGGCCTTACCATCAGGCCCCTGCATTGTTTTTTTTGCTTTTTGGGTCACACCTGGCGATGCTCAGGGGTTACTCCTGGCTCATGCACTCAGGAACTACTCCTGGCTGTGCTCAGGGGACCATATGGGATGCTGGGGATTGAACTAGGGTCGGGCCACATGCAAGGCAAACGCCCTACCCGCTCTATCACTCTAGCCCATTTTTTTTTAATTTGGTGGGGAGGGCCACAGTTGTCACATCCAACAGTGCTCAGGAATCATGCCTGGTGGGCTTGGGGGACCATATGGAATGCCAGGTATCGAACCCAGATCAGCCACGTGCTTGTGCAAGGCAAGCTCCTGCACTATCGCTCCAGTCCTAGGAGGATCAAGGATTCAAGGAAGACGAGGGTGCAGAGACTGGATGGATCTTACTGCCTCAGGCTCGCCAGGCTCTCTGCAGCAGGTTTATGGGGGGCCGGTGGGTTCCTTTGGAATCTGAGCTAATAAACTGTATGTAGGGCCTGGAGATGGTGCCAGAGTTGAATGCACCGTTCTGCACACAGGGACCGGGGGTTCAATGCCCAGCCCAGAGCCCCCCAACTGGGCACGGCCTCCGAGCACCAAGCCGGGAGCAGCCAAACATAGCACGAAGTGTGCAAGGCCAAACGGGCTTGAGCTGACTCCAGTTTTCCCGGCGGTCTGAGTACTTGGTACCATCGCTAAGTCCCAAATCCGGAAGATTCCTGACCCGGCCTTGGCGATGGAACCCTCAGCGGCTGCACCCATGATCACTCTGGGAAAATCGTGGTAGGCCCACCGAGGAAGGATCTGGAAAGATCGGGAAGGATCTGACCACCTCTGCGTCCCTTTCGGTCCTGCACTGATCAGGACTGGGCTGGTCGGCGGCCACGCGATCATAAGCAAAATTCATTGCTTCGCTTGCAGGGGTTCGGCAAGTAACCGCTGGACACTCTCCTGTCCCGGTCCGACCCGAAGGCCCGTGCCCAGCTCCTCTCGGACCACCGTCTCTACCCACCCCCGCGCCCCCGGGCCTCAGTTTACTCCTCCTGGTGGGAGAGGACGCAGACCCCACACCAAACCCGTCTAAAGAGCACTCACCGACGCTAGGAGCCTGGCGGCGCCCGGCAGCGCGGAGGCAACGCTGCGAGAAGACGCGGATGGCGGCGGATCTCGACAGACGCCGTCACCACCTGGACCACGCGGCCACGAAACGCCAGCATCCGCTCCGCGCCGGCGGAAGTGCCCCCGAGACGGGGCAGTGCCTAGAGCGACGCCTCACCCTGCGGAACGTGTGCGCGCCCCCTGGTGCAGTGGAGCTGAAATGCTGATGCTGAAAGATCGAAATTGTTCATTTTACTCCATTTTATTTTATTTTAAGATTTTTTTTTCCACTGAGAAATAGACCCTTACATTGTTAGGTTTCATTCATACAGTGTTCCAACACCCATCCCTTCACCAGTGTACATTTCACAACACCAGTTTCTCCAGTTTCCCTCCCATCACCTCCTGCTCAGCCCGTCTATGGCAGGCACTTTTCTTCTCCTTTCTCCCTCTCTCATCGCTTCATCTCTGTCTGCCTGTCTGTCTGTCTGTCTGTTCTCTGTCTCTCTGTCTCTCTCTCCCTCCCTCCCTCCCTCTCTCCCGCTCTTTCTTTCTCTCTCCTTTTGGGCATTGTGGTTTGCAATACAAATACTGAAAGGTTATCATATATGTCCCTTTCCCTACTTTTAACACTCAGTGGGATCATTTCCAACTATTATTGTCATCCTGGTCCCTTCTCTATCTTATCTACCCTCTGCCCCCCACACACACGTTTGTGGTAGATACCAACCATTGAAGGGATTGGATTGTTTAAAACTGCAGCCCCTGGATGATTTTGTTTCTCTAACTTTGTCCTATTTGAACCATCTGTAATGTGATATAGTCTGAGACAGGAGTGGGAGGGTGACAAGATGAGAGAGGGTCGGGTGTTCCGCAAAACTCTGTCCTAAAAGGGAGTCCTCATAGCAAAAAGGGACCTGGTCAGACTCTAGCTTAGCCAAAGTACACAGAGAAATACCAGGCTCCTGATGGCACGTTGGAGGCAGCCATGGGAGCCCCCAAGTTCTCACAAGCACTGATACTGCCCGCGTCCTAGACCAGGTGAGCACCCCAGGCACTAACTCAGCCTGTTAGGGAGTACAAGCAGCCCCTCTAAGGAGGGGGCTCTCCACTCAGACTCCTGCGTCTCACTAGCTCAGAACTGTGTGGAAATCCAGGCTTCAACAAAGCCCCAGAAGATGGGAATGTGCCGTATTCCTACCTGTGCAGCCTCCGGATGCTCAGAGTGAGGTTGGGGGATTCTCATCGGAGATGTCAGACCAGTGCTCAGGACTCTGGACAAGGGGCCAGGTACATACTTGTTGGTGGCCCCACCGCCCTGCTGTTCCCTTCTGCTCCCGCTCTTGCCCTTACTCACCTGTGAAACTGGCTAAGTGACATCTCTCCCCGGCCTTAGTCTGCTATACCTGAAAAGTGGGCAGAGTTCTAATTTTCCCTGGTCCTCACAACATTGCTGTGAGAACTAAGTGAAAAGGGGCATGAGCTCATTTAGAGCCAATCTCCAAGTGGAGTTTCTGGCCTTCAGAATTTCTGAGAAAGGTCTTGGGAGGTACTTGAAGGACTGGAGTGCATTCCTGGCTTGCCCAGGGGCCCTAGGTTGATTCCTGGCGATGCATGGCCTTCCCAGCACCATAGAGAATAGCCCTGGAGAAGACTCCTTCTCCCACCCCACTCCACCCCCCCCCAAAAAAAGCCCACAGAATTGTTTTGAATTACCTTTATTTATTTTTAAAGCTGTTCACAATAATTTATTACATTCACTATTCCAACACCAATCCCACCACCATTACACTTTCCCACTTCCATTATTTTGAATATTCCTACCACCTCCAAAGCCTGCCCCCCAAAGCAGGACCTAAATAATTTATTTTGTATTGATTTCTATGAATGATCCACTGAAAATGATCCAAAAAATTTTCCTTAGAAAAAAATGTGTGAAGATCCTTGTATCTCACCCTGTAGCCATTAAGCCCTTGAATAAGAGATTACTATCATGTTGTTGGGCTGGAGCGATAGCACAGCGGGTAGGGCGTTCACCTTACACGTGGCCAACATGGCTGACCCGAGTTCAATTCCTCCACCCCTCTCGGAGAGCCCGGCAAGCTACCGAGAGTATTCGATATGCCAGACACAGTAACAACAAAGTCACAGTAACAACAAAGTAACAACAAAGTTACTGGGCCCGCTCGAGCAAATCAATGATCAACGGGAGGGCCTTTACCTTTACCTTTATCATGTTGTTAGAGGTTGAGTCTGTGAACCAATATTTTTTTATCAAGATGGGTTGGCTGCTACTTTACACCCTATCAAATGTGGTGTACTACTCTTGGTACGTCAGTGGCGTAGAGTATGAGATGTCACATGACCACAAATGTGGCAGTGTGCTCCAGGAATTCTAAAATTTTATTTTTTGCTTTTTGGGTCACACCCGACAATGCACACGGGTTACTCCTGGCTCTGCACTCAGGAATTACTCCTGGTGGTGCTCAGGAGACCATATGGGATGCTGGGACTCAAACCCGGGTTGGCCATGTGCAAGGCAAATGCCCTACCCATTGTACTATCACTCCAGCCCCTGGAGTTAACTTTTTAACTGTATTGTGACTTTGATGAGGTCCAAGGTATCTCTGCAGCTTGTTGCTCTCTTCCAAGATTTTTGAGTCTCTGGATCATGGCCATTAATGAGCTTATATAGCACCAGAGGCAGTTTGTGGGCGTGACTGCAGGGCTCCCAGAAGAACCTGGAGATTGGGTGGGAAGTCGCTCTTTTCCAACTCAGTGTGAGCCTGGAGATCCCCACAGAATTTTAAGCAAAGCACAGAGCTTCTGTGGATGTGAGGCAGAGGGAGTAACTATGTTTGAAAGGTAAAATCAGCACAGCCTTACAATCACAAAGAAAAAGATTGGAGAAAGATGGCAGAGTGGGCAATGCAAGGGATCAACTCAGGGCTCCGTACATAGTGCTGAGCTACATTCCTGGCTCTCAAATAATTTACAATGGAGTTAATTTTAATAAAACATTTTATTTAACCAGATATAACCCAAATATGATCAATGTCGGCATGTAATCAACGTTTTTGCGTTATTCATGAACTGTTACTATTTTTTTTCATTTTCACAGAGTTTCTGGAATCTGGCCAGTATTTCCCATGCCCAGGTACCATACATGGCTGTGTCTGCTGTACCCACCAGCACAGGTCTAAGGCCACTTGGCTTTGATCAAGCCCTTGGCAGCCAGAGGAGAGAAGCAGCAAACAGGAGACTGAGTGTCTAGCCCTCCACAGTTCCCACGCCCAGGAAGGACCTGAGACATCTGTATGGGAGGAGAAGGAACTCTGGGCCTCCGATGCTATTCAAGTTTGGGGTCTCATTGTCCCGAGCCGAGATTAAAACCAAGGTACCTGCACCTGTCCAGGCTGAGAACTCTGGGGTCTTCTCGGAATGGGGGCTGGGAAATTCCCCTTTCTGCCTGAAGGCACAGCAGCCTGCAGTCATACACAACACCCTCCAACATAGAAACAGCCCAGCTCCACAACTGTACCTCATCAAGTTGCCAAGCCACCAAATCATTGCAGCTCCATAGTTCCTGGACTGTGCGGCCAAATATTCGACCATGCAACACCTTCAAGTTTTCCAATACTGTCAGCCCAGTAGGGTCACAGAAACTCTTTTGAGAAAGTTGCACAGAAGACCACTAAACTTGATGAGTGTAACAATAACACAAAAGGCTCAACTAGCACCAACCAGCCCCAGAAATCCTCAATGCTTTCAGTACCATCACTGTGAAGTATAATAATTACCACGAGATAACTTTTATTGATCTAAGCTTTGATAATTCCACTTGCCTTTGTGTTGTAACAAATAATATGAAGCAAATTTATTTATGCCTACTAAGGGGGCAGGCTGGGCTGGTGGGTGGGAAACTGGAGATGTTGGTGGAGAGAAAATCACATGAGTGGTGGAATTGGTGTTGGAACATTGTATGCCTGAAACAACTCTATTATGAACAACTTGGCAAATCATGGTGTTGTAATTTTTAAAAATTAATAAAAGTATATCTACTGAAACATAAAAACAGTGCTCAGCGGTTACTCCTGGCTCTACAGTCAGGAATTACTCCTGGTGGTGCTCAGGGAACAATATGGGATGTCAGGGATCAAACCAAGTCAGCCGCATGTAAGGCAAATACCCTACCCACTGTACTGTGGGGTTGGAACGATAGTACAGTGGGTAGGGCATTTGTCTTGCATGCAGCCACCCCAGGTTCAATCCCCAACATCCCATATGGTCCCCTGAGTATTTCCAGGAGTAATTCCTGAGTGCAGAGCCAGGATTTACCCCTGAGTATTGCCGGGTGTGACCCAAAATGCCAAGAAGGAAAAAAAGGTGCTTGCAGAAGGCTGGGAAGGAGCAGGACCTCGAATCAAACCTAGCTGATTCTTCCACCCTTGCTGCATCCCTCACACTCACCCCCCAGGGCCAAGAGGAAACTGGGCAGTTAAGAAGTGATGCTTGTTCACAGAACATGAGCTTCAGGTAGACATTGAAGTCAAGACACCAAGGAGATACCAAAATAGAGGGAAGAACCTCGTGAAAGAGCAAACATCTGGAATACCCAAATATCCCGGGACAAAGTGACAACTCCAAATCAGGGAAGTCCGTTTCATCAGACATGTTTCATCAGCAAAGGCAGCTCCAGGGAAATGCATCCCCATTGAGGTTTATCAGTCACGGATATTTTCTCTTTGAAAATAATGTCCACCAGGCGGAGAAAGAAATTTCAAAGTTACTTGGTCACAGATATTCATCTTTAGGCTGGTCGTCCACAGCCTAATCCTGCCAGCTTTCTGGAGGGAGGGCATCACCTCTTGGCCTCTGTCCCTACGGTGGGGACCTGTGCCCTTTTCACCCCCATTGAGTCAGAGTGTTCAGTGAGGGCTGCTGGAGACCCCCCAAATGGGCCGAGTCGGACCAAGGAAGAAAAGATCTCTGGGTGGGTGCCTAGCCTCTTATTCTGCCCCGGCCCCAGCTTGCAGGACCCCCGGCCTATTCCTGAAGGTAGATAAAGTAACAGAAGAGCAGAAATAAGAGGACGATGAGGATGACCAGGCTCACCGAGACCAGGAGCAGGGGGAACATTGTCAGTGCAGGATGGGTCTGCAGACCGGGGGCTCCACTTCCTTGGGACAATCTCTCCTGGACTCTGTGTCCGCTAGGGACGGGCAGCCTTAGCCACTATGAGGTCACAAAGTTCAAAATGGTGGGTTTTGGGCCACTGGGTTACAACCCCAACTTTTTCCATTATTTCAATCCTCACAATTTATTGATATCTGTTTTGTATTACCAGAGATCTATCTTTGAGAATGTTCATGTGGCTTGAAAATATGCATTCATTATTCCATTACTGAAATGTCTGTATGTCTAATAAGTTGCTCATCAATTCTCTCATATTATTTGCTTAGTCTTTCATTTTTCCATTTTCCTAAACTTTATTTATTTTTATTTATTTCTTTATCTTTAGCCCACCACAAAGTTGTTCAGGATTGGGTTTCAGTCATACAAAGCTCCAACACCCATCTCTCCACCAGTGTTCATTTCCCACCACCACTGTCCCCAGTATCTCTCCTACCACCTACCCAAACCCCCCTGCCCCTGCGTGCCTCTATGACATCCACCTTTTTTTCCCTTCTTTCTCTCTCACTCTCCTTTTAACAACCTCAACTTTTATGAGTACAAAGAGGATATAAAAAGCAAAACTCGGGGCTGGAGCAATAGCACAGTGGGTAGGGCGTTTGCCTTGCATGCGACCGACCCGGGTTTGATTCTCAGCATCCCATATGGTCCCCTGAGCACCACCAGGGGTAATTCCTGAGTGCAGAGTCAGGAGTAACCCCTGTGCATTGCCAGGTGTGACCCAAAAAGAAACAAAAACAAATAAACAAAAAACAAAACTCTTGGGACGGGAGCAATAGTACAGCGGATAGGATGTTTGCCTTGCACGTGGCCAACCCCTGTTCGGTCCCCAGCTTCCCATATGGTCCCCAAGCACTTCCAGGATTGATTCCTGAGTACAGATTCAGGACTAACCTCTGAGTATCACTGGGTGTTAACCTACCCCCCACCACCCCAAAGGGGAAAAAAAACACAGGACCTCTGGTAGGTAATAATACTTTTTTTTTTAATGTGGAGCCAATGGTTTAAAGAACTGGAGTGCATGCTGTGCCTCTAGGAGTCTGGGATTAGCCCTTAAGCACTGCAGGGTATCACCCCAAAGTAAAATAATAAATTAATTAATTAACCGGGGAGGCTGTCTCTGTAGACTTTCCAAATGAAAGTCCTTTTTTCCTCTCTCCCTAGGAAAATACCCAACAGGCCTCCTAGCATTCTGGATCATTCTTAGGTAAGATGTCCTATAATTACTGAAAATGGGAATAGCTTCTTGTTAGCTATTTGTGTGACTGGACACACACATGCTTAGGTCCACCCCTTGTCTTGTTGATTTTTTTTCTTCTTTTTATTTGGTGCATGCATCAGTGGAGCTCAGAGCTTTCTCTTGACTCTGTGTTCAGGGTTCACTCCTGGCAGGGATCCGTGGACCAGGGGTTTGAACCAGGGCTGGCTGAAAGGCAAGCACCTAACCCCCTGGGCTTTCTCTCCAGCCCATTGGTTAATTTTTAGCAGCATTTACAGGGACGGTTTCTCTTCGCCACCCACAGGTGTGCTGGGAAGGGGCCTGTGCCCTCCTACTCTCCTTCTCCAGTGAGTTTCTCTTCACCACTCACCATCCACACTTACAAGTCCAAGCTCCAAACAGAAAGAAAGTAGGGGAGGAAAGGATGGTTGAGGGACCCTCTCTTTGCAAGATCCCCTCACCCTAGCAGACTCCCTCCTGGGCAGTGGCTTCACATACCTGCCGTGCTTTTCTAACCTGCTGGAGGAGACCAGAGGCCTTTGGGGAAAGGGGAGCTGGTCACTTGGGTTCCCCGCCGGGGACATAGACCTGCCTAATTGAAGGTGTGAGTCCTCTCACCCCTCTCTCCTGGGGCTGGGGTGGGACTGTGGTAAGAAAAAGAATCCATAATTGCCCTGTTTTGAACCTCTAGCTTGTCCTGACAATACCTTCAATTCAGAAGAGTCATCAAGAATCACAAGTTAGGCACCAGAGAGATAACAAAGTGGGTAGGGCACTAGCCTTGCACACAGCCTACCTGAATTCCAAGGTCTGGGTCCCCCAATCTTCGCTGGAAGTTATTCCTGAGTTCAGAGCAAGGAGTAAGCCCTGAACCCCTCTGGGCCCCAAAATAAAATAAAATAGAAGTACAATTAAGTATCAGCAAATCTTTGAGTGTATATTTATTTTATAAAGCTGGGATCATGAAAAAAATTGTTTCTAATGCTTTCCTCTGATTTTTAATTTTTTAAAAAAATGTTTAATTGAATCATTGTGAGAACAGTTACAAAGCCTTCAGGCTTAAGTCTCAGTCATACAATGATCAAACACCCATCCTTTCACCAGTGCACATGTTCCACCACCAAGAAACCCAGTATACCCCCCATCCCACCCCTCCCCCTGACTGTGTGGCAGATGATTTTCACTTTACTCCCTCTTTGCTTTGATTACATTCAATTTTTTGACAGAAGACCCACTATTACTACTTGGAATTCCCCCCCCCCAACAATCAGACCTGCCAAAAAGGCATCATTAGATAATTTGTTTTCTATTGCTAATAATGAAGGCATATGATGTCGCGCGGCCACTGTTACAGCTGCTCAATTTTGGATTTCTGGTACTTTAGTAATTAAATCTAGAGGGATATCTGCCAAAAATCTGCTGGGTTCTGAGTTTGGTTTGTGTGCCTGTGGGATCATGGCTCTTCAGGAATGGAGTAGCCGTTCGTGGGTGGCAACTCAGCATCAGATCGGGGCGGGGAGAAGGGCCTGTACTGCCCCCCCTTGAAAAAATTCTTGGGAAAATAGGGCTGAGTGGGAAAAGTTTGACACCCGATTCCAGAAGAACAGATTGATGAGATGAAGGACGGATGAGTGGACGGTGAATGCATAAATGGATGGATGAAAGAAAGGAAAAGATGGATGGAAGGATGGACGGGTAATTGGAGGATAGATTGTTGGATCGATGGGTGGTGGATGGATGGGTGGTAGATAAATGGATAGTTGGGTGGACGGGTGGTGGATGGATGGGTGGTGGGTGGTGGGTGGATGGACGGATGATAGATGGGTGAATGATGGATGATGGAAGGGTGGGTCGATGAGTGAATGGATGGATAGATGAATGTAAGAAGACGTGTATATATGTGTGGATGGATTATGGATGGCGAATGGATGGAAACAGGTCGATGAGTGAACGGATGGATGGGTGAGCGGAAGGATAGGCATTTAGATGCATGGAGGGGTGGAGTGATGGCTGAATCAAGGGGAGGGTGGGTGAGGGAGTTGTGATGGATGCCTGAGTGCACGGTTGCACGGGCATATGGATGAGCGAGAGAAAACAGAGTTCCAGGAACGTTTTGTGGATAAAACAAATGCACCGATGAGTGGGATGCTGGTTAAAGTTGAAGCGTTCCTGGAATGAGCGGCCAGTATCCAGAATTCCCCTCGAACCCACCAGGGGGCGCAAAGGGGCCGTTAGAGGGGGGTTTCAGCTGCAGCGTTTCCGCGGGTGGGGATGGGTGAAGCAGCTTCCTGCAGCTGAGGCCCCGGTCCCTTCGGTCCCTGCGGTCTCTGCTGTCCCTGCGGCCCCTGCGGCCTCTGCGGCCCCTGCGGCCTCTGCGGCCCCTGCGGTCTCTGCGGTCCCTGCGGTCTCTGCGGTCTGTACGGTCCCTGCGGTCTCTGTGGTCCCTGCGGTCTCTGCAGTCCTTGCAGTTTCTGCGTCCTCTGCGGTCTCTGCGGTCCCTGCGGTCCCTGCGGCCTCTGTGGTCTCTGCGGTTCCTGCCCGCCCCTGCCGTCCCTGCCCTGCCCGTCCCTGTCCGTCCCCTCTTGCCTCCACCACCATCGGGGTTCTGGGGCCTCGGATGAATCATGCGGCAAGATGCTTCCCAGCGGCCTCCAGCGCCGGTGCCGAGTCGCTTAGCCTGGAGAGGAGGGGAAACTGAGGGCCGGAGCGCTGAGGGCGAACCCGCCGCTGCCCGGGCTCCGTGGACCTCCCGGCAACCGGCGTGCCCCGGGGAAGGGTCCGCTGAGCGGTCCGCTCTGGGAGCCGGGGTCTCGCGCCCGCCGGCTAGATGTGGGACCCCTTTAGTGGTGAGAGCCGGGCGCTGCCTGCGTGTGACCAGGCCGGGATTGTCACAACCCCGCCACCACGGCGGCGTTTAATCCCCGCAAGCCGCTGTCTGAGTTCGCTCACCGCTAACCCCCCAGCCCCTTCAGTGCTCCGTTACGGACCAGCCTGGCGCCGCGGGGCTGGCTGCGGCCGCGACAGGTGACAAACTCCCAGGACGGCCAGGACGGCATTGAGGAGCACTCAGCAAGCGGACAGCGCCCCTTCTCTCCTGCAGGAGCCTCACCCCGCAGCCTGATGCCCCCCTGTGCCAGGGGCCGGGGGCTGCCTGTGGGTAAGTGTTGCTCCGCACCCACTTTACTGCCGCAGGGACCTAGGTGCCTTTCGGCTGCCCCGGGGTATGGGT
Source organism: Sorex fumeus (assembly GCF_029834395.1). Lineage (NCBI taxonomy): Eukaryota > Metazoa > Chordata > Mammalia > Eulipotyphla > Soricidae > Sorex > Sorex fumeus. The sequence continues at coordinate 8,112,874 of NW_026606101.1, read as the reverse complement.
GGGGTGGGGAGGGTCTGAGATCCGCCCTGAAGAGGGGAGGGGCTTGGGGGCCACAGGGCCCAGGCTGGGGTCCCCCCTACCACTGGTGCAGTGAGTGTGGGGGTCCTCCTCATTCTCCAGAGCTTCCTCGTCCTTCAAGCTGGTAAGCCGAAATGGTGTGTGGGCACAGAAGCCTTGAATGTGGCTTGTTTTGTGGGGCGCCCACAATGTCCAGCACACAGCAGGTATTTGGGGTAAGTGAGCAGTTGGTATGTACTTTTAGAAGCATACTCTATTTTTTTCAATTTATTTTTATAGGTGGGGCAACGTGGCTGTGCTTACTTACTCCTGACTCTGTGCCCTGGGGTCATTTCTGGTGATGCTTCCAGGAAGGTGTGTGGGACTCGAACCAGGGTCGGCTATATGCAAGGCACACACCTTCACCCCTGTGCTATTTCTCTGGCCCCCGCGGTTGGTGTTTTTACCAGAGCTGGTCTTCCTGGCATTGGAATATGACTCCAAGGGTGCCTCTGCATGGCGTGTTGCAGGGCCGGGTTCTATCCATGGCCCCGCAGGATCCCCTGAGCACTGCAGGGATTGTCTTCCCCTGCCAACACCCTCCCACACACACACTGAGTTGGATGTGGCCCCAAACCCAAAAAAGGAAGTCGAAGGGCTGGAGAAATAGTAAAGTGGGGATGGCGCTTGCCTTGCCCAAGGCCAACCCGGGGTTGATCCCTGGCATCTTATATGGTCTCCGAGCACTGTCTGGAGTGATCTCTGAGTGCAGATCCAGGAGTAACCCTCAGCACTGCCTGGTGTGACCCACACCCCCACCCAAGTAAAGGAAGTTGAACATCCTGTGCGTCTTGTTGAAAAGAGGTGGAACCTTTCCATGACTTCTGCTCCTGGATCTTAGGACCTGGCAGAGCCGGACTGGGGCCTCACTGGGGCCTTCTCTTTCTCTGGAGGACAGTGAGAGGCGTGGCCTGGGCCCTGGAGAGGCAGGGGAGGTTAAGGAGTGTTTCATGTATTTGGAGGTGACACACCTACCCCTTCCAAGCCCTGGAGCCTACAGCTATCTTTAAGGGCTCCCACCCCTCCCCAGCCCCACCACTGGGCTCCATGCTCATTTCGGTGAGGGACCAGAGAGATAGTACAGTGTGCAGGGTGTTTGTCTTGCATGCAGTCAACCCCAGTTTGATTCCTGGCATCCCAGATGGTCCCCTGAGCATCACCAGGAGCGACTCCGGAGCACAGAGCTGGGAGTAAGGCCTGAGCACCACTGGTGTGACCTAATCCTCCTCTCCCCCCCACCCACACACAAAGAGGCAAATGAAGCCTGGACTGCACCCTGAGGGGCTGGGCTGGGGCTGGAGCCCCAACATGGGGCACTTCTCCCCTCAGGGGGCCCAGGCTACCTCCCCATGCCCCATTCCTAGGCCTGAGTCATGTAGAAGGGCTCGTGGCTGGCCTCTGGGAAACAGGGTCAGAGTACTACCTGCCCCTGGTGAAGGTTGTCGTGCGCCCCTCTCTGCACTGACTCTGAGGCCATGTCCAGACTTGAGGCCTCTCCTCTGTCTAGACCCAAGCCTGGCCAGCAGCCAGCCTGCAGCAGTTGTGCGAATAAGTGCAACCTGAAGAGAATCAAGGAGACAACACCACCATCCCGTGGTGTGACTCGACCTACTGCGAAGCATCAGACAGGACCCCCAGGAGCATCAGACAGGACCCCCGGTGCTGGCCCTCGGGAGAGGTGAGGGCATGCCCTGTGTCCTCATTGCTTGGAATCCTTGGCTGTGTTTCCATAGGGGGCCCCTTGGCAGGTCTGTCCTCCTAGGGAGGATTCTTCCGAGGAGCTGTGGGGACAGGAAGGACCCTGGTCCCAAGGGGCTCCGATAAGACAGATGTAACTAGAACTCAGATATCCCCTTCACAGGTGCCTTGAGGGGTTCCTGGCCCGTTGCTCAACCCCCATCGCCACCGCCGCCCTGACTGCTCACCACGCCCTTCCTGAATTCCATTCTGTCCAAGTCACAGCTTCAGAGTCGCCGCCTTTTCCTCCGACTTGGCACACGGGATGGCCCCGTGAAGCCCTCTCGGCCAACGAGGACCCCTCGTTTCGTGTGCAGCAGTGAGCTTCTCTTCTGGTTCGGGGGCAAGCGGTGACGTGAGCCTGGTGGGTCCCTCTGCGCAGCCCCCAGTGGTGAGGCAGCTTGGTACCACGCCGGACCCTGCCATGGGTGCATGCTGGCCCTGTTGGGACCCGAGGACCGGGCCCCTTGCTCACCATAAGGATGACTGCTCTACTCAGTAATGTCACCATCCTGTCTCCATCCTCCCAAGAAGCAGCCAGACTGCAATGCTCCCAGCTGGGGTGCTCCCGAGGGGGGAGGTTCTGGGGTATTCTCCCCCAGTGCATGCTCCTCTCCCCCAGGTCAGATGCAGTCTCGGACAGAGATAGAATCCAGGTGAAAGGACTCCAAGGACACCAACCTGCCCCCTGCCCCCTATGTTACCCTCTTGGGGGCCTTTGAGTATGACCTGTATGTCCCCCCTCCTGTGCCTGCTTTGCTTTTTGGGTCACACCCAGAGAGGCTCTGGGGTTACTCCCTCCTGGCTCTGCACTCAGGAACCACTCCTGGCAGGGCTGGGGGGCTATATGGAATGCTGAGGATTGAGCCCAGGTTGGCCGTGTGCAAGGCAAACACCCTACCTGCTATACTATCGCTTCGGCCCCTGTGGCTGCTTCTTGCGAGCTTTGGGGAGCCCCTGTGAAGATGGACATATAGGCAGGAAAATGTCTTCCTCAAAGCAGAAAGGGGCTTGTTTGTTTGTCTGGGCCATACCTGGGGATACTCAGGAGTTCATCCTAGTTTAGTGCTCATGGATTGCTCCTGTCAGTACTCAGGCGACCAGGTGGTTCCAAGGATCAAACCTGGACCTTGGGGTTAGAGTGATATATCGCACAGTGGGTAAGGCATATGCCTTGCTTGCAGCAGATCCAGCTTCGATTCTTAGTATTCCTAGTATCCCATATGGTCCCCCGAGCACCGCCAGGAAAAATTCCTGAGTGCATGAGCCAGGAGTAATCCCCGTGCATTGCCGGGGGTGACCCAAAAAGAAAAAAAAAAAAAACCTTGGGCCTCTTGCATGCAAAAACTTTGCTCCGTCCTTTTGAGCCATTTCCTTCGCATGTGACTTGATTTGATATGAGGGACGCTGAGGTCTGTGCTCGAAGGGCACTTTACTAGCAGTGCTCAGGGCACCATATGCATTGCCAGAGATAGAGCTGGGGTTGGCACCATGCACGGCACCTGCTTGGCCTCCTGTACTATCACGGCAGCCCCATCTCTTTCTTTGAAAAGCAGAACTTTGCCAGGGTGACTGTGCGGCTCTAAGGCCCACAGGAGTGTGTCTTTGATTCCCCGTGGCAGGGAGGGTCACGAGGGCTTTTGAGGGAAGGAATGACCCCCACTAAGGCCCTTTGCTCACTGGCTGGTTTCCCCCACACTCGCCCTTTTCCTGCTGGCCTTGGCCCCGCTCCCCTTTCCAGCTGGCTGTGCCTTCGTGGGCACCTGCATTCCAAAGTGGTCAGAGCTGCCTGTGCTCTGATCGTGGATGATGCAGGGAGAGGAATCGGTGAAAGCAGTTTCCCGTGCTTGGAGGGTCCGCTCCTGTCCCTCACAGGCGCTGGCGCGTTCACACACGCTTGCTCCGCTGCAGCCTCTGCTTTCCGCCCTGAAGCATGGTGGGGGGACGGCTTAGCTGGGCCTCTTAGCTGGTGGGGACCAGACTCCCGCTGCATGGAGGGTCAGACGCTTTAGGAGCTCATGGAGCCCAGATGAATCTGGCAGCGTGAGTGAGTTGGATGGCGGGGTTGGGGAGAGAGGGACGTTTACAGGGATCCCTCCAACCCTGGGAGATTTTCTAAGGGTGCTGACATTTTGGAGGTGGTGCCCCTGGGCGGGCACTGGGAGAAAGGGGGTATGATGGGCAGCAGCAGCGTGTGGAAGACCCGAGAGTGGGGTGAACCTGGGTTATTTGGGGAGACCTGTGCAAGGCCGTCTGCTGAGGTGGGGGGTTTCTCTCCCAACAGGGGCAGGCTTCCAGAAACGGCCTCCACCGGGCTCTCTGCCAGTCACTACTCTGCCCTGCTCTGACAAGACCCGTCTTAGATTTTGATTCCAGTTTTCCTTTCTTTCTTTTTCTTTCTTTCTTTTTTTTTCTTTTTAAAATTTTATTGAATCACCGTGAGATAGTTACAAGCTTTCATGTTTGGGTTACAATCACACAATGATCAAACACCCATCCCTCCACCAGTGCACATTCCCCACCACCAATATCCCCAGTACACCCTTTTTCCCACCCTCCCCCTGCCTCCATGGCAGACATGGTTCCCCATAATCTCTCTCTACTTTTGGGCATTATGCTTGATGCCAGCTTTCATTCGACACTTCTCTGTGATGATCGAGATTCTTTACTTAGCTCTGTGTGTTTTATTTTGCGGGGTTACACACATTGGTGCTCAGGGACTCCTTCCAACTCAGGGGAACACATGGTGCCGGGGATCAAACTCACGGTGTGCAAGGTCTGGCTGGACACAGACACCCTGTGTACAGGGCATGCCCTCACTTAGCGCCTGCTATCCCCGCTGGCTGAGATGGTTCGATGAGCTGTTTGGAGGGCCGACAGGGCAGCTGCTCCCTACCTAACTATGGGCATTCTCACGGACGTTACCCTCAAGAATGATGATGAAGGAACTTTGAAGACCAAACTTGTCATGACCTCCCGACCCGCAGCCTCCTCATCAGTCTCGACTGCTGCCATGGGATGGACAGGGAGGCGCTCTCAGGACAGTGATGGGGAAGTGTCTTTCCAGAGAAGTTTCATCTTCTCTGTTGATACTCAGGGGCCACATCAACTTTGGTTGCTGATGTAGAAATTCCAAGCTGCTGGGTTCATTCAACTTTCTCCGTAGTTGATTTGGGGATCCTTTATGCACCCCATGCAGCAGTGGCATTACCACTGGACACAGTTATCCCTGGTGCCTCTGTACAGCACAGGTCAAGTTTTCCCTCTGTGTTCACATGGCAAAGGGAAGATCCTGGGACCCTTTGGCTGGCTCTGCACCCCCCCAGCCATGTCTCTGAGGCTGTAGACCCAGAAGACTAGGTTTCTTCTTCTGGGTCAGATCATCTGGTATGAACCAGTTCATCCTGGGACTTCCTTCCCCGCAACTTTCTACTATTTTCTTTTGTTTTGTTTTGGAGGGTCACATCCGGCTACACTCAGAGATTACTCCTGGCAGACTCTGGGGAGCATATAGGGTGCTGGGGATTGAGCCTGGGTTGGCCACACACAAGACAAGTACACCACCCTCTGTTCTATCTCTCTGGCACTGCCTTTGTTCCGTTAGAGCAAGAGTTCCTATTGATATTTTCAGTGTGTATGTATCTTTCTCCTTTTTCTCACCCAATAAATCGTTTACCTGCCCCGATGCCTGGTTTATTTATTGATTTTTTTTCACAAGGCACAGCCTTCCAGGTGTTCCTGAGCAAGGCCCAGAGCATGAGTCACACTCCCATGTGCTAGGATTTGCATGGGGCATGCTCTTGAGGCTTGACCTAGGAGACAGAAGAGGGATGGAGTATTTAGAGGAGGCCTGAGCAGTCCCTTGGGCTTCAGAGGACTTGGGTGGTGGAGAAGAGAGGGGAACTGTTAGAACTGTTGGCTGAGGAACCTTTTGCTTGGAGGGCTTGGAGATGGGATGATGAAGGCTGGAGGGATAGTTGAGGAGTTAGGCCACTGGCCTGGCATCGATCGTTAACACTGATCATCAGCATGGTCATCCCCTGAACACCACCAGGAGTGATCCCAGAGCACAGTGAGTCCCTCCCCACCCTTAAAAGATGAATGGTTCCCCAAGCCCACCAGGAGTGATCTTTCAATGCAGTCAAGAGTGAGCCCTGAGCACAGTCAGGTGCGGCCCAAAAACCTTTGAAAAGAAAAAAGGACAAGAGGACTGGTCAATGGTTGGAAATTACCACAAATGTGTCGGGGCAGAGGGTAGTTAAGATAGAGGAGGGCCCAGTATGACAACAATAGTTGGAAGTGATCACTCTGGACAAGAACTGAGTGTTGAAATTAGGTAAAGGGATATGCATGAGAACCTTTCAGCATCTGTATTGCAAACCATAGTGCCCAAAATGAGTGAGTGCCAGTTCAGGGAACCATTTGGGATGCTGAGGATCCAACCTGGGCTGGCCTTTTGCAAGGTAAGCACCCTACCTACTGTACTACTCCAACCCCTTGATTGTTCATCCTTTTTTATTTTTCTTTTTGGGTCACACCCAGCAATGCTCAGGGGTTCCTCCTGGTTCTGCACTCAGGAATTACTCCTGGTGGTGCTCGGGGGATCATATGGGATGCTGAGAATCGAACCCAGGTCAGCTGCGTGCATGGCAAACACTCTAGCCGCTGTGTTATCGCTCCAGCCTGATTGTCCATCCTTTCCATTCACATTGAAGCCACCTTGACTTCACAAGGTCAGCACCCCTGACCAAGAAGCATTCTGAGAGGCCAATGGGTCTCTGCAGCCTGCAGTCCACCAAGATCTGATTTCAAGTGCACTCCAAGCCTTATTTCCTCCCCAGGGACCATCTGACTTCTCCCCAGTGCCCTCTTAGTCTCCCATCTACTCTGACTCTGGTCTGGACCAGTTTCACCCATCTGTGCCCCTGGCCTGCAGCGAGACATGACACACTCTCCCAACTCAGCTGCAGTTCCTTCCTGTCAATCAAGGGCTTGGCTGTTGGTCTTCATCTTGACAGACTAAGACTCTCAGGAACTGCCTCACTGCTAAGACGTTTCCCGTCAGCTGTGGGGAGTGACATTCATGATGCTCCCCTCTCTTCATCCTGCTTATTCCCTCAGCATTTTTGAACACCTCTACCTCAGTCCTAGAGTCTGCAGGAGGAAACCGTGATGGGGTGCTAGGGAAGGGGACAGGGGAGACTGCCATGGCTGGTGCTGTGGCGAGGTGGGGCAGGGTGACAGAGACGCCCTGTAGGTCACCAAAGTGTCCCAAATAAGCCAGACTTGGGCTGGAGTGATAGCACAGAGCTGGAGCAATAGCAGTGGTAGGACGTTTGCCTTGCGTGCAGCTAGCCTGGCCAAGCCGGGTTCGATTCCTCTGCCCCTCTCAGAGACCAGGAAGCTACTAAGAGTGTCTTGCCTACATGGCAAAGCCTGGCAAGCTACCCATGACATATTCAGTATGCCAAACACAGTAACAAATCTCAAAATGGAGACGTTACTGGACCCGCTTGAGCAAATCGATGAACAACGGGAGGACAGTGACAGTGACAGTCCTTTGCTCAAGGTGACCTGTTCTTCCTCTTTACCTTGTTTCTGGCACCCTGGGACAATGACTGAAATGACATCAATAAATCAAGCATGGAAAGTGCTTCCTGCAGCCTCACACTGACTCCTCACACAAGGATAGCGCCCCCTCATTAACATTCACTTTCCAACCAAAACGAACCTTGCCCCTTATCTGCTCCCATCCTCGTGCCACCCTGACCCTCAGTCTCCAGTGGAGATTTACCACGCTCTGGAATGTCTCGAAGGACGCCTCACCACCTAAGGCCCTTCCTTCCTCAGTTCTCGTGTCCAGATTACCAGCACCAGAGGTCCCCGCCATACAACTGCACCTGTTTTCCTTCTCCTGGCCTGTGTCCCTGGATCTCGTCCTCCACTTCAGGTTCCTGGTGACTCAGCCTGAGTCCCTTCCGGAAGCTGTCACCAAACAAAGCTCTGTCCAGACTGGACTCCCCACCCTGCTTTCACCAGGCCCACCGTCAATTATGCACAGGCACAATTCTAGGAACTGCTTAACAAAGGAAGCCAAAGCAAGCTCCTGTATTTACTTACTTGTTTTTGGTGTTGTTGTTTTGGGGGTCCACACCCAGCAGTGCTCATGGCTTCTCCTGGCTCTGTGTTCAGGGATCACTCCTGGCAGGGTTCAGGGACCATATGGGATGCCAAGGGTTTAACGTGACTGGCTATGTGCAAAGCAAATGCCCTCCCCACTGTACTCTTTCCGGCACGGCCCCTATCTTTTTGGTCGTTGGTTACATGGATAGAACAGGAACAGATCATATAAAGGACTAAAATGTAGAATAACGCAAAAGCGCTAGTACAGAAGATAGGGCATGTGGCTGACCGGAGTTCAATCTCTGGCACCGCATAAGGTCCCCTGAGCATAGCCAGGCGTAAGCCCTGAGCACTGCCAGGTGTGATCCACAAACCAAAAATAAATAAAGGAAGTAAATGTGGGCTGGAGAGAAAGCAAAGAACTTAAGGCATCCTGGGACAATGACCGCCATGCTTTTCAAGACACCTTCCTCAGTTGTATCTCTAGCCTTGCTTGGTACCATGAGCCCTGCTGGGAGTAGCCCTCAACAGTGTCAGGAGTGGTTCAACCCGTTTCGCCCAAATTAGTATATGAAATATGAAGTAGGGACAAGAAAGCAAAAGAAAGCAGGTAGCCAGACAGGAAGTTCGGGCAAGCTGAGAGAAAGGCTTTTAAATATTTCACTATCTTGGGGCTGGAGCAATAGCACAGTGGGTAGGGCGTTTGCCTTGCACACGGCCAACCCGGGTTTGATTCCCAACATCCCATATGGTCCCCTGAGCACTGCCAGGGGTGATTCCTGAGTGCAGAGCCAGGAGTAACCTCTGTGCATCGCTGGGTGTGACCCAAAAAGCAAAAATAAATAAATAAATAAATAAATATTTCACTACCTTGGGAACTGGAGCAATAATACAGTGAGTATGGTTCTTGCCTTGCACACAACTGACCCGGGTTTGATCCTTGGGACTTCATATGGTACCCTGAGCCTGTGAGAGTAATCCCTGAGCACAGAGCCAGGAGTGAGCTCTGAACACTTCTGGGAGTAACCCCCAAACCAAACAAATAAAACCAAACACTTACTTGACTTCTTAGATACACTGGAAACCGGACTGGAGACGGGATGGAGGAGTAAAGTGAGAGGCGTTCACCCACCTCCTTAGCGTGGACCAGGCGTGTCAAGAACCTCCTCCAGGATATCAGTCCCAGGTGGTTCTTTATGGTCACTTCGGTGCATGCCAGGGTAGGAACACTTGTCCCCGGTAACGAGGGATGTGGCTGAGTCAGTTTGTTAGAGGGCACCAGGCTACAGAGTTGGGGGTAGGATCAATACCTGTCAGTCCTGCTGGCCCTGAACCTCCAACTGCTGCTCTGTGGACTGAAACACAGTCACCCAAGGGCTGATCCTACAACTCTGGTCTTGGCCCAAGAGCAGTGAGATGGCCAGGCAGCCTGGCTTCCTCCCAGGAGCTCTGAGCATGTCAAGAACCTGAGAAATTAAAACAGGGAGATAAAAAGGATCCTCACCCTTCTTAGTTGTTGCAGTGACCAGGGGTCTCTGGCCATCTCCAAAATCACTGCTGCCAGGATTACTCTTGGCATATGAGGGTGCAGGGATTGAACACAGGCTGGGCAGATGCTCTACCACAGAGCCACATTCCGTGGTCCAGTGGCAGCAGGATCTATTAGGGTTCAAAAGTGCAGAGCACTGAACTATCGAAGGTGAGAGAATCAATATAGAACTCTTTCCTGCGGGGGGAAGTTGACATCCCAATTCCCCTTATAAACCATGATCACATGACTAAAATTCCTGGGGGGTTTGCAATGAGATCCATTCATTCACTAGCACTGCCATTCCCAAGGAAGGTACACAAATCTGCTCCAAACAGCACACTTCAAGACAGATGCATGGCGGAAGCCTAAGTAGCGTTTAGGGGTGAGGAAGGAGGCTGGGGTGGCCTGTCCCCTAGAACAGCTCATTGAGGCCCCTAGACCCCCTCTGACTACACAGAGGCACCTCACCAGGCTACCCAACTGTCAGCCTACAGGGCAACAGAAATCATTAAGAGACTGTTAAGTTCTAAAGTTGTCCCTTTATGGCAATGGGGCTTGGAGAACATCCTTTGCCACCCCTTCCCCCACCACACACACACACACACACACACACACACACACACCTGCAACCTCCTTGCTCTGTAATTTGACCATCAGAACAGTATCTTCCCCCAATAATGAGGATGAAATTAAATGATGCAATTAAATGCACAAGCGGGTTTCCAATAAATCTGTTTTTTAAAATCGCCTGAGCTTGTCTTTGATTAAGATAAAGAATAAACATAACATGCCATTGTGACGAAACTCTGCTGATGTGACAAGGTTAATGCTTCTTTTTTGGGGGGGAGGAGGCAGGGCAGTGCTCAGGGGTAACTCCTGGCGCTGCACTCAGGAATTACTCCTAGCGGTGCTTAGGGAACCATATGGGATGCTGGGAATTCAAGACAGTTCTGCTGCATGCAAGGCAGGCACTGTACCCAGTGCTCAGGCCCCAAGGCAAATGCTTCTTCTCTGGTCTTCAGAATCCTGATGTGGCTGGTGTTATCATTGCTGCTGATAACTGAGCTTTCATTAAATGTGTGCTACTAAGGAAACCTACATTGATCATGACCACACTGAGACTTCACAACCACCACAAAGTAGAAGAAATTCCCCTCCCATTTTACACAAGAGGAGTGCTTTTGTGAAGGATATGGAGCAACAAAGGGACGTGTCTCACTCTAATGCATGGCTCAGTGGGTGTAGCAAGTAGTGAATATTTTTGCAAGCTGGTTTCATAAATAGCACGAGACTACCAGGCTGTCAGATGCTGTTTGTACTGGGAAACTGGAGATTCGGATATTTTACTATTGCCTCCATCTGCCTCAAAATATTATCTATTATCCAGTTTCCCTAAAATACTCTGTCATCTACATCAACAATTTTGAGAACGAAGCTTGTGAGTCTGATATGCAGAGACCGTGAGTCAGTCAACACAAAAACATCCGATGGCTCTCATATCCCACTGGACCAGGAGCAGGAGTGGCCCCAGGCCTTCTGACTGTCGTAACTTAGGAAGTCATTACTGAGATGGTCTAAAAAGCTGCCTGTGGATCAGGAAGACCCCTGGTGTTATTAATAAATGGAGGTCTGATGCCCCTGGAGAAGCAGCAAAGAGCAGACTCAAGCCAGGAGATGGGAGAGCTGGAGAAATGCAGATTCTTTAAAAGTAAATCTAGTGGGGCTGGAGTTATAGCACAGCAGGTAGGGTGTTTGCCTTGCACGCGGCTGACCCAGGTTCGATTCCCAGCTTCCCATATAGTCCCTTCAGCACTGCCAGAAGTTATTCCTGAGTGCAAAGCCAGGAGTAACCCCTGAGCATCGCTGGGTGTGACCCAAAAAGCAAAATAAATAAACAAATAAAATAAAAAAGTAAATCTATTATAGTTTAGATAATATGGCTATCATTTATTTCAGGTTAAAGCTGGAGAGATAACACTGGGATTAGTGAACTGCCTTGCAAATGACAGAGTTCATTTGGATCCTATGATTTCCTGACCATTGCCAGAAGTGATCCCTGAAGTGAACCAGGAGCAGGCCCTGAGCATTACTGGGTGAGGCTCAAAAACAAAGCAATTGTGTTTAAATTTATGGGGTTTTGAGTTTGTTTTATTTTTTGTTTGGGGGCCACGCCTGACAATGCTTAGGTACTCCTGTCTCTGCATTCAGGAATCACCCCTGGCAGTGCTCAAGGGACCACATGGGATGATGGGATCGAACCTGGGCTGGCCATCTTGCAAGGCAAACACCTTACTCATGCTATTATTTATCTCTTAGCCCTAAGTTTATGGTTTTGGTGAAAAAGTTACTGCATACCACCACCACCACCACCAAAGTGCCCAGGACCCTCCACCTCTGTCCTTAGGCCTCTTCTGATCCAATCATCACTCTCTCCCCCATGCGTCTCTCCCTTCATTGTTTATTAGTAAATTTTGTAATCCAAAGTCAAGGGTATGTCATTGTTTAAAGGGTATGTCATTGTTTGACATATTCTTTTTGTCTCTTTATATCTATAGATGATTGAAATATCTGCTAATTTTTGAAAATTGAAGATTTATGCATTCATTCAAAATATCAGTTCAAAAAATATCTGTAAGTGGGAGAGACCAAGATTTAATCCCCAGCACCCCATGGTTCCTCAAGTGGCTCCCAGGGTGGCCTGGTTAATTCCCAGCACCACTGGGCCCAAGTAGGACTGCATTCTCAAGCACTCACATTGAACATGGAGTCAAGATTCACAGGGAATGACCCCTGAATATCACGTGGGAGGCCTCCCCAACTTTTTTTTTCTGGCTTCCCCAGAAAAAGTTTGTTGGGGACCAGACTCAGAATAGGGCTACAATGATGACTAAGAAATGCTTTGTTTTTAAGAAGCATACAAGTGCACCGACAAAAAATTCTATTCATTCACACCCCAGATGTTTATGGAACAGTTACTGTATGTTGGGCCTTGCTCCAGGCAGGTGTACAGAGCTAAGCAAAACAGAGCAGGGAATTCTGGGAGCTTACAGTCTAGAACAGAACCCAACCTAAACCAAACAACAATAAAAGAAATAAAATACACAATAAAAGGAGATAGAGGAAACAAAATGAACTATTTAAGATTTTTTTACTTTTTTTTTCTTTTTTGGGTCCACACCCGGTGATGTACAGAGGTTCCTCCTGGCTCTGCACTCAGGAATTACCCCTGGCAGTGCTCAGGGGACCATATGGGATGCTGGGAATCGAACCCAGGTCTGCCGTGTGCAAGGCAAATGCCCTACCCGCTGTGCTATTGTTCCAGCCCCTTTTTACATTATTAGCTAGCAAAATCCGGGGGTTTTCAACTTTTTAAAAGTTGAACCACTTATTTAATAGAATTCAAGGTAGATTATGAATTCAGGTGCACATATAATCCCTAGCATAATCACAAAAAAGTTAATGAAAGGGCTGGAGAGATAGTACAGCAGGTAAGGGACTTGTCTTTGCTTGTGACCAGCCGAGTTTCAATCCCTGGAACTGCATAAGGTCCTCTGAGCACCACCAGGAGAAACTCCTGAGCACAGAGCCAGGAGTAAGCCCTGAGCACCACCAGACGTGGCCCAAATTCCCCCCACCAACAAAACAAAACAAAGCAAAACAAAACACACTGGACAAAAGAGAGATAGTTCAAAGGCCTGGAGCACACACTTTGCATGAAGGAGGCCCATTCTCCAACACTTCCAGGAGTGTTCCCTGAGTAATGGGAGAAATGCTGTGGAGGAAAATGACAGGTCTCTGAGACTACAGGGAGGCCTGAACTCTCTGTGTGTGTGTGTGTGTGTGTGTGTGTGTGTGTGTGTGTGTGAGAGAGAGAGAGAGAGAGAGAGAGAGAGAGAGAGAGAGAGAGGCATACACACACAGGGGTTGGGAGAGGGCTGCAAGCACTTCTTGGGAAAGGGGAATTAATGGAGGAGGACGGTCCATGCTCCAAGCAGCAAGTGGGAGACAGGGAGGAGCTCAAACCACCTCAGATGGGTGACAATGTCATACTGTGACAGCAATCAGGGCAGTGGCCCAAGTGGGGGTGAGCACCCTGGCTCAGAGTCACACAGATCTGGTCTAACCCGGTCGGTGACGTGGGCGACAGCTTCAACCTCCCGGAGCTGTATGACCTACTTTAGAGGACTGTGGTAAAAATTAAACAGAACAATGGATGAACGTTTTTCTATAAAAGAATTCCTGATTCAGTATTAAATTCTGGACCTCCAGTTTTGCTTATTGAATGTTCTTTGCACCCTCTTCTTCTCCTTCTTCACTGAGGATTGAACCCAGGCCCTCAATACATGAAAGGCAAGTGCTCTATCACTGGGCTACATTCCCTTTATTCTTTTCAGTTTTGGTCTTTGTTTGATCTAGGGGGCCACACTCAGTAATGGTGATAATACTAAGAGGACGATGTAGTATCAGAATTTAAATCAGGGTCAGCCACATGCAAGGCAAGTGCCTTAACCCCTACATAATCTTTCCAGCCTCAGCCCTAAATTTTATTTATTTAGGGGCTATGCCTTGTGGTGTTTGGAATTTATTCCCAGGAGTTCTCAGGGAACTATGTGGGGTCAGGAATCAACCCAGGGCCTCAGCATGCAGAATATGCTCTTGATCTCTTTGACTCATCTCCCTGATCTGGGATAAGAATTTTTTTGTTTATTTTATTTTTATAAAGTTGCTCACAATATTTGATTATGGTTAATATTCTAACACCAATCCCACCACCATTACACTTTCCCACCACCCGAACCCCAAACCCTCCCCCAAAGCAGAACCGAAATAATTTATTTTGTATTGCTTGTTATGAATAATCCATTAAAAATGATTTTAAAAAAAAGGTTTCTTAGAGGAAAGCATGCGAAATATTGTGTATTTCACCCAGGAGCCATTAAGTCCTTCTATAGGAGATTAGTAACATGTTGTTAAAGGCTGAGCCTTGTATGTGTGTGTATATGTGTGTGTGTGTATATATGTATATATATATTTTTTATTAAATATATTTCCCACTAAGATTGGTTGCCTTCTACTTTAAACCCAATCAAATTGGTGTGTTATTCTTGGTATATTGGTGGTGTAAAATTTGAGATGTCCATGAGGCTGGAGTGATAGCACAGCGGGTAGGGTGTTTGCCTTGCACGCGGCCGACCTGGGTTCCATCCCCGGCATCCCATATGATCCTCCAAGCACCGTCAGGAGAAATTCCTGAGTGCAAAGCCAGGAGTAACCCCTGAGCATTGCTGGGTGTGACCCCCCCAAAAAAAAATTAAATAAATAAATTGGCTTCTAAAAAAAAAGTTTGAGATGTCCAGGAATAGATTGCCTAATGTGTGAGGCTCATCCAAGTGTGTGGAGATGGGATAAGAATTTTAAGCTCTCAGGGTTGGAGAGAAAATACAGCAGGTAAGGCACTTACATTGCACGCGTCCAACCTGGGTTCGCTCCCTGATATTCCCTTGAGTCCTCCAGAAGTGATCCCTGAGTGCAGAGCTAAGAGTAAGTCCTGAGCAAAGTAGGGTGTGCCCATCTCCACCCACAACAACAACAACAACAAAAGCATTTTAAGCTCTCCTTCCCTTTAAATCCAAGTTAACTTTTTAATCTTGCATCCAGTGAAATGAGTTACTTAATACTCTAGTTTTAGGGGTCAGGGGCAGAGCTCAGAAAGGTTGGCGTCCATGCCTTATCTGTACAAGCTTGGATGTAGTCCTGGTGGCCCCCAGAACTTTAAACAGGAGCAACAGCCCTTCCCCCAGACCGTGTCTCCTCAATCCCTTGTTCTCCAAGGCCTCCAAAGAATATAGTTCCTTACCCACTTGCCAAAAAAAAAAAAAAAAAAAAGAATTTAGACTTCTTTCTAATGCCATGCACAAAAGTCAAGTCAAAATAGATCAAAGATCTCAATATCATAGGGCAAGAGAGATAGTACAGTGGATAAAGTATTTGCCTTGTACATAATCAACCTGGGTTCAACCTACAGCATCCCGTAATCCCATATGGTCCCCCAAGTTCTGCCAGGAATACAGAGCCAGGAGAAAGCCCTGGGCACCGCTGGGTGTAGCCCTCACCCCCAAAACAAACAAAAATATCAATATCAGACTTGAATCAATAAGGTAGATAGAAGAAAATATAGGCAGATCTTTCCATAACATCAAAGCTAGAGATAATTTTGAGAATGAAACACCACTGACTGAACAAGTGGAAGCAAAGATAAACAAATGGGACCACTTAAAACAGGGCCAGAGCGATAGTACAGCAGGCTGGGCATTTACCTTGCATGCAGCCAACCCAGGTTCTATCCCCAGCATTCCATGTACACCTGAAACCAAATCATGAAAAATTTTGTAACTATAATTCATGATGATTCAATACTTTTTTTTTTTTTCAGAAATGCCACCAGTACTTCTACATTCATTGCAGCACTGTTCACAATAGCCAGAATCTGGAATCAACCCAAGTAGCCAAGAACAGAGAACTGGTTAAAGAAGCTATGGTACATCGACACAATAGTATACTACGCAACCACAGGAAAAATGAGATCACGAAATTCGCTTATAAATGGATGGACATAGCGAGTATCATGCTTAGTGAAATAAGTCAAAAGGAGATGAACAGGCATAGAATGATTGCACTATTTGTGGGATATAAAAATATATCCTATGAGACTAATTACCCAAGGACAGTCAAACAAGGGTCAGAAGAATTGGTCCACAGTTGGAAGCCTGCCCCAAGTGCAGGGGGAGAAGGCAGTTGGTATAGAGGAGGGACCACTATGGCAGTGGTAGTTGGAAATGATCACTCTGAGTAAGAACTCTGTGCTAAAAGTAAGTAAAGGAACAAACATGATAACTTCTCAGTACCTGTATTGCAAACTGTAACGCCCAAAAGGAGAGAGGAAAGAAAGAGAGGAGAGACAGAGACAGAGAAACAGAGAGACAGTGATACAAAGAAAAGTGTTTGCCATAGACAAAGGTTGGAGAGGGGGGTAGGAGGGAAACTGGGGACATTGGTGGGGATGGGAAATGTACGCTTGTAGCAGGATGGGTGTTGGAACATTGCATGACTGAAACCCAATCATGAACAGCTTTGTAACTGTGTATCTCACAGGGACAAATGGAGACGTTACTGGCGCCCGCTCGAGCAAATCCACGACTAACAGGAAGTTAAGTGATTAAGTGATCTCACAGTGATTAATTAATAAATTAAAATATTGTTTTTTAAAAAAGAGTATCACTTTAAACTCTCCCCCCAGTAGGACCCCTGCCAGGAATACAGAGTTTCTAAGTAACTTTGAAGTTCGTCTGTTCTGGTGTCAGGTGATGTTTTTAATATCAAGTATGAACTTCTTCAGAAAGTGTCACGACCTGTCTAAACCACTCTCTCCGTTTCCAGCAGACCCTGTACTGTCTTCTGCTTGAAGTTAGTCAAACCTGGGAGTCCGAGTTTCATAGAGCCTCTTCTCTAGAGCCAGCAACTCACATCTTTATTAGAGAGGCAAGTATTAAGGGTTAGGGTGGGAGTATTAAGGGGTAGGGTGGGAGTTCCTGAGCCTTTAAAGATGGGTTTGCTAAGGGATGCTCTTCTTCATCAGTGAAGGCTGTGCTAGGAAAACCTGTACCCTTCTTTCAAGTCAAGAATTTTTTGTGGACTTGGCTCAGTCAGGCACCCTCAGAATCTCTGCTTCTCAACCTTCGATTATGACAAAAATGTATGCCCATGAGTTGGACAGTGTACAACCTGCACAACCATATGTGGTAGTCCTGCCTCCTCCATGGAAAATGAAATTATGCTCAGAGTTAAACATCCATCCCTCCAATCCTCTATCCAACCAATGTTGACTATGTATCTAAAATAGAGATCCTCAAATTTATATGGCCCTCTTTTATGGGGGGAGGGATACACACCAAACAGTGCTCAGGCTTACTCCTGACTCTGCCCTCAAGGGTCACTTCTGGCAGGGCTCAGAGGGCCATATGTGGTGCTGAGGATGGAACCTGGGTTGGCCACATACAAGACAAACACCTTACACGATGTACAATCGTTCCAGTTCCTCTAATACTCAGCATCCTGTCCCCACCCTCTAAAGCTAAGGGCTTTAAACAAGCAAACAGATAACACCAGTCCCTTCCATGGTTGCATCCAAGGATGGCTCCGGCGTCCTTAGGAGCCAGTACTGGCCCATGCTGGAAAATGCAGATCTACACTGTGCTAGGTTAGGAAACCAGAAGTGGCTCTTATCAGTTTCCTACCTCAACCCCTATGTATCTAGCTGTGCATCTTAGAAAAGGAGCTTCACTACTAATCTCTGTTTGCCATTGACATGCAAACAGCCCAACTTCACTGCTTCAGGACTAATCTCTGCAGAGATGCCAAGTCAAAGAAAAGGGGCAGGGGCTTTCTGTCTCGGAGCTCTGGGGTCTTCTTGAACTAGGGCGAGCAACCTCCTCTCCCGCCCCGCCCCTCAATGCCCATACTACAGGAAGCCCCAGAAACCACACCCACATTCCACAGCCGCTGCCACGTAAACAACAGACCAGCTTCAAAGACTCAGGAATAATCTCAGAAGACATGCGAACCATGCCAAGGCACTGAAATCCATCAGTCCAGTTCTACAGATCCTGGAGTTACCCAAGTGCAAGGCCAT
This sequence comes from Sorex fumeus, assembly GCF_029834395.1. Classification (NCBI taxonomy): domain Eukaryota; kingdom Metazoa; phylum Chordata; class Mammalia; order Eulipotyphla; family Soricidae; genus Sorex; species Sorex fumeus. The sequence continues at coordinate 8,094,737 of NW_026606101.1, read as the reverse complement.
GTACGCGGTCACGTGACACTTCAGATTCCACAATGCTGACAGCCCAATAGGAGCACACCAAGTTAGCTGGGAAAGTAGCATAGAAGCCAACAAAGCTCAGAAACTAAAACAATAATGCAGAAGGCTCAACAAAGCAACAAACAGCTCATTAAACCCGCAGACAATGACTGTAATGACCCCATTGTGAGATAAAAACAATTTTCAAATTTTCTTTTACTGAACTTTCTTTCTTTTTTTTTTTTTTGCCACACTTGGCAGTAGTCACTCAGAAATTACTCCTGGTGGGTTTAGGGGATTATATGGGATGCTGGGGGTAGAACCCAGGTGGACCAGGAGCAAGGCACGTACGTACCCTATCTGCTGTACTATCTTTCCGGCCCCTATCGAACTTTTTTTTTTTGATAATTCCAAGCAATATAGCAGGCAATATAAAATAAATTATTTTGTGCCTACTGGGGGGCAGGATTGTGATGGGAGGGTATGAAAAACTGTGGACAATGGTGGAGGGAAAGTCACACTGGTCCAGAACAACTGTATTATGAAAACTTTATAAACCATGGTGTTTTTAAATAAAGTTTTTTAAAAAATGAACAAAAAATCTCCCAAACCTAAAGATGTCACCTTAATAATGTCTGTAGAGTTCATGCCTTTTTTTTTTTTTTTTTTTTTTTTGCTTTTTGGGTCACACCCGGCAATGCTCAGGGGTTATTTCTGGCTCGTGCACTCAGGAATTACTCCTGGCGGTGCTCGGGGGACCATATGGGATGCTGGGAATCGAACCCGGGTCGGCTGATGCAAGGCAAACACCCTACCCGCTGTGCTATCGCTCCAGCCCCTAGTTCATGCCTTTCAATGTGCTTCTTTTCTTCAGGGCTTGATAAAAACTTGTTGGGGGGGGAAAAAAAAAGAAGAAAAGCGCTCTAGAAGAAAAAAAAAAGAAGAAGAAAAGCCTAGCTCCATGGTAGAGTGTCGTCAGCCCTGCAAGCATGAGACTGGTAAGGCTGTAAACCTCACATTTAAAGTCCTGGTACCACTCACATACCTGGGTGTGATCCCAGAATCAACAACAAAGTGAAGGGTGGTGGTAAGAAAGAGAGAAGGAAGAAAAGGGAAAAATAACTACAGACAACATACTTCTCATTCAGCTGTTAACTTTCTCTTGACAATGACTTTTAAAAGGTATTCCAGTTACTATGATTGTATACAATTTCCCCCAAGATTTAGCTATTTAAACCAATGACAATATTTCTTTGCTCAAGAATCTTCTATTTGATCTGGGTTTAATAGGTTTTACTGATCTCTGCTTTGAGTGGTGTCAGGTGGGCTGTTTATTATTGTTGTTGTTGTTGTTGTTATTGAGTCACCATGAGATAGAGCATCACAAAATTGTTCATGGTTGTGTTTCATGAATACAATGTTCCAACACCCATCCCTTCCTTCACCAGTGTAATTTCCCAGCACCAGTGTCCCCAGCTCCCCTCCCACCACTTCAAGCCACCCCTACCCCAACCTGCCTCTATGGCAGGCACTTCTCTTCTCTCTCTCTCTCTCTCTCTCTCTCTCTCTCTCTCTCCCATTTTAAGAATTATGGTTTGTGATACAGATGCTGAAAGGTTGTAATGTATATCCATTTACCTACTTTCAGCACTCAGTTCTTGTCCAGAGTGATCATTTCCAACTAATATTGTCATAATGGATCCTCCTTTATCTTAACTATCCTCCATCTCCCACACCATTGACCAACCACTGACCAGTCCTCCTAGCCCGTTTTCCCTGACCTTCGATATTAGTTTCATAGGGCTGGAGCGATAGCACAGCTGGTAGGGTGTTCGCCTTGCACACGGCTGACTTGGCCGACCCGAGTTTGATTCCTCCGCCCCTCTAGGAGAGCCTGGCAAGCTACCGAGAATATCTTGCCTGCATGGCAAAGCCTGGCAAGCTACCCATGACATATTCGATATGCCAAACACAGTAACAAGTTTCACAATGGAGACGTTACTGGGCCCGCTTGAGTAAATCAATGAATAATGGGAGGACAGTGCTACAGTGCTACTTTTTTTTTATAACCCGCAAATAAATGCAATCTTTCTCTATCTGTTCCTTTCCTTTTGACTCATGCCACTCAGCATTATACTCTACAAGTATTTATAGGCAAATTTCATGATCTCATTTTTTCTAACAGCGTGCAGTATTCCACTGTGTAGATGTACCATAGTTTCTTTGGACTGGAGTGATAGCATAGCGGGTAGAGTGTTTGCCTTACACGTGGCTGACCCAGGTTTGATTCCTCCATCCCGTATTTTTTGGCGTATTCGATATGCCAAAAAAAGTCTCACTCCGTGTTCCTGGAGCGAGCAGATGCCATTGGCCTACACTAGCATGTGACAGGGATGAATGGAGAAGGTACTGGTGCCCACTCCAGGAAACCGGTGAACATTAGGGCAGTGCTACAGTGCTACTGTGTTACAGTGTTACCATGTTACAGTGTTACCATAGTTTTTTTTTATCCAATCGTCTGCTCTCAGGCACTCAGGTTGTTTCCAGATTCTGGCTATTGTGAATTGTGCTTCAATGACCATAGACGTGCAGATGGTGTTTCTGCTGTGTGCTTTTGGGCTCCCAGGGTATATTCCTAGAAGTGATATTGCTGGGTCAAATGGGAGCTCAATTTCTAGTCTTTTGAGGAATGTCCATATTGTTTTTCAAAAAGGCTGAACCATTTGGCATTCAGGTGGGCTGTTCTTGAAGCCCAAGAAATGAAATCTCCTGAAGACCCCGACACTCACCTGTCTGGCCTTCGGTGTGGTCAGCTGAGAGCTCAGCTCAGGCTGACAGCTGCAGCGGCTCTCGTTGGCAACCCCAGCCCGCATGGCCTGGGTTTCCTCCCAGCATGGTGTATGGGTTCCCCCGCTGACTAGGGCAAAACGAGGAGAGTCAGGTGGAAGCTGTGTCATTTTTGCTTCTGTTCAGGTCTTGCTCTTGGCTCGGTGCTCAGGGATGTTTCCTGGTAGGAACCATGCACAATGCCTGGGTTAGAACCTGGGCCAGCCGCATGCAGGGCAAGCGCTTAACCATTTATACTAGCTTTCTGGCTGGAAACTGCATCTTCTCTTGTCACCTAGACCCAGAAATTAGCATTATTTCCACCTTATTATAACCAGACTAGTCACCATCTCCAGTTAGATTCAAGAGGAGGATGCATGAAGTTCAGTTCATGGAAAAAGTGTTGGTTACATTGTAAGAACAGTGGATGGATTCTATATCAGCCATCTTTGGAAAAATAGTCCACCAGAGATGGTTAATACAACTGCTCCATTTTCTCTTTTCTTTCTTTTTTTTTGAGAGGTTGGCCACTCAACTCAGTGATTACTCCTGTCTCTGTGCTCCTGGATCATTCATGACAGTGCTTAGGAGAACATATAGGATGCTGGGGATTGAACCGAGTTGGCCCTTTGCAAGCCAAGAACCTTATCCACTGTCCTATCTCTCTAGTCCCATTTTCCCCTTAAAATTCCCATTCAATCAGTACAAAACCCAGAGGACTATTGACATTACACTTCCAGATGAAGACACTTCCCTAGTTTATTCTATTCAAAGTTAGGATGTGGAAAGTGTATAATGTGCAGTTTGGAGAATGTATAACACTCACTTTGCCTGCAGTTCATACATCTCTTCCCCCCTCTCAGAGCTATTCTAATGTTCAGTCTTTCACTTTCCCTCAAAGTGTTTTTGTGTGTTATATCTTATTTTCATGGTGACTAAAATTGAAACTAAAATGGGTAAAGAGAAAGCTGCAGAAATAGAGCATCACCTTTACAAAACTGATTTACTTGAATTTTCTCTCCACTATCCCCCACCTAATAATACTTTAGCACTTTTCGTCAGTACAAATCAGTACTTTACATTTGAAGTAATAACCACATTTTGAGGGGAGCTCTCGATGGTGCTGGAGGTCTTCAGGGCTCCATTCAGCAGTGCTGCGGAGGCCATGCAGTACCAGGGATTGAACCTGAGGCCTTGCAAACACTAGGCATGTGCTCTAGCCCTTTGATATTAGTCACATTTTAAACTTACTTGCATGATTCCATTCTTTTCCATATCTTAAAAAGTGTTTAGGTACCTTGGGTTGAAATTGAACCATTTTCTCCATTAAATTAGTGAACAAAATGTTTTTCATATGACAGATAAAGATAAAGGAGTTTCAGAATGAATTAAAGTCAGCTGGTGGGAGACAGATACAGTTTCATCATCTTCTTCCCAAGGTCTTTAGAAAGCTTTTCTGTCTGCCACTTTTCCACTTCCCTCCCTTGTTCACTTGCAATTTGTCACCCCAATTACTAGGTGTTTGCCTTGTCTATTACAAGTGTTTAATATTTATTAAATTGGGAATGTTTTTTGGCTAAAAATAACAGAAAACTCAACAAACTGTGGTGTCTAAGTCAGGATTTCTCAACTGAGGCTCATAGCCCCCCTAAGCATGCCCAGGATACTCCAAGGGGGTCAGAGTTAGAGAGGGGCATGTCGTGAGACTCAGGGACCAACCAGCAGGAAAGAGGATGCCATAGGAAGGATCAAGGGCTGGAAAGAAGCCACAGTTGAAAAAAGATTGAAAACACCAATCAAAAGAACACGCGCCCCCCCCACCCCCACTCCCGCCGCCTTCCCCATGTTCTGTAAAACAGGCAGGAGGTCCTAAAAAAACCAGATTACTTTTGCTTTTCTGTTCCATCTTCCTTTTATTTGGTTGGGAGGCTTTGATCATACCTAGTAGTGCTTTGGAGTCATTCTTGGCCTTGCTCAGGGAACTGTATGGTGCTGAAGTAGAATCAAAGTCAGTGGCATTCAAGGCAAGGGTCTCAAACTCTCCATTATCTCTCCACTCTCCCTACCCCCCAAACACTTCACCTTCCTCTTGTTCTCACGATGGTGCTGTGTTTCAGTTCCAAGCACGAAAAGAGGGAACCAGAGGATTTTCAAAGACTTTCTTTTTAAATTCTGTTGGAAGGGAAGTTATCCCTCCTTTGGGATTTCTGCTATGTCTTACTGGCTAGAATTTTGTCTCATTGCCATTCCTATCTGCAAGGGATACTGGGAACTGCATGTTTTCCTTTCCAGCCTCTAGTTTAGTAAGGAAAGAGAGAAGAGGTCAGAATGAATATTGAACAGAACTCCTTGTGTGTGTTTATTTTTGGCAGTGCTCAGGGATCATTTCTGGTGGGGCTTCCAGGACCATATGTGATGCCAGGTCATGGAACTGGGGTCAGTTGCCGCATCTAAGCATCTGAACTTCTGCTAGAGTATCTCTCTGGCCCGTGAACAAGCCTCTAACAGTTTTCATGCTGCATTTTAACTGCATTGCCTCGAACCTCTTGGAGAGCCCGGCAAGCTACCGAGAGTATCTCGCCCACACGGCAAAGCCTGGCAAGCTCCCCGTGACGTATTCAATATGCCAAAAACAGTAACAACAAGTCTCACAATTTGTTATCAGATGTTATTGGTGCCCGCTCAGGCAAATCGATGAACAATGGAAGGACAGTGCCACAGTGCTACAGTGCCTCGAACCTGGAGGTGGCTCCATTCTGGTCCTGATACAGTCTTGCTTCAGGATCCTCTTCCTTCCACTAGCTACTCCTTGCAGGAGATCTCTGGACTTCTCTGGAATCCTATCTTTTATTCTTGCTCAGGGAACTGTATGGTGCTGAAGTGAATTTAATGCAGGAGCTGAATTTAGATTGCAGGGACGCAGTGCTTACAGTTTACCACTGAGCCACATCTCTAGCCCATTTCCCCCTTTCTATATAGCTGTCAGTTACTCCATGATCTTCTCTACTAATTTTTGAATTTTTTTGTTTTGTATTTTTGTCACAACCAGAGGCGCTCCTTGTTTGGGGGTCACTCCTGGGGATGCTGAGAGGACTATGTGGTGCCAGGAATGAAACCTGGGCCGCTTCCTGCAAAGCATGAGATCCAGCCCACTGAGCGATCTCTCCTGCTCCATAGGTCCGTCTAGCTGGAGGCACGGCAACCAGCATTTCCTTTGCTCCCTTCTCTTTTCTTTCTTGAACATCCAGAACAATCTCTCTCCTTCCTTAGCCCAATTTCCTCCTTTACTACTGCCCAGACACTTGTGCGGTACCACTGCACTAGAATGGTATTTGTTTTCCTCGCTGAAGCGGAAACCAAACTATTGACAGCAGTAGGCATTGTTTAGAAAATGCGTGGTGCCTGGGAAGGGCTCAAACTGGCATCGCCGCTGTTATTAACATCACTAGTGACATCGCCTACATCAGGCTCTGCTTTTCTAACAAGAGGCTCTAAATCTGATGTCTGATTCATTTTTGTAACCGACACCAGCCTAGAACTGAGCACAACTCGTAATTAATGCAGTGACTAGGTGACCCCCCGAAGGGGGTGGGGTGGAGAAAAGCGCATCATTTCAAAGAAAGGGAGTTGTGATGGGATTGGGGGGCGGGGGGAATTCCTAGGACCCGAGTGGGAGCCAGCATGTTGCAGAGGACCACCCCCCCTGCGCCACCATCCCCACGGAAAACAGGCTGCAGCCGGGCGGCAGGCGGAGCGCTGCCGAGGTCGGCGCCTCCGTCACTCCGCTCCTCCTCCCCAGCTCGCGACGGAAAGGGAGGAGGGAGCGCGCGCCGCGCGGCGAGCTGGGAGAGCTGCGCACGCGCAGCCTCCGGGCCCGGGTCTCGGGAACTATTTCGCGCCGCCGCCTCCCGCCCCGCAGAGATCGCGGCGCGGGCGCGAGTGCGCAGGCGCAGTGGCTCCCGGGGCCCGGGGAGTTATTTGACGCTGCCGGCCCCTGGCAGTCGGAAGTTGCTTGAGCGGAGCGCCCGGCCGGCCGGCCCGACCGGCCTTCGTCGTCCGTCCCCGCGCGCGCCCTCCGAGAGTCGCCGCCGGCCCGGACCGAGCGATCTCGCCCGCGGAGCGCCGGGGGCCGATGGCGCGGGCCGCGTGAGGCGGCAGGCCGAGCGCGGCCGGCGGCGGCGGCGGCCCCCGCCCCGGCGATGCGGGCCCCGCCCGTCGCCTCAGGTACGCGGGCGGCCCTCCCCGTCCGGCGCGGACCCTCCCCGCTCCACCCCTCCGAGCCGCGGCGGCGCCCGGTCCTGGTGGCGGGGGTGGTGGGGGGGGCGAGGGGGGCACCCCGCGGGGTCCCGGCGCCGAGCGGGGCTGAGCCCCGGGGAGCTGCGGGCTGTGGCGCGCGCGCGGCTCGGCAACTCCGGCCCAGAAGCGAGGGTCCGTCCCCCCTGGAGAGCGGGGGCCGCCGCGGGCCGCCCAGGGTTACACTGGCCGCGGGGGGAGTCAACAGCCCCGCCGGGCCTTGACGTCCCCCCCCCCCCCGCCTCCCCTCCCCTCCCCGCCCCCCCACCCCCGCACCTCTCCCAACTTCCCGGCCGCCCCGGGTGGAGGCAGGCGCGGGACACCTCCGCCTCCCCCACCCCCCCATCCCCGGGTCGCCCGGACGACGAGGGGGCACCGGGTCTCAGGGTGGGTGGGTGGGTTGGGGGGGAACCTCCCCGCCCAAGGTCACAGAACTGCTCGTTGACCCCGAGGCAGCCGGACCTCCAGGGTCAAGTCCTGGAGCCTGAGGTCAGCGGTGCCCTGGCGACTCGTGCGAGTCGCTTGGGGACACCTTGGCGGGACTCCTCGTGCCCAGGGTGTAGCATCCCCCGGAACCCAGGACCTCCGCATGCTGCCGGGTGGGACGGACGGCGCAGGAGCTCGGCACCCGCCGCCGCTGCTGCTCGGCTGCACGGGGCGTGCACAGCCCGTAGGTGTTTGCCATCATTTTCCTGGGGTCGGGGATCCCCCCCCCCCAGTCGATCCCGCCCGCTTTCTCCCGCCACCTTCCCTCCCCCTCCATCCAAAAGCGCACCCATTTCCTCCTTGTTACTTCTAACACTCTTCTCTGTGACTCCCTCACCCCCTGCAGCCACCTTTGTTTTATTTTGATGTTTTGGGTTTGGGGACCCCTGCTGGGAGCTACTCCTGGCACAGTGCTTGGAGCTCCTTCCCCACCCCCCCACCCCCAGGACTCCCCACTGCGGTGTGCACAGCTCACCGAGCTCCCTCTGATCCGATCCCCCCACCCCATCACTCCTTCCTTGTCTGCTCTTTAGAGCCGTGTTCTTGGAATTTTCAGGGGTGCTGTAGACCAGGAGCATCCCCCTTGAGAGCTCTGTTTACTTCTCCAGCCTCGTGTTCTTCTCAGTACATTGTGGGTCACGCAGACCCATAATGGTTTTGATGAATGGAGTGTTGGAATCCCTTTAATGTCATAGACTTTTAGGCTGTAAACAGTTATTTTATTTTTTGGGGGGGTGGGGTGGGGTCCACACCTGGTAGTGTGGGCTTGACTGTGTTACTGGTAGGGTTGGGGGCCACACCTGGTAGTGTTACTCTCGAGGGTGCTCCAGGGCCAGAGGTGGCCTTCTGGGACTGTGTATTGTGCCAGGGATGGATGTGGTGGTTTTCATGCATGTCATTCCAATACCACATCCATCACCATTAACGACTTTAATGTCTAGAAGAGATACAGCTCACCAGGATATTCCAAGAACACGGCTCTAAAGAGCAGACAGGAAAGAGTGATGGACCCAGCCCTGGTTCGCTGCCGGCAAGGCAAGCGCCTTAACCCCTGTATTATCTCTCACCTAGAGAGGCGTTGGCTGTTTCTCAGTATCGAGAGTTTTGTTCCTTTAACTTGGGAAGGGGGTGCACCTTCCGTGCTGACAAGGCTCAGCAGAACGCTGTGTGCTGTCAACACTGGTTGACTTTAATGGCTAATTCTGCACCATCAGACATACTTCTGTGGTGGAAACCTTTGTGTGTCCCCCAGCATATCACCAGAAAAGTGTTTAGTTGTCACCCACGAAGTGTCGGTACTTTGGGGAGTTGGTAAATACAGATAGAATGGCTATTGGTAGTAATTCACTCTGTTCTCCAGGAGAAATGACAAAAGCGTTTAACAGAGATTAGAACCTTGACATCAGAGGAATTGACGGACTTTGTAAAGGCTCATTGCAGAATGTCTGAATTGCTATTGGCTAGCGTATTTGAGTTTAATTTTTTTTTCCATTTTTATTGTGGTTCTGGGTTTTACAGTACTGTTAATTATACTTTTCATACATGTCATTTCAATACCACATCCATCAATAGTGAACCTGCTTGCCTCCACGTAGGTCCTGTGGGCCCTGTCCAGTCCCCAGCCCTGATGTGAACTTAATTCTGTAGACAAAATCTCCAGTCTCCATGAGTTTAGCCATTTGCTGTTACCTTACTATGTTTCTTTATACCCCTCATATGAGTTGTTGTTTTTTCCCCATTGTGAAGCTGGTGACACCTACACACATGCATATTTGAGTTTTAAAGGAAGGCAGACCAGTAATTTTGGTTGGTCTTAAAATTATGTAAGGTTTATAGAAGTGAGTACAGATGAAGGTTATTATGAAGAGGTTTTGGGCAATAAATTTTTTATAGCAGTTAAATGTGGTGACGTACATGGACCAAATAAAATCATTTAATATCTTTGCAGTATAAAAATTGTTACAGAAAGCTTTTCTTGGTCCTCAATTTTTCACTTTTTTTTAAAAATCAATTTTTAGGCTAAGACTAATAGAGAAGCTAATGAGAAAATTTATTTAAAATTCAGATTCTCAAGAAACTTGCCAGTATTTCTCTGATCAGGTACGGACAGAATATCCAGTTCTAGCCTTAGCACATGAAAGAGACTCAGTATTTTAAACTGAGGTTGAAGTGTCTAGTTGATCCCCAAAGTAAAGGTGGAAACTCCACATGCTTTCAAAACCAAAAGTGATTAATTGTGGTATCCTGAAATCTAGAAGTGGGAACGTGTACGTTTGAGGTGCCCATCAGTGTTAGCATTTCTGTTTTCTGGTATATGTACTACTGGCCTTTGGGTAGAAAACTTAAGTTCTTTTTTTTTTTCTTCTTTTCTTTTTTAATGTAGGAGTACTGCTATTTATTCAGCCACTGATTAAGGTGACTGAAGCAGGCATGAGCTCCACAGAAAACTTAATTTCTTTTGGTTTAAGGTGATTAAAGTTTTAGAACGAAGGTGCATGGAATTTATTTAAAATTTTTGGTTTTTGGGACTACCTTGGTTCTGTGTTCAGGCTTGGCCCTGGCAGTGCTGATGATGCTTGGAGGACTTCGTAGTGCTGGGGATTGAACCCAGGCTTCAGCCCCCCCACCCTGCCCCCCAAAACATGCTTGTCTTCTGTGTGCTCAGTTCATTGAGCTCTCTGTCCCAAAGTACATGGAATTTGGGTCTCAGTTTTTATAAAGTAGGTGACTAGCCCAAGGCTAGTACATCACTTCTAGTACATCTTATACATCTTATAAAGTAGGTGACTAGCCCAAGGCTAGTACATCACTTCTAGTACATCTTAGAATAAAGGCCACCTTTCTCTGAATGAAGTGTCCCTGTCCACTCCAAACAGCCAGCAAGAAGGTGTCTTGTGTACGTACACATATGTGGGTATGTGTGATGGGGGAATTGAATAGAGAAGTCCACTATGTTTGAAAGTTTTAATTAAATGCATAAGTACGTGTATGATATGTACTTTTAAAATATAAAGTGGGGCGATCAAAATAAGACATTGGAGTCTTAACTCAATAGGAGAGCACTTGGGGTTTGATGCCTAGCACTCTCCCTGCAAATCCTAATAAAATGCAGACACTGCCCTCAAGGAGTCCATGGCTGCTGCTTTTTTGTTTTGTTTTTTCAGGTCACACCCAGTGGTATTCAGGGCATACTTCTGGTTGTGAGCTTAGGGGTGACTCCTGGCAGGCTCGAGGAACCATACAGGATGTCTGGGATGGAGCCCTGGGTTAACCGTGTGCAAGGCAAGCACACTCCCTGCTACTATAGCTTCAGCCCCAGGAGTCACTCTTGACAGGGCTTGGACCATCTGTTGTGCCAGGGATTGAAACTGGGTCTGCTGTGTGCAAGGCAAGAGGCAAGGCCTTTGCTCACTCTCCTGTCTTTCTGGCCCAGAGAACGTTGCTCTTTCTGGGGGAAGGTTGGTATTTGGTCTAAACCAGAGGTGCTCGGAGACTATGCCTCTTTTCTCAGGGGTCATAGCTTTTGGTGCTGGCGTGGAGGAGGGAGACCTTGTGGTTCCAGGAATAGTGTGCACTTGTCTGTTGAACTCTCTTCAGCTCTAGTACAGAGGTTCTTAAACTCTTTCTGCTTGCAATCCCCTTTTGCCCAAGAAGTGCTAGCACTACCAGAAGTAGCTCCATTCATTATGTATTTGATTTTGAGTTAAATTTTTATCGTTATGCCTTCAGAAACCTTTTACTCATGCCAGCTTCTTCGTGACCCACATACTCAATGCTGACCCACACGCAGTTTAAGAACCTAGGGTCCAGTCAGTACAGCATAGCAGCTCAGTCAGAGCATTGTCCATGATAACAGCCACATCTGTGCTGTCCAGTATGGTAGGTACTGACCACATAGCTATTTTTCTTGTTTTTGTTTTTTGGCTACATGCTTTGGTGCTCAGCACTTACTCATGGCTCTGTGGTCAGGGATCACTCCTGGTGGGGATCAGGGAACCATATATGAGGCGACAGGAATAAAACCTGGGTTGGCATGTGCAAGGCAAGTACAGTATCCTCTGTACTGTCTCTCAGGACCCCTCACTTGAATATTAAGTACTTGATTGTGCACTATTGGGACTACTGTAACAAAAAACAATGATTCTAATTTAACATAGATTTTAGTAATTACGTGTGATATAGGTGCTGTTAAATGGATATAGCTGCCATCTTGGCTAGAGGGAGGCATGAAAAATTAAAACTATTGGTGCTGGGGGCTGGAGTGATAGCACAGCTGGTAGGGCATTTGCCTTGCACGCAGCCAACATGACCGACACAGGTTCGATTCCCAGCACCCCATATGGTCCCCTGAGCACCGCCAGGAACAATTCCTGAGTGCATGAGCCAGGAGTAATCCCTGAGCATCGCCGGGTGTGACCCAAAAAGCAAAAAAACAAAACAACAAAACAAAACAAAACAAACTATTGGTGCTGGTGGGAGAAGGGCAAGGTATTTGCATTGTTCTCTGGACAGGCTAGCAGAAAACACCTGGTTTTGTTTTGGGGGAGAAATGTAGTCAGAACCTGTCTTTGTTTTTTTGTAGCTCAGGGATTGATAGAATCGCTAACAATTAGATTCCCGTGCATAGTTAAAAGAACTTACTTTTGCTAGGCTGCTTGGTATTTATCATGGGGTTAATAGAACTTCAAAAGAAATGGGAAATATGCTCCTTTTGCCTTTATTTGTCATAACTTGTTTGGGTGACCTTAAGTACACTTATATGTCTTAATATATAGCATTTCATATCTTAGTTCATTTATTAGTGTTTTGGCACCCTCTGCCCTGTTTTCCTAAGAGAAACAACATGCCTGGTAATGTGTACCTTGCACTTGTACATCTCAAGGTATGTTGGCTTATGTTGCTTTATTTGATTTTTCCAAGTAACTTTAGTGAAGGACTACAGATAATCTACAGATAATCTCCCTGTTTCACAGATCAGGAAATTGCGACAAAGAAATGCTAAGTTGAAGGTCATATGTGATGCCTGGAGGTAGAATAAAAAGAAGGAAAGTTGGACTTGAAGGCAGGAGGTGGAATTTCTTTCTTGTTTTTTTTTTTTTTTGGGGGGGGGCGCACACCTGGCAGTGCTCCAGGGACCATATGGGATACTTGGGATTGAACCCAGGTTGGCTGTGTGCAAGGCAAGCACATTACCTGGTGTACTATTGCTCCAGCCTCAGGAGGCAGAATTTCTTGTTCCAGTTCTAATATTACTTGATGTGACTACAACAAGTCATTGCCTTTGTTTCATAACTGAGTAGCTGGTAACTTTGATCTTAATGAACTTTCCAGACTTCATATAGGAATAAATGAAGTAATATGTGAAAGTGATTTGCAAAGTCATCAGTTATATCCATGTACGCTATGTTTAGTAAGATCTCCAGCAGCTTTTCTCTTAATATGATGCTGTCTTCATAACTCATGTTATCAACTATTGTTGTACTGTGGTGTTGTCATGGTTTTCTCTGTCTTCCTGTGATTTTGCGGGGTGGGTGGGGTGAAGGGGGGTGCTACAGCTGGCAGTGCTGAGGGCTTTCCCCTGGCTCTGCATTCCTGGCAGTACTTGGGGATCATGTGGTGTGCTGGGGATTGAATCTGGGTCAGCCCTGTTCAAGGCAAGCGCCTTCCTTGCTGTCCTCTCTGGCCCCTGTCTGTGGATCTCTTGGCAGTTCGTTTATCCTCTTTATATCTGCATACCTGCATCCTAGCATAATACCTGACTTGTAGTTCATTTAATGAAATAACTGTTGTTTGTTCTTTGTGCAATTAGACTTGCAGCTTCCCTGAAGAACAGAAATGATGTTTATTATATTTCCTGTGCCTGGGTATAGAAGTCATATAATAAATATTGGTTGAATCAATTGATATAATTAATGTCAGATTGTGGTCTTGGTGTGTTCACCGCTGTACTGATCATTTGGTAATTTGTCAGTTAGACCATGCCTTCATGTTATTCTTTGGCAGTCGCTGCAGATCATAAATTGTTCTTGTCAGTCCATCATCACATTGCTGTGGTGCCCCCACCCATGCTTACCTTGCAGGTTTGTACCTCTGTCCACAGCACTTGCACATGATTGCTTGGTGGCCAGGAATTGCTGGTGTCACCAGGGAATTCAGACTGCAGACTTGCCAGGATAGTACTCTGCGTGTGTCCCACTAGGGATCATATTCATGACTTCGCGTTTGTAAGTGAAGTTGCCTAGGTGCCCTAGTCACTAAGCCATCTCCTGATCTTCCTCGTCAAATGATTTTGGAGGCATGGGTTTTTTGGCCACCTCCAGTGTGTTCGGGTTTACTTATGTGGAGCTGCAGAGTGAATTGGATTGGCTGCGTGCAATAATGCTTTAGCTCCTGTGCCACCTCTCTGCTCTGCACCCCCACTTGTGGGGCACCAAAACACGGGAGTGCTTTCCTGGCTATATGTTGGGGGTGTCCCACCACATGGGCAGTGCTTACTAGCCTGTGAGGTCCTGGGGATAGAACTTGGACCTCCAACATGCAGAGCATGAGCTCAGTCCTTGGAGCTATTTTTCCAACCTCCATCTAACAGTTTGGTAATAATTTAGTTCCTGTTACTGTCACTGTCCTCCCGTTGTTCATCAGTTTGCTCGAGCGGGCCCAGTAATGTCTCCATTGGAGACTTTTGTTGTTACCGTGTTTGGCATATCAAATACATCACGGGTAGCTTGCCAGGCTCTGCCATGTGGGCAAGATACTCTCTGTAGCTTGCTGGGCTCTCTGAGAGGGGCGGAGGAATCGAACTTGGGTTGGCCATGTTGGCTGCGTGCAAGGCAAACGCCCTACCGCTGTGCTATTGCTCTAGCCCTTAGTTTCTATTGTGTCATTCCTACTATAAAGTTGAACTTCCTGGTTCTCTTTATTAATTTATTTTTTAGGGGTCTCTCCCTGCAGTGCTCGGGCCTTATTCCTGATTCTGTGCTCTTGGTAGGGCTTGGGGAACCATATGGGGTACCAGGGATCGAACTCTGGTCAGCTGTGTGATGTGCATGGCAAGTGCTTTATCCGCTGTGTTATCTCTCCTTGGAGTTAGTTGTATTTTAGTACTTCAAGCAGGCCTCCTTAATATTTTGGGGGGGGGGGTCACACCCGAAGATGTGGGATTACTCCTGGCTTTGCACTCAGGAATTTCTCCTGGTGATGCTTGAGAGACCAAATGGGATGCTGGGAATCAAACCTGGGTCGGCCGTGTGCAAGACAAATGCCGTACCCGCTGTACTATCGCTCCAGCCCCTCCTTGTATATTTTTTTTCCCTCTTCCACTTGCGCTTTCTAAACTCATTTAAAAAAAAAAAAAGAAATTTTGCCCACACTGAGCAGTGGTCAGGACTTACGTCTGGCTCGCTCAGGGAATCACTCCTAATCACTCTGAGGACCATATGTGCTGGAATTGAACTCGGGTTGCCATGTGCAAGGCAAGTGTATTATATCTCTAAGCCCCCTGTAATCTCACTTTTATCCACTGAGTTTTCTTGTCTCTGTCAGAAATAAAACTTTCAATTCCCAAATTATCTGCTTCTGTTTTGAACTCACCCTACAGGTTTTACCCTGTTGCTTTCCAGATTAGTCCTTCTTTAATCAAAAATAATCCTTTATACTCTGAACTTTCACAACATCTTTTTAAAAATAGCATATTAGGACTGGGGATGTAGCTCATGGCAGATCACTTACTTGCATGTATGAGGTCCTGGGTTTAATTGGCAGCATTACAAAAAATAAATAATGCACTTTGCAATTTTAATATTCTAAATTCCATTACCTTATTTGTGTGTGCTGTACCTTTCCAGAAAAACTATAAACTTGTTGGAAACAAGAGACAAGGGCTGCTTTATACATAGTAGATGGTTAAACTATTTATTGAGGAGCTGAGAAGAGATGACACAGTTTTGCATGTGCCTGACCCAGATTCAATCCCCAGCTCCATTTGGCCTCCCAGCCATCACTGGTTATAAACCTGGAGGTTCCTGAGTATCACCTGGTTCTGGCCCTGAATGCCCCAACCACTGCTGGGTGTGACCTGGTGGTCTCTGGCACTTTAGGGTCTGAACAGCACTTGCATTGAACCACCAGCCTGATTCGACAAGTATCACCAGTAGTAGCCCCTGGGCCCTTCTACCCCAACATAAAACCGCTGTTTGTCTGATAAGTCAAATATTGGTTGTTCCTGCCAGTGTCTGAATGCTCACGTCTAATTAGGTTGCTGACATAGACCTTGATGTGAAGTGTTATTAAAATTTATTGCATCAAATTGAACCGGTTCTAAGTAAGTTAAAACTACTAGCATTTCTCAGCAGTCCTCCTTATCTTTGGTAACATGCATATGTTTCTCCATTTGTAATCATAAGGTTTTTCCCTTCTGTAGAGTTGGATGTGTTTTAAACTCTTAACATTTGTGGTTGTTTAATTACAACAGTGCTGACGTAGGTTATCCTGTTGTTCCTCCTTGACAAAATAGGTTTCTCAGACACAGGAGTAGAATAACTTGCAAGATTTTCTGGTACAAGTTGAGGAACTGGGTTTGAATTCAAGAAGTCTAGCTCCAGAGTCTTGACTCTGAACCAGTCTCCTATTTCATGTAGAAGTGCTTTAAACAAACAAACACTGTCCTCCCGTTGTTCATCAATTTGCTCGAGTGGACCCAGTAACATTTCCATTTTTTGAGACTTGTTACTGTGTTTGGCACGTTGAATATGTTGCGGGTAGTTTGCCAGGCTTTGCCGCACGGGCGAGATACTCCCGGTAGCTTGCCGGCCTCTCTGAGAGGGGTGGAGGAATCGAACCCGGCTCGGCCGGGCTGGCTGTGCGCAAGGCAAACGCCCTACCGCTGTGCTATCGCCATACTTCTCATATCTACTGGCGACATGATGGAATAGAGCTACAGAATACATATGCTTCTTTCTTGGAGTTATCTTATTGCTGATGGATGGACAGTTTAATTATGTCAGTTTCTCATCTTTTGCATAATACTGTGGTGAATGTCTTGTGCATTTTTCTAATGAATTGCCTATAACAGTAAACTATAGCATTGCTCTGGGTCATGGCATCTAATATTGCTATGCTGCCTATTAATGTTTTGGGAAAACATTCATGATACCCTGAGTGAACTGTTAGAAAAATGGCGTCAATCCGAGGTGCCTTACAAGTGTGCTCATTTATCAACAGGGTAGAACCACAAATAGCTCTATGTCAAGTGGACTATCCAGGCCTAACAGCTCTGCCACGGTTTTTACCCTGAATAATGGATGCAGATATAAATATTCTTGCCCAGTAGAGTTAGGCTGTGTAGGAATTCTGTTTCCTGAAATTAAGATCCACACTAAGATCTTTGCCTTTTTCCTTTGCAAAGTGGAGCAACTGTGTCAAGATAAGATTCTTTCTTATATGTTTCAGAGTAGATGGCTCCCAAACCAGGGAGATGGATCAAAGGACTTGGAGTGTTTACTGAGTCCCAGGTTCTAGCTCTCTCATGGGCATGGTCTCCTGGACTTGGCGCACTCCCTTCATCTTCCAGCACTGCTGGGCGTGTAACCCCAAAACAAAACAAACAAATGAAAAAAGAGTAGGTCTGGGGCAGGAATGTGGCTCAGAGGTAGAGCATAGTCCTTGCATGAGTCAGACCTAGGTGCCAGTCTTGGCACTGCTGCTGAAGAAAAACAAAATGCTGGTCTCTGGGCCTAATAGAACTGACCCTATCAACTCCGCCATATGTGCCTCTGCTCTTGTTTTTCCTAGTGGGACAAAAATAAAACCAAACAAAGCTGCCTCAGGAGGGTTGTAAGCTTGTAACGGGTAAAACAGGGTTACCTCTCTGGAGCTGAGGTGGGTTATTGTGACTTCTAAAATAATATTTAGTTTATTCATAATGTGCCCCTCCCTCTCCTCTCATAGTTCAGTGAGCAAAGTTAGCACTTACTTTTATCTTTGCTCTTTTTTTTTTTTTTTTTTTTTATCTTTGCTCTTAAGGATGGTATAAATGTACTCAAGGCTGAATTCCTTTTACTCTACCTGTTTGTGTCTAATCAGTTGCTAGCAGTTAAAAAGCAGGAAATTTCTCAGAGCTGTTCAAGTTTTGTTTCTTGAAAAAATTGGGTAATTTGGCAACACTGGGCTTGCCTGCCTTTAAGGTATAGCTCAACCAGAACTCGGCAGGGACTGTGCCACTTATTTATTTAGGTTTTGGGGTCACACCCAGAGGTGCTTAGGGCTTACTCCTGGCTTTGTGCTTAGGATCACTACTGACTGGGCTGTGGGGTGGGCATATGGGATACTGGGGGTCTGTCCTGGGTTGACTGCATACAAGACAAATGCCCTACTCACTGTACTATTGCTCCAGCCCCAGGAAACCTCCTCAGGACATTAAAAACAATTATATTTTTAAAATAAAATTGATATTTCAATGAAAGATCAATTACAGGAATAATAAACTCTTGTGAGGGCTCAGTAAACATAGGTCATTCTTGTTATTGCATTTTGTTTTGTTTTGGGGTCACACTTGCTAGTGTTTAGGAGTGACGGGTACCTGGAGACTGAAAAGTGCTGGGGATCAAACTCAGACCTCCAAGAAGGCAGAGACATGCTTGTAGCCGGTTGTGCTATCTCTTCAGCCCCTTGTGACAACATTTTTTAACAGCTAAAGTACCATAAGTGATATGACCTTTGGTGATGCCAGAATTTTTTAAAATGTTGAGTGCTCCAAGTGGTTCCATGGAAAGCACATGCCTTGCATGTGTAAGACCCTGGGTTTGATCCCTAAAATGAAGATACCTTTATATAACTAATGAATAAGTTAATCTGGAGCTTGATAATGAACAAGCCTGGACCAGGCATAGGCACTCAGAGCTGGAGCAGGGGGATGATGTGAAGTGAGAACAAAGACGGCGTCGTTTGAGCTCTGCTTTGGAGGTTGAGGACTTTATAGATCAAGGGAATGGCAGTTTAGTCAGGGGGAGCAACGTGAGCAATAGCATAGGGAATAAAGAAAATGTATTGATCTGAGCAATCGGTATTTACTGAACATTGTGTATGTATATGTGCAGATGTGAAAGCAGCACTAGAAGATGAACCTGTGGTGGTGGAATCAGTAGTTCAAATTAGAATCTTAGCATCAAGATGGCGGGCTGGAGCAATAGCACAGCGGGGAGGGCATTTGCCTTGCCCGCAGCAGACCAGGGTTTGATTCCCAGCGTCCCTTAGGGTCCCCTGAGCACCGTCAGGGGTAATTCCTGAGTGCAGAGCCAGGAGTAACCTGAGCATTGCTGGGTGTGACCCAAAAAGCGGAAAAAAAAAAAGGCTTCGTGGACTGGGGCACATGGACAGCATGTGGAGAGCCCGGGTGTCCTTCCTGGTTCTTCATGGTCCCACAGCACCATTGTGCCTCTCTCCCAAATAGGGGGGTGGGAATTGAAATACTAACTAGGTACTCTCTTCCCCCAGCGACTATTTCTGGCTCTGTGTGCAGGAGTATGTGCTGGTGGTTGGACTAGTGTCAGCTCTTGCAAGGCCAGCAACTTCCCTCCTGTACCATCTCTGGCCTGCAAGGTTTTTTGTCTTTAATTGTTTAAGGTATTCTTAAATTTTTTTAGAGAAGACTAAATGTCTGAGAAGCCAGTTTTGAAAAAGAAGAGCAGAGGTAGAATATTGAAACATTCTATAGGAGCCAGGGAAATGATGCAAAGGACAGAAGCACATGGTTTACATGTGGGAACCCCATCTTCATCCTTGGTACCGCAAGGTCTCCTGAGCACTGCTGAGAGTAGCTTCTGAATACCACCCAGTGTCATCCTTTTCCCCTCCAATTTTTTTTTATAAAGTCAGTGGATTTAAGTCATTCTGGCATTAGCATAGGAAGTCAGTAGTTGACGGATTTGTAAATGAATTCCTGTACAAACGAGAATTTATGATGAAATTGGTATTTTAGTTCAGCGGGAGAGAATGTATATTTTTGATAAATGACTACATCTAGAGGAAATAACTTGTACTTTTGTTTTTTATAGCATTAACTTGCAGATGAATAAGCAATTGGCTTACATGGAAATTTAAGAGTACATATAGTTTATGGTTAACAGTAACAATGATGGTCCTCATTCCCCTGACCTTGAAGGAACCCCCAATATGCCATTGGGCTACACAAGCACATGATAGAGAGGAATGGAGATGTTACTGGCGCCGCTCGAACAAATCGATCAGCAGTGGGGTGATAGTGATAGTTTAGGGTTGTGTTTTCAAGCTTTTTTTTGGTTTGATTTTGGGCCTCACCTGCAATGCTCAGGGCTTACTTCTGGCTCTGTGCTCAGGGGTCACTTCTGGCTGTGTTTGAGGGGCCATATGGAATACTGGAGATTGAATCTAGGTTGGCTGCATTCAAGGCAACTGCCTTGCCTACTGTACTATTGCTCCGGTATTTTCAAACTCTTGGACCTAGAACCATAATTAGTGTATTTCACATTATGATCCAAACATGTATGTTTATAAAAAAATGAAAGAGCTTCCTTTTTCTCTGTTTGATGTCTTTTTGTTTTGACACCACATCCAGCTCAGTGTTCAAGCCCACATGCTGTACCTGTGGTTGAACCCAGGCCTCTGGCGTGCAAAGCATATCCACCAGCCCTTTGAACTGTCTCCCTAGACCAGTATGATTTTTTTTGGGGGGTGGGGATGGAGGGTGGGGGAGATTGTGTGTTTTGGGGCCATACCCGGTGATGCTCAGGGCTTATTCTTGGCTCTGCACTTGGGAATTACTCCTGGCAGTGCTTTGGGGAGCCATATGGGATGCCAGGCATCAAACCCAGGTTGGCCTCGGTTAAGGTAAACACCCACTCACTGTACTATCACTTCAGCAGAATAGTCTAATGTTTTTATTGTATTTTATCACTTTAAATGATAAAATGATTGTATTTTATCATTTAAAGTATTATGTATTACATTTATATTTCATGGCACACAGTTTGAAAATGCTGCCATTAAGGGTATTATCAGGGAAAATGAACCTAAGCTGGGCACGGAATTAGAGTTATGAAATAGAGAATAGAGGTGACTGGCCAGAGAGATTGACAGGATGCATTTGCACACAGCCAGAGAGATAGACAGGCTGGATTTGCACACCTGCTCTTGCACACAGCCAGCCTCGGTTTGGTCCCTGGGGCCGCATAGGCTTCCCTGAGCTCTGCCAGGGCTGCCCCCTGAACAGAGCCAGGAGTAAGCCCTAAGCCCTGCGGGGTGTGGTCCCGAAACAAAATAAAAATAAAGGCTAGAACACCGTCTTTAACCAAAATGGGTGATCCTGCCCCCCAACACCCTGGCTGTTTGCCTGTTGGGACATTCCAGGGGTTGAGCCTACATACCAGGCTCAAGTAGTCCAGCCTTGAGTGCAACTGGGAGAGCTTTCTGTTTGCTTGCCTAGACACGGTAGAATTCTTTTTTTTTTTTTCTTTTTGGGTCACACCCGACGATGCACAGGGGTTACTACTGACTTTGCACTCAGGAAGTACTCCTGGAGGTGCTTGGGAGACCATATGGGATGCTGGAAATCGAACCCGGGAAGGACTACCCTCTGTGCTGTCGCTTTAGCCCTGACATGGTAGAGTTCTAAGGGGAATTCTGAATGATTTCCTTTTTTTTTGTTCCCCCTTCTCACCCCCAACCGCACCTAAAAAAGGGGTTAGTCAACCAGATCAGTTAGGGAGTTTTGGACTAGAACAATGAAATTTCATATCTTACTTGTCAAACTGTGAAACCATTCTTGAAGGAGAAGATTGGAAGTGAGAGGAGGAAACAGCTCTCGTCCATTCCCAATGTGAATGGCAGTTGCAGCAGCTTTAGGGAGAAGGAGTTTGGCAAGACTTGATAACATGAAATGTATATACATACCTGTGATCCAGCAATTTCACTTTTAGGAACTGCTTCCAAAGAAATCAGAAAGCCTCTGCTTAAAGGTATAAGGACACAAAAACATTCATTCACTAGTATATATGCACCATATTATTCTTGGCCGCACTTAACACAATAGCTAGGCTATAAAATCGACCTAGTTGTCCAACAGCAGATTGTGAAGGTGTGGTGTATGTACATAACAGAATACTATACAGCTGTAAGAAAAGATGAAATCATGCAGTTCACTGCATCTTGAATGGAACTGGTATGTAGCAAGTTAAGTGCAGAAAATAAGAAGGACAAAAACAGGATATACTTGGGACAGGAGCAATAAATAGTACAGCAGAGTGGGCATTCGCCCTGCACATGGCCAACCCAGGTTCAATCCCAGGCATTTTATATAGTCCCTTGAGCAGAGCCAGGAGTGACCCCTCAGCATCATCGGGTGTGACCCCCCCCCAAAATAAAAGCAAAAAAAAAAAAAACCCAAAAAACCAAAAACAGGATGATCTCACTTATGTGTGGTGTATAGAATAATAGGATGAGGGAATGCAGTATGATAATGGAGGGTACCTAGATTACCCTTGACGCTAGAGTATAGGAAGAAGGACAGGGAAGGAAAGAAACTTAGGGGTGGGGGAGTAAGAAGTCAGATGGGAAGTAACAGGCAGTGGAGAGCGGCCTAGGACACATTGGTTGGGTAGAGGTGTGGTTTATCTGTATCTAAATCACGGAGCCAACAACACTGAAAGCACAAGATGTGAGCTATAGCAACCAAACTCAAAACTGTGCTTGTCCTGGAGGCAGGCTCGAAGGTGGAGGGAACCTGTGACACTGGTGGTAGAATTGATGCTGAAACACTGTGTGATTGGAACTCAACTGTGAGTAAGCATACATCATAGTGACTTAATAAAATTTTTTAAAAAAGGATACACCCATGAGCATCTTTATTGTAGGCATAATTTGGTGAAAAATAGGATAATAAAAATGAGGAGCCAATTATTTCATATTTACATCACAGAGTACTATATAGCCATCAAAACGTTTCTATTACCCAATAGTGGTAGGCAGAGGTGTGGAGGGTGGGAGGGAAACTGGGACCATTGGTGGTGGGAAAAATATACTGGTGAAGGGACGGGTGTTGAAACATTATCTGACTGAAATCCAGTCATGAACTACTTTGTAAATGTGTTTATCATTGTGATTCAATTAAAAAAAAGTATCTGTTACCAATCGGGAGAGGATATTCATGAGTTTTGAGGAATGGGAGAAATGAGGTAGAGAAAGGTATAATCTCTAGTTATGGATATATGAATTATTTTTCTATGATTGACTATGATAGAACAAAATCTTAGAGGTATTATTAAGTTATGAACATCAATTAATATTTTTTATATATTCTCAGCGAAGTTGGAAGGCAAGGTAATGCCGGGAATTGAACTCAGAACATGCTCTATTGAACTCAGAACCATTTCCCCAGCCTAGAAATGAATTATTTTGATAGGGATAAAGTCAAATGAAACATGAGGGGAGGGAATAGGATGGAGAAGCAAAACAAAAGAGAGCAAGTACACGTAAACACAGTCACTTTTGTATTCACGTAAGAGACTGTGTATACAGTGTGTACATATGTTGTATATGTTGTCTTTATATTACATCTTAAGAGGTGAAAAAAAGTGTGGAATGGGTTGACCTCCAATGGAGATAAATCCCATCAGAACTTTCCCTTCTTCCCCTTTCACTTTTGAGAATGCTTATTTTTTGGGGGTATATTAGTTGAGGATATCCTTTGGGAAATTCCTTATACATTCTGAGCAAACAGAGTCTTTTTTTTTTTTTTAATTAGTGAAACACCTTGAGGTACAGTTGTAGACTTACAAACTTTCGTGCTTGGGCTTCAGTTATACAGTGATTGAGTACTCATCCCTCCACCAGTGCCCATTCTCTACCACCAATGATCCCAGTAGCCTACTCACCCCTTCACCCGATCCCCCCCCCCAACCTCATCCCACCCTGCCTCTGTGGCAGGGCATTCCCTTTTGCTCTCTCTTTCCTTTAGGGTGTTGTAGTTTGCAATAGAGGTATTGAGTAACCATCATGTTTGGTCTGTAGTCTACTTTCAGCACGCATCTCGCATCCTGAGTGAGTCCTCCAAACATCCTTTACTTAGTATTCCCTTCTCTGTCTGAGTTGGCTTTTCCCCCAGCATGTGCTGCCGGCTTCCAAGCTGTGGAGCAGTTCTCCTGGTACTTATCTCAACTATTCTTGGGTGTTCGACTCCCATTCTGTTACTTTATATTCCCCAGATGAGTGCAGTCTTTCTATGTCTATCCCTCGCTTTCTGGCTCATTTCACTTTGCATGATACTTTCCTTGTAGAACCACTTGTATGTAAATTTCATGACTTCATCTTTTCTAACGGCTGCATAGTACTCCATTGTGTAGATGTACCCAAGTTTCTTTAACCAGTCATCTGTTCTCAGGCACTCGGGTTTTTTCCAAATTTTGGCTATTGTGAACAGTGCAGCAATGAACATATAAGTGCAGATGTCATTTCGATAAAACAAACAATCTTAAAAGTCATTTCATCCTTCCAGTTGGAGGGACCTTGTTCAGATGTTGTTCATTCTTCCTGCCTTTTTTTTTTCTTTTTGGGTCGCACCTGGCAATGCACAGGAGTTACTCCTGGCTCTGCACTCAGGAATTACTCCTGGCGGTGCTCAGGGGACCATATGGGATGCTGGGAATCGAACTTGGGTCGGCCGCGTGCAAGGCAAATGCCCTACCTGCTGTGCTATCACTCCAGCCTCTCATTCTTCCTGCCTTTGCATTTTCAAGGCCTCGTGGTTCAGAGGGCATCAAACCTTAGAAGGTTAATGAAAGTTATCTGGGCCCAGATTTGATCATTAAAAAAAAACTCACGAAGATTGAATAGGACTGGAAGACGGAGTATACATGAGTGGGAGGAGCATACAACTGTATTAAAAGGAGAAAAGTAGTTTGAGGGACTAGTCTGTGTTGACTAGCTTAACTCTGAGTTTTATCTTTTAGTCTGTTGTGCATGACCGCAAATACCATATTTTCTTGAAAAATACTGTTAACTTGTAATGATATGAGGTTTCATAAGATGAAATTAAACAGTGCCACTTTCTTCACAATTTGAAGAAAAATTAGATTAAGAGATAGAATTTTTGAAAGAAGAAGTTCACCCAGGTGTTTCGCTTAAGCTGCTGACTCGGGGTGGAGAATCACTCAGTGAACTGAGCACAGGCTTTATATGCAGGAGGCCCGTGTTCTATTCCTGGCCCTTCATGGTCCCCTGAGCACTGCTGGGAGTGACCCTTGAGTACAGAACTGCAATAGCCCTTGCGTACTGCCAGGTGTGGTTCCAAAATAATATAGAACTGCTGACGGGCAAACATTGCAGAACAAATGGTAAATGGAATGAACAGAAATTAATGACAATCTTTGAGTCTCCTTTTGAGTATGACATTTATGATGGTAATCATTTATATCGTATTCATAGCAGTAAACTTTCCTTGAACTTTCTTTTTTGTGTGGCAGACTTTGGTATTATTTCCTTCTTTTTTGGGGGGGTGGTTTTTTTTTGTTTTTGTTTTTTCTTTTTTGGGTCACATCCGGCGATGCACAGGGGTTACTCCTGGCTCTGCACTCAGGAATTATCCCTGGCGGTGCTCAGGGGACCATATGGGATGCTGGGAATCGAACCCAGGTCGGCCGCGTGCAAGGCAAATGTGCTTCTCTCCAGTGCTATCTCTCCAGCCCCCTATTTCCTTCTTTTTGTGGCCGTATCTAGTGGTGTTCCTTGCTTTGGGTCATTCCTGACGATGCTCCAGGAACAATGTAGTGCTGGGGATCAAACCTGGGACTCCTGCTTGCAAAGCATGTGTCCCACCTGGTTACTCTCTCTCTCTCTCTCTCTCTCTCTCTCTGTCTGCCCCTCCCCCCCGCCCGATAGAGCTAAATGGAGCATATACAGCACATGCCATGGAAAATTAGAGTAAGGGGAAGCAGTGCATGCCATGGTGGAGAGCAAGAATCCTGGAGGCTAATAGATGTGTGTTCAAAACCCACCTCTACCATGTTGAAGCCTCAAGTAGGAAGTGCACCTCTGTACTCAATTTTTTCATCTGTGAAACAGGGATAACATACTTCATTTTCATGAAGTTGCTTTGATGATTGCATGAGTAGCAGGGAGCAAATGCTTAGTAAATGACAGCTCTTAATAATTTCAAGTATTCCATTACAGTTTGTGTGCCGTTGCCGGGGATGAAATATTCTGAAATGATGTGGTACCTAATTAGGACATTGATGGAAAATTGGCTGAAAAATCTGATTCTTCGATTACAATTTCCTTTGCCTGTCTCTCCTTAGTGTCCTTCATTCGTCTTGTTTCGGATGGTAGGATGAGGAAATCGGCTTTGGTATTCCATCCCCCTGAGAATACCAGACTTGATCATTTTAGTCCCCTGCGCGACAGCCATCTGCTTCTTCTCTCGGCCTTTTGAGGGCTCTTTTGGGGAAGTGCTGAGAGAACTGTCTCCTTGCCTGATCTCACTATGTGTGCTTTCAGTTTATCTTGCCATGTAGGATAAACCTGATTTTCACTTACTTTATTATGAGAGTATAATTTGACGCCAGGTTCTCATTTGTCTTTTCAGGTGCCGTTTGTATAGTTCTTTAGTGACACGATGTACTCGGAGTGGAGGTCGCTGCACTTGGTGATCCAGAATGATCAGGGCCACACGAGTGTGCTGCACAGCTATCCGGAGAGCGTCGGGCGAGAGGTGGCGAACGCAGTGGTCCATCCTCTCGGGCAGGCCTTAGGCACCCCTTCAGTGGCTGGCAGTGAGAGTCTGTTAAAAACGGACAAAGAAGTAAGTGTCCCTTCATTTCTTTCTACTATGAAAAAAAAAATGTCACTGAAGAATTTGATGTTGCTTTAATTTTAATTTTTTTCTTCTTTTTTTGTTTTTTCCTTTTGTTTTGTTTTTGGGCCATACCTGGTAGTGCTCAGAGCTTACGCTCAGGGATCACTCCTGGCAGTGCTCTAGGGGCCATATGGGGTGCTGGGGATTGAAACTGGGTTAGCTGCAAGCAAGGTCCCTGCCGGCTCCCGCTGTTGCTTTTCAAAATGAATTTCTGCCCAATTTAGTGTGACTTTTAATTTAGATCTTGTATTTATGGTGGGATTGTGAGGGATTATAAGGAATCCATTGTCCCATTGTGTTCCTGGGAGTTCATATATCCAGATTCACTTTTCCACTTGAGCTGTTTGCCTGAGCCAGACTTTAATGTCAGGCCCTTTCTCCTAAATTCTAGTTATGGTCTTCAGCTTTCTGTTTGGTGGAGTATTTGGTGTGCTCGGGAGTAATTCTCAGCACATATAGGAAGCCGAGAATCAAACCGGGGTCAGCTGCATGCAAGACAAGTTAGAACAGCTGCTGTTCTAACCCTCTGGCCTGAGGAGGAGTATTTGGAAAGTCATGGTTCCTGCTTCTAAATAGCCTCTGTGTGCTCTGTGTGAAGTGTTTAGCTTGACCTCACCTTAGTGGTTTGTCCCAGAGTTTTGTCTGAAGTTAATTTAAACTTTTCAGTGTAAGGGCCAGAGAGATAGTACAGCTGGTAAGGCACTTGCCTTGCAGGTAGCTGACTAGGATTCAATCTTCAGCACCCCATAAAATCCTTTGAACACAGAGCCAGGAGTAAGCCTTGAGTACTGCCAGATGTGGCCCAACTCCTCCTCCCCCCCAAAACCCCCCAAACTTTTACCGCAGTATACGGAATTTGTAATGTAGTTTATTCAATTAATGCAAATTGGACTGTTTCCCCTTTCTGGTCTTTACTCATCATGTGGGCAGGTAGTGGTTCAGTCTCTTTAGAAAGTACCCTCAGCTACTAGAATGTGACTCAGGTTTTTTAGCAGGCTGGAACAGTTAAATGATCATTTTTGCTTTGTGGCCATATCCGGCGGTGCTGTGGACTTACTTCTGACTCTATCCTCAGGGATCACTCCTGGTGGGACTCAAGGGGACTATATATGGTATTGGGGAATCTAATCTGGGTCAGCCATGTGCAAGGCAAGTATCTTACTTGCTGAACTGTGTCTCTGGGTCCTTAAGTGCCTTAAGATCTTAACCAATTTCAGAGTCTTATTGCCTTGTTCTGTTCCATTTTGAATATTTTCTTCAGTGGAGAAAATAATCACAAAATTAGAATTAAGCAGTTTCATTTTCCTTCTGTTATTTGTTGGCATTGCATAATCTGGAAGTAGAATGTGATTGAATTTATCTATATGCTTTCATAAATGACACTCCGATGGAAATTAAGTAGAGAAAAAAATAATAAAAAATTTCTATTTCTGTGCTTTCAGTCTCCATAGAAAACAAAGGCAACCTGTCCTTTTTCTTTCACAGAGGAAGCAGTAATCATGTCTGAAGATAAAAGGCAACCTGTACTTGCTATTTAGAAATAAGTAACTTTTGGGCCAGCGCAGTAGGATAGTGGTAGGGTGCTTGCCTTGCACAAAGTCAACTTGGGTTTGATATCCGGCATCCCATATGGTCCCCCGAGCGCTGCCAGGGTATGGTGCTGAGCAGAGGCAGACTAAGGAAATCATAATCTAAGAACCAGATTTTTCAATTAGCAGTTTTCAAGCAATTTTCTATCAATTTCCTCATTAGAAATTAATTTTTAAAAACCCAAAAAACAAGCAATTTAAAAATTTTTTTTTCTTTTTAAAATCTTTTCTTTATGAAATCTCCAAGTTTTTATATATCTATACATAGATAAATACATACTTCAGAATATATCTGATAGGTATTTGAAATCAATTCTGTCAATTAAGAATTTTGTTTGATTTTTTGGGCCACATTCAACTGTGATCAGCGCTTACTCTAGCTCTGTGCTCAGTGATTACACTTGGTAGGACGTAGGAGCGTATATATAGTTTTAGCGATTGAATCTGGGTCTTCTGAATGCAAGGCGAGCGCGTTTTCTACTGTACTGTATTTCCGACCCAATAATTTTTTGGTATAAAACAGGTTAACATTTTTAAATGGTATATGTGATATAGATAGGGATATATGATAATTCTGTACATGTATTTTCTTTTGCTTAGGTAAAATGGACCATGGAAGTAATTTGCTATGGATTGACCCTTCCATTGGATGGAGAGACTGTAAAATATTGTGTTGATGTATATACAGACTGGATTATGGCTTTAGTGTTGCCGAAAGATTCTATTCCTTTGCCAGTTATTAAAGAGCCTAATCTGTATGTTCAGAGTATACTAAAACACTTGCAAAATCTTTTTGTACCAAGGTAAGGTAAATCCATCTGGCCTGTTACCCTAATCATTACAATATTCATAAATGTTACTTTTTTGTATTTTAAGTGCTGATTTCATTGTCAGTCCTTTAAAATTATTTTCTTTAATTGAGGAATCATGATTTATAAGAATGTTAACACTAATGTTTTGGACATACAGTGTTAACTGTACCTCCTACCACCAGCGTGCCAGTATCCTTTCTCCAGTGTTTCTGACTCTCTTCATCTGTTCAGATACCCCCATCCAAATCCCCCTAAATTTTCGAACCTACCTGCTTACAGATTAGGTTCTGTTAGTAGTATCACAGGGTTTGTTTTCATTAGCCATTGCTTGTTCCCTTGATTTGATTCTTTGTGTTCCACATAGGAATGAGATCATCGATATGAGTGGGATCATCTGGTATTTGTACTTCCAACATTCTTTGCTTAACATTATACCCTCCAGTTCCATCCAAGTTGTAGCGAGTAGAATTCCATTGTGTATATTTACCATATTTTCTTTATTCACTCATCTTTTGTTGTGCTCTTGTTTTTTCCCCAGATGTTGGTTATTGTAAATAGCACTGCAGTGTGCATTGATGTGCATAATCTTTCTGTTTTGTTATGTTTTTGGGCTATACCTGGTGGTGCCCAGAACTTACTTCTGTCTTTGCACTCAAGGATCATTCCTGGAGTGGTTGAGGAGACCATATTGGATGGCATTGGGGATCTAACCTGGGTCAGCCACATGCAAGGGAAGCTCTGTACTTTCTCTGCAGCTCCTTAAATGTCTTAAGATCTTAACCAGTTTCAGATTCTTCTATTCTTTTCCATTTTGAATATTATCTTTGGCAAGCACATTGCCTAACAGATCTTTTTGAATGGATGTTTTTATGTTCTTAAGATAGATAAGGAGTGGAATTTCTGACTCAAATGGAAGTTCTTTCTTTGTTTTTATTTTGTTTTGGGGCCATGCCCAGCAGTGCTCAGAGGACCTGATGTGGTGCTGGGTACGAACTGGGTCAGTTGCATTCAAGGCAAACACCCTGCCCGCTGTACTTGCTCTGGCCCCCTCATCTGGCAGTTCCATTTGAACTTTTTGGAGATGTCTCCATCCTATTTTTCATGAAGTCTGAAACAGGTAATTGTCCCATCAAATGTGGAAGGAACAAAAATTCCTTTTCACTGGATCTTTGTTAGCAATAGTTGTTTTGGACTTGGTTTCCTTTTCACTGATCTCTGCTAGTTGTAGTTTTTTTTTTGGACTTAATTATATTTTTGTGTGAGGGCGTTGTTTGGGCCATACATGGCAGTGGTCAGGCTTAGAGATCACTCCTGGTGGTGCTTGAATTCTAGCTAGCATTAGTCACATTCATGGAAGGTGCCTTCACCCTTATATTATCTCTCTGTCCCGTTTTGGATTTTTGTTTTTGGGTCACATCTGACTGTGCTCAGGACTTACTCTTGGTTGCACTCATTCCTTGTGAGCTTGGGGGACCATAGGTGGTGCTGAGAATTGAATCTGGGTTGGCTGTGTGCAAGGCAGGTGTCTTACCAACTGTGCTATCTCTGGCTTCTGGATTTTTAAAAATATAAGGCATTTTCACTGATGTGATGCGTTTTCACTTTGATTTGCATTTCCCTCCCTATTAATTGGTGATGGTGGGCATTTTTTATACTCCTGTTGACCCTCTCTCACCTTTGGGAAGTATTTATTTCATTCCTCTCATTTTTGATAGAGCTGTTTGGTTGTTATTGAGTTTGTGAGTGCCTTATGTATTCTGGCTATTAGTCCTTTGTCAGAGATCAGAGTAATCACCTTACTATACAACTTCAGTGCAATCCCCATCAAAATTCCTATGGTATGGTATTCTTCAAGTGCGTAGACCAAACACTACTAAATTTGTATGGAATCATAAAAATCCCCGAATCACCAGAGTAATTCTGAGAAGATGGGGGACATTACATTTCCTGGGTTTGTTTATTTATTTATTTATTTTTGTGGGGGGCACATCCAGCTATGTTCTCTGCTCTGCATTCCCTGACTTTATACTAGACTCCAAAGCTGTAGCATATAGTAATGAAAACAGTATGGTCCTAGATTAAAACAGATTTTCAGACAAGTGGACCAGACATGTGAGCCTGGAAGTTAACCCTCAGATGTCCAGAGGAAGTTCACCCTCTGATCAAACATGTTAGATGCATTATGCGGAACAAGGAAAGCCACTTTAACAAGGGGTGCTGTGAAAAACTGGTCAGATGCCATCAAAAGATTGAAACTGGACTACTGTCTCACACCATCTACAACAGCTGGTTAAAAAATAAAGACCTTTGCTTTTAGGCCATACCGTAAAATATATCAGGGAAAACTGGCAGAACTTGCCATGATATTGACCTCAGAAGAGTCTTCAGTTATTAAATCTATTGACAAAACAAAAGCAAAAAATAAACAAAGAGGACTGCATCAGACTAAAAAAAATTCTCTGTGCTGCAAAATAAACAGCAGCAAAACTGAAAATGCATTCCATTGACTGACAGAAAATGTTCAAACTTTATTGGTCCTTTGAATTTGTGTATGTGTGGGTGGGGTATGTGGAATAAGCCAGGAGTTAAATGCAGGACCCACACATGCAAGGTAAGTGCTTAACTGTTGATCTACAAAGGGCTGCTCTGCCATGCACCTTGAACGAACTTTCATTGCTTGCTCAATAGAGTTTTCGTGGCATATGTGAACAGTAGAGCACTTGTGTGGTGCTGTGTTCCAACCCTGGCACTGGGAAAAAAAAAACAAAAACCAAAAGAATCAATATATGAATGATCAGATTGTTGGGCTTAAATTTCTAGGAATTTTTAACAGATATACTCATTTTTTTAAAATGCTTTTGGCCTTCTAAGGACTGATCATAATTCAATAACGTCTTTCTCTTCCAATTCAAAAAACATAGTTTTATGCATCATAATTCTTGCCCATAGTCTTTTTTTACTTTTAGTTGTTTTTTAATTTTAATGAATCATCGTGAGATACAGTTACAGACTCACAAATTTTCGTGATTACGTTTCAATCAAACAATGTTCAAGTACCCATTCCTCCACCAGTGCCCATTCTCCACCACCAATGTTCCCAGTGTCCCTCCTGTCATCCTTACCCTTTCCTACCCCCTGCCTCTGTGGCAGACACATTCGCTCTTTCTCTCTCCTTTTGGCTGTTACGGTCTGCAGCTTAGGCACTAAGCAGCCATCATGTTTGGTCCATAGCCTACTTTCAGCACGTATCTTACCATCCCGAGTGATCCCTTCAACCATCATTTGCTTAGTGGTCTCTTCTCCATCCCACCTGCCTTTTCTCCCAGCACATGAGATCAGCTTCCAAGCCATTGGGCCACTCTTCTGACCTTTATCTCTACTATCCTTAGGTGTTGTTCTCCTATTTTGTTACTTTATATTCTATAGATGGGTGCAGTCATTCTGTGTCTGCCCCGCTCTTTCTGATTCATTTCACTTAGCATGATACTCTCCATGTTGATCCACTTATATGCAGATTTCATGGTTTCATCTTTTCTAACAGCTGCATAGTATTCCATTGTGTAGATATACCAAAGTTTCTTTAACCAGTCATCTGTTCTTGGGCACTTGGGTTTTTTCCAGATTCTTTGCCTATACTTTATAAAAATAAATAAAGGCCCTCCCGTTGATCATCAATTTGCTCGAGCGGGCCCAGTAACGTCTCCATTGGAGACTTTGTTGTTACTGTGTTTGGCATATCGAATACGTCACAGGGAGCTTGCCAGGCTCTGCTGTGCGGGCGAGATACTCTCGGTAGCTTGCCGGGCTCTCCGAGAGGGGCGGAGGAATCGAACTCAGGTCGGCCATGTTGACTGCGTGCAAGGCAAATGCCCTACCGCTGTGCTGTCGCTCCAGCCCTATACTTTAAAGACATCTAAATCTATCACAAGGTGCTGGAGCGATAGCACAGCGGGTAGAATGTTTGCCTTGCACGTGGCCGACCTGGGTTCAATCCCCGGCATTCCATACGGCCCCCAACACTGTCAGGATTAATTCCTGAGTGCAAAGCCAGGAGGAACCCCTGAGCATTGCTGGGTGTTACCCAAAAAGCAAAAATAAATAAATAAATCTATCACAAATAGTTACCTTTCCTGTGAGAGAATAAAAAATTTAAATAAGGAAACTTGAAATTATCACAGACAACTTTATTTGTGTCAAAAATTTTTCCTTTTCATTTTTTTTTTAAAAAAAATTGGTCTTCGTTCCACAACTTGTGGTGCTCAGAGCTTATGGCTGTGCATTCAGGAACTACTCTTGGAGCACTCGGTACTTACCATCTGGGATATTGGGGATCCAACCTGGGTCAGCCACATGCGAGACAAATACCCATTATTCTACCACTCCAGCCCCATCGAAAGATTATTCTTAACAGTTTGTTAAATATTGTAATGTAGGATGTTTTTCTTCTTTAAATGTGTTAGGTTGGCTCTTTGTTTTGTGATGAGGTTGTTTTCTTGTTGTGTTTGAAGCTGAGTATTCTCCATACTAAATTATGGAGTTATTTCTCGTTGTTGGGAGTTTCAGGTTTTGTTTTTCTTTTAATTTATGTAGTTCACAAATTAGTCAAGTTCATTAATTAAAGAAAGTGATGGGGCCAGAGAGATTGTACAGCTGATAAGATGCTTGCCTTGACATCAAAGTTCAGTCTTGATCCTTGACACCCCATATGGTCCCCCAACCCCACCAGGAGTAAGCCCTGAGCACTGCCAGCTGTGGCTCCCAAGCAAACAACACACAACAAAAGTGATACTTAATGGAAACTACCACATAGCTAGAGATTAAGTTTAAGTGGGTGTAATTTTTCTCTTTTGTCTATCAGTCCAGTAGGCAGAGAGTGAACTGTTTTTCAAAACTGAGTGTTTTTACTGCCTAAATATATTGTACTCCAAAAAATTGATCTTTCTCTAAAGCAGTATTTGGCAAACTTTTTTTTGTTTAAAGAGCCAGATAGTAAATATTTTAGGCTTTGTGGACCATATGGTGTCTGTTGCAGCAATTCAACTCTGCTGTTGGCGAGAAAGCCATAAGACAGTTTACGCATGAAAGAATGTGATTTGTTCTAATGAAAGATTAAAATTTAATTAAATTTAATTTTTTATAGTTTTTTTTTTCTTTTTTTTTAATTCCTTTTGTCTGGTGACCTGAGGGTTGCACATGCTTGTTTGCGGTGCTCTCATGACTTGGCTATTTTCTCCTCCCCTTCCCTACCCTATGTCCCTCGACCTACCCTCTATCTCTGTGACTTTATTTTAGGGAACCCCTTTGAACCCTTTAAAATATGTTACCATACCAGGTCCTTTATCAAAGAGTTTCAATTTTTCTAGTCATGGTCCAGAATCTGATAATTTTTTTTTTTCCGCTTTTTGGGTCACACCCGGCGATGCACAGGGGTTACTCCTGGCTCTGCACTCAGGAGTTACTCCTGGCGGTGCTCAGGAGACCATATGGGATGCTGGGAATCGAACCTGGGTCAGCCATATTCAAGGCAAACGCCCTACCCGCTGTGCTATCTCTCCAGCCCCTGATAATCTTAATCTTACGGTTGGGATAGAAATTCTAGAGGGATTCACTTCATTTTCTGGGTTTCTTGAGGAACTTTTTGTTTCGTTTTCTTGGCCATTCCCGTTGGTGCTCAGGGCTTATTTCTGGCCCTACATTCAGAGTTCATTCCTGGTCGACTTGGGGGACCATATGGGGTGCCAGGGATTGAACTCACGTTGGCCGTGTTTAAGGCAAGTGAGCTGCCTGCTATACTGTTGCCTAGGTCCTCCTGTGGAAATTTTGTACTCTGATTGAGCCTGTCTTAGATCAGTTCTTAGTGCAACAAATAGAAATGACCTCATGGTTTACTTCAGTAATATTAATTACTTGGATTTCACTTAGGAGATTTGTGGATCAACTGATAATTCACGCAGGCTGTGAATTTCCTACTGTTCTCAAAAATCTCAAATTACCCTCTTTGGTAATTGGAGATAAGGGCTGAGGCATGAATATCTAGCTTCCTCTTCAGTCCTAGCACTGATATTTTGTTCTGTTTCATTCTCTTGTGAAAAAAGATGAGCCCATGGACTTAAGAATTATAAAATCATTCTTCTTGGGTATTTGGGACCTTAGGAGCCTTCATCTTAGGCTAAGTTACCTTTTTAAATGATAGCAGCAGCAAGTGATTTTCTTTTAGGCAGTTGTCTTCATGCCTCATCAATTTGGGGGACCTATGGGGATTATTTCCCTGGATCTGGAGGCTCTTCTTTAGCAGACCTTAGTTTCAGAGGGACTTGTCAACGCTATAAAAGAAAATGTAGAATGTTTGTGAATGTGTGCTTAAATTTTTTTTTTAAAAGAACGTGAAGATGGGCCGGAGTGATAGGACAGCAGGTAGAGCACTTGCCTTGCACTTGACTGACCTGGGTTCGATCCTTGGCACCCCATATGGTCCCCTGAGTCAGGAGTGATCCCTGAGTATAGAGCCAGGAGTAAGCTCTGAGCATTGCTATGTGTGGCCCAAAAATCCAAAACAAAGAATGTGAAGGTCAAATCACTTCCATGTGAGCGAGGGAGTAGCAGTCGGTATATGGCCGTTAATACAGTAGAAACGTATATAATGCCGCAGAGTGCCTAATAAGTTTCAGGCACATTTTATTTTATTTTTATTTATTTATTTTTTTAAATTTTTATTAGTGAAACACCATGAGGTACAGTTGTAGACTTATAATTTTTTGTTAGGCACATTTTAGATAGAAAGTCCAAGAATGTGATCTACGGGGGGCCTTGGGCCACACCTAGTGGTCCTCAGGGCTTCTGGTTCTGTGCTTAGGGATCACTCCTGACAGATCTCAGGGGATTACGTAGGGTGCTGAACCTGGGCCAACCATGTGCAAGGTAAAATGCCTTACCCGCTTTTTTACCTCTCTGGTCGGTCCCAGTAGTCTTC
The DNA here is from genome assembly GCF_029834395.1 of Sorex fumeus. Classification (NCBI taxonomy): domain Eukaryota; kingdom Metazoa; phylum Chordata; class Mammalia; order Eulipotyphla; family Soricidae; genus Sorex; species Sorex fumeus. The sequence continues at coordinate 8,058,887 of NW_026606101.1, read as the reverse complement.
TCTGATGTTGCTGCTTTCTCTCGTCGAGGATTGTCAGTGATATGTCTGTCTTCTTCAGACAGGAACAGGGCTCCAGTCAGATTCGACTCTGCTTACAGGTCCTGAGGGCCATTCAGAAACTGGCCCATGAGTCATCCATCATGGCTCGAGAAACTTGGGAAGTCTTACTGCTGTTTCTTCTGCAGATTAATGACATCCTTCTAGCCCCACCAACCGTCCAAGGTTTGTTCATTTTTTTTATAATTTCTTTCTGAGGTTCAAACCCAGTTCATGTTTAAACTTAAGAAGTAATAGACTTAGTGGAGATTTAAATTTTGGACGATAGTTGACCATCTAAAAATAGAAACCCTCGAGGAACAATTTGAAATACCTTCATTGATGATTTTGCCGAGTAGGGAAGGACGTAGTAAATCAGTGTATTTTTGTTAATGATAAGAACAGTACTTGTTTAGTGTATTTGTTTAGAGCCTGTGTAAGAAACGATTGAATAAGAGATTATTGATAACTTATCTGATGACAAAGTAATTATCCAAGTAAAGTCTGGAAATCTGATTTCCGTGGATGATATTTTTGTTCAGTAAATGAACCTTCATAGTCTTGAAATTTTCTATTTGTAGTGTGACCATACACCATTAATTATTCAGTTTTATAGAAGAAACAAATAAGAGATTATTGATAACTTATCTGATGACAAAGTAATCATCCAAGTAAAGTCTGGAAAGCTGATTTCCGTAGATGATATTTTTGTTCAGTAAATGAACGTTCGTAGTCTTGAAATTTTCTATTTGGAGTGTGACCATACGTCATTAATTATTGCTTTTAGAGAAGACTTGTGTTTTAGAAGCTCTGCTTTGACGTTAACAGCACAGAGATCTGGGCTGCATGTTTATATTCCAGTTCCAGTTTCCTTGTGTAGTGTCTTTCCTGTCACAAAGGTGACTACTTGTGTTTTCACAAGTGTATAGGAAAAGTTGTAAGCTGCCAGAATTTCAGTATTGGAACTTACCATATAACAGAAATGCCTATTTGGTATTCACAGTAGCTAGCTAGTCATTGATTCATTGATTGTCTGTTACATACTCCCTATGCTAGAGGTTCCAATATCTAAAGTCAGATAGTGTCTCCTTTTCTGTTGTTCTTTATTGTTGAAGCTTTGTTTTTGCTTACTTGAAATACACAGTCTTTTAAATTCTCGTATTCATCCCAAGTTTGTCTTCTGGAGCTTTGGTGAGTAAAGACCACCGCTGTCCTCCCTCATTGCAGGGTTCAGAGGAGATGAACAGCTCTGTTGCCCTAGTTGAGGCTCTTCCTTGCCCAGCTCCTCTATTTTGCTCTCTGCAGGTTGTTCCCCTTTCTCTTTAAGGTTGCCTCTCAAACACATTAAGCAATTTCTAGCCTGAGGTTGGGGTTGGATATACAAAGACCTAAGTATTTGCTGTGATTTCTTTACTTACTAAGACTGTATGAGTTGGACAAGTTACTTAAGTTTCCTGAACCAAATGTTTTATCATCTGAAAAATGGGTATAATTGAGAATTGGTAAAAAATTTATCTTGCAGAGTTAACATGAAGGTCTTGTGAATGGTCTGTTTGGCACAGATGAACTCCTTAGTATATTGGCACTCTCGTCCGCATTCATTTTCTTTCTTCTCCCGTGTACCTGCCCTTTTTTTCCCTAGAAGATTAAAATCTTTAAGAACTGAGGGGGGTGAGTTAAAAGCTTTCCAAGTAATAATCTGGTGAATCTGTGATTTCCTTCATAGGTGTGTCTAATAGTAGATTTTTTAAAAAAATTTTTTCATTTATGTGTTTTGGAATTTGTCATAATGTAGACAGAAGCCACAACTGTTGATACAACTCAAGTTGAAATTGATTAGATAACAAAGCTCTGTTTTTTAATGTGAAAATTGTTATATGTCATCAGGGGGTTGTTAGACCTTGTCAAGAATTTCCTAAGCTCTTGATAGTTGAACCTCCTGTGTAATTGTTTTTGTTTTTTGAGTTTAGTTGGCTTCAGCGTTACATTCCCATCTAATTTGGTGTTTCTACTGGAATTTCAGAATTGAGGAATTAGGAGGTATCTAGTACACCACCATGTGGTCCAGAGACCTCAGGGTCTATAGTTTGGACCAGTGAGCTGACATGGAAGCGGCTATGGGAGGTGGGTGTGACTGTTTCCACGCTTGAGAGGCCCATGTTCTTTTTCTTTTTTTCTTTTTGGTTTTTGGGCCACACCTGGTGGTTGCTGGAGTTACTCCTGGCTTCCTGCTCAGGGAACACTACTGGTGGGCTTGGAGGACCATATGGGATGCCCAGGATTGAACCTTGTGCAATGCAAGCACCCTGCCTCTTTTTTTTTTTTTTGGTGGGGTGGCTTTTTGGGTTACTCCTGGCTTTGCACTCAGGAATTAACTCCTGGTGGTACTCAGGGACCATATGGGATGCTGGGAATTGAACTCAGCTTGGCCGCATGCAAGGCAAATGCCCTATCTGCTGTACTATCGCTCCAGCCCCACAGTATTACCATTTAGGTCCTGCCCGTGTTCTTTCTTGAGTACACACTTCTCCTTCTCTCTCCTTCCTTCCTTTTCTCCTTCCTTTCTTCTGTCCCCCCCATCCCTTCCACACAGGGCTTAATTTTGGCTCTGCACTCATGGATCACTGTGGGCAGGTTCAGGGGACCGTATACGATGCTAGGGCTCAAACCCTGGTCAGCTGTATGAAAGGCAAATGCCCCACCCACTGACTGTCTCCAGCCCCATCCCCTCACTTCTTTCTAAAGAAGTTTCAGTATAAACTATTTGCTTCACACAATAAATAAATAAATAAAAATAAGTATACCCAGTGTTTGAGGCCCTGTGTTCCGTCCCTGGCACCATATACAAAAAGTTTCCAAAGACATGCTTTCTTTTTTTTTTTTTAAGGTGGCATTGCTGAGAATCTAGCAGAGAAGTTGATTGGCGTTCTCTTTGAGGTGTGGTTACTAGCTTGTACGCGGTGCTTCCCAACACCTCCTTACTGGAAAACAGCGAAGGAGATGGTGGCTAACTGGAGGCACCACCCGGCAGTGGTGGAGCAGTGGAGCAAGGTCATCTGTGCACTCACTTCCAGGTAGGTTATCGTCATTGACTTGCCATTTTTCATCTGTGTAGTCTTACATGCTTTTCTGTAGTTGTGGCCTTTCTGGGATTCATATGTATATAAAACTTATCTCTATTATACTCTCAGATATAATTGAGTTACTTTTAAAAATTGATTCCACTGTTTGACAAGTATCTGTTTAATAATCTAAAACTTTTAAGAATAGGGGTCAAGGAGGGTACCACATGTAGAATGCTTGCCTTGTACGTAACTGACCTGGGTTTGATTCCTGTCACCCCATATCGGCCCCTGAGCACCATCAGGGGTAATTCCTGAGTGCAGAGCCAGGAATGACCCCTGAGCATCGTGGGATTTGACCCGAAGTAAAATGAAACCTTTAAGAATAAACAGGTATCTTGGAGAGGCAGACTGTCAGGCTTTGTCAGACTTAATTTTTCACTTCAAATCTACATATTTTATTAACTAACTCCAAAAGTTAGTTATTTTTTGCATCACACCCACCAATGCTCCGGAGTTACTCCTGGCTCTGCACTCATGATTTACTTCTGGCAATGCTTAGGGGAACATGTGGGATGCCAGGGATCGAACCTGGGTCAGCCCCATACAAGGTCAGCCACGTACATCTGCCCAGCTGTACTATTGCTCTGGTCCCCATGATGAGGGTTATTTTTGAAGCATGATCATCAGTTTTATTTTATTTTATTTTATTTTCCTTTTTGGGTCACACCCAGCGATGCACAGAGGTTACTTCTGGCTCGTGCACTCAGGAATTACTCCATGCGGTGCTTAGGGGACCATATGGAATGCTAGGAATTGAACCTGGGTCCGTCGCATGCAAGGCAAACTCCCTACCTGCTGTTCTATCGTTCCAGTCCCAGTTTGATTTTTAAAAATTTTTCCACTTATTTTTCTTTTTACATGGGACAACCATTGAATCAGAAAACAAACAAGGTTAAAATATTGCTCTTAATTAATGTGCATTTGTTTTTTACTTTATTTTTAATATTTTTGAGGGATAGGGGATTGAACCCAGGCTCTCATACATGCAAAGCAAGGGCTCTTATCACGGAGTCACATCTCTAGCCCACATCTATTTTATACTTTAGTTTCCCAGGTGCCAGAGCAATAGTATATCAAGTAGAGTATTTGCCTTGCTGGTGACTGACCGGGGTTTTATCTCCAACACCCCATATAGTTCCCCGTACCAGCCAGGAGTAATCCTCAGTGCCGCGTCAGGAATAATCCCTGTGCATAGCACAGCATGGCCCCAGAATAAAAACAAAAACAATAAAACAAAAATACTTCAATTTCCCATGTGTTCATTTGTAAATCTTTTTTGGAGAGGTGGGGGCATACCCACTGGTTGGGTGCTGAGGGCGTGCTCCTTGCTCTGCGCTTGGAGATCATGCCTGGTGGAACTCAGGTGACCATATGGGGCACTGGGGGTTGAACCTGGGTTGACCATGTGCAAGGCAATGCCCTACTCACTGTACTGTTGCTCCAGCCCCTCATTTGTAATTCTTGTAATTGTTGAAACTGGACTGTTTGACTTTTCAGTGTTTCTTATTCTGGATTTTTCTAATTATGTTCTACTTAGTTATGTTCCCCTTCTGTATTTCCTGTCAGTGGGTAGTTAGATCTAGAGCAGAGGGGTTTTGTTTCCCATTTAGTACATCTCTGAAACAGTATCAGTTTGAGGAACTGGAGAAGTAGTACTGCAGGCAAATGGCTTTCTTGAATGTTGCTGACCCAACCCAAGGTTGGTCCCTGGCACCACATATGTTTTTTGTCCTCTGAGAATAGCTGGGTGTGGCCTCCAAGCCAAAAAAAGTAAAATAAATTTGAGATTTTATATAGCATTACTGCTTTTTTTTTCATTCTAACGTATGTCTTGTGACACTTTTGGGGAAGTGATGGGGGTGGCCTTATCTAGTAGTGATTATCTGGAGTGACTCCTAGTGGTGCTTGGGGGTTCGTATGTGGTTCTGGGGTTTTGAGCCTGGTCAGCTGCATGTAAGGCCTTTCCTCCTGTACCATCTCTCTGGCCTGAGAGTGTAATTTGAATGGTTGTTGGGTTTTATTATATAAGGGAAATGTAATTAATTCTATGATCTACTAGTTTCGATATTGTATTGCTCCCAGTATTTTTACTTTAAAAAAATCCTATATAAATCTTTTATTTGGGGGTTACCACACCTGATAGTGCTTTGGGGCTATTGTGCTGTACTTGGTGAACCTTTCAGTGCCACAGATTGAACTTAAGAATTCTTAATGTAAATCATGCAGTCAGCCCTCTGTGCTGTCCATCCCTTGATATGAATCTTTATGCACCTTTGTCTGTATTTTGGCTGCTCTGTTAAGCTGTTCCTCAGTTGAAGGGCTTTAAACAGTTTGATTATGTTTAGAATATTTTTAGTTGAACTGTTGAATTACTTTTGGGGTTTACCATGAATCTGAACTTCATGTAAAGTTCTGTGGTAGTTAGCATTTTGAATACATTATAGCTCACTGTGTTGAGTTTGTAATGGGGCAGATAGTTCAGTGGGCTGGAGCACATATGCTGCATCTGGGGGGCCCAGGATTGATCCCTAGCACCTCCAGGTTCCCTGAGTGCTGAGCCAGAAATAATTCCTGAATACCACTGAGTGTGACCCAAGGAAACCCCCAAATTATGACTAAATTCATCGTTGTATATGTATAATTGCATATTATGATTGTATAATTTTCGTGACCTAAATTAACAACTATAATTAAAAATTAATATATAGTTTTATGTGTTATTATTATTTTTTTTTTCTTTTTGGGTCTCACCTGGTGATGCTCAGGGGTTATTCCTGGCTTTGCACTCAGGAATTACTCCTGGCGGTGCTCGGGGGACCATATGGGATGCTGGGAATTGAATCCGGGTCGGCCGCGTGCAAGGCAAACGCCTTCCCTGCTGTGCTATTGCTCCAGCTCCTATGTGTTATTATTAATGTATAGCTATATCATGTCATGTAATATATAACTATATTACATACAAGTAAAGATTACACCGAATTTTAAATATATAGTATTAAATATTATATATGCTATTCTTGCAGAACTATGTTGTGTTGAGATTGAACTCTCAAGCATGTCAGACTTGCACTCCAGCTCCTGAGCTATCTCCCCACTCAAAATTGAAATATTTCAAATAATTAGGAAGTATTTTGCAGTTTCAATTCATGTATATTATAAGTAGTGGTTATCATTGGTCAGTCATTTCAGTAAGGCATTTTTTTTACCTGTTTTATCATATTTTATAGTTAAACACACTTTTAGAAATGAGCTTACTGGTGTGTATTTCTTATTTTCTAGGTTGCTGCGCTTTACATATGGTCCTTCATTTCCTCCATTTAAAGTTCCTGATGAAGATGCCAGTTTGATCCCCCCTGAAATGGATAATGAGTGTGTCGCACAAACATGGTTTCGCTTTTTACATATGTTAAGGTACGGTCATTTTATTTATTTGTTTTTTTGGGGGGGGTGCCACACCTGGTGGTGCACGAGGCTTATTGCTGGCTCTGCATTTGGAGATTGTTCCTGGCAGGCTTGAGGGACCACATGTGGCCAGGGGTTGAATCTGGGTCGGCTCTGTGGAGGCAAGCACCGTATGTGCTCTATTATCTCTCTGGCCCTATTTTAGACTGCCATGTGCTCTTTATCTGGTAAGTGTCCTAGGCAGAAACCATGCTTTTAACTCATGTATGGCTGCTAAAACACTTGTCAGTGGAGCCAGATTGTAGAGTGTTAATACACATTATGCCATTTGCCTTCTACTCCCTGACCCAGCTCTGTATGGCTATCCTTGTCACTGTCACTGTCCTCCCGTTGTTCATCAGTTTGCTCGTGCGGGCCCAGTAACATCTCCATTGTGAGATTTGTTGTTACTGTGTTTGGCATATTGAATACGTCATGGGTAGCTTGCCAGGCTTTGCCATGGGGGCCAGATACTCTCGGTAACTTGCCGGGCTCTCCGAGGGGGGGCGGAGGAATTGAACTTGGGTTGGCCATGTCGGCCGCGTGCAAGGCAAACGCCCTGCCACTGTGTTATTGCTATCCTTACATGCTTTTTTTTTTTTCTGGTTTTGTTTTTGGCACCACACTGTCATCAGTGCCCAGGGCCTGCGCCCAGCGCTGCAATCAGGAATCACTGCTGGTTTTCTCAGGGGGCCATATTCTCGGGGATAAAGCTCAGGTCAGACTTATACAAGGCAAACTATTTCTCTGGTCCCACTTGCTGTTTCTTGAGGGGATGCCAGGTATCAAATCCAGAGCCTTATTTGGGAACTGTGTGCTCTGTCATTTGGTTACATCACTGGCCCCTCCCTATTCTAAATCACTCTTGTTGTTTTGTGTGATTCTTTTTTTTTCTTTTTGGAGAGGTGAGTCACACCTCATGGTGGTGCTTTGTGGACCACAAGATACAGGGGATTGAAACAAGATGGGCCTTATGCAAGGTCAGCTGCTCTTATCGACACTGGTCAGGCATTTGTTCATTGTGGTAGATGCAGCATTTGTTCTCTGGAAGCTGCAGCCTGGAAGAGCATGTCTGCTAGAAGTTTGTCATATTCTGAGGTTACTGGCGACTCTCTTGCTCTTCTCTCAGGTCAAAACTGGCTGGTCAGCCTGACACTCAGGCCCTGTCCTCTAGTAGCTTTGTTTGTTATTTTACTGAGATTGGGGCCAAGGATAGGGCATTAAGCAGTGGAGCATATGCCTCGCATGAGAGCTGCTTTTCGGATCTGGGTGCTTTGACACTGCCAGGTGTGGCCTGGTGGTTCCTTTCACTAAGGGTTACGCCCTAATATTTCACAGAATAAATTGTTACATCTTACTGTTTTCCTTAATGGTAATTCTATTTAATGCCGTTTCATTACTTCCTGCCTTCCTGTTAGCCCCAAACTGTGTTCTTTTTCTTTTGCATACTTACTGTAGTCTTTCCCCCACACCCTTTTTGGTTTTGGGAATATTCCTGGCAGTGCTGGGGGCTCCTGGCTCTGTACTCAGCCATTTTTTTAAGCTGTCTTCTACCTGCATGTCATTGCTCTGAACTTTTCCTTGTATATCCTCTTCTGGTTTGACAAGTCTCATTTTCCTATCTATGTACTAGTGGTTCTCAGTATCTCTTGACAACCTTTTTATAAGTTAGGGATGTTAAGCATTTTTGAAGTTTTTGTAGTTTGTGCCCTTTTTTAGTGATTTCATTTTTGTTTGTTGGGGTGTGAGAGAGTTTGGGCCATGGTGCTCAGAGGATCAAATGTGGTGCCTGGAATTAAACCAGAGTCAGCTATATGCAAGGGAAGTGCCTTAATCTATCTCTGTACTGTATCTCTGGCCCTGAGCTTAGATACTTAAAGGAAAAAAAAAATTTTTTTTTGGTAATATTTCCTTTCTTTAAAATTAGAATGTATTGGGGCTGGAGCAATAGCACAGTGGATAGGGTGTTTGCCTTGCACTTGGCTGACCTAGGTTCGATTCCCCGCATCCCATATGATCCCGAGCACCACTAGGGGTAATTCCTGAGTGCAGAGCCAGGAGTAACCCGTGTTCATCACCGTTTGTGACCCCAAAAGCAAAATAAATAAATAAAATAAAATTAGAAAGTATTGAGGCTGGAGCAGTAATAAAGCAGTTAGGGTACTTACCTTTTACGTGGCTGACCCAGATTCGATGCCTCATGGTCGCCTAGCCCCCACTAGGAGTGGTCCCCAGACGCAGAGCTAGAAGTAAGCCCTGAACACTGCTGGTTGTGGCTCAAAACCCAAAACAAAACTTAGAAAGTCGATGCCAGGGATGTAGCTTTGAACATGTAAGATGCCCTGGGTTTTATCCATGATGCTTACACATTTACACACCCACAAAGAACGTTCTTTCTGTGGGTGATTGGATACATATTTACCTGTGATTTCTTCTGACTTTATTTTCTTTGTGGTTTTAAGTTTCTATTTATACCAGATTTTGTCTTTGGGTTGCTTGTTATCTATTAATCTCTTCATTCTTTTTTTGTGTCTGTTTTTTTGTTTTGGGGAACCATGCTGAGGTGCTCGGGGACCTTATGGGTTGCTGGGGATCGAATCCAGATTAGCTGCATGCCAGGCATGCCCTACCTGCAGTACTGTCTCTCTGGCCCCTCTTCATTTATTCTTGTATGAGATTCATACTTTTTTTGCTTGCTCAACAGCTTTATTGAAAACAGGGAGTAGGCAGGCTTCCCTTGTCCCCACAGGCCTCAGGCTTGCGAACTCTGGGAGCTCTGCAGGTTAAAGAGGGGCCGAGGTCAGAGGTTGCAGGCTCTGTGTTCTTTTTTTTTTTTTTTTTTTCTTTTTGGGTCACACCCGGCAATGCTCAGGGGTTACTCCTGGCTCATGCACTCAGGAATTACTCCTGGCGGTGCTCGGGGACCATATGGGATGCTGGGAGTCGAACCTGGGTCGGCCATGTTGGCTGCGTGCAAGGCAAACGCCCTACCCTCTGTGCTATCGCTCCAGCCCCAGGCTCTGTGTTCTTGCACCAAAGAATTGTTGGTGAGCTGAGAGGCACCTTGGGAGTCACATTTTCAATTCCCAGGGGCTGGGTCTTGAAGTGGGGGGTGTGCTAGGGAATCGAACCTAGGTCTTTTACACATGCAAGGCAAGTGCTCTGCTGCTGAACTACCTAGTCAAAATTCATAAATTATATTCATTTTAATTATATGGATGTTTTATTTGGTAGGCTAACTGCTCTTTCTTCTTTTCCCACTTCTTAGACTATTTTATTTATTTATTTTTAATAATGTAGGAGTACTGGTTTTTATTCAGCCATTGATTAAGCTGATTGAATTGGGCATGAACTCCACACTTCTTAAGCTATTTAAACAAAAAAAAAATTTTTTTAAAGTTTCCTATTGCTATTGTATTATTTAAAAAGTTTGTTTATTGTTTTTTTGGGCCACGTTCAGCAGTGCTCAGGGCTTACTCTTGGCTCTGTCCTCAGGGATCATTCCTGGCGGGGCATGGGGGACCATATGTGGTGCTAGGGACTGAACCCAGATCCACTGTGGAAGTCAGCACCGTACCCTCTGTACTATCTCTCTGCCCTAAACCAAAACCCTTGCCTGTTTTATATTTCAGATGAATTTTTGGATCAGTTTGGCAGTTATAAGCAAAGGAGCTGCAATCTTTTGGAGTTTAGATAATTTATTATGGTGGAGAGTATCATTTGTTTTAGCTAATGACTTGAAAATCATGGTGGTTTAGTAGAGTGTAACTGTGGTCAAGTCTGGGGTCCACTTAACAGAATGCCTCAGGGACATAGATTGACAAAGGCTCTGCCATCTTCAGAAAATGGCTTTAGTAGGGCCAGAGCTTTGTAAGTAAGAACCTTTGTGTCTGTGTAGTGGATAGAGAAGAGAAAATAGGAAATCTCCAGCCTTGCTTGGTCCAACCCCAAGCACTGCCAGAGTGAGGCCCTGAGCAAGAGCCAGGAGTAGCCCCAGGACTACATCAAGTCAGGGGCTACACCAAGTGTGGCCCCCTACCAAAACCTCACAGAAAGCCTATCAACCTGTTTTCTAATTTCTGAACGAACAACCTACCGCAACTTCAGGCATTGCTCTTAGTTTTTATCTTCATTAGCCACAAGATGAACTGCAGTCCTATTGTTATAATGAGCCATACAGACGCCAGATTCCACATATTACGTCCCTATCCACATTTGCTGTCGCTTCGAATAAAGAAGTGATTCCATGGAGGGAAAAGAGGTTTCAAAGGGCAGAGCATTTGTAAAGCACTGCTTTTTCTTTTCTTTCCTCTAGCCTACTTCGTGTATCTAGTGGAAATTCTTCTCAGGTACAATAGGTTAATTATCTGTATCATTTTGAATTGGAGAGGTAATTTAATGGATAACTAAATAGACCATTTCATGTGAAAATGTAGATATTTTTTATGGAAGTGTTTAAAATGGCACATAAAAAGATAACGCAAGTCCAAATAATTGGTTTTGAAATGTATGACTTAGTACTTACACATCCTAGTCCCTATTTTCATAAATAGGGACTTTATTTATTTTTGCTTTTTGGGTCACACCCGGCCATGCTCAGGGGTTATTCTTGGCTCTTCTCTCAGGAATTACTCCTAGCGGTGCTCAGGGGACCACATGGGATGCTGGGAATCGAACCCGGGTCGGCCGTGTGCAAGGAAAACGCCCTACCTGTTGTACTATTGCTCCAGCCCCAAGGGACTATATTTAAAAAATAAAAATGAAATATTTTTTTCCCAATTTCTTGTTGGTTTACTGTTGGTTGATTTACTTACAATGTTACAATTTTGTTGCTTAGTTGATAACAAATTAGAAAAATATCCATGTATACTCTTTAAAAAGGAAAACTTTCAGGGATTGGGGAGCAAGTTCAGAGGACTGGAGCACATTCCTGGTGTGAAGGAGATCTTGAGATTAATCCCCAACACCCTGTGATTCCCTCCCAGCACCACCCTTTGTGGCCACCTGTCCCCCAGTACTGTTGTGGCCAGGCAGTATGGTCCAAGCATGGGACCCTCCGAGTTCTATAGCTGTGCCCTTATTGCTGGGTATGACGTTGGGGTACCCTGAGAACAGTGAGAGTCTTCCTGCCAAAGTATAAAAACTGCAGTCTCCTTTTATTTTCATTTTCTGAATAAGTACCTTTCTGTAGACAGACAAGTGCAAGTCTTCCGAGAAAAATGTTGTTTGTGTCCCCTAATCTGTTAAATACATACCAGTCTCCTCTCTGAATCAAAGAAATGGGCACAGACAATCCTGTGAGAGGACATCTGTTTATTACTAGAGACTTCTAAATGTATAATTCTTTCTCTCTCTCTTGATAGTAATCCGGTGGATTTGAGTAATCCAGCTATTATAAGCTCTACTCCCAAATTTCAGGAACAGTTTTTGAATGTGAGCGGAATGCCTCAAGAATTGAATCAGTATCCCTGCCTTAAACATCTGCCTCAAATATTTTTTCGTGCCATGCGTGGAATCAGCTGTCTGGTGGATGCATTTTTAGGTGAATTTTATGTTATGTTGGTAGATGTTTGAGGAGCTGCATGTAGATAAATCTAGTGTTTAATCTTAGAATCTATTTTGGAGAGCCGTAAGAAAAGGATGAACAAATTGATTACAAATAACAGACGAAGAATTATTTGCAACATAGGTAATATCTTAGATGGCTTTTGTTGTCTTTTATATCTTAAACATTGCTAAAAAAAGACAATTGCCTGGTAGATAAACAGATGAAGGAAAAGAATAAATGCTTTAAAAAGAGAAAGGTGGTCATTCTCATTTGTAACTTAAAAAAAATGCAGATTAAGATGCATTGATTTTTAAGTACATAATTTTGCAAATGTGATTAATACAATGGGAGTACAGTGCTACCTTCTCTGAATTATTAGCAAAATTATACTTTCTGTAAGCAGTTTCAAACTTTTTACATCTAGGGATATAAAAGGTCAGGATTGTGTAACTATTGAAAGCAACAGTATTTAATATCTTGTTTTCTACAACTTTTACTATGTGTACTTGTTATATATTACATAGTTGATATAATTAGTTTTAGCTTGGTGGCCCCATAACTTCCAAAATTACCAGTGTTTTAAACATAATTAATTTTCACATGATAAACCCAGAATTAAACAACTGCTATTGCAGTTCCATATTGTCACAGGCCCAAGACCCTTTAATTTTGTGACTCTTCATAACTTGTGACTGTCTCATGGGTCCATGAGAGTTAAATGAGTTCCAGCTAGCCTGTTCAGGATTAGGAAGCACGGAGAGTCTGATTGAGCCTTTTGGGGGAAATTTCTTAGATAATTCGGCCAGTTACCATTCTCTTCGGAACATGGCTTTGTCTAGCTGTAGAAGACTTGAAAATATAGTTATTTTTTCTTTATAGCTATGATCAGCTAAAATTTGTGTTTTATAACCCAAAAGAAATGTTGACTAGATACTCGGAGGCAACTAGCAGTCTCTGCTGTAGTCGTATTATGAACAATGCTTGAACGTTTTCTGCTCTCATTTTAACTATGAAAATAATTTCATTTGTATTTTTAAAAAGGCATTTCTAGACCCCGATCAGATAGTGCCCCTCCAACGCCTGTGAATAGACTAAGTATGCCTCAGAGCACTGCAGTCAATACAACCCCCCCACATAACCGGAGGCACCGGGCGGTTACTGTGAATAAGGCCACCATGAAGACAAGCACAGTAAGTTTTCGCCGCTATTATTTGTGCAATATGAAGTTGACTTTTTAATCTGCCATCCATTTTTACTTATGACTATTTGGGGGTGGGATTTGGGGCCATAACTGGTGGTGTTTAGGGAGGGAGGCAGGCTCAGGGGACCATGTATGCTGGGGCTCAGACTCAGGGCACCAGTTTATAAGACATGTACTCTAGTCCTCGGAGTTACCTCCCTGTGGCCATCCTCTTAAAAAACTCTCCTGTTCTCTCAGACTTTCTAAGTGTGACATGTTCTTATTTTCTCCTAATAGGTTAGCACTGCTCATGCCTCCAAAGTTCAGCATCAGACATCTTCCACCTCTCCTCTGTCAAGTCCAAATCAGACTAGTTCAGAACCCCGGCCACTGCCTGCCCCCCGGAGACCAAAGGTTAACAGCATCTTGAATCTCTTTGGATCATGGTTATTTGATGCAGCATTTGTTCACTGTAAACTCCATAATGGGATAAACAGAGACAGCAGCATGACTGGTAAATATTGCTCAAGAAATATGTTATCATTTTTTTCTTTCCTTTTTTCCTTTCTTCCTCTTTCCTACCTGCAAGATTAATATGTATTTTAAAAAGCTCTCTGTCTCTGAACACCAATGTCTTGTGCTTAACCCCTTCCAGCTGACATAACAGAATTTTGGAAGTTTTTCTGCTTGTCCTTTTTTTATGTGTGTTCTATGAGGTTTGACTTTATCTGGTTTATTAAATGCTTCAGATTAGCTATTTTTTTGTTGAATCAAATTCCTTTCAGTAGGTGACCTGGAAGTTCCCTTCATGTCAGCCAGGATAATAATATGATATAGGAGCCAGAGTAATAGCACAGCGGGTAGTTTGCCTTGCACGTGGCCAACCTGGGTTCGTTCTCCGGCATTCCATATGGTCCCCCAAGCACTGCTAGGAGTGATTCCTGAATGCAGAGCCGGGAGTAACCCCTGAGCATCTCTGGGTGTGACCCAAAAAGCAAAAAAATAATAGTAATACTGATAGAAAAATTAAGTATTTGATCAAGAAATTATTCACAAGAAGTGTTTTCTTAGATTTTTATAACCATTCATTCATTAATACATATAAATATACCAGAAAAATTTTTGCTTCATAGAAAATTTTGAATTATTTAAAACCTAGATTATGGGTCTTAGTCTAGAGAACTTTATTTTAAGGGGGACATTAAAAAATAGTATTTATTCTATATCTAACTAAGACTGATACAGAATTATTAATGCAACTAGGGTATTTTAAATAAGATTTTATTATAGAAATGAAGCACTAATGAAATCTGATTTATTTTTGTCATTTTACTGTCTCTTGTGTTTGAAAGTAAAACCATAGGCTGCAGGTTGGAAGACTGAGGTGGTGCAGAATTAGTGAAAACTTAAGACATGTTTTTATAAGAGCTGAATAATAATTATGGCTAACATGTATTGAGTTGCAATTCTATATCCCAGGCACTGTGTTCTATGTATTAATGAGTGTATTGGTTGTTTGGTGAGAAAACACTTTTCCACTGTGGTTGGAAATAGGTGAAGTAAAACGAAGCTTAATTAAAGCTCTTGGGAGAATGCTGATTAAGGAAAAAACTTGCTTAGTGCCTGTAAGGCAGAGAGATGGTACAGTAGGAAAGGCACTTGCCTTGCATGCCACCAACCTGGCTTTGATCCCTGGCATTGAATATGGTCCCCTGAGCCCTGCCGAGAATGATCCCTGAACACAGACCCAGGAGTAAATCCTGAGCACTATGGTTGTGGTCCAAAAAAAAAATTAGTTCTTGGTTATTATATACACACATAAAAGGTGTTCTAAATTTTAAAAAATAATTTAAAAATATAGATATTTTCATGATTATAATTTGAGATTGCATAGTTTTAATTTAGGGATTTCTTTTGTTCAAATTTAGGTTCATAGTTTTACATCTACACATTATATTTTATTTACAAATTTGAAACTAGTGCACTTAAGGATAAGTAAATGTATGCATGATGACTAAATGAAAATTTAAAAAAAGTTTGGATTATATTTATGTTCATGTGCCTTATATTTTGAGTTTTCTCAACCATGCTTATATTTATTAATTTGTATTACTTTTTTTAGAATGAGTTTTTATGTTTTAATTTATTACTATTAAGTTGAAAATTTTATATTATAACTTGAATATCAAGCTGTTGACAGAACTAAAGTCATGAATTCAGACTAGTTCAACCTGCTGTCTTCTTGGTGGGCTTGCTTAAAGGGAATTTACAGATCTTCTCACTCTAAGGTGTGAGCTGCCTTACAGCTTTATTTATCTCATGCCAAAAGATCGTAACCAGAATTCAAGGCTAAGAGAGAGCACAGCAGGTCAAGCACTTGCCTTGCACGAGGCCACCCGGGTTCAGTCTCCAGCACCCCATATGGGCCCCTGAGCACTGCCAGGAGTGATTCCTGAATGCAAACCAGGAGTAACCCCTGAGCACAGCTGGGTGTGGCCCCCAAACATACAAAACAAATAAACAAGTAATCTCAGGATTTAAATCTTGGTGGGCAAGATTCTTTAATACACCAACATTTTCCTTAGTGATGAATGGATGGAAACCCTTTGTGTTCAGAAATGAGAAGGGCTGTAACATTACTGGGGATAGGAAATACCCAAATAGTTAAATGTTTTAGAGTTGGGTAATGCTCTTGCAAGTGGTGGGAGGTTTTGGAATATTAACACCGTTAGTTTTCCGAGTACTGGCTGCCATCAAGGAATTCTGCCATGTAGTTCACCTTTAACTTAAAATGTTTGCTTCTGTGAACTGGTTAACTTTTAGATTTAGTGACAATACACTGTGTTTTGTGAAAGTAACATTGAGCTGGGAAGGGTTAATGAACTGAAATTTTAATGCACGTTATGGGCAGTTGAAAGCCTCAATTCTTTGTAGTAATGTAATATCTTTGTTCATTGTTTTTGCATGATACAGAAACCATAATTTTTAATCTGAATGCACAATTTCTTATGTTTTTTTGAAATAGCTTGTGATATCATAAAGCTTTAGCCTAACTTTTAAAAAGCTATAAAGCTTTCTTGTTGTAAAATTTCACCATCTTTAAAAGTATTTTATTATTATTGCTGTCCTTTGATTTGTTTCCATTTATTTCTATTATCTTGCAGCATCTTTTATCCAAATTCTTCTTTCTTATAAATCTTGTAAGTAGGAACCAGAAGCTTTTCCTTAATTGCAGTCATGTTTTTATTTTTTTCATAATTCCATTAAAAAATTTGATTGTCATTGTCTCTTGTAGTTTTTGCACTTGGGAAGAAAAATACTTTTCTGTGTTTTGAATGGGGAAGATTGTTGGCAAAAGCAAATTAATCTGCCTGAATCAGTCCCATTATTTCTGTACACTAGTCTGGTCATGTCATGAATTTCAGGACTTTGCACTAACTGTGTTTTGGCTCTTTTTTTTTTTTTTTAAAGCTTTAAGCTTTTATACAGATTTAGTGTTTGATTTGTATGCATTCTGCATGTAGTGTTTTTCAAATGTATTATTGCTGGATAGCTTATTCAGGACTAAAAATGGCTCATGGGAAGTTGCATAAAGATTTATGCTTGACTCTGCATCCTATTAAACCTATTATTACAAAATAATTTAAACATTTATGTTGAGTGATAAAAGATTTCAGAGTGATTTTCAGTACACTAGGAAATCTTTTGTTAAAAATAAAAGCAACTCTCGAAGGGCTTCTGTTTCAGTGACAATGAATGACAACGATAATCTTTCTTACCAATCCAATTTTCTCATTTATCAACCTCAAGTTAGCTGCTGTCTGTGGTTGTTAAAATTCATTCTCATTCTGCTTGGTTGAGCATTCTTTGGTGTGTGTTTTGGAGTTGGGTGGGGGGTGGGAAAGGTTTTTCTTCCTCCTTACCTATTTCTCATTGTTACCTTGCCCTTCCCTAAAGTATACAAACTGGTATGGGATGGCCCATTCAGTTATGATGTCCTTTTTGGGTAATGTGTGAATTGCCTCAGCTATTTTTCTTCATGTTTAAGCTCATGCTATAGTGGGAGGAAAAAACAATAGAAAAGCCGAATTTTTTAAATCATATATCTGTGCTTAGATACAGATATATACAAGTGTACTCTGTTGATCAAAAATTCAGTTGGAAATGCTTTTTTGTAGAATCTGTTTAATTTTATCACTGTAAATTTTACATTTTATGTAATCCATTTTCAGAGAGCCCTTTTTAAAAAAATTAAGACATAGTTGCTAAACAAAAGCATTATTGGATTCAAGTAACTCTAATGATACCAACATTTGATCTTTGTGTCCAGGGTCCCATGAGCCTATTTACAAATAGACAAATATAATAAAACCCTCCTTTTCTCTCCCCAGCCATCACAACACAAGCTAGCATGGAGTTTCGACGGAAAGGGTCCCAAATGTCCACAGACACCATGGTTTCCAATCCTATGTTTGATGCAAGTGAATTTCCTGATAACTATGAAGCAGGAAGAGCTGAGGCTTGTGGGACACTTTGTAGGATTTTTTGTAGCAAGAAGACTGGAGAAGAGATTCTGCCAGCTTATTTATCCAGGTCTTAGAACTTTTTTGTTTATTCTGCCACTTTATAGAGTTTTGATAGTGAAACTATTAAAGCATTGCTTGGTAGGCTGAATTGTTAAGTATATGTTGATCTGAAATATACCTGCAAATGCCTTGTAAGTAATTGAAATTTTTTCCATTTTTACTTGCGTCAGCAGATTTGGTAAAGACTTTTATTTTAGAACATTCTTTATGCTTAGTTTTACTTCTATATATGTGGAGGGATTTGGAAGGCTTACACTAATTTTTTTCCTCCCTTCAAATTTGAGCACTGTGTTAGCCACTGTGGGGAGAACTACTAAAATGGTAATATTATCTGTAAGTACTGCCTCCAGGAAACTAAGCAACAATGACCTGTTATTTATAGGAAATATGTAGGAGATAGGCATCAGATGGAGAAGCTGCATCCCTCATACTAGGGACTCAGAAAAAAAATTTCAGAGAATTGGATGAGTATGCTGGGTTTATAAAGGTTGTGAAGTATTTAGGCTGTGTTTGAGCAAGTTGAGTAAGATTATCTTAGCCAGACTTCTTGCTGTAGGCATCTTTGTGAATGACTGTGGTCAGACCAGAAATTTTGATTCATTTTAGATTCTTCTCCCTCTGTGTCTACAGTTGGTCAGCTAGCTTTTACCTTCTGCCACTTAAGTCTTTTTCTGTCAGAAAGAGGACAGAGTCCTTCTAACTCTGGTCTCTCTCTGATTCTTCAGGTTTTATCACTTTTTTCCTAGAGTAACTTACTCTGTGCTTTCCTCTTCTCAACTAGTCATTCATTCAGCTGCTGCAATGGTGTTAGTTTCAGCGAGAGCACTGAGGGGGTCTGTGTACCTGAGAGAGGATGACATTAATGAAATGGGGGGGGGGGGGGACCATGTCCTTATAGGCACAAAGCAGAATGGTCCATGCAGGATCTCTCTCTCTCTCTCTTTTTTTTTTCCCGCTTTTTGGGTCACACCCAGCAATGCTCAGGGGTTACTCCTGGCTTTGCACTCAGGAATTACTCCTGGAAGTGCTTGGGGACCATATGGGATGCCGGGGATCAAACCAGGGTCGGCCACGTGCAAGGCAAACGCCCTACCCACTGTGCTATCGCTCCGGCCCCCATGCAGGATATCTTAATCACAGGCTTTTGACTGTAAGTAACAGGGGAAACCCTCGCAATCTGATTTAAGCACAAGAGAAATAAGTGATGAGAAACTAGTGCTCTTTAATTACCTCCTAAGGTCAGGACCTGGGCAGCGGACCCATAAGAAAGGGGAGAATCCAGGGGAAGTGTTTAAGAACAACCTCCCTCTTTTCCACTTTCCTCTTCATAGTTTCCCAGAACTCTTTCATTCTTCTTTATAGCTTATTTTCTTACTTTGCAGTATGCTTTTTTTTCTTTTCCTTTTTGGGTCACACCCAGCAGTACTCAGGGGTTACTCCTGGCTTTGTACTCAGGAATTACTCCAGGCAGTGCTCAGGGGACCATATGGGATGCCGGGGATCGAACCCAGGTCGGCTGCATGTGATGCAAATGCCCTACCCGCTGTGCTGTTGCTCCGCCTTCTGCAGTATGCTTTTAAGTTTCCAGTTTCTGTGGACTTATTCTAAGTCACTAGCAGGGCCAGTAGCATCTCTGAGTTTTAATTTCAGATTCCCAGCAAAGCCAGGCAGATCACCTCTGTGCTATTCCATTGTGCCTATCACCATGGGCCACTTGGAATGCTGGAGCACTCCTGTTCTGGAGGGAAAGCACATTTCTCACGAAGGAAATGATGGGTTGGGTAGATCCCTCAAAGGCATCAGTAATAGTAAAGGAAAACTGTGTGTACATGAGCTCCCTGCCTGTCTGGAAGACTGCATGGGGAGTCGGATGACTACCTCAGCGAACAGATTTGTGAGAGGTGGTAATGATCAAACAATGACTTTGGTTTTGAACCTTTTGAACTTGTGAGTGTTAGATATTATTAACTATTTAAGTGCCTACTTTATGTCAGACTGCACATGGAGTATAGGAGTAAGCAGTGGATACATCCTACCCTAAGTATCATCTTTTGACTAAGTGGATCTGGAGCTCAATTGAGTAATATGGGCTAGAGACTAGTTTGATTATATTTGGTGGCTTACACAATGTTTAAACTAGAACTAGAGAAAGAGATAGCTTCAAACTCTAAGGTTCACTGATATTTGCCTATCTATAGACCGAGGATTAGGTGTGGCATAAGAGGGTTTGTTAAAGGAAATAGCTGTAGAGTTGTCAGAGAAGAATAGGGAGAGAAGGGAGAATTTGGAGGACTGAAAGATTTTAAAAAGCAGAATGGGGCTGGAGCAATATAGTACAGCAGGTAGGGCATTTGCCCTGAACATGACCAATCCAGGTTTGATCCCTGGCATCCCATATAGTCCCCTGAGTACTGCCAGGAGTAATTTCTAAGTGGAGAACCAGGAGAATTGCCAGGTGTGACCCAAAAAGCTCTCCCCCCCCCCCCCCCCCGCCAAAAAAAAGGCAGTGTAAGTTAATACTTTGACATGTCTTCTAGATTGAGCAGTTTAGAGGCTATTAGTTACTTACTTCTGGGGAGAGAAGGTAGGTTGAAATGGGTGAACAATGCCTGGGGAAGTGAGGAAGTTATTTCTGAAAAGCTTTTTAGTGAACAGTGCTTTAGTTCAAGTGTACCAATAAAGTTACATAGAATGCTTAGTTGTTGAGTGTTAAGGCGCAGGGTTAATATACTCACGTATAATTCTAAAAGGGGTCTTTTTCAGAGTGACATTCATGTCATAATAGATGAGGGACTGACTGAGGTTTTATTGTCCCTCCAAAAAATAACGGGGAAGGGGAGAAAAGGCACAAAAAGATCTTCCCCCACCAGGAATTATGAAATCCTACAAAATTTTACTGACATTTAATGTTTTTTATTCTGCAATGTTCTAACTTCAGTAATACCTTTTAAGGGTTAGTAGTGAAAAGTGGAAGTAGACTTTCAGATGACTAGAAGATATTATTAATTATGAAAAGAGTTGATCAGCTTGTTTAAAATGTTTTTTTTGCTTTCCTAGATTTTACATGCTTTTAATTCAAGGTTTGCAGATAAATGATTATGTATGCCATCCTGTCTTGGCCAGCGTTATTCTAAACTCCCCTCCTTTGTTCTGCTGTGACTTGAAAGGGATTGATGTTGTGGTTCCTTACTTTATTTCAGCTCTTGAAACCATTTTGCCTGACAGGTAAGCAATCATTTCTGTATTAGCGTCTCAATTGTCTGGTTTAGCCTGGCTTATTTTGGTGCTTCCTTCCAAATTTTCCTCTTTATTCTGTTCGGTTGTATTGGGGACCACGAGGGCTCAGGCCACATTAAATGATTATAGAACATAGAGATCTACTTATCCTTACACTCCTTCTGTTATGATTTGTTCATGAGGTTGTTAAATCCTTTTTTACCTGATCTAGAGGACTACGAGCAACGTTAGCTATGTCCTATTTCTGCAGACTATTTTTGTAATTATATTTGGAATCCTTCAATCAGATTCCAGTTTTAATTCCTAACAGATCATCATCCAGATAATTCATATACATGCCTGTGACATACATACTCAAATTGAAAATAGGAGCCCAGTGGAAAGTTACTGCTAATAGTATTCCTTATGAAACTAACCCTGTGCTTGAGTTATGAAACATTGGCTTGATATATGTTTGGCAATAACCGAAAAGTTACCTTACTTTAAAAATACTAATAGCTTTTTTTTTTTGGCAGAGAACTCTCAAAATTCAAAAGCTATGTAAATCCAACAGAACTGAGAAGATCTTCCATTAATATCCTGCTTTCTTTGTTGCCCCTCCCTCATCACTTTGGCACAGTCAAATCTGAGGTAATTTTGATGAAGATTTCATTTACTGTTCTGCTTTGTGTGCTACTTCAAATCGAATTGTATTTAAAGAATTAGAACAGGAAGTTTTAAAAAAAAAAATTCAAATTATTCCAAAGTTGATTAGTTGCGATGTTTCTTCTGTCAGCCTGCCAGCCTACTTTCTATCCTTCCAGGTGGTGACAAGCTAGTAACATCCAACAACATATGTTATGTGAGTTCGTGACAGACTTCGCTCAGTGGCTATTAATAGATTTAAAGCCTTTTTGTTAGATGGTTTTTCTCTTTGTGCAAGTTTAGCAGTTTCTAGCTAAGCGTGATGAGACGACATCCATTTATGTTAAATATTATTTGTTTTTTCTTTCCTAGGTGGTCCTGGAAGGAAAGTTTAGTAATGATGACAGTTCTTCCTATGATAAACCAATAACTTTTTTGTCTTTGAAGTTGAGACTTGTGAATATACTAATAGGTGCCTTGCAAACAGAAACAGACCCCAACAACACTCAGATGATACTAGGTTTGTGTTCACATGTTGTGGGTTTGTTGTTGTTTCCGTGCTGGGGGCCATGCTTGTTTGAGGTGGGAGGGGACCACGTGCTGCTGGTGATTGCACCTGGGGCTCCAGCATGCAGAGCTTGCACTTCAGTGAGTCATCTCTTCTGCCCCCACATAACTTTTTAAGTAAAATTCCATAGATTAACGACCCTGATGTACTCAGGGTAGGGATCAGTGCTGGCTGCTAAACGTATTTTGTTCTGAGTCAGAATCAGAACATGTTTACTTTTATATGTGGATACAGTCGGGAAGTACAACCCTGCAGTTGTGCTAGTAGATTGTTTTGCTTAGTTTTATGTGTAGCTGTTGTCTCTGCACTGTGGATAAGTGCATTCCCTCAGTGTGATGAGAGTGTGGTAGGCTCTGCTAGTTTCCGCCCTAGTATTTCTAAGGCTGTGAGTTCCTTCATAATTACTTGCAGTATGTCGTCATAATGTGCATCCGTGGACAGATCCCGAGCCATGGGACTTTACTCCATGCTTTAAAAGCAGTCTGGTCAGAAAGATACAGTTGGAGTTTCTATTTGATTCCATTCATTTATTTGATTTTTGTGTTGCTGATGGCTGAGCCCGTTCTTACAGCTGCAGGGCCATGCACTTTTGCTTCCTAGCCACATTCCTGGCCTCCAGTTTCAGCTTTTATTTTCTAACCTTTGTTTTACTTTCAAATGGTCAGAACCAGATTTTAAAATTGTTTTAGAATATCTTCAATAATTTTTATTGTCCTTGAAACTGAGATGCTTACATCTGGCTTTTCATGTCAGTTAAAGGAGACCTGATAAGAAACACTGGGATGCAGCTCAGTTGGTAGAACATTTGCTTTACATGTAAGTGTGGTGCCCTGGATTTGATTCCCAGTGCCACACAAACAAAGCTAATAATGGACAGACCTTTCTATATGTCAGTTTGACCTTCAGAATTACGTTAGGGAAATGTATTTTTGAAACTCTGAAGCAAATTAGAATTAGCATGTTTATTTCTTTATTTTGAGCCCCACTCTTGCAGTATTCAGGAGCTATTCTAATGTCTTCAGAGTGGCCTCTGGTGGTACCTACTCTGGATACCATGTGTAGTACCGGAGACTCAAACCAGGGTTGGCAGGATACAAAGGTCAGTGCCTTAACTTCTTCACTATCTCTCTGGCCCTAAACTTAGCATTTTTAAGCAGTATCTTTTCTGACTAATCATCCGATTTATTAGCAATTTAGATAAATTTTGGGAGCCTGGGGGCCAGAGAGAGAGTGTAGGAGGTAAGGCACTTGCCTTGCCATTTGACTATCCTTGGTTCAGTCCCTGAGCCCTGCCAGAAGTGATTCCTTAGCACTCCTGGATGTGCCCCCCCCCCCAACAAAACAAAACTTAGTAAAATTTCAGGAATACTTGGCTAAAACCACTTCATTTGAAATTCTTCAACCTTTTGGTATTTTTGCCATGCATTTTGTATAAATACATCTTTTTGCTGTTTCAGGGGCAATGTTAAATATTGTTCAAGATTCAGCACTTTTAGAAGCCATTGGTTGCCAAATGGAGATGGTAAGAAGCATAATACACCTAAACTGACAGAGAATATCAGCTTCTGATTTTATGTAATTTATATTCCAAAATATCTGTCATTACGATTGTTAAAAGATCTTATTTGTAAAATCAGCTTATTGTTTAGAAGGTTCAGTTTTTATTGATGATTTTTAAAAGTATTTTTGGAGGACCACTCCCATTAATGGGGGGGGGGGGGCGCGCATGTGGAGGAGAGTTCAAACCCAGGACCTTGCATATGCAAAAACATGTCCTTAACCGTTTGAGCCACATCACTGGCCCAGGATCCTATTTTCAAATACCATGTATTTTGTGGTTTCTTAGCTTGAGTACCTCATCAGTTATCAGGTCCCTGAGAAATTTTGTGATGGTGCATTTCCACTTTAAAGGAGTCTATGTAGACTCTGGCTTTGCCATGCTGGAGACAGACTATCCCTAGTACTTTCCGTCCCTAGTAGATCTCATGCTGGCTCTTAGCAAGCATCTAGTTTATTTATTTGTTCTCTGCTCATCAGTGTTTTCCAAAGTTGGCTAAATCGCCCCCCGGGGAGCCCTGGATCACTGATGGGTGTGGATGGGGGGCTAATAGTAGGCACAGTTGCAATTTTGTGTGTTTTCTATTTGTTCACTTAAAGAAGGTAGATTCTTGAAGGGGGTGAACCCCTTCTCCCTCCAAATGGGAACAGTGAACCAAATAAGAACCTTTGTTCTAATTGAAAGTTTGAAATACCACTGTTCTCCCAAACACTAGTGCTTTGGGGCGGGGGGTGGTGGGGGACACAGCTTCTCAGAGACAGCTGGTCCTCTGTCTTTTTTTTTCCCCCCTGATTTTTGGGCCACACCTGGTGATGCTCAGGGGTTACTCCTGATTCTGCAGAGGAATTACTCTGGTGGTGCTCAGGAGACCATATGGGATTCTGGAGATCAAACCCTGGTCTGCTGCATGGAAGGCACACCCTACCTGCTGGACTTATCTCTCCAGCCCCTGTTTTTATCTTGAAGATTTGATTTTTGTTCATGGAGTAGAAGTAGGGGGAGGCAGAGCGGATAAGTAAGGGATTCATAGATTATACTGGGGTGGACTGGGTGACCAAATTATGGTTAGTAAAATTATATCAGTTAATAATATTCTGGATATAATGAGAATATATAATAGCACTGTAGCACTGTCCTCCCATTGATCATCGATTTGCTCAAGCGGGCCCAGTAATGTGTCCATTGTGAGATTTGTTGTTACTGTATTTGGCATATCGAATACGTCATGGGTAGCTTGCCAGGCTCTGCCGTGAGGGCGAGATATTCTCGGTTGCTTGCCGGGCTCTCCGAGAGGGGTGGAGGAATCGAACCTGGGTTGGCTGGGTTGGCTGCATGCAAGGCAAACACATACCCGCTGTGCTATCACTCCAGCCCATAATGAGAATATATATCTTTGTTAGCTCTATACATGTAGAAGTTAATCTTTATATTAAAGTAATCTGTGTTATGCTGTAACTTGAACTATGTTTGAAAATAATTGATATTAGTATGCAATTTTTTAAAAAAGATGCTACTCATGGGGCTGGAGCAATAGCACAATGGATAGTGCGTCTGTCGTGCATGCAACTGACCCAGGTTTGAACCTCGGCATCCTATACGGTCCCCCAAGCACTGCCAAGAATAATTCCTGAGGGGCTGGAGCGATAGCACAGTGGGTAGGGCGTTTGCCTTGCACGCAGCCAACATGGCCGACACAGGTTCGATTCCCAGCACCCCATATGGTCCCCTGAGTACCTCCAGGAGCAATTCCTGTGAGTGCATGAGCCAGGAATAACCCCTGAGTATCGCCGGGTGTGACCCAAAAAGAAAAAAAAAAAAGAATTCCTGAGCACAGAGCCAGGAGTAACTCCTGAGCATCGCCAGGTGTGACCCAAAAAAGGAAAGAAAAAAAAACCTACTCTACTGTTCTGAAGTTTCCTTTGGAGGTTTTAGTGTATTTAGGAACCCAGAGTCATTAGCTAGTGAACTTTAGCGAAGCTGGAAAAAGCTGTGGGCTGCCCTTTGTAGATAGGAGCCAAGAAGATTGGACACATGTAGTCAGTAGACTCTGAATACCTTCCAGTAGATGGTGTCTATTAAAACAACACAGCCGTGTTAATCCCATGTCAGTTTTTATCTGTATCACTTGGAGCTCGGTAGTTGGCATGTTCCACTAGCCTGGTTTCAGTGATTGGCCTTTTTCTGTTTGTAAATTATAGATGTAGGTCTCAAATGATTGATTGATTTTCATCTGACTAGGGTGGGGGTGAAAATAACCCGAAGAGTCATAGTCGCACCAATAGTGGAATTAGTTCAACAAGTGGTGGAAGCACAGAGCCCACTACTCCTGACAGTGAAAGACCTGCACAGGCTCTCCTAAGGGATTATGGTAAGCTGTGTTTTTGTTTATTTTCAGGTTGAAACTTTGCAGAATGATCTTTTTGGTGGGAGAATAGGGTCACACTGACAATGCTCAGGGATTACTCCTAGTGACCTCGGGGGACCATGTGGGATGCTGGGGATCGAACCCAGGTCAGCTACATGTAAGGCAAGAGCCCCACCTGCTATTATCAGTCTAGCCCCTAGATGATTTTTTAATGCACAGATGTGTGAGCACAAAACATTTTAACAAAATACAGTGCTCATAATTTTTAATATATTATATAGTAAAGAGGATATTAGCCTAAAAAATAAAGATTCACTTCTATAGCTTTTAGTACTTAGATTTTAGGTAGTTTATTAGAGTTTATGAATAATATATGGGTGGATTTTGTACCCGTTATTGTTGTGTGATGAGGAGGGCACAGTGCATTAGATGGGAATCTAGAGCTCGGTTGATTTTTATGTTATAACCTATATATCTCAGGTCAGAGAAAATAGCTCAACAGGCTGAAACAAGCTCAGGTCCAATCCCCAGTACTGCATGGTCTCCTGAACACAGAGTGGGAGTAGCCCTTGAGCAACACAGTATGTGGCCTCCAAACCAAAATAAAGTAAAATTAAAAAAAAAAAAAAAGACCCATACCTATGTAACGTTAGATTATTCACTCACCAGCTTTGAGCATGAGTAAGGAAACTTTGATTTTCTTCTTTGCAAACAAAACACTGCATCAGAGTACCCTATGGACATCCTAAAGAATGTCTTACCTTATGGGTTCTGTGCATTTATGGATGTGTTAATGTTTTTAAATACTAAGTCTGTGAGTGTTGAATCTGTGAATGTTAACCCAACTAAATTGCAATGAAATCTAGGTTCTTGATGTAAGTTTAATTTTTCAGTTATCTGGAAAATTCATGAGCCTAGAATTCCAGGCGTGTTTCATGGTTTAAGTTTCCTATAATAACGTGGAGCATGTCAGGTACCCAGGATCATTAGGTGGATACTCAACACTTTTCAGTATTGCATTAATAAATGAGTTATTTAAATTGTTTATCTTGCTCATTGAATTTGTGGGTTAAAATATATTATAGGTTGAAATTATGTTTATATATACTTTTTAATTTATGAATTTATTTATATACTTAACATTTTTAAATTAAAATTTTGCATAATTGCATGTGTTCTAATGTAAGTGTTTGAAGTGATTATTGTTTGTTGGCACTTTGCACTGGTGTTAGTGAGTTCTGCTTGTAATGTCGTAAAGTATTTTTTTATTAAATCCAGAGTTGTGTTAGTGTCGCTTGAATGTCTCTCTTTAATGATCATTCCTTTTTCTGTTGTCACTGCCCTCTTTCTGATAGGATCGACAGGTATAATGTCCCTAAAGCTTCCTATATAAATTAAATATATTTTATTCTAGTTTATTAACTGAATAATAATTACTTTTAAATGTAGAATTGCAGACCAAATAAAAACAGTGACTTGGTTATTTTTATTTATTTCCAAAATATAAACTGGAAAAGTAAATGTTTAAATGCATTTGAAAAGGCATTGCATGTGATGATTTAAATACTGAAAATAATCTCAACAAATGCTACAGGTTAATTCCTAGCATCTGAAGAGATTCTAAAAGTGGAATTCGTTCATTTATAAAACTCTAAGGAAATAATTGATAGCCTTTTCAATTAAAAAAAAGTAACTGAATTCATTCCAAAATTTTAATTTTGCCATTGTTTTAATAATGACACGGAAACTGCCAAATCCCAGTGGATGTCTGTCTGAAAATACGTGGGCTGGGATCTAGAAATACTTGAGTGCAGTGTATGCCCTGCGCACTGCTCAGTGGGACTCGGTGCTCAGGCCAGTGGGGCGGGGAACATAGCACTGTGTGGGTGCCCATCGTGCTCACTGTGGCTCTGTGGTCTGTGCCTGGTGGAATGCTGTGCTTCTTGTTACTAATGCTTAGTTGTTTTCCCTCCCTGTGGGGTGTGGCATTGGGGTTATATCCTAGCTCTTAATACAGATTCAGCTGCTGGACTCCTGATTCGCAGCATTCATCTCGTCACCCAGAGACTCAACTCCCAGTGGCGGCAAGACATGAGCATATCGCTGGCGGCTCTAGAACTGCTCTCTGGCCTGGCAAAGGTGAGACGGACAGGCGTTTCTGTTTCGGCCTGCAAGGCTTGAACCCCTGGTTTTCCTCTCTCCCTACACTTGGGTGTTTGTTCTGTTCAAACACTGTTAATATCCCAAGTATGCAGAAATGAGCATCTAATGAGGCCTTACAAAATGAACCTTACATTCTTCAATGAATTGAAAGAGTATGGACAATAGTTTGCCTGTTAAATTACATTAAGAAATAGTCTGGCAGTTGCTATTGATATACCTACTCGTGGCCTATTCTATATGCCAAAAACAGTAATAACAAGTCTCACAATGGAGACGTTACTGATCTCCATTACGCCACAACGAGCCGACAGTGCTACAGTGCACATAGTAGAATGCACATCGATCTGCATTTGTTTTAAAATGCCTTTAAAATTTCAACATATTATGGTATCTAATTTTAATAAGTATAGATTTGGTTGAGGTTTAAAAAAATAACGCTCTTTTTAGAAAGAGTAATTATGGTAAAATATGCAATTTGGACTATCTATGACTCATTCCCCATGAATAGTAAAAAAAAAAAAGTGAGCTTACAAATTTCCTCATGGCTGTTATTTTAATTCTCTAGACCTCGGTGACAATTTGTCCTTCCTTTTTCAACTGAGGTGAACTTCATATAATATAAAATTTTCTATTTTAACGAAAATCAGAGCTATTAGTACTTTGACAATGTTGCACGATATGACTTCTGATTTCTAAAAGAAGCCTGATGTGCATTAAGTAGTTGCTTCCTGGCCCCCTGCTCCCCAACAACAGTCACCAATCTGCATTGCCGTCCTGGATTTCTATTTGGAACGTTTCCTATAAATTGGAACATGAAACCTGTACCTTTAAATCTGATTTCTTTGACGTAATGTTTTTAAAGTTCATTTCTATTACAGATGGTGTCAGAATTTTATCCCTTTTTGTGGCTAGATAAATCGCGTTGCGTAGTTTGTCTATACATCGATCAGTTGATTTATATTTGTATGGTCCTTTTATGAACAGTGCTGGTTTGAATGTCTGTTCAGTTCATCCAGTGTCTGGATACCAGTTTTCAATTCTTTGAGTAGTTACCTGAGAGTAGAAATGCTGGATCATGTGATAATTCTGTTTAACTTCTTGGTAGGCAGTCAAACTTTTTCTAACAGAATCACTTTGCGTTCCCACCAGTGATGTGCAAGGGTTCCAGTTTCTCTGTATCCTCATTAGCATCTAAGTATTTTTTCAACTATAAAATGGACAGGATTATCTTGTGTATTAATTCAAGGTGTTAAAAGGATGAAATAAAATACGTCAAACTAAAAGCATAAATTAAAAGCTGATTGCATACATAAGGTGATATTCGTATCTGAAATTAAATAAGGCTCAAGCCCTTGTTTTGCAGATGTGGCACAGACAGATCAGGAGAGACTGTGACTTACTTAGCTAAGTCATGAGAAACCAAATAGACGGGAAAACCTAAAATGCTTTCACCACCGCCTAGCACTTACTTCAGATATCCCCAGGGGTTGATGTAATGGCCATAGTTTGAGAGGAGCAATTACTGGTCGGAAAGGGAGCAATGCTGGTCCCTTCCTGCTCATGAGAGCAAGGTACACCTTCAGTAGTGAGCAGTGACTAGCCCCGATGAGGAGCTGCTGTAGATCTAACAAACACAGAAGGGCTGCCAGCACCTGATTTCCAGGTTTGCTCAATGGTTAGGGCACGTGCCTAGCACGCCCCAACCCAGGTTTGATCTCTCACCACCCCAGCACTGCAGGACCTAAATTTACATATAAATAGCTTTATGTATAACTGCAGCTATATAGCTGCAGTAATTATCAAAACCATTTGGTATTAGGTGTCAGAGTAGTGATATAGTGAGTAGTGTGTTAGCCTTGCATGCAGTAGACCTGGGTTCGGTCCCCAACATCCCATATGGTCCCCTAAACAACACCAGAAGTAATTCCTGAGTGCGGAGCCAGGAGCAGCCTCTGAGCACTGCCGAGTGTGGCCCCAAAAGTAAAACAAAACAAAAGAACTATTTGGTATTAGAATAGTGTTAGACAAAAATTCAATACAGTAGTAGAAGTAGTCTAGGAATAGAGCCGCACATCTGAATTTTTTTTTTTTTAAACAAAGGTAAAATGGTAATTCAAAGGAGAAAAAATAGACTTTAACAAATGGTGTTAGGGCAATCTGCAGGGCTGGAACCGTAGCACAGGGGATAGGACGTTTGCCTTGCATGCGGCTGACCTGGGGTAGGTTCCTTCGTTTCTCTCGGAGAGCCCAGCAAGCTACTGAGAGTATCCTGCCCCCACAGCAGAGCCTGACAAGCTCCCTGTGGCGTATTCAATATGCCAAAAAAGTAACAAGTCTCACAATGGAGATGTTACTGGTGCCCACTTGAGCAAATTGATGAACAACGGGAGGACAGTGTTACAGTGCTACAGGACAATCTGATACTCATACAGCAAAAAGAACTTTGAGTTATACTTTACATTGTTAAAAAATTTAATGACAAATGCATTACAGACCAACATATAAGATTTAAAATTTCTACAAGTCACGGGAAAGCATCTTTTATTTTGTTTTTGGGCCTTACCCAAAAGTGCTCAGAGCTTACTCCTGGCTCTGCACTCAGGGATCACTCCAGGAGGGGCTCAGGGGACCATATGGAATGCCTGGAGGCAAACCCAGGTTGGGCATATACAAGGCAATGGCCCTACCCACTGTACTATCTCTCTGTGTGGAAGAAAAAATGTTGTGACTATTTTACAAAGACTTATTAGATCTTATGCGATAAAAAAAAACTGCTTTTCTATAAAGAAGCTTTTACCCAAATGGTGCTCAGGACTCACTGTTGATTCTGGTTGCTCAGGAGGCTGGTATTGTGACTGAAAGGAGTGGGGGGGTTGGCCATGCAAGGAAAATGCCCTTAAAAACACTCAAGAAAATAAGATTATAAGTTACGGACTATGACAAATTTTTTGCAGAGCATATATCTGATAATTATGAGTAATATAAGACATATTTCAAAACTCGGTAATAGGGATGTGACTCAAGTGGTAGGACACATGCCTGGCTTTGGATTCAGTCTCCAGCACTGCCCAGAGCAGCCCCTATAACAGAAACCCCAGCAGCTGAGGGTTAGCCTTTCTTCCTGGTGGTGTGCATTTCTGAGAAGGGGAGATTGGTCGTCCATAGCATCTTAACACGTTGAATTGAGTGAATTCCTGGCTCACAACTTTGTTGAAGATGACCACTGTTGGTTTAAATTATACCAACTCTAGCAGGTCGGAGGGAACCTGGCGTCGATGGTAGAGGGAAGTTCATGTTGGTGGTGGGATTGGTGCTAGAACATTATGTGCCTGAAACTCCGCTATGAGTGACGTTGTAAATCACACATCCACTAGATCAGAAGTTTACTTGGCTCTTCAAGATGCAGAGTGTTCATGGTAACAAAGACCAGCAGATCTGGGAATTGGCTCGTGTAGCTTAGCAGCTGTTTGGCTTACCTGAGGGCTAGATAGTGGTTTTTGTTGGAAAGATGCTCCCAGAAGGGCCATGTGCCATGCCCAGAGATCGCTGCTGTAAGCTCCTAGGAGGGCTTATCGGGTGGAAAAACTGCTTCATCGTGGAGAGTGGAGCCAAGGACCAAGGCTCCAAGGTCATGAGTATCTCCAGCGACAAGAGATGAAGTTTATGACTGGTGTGGATTGAAAGTGAGAACCATGTTAACGACTACATTGATAGCCCCATGCTCTGTTCATGCAGAGTGTGCTGGGATCAGAGTAAAGGTCATGCTGCCCTGGGGTCCAGGTGATAAAAATTGCCTGACTTTGTAAGCTTTGTGGACCCTAAAGATGAAGTACTGCTCACCAGCTCCATCATGGGACAAAGATTAGGAAGTCACAGTGATTGGACACAGTCATGCATAACAGGGTCTCATTGGCACCTGTGTCTGTGGTCTATGTGTTGCTTTGTAAAAATCTTTATTAGGTCTTTGCAAAAGAAAAGTAATCACCACCAATAAAAATTCCTAATAAGGGAAACCCAATTTAAAATCAGGCGAGAAATCAGAACTCTAAAAGAAGATACACAAATGGCGAATAAGCAATGAAAAGATGCTCAGAATCATCAAGTTATTAGAATGTCATTAAAACCGTAAGGCTTATGACAGCAGAACAGTGACTAAAATTAAGACTGATCATACTAAAATGTTGGTGAGGATATGGAAGAATTGAAACTCTAATTCTTATATGCTGCTTATTGGAATGTAAAGTCATTTAATAATTTTAAATAGTTAAATACATAAAATAGCTTTTTCCCAGTTCCTTAAAAAGTTGAAACATTCATTATGTGATCAGTTATTGTATCCTTCAGTCCCAGAAGACAAAATAGGGGATATGAATACATTGTATGTGAGTATTCATAGCACCTTTGTTTGTGATACCCAGAAGTGAAAACAGCTAGGTTTCCATCAGTGAGTTTGATATGATTTTATTTCTGTAAAACCCTAGGAACTGCACATTTATCTTCAGTGGCAGAAAGCAAGTCAGAGTAGCTGGGTGAGGGAGGAAGGATTGCAGTGATGCAGGAGATTTTGGTGGGGGGTTGGTTATTTTCACTGTCTTGACTGTGTTACTTCACAGGTGTGTATTTATGCCAAAATTCATCAAGTTGTACACATTGAATATTTGTAGTTAGCTGTGTCTTAATTAGATTTCTGAGACCGCTGTGCAGAATTTCATTTTATTTTTTTTTGGTGGTGCCAGGGATGAGCTCCAGCCCGGCCCCACCCATGCAAGGTAAAGTGCTGTGCCAGAGAACCGCTCACTCCAGCCTTTCTCTGCAAAGCTTTGTTGTCTGTGGAGCATGTGCGGGATTGGATTAGTGTGCTTACAAAATATGCATATGTTCCAGTGTTTCGTTGCCAGCCCTGTTTTTTGTTTTGTTTTGTTTTAAATCTCTGGTGATGAGTTGATCCCTCCCAGAGGTTTGGGTTTTCTTTAGATCATGAAAAATCTGCTAAAATGAAATACTGGTTTAGGATTTGAAAAACGCTCTCTTTTGATAAAGCACTATAGTACATTTGAAATACTCTTTTCCTTATAAACAGTATTTTTAAAAACAAGGCTGCTACAATACATTCTCGGAAAGGTTGGGCTTCGACACAGATGTCTTGAAATTGGTATGGTATTTCCTGACTGTGTTTCCCTCTGAATATATTCAGGTGAAGGTCTTGGTGGATTCCGGAGACCGGAAACGAGCCATCAGTTCTGTGTGTAGCTACATTGTCTACCAGTGCAGCCGGCCAGCCCCTCTTCACTCCCGAGACCTGCACTCCATGATAGTGGCAGCCTTCCAGTGTCTCTGTGTCTGGCTGACAGAACATCCTGATATGCTTGATGAAAAGGTTCGTTCACTAGAATTTTTTTTTTTAAAGAAAGCTTTTAATAACAAGAATTTAGATCTTCAAACAGTAAGTCAAAACAAAAATGTGCTGGGAAAAGGGTTTTAGAAGAGATTACCTAAATTTAAATGCAATAGTGCAGGGTTTGAGTTGAATATACTTGTTCTGTTTTGGTAGAACAATTATTATTTTGAGCACAACTTCAAAATTGTCATCATTCTTACCTTTGGTTACAAAATTACTCATATAGGGAAGTTCTTTTGAAAAGTGGGCCTTAGCTAATTTCTCTCAACATCAGAATTTTTTTTTTTCCTTCTTTGGGGCCTTTTTTGGGCCACACCTGGCAATACTCAGGTTTTACTCCTACCTCTGCACTCAGGAATAACTCCTGGCAGGGCACAGGGACCATATGTGGTATAAGAATTGACTACACGTGGTACAAGCTTGCAAGGCAAGCATCCTACCCTATTATTCTGGTCCAGGAATACTCATTTTTGTTGATTAAATCTTACTTAGATGTCTAAATTATGATACCAGAAATGTCTTTAAAATGTAACTAATGGGGCCAGAGAAATAGCACAAGGGATGAGGCACTTGCCTGGCATCCTGCCAGCCCTGAGTTGAATCCTGGGCACTGCTGTGGTCCCCCAACCACTGCTAGGCATCACTCCTGAGCACAGAGACAGTATAATCTCTGAGCTCTCTGGGTATGGAAAAACAAAACAAAAAGTAACTGATGAGTTTCCCTTTGCATAACCTAACATGTTATAAATCATGCAGGTTTAAACAAATTACTGGTATAAATCTTTCACTTGAGCTTTTCATGATTTTTAAAATCTGTGGTAAGAATTTACACTCTGACAAGAATTATGACTGAAAGAACTAAATTGAATTTATCATTACTTGGTAGTTATTATTCAGTTTTATTCTTTAAAGTGAAATGGATAGTAAATTTATTCTTATATATATATCTGTTAAAATGAGAAAATAAAGCCCCATAAGCCATTAGCATTTGATGTGAAAGGTGATGAATATCTCAAGCCATATTACTAAACCCTATTTATATTGTTTTTTTCCCTCTACATACATAAATTTCCAATATGAAGTTTAACTTGTAAATTAGACATTGTAAGAGAATGAAAGAAAATAATAAAATATAACAATTAATAATTAAGTAAATATGGCCACTCTACTCCACCCCCCACTCAGAATATCTTAGAATATTTAATATTTTTGGCTTTGGTTGACCTTGAGTAACTGAAACCAAGAATAAGGGTAATGTATGCGTTTCCTGTCTTTTCATTGAGTTAGCTACCATTACAAAAACTTACCTACCTCTCCTGCTTCTAGGACTGTCTTAAAGAAGTACTGGAGATTGTGGAACTGGGTATTTCAGGAAGTAAATCCAAGAACAATGAGCAAGAGGTCAAATACAAAGGAGATAAGGAGCCAAACCCTGCATCCATGAGGGTGAAAGATGCTGCTGAAGCCACTCTGACATGGTATGAGAGACTGCACAGGGTTTGTGCCAGTCATTGGATGGGGTTAGCTGGTGGGATACACTGTTTTATCTCCTTTTTCTGCTTTAATGATGTAATTTCTTTAGGATATTATTTTCTCCTGAAAAAAGGAAATGAGAAAGTTTTTTTTGTTTTTAAAGCCACATTCAACTTTACATGAATGTGGCTATTCAAAAACTTGCTTCTTATTTCTAGTAACCGAAGTACTGAGTACTAAAAGTTCAAGCCATGTGGGGACTGAGGTAGACAGAAAAAAAATTTGAAAGAATGAAGACTTGGGCCAGAGTAATAGTACAGTGGTAGGGCACTTGCCTTGCACATGGCTGACCCATGGTTTCCTGAGCCCTGAGCACCGCTGGATGTGGCCCCCAAACCAAAAAATTTAAAAATTAATTTTAAACAATGACGACTTGTGACCAGAGCAATAGTACGGCAGGTATCGTGTTTAGTTTGCATGCAGCTGACCCTGATTTGATCCTCAGTGTCCCATATAGTCCCCTGAGTACTGCCAGGAGTAATTCCTGAGGGCAGAGCCAGTAGTAACCCTTGAGCATTGCTGGGTGTTTCCCCAAAACAACAAAATGAAGACGATGTATCACAATCATCCTGTTGTTCGTCAATTGCCTCGAGCAGACCCCAGTAACGTCTCCTTCATCCTAGCCCTGAGATTTTAAAAAGTGCCATATTCAAGGCTCTTTCAGGGTTAGGAGAATGAGACCCATCATTGTTACTGGTATTTGGCATATAGGGTACGCCACAGGGAGTTTGCCAGACTCTGCCGTGTGGGCAGGTACATTCGGTAGCCTGCCAGTTTGTCCAAAGTAAGAATGAGATAATAAGATGTCATGCGGCCTCGAATGTGATGTATGCTTTGAATTAAAGATAAGAGAAAGGGGAAAGACATTTCTTTTTTTTTTTTGGAAAGACATTTCTTACTGGGGTTGCTACATTATGCAGAAGTTGGTTTGCTTTATCCTAGCCTAAATGGATATGTTAGAAATAGATTGGGTATATGCTCAGAATGCGTAGAATGAAATAACCCTGTGATGCCTGCCCCCCCCACCCCCCCGACCCTCGGCTAGCCAGTAGTTACGTAGATGGTTCATCTTTCTTCTGCTTTTATGTCTTTTGCAATAGTAGTGGTATTCATTGGGTTGTTGTTATACGTAAATAAAATACTCTGAAGTTTTAGGCCAATGCCTGACATATTTTATGCTGTGTATGTTATTGTCCCTATTTTTTGAATGAATCTTTTTATAAACTTTTCTGATTATGAAGGCTTGATCATTTGAACTCCATTTTTTCTTACGTTCTCATTTAATAATCACAATGGTTCTGTGAGATGTAACTATTGTGCATTGGGGTCCTTATATATAAAATGAGACAATCTACTCTTGACTACACATGTGTTTCTGCTTTCTTAATGATCACTTCTCTTTTTTTGAGACTAGGTATTCTGAGGGCATTTGTCCCATCTTTTGATCTTTTCTAGATTTGGAATGTTTTATCTATATTGTAAACCTCCTGAAACTTGGAACACACAAAATTGTTTAGTGCATCTTTTGGGAACTTAATAATTTGGAAGTATGGTTAGTCATATTTCCTGAGGCAAACTCACAGAACAAAGTCTGCTTGCAGAATGTATTTTGGAAAGTGCCCTTGATAATTTCTTGAGGGCAGTAAAGGAAGCCGATTGCACAAAGGAAACCTAAACTGTAATGCAGTTGCAGCAAAGAACTTTCAAGCAGGGTTGGCCCTTCAGAGTTCTCCCAGATAGGTGCAGGGAAACTGGGACTGTAGCTGCTTCAACCCTCCATTGGTTACAGGCTGTCCCAGGAGGAAGCAGTGATCTTGGGTGAGCCAAGTTTTGGAGAGGAATTTGTCCTTCATGTTTTTGGACAAATGAACCTTCCATTCTGGAAGAGGAAATCTAGATAGCACACCACAGCATCATCCCAGTCTACTAAATGCCTGTCGAGAGGAAGCATGGCAGTGGTCCCTAAACATTCAGGAGTGCAAGGGCACATATGCATGAGGGGAACCAAGGGTTTTGCTTCAGGAATTAATGGTTCTCTTTTCCATTCTTCTTAGTATTATGCAGTTGCTTGGCGCATTTCCTTCACCCAGTGGTCCTGCCTCTCCCTGCAGTTTGGTGAATGAGACCACTTTGATTAAATACTCCAGGCTGCCAACCATAAACAAGCATAGCTTCCGGTACTTTGTCTTGGATAACAGTGTCATCCTGGCAATGCTGGAGCAACCTCTTGGAAATGAACAGAGTAAGTTACCATTTTGGATCTTTTCCACTGCAATGTGTTCATCGATACTGATGAAAGCTGTGCTGATCTTCCCAGATTAGCAAAAAACAACTTGAGTAATTTTATGTCAGTTCAAAGGACTTTCAGCAAAAGAATGAAAGCAACTGAGAAGTAGAATCAGAAGATGGAAAATACAGATTAAATAGAACCTTCTGGGTGTTCTTTTATGTGTTTCTGAAATACCTGAAAAAAGTGCTGTAGTTTTCTAAAAATTATTGTAGATCAAAATTAGTTTCTCTCTCAACTTTGGATCCTGCCCTTCTCCTCTCCTGTCTCTCACTCCTTGTTCTTTTTCAGTTATTGGTGCCAATTAGATGACTGGAAACTTGAGACTTTTTTGCCTGCTTCTTCCTGTCGCTTCCTCATTTAATTATTTTCCATCTCTAGGATGACTTTGAATCTTTGCTTTTCTCAGCGCTCTCCAATAGAAATTTCAGACTTTTCTATTAGTTAGATTATTGCAGTGTCTTCCTTTCTGATCTATATTCCCATCCCCTTGCCATCAGCAAAATTTGTTTACCCTTTCCTTCATCCTCTCTGCTGTTTCCCGTCAAATACAGATCTTACCCTTGCCAGGCTCTACTGAAAATGTTTCTGTGATTTTCCATTCACTCAATGTGCACTGTTTCCCTCCTCTTCGACTCACCAAGTGTAAACCATGTTAAGGTTTATGATTACCACTGCAAGCTAAAACACCCATATATTCTTATATATTCTCCTGATGGGAAATAGAATCAGCCAGTATGCAAAGATGCATATTCTCAGAGAGATCCTTATTTCTGGGAAGGTGAAGTTTCAGACAATGGTTATAGAATCTTGAGCATAAATGGAATCTGGTGTGAGGTCCCTCATTTATAAATGTAGAAAAGAGACTCAGAGAAGGTTTGTCACTTGAGATTATTTTGTGGCCTTGAGAAGTGTAAGGGTTTTGTGTGTGTGTGTGTGTGTGTGTGTGTGTGTGTGTGTGTGTGTGTGTGTTTTAAGAAGTGTAAGGTTTATTAACTAGAACCAGAACCCTACCCTGATTTTCTCAACCCCATACTGTTCCTTTGTGCTACCATTGTCTAATGATCGGCTTTTCTGTGATTAAAGAAGTATTTTCTTACCTTGGAGTAGACAAGACTTAAATTTCCATGCAAATTTTCTTTAGTGTATTAAATAGGATCTCATAAGTCCATAAAATAAAAGGGAGACATCTCCTTATGACTTAAATATGAATGACCACCGTCGGGTTGCCATCATTAATGTTAGGGTAACAATATAGTGACTGTAGTTTAAAATAGTTGGTTGTGTCCCTCATTGCCCAGCCCCAGAAGTGCTGGTTCCAGATATTTCCTGCAGATGCTTCTTCCTTCTCCACCCCAGACTAGAGCTCACTTAGTTTTCTTCCCTGGCTGGTGCCTCTCATAAAATGATTTTTTTCTGGTCTCCTCCCCCTGTAGCAGTCTGCCCTAGCTCAGTATGCACTTCTGATTTACTGACCTGAGAGATTCCGTTTTATGCTTTTACAGCTTTTTTTTTTTAATTCCCCTATTCATGTTTCAAGTATTAAAAATCTACCAAAAATAAAGGTGCTGGAATTTTATAAGTTTATGGGATATGTTTTATGTTAAGCTTAGTATCTGAGGTTAGAGAGCTTTGAGCTAGTTTGACTCCCATAGTAGAGACAAAAAGAATTGAATGAGAAAAAGAATTTGGGTCACTTAGGAAGTTCCTCCTCCGCCCCTCTTGGAGAGCCCAGCAAGCTACCGAGAGTATCTCGCCTGCATGTCAAAGCCTGGCAAGCTACCTGTGACGTATTCGATATGTCAAACACAGTAACTAGTGTCACAATGGTGACATTACTGGGCCCGCTCGAGCAAAATCAGTGAACAACGGGAGGACAGTGAGAGTGACAGGAAGTTCCTAAGGGTCACTTGGCAGCTCCAAACTCTGTATGTATGGCTGCTGGATTAGGTGAGGTAATGGTAGTAGTAGTTGGTGAGTGTTATGTATTTTTTTTTTTTTTGGGTCACACCCGGCGATGCTCAGGGGTTACTCCTGGCTCTGCACTCAGGAGTCACTCCTCGTGGTGCTTGGGGGGACCATTTAGGATGCTGGGAATCAAACCCGGGTCGGCTGCGTGCAGAGCAAATGCCATAACCGCTGTGCTGTCGCTCCAGGCCTGGTTTTATGTATTTTTTTAAAAAAAAAAACCCAAAAACATTTGTTTTAGAAACACATAACAAATCAAATTCATGGTTTTCTATTTCAAATGGAGCTGCGTAATTTCTTTTTAAAATAAACTTTAAAAAAAATGACTGAAAACCAATCATGAACAACTTTGTAATTGAGTATCTCATGGTGATTCACTATTTAAAAATAAGCAGATTATGTTTTTTTTAAAAAAAGTATTACCCAATAGTTAACCCAATCAATAATATGTTTATTCATTAAAAACAAGAAAAAGAAAAGGAAGCGGTTACTATAAAGTAAGGTAGCAGTTGTGTGGATATGA
The DNA here is from genome assembly GCF_029834395.1 of Sorex fumeus. NCBI lineage: Eukaryota > Metazoa > Chordata > Mammalia > Eulipotyphla > Soricidae > Sorex > Sorex fumeus. The sequence continues at coordinate 8,018,747 of NW_026606101.1, read as the reverse complement.
ATATGGCACAAAATATAAGAACGTTTTCTTCACAAAGGATGAAAATTAGGGAAGCACCCCATGAGTTCTGAGTTTCAGAAGCTTTGCAGTTGATAATAGGTTTATTTTAAATGGTGGTTGTCTAAAAGAAAAACTATTTTGCTGTTGTTTTATTCCAGATGATTTTTTCCCCTCTGTCACTGTGCTGGTTCGGGGTATGTCTGGAAGACTTGCTTGGGCACAGCAGCTTTGCCTTTTACCCAGAGGAGCAAAAGCAAATCAGAAGGTATGCCAGGGTCGAGGAAATCGTCGCAGGGAGAAAGAGGGGGAATGATGAAGGGAGAGGCCGAGGGTTAACATTCAGCTAACAGCACACGTTGTAACAGCTGTTGAAAATGAGCTCTAATTGACACTTGGAATAAAATATGCTTGTTTGGGGGTCATACCTAAAGGTGCTCAGATACTATTTCTGGCTGAGAAGTGGCCCCTGCTATTGCTTGACAGACTGTATTTGGGGGCGGGGATGCAAGCCAGAAGGCTGCATGTAAAGTAAGCACCTAAGCCCCTGTACTCTCTCTGGCCCAAAATAAATATTTTTCATCTGCGTCACTGGGTTGATTTATTTATTTTGTTTTTAGGGTCTCTCCCAGTGGTGCTCGGGGGCTTACTCCAGGCACTGTGTCCAGGTGTCACTCTAGGCAGTGCTCCGGGGACTGTAGTGGTGCTGAGGATCAGACTGGGGTTGACTGTTTGCAAGGCACGTGCCTTAACACCTGTACTGTCTCCCCAGCCTCTGTGTTTTGTTCTAATTTTCATTTTATTGGGTTTTTGGACTGCACATGGTGATCCAGGAACTTGTTCCCAAAGGCACTTAGATAGGGGACCATGCAGATTCTGGGTATCAGACTAGGGTTGTCTGTAAGCACTTGGCTTTAAGTACCTGTACGTTCAGACTTTAAGGCTGGAACATATTTTAATTTGTTTTATTTTAACAGCTTTTTGTGCCTGAACCTCGTCCAGTTCCTAAAAATGATGTTGGATTTAAATACACTGTGAAACATCGACCATTTCCTGAAGAGGTGGATAAGATTCCTTTTGTGAAAGCAGATCTCAGCATTCCAGATTTGCATGAAATCATCACTGAAGAAGTAAGATAAGTAGCTGTTTAAAGAAGGTCTCTGAAGTGTCTTAGCTTCTGGGGTCAAGGCACTGTTTTTAGTGTTGTTAGTGTCCCTGAAGGGACTTCTGGGTCTCTGGGATTCATGTAGTTACTTTGTAATAAGACAAGTATAGATTATGGCTGATTTAAAGGGGACTGGATATGCCTGGCTTGCTTCCTGGTTGGTTTCAGTGGTGTGATGATATGCTCAGATTCTGTTGGAGGATTATTCGGAGAAGGATTAGTCCTTGTAAGAGAAAGGAAGGACTAGCTCACTGATTGTTGACATTTAAATATATGTATTGTAAACAAAGATGTGGGCAGTTTGGGTTTGATAAGAAAAGGAAAAGGGGGGGGCTGGGGCGATGGGGCATTTACCTTGCACGCAGCCAACTTGGGTTCGATCCCCGGCATACCATATGGTCCCCTGAGCACAAAGGAAAAGAGACAAAGAACTTTGTTATATAGTTACATATATGTGTGTATATATTTGGTTTAGATTAACTTCTATAATTAACTAAGTGATTTTTTTTAAATTCAGTCACCACGAGACACACAGTTACCAGGTTGTTCATGATTGGGTTTCAGTCATACAATGTTCCAATACCCATTCCTTCACCAGTGTACATTTCCCACCACCAATGTCCTCAGTTTCCTTCCTACCACCCTCCCCATCTGCCCCATAGGGGAAAAGAATTTTAGGAAGTAGGGGACAGTTATATCAGGGCATAAAAGAAAAGTAGGAATGGAGACTGCCCATGATACCTTATTTTAAAGAGATCAGGAAGAAGAAACAGTAAGAGAAATCCCCTGGATTTTGTCTCAGATTAGAGTTGAGCTTGAAAGCAGTTTCAAAGGTTTACGATGGAAGATGTTCTAAGGAGATCTTAGAAAAGATATATGAAGAAAAGCCAATGAGTATAAGGTACACTGTTAATAGAAAGGTACAGAATAGATAATAGTATGAAGGAACAGCCTCGCCAAGACAAAAACAAGGTTAAGATCTTTGGTTTGTATTTGGTTTTCAGTTCCTGTATAGGGATATCAGCATGCTTAGAAGTTGACAGGAAGGAGTGGGTGGAGAAGTATCCGCATCTCCCAGCACTATTGGAAGGATAAGTGACAGAGGACATAATGGAAGCGATGAGGTCAAGGGTCTCTGTGATTGTGGTTAGAAAAGAGATTCTTCTGGTAAGACTGGAAAGGAGGAGAGAGTGGGTAGTTGTTCAGAGATAATTAGAGGAGGAAGGAGGGAAATAGAGATGGTTTGTAAAATAAGACAACCCAGCTGAAAGTACATAGTATCATTTGTAGAGTGAAGGTACTTTGCTGACTTGCTTCAGAAATCCCTGGGATCTGCAGGCATAATTGAAAAAGGGGGATGTAGTCATGTGGCTTAGAGGTAAGAGTGCCTGCCTTGGAAGCATGAGGTTCTGGGTTCACTCTCCCGCCCTGCCTTCCAGTGGCACCGTGATCATGAATCCCCATACTGCCCCCACAAAGTACGTGATCTCCATTGCAACACAAGCATGTCACCCCCAGTAAGCACTGTGACCAGAGTGTGCAAACACACAACAGCTGTAGTATGTGATCCCAGCAAGCAATACAGCCAAGTATGCAGGCACCGTAAGCAAGCATTTGCAACCCCTGTTCAGCTCAACAAAAATGAAGGAAAGGGGAGTTGTGTTTTGTTGGGGTTTTTTGTTGGTTTTTTTGGTTTTGTGTTACAGAGACAGGGATGAGACTATGGAAGCAAAAAGGACAGCACAGCTATTTTATTATTTATTTTGTTTGTTTGGTTTGGGGGTCTCACATGATGATGCTCAGTATTTACTGGTGGCTCTGCACTCAGGGATCACTCCTGTTGGGCTCTGGGGACCATATGGGATGCTGGAGATTGAACCTGGATTGGCCATGTGCCCAGCAAGCTCCCTACCCACTGTGCTATCGCTCTGGCCCTGAACTAATTTTTGATAATTCCACTCACCATTTTGTTATAACAAGCAATATAAAATCAATTCTTTTGTGTCTGCCAAGGGGTCAGGCTTAGGGGGTTGGCACAAGACTGGGAATAGTGGTAGAGGGATTGGTGTTGGAACACTGAATGCCCGAAACAGCTGTATTATGAAAAACTTTGTAAACCACAGTGTTTAAATCAATTTTAAAAATAAAAAGGATTAAAAATTTAAATTTAAAAATTAAAATTTAAAAATTAATTAAAAATTTAAAAAAAGGATTAAAAATGAAAAGGATCAATTAAAAAAAAAAGAGGATGGAATTTTAGATTAGGGCTAACCAGAAGGGAAGTAGAGGGTGGGGGATATCTAAATAGTTGAGTAATCTGCCTGGGTAATCACTTCAAAACAAGAGGAAGTCACTGCAGGATGAAGATGGACTGTGACTTAGCAGAGGAGGTGGGAGCAGCTATTCTGCCCCTTCCCTGTTAGGAGGGAAGCATAGATGGAATGGTTTAATTTACATCAAGGAATTGAAGGAGCCATTTGCTGAATACAGTCTAGCAAATGTAAGAAGTGTTTTATTTTTTCATGATAAAAAATATCTTTTATTCAAAATTAAAATTCATCACTATCAAAACATCTCAGAGCAGACAACATGGTAGTTCACGAGCATCCTAAAGGAGCTATCATTATCAGAATCACAGATATTTAGTAAATGTAGCAGTCATGATCTAAAACAGAAGAATTACTTCTAACCTTTTTCAAATAATAGCAGCATTAACTAAGAATGAAACTACAGCGTAATATAGTGTGTTGTAAAGGGTAATAATATCACTGCAGTTTGTAAAAACCATTAAACTGTTCACTTTTAATGGGTGGCATATTGTTTAGTTTCTTCATTTTCATTTGTAAAAAGTGGTTTTTTCACCTGTTTCAACCTTGAAAGAGTTTCACTTGTTTGTGTACTACGTATTGAATTGTAACTAATGATCAGTGTAAAACATCTTTATTTACCCTTCTTCCACTAACTTAATTTCCATCTTAAAATTAAGATTTATCCTTTTACTTCTATAATAGATTGAAAAGGTGAATATTTGGTTTATTCTAGTTAGAAGAAAAACATGAAAAGTTAAGGAATGGCATGGCTCAGCAGATTGCTTACGAAATACAACTTGAGCAACAAAGCGAGGAGGAGTTTCAGAAGAGGAGTTTTCCTGACCCAGTTACAGACTGTAAGCCCCCACCTCCCGCGCAGGAGTTCCAGACAGCTCGTCTCTTCCTTTCACATTTTGGATTTTTGTCATTAGAAGCCCTGAAGGTACTCTAAAAAATGTTTATGAGTAGATTTGTTCAGTTGATGATAGCTAAAGCATTTTGATAGGACTAGAAGGAATTAAAAACTCATATTTTAAAAACTTTAAAATTTCACTGCTTGCTACTAAGTGAAATTCCATGTGCGATAAATTACAGTATGCACCTTGAGAGAGCTTATCCCATGAAACCATGAATAGAAACTGATTTGTTTACTTTGAAATGTTGTTGTTTGGTGTAACCACCTTGATAATTGGACTTAACTGTCTTCTGGCAATTTACTACAATTTATACATCATATTGTATTTTTATGTTTGTTTGTTTGTTTGTTTGTTTTGGAGGAGTGGTGTTTGGGCCACATCTGGTGGTGTTCAGGGCTTATTCCTGGTTCTGTGCTCAGGGATTACTCGTTGGGGGTCTCTAGGGACCATATGGGATGCTGGGGATTAAATCTAGGTCGGCCACCTGCAAGACAAGCACCCTACCCACGATACTGTCATTTCGGCCCCAACATTTTTATGTTTCAAAGCTGATTTCTTTCCTTAAAATTCATGAACCACTCTCAGCTAGCTTCACACTTTTCTCCTTGGCCTTCAAAGAATTGAAGAGAATTCAGACCATGCTATGGATTAGGCTTTGCTTAAAGGAAATGTTATAACTGGTTTGATCTACTGTCTAGACCACTAAAAATTTTATCGTATCAGTAATAAGACTAGTTTGCGTTTTCAACATTTGTGTATTCCCTAGAATAGCACTTTTCATTTTCTTCAAGAACTTTTCCGTTTGCATTCACACATGGGTAACTGGCGCAAGAAGCCTAGACTTTGGTGCCAGACCCTATAATACAGCAGGTTAGGCACATGCCTTTCCCCAACCATACCAGGGTGTATCCCTGGCTTCCCATATTACCCCTTGAGCCCCTCCCGGATCTTGTTATGATCCTGGAGTACAGAGCCAGTAACACACACACACACACACACACCTGGATTACAGAGCCAGTACACACACACACACACACACCATACCAGGGTGTATCCCTGGCTCCCCATATTACCCCTTGAGCCCCTCCTGGATCTTGTTATGATCCTGGAGTACAGAGCCAGTAACACACACACACACACACACACACACACACACACACACACACCTGGATTACAGAGCCAGTACACACACACACACACACACACCATACCAGGGTGTATCCCTGGCTCCCCATATTGCCCCTTGAGCCCCTCCCGGATCTTGTTATGATCCTGGAGTACAGAACCAGTACACACACACACACACACACACACACACACACACACACACACACACCCCATACCAGGGTGTATCCCTGGCTCCCCATATTACCCCTTGGGCCCCTCCCGGATCTTGTTATGATCCTGGAGTACAGAGCCAGTGTGCGCGCGCACACACACACACACACACACACACACACCACGCACACCCCCCCCACCCCCCCCACCCCCCCTAGCTTTCAACTTAATCTCCTCTTTCAACTTGCCTTTCTTACTAACTTTAATCCTTTCTACCTTTTGATACAAAGTGAAACATTCCACTCTTGGTTTCAGTTGGAGATGTCAGAGGTACTTAATAGGTTTTTAATATTACTCTTATTTTAGTAGTGTTTCTCCAACAAAGGAGACCACGGGAGAGGGAGAGACAAAACAACTTGTCTGTAGAGCTGTCAGTACATTTATTAAGTTTGCCATTTTAGAGGGGTGCTGTTCATGGCACCACAAACCAAATTTGACAGAAATTAAATGAGTGTATGTGGAGAAAATATGCAGGCAGACTTGATTGATGCAGGGTTGCCACCTCCTTTCAGTTTGTAAAAAGAAAAAAGTAAAAAATACATAGTGTAAAGGAGGGTGCAGTACAAGGCAGGCCTATGATTAAGAGGTAGCAGCCGTTGGGTTAGCAGTAATTGAATTCAAGTTAGACACATAAGAGAATCTTTAAATTGTTTAATGAAAGTTAAGATTGCCTCACAGAAAATACATATATTGAATGACAAAAATTCAGTTTCAGTAGTTATTTGGTTGAAATGTGTTGCAAAAATACTCCATTTCCAACTGTGATACTGACAGAAGTTGATCTAATGAAGTATATAGATGACCAAAAAGAAAATGCTTTCAGAAGTTAAGAGATTTAGGGACTGGAGATACAGTATAGCAGGTAGGGTGCTTGCCTTCTGTGCAATAAACCCAGGTCCAATACCCTCCACCACCCTGAGCCCTGCCAGGAGTGATCCTGAGCACAAAGTAGTAAGCCTTAAATATTGCTGGGTGTGGCCGAAAAGCAAAAACACAAAACAAAAAATTCAGACATTTAAAATATATGCATATTCATTTCATTTTTCATTTCATCATCCTGTTAATCGTCGATTGCCTCGAGCAGGCCCCAGTAACGTCTCTTTCATCCTAGCCCTGAGATTATATTCAGGGCTCTTTAGGAGAATGAGACCCATCATTGTTACTGGTATTTGGCATATTTGGTAGGCCACGGGGAGTTTGCCAGACTCTGCCCTGTGGGCAGGCTACATTCGACAGCCTGCAAGTTTGTCCAAAATATAATATGCATATTATATTCCTAAATTAGATGATCACAATAAACTGATAAAGTAGTGCTTAATAAAAAGGGCGCAGGGGCAGGAGACTGCACTGGTCTCTGAGTCTTGGCTGTTGATGGGATTACACGGCAGCAGGGGGCCAGGTGGTGGGTGTGACCCCCGCCTATTGGAATTTGGAAGATCTGGGTGGAGGATTTGCTCGATTTGCTCGAGCGGGGCCCAGTAACGTCTCCATTGGAGACTTTGTTGTTACTGTATCTGGCATATCGAATACTCTCGGTAGCTTGCCGGGCTCTCCGAGAGGGGCGGAGGAATCGAACTCGGGTCGGCCATGTTGGCCGGAGGATGCTCAACTCCAATCAGAGTAGGCTTGGAGATCTCGGCCCCGGAACCCGCGTGGCTTTGTCCCTCTGCCAGTACCTTCACGTGTGCGGAGAGTGGTCTCAGCATGGTGGTGGCTGGTCCTGGAGGTCTTTGGCTGCCAGAGCCCTGGTCGGGGCGGGGAGGAAAGCTCAACCCGCTCCCCTCCAAGGGACCCCGGCGAGGAACAGCCAGGCGCAGGGGGAACAGCCAGGGGCAGGGAACACCCCCTTGCACCGTGTAATCCCATCAACGGCCAAGACTCAGAGACTATAAAATCCAGCTCCCGGAACCGCGCAGCCGCATTTGCGGCCACGCGACATCTTATCAGGACATCTTTTTATGACATCTTATTATCTCATTCCTACTTTGGACAAACTTGCAGGCTATCGAATGTAGCCTGCCCACAGGGCAGAGTCTGGCAAACTCCCCGTGGTGTACCAAATATGCCAAATACCAGTAACAATGATGGGTCTCATTCTCCTAAAGAGCCTTGAATATAATCTCAGGGCTAGGATGAAAGAGACGTTACTGGGGCCTGCTCGAGGCAATCGACGAATAACAGGATGATGAATGAATGAATGAATGAATGAAATAAAAAGGGTATGAAGCCTTTGCTTGAATAGATGCCTTGCATACTGTAGAATTATAGATTCCCAGAAAAACCTGAAGACCAGAATTTTTTGTATATTTGTTTCCATTTGATTTTGTGTAGAATCTGATCTGAATTGATGCAAAGGTATATATAGTCTTCATTTCCCTAAGCATACTCTTTTGTTTTACTGATGAGCATTCTCTTTTGTTTTACTGAAGAAAGCTTGATCTCTCTGATAGATGGTATGATTTCTCTTCTTGCTAGGAATGTTATATAGCAGAAAAGTCCAGACCTGCCATCCTTGTTTGCCATCTCTGGGGACACTCCAAAAAATATCATGGATGAAAAACCTTGTTGGGCAAAATTACAGGTTCAGAAAAGATAAGCGATTAGGGGAAGTAATAAAGCGTGAAAACTGAAATTCAAGACATTGGTCCTGAGTGATAGATAGTACAGCGAGTAGGGCATTTGCTTTGCATATGGCCAACCCAGGTTCGATCCCTGGCATCCCATATGGTCCTCTGGCACTGCCAGGAGTAATTCCTGAGTGCAGAGGTAGGAATAACCCCTGTGCATCTTTGGGTGTGACCCAAAAAGCTAAAAACAAACAAAAAATTTCAAGACATTGAGAACAGTTTTAGGTTTGCAAGATGATTGAACAGAAAGTACATTCCTTTAGTTTCTCTCCTGCCTTTAAGGGTTTCCCCTATACTTAGATATTTCCCCAACTGCTGATATCTTGCACTAAAGTGGTGCATTTGTTACAACTAATGACTCAGAAAATAATTATTTGAAATCCATCGTTTACATTGAAATTCACTCTGTTGTACAACTTTATGGGTTTGGGTTTTTTTTTCTTTTTTTTTTTCTTTTTGGGTCACATTCGGCAATGCTCAGAAGTTACTCTGCACTCAGGAATTGCTCCTGATGGTGCTCAGAGGACCATGTGGAATGCTGGGAATCGAACCCAGGTCAGCTACGTGCAAGGCAAATGCCCTACCCGCTGTACTATCACTCCAACTCCCAACTTTATGGGTTCTAACAGATATATAATACATGTCCATCATTATACAGGTGGTTTTTGTGACTTAATGCATTTATTTTTATTATTGAATGATACTTTATCATGAGTATATTGGAGTTTGTGAATCCTTTCCCCTTTAGAAATACATTCAAGTTGTTTCTGAGTTTTAGCAGTTATATATAAAACATTGATATAAACATTTTTGCAAAGATCTTTGTATTGTAGCTTTTAATTAATTTAGGTGAAAACAGACCAGAGATTTAGCTGATAAAACTGTTTTGTTTTGCTACATTTGTGAGGCCTTGGGTTCAGTTCCTGGAACCATACACATACACTGACCAATTTGGGTGAATATCAAGGTGTAAAATTTCTGTGTTAGTTGGTAGTATTATGTTTAGCTTTGCAAGACTGCCAAACTTTTCTATACTAGTGTTCCAGTTTGCGTTTTTGTCGTGCAGTGAATGGGATGGGTGGGGGGAGTAAAATTTTTTCTTACTTACAATACAGGGAAAATAGGACCCACAGTTATGCACATAATACCATAATTGTCTTTAACCAAAAAAGTCAGATATGCATGAATGTATAATAAGTTGCTTAAAATTAAATACTGTGCTAATGTTTGTCACTTTATAAGTTTTTTCTTAATTTTTATTAAACTATAAGTATTTCTTATCATTTCTCCTTTGGCGATAGGAACCTGCAAACAGTCGACTACCTCCTCACCTCATTGCACTGGACTCCACTATCCCTGGGTTCTTCGATGATGTTGGCTATCTGGATCTTCTGCCATGTCGGCCCTTTGACACCGTTTTTATTTTCTATATGAAGCCAGGTCAGAAAACAAACCAAGAGGTATGAGTTCTGATTTGATGGGGGAGAGGTTTAATTTTTTTATTCAAGACTTGTGTTTATACATGATAGGAAACAAGTTATACTTGATACTTAAAGATTTATGAATTGATTCAAGAAAAGAAATGATGGAAAATTGATGGTTGGAGCCCCAGATCTCTTTGGAGGGGGGTAAAGGGGACTTCCAAAAAAATGCTGAAGAGTCCCAAGAACCTCACCCATGATTCTAGTTCTTTTTTTAATTGGGGGTTGGGCATACCCCGTGGTGCTCAGGGTTTATTCCTGGTTCCGTGGTCAGGAATAACTCCTGGTGGACCCTGGGGACTATATGGGGTGCTGGGGATTGAACCTGGGTCATCTACATGCAAGGTAAGTGCCTTACCCACTGCTGTACTATCGCTCTGGCCCCTCACCCATAATTTTTATTTTTTTGAATAAGTTGTTCTCATTGGAGAATGAAAAAGAGGAATATGTGCTTAAGAGAGAGAATATGGGCTTCTCCAGAGTGGACAAAAAGCAAGCAAAGAAACAAGACAGACAAACAAGATATGCATTCACAGGAAAACACGGGCTTGAGCAAGCTTCTCTCATGAGTCTTTTATTTATTTTTTATGTAGGAGTACTGCTATTTATTCAGCCACTGATTAGCTGATTGAATTGGGCATGAACTCCACCTAACTTTTTATCTTTTTTATAATTTTATTTATTAAATCACCGTGAGAGCAGTTACAAAGCTTTCGGGTTTAAGTCTCAGTCATACACCTGTACTTTCACCAGTGCCCATTCTCCACCACCAAAAACCCCAGTATTCTCGTATCCCACACCCTCCTCCTACCTGTGAGGCAGATGATTTCCACATTACTCTCTCTACTTTGATTATATTCAGTGCTTTGACACCAGGCCCACAATTATTATTTGGGATTTTACCCCAACACTCAGATTTGCTGAAAAGGCAACAGCAGACAATTTCTTTTCTATTGCTGGGTAAGAATAACATATGATGTCGCGTGGCTGCAGTAGTGGCCGCGTGATTTTGAAATTTTGAAATTTTAACACTTAAATCTGGAGGGATTTCTGCCAAAACCTGCTGGGTTCCGAGATTTGTTCCTGAGTCTCTGGGATCATGGCCATTAAGCAGCTTGATCAGGAGCCAGAAAGGCCATTCATGTGTGGCGACTCGGGGTCTCATTGGGACGGGAAGGAAAGGGCCGGCTCCACCCCCATCCCATGAGGCTCTGTGTGTCTCGTCACTGAGGGCCCAAACCTGACTCCCCAGTGGCCTCTGGATCTCTCATGATTCTTGAGCAGGGTTCAGCGCAAGCACCAAGGATGTCATGGTGCTCAGGCTTTGTGGTAGTAGGGGCCTCCAAGGTTGCACCCAGCAGTGCTCTGGTGACTGTGTGGTGCCAAGAATTAAACCTGGGTTGCCTAGCATGTACAGCAGTACTATATCCAGGCCCTCTGGGTCTTTTTGACTCAAAGAAATGCGATTTAGGAAGAGCCACACAGGTCTGTCTTCCCCTTAGGGAATTCACATTCATAAAGACAGAAACAGGAGGTTAGCCACTAGACCTGATTACTTGGAAAGAAAAGAACAGTAGCTGTAAAGTTTACTGAATATTTATATTCCTATTGCTCAGTGCATCAAAGTTTAAAAGTGTATAACTGTATTCATGAGAAGCTCAACTCCCAATTAATTTCACAAATAATTTTAGTTGAGACATGCAAAATGGACAATGGGGGAAATAACTAGAGGTCAAGGGTAAACAGAAGACTAAGGAAGACACAGTTGGATACACTTAACATAGAGTAGGAGAAGGGTGAAGAAAAATGGGTGAGAATGGAAAGAAGAGCAAATGGAGAGCAGATTAAAAGTTTCCCGTGGAAATGAGTAGTTGAAGTATAAAAGAGGTGCTCGGTTACCAGGAACTGGCCAAAGGAAAATCTGTAAAGTACAGTGTTCAGGATGTAAGACACTATCACTATATACCTTGTAGTTTTGCATTAATTAATCAAATCGACTCAAATTAAGAAATTTAGGGCTGGGGGAGCTGGAATGATAGCACAGGAGGTGGGCCCTTTGCCTTGCACACAGCCGATTGTGGCTCAATCCCCAGCATCCCATATGGTCCTGGGAGCACCGCCAAGAGTGATTTGTGAGCACAGAGTCAGAAGTAACCCCTGGGCTAGAGCAATAGTACAGCAGGTAGGGCATTTGCCTTACACACGGCCAACCTGGGTTTGATATTTGGCACCCCGTATGATCCTCCAGTCCAGCAAATGTGATCCTGAGCACAGAGCCAGGAGTAAGCCATGAACATCACTGAGTGTGACACCCTCTTCCAAAAAAAAAAATCTGTCTGGTCTTATCAGGGACCAGAGAGATATGTCAGGGGGTTCTCAGGCACTTGATTTGCCTGTGTGTGATCCCAGTTTGATCCCTGAAATCATATGGATGCAGGGTATGACCTTAATCCTCCCCCTCCTCCTGCAGAGTAAAAGTTTTACTTCTGAATAGATTTCAGTTGAAAGAAAACTGACAGAGTAGTATTACACTCAAGAATGTGAAGGTCATGACCAGGTCCAAAACTCAAAAGGCTAGAGCACACATTTGACATTTGGAAGCTGTGGTTTCAAACCATGATCTCCCAGTCAACCAGGTATGGCTCAAAAACACCCCTCCCCCCCCAGAAAAAAAGGAAAGTAAAAGAATCTGAAGGGATATGGGTGAACCCAATAGATACGCATCTCTACAGACCATTCTGTGTTTAAAAGATGGTGGCCTAGCAGTGAGGCACAATGGATTAAAAAATAAAAGAGAACATTCCATATTTTGACTTTAGTAGGTCCAGGTGTCTTGGTGAGCATGTTATAACCTATATCTGTGCTCTATGGCTCACCGTCATTGACAGGGGGGTGGTGGGGGGAACTTTTAAAAAGTGATTCTGGGGTTGGAGACAGCATGTAGGACACTTTTTCTCACAATGTGGCCCACTCGGGTTCTGTCCCTGACACCCCATATATTCCCCCTAGCCTGCCAGGAGTAAGCTCTGAGCATCACCAGATACGACCCTCCAAAAAGCAAACCAAAAAAAAATAAAGGTGATTCTGGATCCTGTAGATTCTGCAGGTTCTGCAGAATCCTGCAGATTCTGATGTAGAAGGTGTGGAGTGGACTAAGAGAATTATGTTTAAGAAATTCCATACGTTATTTTAATTCAGCATCCTCAGTACATACTTACATTTTTTAATTTGTAGAGAAATTTCTCAAGTGTCTTCCCTTACTATAGTGTTTCCAACAGCAAAACTATTGCTGTTTTTGGCCAAATTATTCTTTGTTGTGGCGGTTTTCCTGAAAGTAGGGCATTTAGCAGTCTTTTACCAGAGGGACCCCAGCATTTGTGACAGCAGAATGTCTCCAGACATTGCCAAATGTCCCTAGGGGGTGAGACCACTCCTGTGAAAACAACTGCTGTCAACAAGGGGTTTTCGTAAAGCCAATTAAAAAAATTAAGTTATTATTCAAATTATTAAATGAGATACTTAATAAATAAGGGGAACACCTTCTGTTTATCTTTTTTCTTCTGGAATGACCACATTTAGTTTTTTAGATTAAGAAAACATTCTTGTGCTCATTTGTTGATCGTGCCTAACTTTTATTGCGTTTATAATAGTTTTCTATTTATAACATTTGTCAGGGTTTTTGATTAAGCAGTCATTAATGTTTCTCACTATCCAGATGGTAAGCGCCATCAAGGCAAGGACATGGTTTCTGGTTCATTAACTGCTTTGCTAGGAGGGCGCTAAGGGCTTTATTTGCATGATCTCATTTAATCTTCACAGCCTTCATTATTTCCACTTAGAGATGAAGAACTTGAAACAGAGAGATTAAGTGACTTGACCAAGGCTCAACTGAAAATTGGACCCAATCTGTCTTAACTACAAAGCATGCATTTTAGATTATTCTGAGTTTAGACTGGATTTGTCATACACTTCAAAAGTGAATTTTTATGAGATTTATTTTTATATGCTTTTTCGTGCCATTCATTATAGCTGATGATTGTATGTATTTCAGATTTTAAAGAATGTGGAGTCTTCCAGAAATGTCCAGCCACATTTTCTAGAATTTTTGCTTTCCCTTGGCTGGTCAGTAGACGTTGGCAAACACCCTGGCTGGACTGGGCATGTTTCTACCAGTTGGTCTATCAATAGTTGCAATGATGGTGAAGGACCTGAGCAAGGTAAAACTCAGTGCTATTTTTCTTCTTAAGTTTGTAGACTATTTTTTAAAAAAATAAATGAAATAAAACAGATTCTTTTCCACCCAGGAGATCACTTAATATTGCGTAGGGACTGGAGAGATAGTACAATGGTAAGGCATGTGCCTTGCATGCATCTGCCCGGATTTGATCCCTGGCACCCGATGCGGCCCCGCAAGCTTGCCAGGAGTGATTCCTGAGTGCAGCTGGGTGTGATCCAGAAAAAAAACAAAGAAAAATAATAATTGTTTTATAGGGAGGGGGTGGTACAAAAAAAAGTTTTATATTTTTACAGTCATTTTCTGTATATGGGAAAAATATATGTACATCTAATATAATTTATCATATTAATATATAAACTCATGTATTAAATGCATATGTATCTAGAAAACCTATAGTTAATTTAAAATTAATAACTTTTAACGAGGCTGTTAAGATTCCTTTATATAATGAGTATACAAATTCAGTTTTTCTATAAATAAAAATATAAAGAATATTAATAATTCTAATAGTGGATCTATTTTATTGATTCATTAATCTCTAATCCATTATCTATAATCTTTTCATCTTTGTGGCTATCATTAATGGTATGCATCTTAGGATATTATACTTTGTGGTAAATAGCTATCTATGAGAGATTCATGGTCATTTCTGCACATCTTCTTAAAAGTGTAATTAAGATAACAAGTTCCAGAACAAGTATTAGTTTAAAGTTAAGACTTGTTCCCTTGACTAATGCTCTTTGCTCCAAGAGTTCCTGAAGTCTTTGGCAAGTTGATATTACCTCTCTGCAGTGGGTAATGACTGTGTCTAATGCTTTGAATTATTAAATGAAAATAATCTTGTCTCAGTAAGATTATACTTGTTCAAGGTTTTTAATCAAACACAGTCACTTGTGATATAGTTCCTTGTTATATATCATAAGCGACTAAGTGAATGAAGTCATTTGTTGTTTCATGTTAATGAAAAATCCCAGTTTAGTGTACATTTTTATTGTCATTTTATATGGACAGCTGTTGTTTATCTCTGTGGAGTTTTCTTTTAGCTCTGTTCACCATGTTTTGGCATGGTCCCCAACCTGGCTTTTCCTAATGTAAAAAAGGCAGTTCCAGAATGCATGGCTTATCAGTGAACTACATCCCTTGCCTAGTTTTGTAAATAAAGTTACTGGACTGAGACCACACTCTGAATTACGTATTGTCTGTGGTTGCTTTCATGCAGTAATGGCAGAACGGAGTAATAGTGGTAGAAATCGTATGGTAGTCTGTTCCTCAGCAACACTATGTGTCTGCCAATCTGTTAGGCAAAATTTTTTTTAATTTTAATTGAATTTAAGTATCTTCATATATGTTTTTTGAAAATTTTTATTCTGTCCACTTTTTGTCAGGTGGTTGGTCTTTTTTGTATTACTATTAGGAGTTTGTGTTCATTTTAATTGAGAACCATACTAATGTGGGAGTTGCTTTAACTCAGTCTTTTCTTGGGCATGGGCATGGGGATGGGGACCCTCCCAAGGGTGCTGTTCTTCGTCATGAGGGCCCCACTAGCCCTTCCTGGCCTTCCAGCCAAGGGCAGGTGCTTGAGGCTGTGATGCTGCTCAGGCCCTGTGATGCTGGGCCCAGACACGCACCCGAATACGGCTGTACTGGACCTTTGCCCCAGTTAATTCAGTCTGAACAAAACATTAAACACTACCAGCTTGGTGTGGATGCTGTTACTAAAGACGTCTGTACGTTCTTAAACTAAACTGCTGACTGCTGGGGAAAGTGGAATGGAGTCAGAGCTGAGGGAAGGTCACGAGATACCAGACAGGATTGCTTTGAAAATGAGAGCACGCACAGATGCCTGGCACAGCTGCCTCCAGAGGGGCGGCAGTGCCATCTGAGCGCTACCTTTCCAGAACTGCTTCCGAAGCAATCTCATACACAATCAGGGCAGAAGGGCTAATGAGAGGTAGTCTGATTTAGAGTAGTTTCCCAGTTACCGAAATCAAGATTTTTATGATTTAAAATGAGTATAAAGACTTTTATTAAGCATTTATAGTTTGCTTTCATCTTTTTTTTTTTTTGTGGGGTCCCAGAGAGTTTAGGCATGGCTGGTAGTGCTCAGGGATGGGGCTTGCATTGGGGCCTGTACCTGGTGTGCTCGGGCCCTATCATCAGGGGTCAACCCTGACCTGCTGACCTGGAAAGCATCCATGCTCACCGTGTAAACTATCCTCAGCCTGTCTATTTTATTCTTCTAACATACTACTAATTGGATCTATTGGAAATGCACTGTTGATCTCTTTATTAGTCAGTCGCTATTTCATGAAGCAGGATGATACTGTTATCATTTTTTGAATAGTAATCATTTTTCTTATTCCTAGAAGAAGTGGTTTCCTCTGAAGATGTTGGAGCTAGCATTTTCAACGGTCAGAAGAAGGTGCTGTATTATGCTGATGCCCTTACGGAAATAGCTTTTGTTGTTCCTTCTCCTGTGGAGTCCTTAAGTAAGAACTTTTTTTTTTAATATAATGCTTTCAGATCTGACTTTGTATTTATTGATTTGGGTAATATTATTACATTGGAAGAGATTCTGGAGTCATCTAATGCATTCTTTTGTTTCTGAGACAAATAGCTTTTATTATTTTATTTTTAAAATTGAATCACCATTAGGTACACATTTAAAAAGTTGTTCATGATTGGTATTCAGTCATAGAATGTCATAGAATGTTTCAGTACCCATCTCTTCACCTGTGTACATTTCTCATCACCAGTGTCCCCAGTTTCCCTTCTGCCACCACCCGCAACCCCTGCCCACCCTGCCTCTATATAGGGGGCAGACACTTTCCTTCTCTCTCTCTTTCTCTCCCTCCCTCCCTCCCTCCCTCTCTTCCCCTCTCTCTCTCTTTCTCCCTCTCCCTCTCCCTCTCCTCCTCTCTCCTTTTCTCCCTCTCCCTCCCTCTCCCTCCCTCTCCCTCCCTCTCCCTCCCTCTCCCTCCCTCTCCCTCCCTCTCCCTCCCTCTCTCCCTCTCCTCCCTCTCCCCCTTCCTCCCTCCTTCCCTCTCCCTACCTCCCTGGGCATTATGGTTTGCAGTACAGATACTGATCAGTTATTATGTACATCCCTTTACCTACTTTCTGCATGCAGTTCTTGTCCAGAGTGATGATTTCCAACTATCATTATTATAATGGTCCCTTCTCTATTCTAACTGTCCTCTCCTTGCCCCTCCACTTATGGCAAGTTTCCATCCGTGGACAAGTCCTTCTGGCCCTTGTTTCTACTGTCCGTGGATATTAGTCTCGTATTACCCTTTTTTTGGTACAGTAACTTTTATTTATTTATTTTATTAGTGAGACACCATGAAGTACAGTTGTAGACTTACAAATTTTTGTGCTGCTTGGGTTTCAATTATACAATGATCAAATACCCATCCCTCCACCAGTGCCCATCCTCCACCACCACGGATCCCAGTATCCCTCCCACCCCCCTTCCCCCCCATTCCACTCTGCCTCTGTGGCAGGGCATTCCCTTTTGTTCTCTCTCTCCTATTGGGTGCTGTGATCTGCAAAAGAGGCATTGAGTGGCAATCATGTTTGGTCTATAGTCTACTTTCAGCATGCTTCTCCCATCCTGGGAGGATCCTCCCAACACCCTTTATTTGGTGCTCCCTTCTCTATATGAGCTCCCTTTTCCCCTAGCATGTGTGGCTGCCTTCCAAGCCATGGAGCAAAATTCCTGGTACTAATCTCGGCCACTCTTGGGTGGTGGTCTCCCATTTTGTTACTCTATGTTCCCCAAATGAGTGCAGTCTTTCTATGTCTGTCCCTCTCTTTCTGACTCATTTCTCTTAGCATGATACTTTCCATGTAGTACCACTTGTATGTAAATTTCATGACCTCATCTTTTTTAATAGCTACATAGTACTCCATTGTGTAGATGGACCAAAGTTTCTTTAACCAGTCATCTGTTCTCAGTTACTCAGGTTTTTTCCAGATTCTGGCTTTTGTAAACAGCTATTGCAGTGAACAAACAAGTACAGATGTCATTTCAACTATACTTTTTTGCCTCTCTGGGATATATTCCCAGGAGTGGTATTGATGGGTCAAATGGGAGCTCAATTTCTGATTTTTTGAGAATCGTCCATACTGTTTTCCAAAAGGGCTGAACCATTCGGCATTCCCCCCAGCAATGAAGGCGGGTCCCTTTCTCGCCACATCCACGCCAACACCGGTTGCTTTTGTTCTTTTGGATGTGGGCAACCCCACTAATAATCTTTAAATAGTAAAGCAATCCCACTTTAACTCATTTTTTAAATCTTTCTTTTAACTCACTCATCATATTAAAGCCCTGTTTTCCAATTTATTCATCTTTTTTTCTTTTTGTGGGGACTGGAAGGAAATCTCCCAAGCAGTGCTTAGGGGAGCTTTGGGGCTTCACCGGTGATTTCTGACCAACTGCGCATGTGGTTTGATGTGCGGGCCTGAGAATGTGGTTCTGCTCAAACCCTAAAGCAGCCAGAATTGCACAGGGCCACCTGGTGGGGTGGGGAGCTCAGCCATGTCCACTAGTGTTTGGGGCCTCCAGTGCTACACATGCTTGAGGGAGTATATGCCAGGGACCCAGCTGGGGCTGGCGACATGCAAGGCATGCACCTTCACCCATGGACTATCATTCTGGGCATCCTCCTCCCCTTTAAAAAAAGTAATGATTATGAGTGAGCTGGCACCTAATCCCATTTCCACGGGAAGCAGGAAGTCCAGAGTCCTGCATTGTCAGGTTCTGCTGGCATCCTTTGGCTCACCATCTGGAAATAGAAACGTCAGCCGCCTAGAAAAGATGATGCCTGTGCTTCCTCATCTCAGGAGTAATCACTGCTACCCAACCGGGACCTGTGGCTTCATTTTCCCAGGAGCTTCGCTTCTTGTTAGTTACACGTTTGTTTGACCAGGTAGTAAGTGCCAAGCTCGCCCATGTTCATTGAGATCATGGTGGGATGGGGTGATCCACATTAGACTTTCCCTTTCCGGATTTGGCTTCTCAGGCGTCTTACCTTGGCAACTTCCCCGCATTTATATGCTGACTCTTGACTTCCTGCCGTGATCCTCTTCCCTGTCTCATCCTCTGGAGTCAGTTGTGTCCTTGATGAAATGGGAGTGGTCTCTCATGCTCTGTGTCAATCAGTGTCCTAGCAGCTGTTTGTCTTCTCATGCTGCCGTCCTTCTAGAAACTAGACCGTCTCTGTCCTCTCCGGACTGGGTCCCTGCTGGCTGTCTGGGGCCCAGCCTGTTTACACCAGTTCAGATCAGAAAGGAAAGTGACCTTCCCCTGTACGGTGGTTTTTTTTCCCCATGATTGGGTCTTCACTTCCTATTATGAAATGTGGGGTCTTATTGTTTCTTTGTGGGGTTTTTTTGTTTGTTTTGTTTGTTTGTTTTTTGGTCACACCCGTTGATGCTCAGAAATTACTCCTGGCTCTGCACTCAGGAATTACTCCTGGTGGAGCTTGGGGAACCATACGGGATGCCGGGGATCAAACCCGAGTTGGCAAACGCCTTACCCGCTCTGGTCCCCCTGTCATGAAATGTGACCCATATAAGTTGCCCCTACTCCATTTCAGCTTCCTCGTTGTACCTGAGATTTTTCTTTGTTTCTTTTTACTGTAACTCTGCATTTGTCTCTGTTTGTCTTTATCTCTGTTTTTCACTAAATTGCTTCTTAATCACAGGCCTAGGTCCTTTGTAGTTTTTGAGTATCCTGGTGCTGCTACTTGATGCTGTACTATATGTTTAAATATGTAATCAAAATAAATCAGTGAATAATAGGTGGCTTTTATTGTATTATATAAATGAAAAGTCTAATAGTTTCTAACTCAGTTATCCTGTAAAGCCAGAACTAATAAACAGGCTAAATTTAGACCTCTAAGGACAGTTTCTACCATTTTTTGAAGGGTTCTAAATAAAGAGTATGCAGCAGAGTCCTCTAAAATCAACCTGAAATATAAATTTCTTGATTTTCAATAGAAAAACTTTGCCGGACCTTGCTCTAGAAAAAGAACAACAAATCTTAACCGATTTAAGATTATTAGCATAATTCAACATTTCTGTTGCAAAGACTAGTATGTGTTGTAATTGATTTTCATTTCTCTCTGTTCCATAGCTGATTCGTTAGAAAGCAATATCTCAGACCAAGATAGTGATTCAAATATGGATCTTATGCCTGGAATTCTGAAACAGCCAACCTTGACACTTGAGCTTTTCCCTAATCACACAGACAATCTTAATTCTTCACAGAGGGTAAGTCATTTAGTTAATACAGCTCCAAAGTTGTATTGGGTAATGGGGGTACCTGGGAGCTCATGCTTGAAAAAATTTTTTTTTGCCTGGAGTCATACCAGGCAGCAGTGCTCAGTGGTTACTCCTGGCTCTGGGTCAGATTTCACTCGTGGCAGGCTAGGGGGCTATATTGGATGCCGGAGATCAGACCCAGGTTGGCTGCATCCAAGGCAAGCACCTTACCCACTGCACTATCGCTCTGGCCCCTCGTGCTTGAAATTTAAATTTTTTTACTTTAGTCCACAGATTAATTAAAACAATGCTGATTCAGTAGTTAACTTAAAATAAGTCAAAATTTCATGGTTGATTTTAGTTGTTGCTACTGCTGTGGTTTCAGTGTTAGGGTCGCATTTGTTGTGGCAGATTATATACTTCAGTGGCACGGGATCACAGCTAGTGATGTGGGGTGGTGCTGGGGATCACACTCAAGGCCTCACACTGAACACTAAATCATATCTCTGAATCCCCTCATATTTCTTTTCCAGCTTTTAACAATCAAATAGTTCATTTTAAGAAAGGCTTTGTTGTTTTCCTTGATTTAATCATTCTGGTACAATGCTCTGTGTGTGCGTGTGTGTGTGTGTGTGTGTGTGTGTGTGTTGTGTGTTACTTCCTACCCTTGCCTATTCTTTCTTAGGCCTTGCTTTTTTGTTTTATTGGAATTTATTTAGAAAGATGTGAGGGGAGAGAGAGGGAGAAGTACATGATTGTTTGAGAGAGAACACAGGCTTCTCCAGAGTGGAAATAAGCAAGCTTCAAGACAAGCAAGTGAGATACGTGTTCAAGGAAGAACATGGGCTTGAAGAGCAAGCTCTTAAGTGTTTTATATTGTTTTTTAAATCCAACTGAAGAGATTACCCTTTCTTGTCAATAAGTCACCCGTTTTTCCCACAGTAATTTCTTTTGACTTGATACTCATGTAACTGGGCAGATTAAATACATACCTGTAAGATTGGATAGAATCATTAAGCCAGTTTCTTTTTTTCTCTTCTTTTTTCCTCTTCTACTCTTTTGCTTTTCTGTGTCTCTTGTAGCTCAGTCCCAGTTCCAGAATGAAGAAGCTGCCTCAGGGTCGGCCTGTGCCTCCCCTTGGACCTGAGACAAGAGTTTCTGTGGTCTGGGTGGAACGCTATGATGATATAGGTACTGTGCGTGGCTTTGTTTGTAAATAAAATTGTAGCAGAGTCCCTGGGGTGCTGAACGTCTTGTACTACTCTGTTAGGCAGAGGCCCTCCTGGTACTGCCTCACAGTTGTGAAGATTGGATGAGATGAATAGATGCAGAAAAGAGCCTTGAACTCCGCATAGTATTGAATTGTGATTTGTTGCCAGGGGTCCCAGTGCGTCCTCCAGAACCTACCCCAGAAAAAAGAGAATCACTTCTCTCACCCTTCTCTCACCTCCCCTACTGTCTATCCTAGAAGTTCCCAAACAGGTTGGTTTGGCCTACCATCTTTTTTTTTTGGGGTGGGAGAACCCCACTTCCAAAAACTGTCTTCTTTAAAGAGAACAAACCAAAAACGTTGTCCCCCACCCCCACAGACACACCCATGGCACTGGAGACTACTACCCCCCTCCCCTGTCCCTAGATCGGCTCGGGGCCGCATCCCATTCCCCAAGGGTGGGGAATCACCCACTTCAGGAAACACTGCTCGGGAGCAAAGGTTGGTTTGTCCTTAGGTCTACTGCTGTAAGTTTCTCATGATTTTTAAGTAAACAACCTAAGAACATTAGAAATATGTATTGTCCCCAAGTCTCATCCAGCTCAGGGTTTGCTGGAAACTTGGATGGGTGTATTCCAAACCAAACCCTGAAAGATCACAGATCAGATTCTCGAAAACTCTCTGCTCTTAAGAGAACTTAGTGAAATGTCTTTTT
This sequence comes from Sorex fumeus, assembly GCF_029834395.1. NCBI lineage: Eukaryota > Metazoa > Chordata > Mammalia > Eulipotyphla > Soricidae > Sorex > Sorex fumeus. Next base: position 7,996,484 of record NW_026606101.1, on the reverse strand, counting down.
CTTTTTCTTTTAGTTTTGAAACCACATCTAGCAGTGCTCAGGGGCTACCTCTGAAAATAGGTCTTAATGGATACCTTTCTTTTTAACTTGAGAGGAATAATTTTTCATATATGAAAATAGCACAATCCATCAGTGTGCTACCTTCTTGAAGCTCGATCAGGGAATCAGGATTTCTATCATTTATTTGGGAACTCTGAGGAAATATTAATGGCAATGTCGTTCCCTTCCAGAAAACTTTCCCCTATCGGACCTGATGACAGAGATCAGTACCGGTGTGGAAACTACTGCAAATAGTAGCACTTCTTTGAGGTACACTGTTTATTTGCGTGACATTTAGCAATCGGTATTCAAGCTTAGACCTGTCTGATGTATTATGTTCATTGTAGCTTGGTGATTGGGGTATCTTGGGTTTGGGGGGGGGGATGTGGGGTGGATGTTGTTTGTTTGTTATACTTTTTAAATTTTTTATGGGGTCACACCCAACAATGCCCAAGGGTCACTTCTCACTCTGTATTCAGGAATTAACTCCTGTCAGTGCTTGGGGACCCATATTGGGTGCCAGGGATCAAACCCAGGTCAGCTACATGCAAGGCAAACGCCCTATTCCTGTACTATCTCTCCAGCCCCTGTTTTTGTTTTCGGATTTGGGGGCCATATTTATCAATGCTTAGGAGCTACTCATGCTCTGTATTAGGAGGTCACTGCCATGAAAAGCTAAGGATTAAACCAGGGTCGACCATGTGCAAGGCAAGCACCTGAACCCTTCTACTGAACCCTTATACGATCTCCCCAGCCTTTGTTAATTAAGTATAGATTAACAAAGCACAAAGACCGGACTGGAGAGCTAGTTTAACAGGCAGGACACTTGCCTCGAAAGCAGCCAGCCAAGTTCAGTCCCAGGCATCCCATCACACCACCAGAAGTAAGCCCTGAGCACCGCCGTGTGTGGCCCAACAACAGAATGAAAGTTATAGAGCATCACTTAGGAGAAAAAGAAATCCCTTTTCTTCTTTCCTTCCCCTTACCGCTGTTGCAGTGATGACAGGTGGCTGCACTTGATTGGTTGTCATGCTTGAATATTTTGTTTTGGTCACACTCATGTAGTTGTGCTCCCGCACTCTCTGGGTATAGTGCTCACCGGGCGTTGCGGTGGTGCTCACTTGCTTGTCGGGGTCACTGCTTGCCATGTGCTCACACACCTACGGTTGCTGCTCCCAGGTTGCCACGTCTGCGGGAGTGCTCTGTACAGCCTCCAGCCTGCTTCTTGTCACAGAGCTGTCCCTCAGACCCCTGCAAGGATTCTTACGTGATAGGATTACTGATTTATGTTTATTTGCAGCAAGAGAAGTAGTAGAAAGGTGTTAGACAAGTATCATGTAGGGTATGATAAAAGTCCCAGTATTAGGTCATTCCTCCGCCCCTCTCGGAGAGCCCGGCAAGCTACCGAGAGTATTCGATATGCCAAACACAGTAACAACAAAGTCTCCAATGGAGACGTTACTGGACCCGCTCGAGCAAATCGACGATCAACGGGAGGGCCTTTACCTTTACCTATTAGGTCAAAATAACAAAGCTCCATTAACATATGTAGATAGGTAGAATTAAAATACACTAATCATATGAACTATTTAATGAGAAAATACCTCCCAGTTAAATGTAATGCAGATTTCATGTTAAGATTTCTATTTTAGTTGCCTTTGCATAAGAAGTACACAAAGAACGTGTTTCCATGAACAGTAACTGCGTATCTATATAGACTTCATAGTTTCAAGGATTTTTGCTTGTTTTCTTTCAGTTTAAACAAATACGTTAAGATAAGCCACAGAGGAAGAGTTGCCATCTCATTTTACAAATGAGATAAAATGTGCTCATACATGTCGCTCCTCAGAGTCCTCCTTCCAGTCCATGAAGGGGACGGGGATTTGCACCCGGCCCTCTCACCCAGCTGCTGTCATACCTTTCACATAGTACTGAACAGTCCTTGGTGTGCTGACCTGGAGTAGCTTCCTTCTGTTTAGTACGCGCTCGGTCATACTGCATGTAAGGTGGATTCATTCTTGTTCGGGGGTCACATCTTGCCGTGCTCCCGGCTAGTCCCAGCTCTCTGTTCATTTTTGTGCTGTCCGGCCCAGGTGAATTTATTCTAACATTGTTAGATTAATGCTAAAAAAAGAAGTCATTAAAGATAAGTTAGCCAATTCTGTATGTTTGGAGAGGGGTGGCAGAGTGGTGGATTTGGGCCCACCCCCTCAGCTGTGCTAGCCATTGTGGTGGAGTTTCCTGCACTCTCGCCCTACCTACTTTTGTTCCCTGTAGGAGGAAGTAACCAAGTGAAAATTCTATAGTTGGTTGCTAGATTGATAACTCAGAGCCAAATTAGATTTGTCTGGTCTTTCCTTTCATCTTAAGCCCTCTGTGACTTTGGGGGGTAGTGAATTAGCCGCTTTGTTATTAGCTCAGAAAGACTGATCCCATGGAGTTATAGAGATAGTGCAGTGGGCAGGGCTCTTGCCTTGCATTCGATCCCCCGAGCACAGAGCCAGAAGTAAGTCTCGAGCACAACTGATTGTGACCCCAAAACTGGGATGGTGGGGGAAGATCCTGTGGTGGGGTGGGTTTTTACGATCAGGTACTGTCCGGGAGTAGGGGGCAGCAACATGGGCCCTCGAGAAAGGCTTGTGAGCAGACTCGCACCCGGGCTCTATTCTGATCATTGTCTGACAGCAAATCCACTTCGGTATTCCGCTACTCCTGGAAACTGCTACTCCTGTTTGGGTGCTGGGGCTAAAGAGAGCTTTCTTTCTTATCGTAGATCTACCACTCTTGAAAAAGAAGTTCCTGTTATCTTCATCCATCCTTTAAACACTGGATTGTTCCGGATAAAAATTCAAGGAGCCACTGGAAAATTTAATATGGTCATCCCTCTCGTGGATGGGATGGTAGTCAGCAGGCGAGCCCTTGGTAAGGTCTTCGTGTGTGTCTTTATGTGAAGGGTCAGGGTTTCCCTCTCTCTCTCTGAAGGTATTAGTTATGACAAAAATAAAGGAGAAGAAATGGCGGGTTTACCTATTAGGTCCCTCATTTGAAGAACAGAGGGGGTCTCTAGTGGTGCTTGGGTATTGGGGTGGGGAGAGTACCTAGCAGCGTGATGGTTCGGTGCAGTGCCTGGGGGCCTCCAGCGCAGTGCATCAGCGCTGAGCTGGGGCGTATGCGTCAGTCCTTAGCATGATCTGGCCCTCATCATGGGTTTCTTCATGTGGCCCTCATCATGGGTTTCTTTTGGCACTGATCTCTAGAGGTAGGAAATTTTCCACAAACTACTTTGAGTATGCAGAGAATAGTTTGCCTGAGCACTGTTCATTCATCTTTCTGACTGGGAACCCCTCTGTTTTCCAGGGTTTTTGGTGAGACAAACTGTGATTAATATCTGTAGAAGAAAGAGACTGGAAAGTGATTCTTACAGCCCACCACATGTCCGCCGGAAACAGAAAATCACCGACATCGTCAACAAGTACCGGAACAAACAGTTGGAGCCAGAATTTTATACTTCACTTTTTCAGGAGGTCGGACTCAAGAAATGCAGTTCTTAGGCCACTGTTCACCTCGGACTGTTGGACTTATTTGGGGCTATAATATCAAAGCAAAACAATTTGATAGGTGATCACTGTAAAAATAAAAGCAAATCACTCCCCAAGAGCTCACTGTTTAATCTCCAGAATAGAAGAAACACATCATCAATCCATTTGACAGAAGCCTCTTGGCTGTCTAGTGAAATGGGCTCTCAGACACAATCATCCTCATGCTGGTAATGATGATAGACATTTTAGCCATAAACTTTATTTTAAATGACAATTTTAGTTAAATATAAGCCTTTTGAGAAGAAAGGCTTTTATGCATCTCAGTTAAACATATGCATTGATAGAATCAAATTTGCAAATTAGAAGTTGAAGATAGTTTTTTACCTCAGTTTTTAGGAGGTTGTGTTCAAAATTAAAATCTGTCTCAGAATCAGACATGCCATTTAAAGGCCCATGTTCATAGCATGGGGGAGAAGGAAAGAAATCTGCTCACTGTTAGGGCCCTTTTCCTTCCAGCTAGCAAGGTGAGAGAAAAGAACATAAATGTTTCTTGCTCGGTTTGAGTATGAAAAAAAGTCTAACCGTACAATATTTTATGTTTTTCTCTCCATGTTTCAAAAAATGATCATTCTCAGAAGTGCACAGATCTGTCTGAATGCCTCGGTTTTGGGGTACCCGGGAAAAGATCCAAATTGTAGGCGTGGCCTGCCTTTAATGGAGATAAAAATGGAATTTCGAGTGTAAAGGCTGTAAGAGGGCAGTGATGACCCCACTCTTCCATTACTGTCTGGCTTGGTAACATAAATGACAGGTTAAATGTCTGTTAACTTCTCAGTAATTTGTTGGCTGAATAATCAGAAATGTAGATACACAAGGGTTAAAAATTGTTTGGGTTTTTTTCCCACTGTCTCTTACTTCAGGACCAAGCAGGAAACAGTAGCATATTTCTGCAGGATTGTAATTTGGGGTTCAGGTAGTAGTCTCTCAGTGCTACTCATTTAGATCTCTCCCAAGAGTGACTGGATTCCATCCGATGGACATAACGTTAGTGACCACCGCCTTGTGTGGCTGCTGTTCCAGCTGGTTAGGATTGTTGTTTCCTGGACTTTGCCAGCTGAAGGCACAACAAATCCCTCCCGGGGCTTTGAAATCATTTCTGTTACCTCGCTGCTACTTTTCTGCCAGGGGTAAAAATTTTGAGGTGTCCAGACCCAGGAGATCCTCACAAGGATTCCTGTTACAATGCTAGAGTGTACACTGCTCATTTCTCCTACTCTTATGTGCTTTCTTCTTTACTAAGTGATTTATGTTTAGGAAATAGGTGACAACACTTAAAGTCCAAAGAGGTGATCACAGATGTAGCCAGGATGTCTTCCCACTTGAACCCTAATGTCAGTAGATTCTGTAAGTCAAGGTTGTAGTGGTTGATTTGGTTTGGTGTTTTGGTAGTTTAATTAGAGGGGTTGGGGTAGAATAGGACCTAATTCCCTGTGCAGATATTTCTGTTCCAGAAGTCTGTATTTTGTCATCTGCGAGCAAGAAGTGTGGGCATAGCACTGCTCTTGGTTTGAAATTTGCTGTATCCTTTTGTTCGTGTTTGTTTTAAGCTCAGGTAAAGGTAGCTTCCTCCTATGACTCCAGTTTCCATTCAGGGTATAATGTTATTCAATAATTGATTTTTTTTTCAATCTGGGCAATAAATTAATGTTTCCAGATGGTAGCATGGGGGGAGGGAGAAACATGATAAAGGTTAACAAAGCGTTACTGTATATTTCAGTAATTCAGCATGTACAGGGTAAGGTTTTACAACTTCGATAGAATTTTCAACTTGACATTTCAAGGGCAAAATGGTCCCTTGTTCTAGTGGAAATGAACAATAGAGGCTATAAATTCATATGCAACTTATAACATTCCAGAGGTTAAAAATAACTGATGTAGGTGTACTTCCTTCACGTGGTTCTTTAGATAAGATTGTTCTCTTGGTATAGTTTTGCTGTCAGAATGCACGGTGGGTGCATATTGGGGCCAGGCTTGCTGCGGGATCTGAATGGCTTCGGCGAGTGGACAGCTCTGTTGGATGCAGCCTGTGAGCTGGAGCGCTCTTCCTCAGAAGGCGGATGGATTCCAGAAGTGCAGCCCGAGGGCAGGAAGCTCCAGTGTGTACCGTGCTGACAGAAAGTGGGGTACATGACTTCCTCAGGTGCTGGTTGCTTCTGCTCAAAACTAACTTCTCCTAAATGTGATGAAACTCCTAGGACCTTTCATGAGTGTGGGTTTGAGTTCTGGTCACTAGGTTCACCCAGCTGCCTTTGTGAAAAGTTACCGAGCAGAATAATGCCAGAGGACCATTTCAGTCCCCAGGAATACCCACCACCACCCCCTCCCCCCGCTAGTAAATAGGTGAACACACATTCGTAGCCTTTGGAAGCCACAACCGGTCTGGTCAGCTTACACAGTTCAGTTGCTACGTGTGACAGGTGCTCCGGGGTGAATGAATGTGGCATTTAGTGACAAAGTGTGACCCAAGGGACAGAGGCCGGTTGCCTCTCCTGGCCCTCTCTCACATTTGGGGAACAGGGGCCTCCGTCCTTTCCTTTCTTAGAAGCCTGAGAATTGCGAGGAGGAATTTTGCTTTTATGGCCCTTGTTCATCCAGCTCTCCTTTCTGTCCTGTTTCCTCCTGCGTTTCTTCCCTTTTGTCCATTGACCTTTCGAGAAGAAAAGCTGGGAGTGAGAGGAGGCGTCCCGTCCTGCCCTGGCCATTCCCGAGCACCCGCACGCACCATGCTGTCCTCCACTCGCAGGCTCTTGTGGGCAGGTGGCCCGCCCTCCTCGGGACTCACTTACAAACCATACCTACACCTCGGCTCGCAACGCCGCTTGCCCCTAGGTTGTGTGTGTGTGAGCGGCCTCTCTTGAAGGGTCGCATTTACAGATACCGGAGAATCTATTTGTAGGGCTCTGCAGACTGATTTTCAGAGAGGCAGAGCGTCTCCCACAGAACTCATTTCTATTAGAAGGTGAAACTTTACCCAGAGTGGGAACCAACCTAGCTAACGACGTCGGGTGGTAGATGAGAGAGACGGAGGTGACGTGACACTCCTGCGCGCTGGAGTTCTCCCTGCGGTTCAGACCCAGTCAGGTGATATCTTCCTACAGATATGTTTACATGAAGCAGGAAGTTCAGTTCCCTGGTCTGTTGGAAGGATTCCCATGACAGCCTCTTTTCCGGAGAGAGATTGGAGGTGAGCCTGCCGCTCGGTGTGGAATCAAGTTGGGGATCTCGGTAGCTAAAGAAGCCATGTACTGTATAGTGTTTTTCTCAGAGTATCAACTCACGTTCTTCAGATGCTTTTCTTTTTTTTTAATGGTGAGGGAAAAGGTATCATTTGGGATTCCACAGTGCCTTGCATCCAGTAGGCGCCCAATAAATATTTGTTGAAGCAAACCCAAGTTTCCCAAGTCCTTGTCTCTTGCAATGACCAAGAACATCTTTCTTCTCCGAAGGGCTTGGCAGTTGTGGCTAAAAAATACACAGTATCATTATTTGCTTGAAATCATATATACAGTTTGTATGAATTTCGGTATGTTGCCAAGACATGATCTTTTTCTTATTGTATTTTCTGTAAATATTTCTGGCACTGAACTGTAAAGGCGAAATGTAAATAGGAAGGTGTCCTGTGTCCCCGCGCCGCCTGTGTTTTCTTGCCGGTTAGGGAAGAGGCCCAGAGGTTTGTTTGTATTTATGCCGACCCTTTGTCCAGAAGAAAACCATGGAATATTGAATGTAATACATTTAGTCAATTAAATTTTAAGGAGATTCTTATCTAACCATGTTGTGTGTGTGTGTATTTGTAGTTACAGGCTGGGGGTTTGATTTCTTCATGGGTGCCCCTTATTGGCTCCTGGGGGCGTGTGTCCACTCTACCATGGCCAAGCCCTCCTTTTTTGGGGGGGTGGGGGGGCTTTTTGGGTCTCACTGGCAATCCTCAAAGGTTAGTCCTAGCTCTGCACTCAGGAATCACTCCTGGCGGTGCTCGGGGGAACATATGGGATGCCAGGGCCCGAACCCTGTACTGTCGCTCTGGCCCCCAGCCCTCCTAATTTAGAACTGGCTTTTCACCCTGCCCTGGTTGAATTTCATGGAAGACTCAACAGCCAAGTGAATTTTCAGAGAAAAGACGCCGATCTCTGTAGAGCAGAAGCATTGGGGGCCCACAGGCGCCCCCTGCAGGGCCCAGCAGGGAGCCATGGCTCACTCTGGAGAGCATGGATAAGCGGGCTGTGCTCTGGGCTGCAGGAAGTATGGGAAAAGAAGCAAATGAGATCATCTGCCTGTCACCCCCCCCCCACCAAGCATGGTGTAACACAGGACCCGAAAGGCACCTCGGACCAGATGCATGGTCCTCATCATCAGACCTGCTGCCTGTTAGCACCCCGAGCCTCCGTTGCTCAGAGTGAGGGTAGGAATTGGCTTTTTCCCTAAGGACCCTCCTGGCGCCGCCTCTTACCTCTTGGGGGCTCACACTTAGGCCTCAGCCTGGCTGGAATCCCCCTTTGGGGTAGGAAGAGCCTCCAGCTAGCCTCAGGACCCAGCATGCGGAGGTTTTCGACCGCCTGCACGAATAGCGGGTAAGGTGGGAGAGGTAAGAATGGCATCTGGGGGAGGGAGGGAGAGGGCAGTGGGTAGGGCCTTACACAGCCCACCAGATTCGATCCTGGCACCCGTGTGCTCCTCTGAACCACGCCGGGGGTGGTCCCTCAGCATAGCCAGGAGTGCCACCTCCCCCCCAAAAAAAGAAGATTGGCTTTTGGGGCTCACAGAAGAACAACGCCTAAGCCTGCCAAGCCCCTCTCGGAAGACCTTACTAAGCAGATACAGCAGTGTCAGGTTAATAGTCACATGCTGAAGGCATAGCTGTGACAGAGCAGAAAGTTTAAAAGTCAGCCCGGGACCCACTCAGGCCTGGCCAGCTTGTTTGCCTTTTTTTTTTTTTTCAGACATTTAGGAAAGCTTTATTGGCACTAGGCCAATGACTTTCAAACGGACAGACTCCTGCTTTCTGCTACTCTGCTTCATTTAGCCAAAGAGTTTTAAGATTCAATTTTTTAAAAATTGGGGGAGGGGTTGCAGTGCTCAGGGGCTACTCCTGGCTCTGTGCTCAGAGGTCACTGTGTTGGGGGTGGTGCTGGTGGTGGTGGACAACAGGGGACCCTGGCAGTGCTGGGAATTGAACCAGAGTTAGCCATGTGTAAGGCAAACTCCTCTCTGGCCCCTTAAAAATATTTTTGTTCTGAAGAGAGACCAAAAAAAAAAAAAAAAACCTTTGTTGGAAAGTCTAAAAAAAAAATTTTTTTTTGTTCTTGTTTTGGGACCACACCCAAAACAAGTGCTCAGGGATCACTCCTGGTGGGGCTCGGGACCAGATGAGACACTGGTGATCAAACGCACGTCAGCCACGTGCAAGGCAAGTGCCCTTCCCATTGTATTTTCTCTTTGCCCCTGATGAAACTTTTATTTGGGAGTGGGGGGAAGGTGTACACCGCCAGTGCCTAGGGCTTGCTCTGGGCTCTGCACTCAGGAATCACTCTGGTGATGCTCTGGGGACTATATAAGGTGCCGGGGATCAAAGCAAGTACCTGACCCATTGTGCTGTCTCTCAGGCCCCCAGATGAAACATTTCTAAATAGAAGAATTCACATACAGATCTGGATTTTTTTTTTTCAATTTATTTTTGCTTTCGGGGGAAAGTCTGACTGCAGCCCTGGCGCTTTCAGGCTTGAGGAACAGTGAGTAACTGTAGCCTCTACTCTGGCACGCCAAGCTGCATCTGCTTTGCCTAGGGTCCCACTGAGCCCAGAGTGGGCGAGATGGGCCCTGGGAAGCCCAGCCCAGCACGTGGGGGTCTGGAGCAGTGCAGAGGGAGTGCAGGTGTTTGCCTTGTGGCAGCTCCGAGCAGAGGAGATGGTCTCACGCGCCCCGAGAGAAACCACCACCCCTGCCTGCCTACAAGCCTGGGCTTTTGCTCCCAGTCGAGCTCCTTGCCAGCCTGTTCATCCAAAATAGCTCCCTCCACCCCAAGGGCACGGTGACTTCCTTGTCAGGCCACCAGCTCAGTCCCAATTGGACTGAGAGCAGCATGGCCCTGTCCGCCCAGTCCCCTGGGCAGCCCTGCAGGCCCCGACCAGGCTGGCCACCCGGAGCCCCGCCGCCATGAGGTACCCCCTGGTCCCGCTGGTGAACGACCTCACCTTCTCCTTCCTAGCCTTGTGGCTCTGCCTGCCCGTGAGCCTACTGCTCTTCCTGCTGATCGTCTGGTTCTGCTTCCTGCTCAGCCAAGGTGAGCGCACAGGTGGGGCCTCACGGTGGGCTCAGGGCAGACAGGATTGATCTGGAAGCGAGAGGGCCGTGACTGGTCCCCCTGCAGCCGTGGGCACCCCTCAGGGCCACTGCAGAAGCACGAGGGGCTGGGGACAGTGGGAGGAGGTGGTCCCTCTGGGTAGAGCAGGCACAGCCCCCGTGGACAGGACAGTTGCCATCACTGCTTCTTATCCAGTGCTTCCGTGTGATCAGCCCCTGCTCAGACAGAGCCGGGGGTGGGGGGCCCTCAGGTGCCCCGGCCAGGCACGGTTCCCCATAGGCCACGCCAGGCCAGGCCCGGGGTCCCCTGGGCCCGGGGTCCCCAAGGCCGGGCTGAGGCAGCAGGAGGCATGAGGGGGATGCTGGCCTGAGACAAGAGGGACGCTGCTCCCCACCCCCCACTCGACGCACCTCTTCCTGGGGACCTCTGACTCCCCCCACTTCTCATCAGCGGCCCCAGGACCTTTGGCCAGCTGGGCAGGGAGGGCGCCAAGCACACTGCCAGCTCTGGTCAGAGGGCATGGAGACCGGGTGAGCAGGTCACTCCTTGACCTACGTAATGATATGGCTGGGGGGAGGGGGGTGGTCATGGTGCCATCCCTGGACTTCCTGGTGAGAGCTAGAAAGTTCTTTAGCTTCCAGAAGCTTTTCCTGTTCCCAGGGTGGCACCGCCCTGTGGCCTGGGTGTTGGCTGTCGAAGCTGGACCCTGAATAGTTCCTAACAACACTGACCTTTTGGGGAGAACCCCACAAAGTCAGCCACCTTGGGCAGCAGAGGAAATGGAGGCTGAGAGGTCACTTGCCCAGCGATGCCCACCTGCCCAGGACTCCCAAGGGCTCCTGTTGGCTATCACGACCGGACTCTGCTACTGCCCGGATGCTGGGGGATGCTGGGAAGTGCTCTCGGAAAGTGTCTCATCCCCTGAGAGGAGACAGTGAGGGATGCTGACCTCGGGGTGTGAAGACTCACCTGGCACTGGCGCCTCTGTGACTCAGTCTCTGTGTTGTGAAGGTTGGAGGGAGTGCAGGGGCTTCCCTGGCAAGGGCGTCCCCCCACCAAAACACTCGGGACACAGCTGTGTTCAAAGGACAACAGCCGTGTCCAGAATGAGCAGTCCCCCGCACTGCGCGTGGGGTTTTCAGTCCAAATGCCGCCCATGACTTGTCCTGCCGTAGTTTGTCCTCCCAAGGCAGAGGCGAGCATGCTCGCATTCCAGGAGGAAGTCGGGGGCGCAGCATTCCTGATCTCCTACTCCTGGTCTGCACCCCGGGTCGCCCCTGCGGCTGCCTCCTCTGCCCCCAGAGGAGCGACTTGAGTACTGTAGGAGACAGTTTTCCCTCCTGCAGCCCCTCTCCTCTGTGTCCTTGTATTTCTCAGCGGAGCCACGGGGGTAGGTGCGTGCTCCCCTTCACCCCGTTATGAGGAGGATGTTCTTGTGTTTCAAATGGATGCTACCTTTATATTTCTCCACAGCTCACTTGTAATTCTTTTATCATTTTTTTTTTGGAGGGGGCAAGGGGTAGAGGAAGTCTGAGCCACCCCTGGGGGTATTTGGGGCTATTCCTGGCTCAGTGACTGGTACCGGGGATTGAACCTGGGTGTGTGGCACAAAGCCAAATGCCTCACGCCCTGTACTGCCTCTTCAGCCCCTGGTTTATGATACTCCACAGGCATCCTGCCCTCAATTTAGCAGCTCTGCCACAGGCCACTGGCTGGAGAGTGTCTCACACTCGATCCCTTCTTCCAGGAGGGACACACGTTTCATTTCGCAGGGTTTGTCAGGTTCTGTGTGTCATCAGGAAGCAGCGCTGTGAGAATTGTGCCTTTACGCTCAGCTGCTTCACAAAGGAGCTGATGGACAGTTCAGGACTGGGGCAGTGTCTCTACAGCACCCCCTGCTGGCCAGGCCCTGCTCAGGCTCCGTGCTGCCGTGGCCGGCCTCCCGCACGTTAATGTACTGTGTCTTCCTAGTGCAGGGTTTGTGGCAGCCCTGCGGTGAGCACATCTCTGGGCATCATTTTCCCAGCAGGAGCATCCCTGGGTCTCTCTAAGCCCTTCAGTTTGGCACAGGTGCTGCTTGTTTTGGCATGGAGAGCAGTAGAGGGCATCACTTATAATATTTTGATCACGTTTGGGTTTTTTGTTTGTTTTTTTGTTTGGTTGGTTGTTTTTTTTTTTTTTTTTTTTTTTGCTTTTTGGGTCACACCGGCGATGCACAGGGGTTACTTCTGGCCTTGCATTCAGGAATTACTTCTGGCGGTGCTTGCATAGGGGATGCTGGGAATCAAACCCGGGTCGACCACGTGCAAGGCAAACACCCTACCCGCTGTGCTATCGCTCCAGCCCTCTGATCATGTTTTTACATGTTGGAAAACTAGCATGTGCACATTTGGATAACTAGCATGTGGCGCATTGTCGGGGAGCTCAGACCATAGGGCCTGAGGGGACCATCCGGCCGCGTCTCAAGGGCCATCAGCACACCTTCAGATCTATCCTTCACTAGCAGATGGACCGGGCTAACCTCACTGGGTCCCCCGCGCTGTTCCAGGCCTGTCCCTATCTCCCAGCTGTCCCATAGAGCCCGGGGTTCTCCTTGGGGACAGCACCCCCAGAGGCCCTGTTCCCTACCTCCACAGATTCCGAGGAAAATGACAGAGAGTTCCGCTTCAACTGGGAGGCCTGGAGGAAAGGCTGGGAGGAGATGTTCCGCGGCCAGGAGGAGGAGAGGCAGGCCTGGTGAGCACAACGGCCAGGTAAGGGCCGGGGCAGGGCCGGGGGCCACCTCGGGGCCTGCCCAAAGCCAGTAGGGCATTCTGAGCTGGCTCCCTCCACCTGCCCCTGCCACCGCTGAGAGCTTCATCACCAAGGCTGCCTCCTCTCTTTTGGGTTTTGGGCCACACCTGATCGTGCTCAGGGCTTACACTTGGCTCCGCACTCCGGGATCCCTCCTGATGGGACCTGGGGCCATATGAGGTGCCTGGGATCAAACCTGGGTCACCCACATGCAAGGCCACCACCCTCCCTGCTGTACTGTCACTCTGGCCCCCAGGCCACCCTTGTTACCGCTCTGACCTCGACTCCCCTCCCCCCATGTTCCTTACTCCTGGCACTGAACTGTCCTCCCCAGACAGCCAGGTAGCACCCACCCCCGACGCCCTGCTGAAGTCTGGTCACTTTTCTGCAGGACACCCCCCTGTATACCCTTTAACACCGCGGTCCCTCTTCCACGGCACGGTCCCCTTCCCTGGCACAGGATGTGCTTTCTTTGGTGCGGGGGGAGGGGCGGGGGGGGAGGAGGTCACACCGGCTATGCACTGGGGTTACTCCTGGATTTGCACTCAGGAATTACTCCTGGCAGTGCTCTGGGGACCATAAGGGATGCTGGGAATTGAACCCGGGTCGAACCCGGGTCGGCCACATGCAAAGCAAACTCCCTACCTGCTGTGCTATGGCTCCAGCCCCAGGCTGTCCTTTTGTGGCAGCATTCACTGCCTTCTCTGTGCTCTCTGTCCCACACTGGTGGGACATCCAATAGCACAGCTCCGTCTACACAGCAGTGCCCCCTCCGTGCCTCCCACGCCTCTTCCTTCTGAGCCTTCTGAGCCTCTTCCTTTTGCAGCCTGACTTCCCATCCGGAACTGAACCCTCTTTCAACTGTTATAGTGAGGTCACAGCTGACAGGACTTAGGGCGCTGCCAAGGCCACACCTGGCAGTGTTTGGGGGGGCCATGCTGTGCTGGAGAGGGAGCCCTGGGGCCCCTCATGCGCTCAGTTCTGTCTGTCCCTGGAGCCCATGTTAGAATGAGTCTTTTTATTTTTTTAAATGATTTTGAAATTTATTTGTTTTGCTTTTTGGGTCACACCCAGCCATGCTCAAGGGTCACTCCTGGCTCTGCACTCAGGAACTACTTCCGGCAGTGCTCCGGGGACCTTATGGGATGCCAGGGATCGAACCCGGGTTGGTGGCTTGCAAGGCAAATGCCCTCCCCGCTGTTCTATCGCTCTGACCCTAGAATGAATCTTGATTCTTCCTGTGTCCCAGCATAGCAAGGGGGTGGCCTGCGCAAACACCTTTCCCGCCTTCACCCCCCAGGCCCCATATTCAGAAGCTTCACAAAAGCCTGGTGCTGACAGGCTATCCGGCCACTGCTTTCAAATTCTTCATCAGTTTTTGCCTTTTTTATTGTTTTGTTTCTTTCTGGACTGGGCAGTGCTCAGGGGGCTGTCCCCAGCTCTGGGTTTGGGGGTCGTTCCTGGCAGTGTTCAGGGAACCGTGTGGTGCAGAGACGGTCGCGGAGGCTCCGCATGTGAAGCCCAGGCTTGCCCCACGGGTCCCTCTCAGGCCCTTCACATATGTTGGACGAAGCTGCTGCCGGGCCCATTCCCACGGCCCCACAGGAGACGCAGCCTCTCCCGGGAGTAGGGGGAGATGCTCCGAGTCTTCTCCAGAGTGATGCCCTGTTTCTGTCAAGCCCCCGCCCGCCCATCGCACCTCCCTGCCTGTCTCCCTGCAGCCCACTGTGACCCTCTACCAGCTTCCCGCCTGCTTCCAGCTTCATTTCCCGGAAGTCGGAGGCGCTGCAACAATGACCAAGGTGGACAGGAAGAGGACTCTGGAGAAACATATGCTCCCCAGAAACCCCCAGATCATCTCCTCCACCGATGGACACCCCCAGGTCTCCAGGGAACCGAACACCATCTCCCAGGCCCCGGGTGACCCGTGGCTGTGATGATCTATGTTGGCCTGGGGAGAAGTGGCCGAGGGCCCTCACCCCAAGGAGGCCTCGCAATGGCGCTGGGCTACTCGACCCGGGTTTCCAGAACCAAGGGGACCCTGACCAGCCTGCTGGCCTGACTACGTCCGCACTCACAGGACTGTGCCTAGGTCACCCCATCCCTTTGGGAACCCCAGGCTCTTTCCCCTGTCCCCATCCTTGCCAAGGGATGGGGGTCGTCCTCTGAACTTCCACTCTCAGATTCCAAACTCAAGCACAATCCGCTTTCGGGCTGATTTAACCACAAATTTCTGTTCTATAAAGCACCTCTGAGCATCTGACATGTGCGTGTGTTGCGTGTGTGTGTGTGTGTGTGTGTGTGTGTGTGTGTGTGTTGTGAGGCTCAGAGAGATCAAACAACTGTCCAAAGCCACACAGCCTGGAAGTAACCTGCTCTTCTGACCCTTCCCTGAGACGGATTTCTCAAGGCGCACAGAGACAGCCCTGGCTCTGCCCGCAAGGAGGCAGCGAAGGGCTGTGCTTTGTGGGCAGAGGCCCTTCAGGGATGTCTGTTAGACCCCCTTTGAGCCCTGATAATTGGCATCTCCCAGGTGCCAATTCCAGTGGATTTAGCCAGAATGGCAAATAGGATACACGTGGGAGATGTGTGACACCCTAAATCCCAAGGCCCCTTCCCTTCCCTGGCACATGGTTCCCCCCTGCTCCCTGCTTTCATCTATCCAACCCTACCCGCCTGGGCCACCACAATCCTGTAGCATACCCTGCCTGGCTTGGGGCAGCAGAAATGCTTTGTCTCCCAGCTCTGGAGCCGGAAGTGAAACATCAAGGTGCTGGCGGGCAGGGCCAGGCCTGGCTCTGCAGTGAGGCGTCCCTCTCTCCTCGGCCAGCACCTCAGCCGCGTGCCCACCTCCATCCACACAGCCTCTGCCCTTTGCCCAGAACATTGCATCTGTGCTCTGGGCCCAAAGAGCCCCTTCTCAGTGGGAACCTGGCCCGGGATCCAGCTGCCTCTCATTTTATTTATTTAGTGAAGCAAGGTGGTTTTATTGAACAGAATTCAGAAAGACGTGGGAAGAGTGAAAGAGAGGAATGCATGTTCAGAACGTGGGCTTCTCCAGAGTGGAGAGCGCAAGCAAGGAAACAGGCAAACCAGCAAAACACGTGTTCAAGAGAGAACACAGAAGACAGGAGCGATAGTACAGCAGGTAAGGCGTTTGCCTTGCACGCAGCTGACCCGGGTTCAATCCCCAACATCCCATATGGTCCCCTGAGCACCTCCAGGAGTAATTCCTGAATGCAGAGCCAGGAGTAACCCCTGAGCATCGCTGGGTGTGACCCAAAAAGCAAAAAAAAAAAAGAGAGAGAGAGAGAGAACACAGGCTGAACAAGCCTCAAGTTGCATTTTAACATGGTTGAGGACCACCCCCCCCCAACACACACACACACACACACACACACACACACACACACACACACACACACTTCTAAGTGAGGTTCTATTCTAAGGTCCTGGAATGGGCACTGCCATATCCTCATGAGAAATGAATGCAGTTCCACCTGTAAAGCTCGGAGCACAGTGCTCGGCCAGCACTTTGTAAAGGTCCATGAATGGCTGTGGTCAGAGAAACCAAACTGGGGGCTGGACAGATAGTCCAGCATGTAGGGCAGTTGCCTTGCATGTAGCCAACCCAGGTTCAATCTCTGGCACCCTAGATGGTCCACTGAGTACTGCCAGAGTAATCCCTGAGCAGAGTCAGGAGTAAGCTCTGAGCATCATCCCATGTGACCCCCCCTCAGCATCCCCTAAGAAAACCAAAATAAAATAAAGAAGATAAAAACAAATAGGTTGAGTTCCTGGGAAGGAGGGGGTGACAGCATGTTTCAGGCAGTGTCAGGGCTTGGCATATAGATTCTCACTGAATCCTCACAACCACTCACCAAGAAAGGCAAGGTTTTCACTTCAAGGAGGCTTCTTCTATGACTCAGAGTGGTTAAGAAACTTGCCTGAAGACACACAGCCTCAGTGGCAGAGGTGAGGGTCCAGCCCAGGCTCACAAAGCTGCATCATACAGGGTAGGGCAGCGCCAGAGTGGGGAGTGGAACTGGTCAGGGGGAGTGAGGATGGACCAGGTCCCTGACATGCAGGCCAGGGGACTTTGGGGATCTGAAGGGCTCCAGCGAATCTGAACACAGTGAGTAGGTGGTCTGGATTGCCGGTTCCTGGGGAGGTGCTGGCTGCTGCCAGGTCTGAGTCATTGCAGCCGAACCGGCCCGGCCGATACTCGGGGGCTGGGACATGACCCCGCCAGGGCTGAGGAATGTTGCTCAGAGCAGAACATGCCTCGCTTCATTCCTGCTCAGACTCTGCAGGAAGCTGAGAGGAGGCACTTCCTCAAGGCCGCGTCGAGGCTCGCTCTTCCCGCGGGCTTTCTCTCACAAGGTGCCTGCACCAAGCCAGGATTTCTCCTTGGTTAGAAAACTAGGCGAGAATATCTATAATAGTCCGGCATGGACTCATTGACTCGGTACTGACTTCCTCACTCACTGGAACACTTATCCGTTAGCCGTCCCTCATTCATTCTTTTTTTGGGGGTGGGGGGTTTCAGACCAGGCAATGCACAGGGGTTCCTCCCGGCTCTACACTCAGGAATTACTCCTGGCGGTGCTCGGGGGACCATATGGGATGCTGGGAGGTCGAACCTGGGTCAGCCACATGCAAGGCAAACGCCCTACCCACTGTGCTATCGCTCCAGCCCCTTTTGTTTTTGTTTTTGGTTTTCTTATTTTTTTTTTTGCCTCGTTCATTCTTGACCCATGTTTCACTGATAGTTCAGTCACTCACATTCACATGTCCATGGACACTACACATTTATTCTATCCACTCTCTGTCCAGCCAACCATCCCACACCTGTTCTCATCCAACCACCCAACATCCGTTCATCCATCCACACCCATTCATCTGTCCATCCATCACTCACCCATTGACCTTCCAACCACCCAGCCATGCGTCTATCCAGTACCTAATCCAGTACCTATTTCTACACCATCCATGCTCCTATCCACTGGTCCTTTTATAATTTTTTTATTAGGCTCCATCCTGTGTTCCACACAAAGCTTCATTTCTACCCACTTTTCCCTCCTACCTTTGCTGTTGGCGGGGGTCGTCTGCGCCATGGGGACCCTCAGGAGCTTTGCCTCTTGGTGGTATGGTTCTATCATTCCCTCCCGAGGAAAGACTCGAGAAAAATGAACCGTTGTTCACATGCTCAGCCCAGCCTGCATGTGGTTGCCGCGAGGGCCCCAGGGACACGGGACATTGGTCCTGAGGCCCCCTCCAGCTGACTGGCCGTGCCTGGCCCTGACACAGGGGCTCTCAAGCAATAGGGCTGGTTTTGAGGACCCATTTCTGTTTCCCTCAGGCTAGCACAGGTCGTGGGGACCCGTGACTCGAGCCCCCTTCTGAGGCTCGAGAGGGAGGGTCACTGAGGGTCTTAGACATGGGGTAGGGAAGGCAGGCAGGGGGAGACCTTAGCCTTCTGCCCTGGTCCCTCACATACTTGGGGAGCCCAGAGAAAAGGCCCTTTGGGGTCCCACGTGCCCCGCTTACATCTTTGCAGATGCCCTTCTGGGCACTGCCCCTCAGGAAGCCCCTCAGGTCAGGGGCCTGCTCCTCTTCCTCAGCTGCTATCTCTGCTCCATTCAGGGGCCGTCAGAATTGGCCGATAAGATAAAGTAACCCCCTTTTAAAGATGAGCAGGTGAAGTACCTCACCTCCTCCCCTTCACATTCCAGCCACGTCAGGTCCCAGGGGGGCCCTTCTGGACCCCCCCCCACACACACTCACACTTCTCTCCTGTCCCCCAAGTCCTCCCCTTTCTACACCCTCACACTCTGGCTCCAGCTCTGCGAACATTCCCAAGCCCCCGAGCCAGCTTCAGAGGGAAGCTGAGGACCCAGCAAGTGTGAGTGTGTATGTGGGGGGGAGGGGAGCAGGGGGCTGGAATGCCCCGAGGTGCCAGGGCCGCTTTTCTCACCCAGAGTGGCAGGGTGATCTAGTATCATTTTAGAACCCATGAGGGCAGTTGATAATGATGGCAGTGCCAGGGTAAACGCAAAAGAGTCTTTAGGGATCGATTTAAAGGTGTTGTTTCCCTTTGGTCATTGGATGGTGTAGGTAGCAAGACCTGGAGAGAGGGGAGAGAGAGTGAGAGAGACAGAGACAGAGACAGAGACAGAGACAGAGAGAATTGTCTGCAAGAAAAAGAACATGTGAGAGAAATGGTATGAGAGAATGTATATGGGAGAGTGTGTGTATGTGCCAAAAAGGGTAAAAAGGAGAATGTGTGTACTAGAGAATATGTGAGAGGGGCTGAAGTGATAGCACAGCGGGTAGGGCATTTGCCTTGCACGCGGCCAACTCGGGTTCGATTCCCAGCATCCCATATGGTCCCCTGAGCATCGCCAGGAGCGATTTCTGAGTGCAGAACCAGGAGTAACCCCTGAGCATCACTGGGTATGACCCAAAACACACACACACACACACACACGCACACACACACACACACACACACACACAAAGAGAGAATTGTGAGAAATGATGTGAGAGAATGTGTTTGTGAGTGTGTGAGAAAGTTTGAGGGAGAGAGTGTATGTGAGTATGAGTGTGTGTGTGTGTGTGTGTGTGTGTGTGTGTGTGTGTGTGTGTGCACCTAGGTATGCTGGAGGTTGCCCTGGCCGAGCCAGCCCCACCCAGAGGAGGCTGGACACTGTCCGTGTGGGGGTGTCGGGGAACTGGGTGTGCCAGGCCTGCTGCCGCCTTCCCTAACGCATTGTGCACTGAGTCAGCTGCTGAGTGGGGCGCAGATGCCAGCCATGGCAGAGCCGGCCCTTCTCCCTGCCGCCCCGATGGAGGGGCTAGCCCTGATGGCCCTGGCCGCTCCGTGCCCTCGGATCCCACGCGCCCGCATCGCCAGGCGCTGTGCCCAGCACTGGGTGGACCTGGGCTGCAGGTAGGGCATCCTGGAGGGGCTGGGGGGGGGGTCTCAGGCCAGGCCTGAGGGGCAGCAAAGAGAGGAGCCCCAGTGGGCATGGGTGGGGTCACAGACGGTTGATTTCCATGCTCACCCGTCCCACCCATTCCAGGCGGGCAGGGGGCGCTCAAGGGCCCTTTGAATGGCCAACGGTGAGAGGGGGAGGGGTCCAGTTTCTGCTCCGTGGACCCCAATCCCACTCCCGAGTCATGCCCAAGGCAGCTCTATGCTGCACTCCTTTTTTAATTTTTATTATTATTATCATTTTTTTTTTGCTTTTTGGGTCACACCTGGCGACGCTCAGGGGTTACTCCTGGCTCTGTGCTCAGGAATTACTCCTTGTGGTGCTGGGAGGACCCTATGCGATGTCAGGGATCGAACCTGGGTTGGCTGTGTGCAAGGCAAGTGCCCTACCCACTGTGCTATCGCTCTGACCCCTTACGCTGGACTCTTAGAGTGAGGAGCCCCCTCCAACGCGTTTCTCCCCTTCCTTCACTTGTAGCATTATATGGGGCCGAGAGGTCTCTGTGGGTCAGTGGGCTGCAGGTCGCATGGTGAGATCAGTGTCACTCCTCCTTCCTGCTCAGCTGTCCCTGCCAGCCAGACCACCAGGCCGTCCAGATCCCACCTTGCAGATCCAGATCCCACCTGGCCCCGTGCACTGCTCTAGAGACAGACAAAGACGCCTCTTCCCGAGAACGTCCTGATGCTTGGCATCTACCTGGGGGGGATTTTTTGTCACCTCCCAGCCCTGGTGGTCTCTGTTGACCCCATGGGGTCACGTGCTAAGCTTCCTTTGCTCTCTGAATTCTGTGCTCCAGAATTCCATGCTTCAGTGTCTAACTCAGAGTCCGTGTTTGCAAGTGTCCCTGGTTCCTCTGAGCCAGCACTTGACACGAGGCAATGTGGACAGTTCCAGCATCTAAGCAGCAGTGCGGTCAGCATCTCTGGTGACCCGGCCCTGGGGGGCGAGGGGTTCGCCACAGCAACAAGTGGAACTGAGGCTTGTTGCAGTCAAGGCACATTGCAGTCTGCCAGCTCCCGCCCTGGCAACTCTGAAGGCGTTGCTGCCCTGAAACACCCCTGCGCACGCTCATGGCCGCGTCAGGACCCAGGGCTGATGGGGGTCTGCGTGTGGGGCAAATTCCAACTAGAGGTGCCAGGGATCCTGACCCCCGGGCGTGAGTCCGTAGAGCCCCCGGTTCAGGAACCACCTCGAGACTCAGGAAAGGGGAAACTGGCAAGGCCTTTCATTCATGCGACGCAGCAAAAATGTAGTCAAGACTTTTAAAATTTCTCTTCCCTAACATCTATCTTGGTGGCGCTGGGGGACCATATTGCAGGGCGGGGATCAAATCGGGCAGGACTGAAACCTCCACTCTCTCAGGCCCCAATGATGGTTTTTAAGTCTTGGGAAACTAGTCAGACTATTTCATCTGCCTAAATGTCTTATATCCCCTGTTACATTTTGTCCATCAAAATTAATATAGATTATGTGATCCATAACTAGTTTAAAGTCAGCATTACAATGACTTTTAAAAAACAATATTGTGGCAGAGAGAGAGGGAGACAGAGAGAGAAAGAGAGAAGGAGACAGAGTGAGAGAGAGAGAGACAGAGGGATGAAGCAACAGAGAGAGCAAGAGAGAGAAGAGCAAGAGAGTGGGAGAGCAAGCGAGAGAGGCACAGAGAGAGAGAGAGAGAGAGAGAGAGAGAGAGAGAGAGAGAGAGAGAGCGCATAGCAAGCAGGAGTTTGTCTTGCATGCAGCCAACCAGGTTTGATTCCAAACACCCCATATGCCCACTGAGTTTCACCGGGCGTGATCCCTGAGTGCAGAGTCAGAAGGAAGTCCTGAGCACTGCTGGGATGACTGGGGGTGGGGGGCATGTGGAAAGAAAGAAAAGAAAAAAGAACTCCCCCCCAGAAGATAATAACCCCATTGCTCTCACTTCTGTTTGCAACTCCATCTTCTGCCCTGGGACGGCTGCACACCCAGCCCAGGTTCCTCACCCCAGGCACGCCCTCTCCCTGCTCACTCCTCCATGGGTCTGTCAATGTTCCAGTCTCCAGTGTGACCATATGGTCCCAGTTACCAGCTGTGAGTCTCTCCTGTTCTCCCAAGTGATCGCTGCAGGCCTGGCCCAATGAAGTGTTCAGTGACCAAATGGCTCCCGCCACGGCCTGGGGTCCCAGGGTGGAACCTCCACCAAGGGAGGAAGGGCACAGAGTTTGGTCCCCCATTGGGATCTTAGCCACAGTGACCCCGGGAGGTGCCTTGATAACCCTCCTGTGAGCCCCCTCACACCTGCTCCCACATAGAACTTTTTCTGTGAGTTCACGATTGCTGGAGAAAGTGCAAGCACAGCTAGTGGGGTCTATCCAGTCCATAAGGATAGTCACAGTGACCAGTTGAGACTATATCCTCCGGTGATAAGCTTCACACATTTGTATTTCTGCACTTGTGTATTAAAAGTATGGTCTGGGGGCTGGAGCGATAGCACAGCAGGTAGGGTGTTTGCCTTACACGCGGCAGACCCGGGTTCAATTTCCAGCATCCCATACGGTCCCCTGAGCACTGCCAGAACTGGTTCCTAAGTCCAGAGCCAGGAGAAACCCCTGAGCATTGCTGGGTATGACCCAAAAAGCTAAAAAAAAAAAAGTATGATCTGATCCATGTCCCATTATACAGATATGCCTAAATTGGAGTACAGCACCAGGAGCATTTGGTAAAGGCTGTATGTCATGGGGGAACACAGAGCTCTATCCTGCTCTCTCCCTCCCCTGCTTCCTCTCCCCAGGGTCACCCACAACAGCGTGGTGCTGCATTCCAGAGGTCTCACTCCGCCTGGTGATCTTGCCTGGCATGTGGGGTGGTGCCATGATCAGATCAAAGACTCACGGGCAAGGCAGGTGCCCTACAGCTGAGCCCCATACCTGGCCCCCGGCCCCCACATTACTCTCTTGAATGTTGCATGATATTTCACTTCAGTGGGGCGGGGGGTGGATTTGAACCACACCCAGAGGTGCTCAGGGATCACTCCTGTGGTGCTCATATGAGCCACACACAAGGGCAAGAGCGCTACCCACTGGACTCTCTCTCCATCCCCACATGATATTTCGCTTTACAGCTGACCTGAACTTTGTTAACTAGCTTTCTTCCCTCCACCCTCCCTTTCCCTGATGCTGTTGTTGTGTCTACTGGGGGTCACACAAACTTTGTTGTGACACTGGGTATCCCATATGGCGCCCAGGATCATGCTTGGCACACATGAGATGGTGCCTGGGATTGAACCCACAGCCTCCCAATTGCAAGATGCTCTTCCACTGAGCCACCCTTGGCTCCAGACCAGCCACTGGAAAGGTTTCTAGCCCGTTTCCCTTCTTCCATCATAACCACACCGCATTGTTCTTGGGCCTCTATCTTCGTGTGAGTATCCGGAGGGTCAGTGTCCACAACAGACTTTACTCTGTGTGTACTGGAACTCTGGAAAATGTGTCCGAGATGGTGCCCAGGCCCAGAGCCTCACGGGCAGCACCAGCGCGAGCCTTGGCGCTCTCCACGGCTCGCCGTGCTGGTTCCCTGGAGTCTGGGATCATCCTCTCTCGTTTCAGCTCCTCTGGGCTCCGGCCTCACGCCTCTCTCACAAGCTCCGTGTCTGGCTCGCAAGGCCAGTGCAGAGAGGCAGGAGGGCCCAAGCCTGGTGCCGCTATCAGATTGACCCATCCATCAGTGCTTACGCTAAGTGACGCTGGTGTGGAGGAGGCCACTTTTACAAAGTTCACTTTGGTCTCCCCTTGCTCCTGGGTCTCTCCGAGAGATTCTCTTGAGACTGAAGCAGTCATCGAGGCCCTAGCCAAACAGGGCATTCAAACTCAATACATCAGGATCCTACGTGAGCTGTATTACGGATTCACTGCCAGGATCTCCGAAGAGTCTGAGGCCAATCTGTCCCAAGGCCATGGACCTTTCAGATGTCCCCCAATAGGTCACCGACCCCTTAATGTATGGAGCTGAGGAATCTGAGGACAGCCCAAGGTGCCAGTTCTGGATCTCAGGAGAAACTGCCCCTTCTCTCGAGTCTCAGTTTCCTCTCCGGTGTCCAGCCATGGCCTCGCAGCTGTACCAGGAGCATGAAATGAAGCAAATACTCCTGAAGGGTGGAGCCCTGGCCAGTGCCCAGGGAGTGCCCACGGGGAGTGCCCACACGGGCCCCACAGTGCAGAGGTCAAAGGGGCAGCTGGTGCTGGTTCTCTCCCATTCACCCCTCCTCCAGCGGGAAGAGCTAAGTGGGAACCCTGCGCTGCCCACACGCCCCCCTCGGCGGTTGGCATCGCCACTGCCCTTCTCGGCTGCTGCCCCCTCCCACATCTGTCCAGTCCTCCACCCAAGGTTGCCAGCTGGACTGCTCACCAACCCGCAGGCGGGACCCTTCTCCTGGGGTCTTTGTCCTCTCGTGCCTCCCACACAGGCAGAGGGGGCAAGGGTTCTGCCAGGCAAGGGGGTCTCCACCTCAGAGACTCCCTCGGGAACCCCCCACCCCACCCCACCCCAGCTGATAGAGTCCTGGTGACGTTTGCCCGTCTGAATGAGGAGATAGATGGTTTATTCGGTGTCTTTCCATAGCGAGCATTTGCATTTTATCTCAGTGGCCCATAATTCATATCTGCTGTCAGTCTGCTGGGCTTTATTGGGGCAGGGGGCGGGTGGAGATGTGTGTATTTTTCCCTCATCACTCTTAGGAACTCTAGGGAATAACCCAATCATCTCCTGCAAATATTTCCTTCCCGCTGATCCGTGCTTTTTTTTGTGTTCAGAGCCTTTTGCTCTAGAGAAGTTTTTCGTTCCAGTGTTTTCAGTTATGGTTTCTGGATTTTATTTTGCCTAGGGAGAGCTTCCAACCCCTCCGTCTTTCCGCCCAAACCCTAAGGCAGACGTCTGTAAAACCCCACAAATTCCCTTAGACTCACAGGGTCATCATGGGCCTCCCTCCCAGGAGTTTGCAAATCTCTGTCCCTCTCTGGGGTCCCCTGGCTATTTCCCCCACTTCTCAAGTTTTGGCTCTAAGCCTCGGGGAACCTCAGAATCTCTCTGAAAGGCCTCACGAGGAGGAGGAGGCCTTTGCTTCAGACCATCCTGGACCCCTTGGACAGGCTCTTTGGGGAAGTTGCTCTTTTGTTCGAAAGAAAATGGAACCCACAGACGATTAAACAGGGAGGTTGGAGGCCAGAGAGGTAGTAGCAGGGTTAAGGCACTTGCCTTGCATGTGGCTGACCCTGGTTCAAGTCCTGCCACCACATGATTCCCTGAGCGCAATCCAGGGAGACCCAAAAATCTAAAAATAAATAAGTTTCTGGGGTTGAAATGATAGATAGTACAGTAGGTAGGGAGCTTCCTTGCACACAGCCCACCTCAGTTTCATCCTCAGCATCCTGTATGGTTCCCTGAACACTGCCAGGAGCAATTTCTGAGTGCAGAGCCAGGAGTAGCCCCTGAGTATCACGGGGGGGGGGTGGCCCCAAAACAAAAAATAAAAGTGGGTTCGAGGGATAGTACAGCAGGCAGGACAGTTGCCTTGCACAGGGCTGACCTGGTTTCATTCCGGTATGTTCCTCCCAACCCCCCAGGAGTGACCCCTGAGCACAGAGCCAGGAGTAAGCCCTGAGCACCGCTGGGTGCAGTCCCCCAAACAAAAACAACAACAAAAGTTAGAAGAGAAAGACAAAACTGTGGAGCTTTAAACCAGGCCTGGAGGCCTCATCATCGTGGGCCCCCGGTGGTCCCAATTCTCTATGCTGAGTGGCCCCCTCAGACTGGGGAGACCTCCCCACATGGGGAGTCTCAGGCTGAGCGCCAGAGAGTCTTGGGGACCCCAGGACCATGTCACGCAGAAGCTAGCGGGGAACCACACCCTCACCCCCACGGAGCCGGCTCTGCCAGGGTTCTCGCCCTGTCTGCATAGTTTAGAAGCCACCCCTGGCGGTGCTGGGGGCCAGTCCCAGCTCTGTGCTCAGGGTTCATTCTCCAGCAGTGCTCGGGAGCCCTCGAGTTCGACCCCAGACCCCGGTTCTATAGGGAGAGAGTACCCAGCCCCTGGGCTCCTGCAGCCCTCTTGCCCTCGGAGCCCTGGCCTGGCCTCCCCCCACCCCACACTCCCATTTCTCTGCTTCTCTTGGAAGATGGGCTTCTCCAGCCCTGCCATGTCACCAGGGTCCCCCGGTTCTCACACCTGACTGAGCCCCCTCGACCTCAACACCTGGGAGCCTCTGATTGGCTTGTTCGTGGCTCTGACCTCTGATTGGCTTGTTAGTGGTTCTGGCCTCTGATTGGCCTGTTCGTGGCTCTGGTCTGTGGGACGTGGGTCCACTTAGATCCAGCGGGACGCGGGAGGTCTGAAATAGGTGCTCGCCAATTATAATCCCAACAAGTGGAGCCCTTGGCAGGAGACTGGGGCGTGGGTGGGGTCACCGGGATGGGAAGCCCAGGCGGGTGAGACCCCTGTGTGTGGGCAGCGCTGGGCCTCATCCCTGCCTCCCCCCACTTACAGCTCCAGCCCCGGCCCTGCCAGCAGGCAGCAGCCCCCGCAGTGCGCAGAGAGCTTGCCCATGGACAGCTTCTGGAAGGAGGTGGAGCGGATTCGGCAGAGACATGAGCCAGGAGAGGAGAGCCCAGCAGGCAGCGGGGGTGAAGCTCGTCTCCTGGAGGGTGAGCGGCCCTGGGGGTACTGTGGAAAGAGGGAAGGGTCCGGAACCCACCAGCGCTCGCCTGAGTGAGAACAACAAGTTCTCTGAATCTCTCCCCTGGACATCCGCCTGTCCTCTGGCAGCCCTGAGACCGATCCGTGAGGGCCCAGAGATAGTACAGGACGCAGGCACCCACCTGGTTTCATCTCTGACCCTTGGACTCACAGTGTCATCATGGGTTTCCCTCCCAGGAGTTTGCAAATCTCTCTCCCTCTCTAAGGTCCCTGGCTGTTCCTGCCTCACCTCCCCTACTCCCCAAGCTGGTTTCGGCTCTAAGCCTTGGGGGAACCAGAAGGGAGGGGGTGAGCCCACTGCTGTGTTCCAAGATCGGGGCAGCCAGAGGCTTCTTGCCCTCACTGTGTCTACAGAACTAGTGCTCACTCTCCATCCCGAGTAAGAGCAGGGTTGAGAGTCCTCAGCCTCGTGCTCAGAGGTCAGGGTGCTCCTTGGGACTGGGCAAGTGACTCAGTGTGTTTCTTGTTTTGTTGGCAGAGGGAGAGGCCGAATCCCAGTGGCTGCGTGACACTGGCCTGTCGGGCCTCCTCGGTGGCCAAAGCATGGAGGGTGACCACCAGGAACTCTTGTCGACCCTGACCCAAACCCAGGTGGCCGCTGTGCGACGCCGACTGGATATCTACGCCCGCTCTGCCCGTAGGCGACACAAGGCCCCCGTCAGAGATGTCAGGGACATCTTCGGGGCCTTTGACTCAAGGGTGAGTACAGAACACCAGGGCCCCTGCAGCTGGGGCCTTTGTGATGTTACATGGTGAGTGATGTGGCTCTGTGTGTGTGCGCGCGTGCGTGTGTGTGAGTGCATGTGAGGGCATGTCCACGCATGGGTATCATATGCCTATGTGTGTGTCATGCATATGCACGAATGTGTATGCCCATGTGTATGTGTGTGCATCCACCTGTGTGGGTATATGCGTGAATGTGTGCATGAGTGTGCGTGCACATGTGTGTATGTGCATGTGCATGTGTATCTATGTGTGTGCACATGTGTGCATGCATGTGCATGTGTATGTGCATCTGTTCATCTGAGCGTGCCTGTGTGTGCACATGTGTATGTGTGAGTACGTGTGTGCATGTGCGTGTGCTTGTGTGTGTGCATGCCCGTGTGTATGTATATGTGTGTGCACACACCTATGCGTGCACCTGTGCATGTGTGTGTGTACGTGTGCATGTGCTGTGTGTTTCGTCTGCCTCCTGTGGTGTTTCAGCATAACAAACCACCTCCTGTCCCCATTCCCACAGCAGGACCCTCCGGAGAGTGCCACCTCCTGTCTGAAGGGGCCCCGACTCAATTCCCAGCCTCCCACGTCTCCCCCAGGTGAGCCATCCTCCTCACTCCCCAGGTCCTCGTCTGTTCTTAAAGTGAGAGAATCCAGTGGCCCCTGGGCCCCTGCCTGCCCGAGGCCAGTAGGAAGGAGTTCTGAGGGGATCCGCTGGGCCCTGGTTTTCCCACAAAGCCTACGAACCTGAGTTGGAGAATCACTTCCGGGGCCTGAGTCCTAAGCTCCTAGACTTGCTCCTGAGGCTTGAAACTGGAGCCTGGGAAGCCGTTCCTTGCCCCTGCCCTTCCTTTTGAGGTGTTGTGGCAGTGATGGGGTGATACATGCTAGGTTGGTGCTCCCCCACGCGGCTGTGCCATCCCTCGTGTTTTCAGTAGAGGTGTTCTCATGCAGTCACTGTTGGGGACGCACTCCCGGGTACAGTGCTCACATACACCAGGCCACGTGCCGGGGCTCAGACGTGGCTGCAGCACTGAGGGTTCAAGTGACAGCCACCACGATGCCCATGAATGACAGCTGGGCTCCAGCTCATGGCCTCATGCTGACAAGGCAGGTGCGCCTAGCCACTGGGCCTCGGAGCAGAGGACCAAGTTCTTATTCTAAGAACCAGCTCGGGGTCAACCCAAGACATTTCCGGAGCCGGCTCCCTGGTCCTGACCCTCTCTGCTCCGTTTCCCTGCAGCTGCAGCAGAGCCCGAGGACCCCCACGCGCAGGGCCCAGCCGGGAGCCAGGAAGCATTCTGCACGGACTTGGCCTACTCGGAGCAGGCCGCTCGGCTGCTGCACAGGGGCCGCTGGGCCCCTGCTGGCCTCTGTGCCTGGGGCCGGGGCTCCCTGCCGGTGAGCACACACACACGCACACATATGCACACACATACACGGGTGCACACAGCCCACACACCTGTACGCACACACATGCACACACATATAAGTGCACACATAGCCCTTCACACACATGTGCACACACATGCACATAGATACGTGTTGTACACAGATCCCTGTGTTTGCACACACATTCACTCACATACGTGCATAAATATATGTGTATGCGCACACACCCATGCACATGAAGACATATGAGCACACACAAACGCACGCACAATCACACATGCGTGCTTGCACCCCCAAACACGCACGGCCTGGTAAGGGCCCCCTGGCCGCTGGCAGGACCTTCTTACTCCTTCTCTGTTGCATCATCCTCCTGCGGAGCCTGTCAGGGTCCTGGGCCAGGGCCCCAGTCCAGGGCCTCGCGGTGTCTCCAAGGGTGCTCTGTTGGAAACTGGTTGTGTTTTGCTTCACTGCTGCTGGAGGGCAAATGTGTGTGCAAGGCAGGCGCCTGCGTGTGTGTGTGTGTGTGTGTGTGTGTGTGTGTGTGTGTGTGTGTGTGAGCTGCCCCTGGACCCTTTCCTGGATGCTCGGAAAGTCCTTCCTCCCCCTCAGACGGTTCCTCGCCCTGTGGGCTGTTTAGTCATCAGCTAGTTATCAGCTTCTCTGTCTTCTTCTCCCCCTGCTCAGTTCCTTCCAAATGAGGGTGCCATCACTTCTGTCTGGTTTGGGTGTTTGTCTTGAGACTGAGAGAAGTGGCATGCATTTACTCTGGACTGGACAGCTTGAGGTCTGCTCCCAGCCTGAGGTCTCATGCACCTCCATCACCCCTGCTCTCCCCCATCCCCTGTCTGCTCCCAGATGCTCCTGACCGCCCCCCCCCATCCTGCCCAGTTGGGCCACTCTCCTCGGCCAGCTCCCACTGCTCCTGAAGGGAGAGGGTCCTCGCTACTGCAGTCTGGCGTGGTGGACACCCAGGGAAACAGTCCACCAAGGGCCTCAGCCCAGCGCTCTCCATTTCTGCAGGATTACACTTAACCTCACCCGGGAGATGCGGCCACAGCCCCCCACTCTCAGACACGCCTACCAGCCCAGCACCTTCCCAGGGGACTGACCACTGCACTCTGCTCTGAGGAAATATGTCTGTCCCTGTGGGCTCCTCACTGACTCAGTTTCCCTTAAACTTTCATGCTGAATCATTTCATTTGGGGTAGGGGAAGGATTTGGACCACACTCTGGTGCTCAGGGGCCATTCCTGGCTCTGGAGGAACTCTTAGTGGTGCTTGGGGGGACCCTATGTGGTACCGGGTCGAACCAAGGCCCAAGTGGCCTCATGCAAGGCAAGGCAAGCACTTTACCTCCTGTCCTATCTCTCCGATCCCCCAAATAATTTTAGAATTAGCAGAGATTGCAAAAGTAGAGCAGAGTTTCCGCGTCCCTTTCACCTCGTTCTCCCATGCCGTCTTGCATAAGCATAAAACAGCAAATAGACATTTAGGTCGGGACTTCCTGTTTCTACGGCCTCTGAGGTAATTCATGTTCGGCATTCTCTTCTAACCTCGATGATTTGAATTCCTCCAGTAAACTGTGAGTGATGAGAATAGTAATAGAGGTATCCTACATTGAGATTTAATGTAGGTCAGGCCGTGAGACCCAGTACTGAATGGAGATCATTTGCTTTCATCCTGTGATGTAGGCAGCAGTTGTCCATAAATACACTAAAAGTGTGTAGTCACTGGGTCAGAGAGATACCGCAGACGGCTGACCACACGCTTTGTTGTGGTTGTTTTTAAGTTTTTAAATGGAATCACTGTGAGATAGCCCATTACAAAGCTGTTCATGATTGGGTTTCACGCACGCAGTGTTCCAACACCCATCCCTCCACCGGGATACATTTTCCAGCATCAATGTTCCCCATTTCTTTGCCCCCACCCCCAACTCCTCCCCCACCTCCCAGCCTATCTCTATGGCAGACACTTTTCTTCTTTCCCTCCCTCCCTTCCTCTCTTCCCCCCCCTCTCTCTCTCTCTCCCTCTCTCTCTTTCTCTCTCTCTTTCCTTTTGGGCTTTGTGGTTTGCAATACAGAGACTGAAGGGCTATCAGGTATATTCTTTTACCTACTTTTAATTTTCAGTTCTTGGGGCTGGAGCGATAGCACAGCGGGTAGGGCATTTTCCTTGCATACAACCGATCAGGGTTTGATTCCCAGCATCCCATATGGTCTCCCGAGCACAGCCAGGAGTAATTCCTGAGTGAAGAGCCAGGAATAACCCCTGTGCATCACCGGGTGTGACCCAAAAAGCAAAAAAAAAAATTAATTCTCAGTCCTTATCCAGCATGATCATTTCCAATTATTATTGTCATACTGGTCCTTTCTTGTCTTATGTCCCCTTTGCCCCTCCACACACTTGTGGTAGATTCCAACCATTGACCAGCTGACCACACACTTTACATGTGTGTGGTCTGAATACTACCCCCGACACTGGGAGTGACCCTGAGCACTGAGTTGGGAGCAGCCCCTAAGTGCTGATAGGTGTGGTCCCTCAAAAACAAAAAAATAGTGATCATTATAGTTACTGAACCCTTATCTGGTGAGGTCTGATGTGCAGCCCCTGACCTAGTCTATCCGACAGCCCGCGACGCAGCTGCTGTTACTCTCCACACAGAGATGGGGACACAGAAAAGGCGAAGCATCAGCTCAAACTCACAGGTCCATTCGGGGTTCAAAGCCTCTGTGGGACTCCATAGCCCATCAGTGTCCAGGCTCTCCCACAGCCAGACATTCATGGCATTGAGTCGTTCCGGCCCTCTTAAACGTCCCTCACTGGGGTGTCACCTGGGCTCGAAGTCCAGACAGGACAATCCTCTATTCTGTTCTCAGGAATGCCCAGACCTGCGTGTTTATTCCCACTCTGACCTCTAGGTGACGCTGTAGAGCACCCTTAAATAAATTTTAATTTATTCACTGTGGTTTACAACACATTTCTTTGTAGAGTTTCCTGCATGAAATATTCCTCCACCAGCGACCGTGCTGCCCCCCACCATTTTCCCAGTGCGAGAGAGAGAGAGAGAGAGAGAGAGAGAGAGAGAGAGAGAGAGAGAGAGTACACTGGCGCCTGGTTTGTCCCTTGCTGGTGGCCAGTCCTAGTTTGATCTCCTCAACCCTGGATGGACCCCGAGTCGCAGCATGTGTGATCCCTAAGTTCAGAGCACCTTTAGTTTTCAGTTTTTATTTGGTTCTTCAAGGTGAGAAAAGGGTCATGGGAACGTGAGTGGCGCTACCAAGGCGAGAGATAGAGGAGGTGAAGGAAAGTGAGAGAATAATGGAGGTATGGTGGGGGGGCCTTCCACCAAGACAAGCCAAACTGCTCACTTTTGTCCCAAACAGATATTTATGAGGGGGAAAAAGCTGTCTGCTCATGAGCGGAAACTGGAGGAAGATGCAAAGAGGAAAAATGCAATTCAGATACAGGCTCTATTAATTTTTCTTTTGAGGAAGACAGGGATACTTCCTTTCTTTTTCTTTTTCTTACATTTTCTGAGGGGGGTGCACACCCGGCTATGCTCAGGGCTTGCAGTTGGCTCTGTGCTCAGGGGTCACTCCTGGCAGTGCTCAGGGAACCATATGGGGTGCTGGGGATCAAACCTGGGTCAGCCATGTTCAAGCAAGTGCTCTGCCAACTGTAGGATCGCTGAGACCTTGAGGCTCTGCTGGAATGCAGGGATTCCACTGTGTAGGCCCCTGACCCCATTAACAGCATCAAGCCTAGGGAGATGAAGGTGGGGAACGGAGTCATAGTCCAGCAAATATGGTGTTGGCCTCGCATGCAGCCAACCTGGATTCGATCCCCAGCATCCCATGTGGTTGCCCAAGCAAAAAACAAAACCTAGGTCAGTGGGCCCTCCCCAACGCCTGTCCGGTCCTTCTGCTGGGTAATCTGAGGCTCAGAGGGGAGCTTCTGTCGGCTGTCCCTGCAGGGAGCACTCCGACTGACCTCAGCCCATGCTTATGTGGGGAGAGAGTCAAGGTCTCTTCAACAAAGGCCCCTGCAGGGGCTTTGAACCTTCACCCCTGATTCCTCCTCTAGGAGTTTCGGGTCCCCAAAGGCCGGCTGGGCTTGACGAGGATCGGAGACTTGTGCTCGCAGGATATGCAGAAGGTCCCTGCACTGGCGCTCATTGAGCTCACGGCCCTCTGTGACGTCCTGGGCTTGGATTTGAAGAGGAACAAGGCCACCAAGCGCAAGACCACAGGTGGGCATACACGTCCACCACCCTGTGGTTACGGTCCTGGCTCTCTCCCGGGACGTGGGGTGTGGTGGGGGAACCTTCCACCAGGGCGAGCCAAGCTCCTTGCTTTCATCCCTGACAGATATTTATGCAGGGGGAAATGGAAACTGGAGGAAAATGCAAAGAGGGAAAATGCAATTCAGATATAGGCTATTAATTTTTAGTAGATTAGTTTGTTTTTTAGGGAAGAAAGGGATATTTCCTTTTTGTTTGTTTGTTTGTTTGTTTGATTTTGGGGCTGGAGTGATAGCACAGCGGTAGGGCGTTTGCCTTGCAGGCAGCCAGCCTGACTGAGCCAAGTTCGATTTCTCCGTCCCTCTCGGAGAGCCTAGCAAGCTACCAAGAGTATCTCTCCCGCACAGCAAAGCCTGGCAAACTCCCTGTGATGTATTCAATATGCCAAACACAATAACAACAAGTCTCAAAATGGAGACGTTACTGGGCCCACTCGAGCAAATCGGTGAACAACGGGAGGCCAGTGCTACAGTGTCTGTTTTGGGACCACACCTGCCTATGACCAGGGCTTGCTGCTGCCTCTGTGCTCAGGGGTCACTCCTGGCAGTGTTCAGGGAACCATATGGGATGCTGGGGATCGAACTTGGGTCAGCCTCGTGCAAGGCAAGTGCTCTGCCAACTGGACCATCATGCTGACCCAGGGATACTTTCTTTTAAGAGATGTTTTAGAATTACGGGCATTTTCCAGTTATTGCATTGTTCCAAACAACATAACGCTACATAATAAGCAGCTCCCCAGACCCATGACCCAGAATGATGGTGCCTCTCTCTGGTACATTAGCGGGTAGTTGGGTTGGTTGACTGCCCTGGGCTGGGCTGGCTCCAAGCTGTTGGCCGTTCCCGCTCTCTTGGCCCAGCTTTCCTTGTCCTGTGCCCAGCAGGGCATCTGATCTTGTTCTTAGGATGGTGGAAGCACAGAAGGATGAACTCACACACACAGAGCACTGCCGCCTCTATCTGCCTCGAGGAGGCTCTGTTCCCTTAGCCAACACCAACATGGGGCTGTAGGGTGCAGGGAAGTGCAACCCTTTCTCCAGTAGGAAGAACTGAAAGTCCACATGGCCGGAGTGTGCCTGCGAGGAGGGGAAGTGAGCCTGGAATGATGGGGTTAGTTACCACAACTATTCCATGTGCTTTGGAAACATGATTTTCAGTCGGGGGCCTGTTCTCCTCCTCACAGATAAGCCCTAATTCATTTCCATTAACCATTTTTAAAATTAACTATTTCCCTTATCAAACGTTTATTATTTCTATATTTCCCCCCGTCGTAGGTCAACCACTTGCTGCCCCTACAACTTTGAAAGAATCTTAGATAATTTAAAACGGATTTTCTGGGCCATGGGCTGGAGCACAGCTTTGCATGCAGGAGCCCTGGGTTTGAGCCGCAGCACCCTGCTCCCCTGGGAATCATTAGGAGGAACTGCAAGCACTGAACCAGGAGTAGCCCCTGACACTGCTGGGTTCAGCCCCCAAACAAGGCAGACAAACAATATAAGCACCTATTAAGGTCCCGATCTTTCGGGCCCTTTAGTCACGTGTGAGTGTTCCTTACTGCAAGAACATCATTCTCACACAGGGAAAAGTTTTGCTTTCTGTTCATGTTTGTTTGTTTGTTTGTTTGTTTCTCGTTGGGTTTGGGCTTGGGGGGCCACACCTGACTGTGCGCAGGGCTGACTCCTGGCTCTGCACTCAGCATCACTCCCTGTGGACCTCGGGGGACCATACAGGATGTTGGGATCGAACCTTGATGGGCCATATGAGAGACAAGTGCCTTAAACCCCTGTGCTGTCTCTCCAGCCCGTTTTGGGCTTTGTTTTTTGGTCTCTCTCACCCCAGACCACTCCCAGTGACACCCAGCAGTGCAACATTGTTGGGGCTATCCCAGCAGGACTCGGGTGCAGGAATTGAACTCAGGGGGCTGGAGCAAAAAAAAGGGGTTAGGGGACTGGAGCAGTAGTATAGCAGGTAGGGCGTTTGCTTGCACGCGGCCAGTCCAGGTTCAATCCCCAGCATCCCATATGGTCCCTTGAGCACCACCAGGGATAATTCCTGAGTGCAAACCCAGGAGTAATCCTGTGCATCGCCAGGTGTGACACAAAAAGCAAAAACAAAAACAACAACAACAATAAAAATGAGGCCAGGAAGGACCAGGATAGGGATTCCCAGGGCGGGTGGGGAAGGAAATCCCGGTGTGCTGGGTGCGTCATCTTGTAGGGAGAGCCCACCGGTCCTTCTAGGTTCTGAGCCGGCCCTTCTGCTGTTTGTCTCCCCCAGAAACAGGCCTCTTTGGGGTGCCCCTCGACAACCTGCTGCAGGCCGACCGCAGGGCCCTGCCCAGCACCCAGGTGCCTCTGCTGCTCCAGGCCGTAAGTCGCCGCAGCTGGGCTGCCTGGCTTGGGACAGGGGGTGGGCTCTGGGCTCACCTTCCCGCCCTGCCCTGGGCAGCTGGGAGGCGGGATGAATTTCAGAAGCACCCCTGAGCCTCTCCGAGGGGGTTCTAGTGACAGCCTTCCTCGCGGGAAGGATTCAATGAGAAAAGTCCTAGGAGCTCTCTGAGCTCTGGGGCTCCGAGACGGTCGGTCACTCGCTCAGTCACCAGTCATCATTCTTTCTGGGGGACTCTTTGGGGGAGTCCCTGCACATCTCTCCAACCCATTTCCCTGGGACACAGACACACCTGTCTGGGCTGCGCTTCTTAGTGGTTCCAGCTTCAACATTGGTTCTTTTATTTATTTATTTATTTTTTGGTCACACCCGGTGATGCTCAGGGGCTACTCCTGGCTCTGCACTCAGGAATTACTCCTGGCAATGCTCAGGGGACCATATGGGATGCTGGGAAGCGAACCCAGGTCAGCCACATGCAAGTCAAATGCCCTACCCGCTGTGTTATCGCTCCAGCCCACATCGGTTCTTTTCATCTTTTCAAAATTCCCTCCTTCCCCTCCTTCCTCCATCATGGTTGTTGGTGTTGGTTGACCGGGTGCCAGATCAGACGACCGGTGCGCTGTGTGTGCCTAGGCTTGCACACATGTTCAGTGGACTGTCATGTTCACGCACATGCTCCCCAGAACCCGCATGACCTGGTTATGGCACTTGTACATAATGTGGGCTCTGGGCTCCCCTTCCTGCCCTACCCTGGGCAGTTGGGCGACTGGAGTGAATTTCTTTTACTTTTTTTTAAATTCCAGTTTATTATTTATTTTTTTCTTTCTTTCTTTTTAATTGAATCACCGTGAGATACAGTTGCAAAGCTTTCACAATTGAGATTCAGCCATACAGTGATCGAACACCCATCCCTCCCCCAGTGCACATTTTCCACCACCAACGTATCCAGTATCCTCCTCCTCCCCCACCATCCCAGCCCTCACTCTGCCTCTATGACAGACAATCTCCCCAATACACTCTCTCTATTTTTGGACATTTATGTTTTGCTCCAATTTCCCCACCACCATTCAAGCCTGCCTGCCAGGGGCGGACGCTAGATCATTTTCCATTGCTCATTTTGAATGTCACGAGAGCTCACATGGCTGCAAAAGCGGCCACGTGCTTCTGGAGTTCTAGTTTGTAAATGGTTGGGTTCCACAGACATCTCTGTAAGGCAGTAATTCATTTTGGGATTCAATTGGGAGTCTCTGGACTAGGGATTCCAGGGTTCAAGGAACTCGCTGGGAACTGCTCCCCTTGAGGGGTGCTTACAGGTGCCACCTGGCCATGAGGCAGCCAGACATCACCTGCAGGGCGGGGATCACAGTGCTTCCAGCATCACTCTGGGCACATGTGGGGTGCCAGGGACTTGGACCTGTGACCGCATGGTGGCAGGTGCTGTTCCTCCCGGTGCACATTGGTTCCTTTCCCCCCTAGCTGCTGTCCTGTCTGGAGGAGAGAGGGCTGGACGTGGAGGGCATCCTCAGGGTGCCCGGCTCCCAGGCCAGGGTCAAGGTGGGTTGTCAGCGCTGCCTTTCTTGTTCCGTAAGCCGGGAGACTGTCCAGCTCTTGGCTTGCCAAGGATCCCTTTGGCCTCTGGGTGGGGAATGCCAGGAGGTTTGCCAGGGCGGGGGTGGCACAGGGGTTGAGAGTCCTGCAGTCAGCACTTGCCGGGCATTGCCCAGGCCTTGCCTTAACCCCTCGGGTTAACCTGCATCTCCCCTCTCCCAGAACTCAGCTTCATTGCCCCCATTTTTTTTGGGAGGTAGAAACCAACCCGCTTTATAAGACTTGGTGTCCCCACTGGCGTCTCTGCTCGGGCGTGGGTGCAAGCTGGGCAGACAGGTGGCGAGCGAGACCCCTTCCTCGCCTTCTCCCGGGCCCCACAGCCCTCTGGACGCCTGTCTGCCCGATAACCGCTTCCCAAAAAAATACTCTGCAGAGAGGCTCGCTAGATAGGGCGAGGCACTGCAGTGGGGAAACTGAGGCCCAGAGCACAAATAGAGCAGCTTCTCATTGGTGCCTCCCTCCAGGGGCTGGAACAGAGGCTGGAGCGAGAGTTCTACTCCGGCCTTTTCTGCTGGGACCAGGTTCATCTCAATGACATGTCGGATTTGCTGAAAAGGTTCATCCGGGAGCTGCCGGCGCCTCTGCTCACTGCCGAGTACCTGCCGGCCTTCGCCGTGGTGTCCAGTGAGTCGCTCGGTCCTCTACATGGGGGAGGCGGTGGGGGGGGGCACCCCCGGCCTTGGCAGAGAGGGGAAGTGGCAGCAAGACAGTGGTTTCCTGGAGATCTCAAGTGGACGGGGAGTACACACGCATGCATGCTTGGACATGTGTGCATGCCTACATACGTGCATGCATGGGGACCGTGCACATGCGTACATGAGTATAGGCATACATTGCACGAGCCCTGTGTATCGTATGTACGTGGATGGACATGAGTGTATGTATATATGGTTGTCCACGAATGTGCCTTCTGTGCTGACAGACAACTGTGGATGTGTGTGTCATGTCTTCTACATGTATGTGCTGGGTGCATGTACACATGCGTGCCTTCTGTGCGGGGGAGACGTGCAGGGTGAGGTTTTCGCCCCAAAGCCCGCCTGCGCACACACAATTTCCTCCCGTCACACCGTGCTGGGGGCTTGGGCTTGCCACGTTCTCCTTGCCCGGGTTTCAGCTATGGTGCTTCCCAGGGTGTCACGTGAGGCTGTGGTGCCCGTGACGGAGGCACTGGTGGGTGCTGCCATCCTCAGTTGTGCTGCTCGCGAGGAGGGGTTGCCACAGTGACACTGTGCTTGGCCTGTGGCTGCCGCCCTCATGCATCTTTCTTGGTGGCAGTGCTTGCCGGGGTGCTTATGGGGCCACACCTGGTGCCGGGGATCCCCGGAGAGAGCTGCCAGGGTTATGAGAGGGGCACGGGGGACAGGGCTCGTGGCCTCCCTCTGGCAGGGCAGATGCGTTCGTTAGCCCCCGAGGAAGGGTCTTCTGTGGCTCCTGAGCTTTTTTTTTTTGCTTTTTTTTTTCTGGGGGATCACACCCAGCGATGCTCAGGGGTTATTCCTGGCTCTGCACTCAGGAATTACTCCTGGCAGTGCTCAGGGGACCATATGGGATCCTGGGTATCGAACCCAGGTCGGCCATGTACGAGGCAAACACGCTACCTGCTGTGCTATTACTCTGCCCCAGTCCTGGGCTTTCTGGCTCTGGGCACGCTCCTTTCCAGAAAGGAGCCTCCAGCGGGTCCCTGTGCCCCAGCTGACCGCGGCCTCTTCTTCCCGCAGACATCCCCCACCTGAAACAGCGCCTGCAAGCTCTCCACCTGCTCATCCTCATC
This sequence comes from Sorex fumeus, assembly GCF_029834395.1. Classification (NCBI taxonomy): domain Eukaryota; kingdom Metazoa; phylum Chordata; class Mammalia; order Eulipotyphla; family Soricidae; genus Sorex; species Sorex fumeus. The sequence continues at coordinate 7,957,852 of NW_026606101.1, read as the reverse complement.
CTCCCTGAACCCAACAGAAATGCCCTGAAGGTAAAGGTGGCCCCGAAACGCTCCCCCCTCACCTCGGCCCATGCTTGCATTGAGAGCAATGTGCGCTTTCATTCATTCATTCATTTATTCAGCAGCTCTGCCAGATGCTGGGCTGCAGGGAGTGCCCACGTGACGGGCATCTTTCCTGAGACGTTTGCTCTTACGGAAGCAGGGTCCCCCTAGAAGGAAGTCGTGCTTACCTAGTAGATGCAGCTGACCTCGATGTAGGCAATGCTAAGAGGTGTCTTGGGGAAAATGCTTTGTGTCCATCTAAGAGGGAAGCATGAGGTTTATGAGCTGAGGCAAAGATTCTTTCTTCCTACAAGACTTCTCAGAGCCTTTCCTTTATCAGAGTTTTATCAATCTCCAAGTGGGCCAAGAGTATGGCCTGTACTTCTTCTTCTTCTTCTTTTTTTTTTTTTTTTTTTTGCTTTTTGGGTGACACCCAGTGATGCTCAGAAGTTACTCCTGGCTCTGCATCCAGGAATCACTCCTGGCAGGCGGTACTTGGAGAACCATATGGGGTGCAGGGGATCAAACCCGGGTTGGCCGCATGCAAGGCAAACGCCCTATCCACTGTGCTATCACTCCGGCCTTTGGCCTGTACTTCCTAACCCAGCCTATCGTGGGCCCTTTCTGAGGTGGAAAGCTCACTGTGGCACAAGTGTCCTGTGGGGACCCTCTGGGAAATGTCTGTAGCAGCCCCGCGTGTGTGGTGGTGGGGGTGTTAAGACGTGGGTGGGCACAGCCTTCACTCGGCTCCTTGGACCTTCTGGCTCTCTCTGGGCCAAACCCAAGATGTACCTGGGGGGTGAGGCTGTGAGGAAGTCCCGGGGCTACTGGAGTACTTTTCTGATGTGGACCTGAGAGGCCCAAGGAAGAGTGTGTGACCAGAGAGTATTGAACCCAACGGTACTTTGTTCCTTGATCCTCAGCCTGGAGGGATGAGTTTGCACCCTTTTCTGTAATAGAATGGTAATAGCATGTGTGTGATTGTTTTGGTATTGTAAGTGCAAACACGTAAGAATTCAGAGTAGAAGAGGTGCACTTGGAAGGTGCTTAATATATGTTCTCCCTCCTCTGTTTCTCCTTCCCTACCTTTCCATCTATGCACCCATCCACACACCATCCACCCACCCACCAACCTCCCATCCATATGCCATCTACTCACCTATCTATCCGCCCATCCATAAACTATCTACCCATCTACCTATCCTTCCATCTGTTCATCCACACATCCACACACCATTCACCCATCCATCCACCCATCCACACTTCATCCATCTATCCACCCATTCATCCATCCACCCATTGATTCATCCACCCATCCACACTTCATCCATCCATTTATCCACCAATTGATCCATCCACCCATCCATCTACCCATTGATTCATCCACCCATCCACACTTCATCCATCCATCCATCTATCCACCCATTGATCCATTAACCCATCCATCCACTCATTCATCCAACCATCAACACACCTCCACCCACCCACCATGCATCCACACATCATCCCTCCCTCCCTCCCTCCCTCCCTCCCTCCCTCATCCATCCATCCACCCACCCACTCACCCTCTCCCTTCTCCTCTTCTTTTTTTTATCTTCTCTGGATATGTGGCTCTGGTTGCATTCTCCAAGCCACAGCTTCCTTCTCTGCAAAGGAGGGGAGGGGGTGGCTTGGAGCGGTCATGAGGATGGAACGTGAGCTTTTTACAGCGGAGTCAGGCCCACATAGGGCCCTTCTTGCATGGGAGCTGTTGCCTCCCCCTTCCTCCATGGTCTCTGCTTCCCTTTTCTTTCTTTTGAATTTGGGACAGACCCAGAGGCCAGACTCCGAAAAAGACAAGTTATTGTGGGCCTCACTGGGAAGAAACCCATGTCCCAGGGTTCTCCAGGGGCCGCTGGAGGCAGGCTTGGATGTCCCCAGCATCCTGAGAGTGGGCAGGAGAGGACGCTGACGGCACTTTGCCGAGTCAGGCCACAGGAGGGCTGATGGGAACATCCGGCACCAGCACCCTGCTCAGTCCCTGGGGCCTCCAGGAGTCCCCATGCGGCCCAGCAGAGTGGCACTCGGACTAGCACAGTTTGAGGGAGAGTCTGTGCCATTCCCCAGGCGCTCCTGGAATTCCTCAGAAAGGTGGTGGCCCATGAGAAGAGCAACAAGATGTCACTGTGGAACGTCTCCACGGTGATGGCCCCCAGCCTCTTCTTGCACCAGGGCCGGACCCCCAAGCTCCCCAAGGGCAACGAGAAGCAACTGGCAGAAGGGGCAGCCGAGGTAGTGCAGATGATGATACACTACCAGGACCTGCTCTGGACGGTGAGTGCTGTGGGCAGCCCTGCGGACATGCGCACTGCCCATCCATGCTTGCGTGGGGGGGGGGGTCCACCGCCGAGGCTGCGGGCAGGCATACTGTCCACCAGGTGGCAGGCGCAGCTCATTCTCCTCAGGGTTGCCTCTGAGGCTGCGGCCATACAAGTGGATTGTGGGCTCTGTTCTTTTGAACCCCCAGTTTTGACTTTTCTAGAACCTCAACTTCATCCACATCTGTAGGGAGGCCACACCCAGGAATGCTCAGGTGTAACGCCTGACTCTACTCAGGACTCACTCCTGGCGGTCTTGGGGAACCCTATGAGGTGCCAGGGATCGAACCCAGGTCAGCCATGTGCAAGGCAAACTCCCCAGCCGCTGGCCTAGCTATCCCTCCAGAGCCCTCTTCCAGTGTCTTCTTCACCTCTTTCACATCCAAAAGATGTCGCCTCCTTCTGTCTGCTGCCCCCACACTGTCAGCCCCTTGTCATCCGATCTACCACAGGTCCTGGGTGTTCTCTGAGTTCCCACAAAGGTTTCTTTTATGTGGGAACCAGAGCGATAGTACAGCGGGTAGGGCATTCGCCTTGCACATGGCCGACCTGAATTCAGTCTCTGGCATCCCATATGGTCCCTTGAGATTTCCTGGAGTGATCCCTGAGTACAGAGTCAAGAAAAGACCCTGAGCATCACCGGGTGTGGCCCCCTGTCACTGTCACTGTCCTCCCGTTGTTCATCGATTTTGCTCGAGCAGGCCCAGTAACATTGTGAGACTTGTTACTGTGTTTGGCATATCGAATACACCACGGGTAGCTTGCCAGGCTTTGCCGTGCAGGCGAGACACTCTCCATAGCTTGCCAGGCTCTCTGAGAGGGGTGGAGGAATTGAACTCAGGTCAGCCATGTCGACTGCGTGCAAGGCAAACGCCCTACCCGCTGTGCTATCGCTCCAGCCCGTGGCCCCCAAATTAAAAAAAAAAAATAACAAATTCTTTCACCTCAAGAGATTTGATGCTGTAAAAGCCCTTCCTTCAAGGTTCAGGGACACGGAACTTGCCTGTTTTGCTGCGCCCGCCATGTACTGTGCCCTCAATAACCATGTACCATGCTCTAAGGTGAGGGCAGGGAGAGGGAGAGCCTTTGGTGAAATGGCCACGCAAGGCCTGCTGGAGACCGAGGCGCAGCAGGGTCCTGGGAGAACTATTCTGTGGTAGCTGACCACTCACTTTGCTGAGAAATCTATCCATCTCTCCACTCATCCACTAACCAACCATCCATCCATTCTTCCTTCTCTCCATCCATCCATACTTCTTTCCTTCCTTCATGCCATCCTTCCATCCATCCACCCATCTACCCACGCAGCCATGTATGCAGTCATCTACCCACCACCCCTCCGCCAGTCCTTCCTTCCTTCTTTCCTTCCTTCCATTGGCCCAGCTGCCCATCCATTCTCCCATCCTTCCCTCTACTCTTTCTTCCACCCACCTACCCCCAGTCCACAAACCCATCTACCTAGCCATTCACGCACTCCACTCCTCCATCCGTCCACTATTTTTTTTCTCTCCACCCTCCCTGCTTCTCGCTGTTTCCATCGACAGTCATTTAGACATATTCTTTCCATTTTAGGGGGCAGTTCCCAGCTCCCCCCACCCCCATGTCCAGTCTCACCTTCACTCCCTAAACCCTCCCAAGCTGTTTCTCCAAACCCTTCACTCCTCTGCGTTTGGCTTGTGTGGTTCAGTCCGCCTGGAATTTCCTCCCCTCTCTGGGAAGAGCACCAACCTGGCACCCTCTGCTCCTTCACATCTGGCCCATGGCATCTTCCCAGACTCCGTTCTTCCTCGTGCCCTTTTCGCTTTTGGGGTGCGCACTACTAAGCCCAGCTGTGACAGTACGGACGTAGATGTTCCAATAGAACTTCCCACTACGCTTCCCCATGGCTCATCTCTTGCCGGGAGCCCCGGGGGCTGATAAATTGATGAGAACAGAATGGAACTGGAATCTGCCAGGCCATGTGTTGGGGTCTCCCCTCTTGGCTGGGTCCCCATTCCACGGGGCCCTGTGGGTTGATCAGGGACCTCTGTGGGAACTTCCAGTTATGGGAGCTTAGGGCTCCCAGCCTTCGCCCATTCCTGAGTACTCTGGGGTCCCCGAGAACCCAGGCGAGTCCCCAGACCCCAGCTGTCTTACAGCAACGATCCTGTAGCCGCTTTCTGGGGTTCTGTGTGTGTGTGTGTGTGTGTGTGTGTGTGTGTGTGTGTGTGTTGGGTCCACTCTCCTCTGCTTCCAGGGCGCTCTGATCCCTAACCCAGATTAGGGGCTAGATGGACCCTTCACGTCTCCAGTTGAACCCCATGTAGTTGCAGCCCTGGGAAAGGGGTGACATACATGGCCTAGGAGTGCCCCCTGGGTCCCTGTTATAAGACTCCACTCCTCCCGGCCAGGTCGCCTCTTTCCTAGTGGCCCAGGTCCGAAAATTGAACGACAGCAGCAGCCGGCGCCCCCAGCTCTGCGACGGGGGTCTCAAGACCTGGCTGCGAAGGCTGCACGCGGACCGGGACCAGACAGGGAACGACCTGGACCCCGAAGCGGTGAGGGTCGGGCTGGGCGCGGGCGGCAAAACCGCGCTGCCGATTGTGGCCACCGGGTGGCGCCCAGGCCCCACAGCCTGGAGCGAGAATCCCGGGAGCAGAGTATCTGTATGGCTGGACTGAGCCAGGAGCATCCCTGGCACCGCGAAGAGGCGTTCAGGGCCCGATTTTCTGACAGTCCCTGTGTGTCTGGCCCCGGAAAAGTGCCGCTGTGTGGGGTGTGCGGTGATTGGGACCAGAGGGGGTAGTAGAAGGGAAGGACTCCCTAGTGCTCCCTGGAGGAGCCCTGATGGGGCTCTTGGCTAATGGGAGGGTCCGGAACCCTGATCCATGTGCCCGGACGTTGTGTGGGATGACAGTCTCTACAGAAACCTGCACATACGCTCTCCTGCCAGGCATGTGGTGGGCGCCGGGTGCTGGGGTGGGGTGGGGTGGGGTGGGGTGGGGTGGGGTGGGGAGGGGGTGCTGCTGAGTATCTCCATGCTTGCATGCATCTTGACATGGTCTGAGTGTGGTATGTGTGTGCAGCTTGTGTTTCCCTGGCGTGGCACTGCTGCAATCGTGTATGCACACGTGTCTGTGCAAGCACATTGGAATTCCAGACCCTCTCAGGTGCGCCTGAATATATGTCAAAGTGTGTCTGCCCTTGACTCCCTCCAGATTCCCAAAGTGGCAAAGGTCCGGGTGGCCTGGCCCAGCAACGACCTCCTCACGGTACCCCTGACCCCCAGTATCAGAGTAGCCCACGTGCTCAAGCAGTTCGCAGAGGAAACTCCTCCGAAGCCCCGGGGTCCAAAAAGGAGCAAGGACGTGGCCTGCCCCCTGCCACGGTAAGGGACACAAACCAGTGGGGTCAGCGCCTCATAGTCAGGTGCTGAGGGGAGCTTGACAGAGCAGTGCAATGGCCTTTGGCCATTTTCTGCTTGTTTGGGGTGGTCAGAACATGGTTTTCCAACCTTCGGAGGGCCCCTCAGTGATTAGTGATTATTGAGTATTGATAAGAGGCAGCAGTAATTGATTCCTTCATTTATTTAACTGCCACCTAATGAGTGCCTCGCATAGATGGGTCCTGCTAGTCACATGAAAAAGGACAGACAGAGGGGTTGGAGCGATAGCACAGCGGGTAGGGTGTTTGCCTTGCACGTGGCCGACCCGGGTTCAATTCCCAGCATCCCATATGGTCCCCTGAGCACCGCCAGGGGTAATTCCTGAGCGCAGAGCCAGGAGTAACCTCTGTGCATCGCCGGGTGTGATCCAAAAAAGAAAAAAAAAAAAAGGACAGGCAGAGCTCTGGCACATATGTAGTGGGAGGGTAAAGCTGGTCCCCTGTGTAGTGTACAGTGTGGAGGGAGGCTGTGCAAAGGACCTGAGGCAGCAAGGCCCTCGTGGGTTTTGGTGTCGCCCAGAAGAGCTCAGCAGGTCTTCTCTCTGCCATGCAGCTGCCCACCCTCGAAGCCAGGCTGCGCACTGCTCTATGAAGTCGGAGGGAACATCGGTGAGTTCCCAGTGGGGATCAGCTCTGAGCCCAGGCCCCCAGGAGGGGCTCACGGGCTCCTACAGGCCCAGACCCCTTGACGGGCCCGTCCCCCATGAAACCTAGTGGACTCCCACCCTGAGGTGAAGGGTCAGCCGTGACTGACTGTCAGGGTCTCTTCCTGGAGTTGGAGGCCTGGCCAGGTGTGCCTCAGCACAGGCCCCGCCGGGATGCCCTACGGAGCACGCAGGTGCGCCCAGCCCCAGCTCTGCAGGAGCAAGGCCAGCACCCTAGAAGGCTGCTCAGCTGCAGGGCTGGGGCTGGGATTCCACAGGTCTAAGCTCCTAGGGGATGCTGCGGGTTTGGGGGTGCGGGGACCTCGCGTTGTGAAGCACAGGCCCAGGAGCAGAGGAGGAGGCTTCAGGCCTTCAGGGATGCTCCTTACTAGGAGGGTGAGGGAGTGAGATGTGTGTGCGTGTGTGGGGCGGGGGGAAGGGGGGGCGGGTTTTGCCTGATGTAATCCACCAGGGGGCGCCAGAGCCCTTCCCTTGGAGGCCGGCGGGCCGGGGGCGGGACCTAGCTGTCAGTCATCGCCGGGGGCGGGACTTCCCCTCCATCCCGGCACGGCCTGGACCGCCCGTGAGGTCAGTGCCCCCAGAAGCGGACAGCTGGGATCCAGAGCTGTCCGGGTCACCAGCTGCGGGGAGAGCGGGGTGCACTGGCCCAGGAGGGCCTCCCTTCACCTCCTTCACCCCTTCTTCCGCAGGGGAGCGTCGCCTGGACCCAGATGCCTTCCTCTTAGATCTGTACCGCACCAACCCCCACGGCCAGTGGGTCATTAGGCAGAGCCCCACCTAAGCCGGAAGCAGCCCCGAGGCCGCCCCCATGTCCCTGAGCCTTGAGGAGGAAGCTCTGCCGGAGTTGGGGAGGCTCGTTCTGCAAGAATTCAGAACCAAACCCCACTCTCAGGTCCATTCCGGGCTGGGCCTGACCCCTGCCGCAGGACAGAGACACCCAATCCCACCCCACCCCCGCCCAGCACTCTCCACTGGCAACAACGCAGGGGGTACTTGGATCCCAGCTGGTTTCTGTCCCCATTCCTGCCCCAGTGGCCTGCACTGGACAGTAGGACATGCCTGGGAACCCACCAGGAGTGCCCTCTGGTCTCCAGTGCTGTAGGCTGAGCCCGCCTAAGAGTACAGAAGAGGAGGCGGCTTGTGGGGGATGAGGGGACACTGTATCACCCAGTCTTGCCATTTTGTAACATTATTTAAATTCTGTTCCAGCGTGAAAGGTGCATGAGAGATGTCATTTCCACTTGATTCTTTGCCCCAGCCCAACCCTCATGCGTGGTGAACCCAGAGGGGGCTGGAACACCTCTCATCCATGGGAAACTAGCCCAGGAGGTCTGGTGCACCTCCAACATGCACCCCCAGAGGCTGGGAGAGTTTGGGAGGGGAGGAGGAAGCTCAGCACAAGTTCCTGATGAAGCGGGGGCTACAGGACCTAGGACCCCCACGGGCATCCCTCATCTGATCATTCAGACACTGAATTTTACTGAGCACCTGCAGTTTTCGGGTCTTTGACTCCGTGCTCAGGAATATCTCTTTTCTTTTTCTTTTTGGGTCACACCCGGCGGCGCACAGGGGTTTCTTCTGGCTCTGTACTCAGGAATTACTCCTGGCGGTGCTCAGGGAACCATATGGGATGCTGGGAATCGAACCCGGGTCAGCCGTGTGCAAGGCAAATGCCCTACCTGCTGTGCTATCGCTCCAGCCCCTCAGGAATATCTCTTAGGGGTGCTCAGGGAAACCTCTTGTGGTACCGGGGATCGAACCTGGTCCAGCGCCCGCCCCGCTGTCCTCTCTCTCCAGCCCAGTCTTACAAGTGTTGTCTTTACAGTTAATGCCGGGTCTTGCTTTGCCTTTGCCCAGAAGCAGGGCTGAAACTCAGGTGCTGGGAATGATGGTGATTGGAAGAGCAAGGCAATAGGGAGGGGGCGGCCACCCCTAAGGCTGCATCACCCAGCAAGTTCCCCAGTGAACAAGGGGGAGCTCAGGGAAGCAGTGGGCCCCACCCCCCAAGCTCTGAAGGACAGATGGAATCTCCTCCCCTGCCTGACCTGTGACACCCTGAGTGTTCTTCCTCCTTCACCCCCCCCCCACCCCCCCCCAGCACACCTGCCTGCAACCTGCTTTTCACCCCACTGCTGGGCTTGTAGTCCACGCTTTGCACCAGAACTAGCTGCCCACTGCCGCATGGGACAGTTCCTTTAGCACCAGCGCCCAGCCCTGGTGTCCTCCCGGCCAGAGGCCCTCTCCGACCACCTGCTTCTCATCAGTCTCTCACATCACTTTGCTCCTCATTCTTAAGACCAGAAATGAGTCTTATTTGTTTTCCAGTGTATTTGCAGGAAGAGTGGCAGCCCCTAGGGGTTCGTGCCCAGCAGTGCTGGGGAGGCTGTGCAGTGTTGGGTATGAGCCTTTCCGGGACCCGCACAGGGCAGGCCGGCACCGCAGCGCACCCAGCCCCCCCCCGCCCCCGTCCCACATCTCTCCTGTCACACCCAGAGGGTGGTGGTCGTGCAGGTTCTCATTCTCCCGTGTGAGTATCCTGGTACCCACCAGGGCACCACCCAGTGTAGCCAGAATGGGCTGCGGCATCGACCCGCCTGGTCCAATGGGTCAAGGATCACTGGGAGTGGCCCCCTGGCTTCTTGATTATTGCTCAGGAACCCCCCACCCCCACCCCGAGATAACAGTACCTTGCAGATGCTCAGGAAAAGTGTATTGAATGCTTGCCTTGTACGCAGCTGACCAGGGTTCAATCTCTGGCACCACAGAGTCCCCTGATCCTGCAGGAACACCCCCACGCACTGAGTCAGGGGTAGCTAGCCCTTGAGCACCAAGGGGTGTGGCCCAGAAATCAACAAAAATGTGCTGTATGAAGGGCTAGAGAGATAGTACAGCGGGTAGCATGTTTGCCTTGCACACGGCTGGGCAGAATTCGATCCCCAGCACCCTATATTGTCTCCTGAGCACTGTCAGGAGCCAGGAGCAACCCCTGAGCATTGCCAGAAGTGACTCCAGAGTGCAGATCCAGGAATCAGCCCTGTGCACCACTGGGTGTTGCCCTTCTTTCCCGCTGTATCCTGGACTCTGCCCTCCTCGGCTGCCCATGTAGACAGGTCAAGGCACCCAAGTCCCTCAACACTGGGGTGTTCAGTGTCTCCCTAGGATGCCCCGTACTCTCCACCAGCTCCCCATGGTGCCCGTGGGCCCAGGGTATGTGACTGGAGGAGCACTGTCCTCTGGCCCAGGCAGCAGGGCCCGGCCGGGATCCCTGTTTAATCACCTGTCACGTGGCTCATCCATCTTCTGCGCTATCCGGGGGCACATCTTTCCTCACCCCGACGTGTCACAGTGATTGATGACCCACACCAGCCCCACTGGGTTAGCTCAGCACCGAGTGGGCGCTCGGCGGCTCAGGGCTCTGGCAGCGGGGCTAGCGTGGGTGGGACCCATGTTCTCTTACAAAGCCTCAGAAGTGACCAGACTCTGTCCTCCTCAGATCCATATTTTGTTTGTTTGTTTGTTTTTTGCTTTTTTGGGTCACACCCGGTGATGCCCAGGGGTTACTCCTGGCTCATGCACTCAGGAATTACTCCTGCTGATGCTCGGGGGACCATAAGGGGTGATGGGAATCAAACCCGGGTCGGCTGCGTGCAAGGCAAACGCCCTACCCGCTCTGCTATCACTTCAGCCCCTCAAATCCATATTTTGAAACCCTCGCTGACGCAGTGAGGAGGGCTGTACTGGGGAGAGGGTCTTCCTGCCACCAAAAATGTCAAAGGGGGTCAGGAGCCTGGGGTGCTGTCCCCACAGGAGTGGGGTTCTGTTTTATCCCCAGAGGTGCCCCCCAATATTGGGGGTGGGGAAAGTCACGGAAGAAGTGTTGAAAGAGGTTTCTGAGGGAGGAAGCAGATGAACCCCCAAGGCCTGGGATGGTCTGAGGGCTCTGGGGTGTTCCTCACACTCCTGGGGCTTTTCCGTCATGCCCAGCTCCACCCTCTTCACTCAGACTCCTCCCCACACCCCTATAATCGCTGGTGGGACCCCTCAGCTTCCTGAGCACTATTGGGAGACACACCCCCAAAATTCTAGTTTTTCACAGGGCGGGATAACTAATACAGGAACCTAGGTGCTCTTGCCTAGCACGTGGCCGACCCCAGTTCGAATCCTCGGCACCTCAGAGGGTCTCCTGAGCACCATTAAGGGTCTTTCCTGAGCACAGAGCTGGGAATAGCCTTTGAGCACCCCTGGACGTGACCCCAAATAAACATGGACAGAGTTGAAGCAAGGACGCTGGACTGGGCAGAAAGGCTGGCTGGCTGCTGCAAGGCCACGGTGCGTTAGCCTGGGGTCGGCTCAGCGCCCAGTGCCCGAAGCAGTGCTGCAAGAGTCTGTTGCTAGGACAGCAGGGATTGGAATCATGTCACTTCCATTTATGACAGGGAAGAAGACGAGATGGTTAGCCTGAGCCACTTCCATGGGGATATGTTGTTGTATTTATTTATTTATTTATTTATTTATTTATTTCTCTTCTGGGAGCTGGGTTTTATAGTCTCTGGGTCTTGGCCGTTGAAGGGATGACACGGCGCCAGGGGGCCAGTTGGTGAGTGTGACCCCTGCCTACTGAAATTTGGAGGATCTGGGTGGAGAATGCTCAGCCCCGATCCGAGCAGGCTTGGAGATCTCAGCCCCAGGACCCGCATGCCTTTGTTCCTCTGCTGGTACCTTCATGCATGTGGAGAGTGGTCTCAGCATGGTTGTGGCTGGTTCTGGAGGTCTTCGGCTGCCGGAGCCCTGGTCGGAGTGGGAAGGGAAACTCAACCCGCTCCCCTCCAAGGGGCCCCGGCGAGGACAGCCAGGCATGGGGGCAGGAGACTCTGCGCTGTTCAAGATCTCCAAGCCTGCTTGGGTCGGGGCTGAGCATCCTCCACCCAGATCCTCCAAATTCCAGTAGGCAGGGGTCACACCCACCAACTGGCCCCCTGGCTCCATGTAATCCCATCAACGGCCAAGACCCAGAGACTATAAAACCCAGCTCCCGGGCGTGCAACATCTTAACTATCTCATTCCTACTTTGGACAACCTGGCAGGCTACCAAATGTAAGCTGCCCACACGGCAGAGTCTGGCGAACTCCCCGTGGCGTACCCAATATGCCAAATACCAGTAACAATGATGGGTCTCATTCTCCTAACTCTGAAAGAGCCTTGAATATGGCACTTTTTTAAAAAATCTCAGGGCTAGGACGAAGGAGACGTTACTGGGGCCTGCTCCAGGCAATCGACGAACAACAGGATGGTCATGGTCATGATATTTATTTATGTATGTATTTATTTTTATTGAGATAGACCATTACAAAGCTGTACATGATTGGGTTTCAGTCATACAATGTTCCAATGCCCATCCCTCCACCCGTGTAAATTTCCTAGCACCAATGTTGCCAGTTTCCCCCCCTCCCTCACTCCCAACTTCACCCCCCTCTAACTGCCTCTATAGCGGGTATCCCTCTTCTCTCTCTCTCTCTCTTTCTCTCTCTCTCTTTCTCTCTCTTCTTCTCTCCTACATTTCCTACCACCAGTGTCCCCAGTTTCCCTCCCATCAACCCCCACCAATCTTCCTCTATGGCAGGCATTTTTCTTTTCTCTCTCTCTCTCTCTCTTTCTCTCTCTCTCTCTCTCTCTCTCTCTCTCTCCCTCTCCTTTTGTGCACTATGGTTTGCAATACAGGTGCTATTTGTCATCATGTTTGTTCAGGGAGTTCAGTATTTTTATCGGGAAGGTAGGGCTAGTGTAGCTTTTTTTTAAACTGAGTGGCAGCTTTGGGGGTATGAATGTGACTGCTGGGGCTTCCAGAAGGACAGGCAGGTTGGGGGAAGGTAGCACATCCTGAGCCCGAGAAAGCCTGGCGATTTCAATCACAAAATCCACATACCTGAATTTTCAGCAGATTAACATCTCGGGGAGGTCTGTCCCGAGACAGTGGAGTCCAGCTGGGGGCATGGCGGTGATTCTGGATTATGGGAACAAGCGGCTGCTGGGGGCTCTGCTTGGGCAGGCACCATACTAACCTGCCCCCCTCCAGTCTACCTCGATCTGTTCAGTTTTGCGCAGGTCTGAGATTAACTGCAGCTTTCGATCTCTTTTGAGATTTATTTACTGGGTCTCTGGAGCAAGGCTGATACGTGAGCTTGTATGGCTGAGCTGGAGGTGGTTTGCGAGTGTGGCTCCCACTTTCCTTTTTTTGCCTTTTTTTTTTTTGCTTTTTTGGGTCACACCCAGCGATGGACAGGAGTTACTCCTGGTTCATGCACTCAGGAATCTCTCCTGGCGGTGCTCGGGGGACCATATGGGATGCTGGGAATCGAACCTGGCCACTTTCCTAACTTTTGGCCGTTTAATTTCTCGGGAAACTTGGTGCTGAGTTGTTGGGGTCTGATCGGAGGCACGGCAGCAATTTAGGGATGTCAGGAAGGCTGAGGGCACCATCAGGCTGCTGATGCCCTCGCCCCCCATGTCCAGGTTGACCTGCCGGTGGTACTGTGCCCTCTAGGCACCAGTGGCAATGGCATCAGCAGCTCTGACAAGGACCAAGACCAAGGCCAGGGATGCTACTTGTTCACTGTTCGGCACTCTGGGCAGCAGCCACCAGTCCTGCAGAAACTGCTGTGGGCAGCGCTAGTGGTGCAGGCTCGTCCGGGGAAGAAACGGTGGTGGGGACACACTACTGCCGGTGAGCTGCCTGAGCCATCCTTCCCTGGTGGGAACCCAGGCACCCCTCAACTCCGGGTCCCGTGCTCCACAGTAGCTCCAAGTTGGACCCAAAGAGCCCTGTTCATTCATGATAAACTTCTGCCACCCTGGCCACTGGCTGCCCACAGCACCGAGAACTACGGTAGGTGCACTCTGCTTCGGAGCCCGTATGGGCACCACCATCCTCATGAGTCTCACCGTTGTCTTAATTTGGACACTCTGTGATTACACCTGGGGCACGTGAAACTAGCAGGAGAGGGAGGGGGAGGACTCAGGCAAGGACCTGGAAAGACCCCTGGGGGGGGGGTCCTAGAATTCCCCCCTCCCCCCCAGGCTACTGGGGAAATGGTATTTAAGCTGATCTTGAAAGAACAGGAAGAGGTGGAAGGGCGTCCTGGGTCAGAACTGTGTGCAGGTGAATCGTGTGTCTGCGTGCATGTATGCATGTGTGCGTACGTGCATTACGTGTCTATGTGTGCATGTGTGCATGCGTGTACGTGTGTGTGTCTGTCTGTCTGTCTGTATGTATGTACCGGCAAGCAGAGAAGGAGCTTGCAGTGGATTCAGTCAAGTACCGAGCAGGCAAGTGGACAGACGGGCAGGAACCAGCAAGGGTTCCTAAGAAGTCTGGGGACCCGGAAGGGTTTAAGTGTGTCTTCCTTCAAGAGCTCTGTGGAAGGCTTCAGAGAGGCCCCTCCTCTGCTGGCTGGCTCATTGCTAGTCCCGTACAGCTGTCTTAAAGGCTGCTGTTCCTCAGGCTGTGGGAGGCGACTCTTCTCCCACATCCAAGAGCCCCTGGCTCTCACTGGGCCTCGCACCCCGGCCAGCCCAGAATCCGTGCAGTAGGGCTAAACAGGGTCTCAGCGTTTCACCCACAGACGTGGCGGTTCCTTGGCAGTTTCCAGGATGGCAGTTTCCATGTGGATGTGGCTGTGTCTGCAACCAAGGCTGGGGTGGCGGGAAGGAAAATGGGGCCTAGCAATCCCTGCTGTTACCCCCAGCACCCCCACGCTGTTGAGCGGGTGGGGAGTTTCCTTCAGTAGAGGACCCTCAGCCCCCACCAGCCACTTTGCATGCGTGGGTAGGGGGGATGGGAGCCACTTGTCATTGTCCCTGAACAGTAGTTGGCAGGAAGCCCAGGGAAGGGGCTCCCCAATAGTAAATCTGCAGCTGCCTGTCTTTAAGGTAAAATTACCGTAATTACGCCAATTACCAAATCCATCAAGAGCTTTGGACTGAAGCAGCCCAGAGAACAATCAGATCTGAGGAGCGTGAGTCACGGGTGGGTGGGGGGCACAGGGTGGGGTGGGGGCGCCTTGATTTCAGCAGCGCAGGCTTTTGTCTGGGTGGGGGTGGGGTAATGCAGAAAAATCATTAGCCAAGACCCCATTTTGCTCCTGCAGTGAGGTTGTTTTTTTTTTTCCTCTTTGCCGGAATGAAATTTTCAAAGGGAAGAAACCCGTTCTCAGATGGACTGCCTGTCCCCATGGCCAGATGTGTGGGTCTTTGAGGGTTAAGGGGAAACCAGAGAGAAGGCTGGAACTCGGAGCTGGGGTTCCTAAGAAGTCAGCTGGGTCAGCTTCATTCCTTTCAAACCCACAAGACCGGTTTCGTTCTATTGGTCAGCTTGTGCTCTTGGCTTGGGTCCCTGGTGGCATCTGTGGCCCTGCCCACAGCCCCGTGAGGCAGCATGCTCAGAGGTCTGGGTGGAGGTGGGTTGGAGGCTGACTTGACAAGTTATGTAACTGGACGTGTTCCCCTCTTCACCCATCTCCTCCTCCCAGTCTCCTAAGCTGAGACTGAGCACGGCCCCCAAGTGTCATCCCTCCTGGGACTGTCCCAGCATGAGGCATGCTCACCTACAGGTCTGCCTGCTGAGACAGTCACAGTCCCACCATGAGAACGTGTGCCCGTGTGCATTTCACAAAATCCACACTGGGTTCCCCGCCACCACATACCATGTCCAGGAGGTGCCCAGGTGCAGACCCCAAGCACAGAACCGGGAGTAGCCGCTGAACTCTACCATAGGGGGTCCCCCAAACCTCCCCCTCAAAAGAAAAAAAAAGCACTTAAAAATTGGTACCTAGGGGCTGGAACAATAGCACAGCGGGTGGGGTGTTTGCCTTGCACGTGACCGACCTGAGTTCGATTCCCAGGATCCTATATGGTCCCCTGAGCACTGCCAGGAGTAATTCTTGAGTGCAGAGCCAGGAGTAACCCCTGTGCATCGCCGGATGTGACCCAAAAAGCAAAAAAAAAAAAAATTGGTACCTAAAGCAAAATAGGAGAGTAACACCGAAGACTGGCTGAGATTAGTACCAGGAATTTTGCTCCATGGCTTGGAGGCCAGCCACACATGCTAGGGGAAAAGGGAGCTCAGATAGAGAAGGGAGCACCAAATAAAGGTGTTGGGAGGATCCTCCCAGGATGGGAGAAGCATGCTGAAAGTAGACTATAGGCTGAACATGATTGCCATTCAATGCCTCTTTTGCAAACCACAACACCCAAAAGAAGAGAGAGAACAAAAGGGAGTGCCCTGCCACAGAGGCAGGGTGGGATGGGGGGATGGGGGTTGGGAGGGATACTGGGACCCGTGGTGGTAGAAAATGGGCACTGGTGGAGGGATGGGTACTCGATCAGTGTATAACTGAAAACCAAGCACAAAAATTTGTGAGTCTACAACTGTACCTCATGGTGTTTCACTAATAAAAATTAAAAAAAATTTTTTTTAAAATGGTACCTAAAAATTGGTACGTTAAAGACAGGACAGCTTCAGATTTGCTGGGGTAGTAGCTCAAGGCCTGTCAGCTGTGGGCAGGGCAAACACCTTACCCTCTCGACTATCTCTCCAGCCCTTCAACAAAAGCCCTGAAGGGTTTAACCTTGAAGGGTTAAATGAGGGTGCCAGCTGGGGGGTGGTTAGGGAAACAGGAGTCCACGCTAAGTGTGCAAGTGAGCAGTCACCACGGCAACCGACAAACAAGACTTTTGCACGGTAAGTGGGACACAGAGATGAACATAGAGGACCCCTATGTGTGGAGGGGGAGGGGGCAGAGAAAAGGGGCGCAGGCAGGTAGAGGCTGTGGCTTTGGCTTCACTGACAGGATATTCCCAGCCCAGCACCCACCAGCAGCCTCAGTCCACTCGCTCCCTCCCTTGGCTTATCCGTGAGGCAGAGCATCTGCTGCCTCTTCCCTGAGTGTGTTGCTCTGGGGGTTGGGGGGTCGGGAATGGTATACACAGTCCATGGTAGACACTCCTGGCTGAACCCCCGGAAGGAGACGACAGCCGGCCCGTTTTCAGTCACTGAACCAGCGCTTTGCTAGGTCCAGCCCCTGGCATGACCCCTGCATCTATCAGTCGGGTCTGTGGAGAGTTTCTTCTTCCCAGGAACCAAGTTCCAAGTGCTGAGAGGCTGGCTTAGAGCCCACCTGACTCTGGAACAGAATGCTCACCTTCAGGTTTCCTGCCCCGGGGAGTCCTCGCCGCCAGGGGAGCACATTCAGTTCGCCCCCTGGACCTTGGACGTGGTCAAGGATAGCACAGTGGATAGGGAGTCTCGCCGTGCACGCGGCCGACCTGGGTTCTATTCCCAGCATCCCATAGGGTTCCCTGAGCACCGCCAGGAGTAACTCCTGATTGCAGAGCCAGGAGTCACATGCATGTCAGGCCTCAGGTTGTTTTGTTTTGTTTTTTGCTTTTTGTGTCACACCCGGCAACGCACAGGGGTGACTCCTGGCTCTGCAATCAGGAATTACTCCTGGCAGTGCTCAGGGAATTCTATGGGATGCTGGGAATAGAACCCGGGTCGGTCGTGTGCAAGGCGAAACCCCCTATCCACTGTGCTATCACTCCAGCCACAGGCCTTGGGTTTAATCCCCAGATTCTATGTCCCCTGAACGTGTCTGCCCCCCATCCCACTCCCGCCCTCAGCTCCTTCCAAGCCCCTGGAAGACACCCCTCCGCCTCCCCCCCTCCCCCCCGCAGCTGTCCAGCTCTGGATAGGTGAGTCTTCATGTCTCCCTGGGTGCCAGCTGCTATCGCTGCACCAGCAGACGGCCACCTGGACCCTCCCCCTGGCCGCTTTTCCCGCACCCGCGGGGGCTTGTGGGATGGGCAGTGCACACTCTGCTCCTGCTCGTGGCTGCGCAGGGCCTTCTCCGCTGCCCCCGGAGCTGGCCTCATTCTGCCATTCTTGTCCTTGCCCTGGGCCAGCACTCCAGTCCCGGCTGCCTCTGCCTCCCTCTGCGTCAGCATGGTCTTCAATTCACAGCTCAGTAGCAGGCTGGAGACTGGACATGCCCGTGTCCAAGTGGCCCTCAGGCAGCCGCTGCTGCCTGAAGCCCAAGCCTGGCACGACCCAGGTGCCACCGTGGCACGAGGCTCAGGTTCCCCCATTTGGTGGTTCTTGCGGAGCAGGCGTGGGGGCCAGGCCCTGCTGCAGACGCCACCCCATCTGGATGGAGCCCCCGAGAGTTGTCAGCAGGCGCTGGGAAGCGGCCACAGCCCCCTCCTCCGGGCCTGAGCAGGACAAGGACAGTTAATTCCTCGGGTGTTATCAGCTGGGCACAGGCGCTGGTTGCATAGCAACCCAGATTGCTCTCATCCCCAGGCCTCAAAAAAAAAATCCAGCATTTTCTCCAGCTCCACATCAGTGAGATGGAAATAGGCCGGGGGCGTCCCTACCTCCCCACCCCCTCCAGGATGGCTGCTCCTTTGCAGGAGCTCCCCCCCCAACTCATGCCCCTTGTGGGGGGTATCCTCACTCTTCAGCCACCACCTCCCCTCCATCTGGCCTCCCCCATGCCAGGCTGCAGAGAGAAACTGCCAACAGCTGCACTGAAGCTGGCTCAGGCCGGGGAGGGCCATGGAGGGCCAGCTCAGGCTGCTCACAGAAGTCCCTTACTCGTCAACACCGCACATCTGTGACCCCTCAGCTCCTCAGAGTCACAGGTAAAACGGGGCACCACCCGAGCTGCCCTCCTTAGGGAGATATGGGCTCTCAGAGCTTTCCATGTGCTGGACCCGGGACCGGTGCCCACAGTGTGGAAGGCCCCTGGCACAGACCGAGACTCAGAGAGAAGGACCAGCTCCCGCCGCTGTCGCCTGAAATGCTCCCTCTTGGAGGCCGATCACCAGGCCACGGGGAGACTCACAGGCAGAGAGACCCTCCTGAAGTCGGCACGGTGTTTGTGACAGAGCCACAAGCCCTCATCCAGAGCAAGGGAATCATCCCACCAAGCACAGGCTGAATCCTCGACCCACAGAATCACCAGCAAATGAGGCTGTTCCTGCTTTAAGCTATCGGCTTTAGGGTGATTGTTACATGGCCACAGGCAAGATACCCAGAGGGTCCCCTTTTCTCATTCAGAGTCTCTCAGATCTCAACCCACACCGTTTAACACTTAGGCATCACAGCACCATTTATGTTTAACCACATTCAAGTGCCAGCCACCAGTGGTATGCACCGTTGTCAACATAGGCTAGGTCCCACGCTAACCTTCAAGACAGAGCACCCATGCAGAGAATTGAAACCTAAGATGTGGAGGGACCTCCGTGGCTAAAGGTGCTGCCATGTAACCGTAAGGTTGTGAGTTCGATTCCTAGTGCCGCCCACATGTACCAGGCATGATCCAAGTAGCTCCTCTTCCTAGGACACCCTCTGTTAATTTTAATGTGCAGTCTTGGCTCACCTCCAGGTATGTGAGCATTGCCACCACACTAAGCACACCACCTCTGAGAGATGTGTGAGCGCTGTGGCCAGCTATGCTATCCCAGAGAGCATGTGTGAGTACCACGGTGACCTGACATCCTGCAAATGCTAGAACCACAGTCAAAGGTGCAAGCCCTGGGCTAGGAAGTGCCTTGTGGACGGGGTTGTATGCTTCCCATGAAGGAGCCTCAGGTTCCATCCTCAGAGTCCCCAGCTCCACAGGAGCTGCCCAGAAGCATGCTGGGAATAGACCCCGAACATCGCTTGGTAGGACCAGAGCCATAGTACAGTGGGTATGGCCTTTGCCTTGCATGAAGCTGACCTGGGTTTGATCCCCAGCATCCCATAGGGTCCCCTGAGCACCACCAGGAGTAATTCCTGAGTGCAAAGCCTGGAGTAATTCCTGGTCATTGCCCAAAAAGAAAAAAGAAAAAGAAGTACATAGCTTGGAGTCATCCCAAAGCAAAGCGGAGGAAAACACATGCGAGTGCCCCAGGGAAATATGTTTGACCTCTGGTTACAAGAACAAAAACAAAAAAACAGAGGGGAAGGGAGGAAAAGAAAATGAAAATAATAAAATGGGTGAGGAGGGGCATGAGGGTATCAGGGGATGGCACAGAGGGACAAGAGCTCAAAAAGAGGAACAGATTGTGAAACATAAGCCGCTGGCCATTAAAGTGGCCAAGAAAGGTCAGGAAGTCCCTAAACTGACCACAAGGGTTTTTTTTGTTTGTTTTTGCTTTTTGGGTCACACCTGGTGATGCACAGGGGTGACTCCTGGCTTTGCAGTCAGGAATTACCCCTGGCGGTGCTCAGGGAACCATATGGGATGCTGGGAATTGAACCTTGGTCAGCTGCATGCTAGGCAAATGCTCTACCCACTGTACTATCGCTCCAGCCCCAGACCACAAGGTATTGAATTGGGGGAGCGGCTCTGCAGATTTGGAAATGGGAGACCGGCACAACAAGGGAAAGATTTAGGCAAAAACTGAGCTGGGGTAGAGCGCTGGGATGGATTTGTAATGTCTGCAGTGGGCGGGGCGGAGGAGGGAAGCACAGGTGGAGCCCACGGGCCACCCTCGTGGGCATCTCCTGGGCCCGCAGTGGGGTTCAGTCAGCCTTCACGAGGGTAGGAGCCACGGCCACCTAGAAAGCATAAGGCCTGGAGCCACCGACTCACGTCCCACAGCCGGCCAGCTCCATAAGGTTCATTGGTCGTTTAGTTACTTGGGTTTGGGTTGGAGGTTGGCAGTGCTCAGGAAACCCTGAGGTGCCGGAGGTTGACCAGGTCAGAGACAGGCTAGGATCCTCGCTCCAGCCCACATAGTTCCGTTTTTATACTGTTTTTATCTCCTAGTCAGTTTGGTTCCAAATCCCATTGTCTCTATTTGTGCACTTAGTCAGGCTTATGGATCCCTATGTTCTAACAAAAGCAACTGACTTGTTTGTTTTGGTGCAGATCACGGACAGTGTCCAGGTAGGTGGGGGGCAGGAGAAATGGGAGGCACAGAGAGGGATGGGAGGACGAGACTGAAGAACTGGGTTCTCAAGGGGAGCACCCAGACCAGCGGCAGGGCCAGTGTGGGCACAGGTAGGGACAGACATAGAAGAACTACACTCTTTTGTGGAATATAAAATAATAGAACGTGAGACTGACATCCAAGGACAGTAGACACAAGGGCCAGGAAGATTACTCCATAGTTGGCAGCCTGCCCCATGAGCTGGGGGAGAAGGCATCTGGGATAGAGAAGGGATCACTAAGTCAATGACGTGGGAGGGATCTTTCAGGATGGGAGATGTGTGCTGAAAGCAGATAAAGGACCAAACGCGATAGCCTCTCAGTATCTGTACTGCAAACTATGATGCCCCAAAGGAGGGAGAGAGTATGGGGGAAATTGTCTGCCATAGAGGCAGGGGGAGGGTTGGAAAGGGGGGTGTACACTGGGGACATTGGTGGTGGAGAATGGAAGGATGGGTGTTCGATCATTGTATGACTGAAACTCACACATGAAAGTTTTGTAACTGTATCTCACGGTGATTCAAAAATAAATAAATAAATAAATAAAAACACTGTCCTCCCGTTGTTCATCGATTTGCTCGAGCGGGCCCAGTAACATCTCCATTTTGAGACTTGTTATTACTGTGTTTGGCATATGGGCGAGGTACTCTCGGTAGCTTGCTGGGCTCTCCGAGAGGGGTGGAGGAATCGAACCTGGCTCGGCTGTGCTGGCTGCGCACAAGGCAAACACCCTACCACTGTGCTATCACTCCTAAAGGTAAAGGTAAAGGCCCTCCCGTTGATCGTCGATTTGCTCGAGCGGGCCCAGTAACGTCTCTATTGGAGACTTTGTTGTTACTGTGTTTGGCATATCGAATACTCTCGGTAGCTTGCCGGGCTCTCCGAGAGGGGCGGAGGACTCGAACCTGGGTCGGCCATGTTGGCCGCTTGTAAGGCGAACGCCCTACCGCTGTGATAAAAGAAATGCCAGTTTCCCAGCTTCACCCCAGACCAGCTGAATCAGACCCTCCAGGGTGGACTAGAAGCTGTGTTTGAACAAGTGCTTCAGGCAGTTTTGAGCTCTAGAGTTTGGGGAGCGGTGGGCGAGGGTCCCTGACAGGTTGTGGGGTGGCCGTAGGCCTCGCACGCTCCTTTGCCAGTGTCCAGCCTTCATCACGGAGCTCACAAGCTCGGCTGGAGGCATCAGGGCTGCCTTCTCCCTTCCTTCTCTGCAGCCGCTGGCTCTGGGGCCTGTCGGAGCCTCCCTCCCCTGACTGGACACTTCTGCCCTGGGTGACAGCGTCAGTCACAGTGACATAATCATGCTCATTGCAGGCAATTCCCTGATTTGTGCACAAGTGTTGCTCAGCCCCTACTCAGCGAGGCAGAGGTCCGGAGGAGACAGCCAGCTTTGTCTGCGTAAGATCAAGACGGGTGGAGTGTGCCGGCCCCCTTAGATGTGCTACAGGGCAGTGATGGAGCAGATCTCCTTGGGACCTCCCCATTCCTTCATCTCATTCTTCCTCTCCCTCTTGTTCCTGGCCTCTCTGGGGCTCCAGGGAGCCCTCCCGGACTGCTACTCTCCACCTCACCTCTGCTTTAGCTCCTACTCCTCATCTCCATGAGTGCATGCCCTTAGACCACCTCCCATGGCCCCCAATCTCTCATTTAACTGTTTCTACCCTGAAGCCAGGACCCTGTGACTCTCAGAGTGACATGCCCAGTGTCACCGTCATTGCAGCTGGGGGGTGCTCTCTATCCTGCTGTGGATGTGGAGAGCATCCCTCACTTAAGCCCGATTACTACCCAGTGAGGTGGCATTCTAGGGTTGTCCCCCTTAAAGAGAAGAATTAGGAAGTGAACCGTACCACCCAGGCCTCAGAGCCGGTGAGTCTGACACTTTGGGGACTTGTTCCATATTCCTTTTGTTGTGGTTCAGGAAGGTGGGAAGTGAGGATTTGTCTGTTGGATCCAGACCCAGTGCTTCTAGGGAAACCCTGAGGTGCCAGGAATCAAACCCAGAGCTCTGAGCCCCACACAGCAGGTGCTCCAGCCCTTTGCACCCTCCCTAGGGACCCCAAGGTACTTTTTTTTTGGAGGGGATTTTGGGCAAGACATTTTCTTGAGCATCTTCCTGGTTGCTGAATTCCACAACTCCTCCTCCTTTTGGTCCTTGCTCTCCTCCTCTTCTCTCTCCCTCTTCACTCCACCCCCAATCCCCCACCCCACCCCACCCCCCATCACGCAGGATGTCCCGGCTGCTCCCTCTTCACTCTGGAGCGCACAGTGAAGGCCTAGCAGAGCTGAATTTTGATGAGAGTTCACTAAATTTGGGGGACAAGAGGAACCACGGTTCCTGCTGGGACTGGGCCCTGCTCTGGGGATTGGCAGCTCAGAGGGAGGCCGTTCCCGCCCTCTTTTGGAGTTGTGGCTATTAGAGAGTAAATTAGCATCGTAATTGCCCTTTAACTATTCAGAGCTGTGGGACTGCGGGCTTGCCCCTCCCCCGCCCGCCTTTCAGCTGTGCTAGCCCAATCCCCTTCCCGGTGTCACCCCTACCCCCACATCCCTTCACCCCCACTGCCTGCCTCCCAGCGCTGCTGTCCTCCCGTTGTTCATCGATTTGCTCAAGCGGGCCCTCCCAGCCAGGCACTTGGTATTCCTCGGCCTTTTCTCCATCCCCTACCAAGGCCATAGGTTCAAACTGCAAAGACTCATTGTGCCTTGGGGCTGGAGCAATAGCACAGCGGGGAGGGCGTTTGCCTTGCAAGCGGCCGACCCGGGTTCGATTCCCAGCATCCCATATGGTCCCCTGAGCACCGCCAGGGGTGATTCCTGAGTGTAGAGCCAGGAGTAACGCCTGTGCATCGCCAGGTGTGACCCAAAAAGTAAAAAAAAAAAAAACCATTGTGCCATGTATCCAACACTGGGCGCAGTTCTTGGTGCAGTCCCAGCTCTTGGTGGGGGAAGGGGGGTTTGTTGGTCTGGGAATTATCTGCACATTTGTGCCCCATCGTCCTGGCCACCATCTCAGTCCTTAAACCTGTGTTCCCCCGCAGAGCTGACTTGTAATCGCCCGAGCAGATACTGCATCCTGGCCTGAAGACATTTGGTCTGACCAAGGAGATGATATCTGACCGAGGAGATGGCTCGAAAGGCTGAGACATCCTGGGTTCGATCCCCGGCACTGCATGGTCCCAAAGCACCAGCTGAGTGTAGCCTAATAATAAAAACATTCAACCTTAGATTTTTTTTTTTATGAAATTCAATCAGGGTTTATGTCAAAGAGGATTAACCCAACTGTTGCATCCACTGGTCTCCAAGCTTTTTATACCTCAGAATCAGTGCCCTGCATCCAGACCTTGTGCCGGCAGTTAGAACCAAGGCAGGAGCTGATTGTTTTTAACCTTTCCCAGCCTGCAGGCTGGCACTGGGCTGTGGAGCATTGTATGAAGACCACGGATCTGGAGCATCTGCCTCAGGACGCACCATCGGTGAAGCCTAGCTGCGGGAGTTAGCATCCAGGATGCCACTGACCCTCTCTGTGCTTCCGTTTTGTATCAGTTTCACATCTGCTGGAAGCAGCTGACGGCAACCAGGCCCTTCCAGTGTAGGTGCTGGAAAAATGGGTTAATGCATATTCAGGGCATGTATGGGGCTGAGAGGCTAGGTAAGTGTTTAGTAGTGCTCAGGATTCTTTGTGGACTTGATAGAGGAGGGTTTTTAACTGCATTTGGCAGGAGGGCTGCATTTGGGGGAGGGACTTCCTGCCGCCAACCCTCAGCAAGAAGCTTTCAGCCAGTTCCCCTGAATCGGGCCTGAGAAACGCTTGCTTGACCCTAGTGCCCACTCGGGTCACAGAGGAGAGCCCCATTGGCTCCTGAAGAGCGGAGAGGCTAAGGAAGAACAAGGGACTTCCCTCAGGCCCCGCAGATTAGAAATTCGAAATGAAGGAACCTGATTCTGGATTCAGTTAGGCCTCTCTGTGGGTCAAGGCCTCCCACAGGCCCTGCCACCCACTGCTTCAATGTTTTGTTTTGTTTTGGTGGTGGTGGTGGTGGTGGTGGTGGTGGGCATACTAGGTGGTGTTCAGGGCTTCCGCCTGGCTCTGTGCTCAGAGAGTGGGCCTTGAACCCTGGTCATCCATGTCTAAGGCAAGCACACAACCTCCAGCTTCTCGATGCCATGCCTGGCAACTGAGGCACAGGGCAGGCATCAGGTAGTGGTACAAACCCAGGGGTACTGAGGTTAGAGAGGGTGGACTGAGTGCCTGGGTGTGGGGTGGGCACAGGGCAGCACGCAGGGCTCTAAGTCCTCTTCAATAGCAGAACATCCTGTTGGGCCCAGCCAAGCCCTCCTCATTCAGACATCAAGGATAACTTGACACTTCCCCCCCACTTCCTCCCAGCAGCCCCTTGGTGTCCAGGATGGAGCTGTAGATTTCAGGACCCATGTGGACACTAACAGCTGAGAGCTGCCCCGCCTGGCCTGGCCTGTCTTGTTGAGTTCGTGAATGCAGAAGCTACAGACAGGCAATCCCATTTCCCTGAGACTCCTTGAGGTTCAAACCTAAGCTGTTCAAGGATCAACTGTACTATTGTTGGCCTGTGAGGGACAGGCCCAAAATGGACCACCAGAATTAATTTAGCTTAGCTTAACAGGAATCTGCATTGCAAAGCAACTAGTTTTTCTGCCCCTGAGCAAGGAATTCAGATACAGGTGCCCCGAGTTGCAAGTCACGAGAAGGGTGGGGGTCAGACCAGATAACCAGATGTCTCTCAAGACCCAGGACTGCCCTAAAAACCAGGACGTTCCTAAGCACTGATGCAAATGCTGGTTTTTAAATTATAGGCTAAGGAGTGATGTGCTTTAAAATGAATTGGTCAGGAAAGTGTGGGTTGTTACAAATCTATTGGCTATGAAATGCACGGGCTCTGCTGTAACGGTCAGTGAAGGCCTATATAAGCTCTCCTTTGAAGAAGCTCAGGGTCTTGCCCATTCTGCCAGACCTGCATGTCTGCGTAGGCGGCTCGACCCTGGCTAGCCAGTCTTGCAATAAACCCTGCTTGCTGTTTGCAGTCTCTGGAGTCTCTTTGTCTTTAAAGGGAGATCGCGATCCACATCCTAACAGGGCTCAGAAAAATCAACCCATAAAGAACTCATTTGGGTCCCCAACACTGTGCAGATCTTCTTCCCCTCCCAGTATAGAGCTGTTTCACATTAAAATACTCATTGCTATGGGAAAAAAAAAAAGGGAACTCATTTGGCAGCTGGAGTGATAGCACAGCGGATAGGGCATTTGCCTTGCACGTGGCCGACCCAGGTTTGATTCCCAGCATCCCATATGGTCCCCCAAGCACCTCCAGAAGTAAATCCTGAGTGCATGAACCAGGAGTAACCACTGTGCATTGCCAGGTGTAACCCCCCTCCCCCAAAAAAAAACTAACTTGATACATCACCACCTGCATTTTATATCTCTGACACAAATTATTTTATATTTTTATTTGGGGGGGTTGGAGGGTTTGGGGACTCACCCAGAAGTGCTTAGAGCTTATTTTTGGTGGTTTTTGGGGATCACATGTGGTGCCAGGGGGTCCTCTGCATGCAGGATATGGGATGCTGGGAATCGAACTCGGGTCGGCTGCGTGCAAGGCAAACGCCCTACCCGCTGTGCTGTTGCTCCAACCCTGTAGCTTTTTAATTTTGCTTGTTTGTTTTTGTTTTTTGAGTCAAATCCAATAATGCTCAGGGCTGAATCCTGGTTCTGTGCTCAGGGATTACTCATGACAGGTTCTGGGAACCATAGGGGGTACTGGGGATCAAACCCTGGTTTACCATGTACAAGGCGAGCGCCCTATCCACTGTACTGTCCGGCTCCTGCCTGCTTTTCGCCTAGAGATACCCAGTGCTCCATCCACAACCAGGAACATCAAAGTGACAGGATTTCTCTTTCAGTTAAGTAAAAATTAGGAAATAGTTGAAATTCAAGAAATGAGTTAAAAATGAGTTAAAAGAACAGAATTGGGGGCCACAGAGCAGTATGGTAGGTCAAGCCTTGTGGTGCAGCCAACCCACTCACTCTAGCTCTGAGCTCAGAGACCCCTCCTGGCTCAGGGGACAGACCATCTGTGCCACCGCATGCAAGGCAAATGCCTTCCCCTCTGTTTTATTTATTTATTTATTTATTTATTTTTCTTTTGGGGTCATACCCAGCAATGCTCAGGGGTTACTCCTGGCTCTGCACTTAGAAATTGCTCCTGGCAGTGCTTGGGGGACCCTATGGGATGCTGGGAATCGAACCTGGGCCGGCCACATGCATGGCAAACACCCTACCCGCTGTACTATTGCTCCAGCCCCAGTCTTCCCCTCTGGACTACCCTCCTGACCTGATGTGTCGTATTTTTAGAAAGGACAAAGACAGAAACAGATGAAGGCTTAGATTCTCACCAAACCGGCCTGGACAACTGTGCCAGCCCCTCTCCGTATGCCGCAAGCTCAGAGGCCAGGTGGCTTTGAGGGCGGTCTACAGGCACCTGTGTCCTCTCTAGCTGGGGGGGGGGGGGGGGTTGGTTCCAAGGGCGTCCTTTGGCTCTGTCCAGCCTGGCACCCTCCCTCACATTGTGCCTCCCTTGTGTGTGCAGCCAGTGACCGGAACCTAAACTGCAGGGGACACAGCTGGGTTCTTGAGAACCCAACCCTACGCGGCTGAGCTCGGCAGAGGGGGGCCCAGGAGGCGTTCCCTAAAGAGCTAGCTGCAGATTTTGACCTGAGCCTGGGCAGAGGGGGCCCTGACCTTAAATAATCGAGGCTAACTGGGGGCAGCCGGGTCCTGACCTTAAGGCTTGTGCTCCCTCTCCCGCCCAGTTCCTGGTGTTGCACTGAGAGGCATCAGAGCCTCTTTGCTTTGTTTTGGGGCCACACTGGATGGTGCTCAGACTGGTCTCAGGGGTCACTCATCGTGGGATCCGGGGACCGGGCACCATGGGGGGAGGGATTTTGGAGGAGGTGGTGTTTCCTGAGACTGGGAAAGTCCCTCATACAAAGAGACCTGTAGGGGGAAGGGCAGATGGACACGGCAGGGCAAAGTGGGGGGTGGGGGGGAGTCTTGCTGGTACCGGAACCTGAGGGAATGAGATGGAGCCTGGACCACACAGGGTCACATGATGAGGAGTCAGGATTTTATTTGGGGGGGGTGTGCTTTAGTTGGTGGGGGCGGGAGGGGGCTGTTCTTGGGGACCATGCGGAGCCTGTGAAAACATGCCGGGGTTCGGCATGCCAAGTCTGTGTCCCAGACTTTTGAGCCATCTCCCGGCCCAGGAATCAGGGTGCACGGGTCCTTACAGAGCCTCCTCCCGGAAGGACTCAAAGCTGGGCCTTTGGGGAACCTGGCCAGGTGTCGTCAGAGCAGGCTCTGCCCTTCTCCCAATCCGGGGTGGGCCCTCGCCCACTTCCCCGGGCTCTGCCGCGGTGCTCTCTCATTTCCTCCGCAACAATCTTCTGCTCGGCCCCGCGGCGGGCCAGCAAATGCATCGCGGGGCGCGGACGCGCGGGCCTGATTAGGGCGCACGAAGCCCGCGGCCGGGTGCCCGCTCCGGCCCGTGCCCCTGCTGGCGTCTCATTCCCGCGCTGGCGCCGCTGGCGGGGGGCGGGCACCCCTAATCGTGCAGCCCCCGCTCCTTCCCGGGGCCCGCGCAGGCGCAGCTGCGGCCCGTCTCGGCTCTTTGTTCTCCGGGCTGGGGCTCCCCGGACGGGCGCGGCGCACTGGGGGCGCCAAGGTCCAAGCGCGCGCAGCACCCCCCCTCTTTTCCCCAGCCCGGGGCGCGTGGGAAGGAGATTTTAAACTGAATTCCGGTTTGCCCCGCTCCGAGTCTCGGGACTCCGACTCCCAGCTCCACAGTTCTGGAGTTGGGACCCCCGCTGCCCCCAGCCCAGCCCGTGGGGGCCAGGAGTTTCAGGCAGAGACCCGGGGATCTCACCAAAGGGCTTGCAACGGGGTCTGCAACGGGGTCAGGGGGAGGAGGGGAGAGAGGTTTGCTGGCATTGACGTTCTAGAAACGTCCCTCTGCTTTGAGAGCGGTGAGCTGGGTAAGACTGGATGCCCCGAGGACGCAGGCTGCTGTCCAGCGCAGAGTGGACAGCGGTGTTCCGTAAAGGCTGGGTCTGAGCCGCAGAGACTGTTCGGGAGTTACAACGACAGAATTCTGCTGGGGTAGGGGGCAGGAGTGGAGGTGACCCCCCCCCCCCCAGAAGGGCGCCTTTGGCCACAGCCACGGAGTGGTGGCTTCTCTCTCTCTCTCTCTCTCTCTCTCGCTCTCGCTCTCCCTCCCTCCCCTACCCCTTCTCTCCTCTCCCCTCCCTGAGCTCAGGCTGCTGGTGGACCTTGTGGTCTGGGAACCTTATTGCCAATACAGATGCCCACTAGCCCTTTCAGTCCTATCCTGGCCCTGTTTCCAGAGAAGAGCAGAGCCCCGTTGGGGAACCAGAACTCCTCCCCAACACCCCCCCCACCCCCCCCCCCCCCCACCATCCCCAGCCCCAGCCCATCTCTGTAGCGAGGGCCATGGGAGAAGTGTTGGTATTTGTCTGTCTGTTCCAGTTTCCCTCACTGGGCTCCAATCTCTCCCTCTTTCCTTCCTCATTAGTGATTTATGGGGTAGGGTGCCAGGCCCAGGGTGCTGGAGGGGGCTGCCTCCAGCTTGGTGCCCTCCGGTTGTGATCTCCAACCCCCAGAGCAATGCTCTAGGCCTCTGGGTCCCTCCTCAGCCCAGGCAGGGGCTCAGCTCTGCTCTCTGTGAATAGGACAGCCAATAAGTGAATGAATGAATGAATGAATGAATGAGGTAGTGACCAGGGACCTGGTTGCTGGCTTATCCCAGCCTCGCTGGCCCAGACCCCGGCAGCAGCAGCTCCTTCTCTGATGGCTAGAGTGAGTGGCTGAGCAGACGGAATCAGGAATCTGGACTCAGACAGTAGCAGCTGGAGTTTCTCGGTGGCACAGCTGCTCCAGGCCAGGGCTGTACTGGGGCCCGCAGGCTGGCTTGGGGCCTTGGTTCCCGGTGCTCTGCACTGAGCCCAGGAGAGGCCAGAGCAGCCCGGCCTGTCCAGTTAACCCCACTCTGTGCTGGGGGCGGCCCCTCCGCATCTTCTCTCTGCTCAGCGCCCAGCAGCCTCTGTGAGCGTCGGAGCCCTGATAGCAATCCGCGTCCTCCAGCCCTGTCACTGGACATCCTGTATTTCATCACCCACATATTCATTTCTTCTCATCGGCCTCTTCTTGACTGTGATAAAGTAATTTTTATAGCACCAAGGACGTGTGTGTCATTTGAATTAAGCTTGCTGGAGCCCGTCGGGTTTGCTGGAGAGTCAGCTGCTAAGAAGCGTCTTACTAAGGAGTGTCTCAGCGAGCCCCTGCCTTTGTTTGTCTGTTTGCTGGCTTTGGGGCTACACCTGGATGGTGTTCAGGGGTCGCCCTTGGCTCTGCACTCAGGAATTATTCCCGGTGGGCTCAGGGAACCATAGGGGATGCCGGGCTCAAACCCAGTGGGCTGCGTGCGAGGCAGGCACCTTACCCGCTATGCTATCTCTCTGGCCCCAGACTCCCTGCCTTTTATTATTTATTTATTTATTTTTGCTTTTTTGGGTCACACCCGGCAATACACAGGGGTTACTCCTGGCTCATTTACTCAGGAATTACTCCTGGCAGTGCTCGGGGGGACCCTATGGGATGCTGGGAATCGAACCTGGGACAGCAGCATGAAAGGCAAATGCACTCGCTGCTGTGCTGTTGCTTCAGCCCCACCTTTTAGCAATCTTCTCAGGTATGATCGAGGCTCCTTCCACTCACAGGGTGTGGCTGTGTGTGACCCTCTGCATGCTTACCTCCAGACTCCTGGGCAAGACTGCTTGGAAGTCTGCTTGTAGGAGGAGCAGAACTTCTGAGGAACATGAAGAAAAGTGCTCGAAGCTGTGGAGATGAGGATTCTGGGAGGTCTGAGGATTCGCTCTCAGGTAGAAGGAATCTGAGACAGTTGGGTCTGGGGGAGACAACACAGTGGATGGGATGCGAGCCTAGCATCCAGGCTTCATCATCAGCACCACGCAGCCTCATGGGCATTGCCTGGGGGGTTCCCTGGAGGCCCTGAGCATTGCTATGTCTGTCCTCAGGCACTGACAGGGTGACCCCGGTGGTCCCGCGCACTGCAGGTCTTGAGCTACCTCATCCCCAGGTCCTTACAATGAGTCACTGACCTGCTTCCAAAGTATCTATGGCAGGCCCTAAGGGCCCCTGAACAACACCTGAAAGCCCCAAACCAAATATGATCTAGACTAAGGCCTTGGGTATGTACCCAGTTGGGAGCAACCGTGAAAACAAGCTGGCATGAAAGCTTCCTAAGAGCGGGGGCAGCACTGCCAACCAGAGGCTACTGTGAGCCTGTCACCACTTTTCCCCACCTCTCACTGTGAACCCAGTGATGCCCTTCCCTCTTGAGGATCCCCGCCCCAAGCCCCTGGGTGCTGGGAAGGATGGACAGAGTGAGGAGCACCCAAGCTCTCTGTCCAAGCGAAGTAGAGAAGGTGCCTTGAGGAGGAGCAGAACCAGCAAATATCCAGGCAGCAGGGTCTGCACACTCCGCAGGGATCCCTGGGTCTTGGCATGACCCTTAGACTGTTCAACTGCGCATGTGCAAGGAGCGGGTGGGTCTGCGTGCTGAGTGTTGCGGCAGCAGCTGGGGCGAAGACTCTCCCGCCTGTCACCCCCTCGAGTGAACCCTGAGCCCTTACTCAGATGGCTGGGCTGGGCAGAAGAAAAGCTCAGTTGTGACTAATAGGGTCTCCTTTTGTTTCCATGGGAAGGGAGGTTGAAATGAATTAAATTTGACTTCAGGAGGGAGGAGGCTGACGAGATAGTACAGGGATTTGATCCCCAGCACCACATCTGGTCACCCAAGCACCAGCAAGAAAGATGCCAGGAGCCAGACCCCAGCCCAGGTGGGAGTGACCTCAAACCAAGCAACAGAAAAACTCAAAAGGAGTGGAAGGAAAAGGAGGAGAAAGAGAAAAGAAAGGATTGCTTTAGCTATTCATGGGGGTTTATTGTTCCATATGAATTTCAGGAGTGTTTTGTCTATTTCTTTGAAGAATGTCATGGGTATCCTTATTGGGACTGCATTAAATCTGTATAATGCTTTGGGGAGTATTGCCATTTTGGCAATGTTAATTCTACCAACCCAAGGCCCTGAGGGCCCCTGAACAACACCTGAAAGCCCCCAAACCATGATCAGGAGATGTGTCTCCATTTCCTAGTGTCCTCTTTTATTTCTTGAAGTAGTGTTTTGTAATTTTCTTTGTATAGGTCCTTCACCTCTTTAGTTAAACTGATTCCGAGGTTCTTGATTTTCTGAGGCACTATTGTGAATGGGATTTTTTTAAAAAATATCTCTTTCTTCTCTTTCATCTGTACATAGAAAAGCATGGACTTTTGGGTGTTGATCTTGTAGGCTGCCACTTTACTATACAAACCTATTGTTTTTAGGAGCTTTTATGTAGAGTCCTTAGGATTTTCTAAGTATAGTTTCATGTCATCCACAAATAGTGATAGCTTGACTTCTTCCTTTCCTATCTGGATGCCCTTGATATCTTATTCTTGCCTAACTGCAACTTCCAGTACTATATTGAATAGGAGTGGCAGGAGTGAGAAACCTTGTCTTGTCCTTGATCTTAGAGGGAAGGCTTTTAGTTTCTTCCCATTGTGAATGATGCTTGTCATTGGCTCATGGGCTTTGACTATATTGAGGAAAGTTCCTTTAATGCCCATTTTGCTGAGAATTTTCATCATAAAAAAGGTGCTGAATCTTTTTCTGCATTTATTGATATGATCATATGGTTTTTATCTTTTCATTTAAATTATTTTTATCATTTCCAAGATCTATCTGGTAATAGTCAAGTCTGTCATGTGATACTCAATGGCCTACTTCCACCCTGAGTCATCTGAACTAATTTGGACCCCTCCCCGATCATTCAAAGCAATTTGCCAATCTACAAACAGCCCCCAGTCAGATCATAGCTATCTTCATATGCTGCTGGTGGTGCTGCTTCTAAAAATATTTTTCCTGGGGCTGGGGAGACAGTCCAAAGGTTAAAGCTCTTATAGTCAAACCAACTTCAGTCCCTGGCAGCAAAAGTCCTACAGGAATGGCTGAGTGCAGTGCTTAAGGCCCCCAAATGCCCCAGCACTATCCAGGTAATCCCTGGTGTGTCAGAGGCCAAACAGGACCATATCCTTGGGCCCTAGCACTGAACTGCTAACCTGGTTGGCTAAGAACCATCAGAAGTGATCCTGGGCTCTCTTATCATTCCTTGAGAGCCTCTCCCTTTACCACTTTTCCTTAGTTCTGTTCACCTGGAATATGCATATTCCAGACTCCTCCCTTCCATCCCCTCCTCCGTTGAACTCACTGCCTGACTCTCTGGCCCTTATTGATCCTCAATGTGGAAATAGTTGCATTTATTACCCAGGCAGGGCCAGGAGAAGAATCACCCAATCTGCAGGATCACAATAAATCATCGCTGTTTTATCCTCTGATTTGGGAGGCAGCTTATTAAGCATCAAAGGAAAACTAATATAAGCTTCTTGAAGTCTACAGCTGTGATTTTTAATGCCTCATCTGACCATTATCATTCAGCAAAGGACTATACAGAGGGTCTCCTGCAACCACAGATGAAGCCAGGCTATGGTGAATAACACCCTGGGTCATACCCTTAATGATCCCACTCCAGACACTATCTGGGACAAATGCAGGACCTTTCGCTAAGTTACCAATCGAAGGACTCTACTACAAATGACAGCTGTCAGAGGATGTGCCTACCAGCAGATCAACAGTAGACAGCATGGGTTGTCTGGGGTGCTGATGCGAGAGTGGACAGGAATGATACCCTGTGCAATACCCGGTCCCTCCTGCTCAGCCACCCCATCACCCCCTATTCTAGGCTTCACAACATCTGTTTAAATAAAATTTCAGCTGAACTTCTGTACTCTCACCCTCCCTTTTCCTTTTCCCTTTCCATACCCCCCCTTTCTCAGGAACCACCTGACCATAATAATAAAAATCCAGCTTTATGTAAATACCCTTATCCTCCAAGTAATAAATGCCATTAGCTGAGCCTGTCTGAGCAACTGCAGGCTTTTAAACATCCATTTGAAGATTTCTGAAAGCTCTCTCGAGGCTCTTGCTCATAATTCACTAAGTGGGAGTTGGTAATAATTGTGTTAAATGGCCAGGCCCAGCATTTCGCAGGAGGTCTATCTGTTTGCGTGTCGCTGGTGGCGTTGGTAGGGGGTGTGCTGGGGCGAGGATGCCCTTCCTCCCATGCTGATCGGTTACTTGTTTTTAAGAGTGCC
Source organism: Sorex fumeus (assembly GCF_029834395.1). Classification (NCBI taxonomy): domain Eukaryota; kingdom Metazoa; phylum Chordata; class Mammalia; order Eulipotyphla; family Soricidae; genus Sorex; species Sorex fumeus. Next base: position 7,924,014 of record NW_026606101.1, on the reverse strand, counting down.
CTAGGGGTTCACAGTCCTTTGATGAGCTATTAATGAAAGAGCCAGAGCTGACAATTAATTTCCCCAGAGTTATTATTTGTTGTTTTGGCAACAATTCTCTGAAAAGCTTTAATAGTCACCTGGCTCCTCGATGGTGGAGGGGGCCCCGAGTTGAGGGAAGAAGTGGATTCTGATTGCTTATTCAGGAGGCATATGTTGCGCTCCTACTGTGTGCCAAGCACCACATCAGATCAAGACGCACCTCCTGCCTAGTGGAAGATGAAGCAGACAAGTGATAAGGTAGGCTAGGAAGTCCCATTGCAAAGTGATGCAAACTATGGAATGTTAGGAGGTATGGGACTATGGGGATGCTATCCCAGATTAGCTCAACCTCTGCCAAAAGGTTTAGCACTTGATTGACACTTAAAGTTCAGAAGATAAATAAGAAACTAGGAAAAGAGAATGTTCTAGGGGTAACAATCCACATGTTCAAGTATTCTAAGAGGGAAAAGGACATCCATAAAATTCTGATGAGACATAGAGCCTGAGACTCTGCAGTCATGATCAGTGGGAGTGAAGATTGGTGTAACTTAGAAAACAGTTTGGAATTATCTAGAAAAACTGGATATATGGTTTGCAGTTACCAGAATAATTAATTGAAGAATAACCAACAGAATACCACACACTAGTGAAAATAAGGTATTACAACTATACACAGCAGCTTAGATTAAAAAAAACTTTCTTATAATGGCATCAAAGAATACATGCAACATAAATCCAATTATATTCAATTCAAAAGGGGCGAAACTAAGCTTTAGTTCTGGGGTACATACAAAGATGCTAAAACTATACAGAAAGTAAGGAGATAACTAGATAAAGCATGATTTATTTCAGGGGGAGGATGGAGCATGGTTGGGAAGGTTCCCATGGAGAGTTGTAGATAATGATCTGTCTCTTGATTTGAGTGGTTGTTACATAGGGGTTTAAGTGACTGTGCGTGTTACTCTCATGCATCTTTCTAGATCCATTGTGCTTTACAATGTCTGTTCAGAAGGCCAGAGAAAGAAGGCATTGCTGCATCGTTTAAACCAGACTCTCCACTTTGTTCATATTCTTAACAGGTCTGGCTTGTCAGTGGAAGGGCTGGAGACTCTTGGACAATAGAGACCTCATCTTGTGTGTGTGCATGTGTGTGTGTGTGTGCGTGCATGCGTGTGTGTGCATGCATGCGTGTGTGGTGGAATATCTTTCACAGTGGTGGCATTTCCTCCTGGCTCTGTGCTTATGTATTACTCCTGGTAGACTTGGGGGACCATACGGAGTGCCAGGGATCAAACCTGGGTCAGCTGAGTGCAAGGCAAACACCTTCCCTGCTTCACTATTGCTCCAGCCCTTAGAACTTGACATCTTTACATTACAATATGTCATAGATAGTAAGGTAAAAAGTAAAGGCCCTCCCGTTGATCATCGATTTGCTCGAGCGGGCCCAGTAACGTCTCCATTGGAGACTTTGTTGTTACTGTGTTTGGCATATCAAATACGTCACGGGGAGCTTGCCAGGCTCTGCGGTGCGGGCGAGATACTCTCGGTAGCTTGCCAGGCTCTCCGAGAGGGACGGAGGAATCGAACTCGGGTCGGCCATGTTGGCTGCGTGCAAGGCAAACGCCCTACCACTGTGCTATCGCTCCAGCCCTCCAATGGCTCGTTGGTCTAGGGGTATGTCATAGATATTATTCAAAAATCAACCTTTCAAGATATAATGTTTCAATAACTTCAGAATATTCCCCAGTTTTCATATAGCATCATTTACTGAACCAGTTCCTTGTTAATAGATTATGAATAATGTCCTGATTTGCCACTAAAAGTAATGTTTACTAAATATCCATTGCATATATTCGTACATCCTGATGAACACTTTTTCTATTGGAGAGATTCTCAAACCACACTGATGAATAAAACAGTGCACAATTATCTTAGTAAATTCTGACAGATTATTTTCTCAAAGTGCTGTGGTCTTCACACTTTCACAACAATATAGGGTAATTCTTATTCCTGTTTTTCCATTTTCAACATTAGCAGTTACCAGTTCATAGGGCTTCCTCTCACAGTACAAGGAATGAATGATTAAAAGAATAAAAGGAAATTTTAAAAAATATAATACAATAAAAACTTTACTATTATTTCAATTGACACTTACCTGGTCATTATTGAGGCCGATGATTTTCTCTAATGTTTACTTATGTTTTGCATCTTCTTTTCCAAGGAATGCTTGTTTATTAACACATATCCATCTTTGTGTGGGGTAGTTTGTCTTCTTATTAGTGACATGCAAAAGGGTTTTGCCCATCAACACCACACCATAATCTATTGTAGGATGATTCATCTATAAATAAAAATGTAGAGAAGGGGTAATACAGAGGGGAAGTGAATTTTCCAAGGTCACTCAGTGGTAAATGTCACAGCTGTATAAGGTCACCCTACACAGGAGCAGAAGCGATTGTATAGCAATAATATAGCAGTTAGGGTGCTTGCCTTGCACGTGGCCAATCTGGGTTTGATCCCCGGTGTCTCACATGGTCCCTCGAGCCCTACCAGGAATGATCCCTGGCAAGGAGGCAGGATAAGCCCTGAGCCCCACCAGGGGGACTCAGAAACAAACCAACCAAAACAAAAATAGATTTCCTATACAGAGAATCATCCCTGGCAGCTTGATAGCTTGGACTTGTTTCAGAAATTTTCTGGCAAATTCTAGCCCCGGCTTATTTTCAGATCCTGTCTACCTTCATCAGGATCTCCTGGAGCTTTAATAACAATCAGATTCTACTCCTAAATTAAAGAAAAAAAGAAAAAAATAATAACAATCAGATTCCGGGGCTCTACCCCACAACTTTCAAATCACCAGAGTCAGGGCCATGGAATCTTCCAAGAGAGATTACTTGTATTTACTAAAGTTGGAGAACCTAAAAGCCCAAAGCTCTTGCACAAGCACAAAAGGTGTTTTCTGGGTACACAGGGGTTAAGGAGTCAAGAGAAAATGGCGTTGTACCCCCCAACCCCCTGCAAAGACCCTTTCCACCCCCACCCCCCACCATCACAATATACCCCTTGTTGTTGCCAACTGGAGAGAGAACAGAGAACTCTTAAGGCTGAAGAGTGGAAACAGTTATCACAGGGGACCTTTTGGCCTCGTGCAGTCCTTAAGCCCAAAGCAAGCTCTTGTGGCAATAGAGGTGAATCTAATATATCACTTTCTTGCTAGTATAAAGGTGTAAATGTCAATTTGTCTTCGTTTTTGTGAAGATTTGACAAAGCACTTAAAACAGTACCCAATTTAATCGACAAAGCAACCAGAAAGATCACAGGGCAGCAAGTGTGCCATATTCTATCTGAGCTTTGGGTGGATTTGAAAATTGCACTTTTAATTAAAATTGGCATTTCTTGAAGCGTGGGTTGGCGCTGGCCATTTTGCTGGGGAATTGCAGGCTGGGAGGCAAATAATCTGAGAGGGAGGTTTGAGTAAGCAAAGAGGATGGCGCGTGTATGAACAGAGGTGCTTGTTTAAATAATGAAGCGGAGAAAAGATAATGTAAAAATGCCTTTGTCCTTGTTTAATTAAGCTTCCTCAGAGGCCCGCGGTAATTGCGGCTGAGCTGTCCGAGGTGCTGATATGTGGGTGAGAAATTCGCCTGCCAGAGGAAAGAACCTGGTTCATTCTTCCAAGTCCAAGGTGGGCCTGTTTTGTTGGTTTCTTCTGGTCATTGGCAGACACACTGGCAGTTGTTAAATTACAGTATCATTTACTCAATCAGCGCACAAATGTTACTGATCACAATCGATTGGTGGGTGGTCCTCTGAGAATGGAAAGAAAAAGTCAACTCACAGTCATTGGATCCTGTCCTGCAGAGGTTGCAGTGAACACTAAAATTGCTATTTTTTCAAGATTTAATGATTTTTAACCAGTAGAAATGAAATACAATCAAGGCAATTCAGGCTCATAAAATAAAAATCAAATATAGCCTAATTTCATAATCTTTTATTTATTTTTTTAAAGGGGACTTTATTTTTGGATTTTGGGTCACACCTGACTGTGCTCAGAGTTTTCTCCTGGCTCTGCACTCAGGGATCACTCCTGGTTCAGGGTATCATATGGGGTGCCAGGGATCGAACCCAGGTCAGCTTCCTGAAAAACAAGTGCTCCACTGTACTATTTCTCCAACCCTTCTAGCCTCCTAATTGCATGTGGCCAACCTGGGTTCGATTCCTCCCCTCCCCCTTGGAGAGCCCGGCAAGCTACTGAGATTATTCCACCCGCATGGCAGAGCCTGGCAAGCTCCCCATGACGTATTCGATATGCCACAAACAGTAACAAGTCTCACAATGGAGTCATTACTGGTACCTGCTCGAGAAAATCATGAACAATGGGAGGACAGTGCTACAGTGCTATTATTTTTAAAGCTTTTTTGGAGGTCATGCCCAGCAATACTCAGGGGCCACTCCTGGCTCTGGCTTTGCCTCCGGAATCAGGGATTAAACTTGGATCCAGTATGTGCAAAGCAAGTGCCTTACCTGCTGTACTATCTCTCCAACTCCCCCAAGCCCAATTTTAAAAGAAACTTAAAATTGAAAGAGTAGGAAGATCTCACTCAGAATTTTATTTAAAGTGGTTTATTAAAGATTAGCTTTATGACTGGAACAGGTAAGGTGCTTGCCTTGCAGGTGGCAACTCAGGTTCATTCCTGGTACCACATATGGTTTCTTGAGCATTTCCAGATGGGACTCAACTAAACAAAATTAGTTTTATTATCTTTGTCTTTCATTTCATTAAGAACCACAGAAAATTTCAACAGGCACAGACATCTGTTTCAAAATAGTGTTTAGGAATAACTGCTGCATGTCCAGCCCTCAGGACTATATAGAATCTCTCTCTGTAAACATTAGAACCTTCCTGTGGGGAGTCATCTAGCTTCTGAGAGCACATATGACCTCCAGAGTCAGTGTTTGGGACAGTCTTCTTAGAAAATTCTTCCTCTTTCTACGGTTTTGGTGACTTAAGTATGGTTAAGGAGCATGTCTGGGGGAGCAGATGGAGGGGACAGAATCAGCACTTGATGGTAACTGCTCGGGTCCAGTGAGGGCACCATACCCGAGGCTCTGTGTACTTTAGCCAAGTCATCAGATTTTCACTAATTTGTGAACTGGGTGTCACTAGCCTCCCTGGTGGAAGTGAGGCATGAGTCACATTTAAGATAGCACAGCGGGTAGGGCATTTGCCTTGCATGTGACCAACCTGGGTTCGATTCCCAGCATCCCATAGGGTCCCCCAAACACCGCCAGGAGTAATTCCTGAGTGCAGAGCCAGGAGTAACCACTGAGCATCGCCGGGTGTGACCCAAAAAGCAAAAAGATAAAATAAAATTAAAAAAACTTAGTTAATTAAGCCAAATGTTTTCTCCATCTACATTCTACCACCAAACGCCTCTTTCCAGAAAGGACACTCTAGCCCTGTATTCAGTTGACTGACTTGCTTCCTTCCTTCCTTTCTTTTTGTTCAGCTTTCTTGTAGGTAAGAAAAAACTTTAATTAAAAAGTAAATTGAAAAAAAAGAATTCAGCTAATAAGCTGGGGATATGACTCAGTGATAGAGCACAGGCTTTGTATATAAAGGGTCCTGATATTAATCCCTCACATCACACATACATGCACACAAAATTTCATTAATAATAAAAGAAATTTCAGAGACTAATATAGAGGGAAGCAGCTAGTCAGTAAATGGTGTTAGGATAATTAGTTAGAAAAAAAATCTGTTTTGCCTTCCATACCAGAGTCATCGAGTAAATTCCAAATGACTTAATTAAATATAAATAATACAAATACACGAACTTTTTAAAAATAAAGAGTAAAAATGGAACACTTTATATTCTCAGGCGGAAAATAGATTTTCAAAGCTTATAAACCATTTTCAGATTATCCAGCCAACATGGCCGTCCCGAGTTTGATTCCTCCACTCCTCTCGGAGAGCCCGGCAAGCTACCGAGAGTATCTCGCCGGCATGGCAGAGCCTGGCAAGCCACCCGTGATGTATTCGATATGCCAAACACAGTAACAACAAAGTCTCCAATGGAGACGTTACTGGGTCCGCTCGAGCAAATCGATGAACAACAGGAGGACAGTGACAATGACGTGATAAACCACTTTGGAAAAAATGAAAAGATAAAAATGGAAAGTGCCAGGATGGGAGGATTCTGACACTTTTAAATCTCATTTTCTAAATCTAATAATTTGTAATAGTGGCTATTTGAAATGAAAAAGCTGACCCTGTAGCCCAGAGGTAGAGAGGCCTTGCCTTGCATGTGATATATTGGGTTCAACACCAAGCACCAAAAAAAAAAAAAAAGGAAAGAAAGGAAGGAAGGAAGGAAGGAAGGAGAAAGGAAGGAAGGAGAAAGAAAGGAAGGAGGAAGGAAGGAAGGAAGGAAGGAAGGAAGGAAGGAAGGAAGGACAAAAAGATAAGAGAGAAGAAAAACAAATGTGAAACCATAGTGACCTAGTCATACTTCTAGGATTATGGGAATCTTTCTTTTCTTATTTTCTCCTTTTCTTCTTCCCCTTCCTTACTTCTATTCTTCCATTTTTTTGGTTCCATGTATGGTAGTACTCAGGGCTTACTTCTGGCTCTTTTGGGCTAAGAAATCACTCCTGGCAGTGCTTAGGGAATCATACGGGGTCCTGGGAATTAAACTTTGGTCAGCCACATGTAACACAAATGCCTTACCCACTGTACTATTGCTCTGCCCTCTCCCCATCAAATTTAACAAACAGCTGTTGTACGACTTGAGCAAAATACTGCCACTTCTGCATACTGTCTCCCTATCTGAAAAATGTGAATACTAGTAGTCCCAGGACAGCAGAGAGAGGCAGTTGTCAGGGCTGCGTGCGCTACCTCAAACGATGCGTGAGGCATGGTAACTGACTATAACTCTTCCTGGCATATTACTGCTGGCAATATCCTTAGTTAGTTCCGTCAGTTGGGGGGTCCTCCTTGTATATCATCCTCTCAGGGCACCTGGGGAAAGTCCTTTTTTGAGCAGCTGGTGAAGCTATAATAATTTGCTAAGAGAACCAAGTTGCCTCAACCCACCATCAACCCAGAGTCATAGCCTAGAGATAGCCCGAGACTGTATGCTCTCACTGTGTGGTAGGAGCTATTAAAGTCAGTGTCCCAGGCAGCCTGCAAGGCAGGGAAGGGGCTGAGCAGGAGAGGTGATGAGGAAACCGAGATGCCAGGACGGCAGCAGCAGAAACTCTTTGACTCCTTATTTCCATGGCCCAGCTCCATCTCTGAGGGGCCCGTCATGAATTCTCCTTATTGTCAAAATTTTCTGCCTCAGTGGCTCATGTGAGAAAGCAGATAGAACTGGCTTTAAGTCGCTCCTTGCACAGACTCTTACTTCATTGGCTTCTGGAATTGGGCGAAGCAGGAAACTCTGAAAACAATTTCTGAAAAGGTATTCAAACATGTGATGGGAGGAATGGATGTGCCTATAATTTAGGGTTCATCCTGGAAAGTCACTGTGATAGGATTGTGGCTGTTTCCACTCAGTTATGCTCCTTTCTGAAGCAAGAGTTTCCTCACCATCTTCATTCTTCCTAGCCAGAATCATACAGAAACTATACCTTTTTTATATATATTTTTTAAATGTACGTGGGGCAGAGAACTAGCATAGGGGTTAAGGTACTTACCTTGCACGCAGTGCATACAATTGATTCTGGCTAGGTCCCCAGTATATAACATCCCCCAGAAGCACCAGGAGTGACCCCTGAGCACAGAGCCAGACGTAAACTCTGAGCACTGCAGGGCCTGGCACCCATTGTACTGGCCTGAGAGGGAGTGGGCACTGGCTTGGGAACTGGTGTTCCAGATGTGTGTAGAGGGGGCAAATTCCTTAATGCATTCTCCCATGAGCAGCAGGGACTTTGCAAATAAACATTGATGTGCTGCTCCTGGAACCTCAGTCTACTTGTCTGTAAAATGGGGATGATTATATCTATTTGACGGACCACATGGATAGTAATTGCATTTTTCTCCATGTCATGCATTTATTAGATCCTGCATGCGTAACAGGATTTATTTCAATCCAACCCTTAAAACACTCCAGTGTGGTCAGTGCTATCATCACCCCCATTTTGAGAATGGGGAAACGGACACAGAGAGTTTGAAACTCTCTCCCAGGCTCCCCTCAAGGAAACTCCTCCATTTCCATGACTTCCAATAAGCATCCGAAGACAAAGGCTCCATGTTTATTTCCCAGGCCCATTCTTGCTTTTGAAGTCTGCCTTTGTACACCCAATGGACTACTTGTCAACCTGGAGGTTAAATAGATCTCAAACTTAACTGTCTTCAGGGCAGATGAAAGCACTGATGTGACTTGGGTCCTAGACTAAACCACTAGGAAGTCACTGAGCCGAATCAGAATTTGGGTTTCTGTGACAAAATTTGTCAGATCTCAGCACGTATTAACTGTCACTAAGTTGAATCTCTTCGTAATATCCCTCTCCAGGGCCAGGGAGAAAGTTCAATGGTCTGTGCACATGTTTAGCATGCAGGAGACCCAGGTACAATCCCCAGCTGAGCACTGCAAAAAGCATCCCCCAAACAGAGCATGGATTAGCCCCAGAGCACTGCTGAACGTGGCCCCAACATCCCTCCCCCCCAACTTATCCCTCTTCACGTCTGGCTTTCAGCCTAAATCAGACATCACTGCTGGCGCACTTGTATTACTCATTATGCTACTGTAGCTGCTCTTTCCCCAAGCTAAAGACACCCTGGGCACCAGCCTAAGGAGGACTCAAAAGAAATTAACCACAAAAATCACAGGGGGCCTGGAAGAGGGCTCCTTAGAGAGAGCTGCGGGATAGAAGAGCAGTGAAAACATCTGGTTCCTTCCACCAAAAGTTCCTTTCCCCAAAAAAGTTACATTTCCCTGATCTGTGCCTCAGGAAATCAACCCCCAAGGAGTCCAAAGTGTGGAGTGTGTTAGGGAAGGTATCTGAGTTTTTTCCAAAGAGTTAACATTTATCCAGGACTTCGGAGAGCCCGGCAAGCTACCGAGAGTATTCGATATGCCAGACACAGTAACAACAAAGTCTCCAATGGAGACGTTACTGGGCCCGCTCGAGCAAATCGACGATCAATGGGAGGGCCTTTACCTTTTACTTATCTGTTATCCAGGCTGCCCAAACTTTTCTCCAGCTGTCATCCACTTATTCTCTTCTCGCCCAGAGTTGCATTACCCTGGGTAGATGCTCCATTTGTTCCTCCAGCAGGCTGGGTAGGACTAAGTCATAGTACAGGGCAGTGAAGCCATTCTTGACTTTCAAAACTTAGATGGAGGAAACTCACATCTATTCTATGACAAGTGCCAAGTGGCTGCATCGTTTGAAGTGTTGATTTCCTCTGTGGCTTTTTATTTGTTTGGTTTGGGGTTACACCCAGCTGTGCCCAGGGCTTACTCCTGGCTCTGCATTCAGGGATCGGTCCTGGTGGGATGGAACCCAGGTTGGCCATGTGCAAGGCAGGTACCCACTGTGCTATCGCTCTGGTCCCTTCCTTCCTTCATGACTCAAAAGAGAAGAGATAATTTTGCTCAGAATCACAGCCAAGCTGAAGCCTGACCCTTAGGATCCTCGACTTTTGACTATGTACACATGGGACTTTTCCTGAGATAACTTTGTGTTTTGACAGTACCAAAAATCTCCTTCGAGTATTTTTATGCCTTGAGTCTCACTTCTCCTTGGAATGTGCAGTCTAGCTGTGGACAATAGGTCATAATTTGACTTTCCCTGGTCAGCTCCTTACTATCCAGAACATCTTGTCCACTGGCTGATTCCAACCCCCCAAAAATCTAGAGATTTTTAAGCTTAAAATCCAGGACTCTTACAAACATGGGATATATGAGGTAGAAAGTTAAATAGAAGCCATCCAGCTCTGATTAAAAGTTTGAAGGAGTACTGGCATTCAAAGTAGTAGGAGGGGGCTGGAGCGATATCACAGCAGGTAGGTTTGCCTTGCATGTGGCCAGTTCGATTTCCAGCATCCCATATGGTCCCCCGAGCACCGCCAGGAGTAATTCCTGAGTGCATGATCCAGGAGTGACTCCTGTGCATCGCCGGGTATGACCCAAAAAGCAAAAAAAAAAAGTGGTTGGAGGAAAGGACAGAAGGGAGGGCAAGCTAAATGGGGGTCTATGCTGATTATGTGACTTTAGGCTGGCTATTAAGCTGCCTTTATGCATACTGTTTTCTCATCTGTAATATCTGTAATATGCGAGCATCCACTTACAAGGCTGGTGGGTAGATGAAATGAGGTGTAGCAATAGAAAGCTAAGCATGGAGGATGGCACAGTAAATGCTTGCTTTTTTTTCAATTGTCATTGCATCCTTTTTTCCCCCCACGTCTTCCTTTTTTTGTTTGTTTTGGTTTGGGGATCATACCCAGCTGTGCTCAGAACTTTCTCCTGCAACTTTCACCAAATAACCAGCTGTTTCTTTAACCACAAGTTGAAAAGTACTGACTCAGAAATAACACTCCAAAATTTGACTTGGAAAAGAATGCTCCCTCCCCTTCCTCTTGGGTGGTCTCCTTTCTCCCCCTTTTCTCAGCCCCATGTCCTGGAGGGGGAACACCATGTGCTGTCCTTGGTGCTGATTTATTCCCTCTCTCTTATTCAGCTGGGAGATATTTGCCTATGCACATGAAAAGGCTTGAAATCCCACATAGTTCACCAGTGTTTGGGCTGGAGACCCCCTTAAGCTGAGTTTGTTGCCTCTGGCATATGGTCAGAGCTGCCACAGAACCCACCCCCATCCCCCAGCAAAACGGAGACTCCCTGGGTAGACTGGCCTGACCCTGTGCTGGAGATGCCAGCCAGGTGCGGCCCCTCCCCACAGCCATTGACTTTGGAGCAGGGGCCAGCAATGGCCTGAGCCTTATCTGGGTACTCCAGAGGCGACTATTGGCAAAATGATGGCTCCACTGGGAGTGGGGAAGTCGAGCCCAAGCAGGACGCACGGGCCAGAGATAAGGTCAAAGAACAGATTCCCTTTGGCGCTCAGGTGCTGTTCATCAGAAATCAACAGCCCCACAGCCCTGGCTGGTGACAGGCACATGGTGATAAGGACACCATTTGATCAGTGGCCTTGGAGGACAGGCTGTCACTTGCTCACAGAGATAAGGGGACAATGAGCAACCCCGACGCCAGGGAGGATGGGGTCCTGTGCAGAACCTACAGGACCAAGCAGGAGCTGGAATCTGCTCTCTGACCCCTCCTCGCCAGGACCCCCTCCTCCTCCCAGCAGGCCCCTGGAGATCCATCCACAATTCAGGAACCGACTCGTCCCCATTAAGCAACCAATTTTCTGACCCCTGTTCTCGGAGGTTAATCTCTGTCTCTCTGGAGTACAGGTGTTAGTGGGTGATAACAAGGAGGAACTGGGAGCAAAGTGGGAGTGGGGCGGGGCCAGCCCCCCACCCCCACCAGACCCTGGGCAGCCTGAGGTGAAGCTGAGGCTGACCAAGAATTCTCAAGGAGCTGGACAGTGGCCATGGAAGGGCTACAGAAGCACTTTCTTCTGGGCCTCTGCCCACCCCCAGCCCTGCCTGTTGCTTTCCCTACCATGTCCCAGTAGCTGTCACAGGGAGTCGGGCCACCTGGAACCCAAGACCTTCCCTGGCTCAACTCTGATGCGTGATCTCAAGACCCACAACCAAGTGCTCGCTTCGGCAGCACACATACTAAAATTGGAACGATACAGAGAAGATTAGTATGGCCCTTGTGCAAGGATGATATGCAAATTCGTGAAGTGTTTCATATTTTTTAGGCCAGCTGCACACGCTAGGGGAAAAGGCAGCTCAGATAGAGAAGGGAGCACCAAATAAAGGGTGTTGGGAGGATCCTCCCAGGATGGGAGATGCGTGCTGAGAGTAGACTATAGACCGAACATGATTGGCACTCAATGCCTCTTTTGAAAACCACAGCACCCAAAAGGAGAGAGAAAACAAAAGGGAATGCCCTGCCACAGAGGCAGAGTGGGATGGGGGGTGGGAGGGTGGGAGGAATACTGGGACCTGTGGTGGTGGAGAATGGGCACTGGTGGAGGGATGGGTACTCGATCATTGTATAACTGAAACCCAAGCACAAAAATTTGTAAGTCTACAACTGTACCTCATGGCATTTCACCAATAAAAATAAATAAATAAATAAATACCCACAACCAAGGCACTACTGCACTGTCTGGCCTCAGTTTCTTCACTGGGAAATTGTATTCACTGATCTGATACATGATAGAGCTGTCAGGTTGTGTTTATGAAGGAAGGGAGGCCACGCATACTCTCTCACACACTCATTTACACAGACACACACTGCTCACTGTATATTCTCACACACACTCATACACACTTTCTCATAGTCACACATCCATAGCTCTCTCTCTTTCTCATACACACACACACACACACACACTCACACTGGCCTGCAGAGTGGAGTTGGGTCTTTGGGTACCAGCCCCAGGCCTGGCTCCCCAGAGGCGGGATGGGGTGTGAGATGCTGCCTCCTCAGATCCCCATTCCTACCTGCTACTCCTCTTCTTCCGAGCTTGTGCTGGCATCTCCCCCAGGCCTGGCCTCCAGACTCACCTCTGTGACACCTCCTGCTTTCTTTCCTTTCATTTCTGCCACTTAATTGGTTCTTGCTCTTGCCTGCTGGTTGCTTATGCCTGTCTCAAGACCTCACTCTCCTTCTTCATTTGTTGCCAAGTGAAATGTAGGCATGGCATGATTTGTCCTGCCTCATCAGGTTGAGGATGACTGGGATGACTGGTGTTGCTATGGAGTTGACCTCTCAGGGTCTGTGACCCCGCCCCCTGGGCCCTGCACTTGTGCCCACCCACACATCCTCAGTTTTGTCATCACTCTCACCCTCCTGTAGGTGGGACAGGAAATGTTCCTGTCAGTCCCCCTTTTCTGGGTTCTCTAATTCCACTCAGCTGTTTTTTTTTTAAGCATCACTAAGTTCTCCTGGGCCTTACTCTCCTCTTTCCTGCTACCACTTTTGCCTCTTTTTTGCTCTATACCCTTTCTTTTCTTGGGGGGGGGTCACAGTGAGTGACCCCAGAGAGAGTCAGGTAGACACAGCCATGGTCGCTGTTCTGAGGCAGTTCCTACCACCATTCCCACTATAGCCCTCTCGGTGGCAGTCAGCACTGCAGTCTGGTGCGAAAGGGAACAGGTCAAAGGCATGTTTCAGGGCAAAAGTCACTGGGAAATTGGCTGAGGCAGTGGGAGGTGGACCAAAGAGGGGCAACCCCAGGCTTGTTCAGATTTTCGGGGTTTCTTAGCCCTAGCCGCAAGGGCTCCAGAAACTGTCTCCTCCTCTGCTGTAGTTCATTTCCCCTCAAACTCCTCCATGTGGTGTTCCACGTAGCTAGTCACGTCTCTTTTGTTAAAATGAGGGCCCAGAATTTCTCAGCATCGGGAGAGGATGGTGACAGCTTCCTGCCTGCCAGGAAACGCCTGGGCGCCTTTCTGGATATTATCTCACTTAACCATGGGAAAAACTGATGAGGTCCAAGTCACTGTGGGCCCCCTTACACAGGCCACTAAGTGGCTGAGAAGGAGGACATCCAAAACCAGTGTGGCAGAGTAGGATGTGTGGGGGGTGGGGTGGAACAAGTCAGGGGCTGCTGGCTGTAGATAAAGGCGTATAGAGGGGAGGGTAAGGAGAGAGGGGTCAGGTCATCCCGGGCTGATGTGAGTGGTCCAGGGCACACCCCACCCTGAGCCCAGCCTCCTTCCCAAGCCCACTGAGTGGCCACTGCTGGCAAAGCCGCCTTCGCCCTCCCATCAGGAAGCCCGCATCCCTGCCAGTGCCAGGGGAGGCCCAAGAAACAAATATTTGCTCGGCTTCTGCCCTTCTTGTTCAAACAGCGTGTTCGCTTTCAGGGTGGGGGGGTGGGTTGCTGCAGCAAGTAGGAAATTAGCACAGGAGGGAGACGGAGAAGCAAAAGCCATTGCTCGAGGGGCCACTAATGAACCCCCCAGGCTCCCCGGATCCGGGGAATCCATTAGCTCATCAAAGCAGCTAAATACCGGCCGGCAGCTTTGCCTGCATCTGTTCAAACAAAGTCAACCTTTCCTCTCCCACACATGGAGCCTGGTCAGCCGTCGGACTGCATGCTGCCTGCCTCTCTGTCCCCCAGGCAGGTGATGAGCTGGGCCCTGACCATGGCCACAAGACCACGTGATAGTTTGTACTATGCCCTAGGTGGGATTTTTGTTGTTTGTTTGCCAGTGAGAGCCTGTGTGTGTGTGTTACTGTGGATGTAATGGTGTGTGTGTGTGTGTGTGTGTGTGTGTGTGTGTGTGTGTGTGAGTGAGTGATACCATCATGTTGCCCAGGGGCCAGAGAGTGCAGCAGGCAGGGCATTTGCCTTGCATACAGCCAACTCAGGTTCAATCTTCGGCTCCACACGTGGTGCCCTGGGTTCTCCAGGAGTGATTCCCGAGCACAGAACCAGGAGTCAGCCTTGAGCATAGATGGGTGTGACCCCCCAAACCAAAAAAGCAGAAAACACTCATGTTGCCCATCTGTAGTTTGTGGTGTGTGACTATGTCACTGACAGGCTGTGTTCTGACCACTGATGAGCCTGTTACTGCAAAAGGATGTGTGCTGAGCTGCTCCCCGTGTTTTCAGGTGTGGACCCCTCTGGAGCGAGTGCTCTGCATGTTCATGTGCTCAGGGCACCAGTCTCCCTCCAAGTTGGGAACTGGGCTCTGTCTGCTGGGCTAGGGAGTGTGTCTTTGTAGAGCACCTGGCTGTGCATCTCGGCTGTGCATCTCGGCTGTGCAGGAGCGGGAGGAGACGCTGTGGTGAGCGGGAGAGGTGATGGGGCTCCTCTTCTCCTGAACTCTCTGTGGCAGGGTTAAACCCTCTGTGCAAGGACCAGCCTGTGAAAGGTGGAGACAGCATCCCTGCAAGAGCGAGACAGAGAGGCTGCACCCGAGAAGGTGCTGGAGAGAGGCCACGAAGCCCGCAGAGGAGGTTCAGCTGGAGCTGGAGCTCCCAGAACATCCCAGAATACAGCTTCCGGTGACCACCGCGATGTAATGGGGTCAGCGTGGCGAATTCCACTCTATCAGGCTCAGGCGGAAAATATATTCAAAGGCATCCTCGCCTCACAAGCCAAGATTCTGGTCTAGGAAGCAGGGGCAGGACCCAGCGTCTGATTGCTCTGACAAAAGGGCGCTTGAAGAAGCAGCGTCCCAGGCCCTGCGAGGAGAAAACGCTGAAGCCCAGTAAGGACCTAGAGGTGAAGAGAAGAAGGGAGGCAGTGGAAGGAGGAGGCGTACAAATCTTTAAAAATCAGTAAGGGATGTTGAGTCACATCAGCCAAGAAAAAATGAGGAAGGGGAGATGGATGCTGCAAGGTGCGTTGGTGTCCTGCCATCAAAATCCGAGCTCCTGCCCCTGCTCTGCCTGCATGCACTCTGCGGCCTGAGTGCGTGCCCGGGGCCAACTTGCGCTCCGGGACTGAGCATGCGCACTCACATATCTGGGAGCGCATGGCCCTGACTGCAGCCCCTGGCCAAGGATACATCGCGTGGGGCGAGCAGGTGACCGAGCCTCACTCCTCAGGTGGAACGAGTGCATGTGTATCTGCTCCTGTCCCCAGTGCGACTGAAGCTCCGTTGTCCACTGGAAAAAGCAGCTCAATAACCACCCCCCGTTTATTTGGGGGCTCCCTTTCCTCGTTCTTTCCCCACCGTTGGTTTTTTGGGGACCACCTGCCTTGTCCCAGGGACGGCTTCTCAAAGATTCCGGCCGAAGACAGGTGATGAGGCATCCCAAAGCCCCGGCCTGAAGGATTTGCGGGTGATGGGGGAAGCTAAGCCTGTCAAGAGTAATCAGGGTAAAGGGTCCTGGACCCCTCCACCTTCTGGCTATTCCCCGCTTGCAGAAAGCGGGGATACAGCTCCTGCTCAGGACCCGAGGAGGAAGCGGTGGAGTTCTCTCCCTGGACCTGCCTCCTGTGTGTTGGATGCGCTGGTTCTTGGGGTCCACAGCCTGTGACCCCTGTCAACCAGCAGTTGTACTGCAGGTACTTTCCAGGGTGCCAGGTAGAATGGACTGAGACCTCGGGCATCGCCCCCTCCTCCCAGCCCTGTCTGGAAGGGGTTCCTGGGCTAGAGAGATGGAATAGGGGTGAAGGAGTTTCCCTTGCATGCAGGGATGCTGTTCAGTCCCTGGAACCACATATGGTCCCCCTGAGCACTGCTTGGAGGAACCCCTGAACATAGAACCGAGAGTAACCCCTGCTGGCGTGGCCCCACCCCCCAAATAGGCAAACACTGAACAGCAATCAGGGGAGCTGCCTCAAGGGCTCAGTTCAGGCCTTGGCACTGCAGTGTCAGCCCAGAGCACTCCCTAAGGAGTAGCACTAACTGTTGCTGGGTGTGTCCCCTCCAAAAATCAATGTGCAGGGGCTGGAGTGATAGCACAGCGGGTAGGGCGTTTGCCTTGCACGTGGCCAACCCGGGTTCGATTCCCAGCATCCCATATGGTCCCCTGAGCACCACTAGGAGTAATTCCTGAGTGCAGAGCCAGGAGTAACCCCTGTGTATCGCCGGGTGTGACCCAAAAAGCAAAAAAAAAAAAAAATCAATGTTCAGGTTCATGAGATTGATATTTTCTTTTCCTGTCTAGGTGAAGCTCCCAACTCTTTTTTTGGGAGTTATTGTTTTTGGACTCACCCAGTGGTGCTCAGGGATCACTCCTGGTGGGCTCTGGAGACCATACCGTGTGCCAGGGATCAAACCCAGGTCAGCTGCGTGCAAGGAAAGTGCCCTGGCTGGACTATCTCTCCGGCCTTAGAGCTGGGTATAAAAGGGCTCACTCTCACAGTTCTGCTTTGACTGCACAAATGCTCCCCCCATATCCTCTGGGCCTCCATCTGCTTCTGAGTTTGCATTTGTTTTTACTCTGAGGGGTGTCACATAGCCCTGAGTACTCTCTCCACTCAGCAAGGGGAGAATCAAGCTCTACTCTCACCTGCCCCCTCCTACACGCAGCACTAATCCAGGATTCATCACTCACTAACCCGCTAACCCTTCCCAGTGGAGTAAAACAGTCCGGGCAGGGTTCCTGTAGGTCGTGGCCCAGTGGTTCTATGCCCCAGGCATGCGGCAGCAATCTCTGGGCCCAGGTTCCAGCAGTGATGATGACGAAGCTATGTGACACCCCTCATCATCAAAGCAAATACAAGACTTCAAACTAGAAAGCAGATGGGGAGCCCGGAGTGATAGTGACAGTATTTGTGGAAGTTCCTTGTGACTTGAAGCTCATCACAAAGGCCCATCAGCCCCGTTACCCCAACCTCCCCCTTCAATGCACTGCATTATTTAGGCCTGTTCCAGTGTCACTGACAGATTCTTTTGCTCCCCCATGCTTGAAAATATCCCACAGAGAATGCTGATATCTGATATCTGTGCCTGGATCCCAGGTCTGTCCCCCAGGTCCGCAGAGGGGACCCCTGCGATTCCGCAGGAGGGTCAGGGACACTCTCTCCCAGCCATCAGCTGCCATCAGTGTCCCAGATCCAAGCGGACACTTCCACATTCGCCATGCGGGCCACAGCAGGAGTACAAACAGGCAATTAATTATCGCCTGGCAGAGGCTGGCTCCCCTTCGCCTCTGCTCATCCGAGTGTGTAATGGAAATAAGACCAAAACAGACTCCCCTGCCCAGGGGGATGCTGCCACACAACGAGGAGGTGCTCGAGGGGAGCCAGGAGGGGCCAGCAACACAGGCGAGTTTATCAAAGCAATGAGCTGGTCGTGGCACCCCTGGGCTGCAGCCGGCTCTGCTCAGGCCCCTGGAGATTAATATCCCATAGTACTGATGACTGTAGTTAGGAAGTTGCCAGCCCTAGGGAAATAGGTTGGATCACGTTCATTTCTGCAACCTGGGCAAGCATAGCCTGGCATTGGTACACACGGAATCAGAAATGAATGCACGAATGATTGGCATCTCTTTCAGTGGGAAACTATGAACTATAACAAAAAAAAAAGATGGAAAGAAACAGAGAATTCTTCCTGAAGAAAGCTGAAAGATTGAATCTGTTATTAAGTGAAAAACAAAGCATGCAACTGAAGACAGAAAACATTGCGTTTTCTACCAGGGGGAAAATACACACATTTTGCATGTGTTTGTTTATTTGTACTTTGGTCCAGACAGATGGGAAGCAATTTGAGGAATGGGTCACAGTGATTAGGGGAGAAATCAGAAATCGCATGGCTGGGTGACTTTTTACTATAGGCTTCTTAGACATTTATTAATTTTTTAAACATTTTTAAAGTTGCACGGGCTGGAGCAATAGCACAGCTGGTAGGGCGTTTGCCTTGCACATGGCCGACCCGGGTTCGATTCTTCCGCCCCTCTCAGAGGGCCCAGAAAGCTACTAAGAGTATCTCGCCCACACGGCAAAGCCTGGCAAGCTACCCATGATGTATTTGATACGCCAAAAACAGTAACAACAAGTCTCACAATTTGTTGTGAGACGTTACTGGTGCCTGCTGGAGCAAATCAATGAACAATGGGAGGACAGTGCTACAGTGCTTTAAAGTTGCAAATCAAGTGCGGTTCAAAGTAAAGAACAACAAAACATATGTAGACATTATCTGCTCTAAGAAAACATTGAGTAAGGGGGATGCGCTTGCTCCGGGGAGGGAAAGGAATGCTTAGTTAATACCTGTCCCAGCTCATCTTCTCGAGGACTTAGTTTAATTGAGGGCTTGGAGATCTCCTAACCTATTGATCGTGAACCAGAAAACATTAGGTGAATTCCCAGGGGCCCTGAGCTTTCTGAAATTGTTTCCCGAAACACAACATCTCTCTCACTGGTCTTTCCACACCTTCCGTGCTGACTGGCTGACAGTCACTGAAAGAGATGCCACACCTTCCGGATGGGCCCCCGAATAGCAGGACACACGCTTGGATGTGGGAAGCTGTGCTGGAGGGGGCGGGCAGGGATGTTAGGAGAATTTCAAAGGCCTGGAGAGAAGAGACCAAGGAGCAGCAAAAGCCACACCTGACCCCGCCTTCATGGCACCCTCCATGGTAGCCAGCTAGTGGAATTGTTAAAAGGGCATTTGCTTAGGGGGGGTTAGAGGAATAGTTCTGTAGATACGGTGCTTGCCTTACATGATACTGACCTGTGTTTGATCCCCGGAACCCCATATTATTCCTTAACCCTAGCCAGGAGTGATCCCTGAGCACAGAAGCACAGAGCAAGGAGTAAACCTTGAGCATCACTAGGTGTGTTCCAACCTCCCACCCCCCCCCAAAAAAAAAGAAAAGAGAGAGAAAGAGGGAGAGAGAGAGAGAGAGAGAAGCCTTCCCATGTTCCCATGGAGTGGAGACAGACCTGTGCGGACACCCTCTCTGATATTTCTCAGGTAGGGAGCACCCCCTGATGTCAGGGGTACATTGCTGATAGTACAAAGGTTATTATTATTATTATTATTATTATTATTATTATTATTTGGTTTGGGGGCACACTTGGCAGTGCTCAGAGCATACTCCTGCCTCTACATTCCAGAAATTAGCCCTGGCTGTGCTTGGGGGACCACATGGGATGCTGAGGACCAAACCTGAGTAGTCTGCATGCAAGGCAAACATCCTGCCTGCTGTAACTGTCACTCCAGCCCCATGGAAGCAGCATAAAGGCTTTCAAGGAACATCAAATGTTGTGGGCTACAGGGGCTGGCCCAGAGACCTGAGCTGGGAAAACGGGGTCTACCGTGCCCACCCCTGGGATCAGAGTCCATTCTGGAGCCAGTTGGCTGGCAAGTCTGAGCAGCTGCCCAGACACCAGAACTTCTTCCTGACAATGGGGTCTAAACGCAGAAACCCCCCAGACAAGATGGACTGCTTGCCCCCAGTAGGCCAATGACCACTGCATTCCTGGCCTGGAGGGGCCATTGGATTGACCCTTGTGCCCTCGTGTCTCAGGGAAGATTCTGAACAGCAGGAATGAGAAGTGACGGGAGTGGGCTGGGAAGTGAACTATCCCGGGAGCAGGGACAGGGAGGCAACTGGAGAACAGGCTGGGTCAGAACATGGGCAGGTGAGCACAGAGCTGGGAGGCTGAGGCTGGTGCTGAGCCGGGAGATTTGGAACTCCATCAGAGGGTGGTTGGGTAGCCAGAGCCCTACCAGGCTGGCAGCAGGCCCCTAGAGGCAGGTTCTGTGGCTGGGGATGCCCACTCATGAGCACTGGAGAGCCACCCCCACTTAGGTGCCTGGGTCTGCTTCTGACCCCCACACCCTCTCGGTGCCCCTGGGCACCGGGTAATGGGGAGAAGGAGGCCAGGGCCTGGTTTCCTGCTGCCTAGCTCAGACCCTCTTCATCCCTGTGAGAGGCAAGGGGTGAAGGGCGGGAGGGTGCCTCTCAGCCAGTCACAGGCCCGCCCTAAACCAGCCCTAATGACTTCTGATTGCTCCTTTTGTGTCCGGCTGGCTCTCAGAGCCTCTTCTCAGCGGCTGGGGGGATGTGCCGGGGCTCACACAGGCAGGGATAATGGTGCAGAATAAATGTGTGTGGTGGGGGTGGAGTCTTCCGTGGATCTCAGAGCTCAAAATGCCAGGCACAGAGAGGGGATGGTCTTCAACCAAACTGGCTCCCCCAGGGGGACTTTATAGTTTACAAGGTGTATGGGGTAGAATCATTGCTCACTGAGTCTCGGGAAACAGTTAGCCTAGATGCCCAGTTGACAATGGATCAACAGAAGCTCGCGAACTCAGTTGACTGTGAATTCATTCAGCTAAATGTGTTCATTCATTCAGTCAAATTTATTGAGCACCTACTGTATGCCAGGCTCTGGGCTAGGTGTTGAATAAAAACCCAGCTCTTTTGCCAAGTGGATGACAATGATAGCAGTCGCTCGTCTTATTCTTGCTAGTTTTCTTGTTTTATTGTGGGGATGGGGTACCCAGGGATGCTCAGGGGCTACTCCCAGTGTACTGCTTAGAAATAGGGTGCCTGCAGTGCTCCGAGTGGTGCTCCAGTCACCACACACGTCTCCTGCCTGCAAAGCCTGTGTTCCAGCCCTTTGAGCTATCTCCCTCACCTCCCAGTAGCTCTGAGGTGCAGGCCCCCCCCTACTTTTCAGGAGCTGTTTCATGAATCTGCAGAGCAGAGGGGAGCAGGAACTCTGGTGGAACAGGAAACGTTTCTCTGTCTGCAGCTGGAGGTGGTCTTCACCTTCATACACAAGGGGTGGGGGGTGTGGAATAAAAGGGGTTGTGGAGATGAGAAAATCAGAGAGGAGGTAAAAGGGGAGAGGTGACCTCTGGATGAATGATGACGTGGAAGATTCCAGAAAGTCTGGTCAGCAACCCACATCCCCCAAGGATGGAGAGCTGGGGATGTGGCACTCACACAAGCATGGCCGTGTGCTATTGGAAGACCCGCTGGGACACAGGCTCCTTCTCCGGACCGGGGCGAGAGCACAGTGGCAGGGCACTGGCCTCACATGCAGCCATCCCAGGCTCAACATCCCCCCCCCCCCCCGCCAAGATCCTGTATGCTCCCCCAAGACCTGCCAGGAGCGATCTTTGAGCACAGAGCCAGGAGTAAACCCTGAGCATCTCTGGGGGTGGTCCTCAAACCAGAACATCTCCTCATCTTCTTCCTTTGGCCTCCATGGGCAGTTCTGGGCATTGCCAGGAACAGCATTCTAGCCCTTGCATTTTTTTTTTATCTCAATTTGATAGATGAGTTGATGGAAGGAAGCTGTGTAACCAGGAGTCCCCTGCCCAGTGTCACTCAACAGTAAGTGGCAGCGTAGACTCCGGAGTGAGCTCTGGACCCACATCCAGATCAGGTAACCCTGGGCCAACTGGTTGCAGGGTTGGCATCAGGGCCCTCGGTGTGTGCCGTGAGGAACCTCTGCCCCTCCCCCCCGTCCCCTCCCCACAGCCTGCTCCGCTCAGAGCTATTAACCAGGTCACGCTGGCTTGTCCCAGTCCAATAGTTCCCTTAATTGCCTTTTTATAGCACATCGTACAACTGTTCATTACGCTGTCATATTTCCCCTCGAAGGCAGCCGTGGGGGAGCCGCACAGAGGCTGGGGACCGTCCAGGTGGCAAGGGCTGTGTGGGGCACCAATGTGTGAGGCTTATTTTCTCCTTGGTCAGAATGAATTAAACGCACACTTCTCACACTTGAGTAACACACACGCCGCTTTTTTCCAGGGGGGATGGAAACCCCGTAGTCCCCTCCCCACCACTGGTAATATTATCAATTGACTGAAATATAAGCACAAAGGGAGGAGGAAAGCTTTGCCCTTTCAGTTCTCTATACCTGGAAAAGCTAAGCCAGTATCCTAACCTGATACAAAGCCAGCTACCTTTCAAGCAGAAGCGATGAATTCAAAGTGATGGATGATAAGTCACCACCTTATCCTGTACTTAGCCCCCCATGGTTCTTTTGCCAGAAGGCCCATGACAATTAAAGCAGTATTTTGGTCATTCAGGAGATCCTGTTGGCTGTTTTTATTATTGTTGTTGTTGTTTTTGTTATTCTGGGACACTCCCAACAGTACTAAGGGGCTGGCTACTCCTGGCATTGCTGGGGGATCATGCAGTGCCAGAGATCAAACCTGGGTTTTCTGCAGGTGAAGCACGTGCTCCGCCTGTGGAGCTAAGCTCTCCGAACTTTGGTCTATTTCTTTAGCTATCAAATAATGGAATTAAGATTAATGCTGGCAGCTGCTCATGCATTAATCTTAATTCTATTATTAAGATAGATATTATCTATTATAATATATAATAATATATATTATTAATATATATTTCAATGCACGTATATAATAATATAATATCTATAAAAATTCTATTATTTTCAGGTGAGGAAATAATCAGCATCTCAGGAGTCTTCCGGTGGGGTAGAGCCCATGGGTCTGGAGGTTGGAAGGCTCAGGACACAGGGCTGAGTCTTCTGAGATCACGTGACTCAGCTCTTCTGAGCCCCTGCTATAGGCTTGCCCTCACCTCCCCACCTCCCTTTCCTAACAGAGCTGTTTGCAGCGGAGAGAAAGATGAGGGTGGCCAGAATAGACCTGTGAAGCCATCAGTGCTGGGCAATACCTAAGGGAAGATACGGGCATATGTTTCCTTCTTCAAAACCTCACCCGTTGGTTAGGAGAGCAGCTGGGATCCTCGGTTTGAATCCTGGATCTGCCATTACTTTCGGTGAGATCTTGGGTCATTAAACCTCTCTGTCCTCCACAGTCCTCATCTGTAACCAGACGTTCAGCCCGGCCCAACTCTCCTCTCTCATAGCACGAGAGAAACAGGCAAAGCACCTCTCTCTAGAATAAGCACTTGTCCAAGGTTTTCACTGAACATGAAACACCACTATCTCATCAGACTGCAGTGGAATTGGAAGAGAAAGAAACTTAGGCTCTTAGGCTGCAGTGGTTGGGGATGGGGGCTTTGAACCTCGTGTAGCGCTGTCTGCGCGTTTCTGGAGAGTTGACCTCTGGCCTGTCAGCTGGCTGCCTCATAGCAGGGCCGACCCAGAACTGATGCATCCAGCATCTGAATCAGCTTGAACACCATAACAGAACACTATGGCGGGGTTTGTTTAGGGAGCAGACATTTATTTTTTTCACTGTTCCTGAGGCCGAGTGTTCCAGATGAGGGTCTGGGAGGCAGACTTCCTGGCAAGGGCTCTTCCTGGCACACAGACAGCTGCCTTGCCACCGTCCTCAGCTGAGGAGGCGAGCACATGAGCTCTGCTGCGTCTTTTCAGGACACTAACCCATCAGGGCGCCACCCTTAGGGTCTCACTTAGCCTTTGTTCCTCCTTAGAGGGACTGTCTGTCTCCAAATGCAGTCATGCTAGGAAAAAGGACTTGAACATGTTGCATTTTAAGAGAACACTGTTTGGTTCCTTAGGACTCAGGAGGCCACTTTAGATGGGAGTGAGGGCTAGTTTATGCCAGCAAAGGCCAGATGCTTTTTCTTCTAAGCAAGACTCACCTTCAGCTTCTTGGGTCATTGCACCCCTGCATCATCTTTCAAACTGTCCCTTTCTCCCCAATACCATCTCCCTAGCTTCAATCCTGGCCCCACCAATCATAACAGTGGACAAAGCTAAAGATGGCGGGGCTCTAAGAAGGCAGACAGACAGCTTTCCACAGAGCCCAGCCTACTGAAAATACCCAAAAAGGTGAGCGCAGGCTGGAGTGATAGTGCAGGGTTAAGGCTCTCACCCTGCCTGCAGTTGACTCGGATTTGATCCATGGTACCACATGTGGTCCTTTGAACCCCATCAGGAGTGATTCCTGAGTGCAGAGCCAGGAGTAAGCCCTGAGTACCACCAGGTGGGGCCCTAAAACAAAAATAGGAGTGCTACTCTCCACCCCAACTCCCAGGCTTCAGGACATAAACAGTCAAACCTACAACCCTTTGCAATCCTAGAGCCCAGTTTTCCTTTTGCAGTCTGATTAGGCTTAAGACACCACTCTACTATCTCCCCAGTTACAGCCAGGCATCCTGCTGATTCCTGAAGGGTGCTCAGTGGGTATGCAAGAAGTCCCTGAACTGGGGTCTGCCCCCCCCAGACAGCCCCTCTCCCCAGAGCTAACTTGCATCTTACGCATTTGGGTGTGACTAGCTTTCAACTCAGTATTTCAGTCGGCATTGTAAAGGACAGCCATGGGGCAGAGCCATGGAACCTGTGTCCAGAATGGGAGCTGGGCATTGTGTGTGTTTCCTAGTCTACTAAGAGTTCATGGGACACAGAGGGTGTGAAATCCATTTAATGCCACCCTAAGAATGTGTATTGAGTGTCTTTTCTGTGCTGGGGGCCAGGTGGGGAATGAGGTGGTATTGCTTCCTGCCACCCAGCCCCCAAGGAGGCTTTGTTCTCAGAAAGGGCAGGAACCAGGCTTCTACCTAACCCACTGCTCTAAGCCCTGACTCCTTCATTTCTTCATAGATTCCTCCAGTTTCCCAGACTCTCCCTAGGCTCTCTTACCCCATCTCAGAGCCTAGAGGGTCTCATGAAATCCAGCCTTCCCTGCTCTGGTATTTTGGGTCCTTGTCGCTGAGAGCATGCCCAGCATCTGCCCAGAAGCCTCTGGAGATGCTGTGCTTCATCAGCAAGGAGAATCCCTCATCTGCACAGCCGGGGATGTATTTCAACAGGGCTTGGCTTGGCTTGAACTAGCAGTGGCAGCACCACCCCTTTTGTGGGGCCCCTGATTGACCCACATGGAGCAGAAGAGTCAGCATGTGCATCCTTTGTATGACCTGCCCACCTGGAGCCCTCCACCTGGTGGCCCAGCTCCTCCCGGCGGGACCCCCGAACACCACAAGCCAGGAACTGCGCGGTTGGATGAGCCTCCTCTCCATGGCTTGGTGGGAAGTGGCAGGGAGAGCGAGGGAAGGGAGGAGGGGCAGTGTCTGTGATCATCCAGCCCCGAAATGAAGCTCATGATGTGCCTTTCCAGGCCATTAATTCAAGGGCTCCATGCCCCACCCCCAGGTCTCTGTCTGCGCTGGGAGATAAGCCCAGCACTGTTTAACCCTATTTCTTCCCCCCAAAACAGCCTTTCTCAGCCTAAGCCAGTGCTCAACACCTCGGGTACTGAAGGCATCAAAAGTGGTCCGGGTGGGAGAGGGAGGACTCAGCACCATGAGCCGGCCAGTGGCACCAGGCCATGAGACAGGCCTGGCTCCTCCTTGGATTAGCAAGTCCTGGAGTCCCTCGCCCAGTCCTTCTTGATAGCCCGGGTGCCTCCAGACAGTGAGACCTTCTGTGGCCCTGGAGGAAAATCCCCACCCCTGACCTAGGTCAGCCTGCAGGAACAGTGTCTGCTTCCCCTCCCCCCATTCTCAGCCACACATCTAGGTGCTGGCATTGGCCAAGAGGAAGGCGGGTGCCCCCTCTGCCTCTTTTGTGCTCTGCTGGCCCTGGCACTTGCCTGGCACAACCATTTCCCCGAAGCTCTCTCCCAGCTTGTGCCATTCTCATCTCCTCTGTCCCTTTGTTCTCTCTTCCTTTCCCCTTCAGGGATCACACGGGGCATTCTCGGATTTGTGGGTGCCTGAGGACTGGTCTCAGTGTGAATGTGCCTGCAGGACTCCACTAACCCTGGCCTGCTATTGTTGAAGCCTGTGATCTGCACGGCTCTGCTGGTGGAGATGAAGCCACATCCATCTGTCCTGTCTGTCTTGTCCATCCTGGTTTCTTTGTGTGGCAGACAGTCTCAGAACAAGTCTTGTGTGTAAGTGTGTGCTCGTGTGTGTGTATGTGTCTCAGGTGCCAGCATGTTCTGTGTGCATTACTCTCTCAATCTGCACGGATCTGTCCATGAACTTGAATCTGTGCACTGGTCCTCAGTTCTTTGTGTATCTGTCAGTTGGCTTGTCATTCTGTGTGTACGCCTCTGTGTGTGCATGCTGCGTTTCAACTCAGGGTCAACCTGCTGCAAATTCCCCTTGAGAACATGTCCCTAGAAGAAGTACTATTAGAATTTGGTGGCGGATAGTTCGAGAGAGCAGGGCCCATCTTCTTACCTGACACCCAGGTCATATAATTTGTCGGGACCCCTGCCCTCTCCCCTCCACCTAATTTCCATCTCTCCATCTCAGTCAGCTCAGGGATAAGAAGGGCCAAGGACAGAGAGGTGAGATTAGGATAGAAGCAAGCGTGTATGTTTCCCTCATCTGACACCCAGACCTCCTCCCAGGCTTCTTGTGTACTCGTTTCCCTCCCACCCCCCGCACCCCCGCCAACAATGAGTAATGATAGAAGCTATAGCAATAATGACACTAATGAAACCATTGCTCTCCTATATTGGGGACTTAGCCTATGCTGAATATCCTATGCATGAGATCCTACCGAATCCCCTCATGAACTCTGCGTGGATAGGATTATTGTCACATTCTGTTGACAAGGTGATGGAAGTGGAGATGTTAAGTGAGCAGTCTGATGTCACATGGCTCAGACATAGTGAGGGATGATTTTCCAACAAGGTACAGGCTGCTTGGGGGTGGGATGGGGGGTTTGGGGCACCATAGGAAGCTGTTAGCTGTAGACCTTGCAGGGAAGCCAAGATTCTGGGCACCCCCACCCCCAAGCGCAGGCATCTAATTATAGTCTGGTTTTGAGTGGCATCTCTTTTGACTTAAGGCCACATACCAAACAACCACCAGGGAGAAAGGGTGGAAGGACAAGGGCAGGGATGGGGCCAGGGGGGCGAGGTGAGGAATCCTAGATTTCTGGCTTCTAACCCAGCTCCCTCTGGACTCTAGGTGACCTTGAGCAGGGCATATTTTGCTTCTCTGTGAAACCAAGATGAAAAGGAGGCTCTGTTGGGCGCATTGGGGGTGGGGTGCGTGTCACTCAGGGCTCTTGGGGCTCACTTCCAAGCCCAAGAGCTGGGGTGGAAAGCACAGGCATACAATGAGCACGCATGGGGCGTCACGGTGAGTCCCCAAACAGAAAAGAATCATGCGGAGTAGGCTGTGGGGGAGGGTCGCTGAGCGAAGGGGTGACCCCATTTCTCCTGAAAATGCTTCAGCGCCCTCCTCAGGACCCACAGCAGTGAACTGGGAAAGGAAAAGGCTTGAAGAGAGGGTAATCACTTTGGAACCCTATAAAATCCACAGGACTGAGCAGTGACCAATATTTGCAACCGATTCATGTATCAAAGGAGGGACCATGGCCATGTTCAGTCTGCCGTAAAATGGGCAGAGGGGTCATGAGGGCATTCAGGTCTCAGCCCAGATCACCTATGGGAGCCTAGAAATTCTGCCAGGAGCAGAGGAGAGGGGATGGGGAGAGAGAGATCTTTGTGCTCCAAATCCCCAGGGATGCCATCTTCCCTGCCAGGACCTATAGGTTGGGGGAAGGGGGAGGGTCTCCCGAGGGGAAGGTAAGTGTCTTCGGGAAAGAGGGAGATCTCTGTTGACAGGAAAGGTCTTTTTTCTTGTCTTTGTTCTGGGTCCCGTTATGGAAAGTGTTTGGGGGAGGGTTTTACTTTTGTCTTAGCAAGGGGCGAGAGGGTTCACTTCAGTTTAGGGGAACGTTTCTGCCAGACACATTCTGGATGGAGGGTGCCTGGGGAAGGATTAGAAGCATCTGTGTGAGAGTCCCCACCTGAAGTTTCCACAGCGGGAAATGCCAGCGTGGTGGGGGGTGGGCAGAGGGGGTGGGGTGGGGGTGGGGGGACAGGCTTGTCCTGGCAGTTCCATCTCCCTGACCAGAGCCCTCAGGCCGCCCTACTTGTGCGCTGAGCTGAGCTAATCTAGGAATACAGCAGTGGGATATTGGGATTCTCCCCGAGAGGAAGACTGGAAACTCCTTTCTTTCCATTTTCTGCTGCTTATCGCCCACCTCACGGTCCCCGCCACCTACTCTGAGAACAAGGGGTCCTCGAGGTTTACTGCTGGAAAGAGTCGGTGGCGCCCGACCGAGCGAGCAAGACACGGTGTCCACGGGACTCCCGCCAGCACCCCGATTCGAACGCAGCGAAACATGCAACCCAGCACACCAGCGCCGCGCGCACATAGAGGAGCTCAAGCACGCACCAAACGAATCGCTTACAGGATGAACGCGGTTCGTCGACCCCGCCTCGGAGCCAGGGCGCTCGGATCCAGCCCTTGGCGACGTCTGATACAGGATCGGGCTTTGTCTCGGGGGTCTCGCTCTCTCTCTCAGTCCTGCGCAGACACACGCCCCGCGTTCAGCAGAAACAGTTCGGGTGTTGGCGGCGTGCGCGGGCGATGGGGAGAGCCGGACCCGAGCGCTCCAGCTCCGGGACCGAGACCGCGTTTCCCCGGCGTCGGACAGCATCTCCCAGCGTCCAGAGGGCGTTCGCCCGCCGGCCTTCACAGAGAGGCCCTCAAAAAGTCCTGCCTTTTTCCAGACTCCCCGCAAACGAAAAGAAAGCAAAAAGCCAACCTTTCGCCTCCGTTCTGCACGTACGCGAAGAGCGAAGAGCGGATGAGGCGCGCGTCGCGCAGAGAAGCGCATCCTCCCTGGACGGGCGGAGACCGGCTTGGTGGCCGGGGGACCGCGCTGGGGCATCCCGAGAGCCGTCCGGGCCCGGCACTGCCGCCTTCGGGGAGGGTGCTGGCGTCCGGTTGAAGCGCGAGTGGCGACTGCCGGGGACAACGGCTCGATGCTCAGACGACACCTGCGTCGCCGCCCGAGACAGGTAACCGTTCTGCCGCCTTCGTGGACGCCGGTCTCAGACCTTGGCCGGAGGAGCTGCGAGCGGAAAGGCAGCCCCGACTCTGGAGCGGGGACGATGGGACGCGGGACGGCGAGAATCCACACGCCCGGGGCCCCTCCCTCCCTGCCGCGGGGAGGTGGGAAGGGCCAGGAGCCGAGCTTAGCACCTCCCCAAGAAATGCAGCACTCCAGCGCCCACCCCGCCTCCCCCCGGACCCCCCTCCTCCGCGCGCCCGCCCGCCGCCGCCTTCCCACGGGCGCCCTTCCCCGGCCCCCTTATCCCCACGCTCCCGAGACCCCCTGGCCGCCCCTTCTCTCCTCCTCGCCCCCTCCTCGCGGCTCTCGCCCCCGGCGTTTCCCTCGCTCCCCCCACCAACCCCTGCACCCCGCACCCCGCCCCGCCGCGCGCCCGTCGGATTGCGAGGGGCGGGCGCGCACTGGGCTGCGCAAGGGTGGGGGCGCCGCGCCAGCCCCGCGTAGCGGCTCTGACGCCGCCGCCGCCGCCGCCCTCCGCAGCCCGCGCCCCGCGGCAGCTCCGCAGTGCACTCGCCGCCGCCGCCGCCGCTCCGCCAGCCCCGCCGCCCGCCGGCTCGGGGCCCCCCGGAGAGCCCCCCACCAGGCCGGCCGGAGGGTCATGAGACAGAGCGCCCCGGGGCGCCGCGGGCAGAGCGAGCGAAGACAGCGGCCTCGCCGCCCCCCGGCCCCCGCCGCCCCGCCGCGCGGCCCCCGCGCCCAGAGCCCCGCGTGTCCTTCCCGCGGGCCCCGCCGCCGCCATGGCCACCCTGCTCCGCAGCAAGCTGTCCAATGTGGCCACGTCGGTGTCCCACAAGTCCCAGGCCAAGGTGAGCGGCATGTTCGCTAGGATGGGCTTCCAGGCGGCCACCGATGAGGAGGCGGTGGGCTTCGCGCACTGCGACGACCTCGACTTTGAGCACCGGCAGGGCCTGCAGATGGACATCCTGAAGGCCGAGGGCGAGCTCGGCGGCGCCGACGAGGGCGGCGAAGCGCCCGTCGAAGGAGACATCCACTACCAGCGCGGGGGCGGCGCGCCCCTGCCGCCCTCGGGCTCCAAGGACCAGGCGCTAGGGGCCGGGGGCGAGTTCGGGGGCCAGGACAAGCCCAAGATCACGGCGTGGGAGGCCGGCTGGAACGTGACCAACGCGATCCAGGTGAGCGAGCGCGGGATTCCCAGGCGGCCTCTCGCATCCCACTCGCATCTCCTGTAGCTCTGCGCCCAAGGCTCCCCCCACCCCACCCCCGACGGAGTCCGCAGCCCCTTCCCGGGTCTCCCCTTCCCTCCATCCCTCGCAGCCCTGACCCAGGATCCCAACCCCACCTCCCCCACCGGGCGTCAGTGCGGCACGCTTCCTCGCCGGGGTCCGCAGTCTATCCCGGCTCCTGTGGGGGCTGAGGTTGGGTCGGAGACGCAGCCCCCAGGCCTGGCCAAAGAGAGGAAGGGTGAAGAAAGAAATGCAGCTTTGGAGGGAACCGGGTTGCTGGAATACGGGGAGGGAGTCGCTAAGAGCATTTTCTGGAAGAGGAAACCTCTGAGCTACGAGGCCCCTGACGCATGCACGCAGACCCGCAGTCCCCCTCCCCGCACAAACACGGCACAGGTGCAGGCAACACGCCACTATATATAGACCCCAGGGATCATCCCAGGCACCTCCCTACACCCCTCGCCCTGCACCCACACAGCGCCACATACCTGTACACCCAAGCACCAGAGAGCCCGCGGAACACAGATCACGCAGCACTGAGCAGACCAGAGCCCGCCCTCACCCTGGGGTGTTGGGGACCTGGGGGCAGCACCCACAGGCACACACCTGTGCCCACACTAGCACATGTGATCGGTGGCTGCTCCAGGATGCCTGAGCACTGACTTGTCCCTCTTAGCACTCCCCATCCTGTCTCCTGTGCAGTGTGTCCCGCCTCTAGAGGTTTCCATCCGCCTTTGGTCTCCAGGCCCTGACACCTCTCCACCCTTCCTCTCAACACCCCTTCCCCCACCAGGCGGCGCCAGTTCCGTTGGGAGCGGGTTTGGACTCAGCACAACGACCCTTGGGGCAGGTGGAGGCCCACGGGCTGCAGCTCTTTAGTTAGAGGTGGTCTCCACCCTAGACACCCCCGCCTTGCCCCGGACCCTTCAGGCTGCCCCCCCTTCCACCGTACTCGTAATGCATGGGGTCCATTGAGGCACAGAACGAGGGTTCCAGGGAGCAGAAGGCGAGGGACTTCCTCCCGCTCCTGGGAGAACCCCCCTGACTCCTCAGGGGGTGAGCACTGAGCAGCCTGACACGAGCGCCCCCCCTCACTCCAGCTCCGAAACTGCTCCCCTGAGGAGCCGGGGAGTGGGGGACCACGCCAGCCCACACTGCCCCACCCAGGCCTTCTCCAGGGATGCCTTTGAGGGCTGCATTCCACAGGCCTGGAGCGCAGATGGACAGGCGGGCGAGCAGGAGACCCTCGGGGCCCAGGATGCCCAGATTTCGTTCTCTTTCTTTTCTCCGGTGGCTGCCAACCCCTCCGGAGGCAGCTCTGCACGTCACGAGGCTCTGCAGCTTCAGACTAGGGTTATCTTGTAATGGGGTGTAGCCCTCTTCTGGCTTGCTGACCCCTCTCCTACTGGGGTGGGGGATGGGACGGGAGTGGGGAGTGCGTGACGGGGTTCTCTGACCTAACTCCACCCTAGTTCCAAACCTGCCTCTCTCCTCCCTGCGTCTCTGGCCTCAACCCCTAAAAGTGCACCCCGCTTTTGGTCCGTTCTTGCCTCACTGACCCCCCCACTCAGCCCCTCTCACTCCCTACCCCATCACCTGACCCTCCTCAACCTCCTGAACCGTTCCAGCTCTCACGTGGTCCTTAGTCACTTGCGTTCCTTCCTTAGCTTCCCTGCTCTCTCTTCCAGCCCCACCTTAAATCCCGCGCCCCCTCTTCCTAGCATCGGAAAGCCCTAGCATCGGAAAGCATGTACCCTTCTGGGCTTCATGCCGTAACCCCACCTCCCAGCTCATCCACTCAAATGCCAATTAAAAAGTAAAAAAAATTAAAAAAATAGTAAAAAAAAAAATTCCGCCGACCATTCCTCCTCCTCCTTTGACACCTCATTCTCCATCTCTGACTCAACTCCCAAGTTCTCTATGCGGCTGCCCTTCCCCGCCGCTTAGGCCGCCTTCTCGCTCTCCTTAGCGCCCCCTTCAGGTTCTAGCTAGAATCCCTGCGCCCCCGGCCCCCTCTTCCCGCGGCCTCCCCAACTGAGCGCGCCCGGGTCTGCTTGCCTCTCCCGCTCTGCAGGGGATGTTCGTGCTGGGTCTGCCCTACGCCATCCTGCACGGCGGCTACCTGGGGCTGTTCCTGATCATCTTCGCCGCCGTGGTGTGCTGCTACACGGGCAAGATCCTCATCGCGTGCCTGTACGAGGAGAACGAGGACGGCGAGGTGGTGCGCGTGCGGGACTCCTACGTGGCCATCGCCAACGCCTGCTGCGCCCCGCGCTTCCCCACTCTGGGCGGCCGCGTGGTGAACGTGGCGCAGATCATCGAGCTGGTGATGACCTGCATCCTGTACGTGGTGGTGAGCGGCAACCTCATGTACAACAGCTTCCCGGGGCTGCCGGTGTCGCAGAAGTCCTGGTCCATCATCGCCACGGCCGTGCTGCTGCCCTGCGCCTTCCTGAAGAACCTCAAGGCCGTGTCCAAGTTCAGCCTGCTGTGCACTTTGGCCCACTTCGTCATCAACATCCTGGTCATCGCCTACTGCCTCTCGCGGGCGCGCGACTGGGCCTGGGAGAAGGTCAAGTTCTACATCGACGTCAAGAAGTTCCCCATCTCCATCGGCATCATCGTGTTCAGCTACACGTCGCAGATCTTCCTGCCCTCGCTGGAGGGCAACATGCAGCAGCCCAGCGAGTTCCACTGCATGATGAACTGGACGCACATCGCCGCCTGCGTGCTCAAAGGCCTCTTCGCCCTCGTCGCCTACCTCACCTGGGCCGATGAGACCAAGGAGGTCATCACCGACAACCTGCCGGGCTCCATCCGCGCCGTGGTCAACATCTTCCTGGTGGCCAAGGCGCTGCTGTCCTACCCGCTGCCCTTCTTCGCGGCCGTCGAGGTGCTGGAGAAGTCGCTCTTCCAGGAGGGCGCCCGCGCCTTCTTCCCCGCCTGCTACGGCGGCGACGGGCGCCTCAAATCCTGGGGCTTGACGCTGCGCTGCGCGCTGGTGGTCTTCACGCTGCTCATGGCCATCTACGTGCCGCACTTTGCGCTGCTCATGGGCCTCACGGGCAGCCTGACGGGCGCCGGCCTCTGCTTCCTGCTGCCCAGCCTCTTCCACCTGCGCCTGCTCTGGCGCAAGCTCTTGTGGCACCAGGTCTTCTTCGACGTGGCCATCTTCGTCATCGGCGGCATCTGCAGCGTGTCCGGCTTCATACACTCGCTCGAGGGCCTCATCGAGGCCTACCGAACCAACGCGGAGGACTAGGGCGCGCGCGCGCGGCGGCTGGCCGCGCCCCCGGGCACCCCCGACTCCACCTCCCCTCGGGCTCCCCAACCCGCCCCCACCAGCCCCGTGCGCCCCGCCGCCCACCACGCCGCCGCCGCGCTTGGGAAGCCAAGCTTTCAACACCTCGGGTTCCCCCGCTCCTGGTTCTTGGGCATGGGGAGGGTGGGAGGGCTTCGGGATCTCCAATCCATCGCGTCTGCGTTTCTGTTGTCCTTTCTTTTACGCAACACCCAGGTTTCCGCGGGAGGCGGGGGCGCACCGGCGGTCCCGGTATTCTGTCCTTCCAGGAGGGGGCCCGACACTTTGGTCCCCAGTCACCGAGGGGGAGGGGGGTGGGGAGGGAAGGGAGAGGGGGGCGCAGTCGCAGGCGCAGAAACTTGACCTTGGGGGAGGGGGGACATCTCATAGCCATCCAGTGCTCGGCGGAACCCGCAGCGTCCAGCCCTTTCCAGCAAGAGCGCTTCCCATTACTCCCCAGACCCGTCCACCCTGCCGCGGAAAGGTAGGCCGGGGCGTCGTTCCCCGCGGGCGGGCGATCGCCTGAGGGGGACCGCGGGTAGGCGAGAAGCCGAGGCAGGGGTTAGGGGCCGGTTTGCCTGCCGGATTTCAGGAATCCAAACTCATCTTGTGCAATTTATCAGGTTGTGGAACTGTGCTCCTGTGCGTGTGGTGTGCTCGTGGTGAATAAGATGAAATGTATATCAGAAAAAAAAAATCTATCTCTAATTTAGAGTGCGGTGCATAATTATATCCGCAAATAAAGACGAAACAAAGGTGCCCGCCGCTTCTGGTCAGTTTTGCATTTTTTTTTTTAGTTTTGCATTTTCATATCTGCGGCAATCGGTGCTGGGGATGGGGCGCGGAATAGGAAGTAGAGGGCTGGAATGATAGCACAGCAGGTAGGGCGTTTGCCTTGCACGCGGGTTGATTCCTAGCATCCCATATGGTCCCCTGAGCACCGCCAGGAGTAATTCCTGAGTGCAGAGCCAGGAGTAACCTCTGTGCATCGCCAGGTGTGACCCAAAAAGAAAAAAAAAGTAGGGAATAAAACTGGAGGGGTGAGAGGATCTTCCTCCAAGATAGGCACCCCAGCCCCAGCTTCTGAGAGGTGGGGGCTCCCTCCTGAGAAGGCTGTCCGGGTTTGAGAGATTTGAGAGATGGGAAAGGAGCGTGCGCTGTGCAGAGAGTTCAGCGTGGCTTCTGTTCTCTGACCTGCAGTGAAGGTTTGCTCTGAACCTGTCCTTCCAAGGGTTGGATCCATTAGAGAATTGGACAGCTTTTCTTAATGAGAGGGAGAGAGAGAGAGAGAAAGAGAGAGAGAGGAATAGTGAGAGAAAAATCTTTTATGCATAAAATTGCACAAATTATTTAGAACAGCGAGAGTTCAGACTGTGCCGGGTACCAGGAGAAGCAAACTCAGCCCAGCCCTCTTAGAGCTGAAGGTCAAGTGGAAGAATGATGCACAAAACCCAGACAGGCAGGAGCTGGCTGGAAAGCTGGTAGGGGTTAAATATTTCCCCAGGGGAGCCCACTCCAGCCCAACCTGGTAGGCATCACTCCCGGTCCACCTGGATTTTCGGTCCACCTGGATTTTCTTTACAGCATCCTGTGGAGATGTGGTTCTAATCAATTCCCAAGCTCCTCGGGTTGGGTTCATGTCTCCCTCTTCCTCACGCAGCTTATTTGCTTGTGTCACCGGAGAGTCCAGTCCTTTCTTGAGCACCTGCACTCGGGTGCAGTGCCCTGTAGCCTCTGATGACAGATGACTGGAAAGGACCCTGGGCCCGTCTCACTTTGCAGGCATGAGCCAGAAGGGCTGCAGGAGGGAGCCTCTCACTGGACAGATGCCGCCAGGAGTGTCTTGGTCCCCTGCACCAAGGCAGAGTTCCGCAGGAGTAACCAGCAGGGTGAAGAGCCCTGGGAAGGCCTAGGGACTGTCCACTCTCTGCCCAGGGTCCCTGTGTGAGGTATGAAGGGATGATACCTCATGGGGGGGGGGGGTTCTGGGGAAGGCTGTGTCTGGTACCTGCGTCCATCCATGTGACAGAGGTGACCAGGGCCAGCCACCCTAGGCCTATTTCCACGGGTCACAAGTGGGAGCAGAGGACATATCCCCTCCGTGGTTCGGTGCACCTAAGGGGCCGTTTGAACAGGCCACCATCATCCACCTTATTACCCTCCACTCTCTTTGTTGCTCTTGTCCCGCGTTTGGGATTCCAGCACGAGTGAGGATGCCTGCCTGTGCATCCCCCGAACCCCACCCTCACCTTGCCCACCCTGGGGTTCCTCTGAGTAGGAGAGCAGCCTGTAGCCTTCAGAAAAAGCCGGGTTTGTGCAGGGGAGGGATGGTGGGTGTGCCGGTCCTTGGGGTGAAGGACACGTTAGGCAGCTGTGGGTCGGGGCCACCCCGTCCGCTCCACGGTGCCCTGGCTCTGGGCTTTGAGTTCAGCTCACAAGGCTGGGGGCGGTGTCCGGAGGGGCTGCGGGCCCCATTCCTGCGTACAGCCATCCCCAGGCGCTCACCAAGCCCTGTGTCCGATTACCCGGGCTCGTGCCCAGGGCCCCAGCAGGGAACCACCAGCAAGCACGCCCAGGGAACCCAGGGCTCCTCTGCCCGACCCTAGACGGCCCTGCCGCGCCCCCCAGCGGTGAGAGTGCACGCTGCAGGTCTTTCCAGAAGGCGCCTTGCCTTTAAAATGTCGGTAAGTTCCTTTTGTGATTTTTGTGGGTTTTTTTTTGGCGGGGGGTGAGTGGGAGGGGGGTTGGAGGGTGCACACCCGGCGGCGCTCAGCGGCTATTCCTGGCTCTGTGCTCAGGGATCACTCATGAGGGGCCTCAGGAGATCATATGGGGTGCCCGGGTTCGAACCCGGCTAGGCTGCATGCAAAACCAAATGCCTTACCCGCTGAGTAAGCTGTGTTGTTGGCACACTCCAGATTCCTAAATGCTTCTTCCCTTCCTGACATTGCGCTCCTCCCCACAGCTGGTACGCGCTTATCACCAGTGTTTTTTATTCTGACCCTCCTACTTCAAAAGTGGGCTTTTGATAGTCCCCCTCCAACATAGAGGAGTGCTATATTATGAAGCAGGGATATGCAAATGAACTGATAATGTGAGCCCGACCTATAGACTGATACCTAAGTGTACAAGCAGTGGGGAAGCTTAGGATTTAAAGTGGTAGGCATTTACAGGATCAACAATTTGCAACTATAGCCATGGATCACCAGACACTTTACAATATCTAAAGAAGCTTGATCTAATATGCCATTCATTTAAATGCAGAACTAAGCTTAGAAAAGAAAGAAAGAAAGAAAGAAAGAAAGAAAGAAGAATGAAAACGAAATACTTAAAAGCAATCAAGAAATGATAAGATTTTTAAAGAGAGAGAAAATAACATCCAGAGAGAGACTCATAGAAACACTTGCTGAGAAGCCTTATTGTCCTTGGGAATCGGAAGGTTAATCTTCATTCATACTTATCCTGGACCAGAGTCTCATCAGACCTTCTAGAACCTTTCTCACTGGGAGGGAGTTTAACAGAAATTCCTCCACAGTGCAGGGGTGACAAATGGTGAGAGGACTTATCAGTCTTTTTTGTTTTTTTTTTTTTGTTTTGTTTTTGGGTCACACCCAGTGATGCTCAGGTGTTACTCCTGGCTCTGCACTCAGGAATCACCCCTGGCGGTGCTCAGGGGACCATATGGGATGCTGGGGATCAAACCCGGGTCAGCCAGCCGCGTGCAAGGCAGACACCCTCTCCGATGTGCCATCGCTCCCAGGGACTTATCAGTCTTTACCTCATTCCAGGTGAGAAAAACAAAGCTCCCAAGAGAATTAGTAAGCACCAGCCTTTTCTTCACATGGGTCTGAAATTCAAATTTAACTGCCTGCCTACAGTCTGGAAATACCAGACTGTAAATAATACGAGTAAATAATATAACACATAAATTCTGGGCTGCTGATAGCTCTGGGACATCTAGAAGAGGTTCATATACTAGATCTTTGGTGGTACATGACCTAGACCCAAGTTAAATGGGGTGTTCATTGAGAGTCATTGAAATAAGCTAACCAAAAAACCCAGATGGTTAAAATACACAATAAAAAATTAGGGCCAGGAAACAGCTCAAAGGACCGGAGAATATGCTTTGCATGCTGGGGCCCTGGGTTGACCCTTCCCCCCCATCACTGCCTGATCCCCGAATCCCGAGCACAGACTCTGCATACCAAGCTTGGAGTAGCCCCTAAGCACTACCAGGTACAACCCCCAACACACACACACACACACACACACACACACACACACACACACACAATGAATTCCTTCAACTTTAAGACAAATAGCAGTAGGTTATTCTTTTAAATTTCCCCTTCCCCTGAGGGGAAGCACTTCCAGTTCTTACACTTATTCCTTTCATACTTATCTTCATTGCTCCAGATAACCTCCATCTTTCTTTATTTTCTAGCTTGGACCTTTTTTCTTGAACCCTACTAAGGAAAATTTGATTTTTATCTCCCCTTCCCATCTTTCCTAACATAAACAGCCCAGCTCCACATCCTCCAATATAGTAAGTGATCTTTTTTGGTTAGCCCAGTAGTCAGAATTTACATTGCTTGATGTGCGTACACAGCAGAGCTAAAATTTAATTGACTGATTTACTTTTCTTACATGTATTTTTATTTCATCTACTCGTTACAAACTGAACCCCAAACTCTCTCCCAGTTGACAAATGTCTCAATTATTTCATTCACATAAAGTATGGCATCATTTTCCTCTTCCTTCCTTCATCTCCAGACAGACCTGTCCCTCTCTGGCTGGCTGCCTCCCATGCCTATAGCTCAACTGATTCTTGGTGTCACCAGGGGGATCTTACTTCATGAACTTGTGTCTTGAATCTCTCCAGTTTTCTCAGACCTGTTTTCTCCTTCTTGATTTATTTCTTTGCTTTAGAGGAGTGGATGCTATAGTAACTTTGGAGTAAAAGGAAAATATGGAAGAAAGGTATTTGCTTTTATTTATTTGTTAGGTCTCGAATGCCTTTATTCCACTGTAGTGCTTTATTGAAACTTTTGCTGAAGTTTAGATTTGGAAATAGTTTTTCTTTAGAATAGAAATTTCTCTTTTTTTTATGTGGGAGTACTGCTATTTATTCAGCCACTGATTAGCTGATTGAATTGTGCATGAACTCCACCTTACAAGAATAGAAATTTCTCTTGCTCTTTTTCTCTGTCTCTTTCTCCTGCTCTTTTTTACTTTCTTTTTTCTAAATTAAATTATTTTTTAATTTTATAAAGTAGTTCACAATATTTGATCACATTTAATATTTGAACACCAATCCCACCACCATTACACCTTCCCACCACCATATTTCACATAGTTCCATCCTGAACCCCAACGCCTGCCCCCAAAGTGGAACAGAAATAACTTATTTTGTGTTGTTATGAAAAACTGCTGAAAATGCTACAAAAAAGTTTCCTTAGAGGAAAGCGTGTTAAAACTGTTGTATTTCACCTAGGGGCCATAAGAGATCACTAATCTGTTGTTAAAGGTTGAGCCTTGTGTGCTAACATATGTATGTAAAAAAACGTTTTTCTCTCTAAGATTGGTTTCCTCCTACTTTAAACCCCATCAAATGTGGTGCACTACTCTTGGAGTACGGGTAGTGTGTGGTATGAGTTGGATGAGACCTCACTCCTGGGTGAGGCTCAGCCCGAGCGTGTGGCGAGTGGCCATGAGCAGGGTGGCGGTTGAGTTCTGGAGGTTTTTGGTTGCCAGGGCTGGGTCCGTTGGGACGGGGAGGGGTCTCACCCACCCCTCTCTGGGACGCCCCGAATGAAGCATCCTGGCGAGGGGTCGGGCAGCATGAATATGGCATGTGTTGTGTTATGCTCCCTTCGGGGAGAGAGGACATGTGACTCTGGACCATGGCGATGAGGAGATTATCTGGTGCCAGCCAGTCTTGTCTTTTCTTTTCTTTTCTTTTCTTTTCTTTTCTTTTCTTTTCTTTTCTTTCTTCCATATGTAGTGTCAGGGATGGGACTCAGGTTGGCTTTGTGACTCTACTATCTTTCTGGCCCCAACCATTTTCTTTCATCTGGAAATGACTGGATGTTCTTTATTTGCTCCCAAGGTACTGAAATTTCCTGTGTGTATTGATGTAGAGCTGCTATTGGTCAATCCATGCTATTGGTCAATGATCCCTTCCCAATATGGCAGTTCAAGTGCTTCCATTCTAGGAAATTATTATGTTCCTCGGTTTACTCAGTTCTCTCTTTCATAAATTATTTGTAGTTAGACCTCCTGGAGGAGATCTTCTTTGTCATTTAGCGCCTCTAAATTTCTTTCTTCTTTTCCCTCTGTCCTCTGTTTACCTTCTCTTCTTTTCCCTGCTCTACTCTTCCTCTTCTCTCTCTACCACTCTATTCCTCTCTTCTCTCTCTTATAAACTCTACCCTCTACTATCTTCACCTATTTCTTTCTGATACCTGCTGTCAC
This sequence comes from Sorex fumeus, assembly GCF_029834395.1. Taxonomy (NCBI): domain Eukaryota; kingdom Metazoa; phylum Chordata; class Mammalia; order Eulipotyphla; family Soricidae; genus Sorex; species Sorex fumeus. Next base: position 7,883,736 of record NW_026606101.1, on the reverse strand, counting down.
TATTTTCCCATACTGTTTACACAGCTGCAGTTTTAACATTCACTTGCATTTTCTGTTCTCTGTGATCTGTGGGTCCTGATTTAATGCTATAAACCTTCAGATATCTGAGACAAAGGGCCACACCAGGTGGTGGTTGGGGAATATGTGATGCTGGGAATGGAATAAGTGGGTAAGTATATGCTAGGCATGTGCCTTAACTGCTCTGCTATCTCACAGCCCTCCTGGTCCTTCGTTGTTGTTGTTTGGTGAAACAAAAACCAGTTAGGTCCTGTCCAGGTGCTGGAAGGCACCACCCAAAAACTGATTTTTTTCACTCAGCTGGATCCCAGTCTGACCTGGATATGTTCAAAGAAATTCTTTAAAAAGGCCTGCTGTTTCATCTCTTGCAAAGGACATTTATTCAGAGTCACCTTTAAAAAAAGGTTGTCCTCATTAGGGCCCCTTGGAGGTGGGCAGGGATGAAGGCTTCCAGAACAATCCACAGCCATGCTTAAGACCACTCTCCACATGCTCCAATGAGCCTCACACATAAAGGAACCGGCAGAGGAACCCAGGTGTGTGGGACTGGGGCTGAGATCTCCAAGCCTGCTCAGATAGAGACTGGACCTCCTCCACCCAGATCCCCCATCTTCCAGAAGCTAGGCGTCACACCCACCAACTGCCCCCGGCTTCACCATGTAATCCCATGAATGGCCAAGAGCCAGAGACTATAAAACTAAGCTCCCTGACCTCTTATTGTCTAATTCTTGCTCTCAGATACCCAGAGTGTCCTGCCTACACAGCAGAGTCTGGCCTGTGGTGTATTCAATACGCCAAAATCCAGTAACAATGATGAGTCTCATTCCCCTGACCCTGAAAGAGCCTCCAATGTGGCACTTGCTAAAATCTCAGGGCTAGGGCAAATGGAGACGTTACTGGTGCCTGCTCGAGGAAATAGGTGAACAACAGGATGACAGAGATACAGTGATACGGTGATAGGTGATAGCTTTTTCAGGGTCACACCCAGTGATGCCCAGGGGTTATTCCTGGCTCTGCACTCAGGAATTACTTCTGGTGATGCTCAGGGGACCATTTATGCCAGGAATGCCAGTTGACTGTGTACAAGGCAAATGCCCTACCCCCTGTACTATTACTCCAGCCCTCAGAGCGACCTTTTATAGTGAACTTGCTTTTCTCTCTCAGAGCGAAGAGTTTAGATCCTGGAGGGTAGAGTCAAGGCATCTGCTCTAAATCTTAGCCCTTTAGCAACTGGAAGGGGGGGAAATGGGTCAAGGAAGGAACCTCCTTCCTTCATGAAGCCAAACTGGGAGGGAGGGGTCCAAGAGATAGTACAGTCCTTAGGGTGCATGCATTGCAGGTGGCAACCAGGTGATCTCCTGCCATCCCATGATATCCTGAGCATCTTGGGGTGCAGCCCAGGAGCTTCACCATCCTCAGCATCTCAGTGGCAGTCCTGTAGTCCCTGAGCACCACGGAGCCCTCACATTGAACCACAGGATCTGAGAATCACTTGGAGTGGTTCTTCCTGGCCCCTGAGCCCTTCTTGGAGCCCTCTCCCCTCACCCCCCACCCCAATAACAAAACAGAAGAAAAAAAACCAGAGGGTGATGTCACCTTGACTCCAGTCCCACCCCCTTGCCGGGGAGTTAATAATTCCAAAAGTTAACAGTACATTACCAGTATTATTATGGAGGGAGATAGGGGTATCCCTAGCGGTGCTGAGGAGGCCCGGAGTATTTCTCGGCCAAGTTGATTTGATGGTCCAATACGAGGGCCCAAGGATGGGGTGCTGCTCAGGCTCTGTGGTGTTGGGGATACACAGGCCACCCCTGAAACATTGGGGGCCTCTAGGGCCACACCCCGTGGTGTTTGCTGGGAAAAGAACAGGGTTGGGCGCTAGCTAGGCATACACCTTAATTCTTGTAGTATCTTCTGGCCCTACCCAGTCCTTTTAGAAAGAAAAACCAATTAGTTTGAGATCTGAATGAGAGGAGGTAGTATGTGGAAGCTAATAAATATATTTTAAAACGTTATATAGTTATCAAGTAGAACCACATAGAAAAGTGCACAAATCAAAAGTAGTTTGGTAGTTTCTCCCCAAAACCACCCTCGAAAACAAAACAAAATAAAACAAAGAGAGCTTGGGAAAAAGGGACACTTTCACTGTTGGTGGGAATGCCTACTAGTCTAGCCTTTCTGGAAAACAATATGGACAGTTCTTCAAAAACTAGAAATTGAGCTTCCATATGGCCCCGCAATACCACTTCTGGGAATATATCCCGAGGATGCAAAAAAGCACAGTAGAAATGACATCTGTACCTATATGTTCATTGCAGCACTGTTCACAATAGCCAAAATCTGGAAATAACCCAAGTGCCCTATGGCACTTGGAGTGGTTCTTCCTGGCCCCTGAGCCCTTCTTGGAGCCCTCTCATTTAACAGATGACTGGTAAAAGAAACTTTGGTACATCTACACAATGGAATACTATGCAGCTGTCAGGAGAGATGAAGTCATGGATAGACATGGTGAGAATCATGCTAAGTGAAATGAGTCAGAAAGAGAGGGACAGACATAGAAGGACTGCACTCATTTGTGGAGTTTAAAACAACATAACATGAGGTTGACACCTAAGGAAAGTAGATACATGGGACAGATAGATTGCCCCATAGCTGGAAGCCTGCCTCATGAGCAAAGGGGAGAAGGTAGCTGGAATAGAGAAGGGATTGATGTCGGTGGGCCCCACGGGTGACTTATGTGAAGTGGGGAGGAGAAAGACAGCCACTTTCTCCTCACCCGCCTCTGCCACCCGGAACCCTGGGTAGGCTAGGACCGGTAAAGTCTGCAGTGAGCACCTGCTCGGCACGGGCCTGAGCCCCGCCAGCCCCACGAGGTGGCCGTCAAGCCACACCTGAAGTCCGCTTGATCTTCTCGGCACGGGAGTTAATCCCCGCCACCCGATTGCTCGGGGAGCCACGGACTCAAGCTGGGGCGAGAATTCGCTCTTTGCAGGAAAGGAGAGACCAGTCCCAAGCCTTACCCGAGGTTTCTGGGGTTCTTGTCTCGCTCGCAGAAAAGAATTTCAGGAGTAGACGAGCAGTGAAGTAACAGGTTTTATTTGGAGGCTTTTGGAGAGGGAGAGGAAGGGATGAGCAGATAAGCGGGGGAATGGAGAGTAAGAGAGAGAGAGTAACGCGTCCAGAGGGAACGCGGGCTTCTCCGAGGGTGGAGAGAGCGCCAAGTGGGCTCTCGAGCTGGTTCTTATAGATCCTTCCGACTCAGAATGTTCTGGAATCTCCTTGGGGCTGGGTCACTGGAGTCAACCGGATTGAAAGCGGGTTCAAGAGTCATCTGACTTGGAATGTCCTTGGATCTCCTTGGGGCTGGGTCGCTGGAGTCAACCGGATTGAAAGTGGGTTCTCGGAAAGGAGGAATTTCATGGGGAGGAGGCCCATATCTTCAGGGTCTGGGGATGGTCTTATCAAGTCCTTATTCTCTGTCTCCACAGGGTGGGTTGATCCTAGAATTCTTCTATGAGACTTTGTTTCATTGCAGAGAGCCTTTCCCTATCTACCTGCCTACATCAGGATCACTAAGATAAAGATGGCTGGAGGAATCACTCGGGATGGGAGATGTGTGCAGAAAGTAGATAAAGGACCAAACATGATAACCTCTCAGGGTCTGTATTGCAAACCATAATGCCCAGAAGTAGAGAGAATCAAATCTGCCATGGAGGCAGAGGGAGGGTGGGAAAGAGGGGTTATACTGGGGATATTGGTGGTGGGGAATGTGCACTGGTGGAAAGATGGGTGTTTGATCATTGAGTGATCAAACATGAAAGCTATTAAATAAATAAAAAAAACTAAACAGCATCTTAGGGTTCAACTTTTCTGAAAGGAAAGGTGACGTAAGCACAAGGAGGCAGAGCCAAGGACGAATCAAGGTGAGTAGGGCGTGGCTAAAGGAAAGGGGCGGCCCCACATCCGCAGGGCCCAATCAAGACAGTGTTATGTGCTGGGGGCGGAGTTCGCAGGCTCCGCCCAGTCAGGACAGCGTACGTACTGGGGGTGGGGCTGACAGGCTCCGTTTCCCGGCTCGAGCGAAGGGGCGTTGCCAGACGGAAAATTAGGGGCGTGGCTAACCGCGACAGGATATCACCCCTGGGAAGGGCGGGCCTCAGCGATCCAGCAAATCAGCAGGCGAGGCGGTGTGGCGAGGGGCGGGGATTTAGAGGCTTTCGTCACGCGCCGGGGCGGGGCTTCTCGCCGTCCTCGCGAACGCCGCGCCGGGGGGCGGAGCTAGCGGGCATTTCAACATGGCGGCGGCCAGCGCTGCGGGACCGGTTAGTAACGTGTTCCCGTTCCGGGACGCCCGTGCGGTGCCGGACCCGGTGCTGGAGGCCGGCCCGGTGGCACAGGGGCCGCTGCCGGTCCCCCTGATCCTGGACAACGGGTCGTTCCAGGCCCGCGCCGGCTGGGCGTGCCCTGGGCCCGACCCGGGCCCCGAGCCGCGCCTGCAGTTCCGCGCCGTGTGCGCCCGCGGGCGGGGCGGGGCCCGGGGCGGGGCCCGGGGCGGGGCGGGCCCGCAGGTGGGCAACGCGCTGGGCAGCCTGGAGCCGCTGCGCTGGATGCTGCGCTCGCCCTTCGACCGCAACGTGCCCGTCAACTTGGAGCTGCAGGAGCTGCTGCTCGATTACAGCTTCCAGCACCTGGGAGTCTCGTCTCAGGTGCGCTGGGCTTCTGGGCAGGCGGCAGGGCTTGCCCCGGCCCAGAAGGGTCTCCGAGGGGCTGGAGTGATGGCACAGCCGGGAGGGCGTTTGCCTTGCACGCGGCCGACCCGGGTTCGATTCCCGGCATCCCATAGGGTCCCCTGAGCACCGCCAGGGGTAATTCCTGAGTGCAGAGCCCTGTGCATCGCCAGGTGTGACCCAAAAAGTGAAAAAAGAAAAAAAGGAGGGTCTCTGAGCCTACCCGTCGTTCCAGTCGCCCTGGAGGATGGGAATGAAGCCCCCCAACCGTTTTCGGCACTTGGGGAACAGCAGGGAGCAGAAAGCGCATCCTTTCTCACGAAGCCTGTATTTGGGCCTGTTTGCTCATTTGTGTATAAATTTGCTTATGCACAGGCGGCGTTGAGCTTCGACTGGGTGAGTTTTTTTTTTTTCAAGCGTTTGGATTGACTTGGTAAGCATAACTCAGAGCTTGTTCTTACGAAGCTAACACCAAACGACAGCTGGCGTGGAAAAGACAGGCTCTGAATCATGGCATGCCATGGTAGCAAAGTCTGGACACCATACAGTGCTGAGTAGGAAACCCAGACTTTCTCCATGCATAGCACATGCTCCAATCCTTTGTGCCATCTCCCCAGCCAGAGAAAGGGGAAAGGGGAATTTCGTACTTTTTGGCTTTGTTTTGGGTGGGTGGTCACACCCGGCAGTGGTCAGATCTTCCCCTGACATGTACTCAGGGATCATTCCTGGTGCAGCTCAGGGAACTGCATGGGGTGTCTGGTATTGACCCGGGTTGGCTGTGTATAAGGCAAGTGCCCAACCTGCTATACTCTTTCCCGCCCAAGCTTTGTGTTTCCAGTAAGATGAACAGAGTAGGACTCAGTATGGATACCACTGTCACTGTCCTCCCGTTGTTAATCGATTTGCTCGAGCAGGCCCAGTAACGCCTTCGTTGTGACACTTGTTACTGTGTTTGGCATATCGAATATGTCACAGGTAGCTTGCCAGGCTTTGCCGTGCGGTCGAGATACTCTTGGTAGCTTGCCTGGCTCTCTGAGAGGGGCGGAGGATTTGAACCTGGGTTGGCCAGGTTGGCCGCATGCAAGGCAAATGCCCTACCCACTGTGCTATCGCTTTATAGATAGATCCTCCTTTCATTTCTTGAATCTGTCCGTACCATTATCCTGTTGGAACACTCGCCCCATGCTGTTTCTCTATCCTCAGTATGGATACCAGTATACACATATTTTACCCTTCTTAGAGGAGAGGTGAGTTGTGCATCTGGCACATGAGTGCTGCTCTGAGAAGCATCCCTGAAACCTTTCCTGTGTGGGAAAGAGCACATCAGGGGACCTCGGGGCTTAACTCTGTCCCTCCTCACTGTGTGCCTTGGACATGTCACTCATTTCCTATCCTTCCTCACTTCTTTGAAGGGGTTGGGATGGATGACCTGTAGCATTTGAGAATTTCATCACTCTTGGAAAGGTGATGTTTGAGCAAGACATTGAAGGAGATGCTCAAGGGAACAAACGTGAATAACCGAAGGATTACGATTCCAGGCAGAGGAAACAGTTAGTGAGAAGGCCCTGAAGTTGGCCCATGCCCTGGTCCTAAACGCTCGGCAGCCAGAGGAGGAAAGAGCAGGAGGGGGCAGAGGCCATGAGGGGTAAATCACACACCCGAAAGGCGTTTACGCCGAGGGAGATGGGGAGCCCTGGGAGGGCGTGAGCGGAGGACAGTCGTGGCTTAGGTTCCAGAGGGACTGCTCTGTTTGCCATAAGAAGCGGGCACTGTCACGAGATGAATCAGGGAGACCAGTTCAGAGGCCTTTGGAATTATCCAAGTAAGTGACTTAGATGAAGGTGTCGGGGTTGGTAAGAAATTGTCAGATTTTGATGATACTCTGAAAAATAGAGCCAACATGATTTGCCCTCAGGTTGATGCTTGACCTCTCTGGGGTCGTAGTGATAGTACAGTGGGTAGGACATTTACCTTACGTAAGGCCGAACTGGGTTTGATCCCCAGTACCCCATATGGTTCCCAGAGCCCACCAGGAGTGATCCTTGAGCACAGAGCCAAGAATAAACCAGATGTGCCCCTAAAACAACCAAAAAAGTGACCTTTATTTTTTGGCAAGGGATGGCCTTCCCTCCTGCAGAGCTGTGCTCCGGCCTTTTGAGCCATCTCCGAGTCTCCTGTGACTGTGCTTTCCTGTTCTTAGAAATGGCTTCCAGGTTTTTGATCGGAAGTGAGAATTTTGGCTCTCCACCCCCAGAGCTCCCCCACTTTAAATAGGTTGTTCCTTTCTCATCGGTTCCCTCACTTCTGTCAAAGTAGGGCTGTGTGGATCATCCCATCGTCTTGACGGAAGCTGTGTGCAACCCACTGTATTCACGACAAATGATGTCGGAGCTTCTCTTTGAGTGCTACGGGATTCCCAAGGTTGCCTACGGAATCGACAGCCTCTTCAGCTTCTACCACAATAAGCCAAAGAACTTGACTTCCAGTGGGCTCATCATCTCGTCGGGATACCAGTGTACACATATTTTACCCATCTTAGAGGGGAGGTGAGTTGTGCACCTGGCACGTGAGTGCTGCTTTGAGAAGCATCCCCGAAACCTCTCCTGTGCGGAAAAGAGCACACTGGGGGTGGGGGGGGGTGTTGTCCTCGGGGCTTAACTCTGTCCTTCCTCACTCTGTGCCTTCCTTACCTCCTATTCTTTGTCACCTCCTTGAAGGGGTTGGGATAGATGACATATCATTTGAGAATTTCATGATTCAGATCTACGGCGAGTCGGCTAACTCAGGCCCTGTCTAACTTTGGTTTGGCACTTAGCAAACAAAACTTAGTAAACATGGTTCTGAATAACTCATTTGAAGAGACTTAATTTAGGCCATCTTTGTTCCGGAAACTTCTAATTTAAACATTAGTATTATTGTCATGATTGCAATGCCCGGGATTGAACCTAGGGCCTCACTCAAGCCAATCAAGTGCTCTCCCACTGAGCTACAGCGACAGCCTCAGCCCCATACTTTTTTTTTTTCTTTTTGGGTCACACCCGGCGATGCTCAGGGATTACTCCTGGCGGTGCTTGGGGGGGACCATATGGGATGCTGGGAATAGAACCCGGGTCGGCCGCGTGCAAGCCAGACGCCCTACCCACTGTGCTATCACTCCAGCCCCTCAGCCCCATACATTTTTATTTAAGAACTGTCTGGTCACTGTTCCTCAGACGTCTCTTTTCCAGTCCAGTGGTTACACGCAGTATATATTTATTAATGCTTCTGAGATGAACAAAAGGCGAGGGGTAGTTTCTGTCATGTGTAAAATCGCTTCTTTCGTAGTGAGGCTTTTGTTGTCTGATCCTCAGAGACGCACCAGTGTAGCGCTCATGGGAGGGTCTCTTGTTTTGAAACTGTGTGTGAGTAGGGAAATAACCCTGACTCTGGGAGCAAAAGTGTGGGTTTGCAGCCCTGCTGAGGATTAGAGATTAACCTCCTCACTGTCCTGTCATGTAAAGTTGGGAAGAATTGATTTCTCATCATGGTTACCTTGAGGATGAAATGAGATAGATAATACAGGTGATGAATTTGACAAAATGTCAAGAAGACTTATAGATAAATCAGTGCTGTTGAATGCAATGCAACATGTAATGGGAATTTCTATAAGGCTTTTTTTTTGGCGCGGGTGGGGGGCAAAACTAGCTGTACCCAGGTCTTACTCTTGGCTCCCGTGCTCAAGGGAACACATATGGTCCCGAAGATCCTATGGGCATCGGCTGTGTGCAAGACAAAAGCCTTATTCACTGTAGTCACTGTTTCTCCAGCCCAATTTCTGCATTTCTGGATTTATTTTTTTTTTCCCTCTGTAAAAACATACATGGAAGAAATAATCCTTAGACTTTGCCAGGCCTTTTTCTATATGGAGGGCTCTGTGTAAGTTAATCAGAATAGGCATAAGTTAAGTAGTATCCTGTTACTTTCCTGTTGAGAGAAAATTGTTTTACCCAAACACTGAGAATCCACGCGCATAGCCTGCTCTCTGCGCCATCTGCTGGCGGGATGAGGTAGCACACAGATGTTCCCACCAGGAGCACATTCCTCTTCTTTACCTTAAGAGCTGGAGCGATAGCACAGTGGGTAGGGCGTTCGCCTTACACGCGGCCAACATGGCTGACCCGAGTTCGATTCCTCCGCCCCTCTCGGAGAGCCCGGCAAGCTACCGAGAGTATTCGATATGCCAGACACAGTAACAACAAAGTCTCCAATGGAGACGTTACTGGGCCCGCTCGAGCAAATCGACGATCAACGGGAGGGCCTTTACCTTTACCTTTACCTTAAGAGCACGAGATTCCCGTTCCCTGCAGCTTTTGCTCGTGTGGAAGGGATCTTGTCCCCGTGGGAGAGTCTCGTCAGTCCACATGTGTGGTTTACTTATATGTTCACTCCATCAGAAGCACATAGGGGAGGGACTCAGAAAGCACGACTGCGATTTGAATGACCCGGGAGGCAGATTCTCCCACCCATTGCCCAGCAGAAGAATTCAGAGGATTGACATGTAACACGTTGTCCCCAGCTGATTTTAGGGTGTTCGGTCGCAGGACAACAGCCTGAGGAGTCAGGGTCTCGCTCAGAGCATCGTTTGTCCTATTGGACCTCATTTTCTCCTGCCCCCGGCCTAGAGTTTGAGGGTTCTGTGATGGGCTCGGAATTACCCAGGAATTCCTGTCCTGGGTAAGAGGTTAGACCAGAGAGCTTTAAAGTCCCCTCTCTAAGGTTTTATATCTCCTCACCTGTTCTGTTTATTGCTTACTCTTCTACCATAATCCTTGTCTGGGCCCCTCAGTGGCTTGCACGCAGCTGACCCGGACCCAGCGCTGCATAAGGCCCCCCGCACCCTGCCAGGAGTGATCCCTGAGTACAGAGCCAGGAGTCAGCCCTGTGGACCACTGGGTGTGGCCCGAAACCAAAACAAAGCAAGTAACACCGCCCCCACGTGGTGTTCTCTCTAGGTCCCCAGGTTCTTTCTGGATTGCCAAGCATCTCATGCTGTCTTCCGTTCCTTGGCTGTAGGTTAGACGCAAAAAACTGCAAGCGCATCAATCTCGGAGGGAGCCAGGCGGCTGGCTACCTGCAGCGCCTCCTGCAGCTCAAGTACCCCGGCCACCTGGCCGCCATCACGCTCAGCCGCATGGAGGAGATCCTGCACGAGCACAGCTATATCGCCGAGGACTATGTCGAGGGTAAGAGAGGGTCCGCACACAAGGGTCCTAGCCCAATTCAGCCCGCCACCGGTGCCTTTTCAGGAAGAATCGATTTGCGGTGCTCCCCCTGGAAGTCTGCTGCCTGTGAGCATCAGAGAGAAAGTGCCCCCCAGTTGCATCTGAGGGTTCCGTGGTGCCCCCCACCCCTGGTGCCACCTTCCTCTCACTTTGAGAGACACTGTTCAGCAGTGTGTCTGGGCCACACCTGGGGGTGCCCGGGGTTTACTCCTGGCTCTGAGCTCAGCCTTTTTTTTTCTTTTTCCCCCATGTTTGGGACAACCTGGTGGTGCTCAGGACTTATTCCTGGCTCTGGCTCTGCACTCAGGAGTCACTCCTGGCAGGGCTCAGGGGACCATATTGGCTGCTGGGTACCAAACCTGGGTTGACCATGCATGAGGCAAACACCCCTCCTGCTGTACTTTCGCGCTCCAGCCCCTACTCTGCTGTTCTTTTTTGTTTGGGGACCAGACCTGGCAGTGCTCAGGGATCACTCATCACTCCTGGCAGTGCTGGGGTACCATACAGGGTGCGGGTGATCGAGCCCGAGTCGGCTGCATGCAAGGCAAACACTGTACTTGCTGTGCTATCATTCCAGTGCTCCCCACTTCTTCTTCTTTGGATAATTTTTTGTTTTGTTTTGTTTAGACATTTTATGGGAGCGGGGTGGGGGTTGGGGAGGTGGAGGGCGGAGAGTTTTGCTTTTGCTATTCTGTCATTTGCTGAGTTTCATTGTGGTCAAAGAGCTTCGTCTTTTTTCTAACCTTGTGAAGGTTTCTCATGATCTGGGCGCGTCCACTCTGGTGTAAGGACTGTGCCACGCCGGGGGGCTGCACTTCGGTTCTCCTGCATCTGTTTATTTTTGGGCTCCTAAGGCCTTGAGAGAAATTTGTGGATTTTCTGTTCTGCCAGCATTTGCTTGCGAGTGTCTGAAGCCCCTTTATTTGGTGCATATTTCGGATTCTTGGGACTTCTTCACAGCTGACCTCTTGCCGTGATGTCGTGTCCCTTTTTGTCCCGTGTAATTTTCTTGCCTTTGAAGTCAGCTTGGACACGGTCGAGCCACTTCAGCTCTGTGTGGGTTGGTGCTTGTGTGGTCCCTTCCCATCCCTTTAACCCTCCTGTGCCATTTTGTTCACAATGTGTTTTAGTCTCTCAGTCTTCGTCTTTTAATTAGTATGTTAAGATTATTGAAAATTAATTTTAGGGGCTGGAGAGATAGCACAGCGAGTAGGGCATTTGCCTTGCACACGTCCGACCCGGGTTCGATTCCCAGCATCCCATATGGTCCCTTGAGTACCGCCAGGAGTAACTCCTAAGTGCAGAGCCAGGAGTAACCCCTGTGCATCTCCGGGTGTGACCCAAAAAGCAAAAAATAATAATAATAATAATTATTCCATATGTTTAAAAGAATAAGTAGACCTAGACCACTTTTATCTTTGTTCCTTTTTTTTTTTTTTTTGGCTTTTTTGAGTCACACCTGGCAATGCACAGGGGTTACTCCTGGCTCTGCATTCAGGAATTGCCCCTGGTGGTGCTCAGGGGACCATACGGGATGCTGGGAATCAAACCCAGGTCGGCCGCGTGCAAGGCAAATGCCCTACCTGCTGTGCTATTGCTCCAGCCCCTCTTTGCTCCTTTTCTTGGTTGTTCTTTTACCTCCCGCAGCCCTCTTTTGGGTTATTTGAACTCTCTCCAGAAAATTTTTGGTGAAAGTCTGTTTAGTGGAATATACCGGCCTCCTCTTGCGGTTGACAAGCTGTGTCTGGGACTGGTGCGACAGGATAGTGGATCAGGCGCTTTGTGGCTGACCTGGTAGCTCAGCGTGGTCCCTGAGCATCGCCAGGAGTGATACCGAGCACAGAGCCAGGACTAAGTCCTGAGCACTGCCAGGTATGGCCCCAATCGTAGTGTATGGTGTTTTTTGTTTTTATGGATGCTCATCCCACAGTGCTCAGGAGTCTTGGGGGGTCGCTCCTGGTGACACTCAGCCCACCTGCTAGTACTCCTGATGCTGCACTGTTCCGCAGTCCTGTGCAAGGCCTCGGATCTGATATTGCTCAACCCTGAAGTGCTCTGGGCCATCAGGGCCATTCTGTCAGTGCTCAGAGGCTGGGAGTGCCTGGGACCAAACTGGGGTGCCCTCGCCCCCATACTAACTCCCTGGCCAGCCCCCTAGGTTGTATTTTTACTCTTTCTCAGCAGTGTTTTAAGTGGTCACTTTAGAGATTCCCAAACGTTGCCTGCCGCCCCCTTTCCAATAAAGAATCACTTAGCACCTTCTCCCTGGAAATCTGCCTTCTTTAAGCACGCAGAGACCCCAGACACCACCCTGGGCTGGAGAGATGCTCAGAGGGTTGGAGCACAGGCTCTGTGCACAGGAGACCTGGTCCCCCTGCACCTTGGGAAATACCCCTCCCGAGTACTGAACTGAGAGTAGCTCCTGAGTGCTGTTGGTGTGTCCTCAAAACCAAAGAAGCAAGTGTTTCCCATTTGTGTCTGTTGCTCCTTTGATCCCTGGGATTGTTTTGTGTGTGTGTGTGTGTGTGTGTGTGTGTGTGTGTGTGTGTGTGTGGTCCGTGTATGTCCCGAGCCCTGCCATGGGTGGTGATGTTTATGGTACTCTAGCTGTTCCTCTCGCTGGGCAGTCAGTGTCAGGACTCATTTTCAATCATCATACAGAAAATTTTTTGTTGATTTATTTGGTGGGGGGACGGTCACAATACCCAGCAATGCCCAGGACTTATTCCTGGCTCTGCTTCAGGGTCACTCCTGGTGGAATTCCGGGTACCAAATGGCGATGCTGGGGAATCGCTAGGTATTTGCCTTAACCTCTGCGCCGTCTCTTCGGCCAGTCCTGCTGCGAGTCGTTGCCTGGGGGAGCGGGAAGGCACAGGCCCCGGTGTCCGCTTTCTCCTTTCTCTGCTCCTCCTGTTTTCCTTTCGTGACTTTCCAAATCCTTTCCGGCAAGAGCTGCAGAAGTGGCGGTGCCCCGACTACTACGAGAACAACGTCCACAAGATGCAGCTCCCGTTCTCCAGCAAGCTCCTGGGCAGCACGCTGAGCTCTGAGGAGAGGCAGGAGCGGCGGCAGCAGCAGCTGCGTCGGCTGCAGGAGCTCAACGCCCGCCGGCGGGAGGAGAAGCTGCAGCTGGACCAGGAGCGGCTGGAGCGGCTGCTCTACGTGCAGGTCAGGAGCGTCCCTCAGTGTCCTCTCTCGTGGGTGTCACCGCCGTACAGCACGCCGCAGCATCTCAGCTCAGAGTGCTGAGTAACATCAGGCCTCTTTTTATTCAGTCCTACACCCGTCGGTGCTCAGGGGTTGCTCCTGGCTCTGCACTCAGGAATTGGCTCCTGGTGGTGCTCAGGGGACCAGGTGGGATGCCGGGGATTGAACCTGGGTCTGCTGCATGCAAGACAAGTGCCCTACCCGCTATACTATGGCTCCGCCCCACAGACCTTCCATAAGGGCTGTGGACTCTGGCTTCATTAGCTAATTTTGCCGCAACAATGCCTTTGCATTTTGGTTTTTGGGTCACACCCAGTGAAGCGCAAGGCTTACTCTTTGTTCTACATTCAAGGGTCACTCCTGGTCGGCTTCAGGGGACACATAGGATGCCAGGGATCGAACCCAGGTTGACCGTGTGCAAATTGAGCACCCTACCTACTGTTCTATCTCTCTGGTCTCCTTTATCTTTTTGACTTCTACTTTTATTTTTTATTTTTTATTTTTTGAGGGGGGTGGGGGGTGGGATGGAGCTTGGGGCCATACCCAGCCATGCTCAGGGCCTGTCCTGGCTCTCTGAGCCCTGGCAGTGCATCCTGGGACCATACGCAGTGCCAGAGATCTGAACCTGGGTCGGCCACATGCAGGGGAGCACCTTAACCTCTGCCGTCCCTCTGGTGGGCCTTCCTGGGCTTCTTTAGGGTATTGGGGGGGGTACCGCTCAGGGCTCAAGGTTGCTTTTGCTGGTGCTCAAGAGGGCCTGAACCCGGCCTCCTGCTGCAGCCATGAGCCACTCCTGCCTCTGAACTATTCCCCCCAGCTCTGTCTTCAGGGCTTGATTGCGGGGGCGCAAACTACGGGGCCACTTTGAGGGCCACTCCCGGTAGTTCTGGGCCAGGCAGGCAGGCAGTTGGTGCCGCCGTTCCAGGGTGCAGTGCTGCCCAGGCCCTGTGTGCCGGGGATACCATGGGAAGAGCAGGAGGTACGGGCATATGGTGTGGTGCACTGCCACTGCCTCAGATTGGCCGCCCTGACCAGGCAGTGGGGTGTCACCCGCGTCCCCGCGGCCGCCTCCCCTCTCCCCTCCCGAGAGGCGGTGGGTCACACTGACGGCTCTCCCCTAGGTCCCCGCGTCAGGGGTGCTGCAGCCCGGAGGGGCGGCTGCTTTGTGCCACTCTGGAGGAGGAGGAGGGGGAGGCAGGCTGGAGGGTGGGAGCCCTCCCCAGGCCCCTGGCTGATGGTGACCCCCAGGGCTGCCTCGCAGGAGCTGCTGGAGGACGGCCAGATGGACCAGTTCCACAAGGCCCTGGTGGAGCTGAACATGGACTCGCCGGCCGAGCTGCAGTCCTACATCCAGAAGCTCAGCCTGGCCGTGGAGCAGGCCAAGCAGAAGGCCCTGCACGCTGAGGGCGCCCTGGAGGTGGACGTGGTGGACAGCAAGCCAGAGGTGACTGAGGGCCCACACGGGTCCGGGCCAGTGCCCCCCCCCCCCCCGCTACCTCCCCTCCCCCCCCACACCTGCATCTCGGTTCTGCTCTTGGTTCTTCAGAACAGGGAGAAAGCGTTTGTGCTGTTTGTTCTGAGTCATCATCTTTAGAGGAAGGGGAGGGGGAATTTGTTCGTTGACGTGTGGCACCTCTGGGGCCAGCTAAGCGAAACCAGTCTAGCTTATTAGGCGTTTGCTTTTGCTATCACTCTTCTTTCAATTCTCACACCTAGAGCTGGCAGGTAGATCAGCGGAGAGCGTTTGGCTTGCAGGTGTGAGACTGGGGGTTCGGTAGGGTACGGGGAGACTTCTCTGGGGAAGCCCCCTGCGGTGATCCCTAGTGCCCCATGGGGTCCCCCCCCACACACAGCCCTGAGAGCAGCCCCCAGGCACTGAGCTCTGAGCAGACCCTGAGCACTAGCTGGGTGCTCCCCCCGCCAAGGAAGTGAATCCACTCTAAAGCCTGTGCTCTTAGTTTGAAATTTCTGTCCACACTGGGCCGTGCTTGGCGCCTGCTCCTGGCTCAGTGGGTTCCTCCTAGGGGGTCATTCCTGGTGGTACGGGGCGGGGGGGGGGGGCTGTCTGAGGCCCCTGGGATCAAACTGGGGTCGGTTGGCTGCATGCCAGGCAAGTGCCTTAGCCTGTAGATTATCTCTGGACCCCCGAGCCTGTACTTTTAGAGATTAGGCTGTGGCCTGGTCCAGGGATACTGGGCATGTGTGGGGCTCACCAGGGACCTTGGAGCTGTTCATGGCTCCACACAGGCTGGGGTCGGGGGGGGGGTTGTCCCACCCCGCCCTGCCTGGCTTCCCCTGCTTTCCTGCAGACTCCTCTGAATGGCTGTGGAGGACCAGTGTTCCTGGTGAACTCTCTCTCTCTCTCTCTCTCCTCCTCCCTCCCTCTTTTCCTCCCTCCCTCCCCCTCAGTCTCCTCTCTTTTCTCTCTTCTTGCCTTCTCTCTCCCCTCCCTCTCTCCTTCTCCCTCTCTCTCTCCCTCCCTCCCTCCCCCCTCAGTCCCTCAGTCTCCTCTTTTCTCTCTTCTTGCCTTTCTTCTCTCTCCCCTCCCTCTCTCCTCTCTCTCTCTCTCTCTCTCTCTCTCTCTCTCTCTCCCCCCCCCCCCCCAAGTTCTGTGTTCCTGGTTCTGGCAGTGCTCTGGGGAGCGGGCCAGGGTGGGCTGAGCTGGTTGCAGACCAGAACCTTAGCTCCTGCACATTCTCTCTCACCCACCCCTCCCCCTGTGAATATTTATTTATTCTGTTTTGGGGATCAGACTGGCAGTGCTCAGGAGTCACTCCTGAGAGGCTGATGGGCCTGGCCGGCTGTACTGTGTGAAGCCAGGGAGTCAGCCATGCGCAAGGCAGAGGCTAGATAACCTGCTGTATTATTTCTTCCGTCTGTTTCTCCTATCTCCTATATCTCCCCTCTGCTGTCTTATTTCTCCAGCCTCACAATGAACTGTTTATTTGTTTTTGGTTTCTCAGCCCCACCCAGTGATGCTCCGGTTCTGTGGGTCACTCCAGGCTCTCCCCTTAGGAATTATTCCTGGCAGTGTTTGAGGGACCATGTGGGATGCCGGGGATCGAACTTGGGTTGGCCGTGTGTGAGGCAGGCACCCTACGGCGGTACTATGGCTCCGGCCCCCCACAATTAGGCCTTGGAACCCGAGGGGGCTCGTGTGGCGTCGCTCTAGCGTGTCCTGTGCGGGTGGGAGGTCAGAGCCCTTTGGCTTCAGGAGACCCAGTGGCCAGATGTAGAACATTCCGTGCTGAACCCGCCCAGATCAGCTCTGACTTCTGTTCGCTTGTATGCTGCTCAGAACTTCCCCAAGAGCCAGGCTGCATCTCTGATGTGCTCCGGCAAGCTGTCATTCTGTTTGGTTCCAAAAGAACAGTCACTATCTGTGTTCCCGAACACCACACGGTGCTTGCAGAGGCCTTGGCAAACGGGGAGGGAAAGAGGCCAGAAATCTCTTCTCCTGTAGAGCCCCTTGGAATAAGAGCTTGTTTTCTGAATCATGGTGATTGGGAGGAGTAAGATGAACTTTTGACCATTTTTAGTGAGCTCTTGTTTGTTTGTTTGTTTGTTTGTTTGTGCCCTCTCCAGCAATGCTCAGGGGTTCCTCCTGGCTCTGCCCTCAGGAATCACTCCTGGCAGTGCTCCAGGAACCCTGTTGTTCCAGGGCTTGAACCTGGGTTGGCCATGTGCAGGCAGGTACCTTGCCCGCTGTACCATTGTTCCTCCCTTGCGGACCTCTCAGATCCAGGTCAGAATTCAGAGGTGCCCCCTTCCTCATTGCTGTGCCAGGTCCCTAGGAGGACGCTTCTATCCCCGGGGGGGGGGCTGCTGGTCACCACGCCCAGCAGGACCAGCTGTGGGTGTTAGCGTGCACACACGGGAGCGAGTCAGAGCTTGGCTTGGGCCTGGATGTAGCTCGGGGTAGAGCGAGGACGTGGCGTGTGCAGACCCTGGGGTACCACAAAAGATCGGGTTCACTTCACGGATCCTCTGAGTCCTTCAGGAGGACACCAGCTGTCCCTTCTTCCCCGGGAGGGGCTGTGCTATGTAGGCCCGGCGTGGGGAGACGTTAGTTGCCACCTCCTTGGTAGACCAGGGACAATGCAGGCAGCCAGGCGGCAGGTGGGAGGGTAGCACCTGTGTCTCCCCTCGAGCCAGGGCCAGACCCATGAGCCCAGTGGGCCTTATGGGGCCAGATATTCCGCAAACAAGTCTTCTGTTCGCCCTGTCAGAAGGCTCCAGAACAAAGGCGGGCCCTGAAGAGACAGGCTCAGAGCCCAGGCCCCTCCTCACTGATGAGCCTCTTGGTCCCGAGTTTGGGCAGGTTCTTTTCTCCCTGTGGGAGCCCAGCAGAGTGTTCCTCGTCACTTTGTCAGGACCCTGAGCTAGCCTCTGCTTTTCCCGACCTTGAACTCACCAACCTCTTTGGGGCTCCAGTTATTTATTTCATTCCGTTCTGTCCTGTCTTCAATTCCTAGACACCTGAGCTGGAACAGCTGGAGCCATCCCTAGAGGACGTGGAAAGCATCAATGACTTTGAGCCCCTGTTCTCCGAGGAAACGCCGGAAGTAGAAAAGCCAGTTGCCACCGTCCAGGTCGGTGCCTGGTGCCCACTGCTGGGGCTTGAGGCTGGATATAGTGACCGGTCAGTGCCCGCAGGAAGGTGCTTTCTAAGAGGATGCCCAGTTGTGTTTTCTAGAAGGGCAAGAGCCAGCGCTGACGCCCCCGAGTGTCAGGGATGACCTCCCCTTGATTGGTTAGGGTCCCTGCACCAGGGTCTAAGAACCCCTGGGGCATTACCTGTCTGGGGAAGTCTGGGTCCAGTTCCCTAGGGCCTTAGAGGTTTCAGTGATGCAGGTGAGGATTTTTTTTTTTTTTGCTTTTCGGGTCACACCCGGGGATGCACAGGGGCTATTCCTGGCTCATGCACTCAGGAATCACTCCTGGTGGAGCTTGGGGGGCCACATGGGATGCTGGGAATCGAACCCGGGTCAGCCGCGTGCAAGGCTAACGCCCTACCCACTGTGCTATAGCTCCAGCCCCTGCAGGTGAGGATTTGAGGATGGTGTTTGGGCCTCAGCCTCGAGACTGTGATTCTTCATCACTGCTTTCGGAACTTCCTTGGAAGAAAGATCTCGATGGCATGGGTGGTAGCGGAGGGTGGGACGGGGAGTGCCCACTGGCTGCTGTGTGGGCCAGAGTCTTCCAGGACCAGGTCTGCCGCGGATTGCATTTCTGTATGTCAGAGACCATTTCACGGGGCTGATTTGTCAGGGCTCATTCAGAGGCTGAAAAGAGGCTGCCAATTGAATGCCCGGTTCAGGACCCGGCGGGAGAGGGGAATTGTGGCGTGGACAAAGAGCCCAGTGCCGCTGCAGTGAATAAGGCAGCCTGAGAAAACTGGCACCTGGGGTGTTTGTCCTGACGGCCTAAAAATCTCTTCTACTCCTTGGGTTCGTAAAGCCCGTGTTTAACTTGGCAGCGTACCACCAGTTGTTCGTCGGGACGGAGAGGATCCGTGCTCCGGAGATCCTCTTCCAGCCCTCACTCCTGGGGGAGGAGCAGGCGGGCATCGCTGAGACACTGCAGTACATCCTGGACAGGTGGGTCCGCTGCCTTCCGCGCCGCGCTCCCCGGGGCGGCTTCCGGGAAGGTGCATTTGAGGGCAGGCCCTTGGGAATCCTTCTTGCGTGCCCACCTTTTAGAAGGGGGTGTGTTTTGGGCCACACCCACAGATGCTTGGGAGCTGCTCCCAGCTTCTCAGGGGCGACGCATAGCAGTGCTCAGGAGACCACCTGGTGCTGGGGGAATCAGTCCTGGGCCTCCAGCATGCAGGAGATGTGTACCCGTCTTTTGAACCATCTTCCTGGCCCATGACTTGGTAGTTCTTTTCTGAAACTAGGCATGCTCATTTGCGTCACGGAGCTTTAAGAATTCAAGATTGTCGGGGCCGGAGCGATAGTACAGCGGGGAGGGCATTTGCCTTGCGTGTGGCCAACCTGGGTTCCATCCCCAGCGTCCCAGCGACCTGCCCAGGTCCCACTAGTGATCCCTGAGTGCAGAGCCAGGAGTAACCCCCGAGCATTGCTGGGTATGACCTGAAAGCAAAACATCAGAATTCAAGACTGAGCACTGTGTTCATGCATAAGCGTTCATATTGTCAACCCTGGGGATTCTGGGTCACTGTAGAAGTCACTGTGTAGGGCTTGTGGATATTTTCTCCCCTCCTTGGAGACTGTTTGCCTCACTGTATTTCTGCACCGTGTCCCCGGCCCACCCACTAGACGGACGTTTTCCTACACTTGGCGTTTTCATAACCGGTGCTGGATACTTAGAGAACAGGATCTGTAGCACTTTGCCTGCCGTGGGCTAAGATGGGCCGGAGGGCGGTCGGGGTGATGCTGTCAGGGCTGGGGCGCAGGCTGTGCCGTGGGCAGTGCAGCTGGCCATGATACGGTGGACACAGACCTTGAGCGAGGGTGAATAGCTGTGACAGGGGCTTTGTTTGAGGGGCTCTGAGCTTTGGTCTCAGCAGCTGGTGGGAAGTGATTAGACCTGTATACAGTCTGGCTGTCATTTTATTTTATTTTTATTATTTTTTTTTTATGTGAAGTATCTTCAAAGAGAATTTTATTCTGTAGTAATACTCCCTTCCTGTCCTTTTTTCTTTTTTTTTTTTTTTTGCTTTTTGGGTCACACCCAGCGATGCACAGGGGTTACTCCTGGCTCTGCACTCAGGAGTTACTCCTGGCGGTGCTCAGGGGACCATATGGAATGCTGGATGTTGGGAATTGAACCCGGGTCGGCTGCATGCAAGACAAACGCCCTACCCGCTGTGCTATCGCTCCAGCCCCTATTTTATCTTTTTTGTGCTGTCATTTTAAAACGGCAAAAAATAAAGTGCATGGAGGGAGAGTCAGGCCAAACACTCAAAAGGGAGGCAGAACATTAGAACATTTTCAGGGTGATGGAGATATTTCGTATCTTGGGTTACTGGGCTATATAATTTGTCCGGCTTCGCAAAAAAAAAAAAAAAAAATTGTCTGTAAATCCATACCCTGTGAAGTCAGTTTTTAAAAACACATGAGACACAGAATGAATCAGGCCAAGGAAATGACTCGGCCATTCGGATTGATGCCTTGGTAGATAGAAGGAAGGACGAAGGAAGGGTTTTGTGTTGCTAGTTTTTGTTTAGCGTTGTGGGCAGGTCAGGGACACATCACCTCTGCGTGCCCTTGCCCGTGGGGAAAGGGGCATGGGGCACACAGCCCGCTTAGACGTGACTTGTGCCTACCACATCAGCCCTGTGGGCTGAGAAACGGAAGTTAGAGAAACACGACAGCCCGAACCAGGGTTTTCTGGTTTGGGCCAAGCCCCGTTTCCACCCTCCCCGCTGTCTCCTCACACTCACGCTGGAGCGACTCTACCCGAAGGTCTTTTCTCGCCTAGGTACCCGAAGGACGTTCAGGATTTGCTGGTCCAGAACGTGTTTCTCACGGGGGGAAACATGATGTACCCTGGGATGAAAGCTCGAATCGAGAAGGAACTTTTGGAGATGAGACCCTTTCAGTCTTCTTTTCAGGTACTTTTCAGGTTACTTGGGTGACTGTGTTTTGAAAATATATTCATTGAATTTTTTTTTATTACAAACATATGAAACATGGAATGAGAAAAATTACCTGATAATTTCATTCTCCAGAGATATCCATTATTAATGTTCTGTGACTTTCCTTATATAATCTCCGTAATCTATATTTGATTTTTTTTTCCCTAGATGATATCTGGGCTTAATGTGACAGTACTCAAGAGTCACTTTTTTTTTTTTAACTTTTTTACTTTATTTTTAGGTATTGTTTGTTTGTTTTAATGAATGTTTATTAAATGTTTTAATGAATCACCGTGAGATACAGTTACAGACTTATAAACTTTCATGGTTGCTTTCCAGTCAAACAATGTTCAAGTACCCATCCGTCCACCAGTGCCCATTCTCCACCCCCAGTGTACCCAGTATCCCTCCCCCGACCCCCACCCCTTCCCATCCCCTGCCTCTGTGGCAGGCACATTTCCCTCTTATTCTCTCTGTCCTTTTGGGTGTTATGGTTTGCAATATGGGTATCAAGTGGCCATCATGTTTGGTTCACAGTCTACTTTCAGCACGCATCTACTATTCCAAGCGATCCCTCCAACCATCATTTACTTAGTGTCAAGAACCGCTTCGGTGGTGTTTGGGGGTGCAGGGCTGGGGACCAAACCCAGGCCTCTGAGTGCTAAACATGGGCTCTAGCCTTCTGAAACATCTCCGTTTAACGCTTAAAGAAGAATGAAAATTGGGACTGAATTTTTGTGCTTTGGTCACACCTGGTGGTGCTCAGGGCTTCCTCCTGGCTCTGCATTCAGGGATCACTCCTGGGAGGGCTCGGGAGACCATATATGATGCCAGGCATCAGTCCTGGTTGGTTGCGTGGAAGGCAAGTGCCCTGCCCGCTGTTCTGTCACTCCAGAAGTCATGTTTCAGACACGTGGAGACGTTAGTTCGCCACACAAAGGCGAGCGGGGAGAGGAGCCTGAACGTGTCAGCACATGTGTCCCACGAGCGCCAGGTCACCCCAGCAGCAGCCCGGGATGCTCCTGGCTGGTGACTGGGCTCGCCCTGTTGCTGTTGCTCTTGGGCTGAGGACCCCACAGCACTGCACCCCGACAGCATTGCGGCTCTTGGCCCCCCTTCCCCGCTGCTTGAGCGATGTTAAGTGGCTGCGCTTGTGTTGGCAAAGTAGCCGAAAAGCCTGTTTTTCGTGGGCGAAGTCTGCGGTGCTCTGCTCTGGGGGTTTCTGGGACCCCTGAGCACCGATGCGAGGGTGCAGCAGGCCCTGCACTGGGGGGTCAAATGTAGGATCTGGACCCTGGCACCCCATCTGGCCTCTGAGCACCACAGGTGTGGACCCTGAGCTTAGATCCAGGTGTTCCTTATCCCAAAAAGGTGTGTGTGGGGGGGGAAGAGGATTGCTTGAGTGATTGGGGGGGGGGGGGAGTGTGTGTGTGTGTGTGTCGGGGGAGTTTGAGTGATTGTCAAGGTGTGTGTGTGGGGGGGGGAAGAGGATTACTTGAGTGATTGTCGGGTGTGTGTATGTGTGTGTGTGTGTGTGTGTGTGTGTGTGTGTGTGTGTTGGGGGTCGGAGGAGCTTGAGTGATTGTCCAGGGGTTCAGGCACTTGCCTTGCACGTGCCTAACCTTGGATGAATCCCCAGCACTGGAGCTCAAAAACCGAAATCAACAATGAAAAAAGAAATGTAAGGGAGAACAGCACCGCACTACAGGGGGTGGCACTTGCCTTGTGCACGGCCGACCTGGGTTTGATCCCTGACACCCCACAGGGTCACCTGAGCCCCGTTGGGCTCGAGCACCTGGTGGGCCCTCGAACTGAACAGATCAAGACAATCGTCAAGACTGGAGCTGGCCTGGTGCCCCCAGTCACAGCCTCCCTCTCTCACTCTGCAGGTTCACCTGGCCACTAACCCCGTGCTGGACGCCTGGTACGGGGCTCGGGACTGGGCCCTGGACCACCTGGAGGACGAGTCTGTGTGGCTCAGCAGGCGGGAGTACGAGGAGAAGGGCGGCGAGTTCCTGAAGGAGCACTCTGCCTCCAACGTCCACGTGCCCATCCGCCTGCCCAGGCAGGCTGCCCGCGCCTCAGACACCCAAGCGGCTGGGAAGGGCTCGGGGCCCGGAGGAGGCAGCGCGGGCGAGCAGGGCTAGCGGGGACCCGGGGCCACCAGCCAGAGGACAGGACAGTGACTGTGGCAGAGGCGCCCCGCGCCCGGCTGCTGGACGGCGAGACGGGTCTCTCCTGGGGAGAGCGGTCAGGGGTGCTGGGAGTCACCCGCAGAAGGAATGGGGCTCACTTGGGGGCATCTGCAGTGAAGAAGCTCAGAGTGGCCCTCAGGGGTCTCTGTTGGGACTGCCGAGAAGCTGGGACCTCTGCCTCCTATGAGGTGAGCGGCAGGTACACGGGTCAGTCCAGGCTTAGCTCCTGTAAAGCCTGGATTTTCTTGTAATAAACAAACAAAAAAGGGCCTTTATAACTTCTGTTGTCTGTCTTGTGTTTGGAAATCACAGTGAATGCCCAGCAGGGGGCAGTCTAGTGCTGGGACTTGGAAGGCCTGTGCCTGCAGGGGCTGCCCCCCTGAGTCTCCCTGTTTTCCTCTTGGGTCAGAGGGCACAGAGGAGGTCCAGCTGGGCAGAGCAAGCATGTGAGAGCCAGAGAGACTGGCCCAGGCCCCTCTTGTGCTCATCCTTTGTGCTGACACCCTTTCTACCGCCTGAGGCCTTGTTTTTTCTTTTCTTTTTTCCTTTTGAGCCACACCCAGGGATGCTCAGGAGTTGCTCCTGGCTCTCTGCACTCAGGAATCACTCCTGGCGGTGCTCCTTGGCAGGGGTGGGGGTGGAGTGGAGGGACCATCAGGGATCATACCTGGGTCACCTGCACGTAGGAGAGCGCCCTACCTACTATATGCTAGCCCTGGCCCTTTCCATAGTTTAGTTTTCTTCCTTTCCTGTGAGTTTGTTGGCTCCGCTTTCAGGCCTTTCTGAAGAAGTGGGCTTACAGAATTTAAACACCGGAAAGAATAGAGAAAGCACAAATAGACAAATTAGCAAGGGAACATTCTTATTAAAAGGGTAAGTATCCCAAAATAAATAAGGAAACAATGATGGAGAACAGAAAAATCATTACTGCTTTGTAACTCTTCAAAAATATACTTGAACATTTTATGAAAAACAGTATTTTTTTGCTTTTTATTTTGAAAAGTCTGATTTACCATACGGGGCCATAACAGGATGCAGTCTGAGCAGAAAGCCCAAGACAAACCGCAGAGGCTTGTCAGAGAATTGCCGCCCCAAAGGCAGAGCTGGGCCCAGTCATCTTCACAATGTTCTGTGAGCCTTTATGTTTTTAATTTATTTTTGGATTTTGGGGTCACAGCCCGCAATGCTCAGGGGTTACTCCTAGCTCTGCACTCAGGAATCACTCCCATTGGTGTTTGGGGGACCATATGGGACGCCGGGGATGGAACCTTGGTCAGCTGTGTGTAAGGAAAATGCTCAACCCACTGCGCTATCGCTCCGGCTCCTTTGTGAGCCTTTAAAGGCACGTTCATGGCTCCTTAGACTTTTAAAGAACATATAAAATAAAAAGAGATCTGAGTTATTTTCTTAGGGAGGATAGGCTTTGGGCCACACCTGGCTATGCTATGCTCAAGGTTTACTCTTGGCACTGTGCTTGGGGGTCACCCTGGCAGGGCTCAGAGGTTGCTGGGACATGGGGTGCCTGGGATCAGACCTGGGTTGACTGCTTCAAGGCCAGTGCTTTCCCTGCTCTCCTATCTCTGGCCCTGTCTACATTATTATTATTATTATTGTTATTATTATTATTATTATTTGTTTTGTGGCCACATCTGGTGATACTCAGAGCTTACTCCTGGTTCTGTGCTCAGGGACCACTCCTGGCAGGGCTTGGGGAATCATCTGCGTCGCCAGGTATTGGACCCCGGTAGGCCTCATGCAAGGCAAGTGCCTTGCCCGCTGTACTGTTGCTCCAGGCCCTGTTCATATTTTTATGTAGTAAGTATAACACAGTTGCAAGATTGGATAGAGCACACACACAAAAATCACACGAAGAATTCATGGATATTGAAAAGATTCTTGAATACCAATATAAGTAAAAGTAATAACACTAATAAAGACAAACTGTGACAGCACCCAGAAGAAGAGAAAAAACAAAAGGGAATGCCTTGCTACAGAGGTGGGGGGGGATGGAGGGGTGGGAGGGATACTGGGAGCACCAGAGGTGGAGAATGGGCACTGGTGGAGGGATGGGTACTCAATCATTGTATAACTGAAACCCAAGCACAAAGAATTGAAAGTCTACAATTGTACTTCATGGTGTTTCACTAATAATAATAAAAGACAAACTGTGAGACTCTGAGGTTACTTAAGGGAGGGGAGTGGAATCTGCCAGTAGCCACCCGTCAGCTTTAAACAAGACAGCAAGCAAGTGAGAAATGGACAGATCCCTGGCTAGAAGTGAGCCGTATCTTCCTTCAGCCTTGCCATCCACTCCTGAGGGGCAGTGTCGGGTTGAAGGTGACAGGCAGTCTGCAGCCAGAACATCTGGAAGCTGCTGGGCTTCGCGTGGGGCTGGGCTCCGAAGCTAGCCTGCCTGCCCATCCTTCCACACTTGGTGTCATCAACAGTGAAAGCTGCCTCCTCACTGGTCCAGCAACACCCTGGACATTCTTACAAAAATCTAAACTCAATTCGTGTGTGTGTGTGTGTGTGTGTTTTTAGGGTCACAACCTGCGATGCTCAGAGGGTTACTCCTGGGTCTGCACTCAGGAATTAGTCCTGGCAGTGCTCAGGGGACCCTATGGGATGCAGGGGATTGAACCCTGGTCGTCGACATGCAAAGCAAATGCCCTACCCTCTGTACTGTCTTTCCGACCCTAAACTCAGTTCTTTGCTGACAGCAAGTCTGTCAACCTTTTGTGAGTTCATCCCTTTAGCCATGCGAGCACTCAAATGATACAAATGTCCTCACAAACATTTGAATGGCTCTGAGGGATGGTCTCCCCCTTTCTCTTGATTGCCTTTTTGTGTTTTTGCCATATTTTGGGTCAGTCATCAGTGAGTGCTTGTAAGATTGACATTGACCGGGAGATGCCAGCCCTACCCGGTCAATGGGTCCCTGTGTGTGCCGAAATGGGAACAGTGTCACTGGAACATTTTGCGCCACCTGGTGGCTGTTTCTGTAGACCGTGGGCAATGACGGACACAAAAGCTGACAAAGGTTCTTTTTTTGAATTGGGGGCTTTGGG
This sequence comes from Sorex fumeus, assembly GCF_029834395.1. Taxonomy (NCBI): domain Eukaryota; kingdom Metazoa; phylum Chordata; class Mammalia; order Eulipotyphla; family Soricidae; genus Sorex; species Sorex fumeus. The sequence continues at coordinate 7,857,657 of NW_026606101.1, read as the reverse complement.
AGCAGGAGCAAATCTATTTATGTTGGGATCACACCCAGTGGTACTCCTGGCTTACTCCTGGCTCTGCACTCAGGAATTGCTCCTGGTTGGACATACATGGGATGCCAGGGACTGAACCCAGATTGGCCACGTGCAAGGCAAACACCCTCCCTGCTGTGCTATCCTCTCCAGCCCTGGAGAAGGAACAAGTTTAAACAAACTCCCAGCAGTGCCTGATTGGCTGATGAAGAGAAAAGCAGAGGCGTGGGCTGGAAAGCAGGGGTTTGGTCCAAAGCAGAATTTTAAATTTCCAATTCTGTTTTCCAGTCTTATTAAATCTTTTTTTTTTCTTTTTGGATCACACCCGCAATGCTCAGGGGTTACTCCTGGCTCTACACTCAGGAACTACTCCTGGAAGTACTTGGGGGACCATATGGGATGCCAGGGATTGAACCCAGGTCAGCTGTGTGCAAGGGAAACACCCTACCCACTGTACTATCACTCCGGCCCCTTGTTAAAATTTTAAAATTTTATTTTATTTTATTGCTTTTTGGATTACAGCTGGCGATGCACAGGGGTTACTCCTGGCCCATGCATTCAGGAATTACTCTTGGCGGTGCTCAGGGGACCATATGGGATGCTGGTAATCGAACCCGGGTTGGCCGCGTGCAAGGCAAACATGCCCTACCCGCTGTACTATCACTCCAGCCCAAAAATTTTAAATGATTATCGTTTGGAGCTGGGGCAATAACTCAGTGGGCTGAGCATGTTCCATGTATGTAGGAAGCCTGGGTTTGATCCTGGGCACCACATGGTCTGCTAGGCATGGGCAAACGTGGCCAAAAAGCAAAACATTTTTGTTTAAAATATATTAATCTTGTTTTGAAAGGGGCTTCCAATCAGTGTTCAGGGAATATAGTGCCACTTCCAGGGGTATTCAAGGGTCACCATTAGTGGGCTGACTGCCACATGGTGCCATGGATTGAACCCGGTTCCAGCCCTTTGAGCATGCTCCCTGGTTACAGTGTTTCAATCTTTTAGAAATGGTTGCCTTGTTTAGTTGTATGTGGCTGGAGGAATAGCATTTCATTTGGCCTTTTTGAAAGGAAAGTGAAAGTATTTGAACATCAGTGGTTTTTAATTCACAATACACACCGGGCATACTAGGAGCCAGGCATATGTTACACACAACTAGAGAACAAACCAGTTCCAAAGATAATAAAATCACAATCCTTAAAGGGTGAAAGCAAAGTGAAGTAAATGAGCTAATTATCAGTCCCGACACCGAGAAGATCTATTTTAAGTCTTAATTAGGTGACTTAAACTCAGTGACTCTAAGTGATTTCTTTTAATGGCAAGATAAAAAGCAGTAGTTGAATGTACATTTTCAGTGGGATATAGTCCAAAAAAAGAACTTCAAAGAAATATGACAGTTTTCGGTAATAGTGTTATCGATAGTAGTACTGATAAAGTTATTTTGATGGTATAAAAACACATGTGTGCAAATAATTATGCTAATGTCAGGAACCAAGATTTTCAGCTTGAGCTACAAGTTCCAAAATCAAATTAAAGTTCTGTAATCCTAAATTTGAATAGCAAATAACAGTTTGAGCACATGTTGTATTTTCTTCCCAAACTATTACTTTCTTAGCTGAAATAAGACCTAGAAATAATTACTAACTCAGGACTAAGAAGTGGCTCGTGCCCACATATTGCTTCTCAAAAACCATTTCCCACTGAAAAGAACCAGCTGTCCTTGGAGAAAAGTCTGTCTCAGGTTCACGGGCAGGAAATAGCCTGGATGAGTCTAGACTGTGACATCAAAAAGTAAGGAAGCTCTTGATGGTTCTTGAAGACACCTGGATCATCTCAAAAAAAAAAAAAAAGAAATCCAACATGGATACAACATAAAATACAATATAAAATAAAATACAACATGGATGCAACATGGAATCCAAGTGACTCCTACTGACTAAACAGTGGGACACTTTGAGCACCAGAAAGAATAAAAATAAAGGGAGAAAACACATCAAGTAACAAAATTTATAAATTTATCACTGATTATCTTGAGAAGAAGAAGCTCATAGTTTTGCAAACTGATAAAAGAAAAAGAAGGGAGGGGAGCATGCATTAAAAGTATACCATGTGTCTGGATTATAGAAATATTAGCATTGTCAAAATGACCATACTATCCAAAGCATTATACAGGTTCAGTGCAACCCATATCCGAATTCCAGTGGCATTTTTTTAAGGATGTAGAACAAACACTGCTGAACTTTGTATGGAACCATAAAACTCCTTGCATTGGCAAAGTTATTGTGAGAAAAAAAGAGATGAATGAATGCATTACATTCGTTGGCTTTATACTTTAAATTTATAGTAATCAAAAGAGTATGGTGCTAGAACACACCAGACCTTTCAGACCAAAGCAATAGATTGAGAGACTTGGAATAAATCCGTAGGTATACAGACAGTTTATTATGTTTGGGTGCATTAGTAGAACAAGGAAAACCTCTTAAACAAATGGTGTTGAAAAAACTGGATAGTCACATGCAAAAAAATTTTTTCTTGAACATCTATCCCATTCTATAGATTTATTATTTTATTATTTTATTATTATGATCTATCCCATTCTATATACAAAAGCTAATTTAAAATGGGTTAAAGATTTTGATATTAAACCCAAATCCATAAAATGCATCAGGAAAACAGAAGCATAGGCAGAACTTTGCAAGCTACTGATCTGAGATGTCTTCAATGACTCCATTGGCAAAGAAAATAAAGACAGAAGCAAATGCAACTATGTCCAGCTAAAAAGTTTCTGCACTGTGAAAGAAGCTACAGCTAAAATAAAAGACGCCACACTAACTGGAAGAAAATACTTGTACATCATAACTTGCACATGTCTGACAAAGGGCTAATATCCAAGATTTGTAAATCTATCACACAGCTCAAGATCATCCAAACAGCCCCATAAGAAAATGGGACAGGAGATTAATAGACCCACAAAGAAGGTATATGGACAGCCCAGAGGCATATGAAAAATCTTCACCATCACTGATTATCAGAAAAATACAAATCAAAGTGACAGTGAGATATTGCCTCACACCAGCGAGAATGATCTATATTAAAAATATCAGAAACAACCAGTGCTGGCAGTGATGTGGTGAAAAGCAAAACCTTGCTTACTCACGGTGGGGAAAATAAAACGAAACATTTACTCTTCGTGGAAATGTCTGGTTCAGCCTCTGTGGAAAACAGTATGGAGATTGCTCCAATTTTTTTTTACTGCACTGTGAGATACAATTACAAAGTTTTCATGTTTGAGTTCCAGTCATACAATGATCCAATACCCATCCTTCCATCAGTGCACATTTTCCACCACCAGTGTCTCCAGTATCCCCCTCCCTTCACAACCCTTCCCCTGCCTCTGTGGTACAACAATTTTCCCCATCCTCTTTCTCTACTTTTGGGCATTATGGTTTGCAATATAGATACTGAGAGGCTATCATGTTTGATAGGTCCCTTATCTACTTTAGCTTTTTTTGGGGGTGGGGAGTGTCATACCTGGTGATGCTCAGGGGTTACTCCTGGCTCTGCACTCAGGAATTACTCTTGGTGGTGCTCAGGGAACCATGTGGGATGCTGGAGATTGAACCTGAGTCAGCTGCGTGCAAGGCAAACACCCTAACCACTGTGCAATCACTCCAGTTCCTCCATTTATCTACTTTCAGCACACATCTCCCATTCCGAGCGATCCCTCCAACCATCATTGACTTAGTGATCCCTTCTCTATTCCAGCTGCCTTCCCTCCCACACATGAGACAGGCTTCCAACTATGGAGCAATATTCCTGGCCCTTGGGTCTACTGTCCTTGGATGTCAGTCTCATATTGTTATTTTATATTTCGCAAATGAGTGGATTGCTCCAAAAATTAATAGAACTTCCATATAAACCAGCAATTCCACTACTTCCACTTCAGGAAATGTTTCTTGGTCTTTACCTAAGAACACATATGTGTTCTCTTATGTTCAGTGCAGCACTGTTTATAATGAATATCCAGGAACTGGAAAGAACCCAATTCTCCAACAACAGATGAGCAAAAAAGGAAACTGTGGCATACACACACACACACACACACACACACACACACACACACACATAGGATCCCACATATATCTGGGCTACTACATATATAAATATACACACACACTATATGTGGGATACTATATATATATGTATATATGTGTATATATATATATATATATATAAATACACACACGTGGGGTACTACTGGCTATAAGAATAGATGAAATCTTGTTTTTTGCTACAACTTGGACGAAAGTAGAGCATGTCATGCTAAGTGAAACTAAAAGGACAAATGCCACATGACCCTATTCACATGTGTTATATAAAGAGGCCAAGGAGGGGAATAGGCAGTATCCGATGAAAACCAACTGGCGAGCTCTGACTACAGAACTGAGGTACCCAATGGTGGACAGTGAGTGGGGAGAGGGAAGAGACGAACGCATTGGCACAGGACAATGGTGAAGTGTCTTTGGCACTTTGGGAGGTGATGAAGTTGCAGTAACTTCCTATACCCAGAACACAAGGGTTAATGCTATTGTAATCATGTTACCTCAACAAAAGAAAAAGAAAAGGGAGGGAGGGAAAGAAGTCAGGAAGGAAAGAGGGGAGGAAGAAAGGAAGGGGGGAAGAAGGGAGGGAAGTGGGGGAGGGAGGAAATGTTTTTTGTTTTTTAAAAAAGTAGCATGTACTGATTCTCTCCGGCTCCATCCCTATTCCACGGTAACCAGAGATAATAAGGAAAGTTCTTTAGAGAGGATCTCCAGCTAATGAAGAGAGAATGATGGGATTTTCTGTGATAATTGTAAGAAGCGGCCGCGCGACATCTTATTATGACATCTTATTATCTCATTCCTACTTTGGACAAACTGGCAGGTTACCGAATGTAGCCTGCCCACACGGCAGAGTCTGGCAAACTCCCCGTGGCGTACCCAATATGGCAAATACCAGTAACAATGATGGGTCTCATTCTCCTAAAGAGCCTTGAATATAATCTCAGGGCTAGGATGAAGGAGACATTACTGGGGCCTGCTCGAGGCAATCGACGAATTGTAAGAAACAATAAGTATCGCAACAGATGATGCCCATTTGGTGAAAAACTGGCATATTTTTTGCAGTGGATGAATATTATGTGCCTGATGTGTTACAAAACAGCAAAGAGAGGAGTGGCAAGATAGCTCAAAGGACTGAGCACCGGCTTTGCATGTAGGAGTCCTGCTTTGATCCCTCATACCCCACAGTCCCTTAGTATCTCTGGGAGTAACCCCCAACCCACCCTCCACCCCCCCCAGCGTAGAGCCAGGAGTAAAACCCTCAGTAACACTTCCAGGTGTGGCCCAACCTTCCCCATAAACAAAACAAAACTACACTGAAAATCCTTCCTGCAGGATTCTTACCCCAAAAGTAAGCCTGAATCAGATCACACCTGCAGGTTTAGTTGCCAACGTATTGAGAATACTGAGGGCGGAGAAGCATAGCATGGGGCGAGTGTTCCAACAGGATGATAGTAAGTGCAGACTCGGAAAATGAAAGGAGGATCTATCTACAAAGGAGAAGGCCTGGCATGGAGGACGGGGCAGAGTCAGGAGACCTTTACCAGTCGGAGGGGAAGTGATTCCAACCAGAATGGGAAGGGGCATGCCGGGCAGCTGCTGGGAGAGCCTGACTTTGTACAACCAAACCTGTGACCTTTGCAGGGAAACTGAGCACCTCCTCCTCCTTCCCTCCTTCCTTCCCGTTCCTACCAGGGCACCCTCCTGGCCACACCAGATGAAGCCAGAGGGCAAGAGAAGCTGGCTGTGGAGGCTCACACAGGCAGCCTCTGGGGCAAAGATCGGGGCAGGAGGCTAGAGGGAGCACCTGCCAGGGGCATGTGTGTAAAATCTCACCAGCACCATTTCCCACCTCACCCACGGGCAACCCACCAAACCGAGAATGCAGAAAATATCCCCAGAAGAAACCAGCTTCTCTTTTCTTCTCCTGCCAAATAAATTGAAGGAGGGAATCAAGTGAAGGGGTCCATTAAAAGATACCCCAGGGACTGGAGCAATAGTACAGTGGGTAGGGTGTTTGCCTTGTACGGGGCCAACCCAGGTTCAATTCCCAGCATCCCATATGGTCCCCTAAGCACCGTCAGGGGTAATTCCTGAGTGCAGAGCTAGGAGTAACCCCTGTGCATTGCTGGGTGTGAATCAAAAAGAAAAAAAAAAAAGATACCCAAACCTGGGCTAGAGCGACAGCACAGCGGTGGGGCGTTTGTCTTGCATGCAGCCGGCCCAGCTGGGTTCGATTCCTCTGCCCCTCTCAGAGAGCCCGGCAAGCTACCGAGAGTATCTTGCACGCAATATGCCAAACACAGTAACAACAAGTCTTACGATGGAGACGTTACTGGGCCCGCTCGAGCAAATCGATGAACAATGGGAGGACTGTGACCGTGACCCCAAACCTAATATAAAACGTGGGCCTTGTTTAAATCCTGATTCTACCGAAGCAAGGGCCAACAAGGGAACTTTGGAAGGGTCTCGGGGAGTCGGAGCACTGGATATTTGAGGGTATAAATCACTGATAGTTTTTTAGTTTTAGATGGGCTTGTGGATGGAGAGAATGTTCATAGAGATATGAGGCGAGATACCTGCAGATGAAATGATGCCTGGAATTTGCTCCAGAATCACCCAGTAAGGTAAAGCCAAGCGGGAAAGAGTGTAGAGAGATGGGGAGCGGCCTTGTGCTCCGGACTCTGAGACGGATGGAGGGAGGAAAGTGCACGGGCATCATTGTACTTCTCTTCTTTCGGAGATTTTTGATGTCTTCTAACAAAAAAATGTTAAAAAATAGCAGTATTCTCATCTCTCCTGCTTTATTTGTCATGTACCATCATGTCTTAGATACTTTGTGTATCCAGCTGCTTTTTCTCCTCTTCTTAGAAGGGGTGTCTTGTGTGTGTCTGTCTCCGTTCTGATAAATGCCGTAGACTGCTCTAGTATACCCAGGACCGGGGCCTTCGCTCTTTTTTTTTTCTTTTCCTCTTTGGGTCACACCTGGTGATGCACAGGGGTTACTCCTGTCTCTGAACTCAGGAATTACTCCTGGAGGTACTCAGGGGACCATATGGGATGCTGGGAACTGAACCTGGGTCGGCCTTGTGCAAGGCAAATGCCCTACCTGCGATGCTATAGTTCCAGCCCCAGGGCCTTCGCTCCTGACCACAATAGCTGCATAGTCTGTCACACTGCAGCTTTGAGACTACCCCACATCACTATAAAAATAACTGCCATCCTCTTCTCTTTTCTTCACCTTCATATTATGTTTAATGGATAACACATTTGTGAGATTCTGAAAAATAAAGAAACCCACCTTTTAAACCCTTTGCTCTTTTTTTTGCTTTTGTTTTTTTGTTTTTGGGTCACACCCGGCGATGCACAGGGGTTACTCCTGGCTTTGCACTCAGGAATTATTCCTCACAGTGCTCGGAGGACCATGTGGAATGCTGGGAATCGAACCCGGGTTGGTCTCGTGCAAGGCAAACGCCCTACCCGGTGTGCTATTGCTCCAGCCCCCCTTTGCTCTTTTTTTTTTTTTTTAACGAAGAAGCGTGCTAAGAGGGCCAGAGAGATGACACGGTGAACTGAGTATGTGCTGTGCTGGGTTCGGCATGATCCCTGGGTGGTGCTGAGAGTAACCTCTGAGCCCAGAGCCAGGAGTAAGTAAGCCCTGAACACCTCTAGGTATGACCTAAAAAGAACAAAACAAGAAAAATATGCTAAGAAAGGCAAGTGTCTTTTATTTTTCACTTTGTTGGGAATTTTTTGCAGACTCAAGTCAGACGTTCATTTTCAATTGCGTTTGGGCTGCCTGTTGTCACACTTCAAGGCCCTACTCACTCTGAGATAATGGGGGGGGGGGGGTGGAAGCTTTTTTCCTTACGTTTGTTTGAAAACCCCTTATGTAAAAAAATACAGAAGAGCATAAAAGATAAAGCCTTTCATCTTGTTGTAAAACAAGCGCCCGAGCATTCATGTGGGTGAAGACCAGAAAGTGGCTACCACGCAGAAACCCCAGGACCGTCCTCCCAGTCAGAATTCACTGCGTTCCCCTTGTCGATACCAAAGTAATAACTTCTCGAATGTTCCTTCCCATCTCTGTATGGTTTTCCTACCTAGCTCTGCATCCTTACACTTTTGTCTTTTCTGTCTGTTTTGGGGTTCTGCCTAGCAGTGCTCAGGGCTTACTCCTGGCTCTGTGCTCAGGGTTCACTTCCGGCAGTGCTTGAGGGACCATATGTGGTACTGGGGATCAAACCTGGATTGGCCACAAGCAAAGCAAATGCCTTCACCTCTGGCCGCTAGACTTTGTCTTCCATATCCACCCAGGTTGCAGGTAACCAGAGTTCGCTCACTCTCGTTGCTGGATGGATTTTCTCTATTCATGAGCCATAATTTATTGGGTCAATTAGAATTCATCTTGGGATAGATTCGTGGTAGGGCTCCAGTGGAATTCCTTTTCAAATGACCTGCCAGTTGTACTAATAATATTGATTGAATAATCCATCTTTTCTCCGCTGATTAAAATGCCACCTTTATTGCTTATTAAATGACCTCATAGAGTGTGCTCTGCTCCCAGACTCTGTAATCTGCATTCATCTCTCCAGCTTGATTAATTAACACATAGCAAACGATTACTCTCACCTTAAAATATACTTAAAGATGTAGCAGAATCTGCATTCTCAGATCTCCTCCTTAAGGATTTTTCTTGGTTTTCCTTCATAATCTTTGTGATCGGTTTGTTAATTTCCAAAATAATCCTTTTAGAATATCTATTCTAATTCCATTAAAATGATTAGCTGAAAGAGGAAAGATGGTCTCTTTTTTTTCTTGAATCTTCTAGCCAAAAATGGAAATGTAGCGCCCTCCCACCCCCCGTCTTATTCAGTCCTCCTTGTCACATAATAGACTTCAAATGTTTTATTCATATATTTCCTGCACATTTTTTATGAAGCAACTCATTCATGTAAACATTTGAATAGGATTCCATTAAGTTTCATGTCATGACAGATTTAATCATTCCACCTTAGAGTGGCATTTCAATAAATCGGTTTCCAAATGTAATTCTCTTGCAAACGGCGCCGCAGTAAATAGCTCTGCACGTACTTGTATTTGGAAAGGAAGGAAGCACAACTATAAATGAAATTGCTGGACCAAAGAACTTAAAAAATGTTGACGAGCGTTGCCCCCACCCACCCAGACAATACCAATGTGTCCTCTGAAAGGCGTTCACCCATTTCCCTGCACTCTGATCACATTTACAATTTAAAAAGCCTCTAATGACCGGTAAAACCTTTGTGGTCTTAATGTGTCTTTGCTTTTCTCTATTTCTTTTGGTTTGTTTTTGCAGTCTCAGGACTCGAACTCAGGACCTCAAACATGCAAGGGAAGTGCTCTGCATCTGGCCTTCTCCCCAGCTCCAGTCTTTTCTGTTTCTTTGGCGCATTCCTTATTCACTACGTTGCCTATTTGGGGAGTGAGATGTGCATCTTTTTGTGTGGATTTATCAAAGTTAAGAAACAGAAATCTTCTTCAATGTTTTTCATGGCGGTTATCTCGTTTCCTCTAGATATTAGGCAAGTTTTTTCTACATGCCAAATAATTTCTATTGCTATGACAAATGGCATCTTTTTTTTAAGGGGAGGGGTGCACATTGGCTGTGCTCAGGGCTTACTTTTTTTTTTTAATTTTTATTAGTGGGCTGGAGCGATAGCACAGCGGTAGGGCGTTTGCCTTGCACGCAGCCAACATGGCCGACCCAAGTTCGATTCCTCCGCCCCTCTCGGAGAGCCCGGCAAGCTACCGAGAGTATCTCGCCTGCACGGTAGAGCCTGGCAAGCTCCCCGTGACGTATTCGATATGCCAGACACAGTAACAACAAAAGTCTCCAATGGAGACGTTACTGGGCCCGCGCGAGCAAATCGATGAACAACGGGAGGGCCTTTACCTCGATTAGTGAGACACCATGAGGTACAGTTGTAGACTTACAAATGTTTGTGCTTGGGTTTCAATTATACAGTGATCAAATACCCATCCCTCCACTGCACTCAGGGATCACTTCTGGTGGTGCTCACGAGACCATATGGGATATCAGGGGTCGAACCCGAGTCAGCCGCATCCAAGGAGAACACTCTATCCACTGTACTATCGCTCTGGCCCCTAAATGGCATCTTTTAAAAAGAGGACGTTTTCCTGGGTTTTATCATTGTTGTGTTGCAGATATTAAAAAACACGGTTAACATATTTTATGGTTTTGTTTTGTGGATGTACCCAGCACTGCTCCAGGGTTACTCCTGACACAGACTCATGGAGTGCTGGGAATCAAACCTAGGATTTCTGTGTATACGTCAAAGTGCCTTTGTGAGGTCTCCCCTACCAGGACACACTTGATTTTTTAAATTACCGATGTTAATGTGGGCTGGAGCGATAGCTCAGTGGGTAGGGCATTTGCCTTGCACGCGGCCAACCTGGTCCGCCCAGGTTCAATTTTTCTACCCCTCTCGGAGAGTCCGGCAAGCTACCGAGAGTATCTCGCCCACACGGCAAAGCCTGGCAAGCTCCCCTTGACGTATTCAATATTCCAAACACAGTAACAACAAGTCTCACAATGGAGATGTTGCTGGGCCCGCTTGAGCAAATCGATGAACAATGGGAGGACAGTGCTACAGATGTTAATGTATTGATTTTTTTCCTAACAATCTCGAGGAACTCCTCTATTAGTTCAAATCCCTCTGGATGGAGACCACTCAATATTCGTAGTATATGCAATTGTAAGTGCATTTTGTGCCCTGTAACTAGAGAGGGTGAGGGCAGGAACAGAGATGGTGGAGAGAGACGGAGGAGTTGCTGGAGGGAGAAGAGGAGAGATGGCAGGGGTGCTCACGGGATCATATGGGATGGCAGGGCAGGGGGAAGGGTCTGCTGCTGAAGGAAAAAGAAAAATAAGGCGAGGAGGGGGGTTACTGTGTGGAGGTAGAAGACAGCAGAGACCAAACGCGGTAGCAGAAACAAGGTCTGAAGAACCACAGACCTTCTCTTTTTGGGGGGTGGTAGAAACCACACCTGGAAGTGCTCAGGGGTAACTCCTGGCTTTGTACTCAGGAATCACTCCTGGTGGTGCTTGGAGGACCATATGGGATGCCGGGGATTGAACCTGGGTTGGCCGGGTGCACGGCAGACACCTACCTGCTGTACTCTTGCTCGGGTCCCAGACACACCTGAGTGCTTCTGTCTGCATTTCCTTTCATGGTGTTGGAAAAAGCAGAAGTGAAAGCCTTTCCCACTTTGGGGCACTGCTCTGGCCATAGCAGCGCTTTGGCAAGGACCCCTGCTCCCAACTTTCCTCCACAGACTCACACATTCCCCCCCAAGACCCCACAACAAGCCTAGGTAAGTCGAGAGCAAAGGAACGCTATGGACAAGAAAACAGGCAGACTGCTTTGTTAAAGTAATAGAGCCAAACAAAAAGGAAGTGCTGGGGTCAGAGAGATAGTGCAGAGGTTAGTGCACTTGTCTGGCGCGTGGCCAGACCACACGCGGTCTCCCGAGCACTGCCAGGAGTGATCCGAGTCACTCTGCTCTAAACAAAAGCCTGTGGACTGTTGTTCCTGCCCGCGGTCGGCTCAGACAATCAGATCCGTGAGTGAAGGTGCCTCCAGCCCCCTCTGAGTCCCCCACAGCCTCGTGGACCACAGATGCTGGGTCTGGTCCAGATTCTGGATCGCCAAATTCATGAGCATTTTATCATGATGGTTTTGTACCATGGGGAGCTTGTGGCTCCGTGGTAGTAATTCTCCAAGGCTGTTCCAGTGCAGTGACCACCAGTCCAGCGCTCCCACAGGAAGGCGGAAGGCCGCCCCTAAAACCCATCCCCACCTTGGATGAACAGCTGTTGCTGCCACCTGGTGGCCAAAAGATACAAGACTAAAACCACTGTTCTCTAGTCATTAAAATAAATTAATTAATTAAAAAAATCATTGGTTTTCAATATTTGTTTTATTTTAATTTTATTTACTTATTTTAGGGTTTAGGGGCCACACCTGGTGGTACTCCGGGATCACTCCTAGCTCTGTGCTCAGGGGTCACTCCTGGCAGTGGTCAGGGGACCATGATCTATTTGGGATCAGCTGTGTGCAAGGCAACTGGTGTCTTCACCCCTTACTAACTTTCTGGCTCTCCTTTAATTTTAACTTGAATTTTTTTTTTTGGTCAGGGCCACACCCTGCAGTACTAAGGGTTTAATCCCTGAGCACTCCTGGCCCTGTGCTCAGGGATTACTCCTGTTATGGCTCAGGGAACCATATGGGGTGTCTCAGGGCTCAAACTGACTCAACCATGTGCAAGGCAAGTGTCTTACCTACTGTATGACCTCTCCATCCCCTCTTTTCATTTAATTATATATATTTTTCAGAGTTGGAAATAGAAAGGTTTATTGGACAGTAGATGGGAAACTCCCCAGCTGGGGAAGAACTTAGTATAGAAGTTTAATTTTTAAAAAAGAGAAACTGAGGGGCTGGAGTGATAGCACAGCGGATAGGGCATTTGCCTTGCACGCGGCCAACCCGGGTTCGATTCCCAGCATCCCCTATGGTCCCCTGAGCACCGCCAGGAGTAATTCCTGAGTGCAGAGCCAGGAGTAAACCCTGTCATTGCAGAGTGTGACTCCCCCCCCCCACAAAAAAAGAGAAACTGAGTTTAATTTCTTCAATTTTTACAGCAGGTAGGGTGTTCGCCTTACAAGCGGCCAACATGGCCGACCCGAGTTCGATTCCTCCGCCCCTCTCGGAGAGCCCGGCAAGCTACCGAGAGTATTCGATATGCCAGACACAGTAACAACAAAGTCTCCAATGGAGACGTTACTGGGCCCGCTCGAGCAAATCGATGATCAACGGGAGGGCCTTTACTTTACTTAAAAAAGGGAAACAGCTTACTTTCTCCATTACATAAACATTTACAACTCCCGATGGCGGTAAGTCACGTGTCATTAAGTAAGGTTTGCTGATACTTCCTTGAGCCCATTCATTTCGGTCCTGAGATTTCATTTACAAATCCCCAGTCTCTGAAAGCTGATTCTCCGTCAGTTTACTAACGCTTACTAAGTAGCAAAGTCTAATGTGAACTGACATAAGGCTATTAACATATGTATGGCTTATTTGGTATTCTACATATGCTTGTTTCACAGCAGAAATGTTCATTTTTGATGATGGGGTGCTGCTCTAGACCCTCTAGGAATATTGTGTCAGCCTGCAGTGGATCTCAGATCAACGGCATCAGCTTAGAGAACCGGCTGGAAACAAATGCTTTGATGTGGAAGGCCTGGGTTTGATCCTTAGCACTGTAAGATCCCCCCCTTGCTCGGAATGACCTCCAAACACAGAATCAGGGGTACTCCCCCCACTGTTCCAGGCTGTGGCCCCCAAACCAAGCACACATACACATTCACATATACTGGCATGGGAACCACCCTCCTGTGTCTTAACAAGCCCTCTGGTGATTTTGCCTCATGCTCCAGCCTAAGAGTCACTGAGATGGGCAAAATCACCTCACATATTTCATTCATAAAATCCAGAAGCTCTGAATCCCAAAGCCTGTTTGGCCCCCGTGGTTTCAGATAAGGGTTATGGTCCAGACGTGTAGTTTGAAATTTCATATCATTATAAAGGAAGTTAGATTTTCTTTTTTTTTCTTTTTTTCTACAGATTTATTTATTTATTTATTTTAATTTTTATTAGTGAGACACCATGAGGTATAGTTGTAGACTTACAAATTTTTGTGCTTGGGTTTCAATTATACAATGATCAAATACCCATCCCTCCACCAGTGCCCATTTCCCACCACCACGAATCCCTCCTACCCCCCATCCCCTCCCATCCCACCCTGCGTCTGTGGCAGGGCATTCCCTTTTGTTCTCTCTCAAGGAAGTTAGATTTTCACATATCAGAAAAGGGAGTAGGGGTTGGAGTGATAGCACAGCAGGTAGGCCATTTGCCTTGCACACAGCTGACCCAGGTTCGATTCCCAGCATCCCATATGGTCCCCCAAGCACTGCCAGGAGTAATTCCTGAGTGCATGAGCCAGTAGTAACTCCTGTGCATCACCGGGTGTGACCCAAAAAGCATAAAAAAAAAAAGAAAAGGGAATAAGGGACAAAGAGATAGCCTAGTGGACTCAACTCATATACATGCTTGGCAAACAGGAGGTCCCTGTTTGACCCCCGGTACTGCACGGTTCCCCTGAGCATTGCAGAGATTGCCCCCTGAGCACTGAGTCAGGAGTAACCCCTGAGCACCATAACACATAACCAAATACAGAATAAAAAAAGAGTGCGTAGAGGAAGGAATGGAGGAAGGGTATGATTAACAATAATGTAAACCAGTACCTACCAGGCCTCATGCCAAGTGCCAATCTCACCAAATCCAGCTAGCAAAACTAGGAGGTGGGTATTTTTTTATCACCCCTGTTTTATGAAAGGGGAAACTGAGACAAGGGGTGTGAACAATTGCCAGAGATTGGAAAAGGCCACCAACAGAAGGTCCTACAGCAAAAGGACCCCCTCAGTTCATGTGGTCTCATTTCTTCTGCCCTCTGACTTCCTACTGCTTTTTACTTCTGAGCTGAGCCCAACCAGAAGCCAGAGGCCCAGGGTTCCCCCCACCCCTTTACCTCGTGGTGATGCCAGCATGGGGGTGGGGGATGGGTGATGGGATCAGGAGCAATGCTGCCCCACATGTGCTCGGAGCTGGTGGTGGTGGATCAGGAGCGTCATGGTGTTTATGAAATAAAGAGGAAGCACCTAGTCAGGGTCCATTTGCGTCTTGCTTTAAAATTACATTGTTTATTCTTGTTTTGACATACCTGGGATGGAAGCCTGTTCTCATGCCTGCAAGGCACACACCGAACCACTGAGTGACATCCTCTACCCAACTTGCCTTTTACTGCAGATGCTGAATTTGTTTTCCAGATTTACCTGTGTCAATCTAAGCAACCTCTTTCCAGTTTTCTTTCACTCCTTAGTTCACTGCTCTCCATGACCTTTTGGCAGGCATTTAGAAGGTTGTCAGCCTCTAGTGACTCCAGATGAAACCGTAAGGAATGTCCTTAGACATGTCTCTGCCTACCCAGAAGAGAGGTTTTTTGTGGACTGGGACTTGTGACCGAGATGATAATGCCACTCATGCTGCTGAGTCAGTGGTCCTGTGAGCTGGGTCAGTGGTCCTGTGAGCATCCCCAAATGGTGCCGGAGTGGTTCCACCAATGATCTGTCTCCCCCAGCACCTCCTCTTCCAGAGTCTCAACCCTGCCTCGTAGGGTCAGGCTCTTTGCTGCCTTCCAAGGGGGCACTCAGCTTCCGCCTAAACCTTTTCATTTCCCTTCTGCTTCGAAGTTGACCTCAGCCAAACTGCAGGTAGGAGCTGAGCCTTCTTGGGTCAGGGATTTTCCTCTTTATATTCTAGAATTCCAAGAAACTTTTCCTCATCTCTCCCAGGCAGTGATGCATGCAAGGACTTTGGCTTAGGGTTGTGGTGCGTTCTGCTTTGAAGGTAGGACCAACACATGCCTCCTTTTTTCTTAGTCTTCCCTCCCTGGGAGGCGAGGAGGGGACAAGCACGAATGGTCAAGGACAGCCACGGCAGCAGCCACCAAAGAACAAAAACCAGGAGGAAGACAATTGGAATCTCAGTTTATAATGTCTAAGATATTACCATGTTTCATTTTCTTTCCTTCTTTTTTTTTTTGTTGCTTTTTGGGTCACACCTAGGCGATGCTCAGGAGTTACTCCTGGTTCTTCACTCAGGAATTACTCCTGGCAGTGCTTGGGGGACCATATGGGATACTGGGGATTGGAACCGGGTCGACTGCATGCAAGGCAAATGGCCTACCTGCTGTGCTATCGCTCCAGCCCACTTCGTTTCATTTTCAAGCACTGTTGGGCAAAGCCCTGGGTTAAGTCAGGCCCAGCAATATGCTATCCCTGCGCGCTTGCCAGAGCCTTGCAATGCGGGGTCCCCAGGGTCCTTCAGCAGGTGCCTGCTGCTTGCCCCTGCTGTTCCAGGGGGTTTGGTCCTGGAAGTCGGGCAAGCAAAGCGAAGGTAGCCCGACACCCTTACACCGTGGAGGCCTATTTTTTTCTCCCAGTTCTGAAGCATGGAGGTCTAGGATGGCGGTGCAGAGTGATGTTGATGTCCTCAACTGCCTCTTTTCCTGGCTTTGAGATGGTATCTTCCTCCTGCAGTATCCCTGGAGGCTGCACGGTCCTTTCTCGCAGCAGCCACAATCTTCCATCTTTAAAATTTTTTTAAAATTGTTTTGGTTTGGGCTGGAGTGATAGCATAGCAGTAGGGCGTTTGCTTTGCACGCAGCCAACATGGCAGACCCGAGTTCGATCCCTCCGCCCCTCTCGGAGAGCCCGGCAAGCTATCGAGAGTATCGCGCCCGCACGGCAGAGCCTGGCAAGCTACCCGTGACATATTCGATATGCCAAACACAGTAACAACAAAGTCTCCAATGGAGACGTTACTGGGTCTGCTCGAGCAAATCGATGTACAACGGGAGGACAGTGACAGTGACAGTTTTGGTTTTGGGGTCACACCCAGTGATGCTCAAGGATTACTCCTGCTCTGCACTCAGGAATTACTCCTGGCAGTTCTTGGAGGACCATATGAGATGCTGGAGATGGAACCCAGGTTGGCCACATGCAAGGTAAGAGTCTTAACTGCTGTACTGTCCCTCTGGTCCCTCTTCTCTTTTCTCTTCTTCCTTTTTAAAAAAATATAGGAGTACTGCTATTTATCCAGCCATTGATTAAGCTGATTGAATTGGGCATGAACTCCACATTCTTTAAAAAAAAATTTTTATTGAATATCCATGAGGTAGACCATTACAAAGCTACTCATAATTGGGTTTCAGTCATACAATGATCCAACACCCATCTCTCCACCAGTGTACATTTCCCACCACCAATGTCTCCTGTTTCCTACCACCATCCCCCAACCCCCAACCTCCCAACCTCCAGCTTCCCTCTATGGGAGATACTTTCCTTCTTGCTCTCTCTCTTTCCTTTTCCTTTTGCGCATTATGGTTTGCAATACAGGTGCTAAGAGGCCATGGTGTTTGTTCAGGGCTTTCAGTATTTTTATTGGTATGGTAAGGCTGGAGTAGTTTTTCAATTGGGTGGCAGCTTTGGGGTGTGGATGTGACTGCTGAGGCTTCCGAAAGAACAGGAAGGTGGGGGGAGGTAGCCCATCCAAGAAAGCCTGGAGATTTCAGTCTCAAAACTCGCATACCTGAATTTTCAGCAGATAATAGCTTAGTGAGGTCCGTTCTGAGACAGTGGAGTCAGGCCACAGGTATGATGGCGATTTTGGATTGTGGAAGCAAGTGGCTGTGGGGACTCTGCTTGGGCGGGCACAGGCCAACCCAGCCTGGTCTGTTCAGCCATGCTCAGTTCCAGGATTAACTGCAGCTCTTGATCTCTTTCGCGATTTATTTATGGATCTCTGAAGCAAGGCAGGTAGTAGAGCTTACATGGTGGTGCTTGAGTTGGCTCGTGGGGTTGACTGCCTTTGCTTCCAGGACTATTGAGAAGTGGGGTGAGGTAGCCCATACCAACTTTGAGAAAGCCTGAAGATTTCAGTCACAAAACCCGCATACCCGACATTTCAGCAGATTACATCTTGGTGAGATCCATCCTGAGACAGTGGAGTCAAGCTGGGGATATGGTGACAAATTTGGAGAGTCGAAGCAAGCAGCTGTGGGGGCCTCTGCTTGGGCGGGCATCAGACTAACCCACCCCACTCCGATTTACGCCCATCTGATCAGCCATGCATGGGTCCGAGATTAACTGTGGTTTTTGATCTCTTTCTAGATTTTTGGGTCTCTGAAATAAGGCCAATAAATGAGCTTATATAGCTGAGCTGGAGGTGATTTGTGGGTGTGGCTCCCACATACCTAAGTTTTGGCCATTTAAATTCTTGGTAAACATTACCCCAAGTTGTTGGGTCCGGCCAAAGGCACAGTGGCAATTTTGGCTATCAGGAAGCCTGAAGACACAATCAGGCTGCTGTTACACTTGCCATACAGGTACAGGTTGACCTGCTGGTGGCATCATGCCCCCACCCCCTTTTCTTCTTGTAAGGTCCGCAGTCCCTTTGGATGAAAGAACTTGGGTGAAATTCATTACATGAACTCCTTTGACCTGAACCCTCCCTTTAAAGGTCTTGCTTCCAGATACAGGTGACAATCTGGGGTCCTGGGACTCAGGACATCCACATTTGAGTTTCTGGGGGGACACTGTCTGGTGAGAGAAGCAGGTATTCATGACTTTTTATAACAAGAGTGGTCCCTGGGAGCATGAGAGCCAATCCCTGGAGCCTGACTCTGATGCTTGGAGGAAGCCTTGGCAAAGGAAGTGACATCTGAGCTGAGACCTGAAAATAGGGTGTGTGTGTGTGTGTGTGTGTGTGTGTGTGGCGCGTGCGCATGTGTGCATGTATTGTGTGTTCATGTGTTCGTGTGTACATGTGTGTGTGTTTAGCAGAGAAGGAACATTAGGCCAGGTGGAGGGTGTGCTAAGGGATGCTAATGACTGTGGGTGTGAAGGATCCACTGAGACAGCCACAGTATAGGTTGAGGGGGCGGGGAAAGGCGGGGGGGGGGGTGTCTAGGGATGGTGAAGCCTTGCACCAGATAAAAACCACCTGGCACTCCCTACAAATGGCAGATTCCAGGCCTTCTGCCAGACCCACTGAATCCAGAAGTCTAAGGGAAGGGAGGGCCTCCAGGGAAGCTGCATGCTCCCTTCCTGAACCTTTGGGACTTGAAACCCATTAAACCTCCAGAGAACTTGAAAGAAAAGTACTAGCGACACTTGAATACCCTTCCCACAGACTCACCAGTTGTTAACACGTTGGCACTTTTATTGCTTTTTTTCTCTCCTCTTCACCCTCTCCTCCATTCTCAGGATCTCCTTAGAATAAGGTAAGGACTATCATCTGTCTCTGAGTAGAAGCATGAATTTAGCTGATAAACAAACATTGGTTAGATTCTCAAAGAGCTTTTATAACTCTTTGCTTTTCCAATCAAGGGCTCCAGATTACTTTTTTTTTTTAAATTACAGCTCTTTTTTCTCTTCTAATTGAATAACTGCATGCATTAAAAAATGATCCGAACTTGTAAACTTCCAGTCTTTTGGAACGACCCACATTCTAGATCTGTCTAAATTCTCCTTATGATTGAAATCAGGCTAAGTATTTTTGGCAAGGATATGACATAGAAGATGTGGGATGCATTGAAGTGCATGGCTTCCGGGGCACACGGAGTCAGGTCATGCCTCACCTGAGGGTGCTGGGGGGATCTCCGGCTGAAGGGGGAGGTGGAGGTGGGAAACTTCTCCAGTACAAAGCTGCCACTGCTCCTTTTCAATGAGTGAATAATCTGCAGGGGAATAATTAGAGCCAGAATGCCCCAGGACCCCAAAACTTTTCACTCAGTGACTCTTGCCTTGGTTGAGGTCCCTTGTCTCCTCTGTTGATTATTAGGTTGGTGATTACATAACCAAAATATGCACTTGTTTTTGTTTGGGGGCCACATCTAACGGTGCTCAGGGCTTATTTCTTTTTTTTTTTTTTTCTTTTTTTTTTTTTTTTTTTGCTTTTTGGGTCACACCCGGCGATGCTCAGGGGTTACTCCTGGCTCATGCACTCAGGAATTGCCCCTGGCGGTGCTCAGGGGACCATATGGGGTGCTGGGAATTGAACCTGTGTCGGTCATGTTGGCTGCGTGCAAGGCAAACGCCCTACCCGCTGTGCTATTGCTCCAGCCCCAGGGCTTATTTCTGACTCTGTGCTCAGGGACCATTCTTGGTGGGGCTTGGGGGATCATGTGGAGTGCCATGGATTGAATCCAAGTCAACCTTGAGCAAGTCAAGCACCTATCCGCTGGAATCTGCACTTAATAAGTGCTCGAGGTGTGGTGTTTCTCAAGGAGAGAGAGGTATTGACATCCAGGCTGCTGGAGGCTTTAACTAAGATTGATGGTTTATTGTTGTCAGTTGAAGTGCTCATTCCTTGGTCAATAGTGCACCAGAGAAGGACAGGTCTAGGAAGCAGATTCTTTTTGTTAGGAGTGGGGTTTGGGATGCACCTCGTAATTCTGGGGGCTACTTTTAGCTCTGTGTCCCTCCGGAAGGTGCTTAGGGAACCATGTGGTATGGGGGACTGGGTCTTCTGGATGCAAAGCAGGAGCACTCACCCCGAACTATCTCTCTGGACTTGTTAGTTTCTTTTCAGTAGTACCTGGGACAGAGTGGGGTAAGCATGTGCTCTACCATGAAACCACATCTCAGGCTTGGAAGAGCATTTTGTTTTATTTCATTCTTTTAATTGAATCAAGTGAGATACATGTTACAAAGCTGTTCATGATCGGGTTTCAGTCATACAGTGTCCCAACACCCATTCCTCTACCAATATACATTTGGGCATCCCCTTTGGGGCATTATTAGTTGTTTGCAATACGGATACTGAGAGGTTATCATGTTTGTTCCTTTACCTACTTTCAGCACTCAGTTTTTATCCAGAGCTCTCATTTCCAACTGTCATTGCTATAGTGGTCCCTTCTCTGTCCCAACTGCCTTCTTCCCCAGAACCTGAGGCAGGCTTCCAACCTTAGACTAGTCTTCCTGGCCTGTGTTTCTACTGTCCTTGGGTATTAGTCTCATACTCTGTTTGATTATGTCCACAAAGGAATGAAGTCATTCTGTATCTGTCCCTCTCCTTCTAACTTGTTTCACTCAGCATAATATTCTCCATGTCCATCCATTTATAAACAAATCTCATAACTTCATTTTCTTTAATAGCTGTATAGTATTTCATTGTGTAGATGTACCACAGTTTCTTTATCTAGTCTTCTGTTTTCAGGCACTTGTTTCCAGATTCTGGCTATTGTGAATTGTGCTGCAATGAACATAGACATGCAGATGGCATTTCTGCTGTGTGTTTTTGCATTCCTGAGGTATATTCCCAGAAATGGTATTGCTGGGTCACATAGAAGTTCAATTTCTAGTTTTTTTGAGGAATACTCATATTTTTTTCCAAAAAGGCTGGACCAGTTGGCATTGTCACCATCAATGAATAAAAGTCCCTTTCTTCCTGCATCTTCACCAGCTCTTGTTCTTTTTTATGCTCTTGTTCTTTTTGATGTGTGCCAGTCTCTGTGATGTGAGACTGTATCTCATTGCTGTTTTAATTTGCATCTCCCTGATGATTGCAATGTAGAGCATTTTTTTATGTGCCTTTTTGGCCATTTTTATTCCTTCTTTGAGGAAGATTCTATTCTTTTTTTCTCCCCATTTTTTGATGGGGTTGGAGGTTCTTATCTTGTGAAGTCCTACCAGTGCCAGATATATCTTGGATATTAACCCCTTTATTTGATGGGTTGGGAAGAGCATTTTAGCTCCTGTTTCTTCTTCCTTTCTGCCCCAGGTGACTCTGTGCTCCTCATAGCCTTAGGTGTTTATCTTCAGTTCACTGGACAATGCAGTCCTGCTGGGCAGATTCCCATATCTGTGTTTACAAACAAGATCCCACTCCACCTCCAAAATTCAATTCAAACCCCCCTGAGAGTGAAAGTACTGGAACATCAGCATCACAGGCCCAGTCTAGCTTCCTGGCATCTCCATCACCCCGTAGGGAACTCCCCCTGGGTGCAGACACTCTGACCACAAAAAAAGCTCCAAGAAATGCCACTTCCCTACAAAAGCCTGAGAAAACGCACACACCAACAACAGGGATTTTACAGACCGGGGAGCCCCCCATCAGGGGAAATGCCCACTGGTAAGTCCGTGGGAGAGCCAGGAAGTACTCTTACCTGAAGCATTTCTTCCACACGGCTCATTTTCACAGGTGCTCATGCGCTCCGCTGCTGTCGTTTGGCTGTTGCTTGGGCCTGGCCAGCGGCCAGTTGCATCAGCAGCATCAGCCCCTGATCAGGCAGTGCTCAGGGGCCCTCCAGAGGATTCTTCAGGCAACCTGGCCGGAAGGAAGATTCAGCGCTGGTGCTGAGGATGCGGTGTGGACTCCCCTCACTGCACTGACAGGGCGGGGCTCAGGCGTCACAAGGCCACACTTGGTGGTACGGGACCTGGGGTCAGGTGCATACAAAGCATGGACTTTAGTCCCTGTACTATCTCTCCAGACCTACTTTAGCTTTTTTTTGGCTAAAATCTTTATCAAGATATGATTCACAGACTCAGAAATAAAAGATTCACAGATATCACAGATAATCTATCCATCTAAAGCATATAGTTGTTTTTTAATATATCCATAATATTGATATCATGACCTTCAAAATCAGTATTTTAGGATTTTTTTCATTCTCTTCAAAAATTAAACAAACAGGGCTGGAGCAATAGCACAACGGGTAGGGCATTTGCCTTGCACGAGGCCGACCCAGGTTTGATTCCCAGCATCCCATATGGTCCCCTGAGCACTGCCAAGGGTAATTCCTGAGTGCAGAGCCAGGAGTAACCGCTGTGCATAGCAGGGCGTGACCCCCCCCCAAAATAAACAAACAAAAAAACCGAAACAATGTTGTTTAGCTCTTACCATGTGTCTCCAACGACCCACTCCCAACTCTTCCCAATTGCTTCTGACTCCCATCTCTGTAGAATAAAGGGGATTCTGAAGAGTTTATTCAAATGGAATCATGTAATATATGGTACGTGGCCTTATGACTAGCTTCTTCCACAGACTTCTCACAGTGTTTTTTTGTTTGCTTGTTTTTTTTCTTATTTTTGTTTGGGGGCCATATCTGGTGGTGCTCAAGTGCCTCTCCTGGCTCTGTACTCAGGGGGGTCAATCCTGGTAGTGCTCAGAGAACCCTAGAGTAGAGCTGGGCATAGAATTAGGCTGGCTAAATGTAAGGCAAGTGACTTAACCTGTACTATCTCTTCAGGGCCTTTTTGTTTTAATGCTGTGTGGCATGTATCAGAACTTCATTTCTCTGCTTTCCAAGTACAAATGTGTTGTATGGATAGATAACTATTATTTGTTTGTTTGGGGGCCACACCTGGCAGTGCTCGGGGTTTACTCTTGGCTCCATGCTCAGGGATCACTCCTGTTGGGGCTCAGGAGAATATATGGGGTGCCAAGGTCGGGCACGTGCAAAGCAAATGCCCTACCCACTGTACTATCTCTCTGCTCCAAGATAGATAATCATTATTATTTTTAAAATCTATTCATCATTTGATGGACATTTATGTTGTGTTGGGGACATGCCCGCCTGCTGAGCTGGGATTGGACTAAGGCAATGAAAGCTTACTCTAATGTACAATTCATGTGCCCTCTCCACTCCCAGGAGCTGCCCAGGATATACCCCTGAGAGAACATGTTTTGCTAAGACCATATGGCTGCTGCATATGATTAAACGCAGTTAACTATCTAAGCTTCTAAGATTTGGGAGGTGGGTGTAGAGAACAGTTTGTCTTGCAGTGGCCCAAGACAGAGCATCTTGGTGGTCATTAGAATTGCCACCTACCTATTGGAGAGCTCTGGCTTTTTCCTGGGCATGGCTTCACCTCTGTGGATGGGACCAAGTTCAAGCCACTCCTGGGGTGTGACCCAACAGGTTGTTACTATTTTTTTGTTTTGTTTTGTTTTGTATTTTTGTCTAGCAAGAGTAGTGTTAGCCTGAATTTTTGTACTTAAGTTTGTGCGGATGGATTTTTTTTTTAATTTCTCTTGGCTATATATGTAGGAGTGAAATTGCTGGGTCATCTGGTGTATTTAACATTTTGAGGAACTGCCAGACTTTTTCAAAGCAGCTGTACCGTTTTTACATTCCCACCAACAACTCATGAGGTTTTTAATTTCTCCCCTTAATTGCCAGCACTCTCTATAACTTGTTTTTAATATTACTATTGATATCCTAGGGAGTTTGAAATTATATCTCGTTTTGGTTTTCTTGGTGGCTGATGACGTTGTCTTCTCATACGGGTCATTTTCAGAGCTTTGGAAAAAGGTGGGTTCAGATTCTTTGGCCATATTTTAGTTGTCTTTGCCTTTTCATTATTGGTTTATAAGATTACATATTTGGGGGCTGGAGCGATAGCACAGTGGGTAGGGCATTTGCCTTGCACACGGCCTACCTGGCTTCAATTCCCAGCATCCCATATGGTCCCCCGAGCACTGCCAGAAGTAATTCCTGAGTGCATGAACCAGGAGTAACCCCTGTACAAAGCCAGGTGTAACCCCCCAAAAAATGCAAAAAAAAATCACATATTTGGACACAAGAATTTATCAGATACGGAATTTGCAAATATTCTTCCTTTTAGAGGATTCATGTACTCATTTACTGCGGCTGTCTTTAACAAAAGATAAAAGAGTGAATAGTTTTAAATAACAGAACATTATTTCTCACAGTTCTGGGGCCTAGAAGTTGAAGATCAAGTTCTCAGAAGGTCGGTGTTCTGCTGGGGTCTCTTTCCTTGGTTTGTGATAGTTTTCTTCACCCTGTGCTTTATTTCTGGTGTTTTTTTTTGGGGGGGGGGGAAGTGGAGATAACACCTGGTGATGCTCAGGGGCTGAGGAGCTACTCCTGGTCCAGTGCTCAGACTATGCTCCTAGCAGAGCTTTGGGGACCATGTGGTGCTGGGGGGTTGGTCCAGGGGCTCCTGCCTATAAAATATGTACTTGACGTGTCTAGCATCTCCCTGGCCCTGTCTGTCTTTATTTGGTTTCTCATCTGCATGATCATCCTTATTGTCACTGGTCATAGAGACTAGTACACAAGATGTGAATCTGCTCTGAGGGTCCCAGTTATTCACCTCTTTGGAGTGGGGGGCATACAGTGCTGTGCTTAGGTTTTATACTCAGCAGTGACCTGAGATCTGCGCCATGGCTGGCAGGATGCAGGGCCAGTGCCTTCGTCTCTGTACTGTCTCTTCCAGAGCCTTGATCTGCCCTTTAAAAAGCAGGGCTGGGCTATGGTCTAACTTTTAGGGGATACAGAGCACAAATGTGTTTAATTTTTTTTTCTTTTTGGGCCAACCCGGCCATGCACAGTGGTTACTCCTGGCTCTTCACTCAGGAATTACTCCTGGCGGTGCTCAGGGGACCATATGGGATGCTGGGAATAGAACCCGGGTTGGCCGCATTAATGCCCTACCCGCTGTGCTATCGCTCCAGCCCCCAAATGTGATTAATTTTAATGACGCCCAATTTCATCTACTTTTTTTCCCTTTATGCCTTGGCTGCCACAACTGAGAAATACTTATTTGGCCAGAGGTAACAATTTCTGTCTATATTTTCTTGTGAGGGCTTTTCAGTTTTACTTCTGCATTTTACTTGGATCCCTGACATCTGGTACGCGGCGAGGTCCAGTTTTATTCTTTCGCATGTAGAGATCCAGTTGTCCCAGCACCATATGTTAAAAAGGCAGTTCTTGTAACAAGATGTTGTCATGTCAATCAAATTGAAAATCAGTTGGTCATAGGTGTCAGGGTTGATACCTGGTCCTGTTTAATTCCAACAGCCTACTCTGTCTATCCTTACACTCACACCCTACTTTTGAAATTAGGCTCCTTTTTTTTTTTTTTTGAAAAAGGAGCCCTCAGCCTTCTTCTGAGTTTACTTGCAGGGTAGGTAGAAAAGTGCGTGGGAGGCGAGTAAACAGTCAACCCGGGCTATGGGGTCCTGACACGGCTCCAGGCTCCATGTCAGGAACATGCGATGGGCTCTGAGGCCTTGTATGTATACAGGCCTTGGGGAGATGAACTCCCTCCCTCTCAGCCCACAGGGCTCGGAGATAAATCAATGGAAACATTTCTGCGAGAACAATGATCCCCTTGGGTTATTTTAAACACAGCTTTAAGTCTCCCCCACCTGCTCTGCGCTCTAATTGCTCCTACTGAAACAGTGTCATTCACAGCTGGCTTAGTAATGAAGCGAGAGGAGCGGTGGAGGTGGGGCTTTCGGGGGACCTGGGGGACCCCGACCAAGCCCAGTCGGGAGGATTTTACTTTCCCGAAGAAAGGGTCCCCAGTCTCCTAGCAAACAGGAAATCACTTAACCCGAGAAGATTCCGAGCGAGCGAGCAAAGCCGGCAGAGTCCACCCACTAAACTGCTGGGAACTGAATTCGCCGGGTGCAACCCCAAGCCCCCAGCCTTAAACCTTGTCTGTCCGCCACCCCCACCCCCTCCTGCCAGGGCTCTAATCTGGAGGCCGAGAAAGAGCAGGAAACAAGGGCCTTTGTGGAGAAGAGGACTCCATTGTTCTGAAGCCAGGGTTCAGCCAGTGTGGATTCCGGAGAATGTTTTGGGGTGGGTTCTTCCCCTTTATTAACTTTGTCTCCTGAGGTGGGGGGAGGGCGGGCAGGGGGAGTTGAACCGTGGCGGCCGCCGCTGCAAGAAGACATGCAACTGTCTTACATGCACTGTGGTGTAAAGTAGAGCGGGGGGCTCCGAGACCCGCAGGAGAGCCCCGACGTCGGCAGGTGCTGGCCCTTTTATTTTTAGCCCCGAGCCCCGGGGAGGCAGCCCGTGTGTCGGCCGTGCACCTCTCGGTCGGGGCGGCCGTCAGCGGAGGTATGACCACATCCTTCCTCCCGGGCTTCGCCGCCTTTCCTTCCAGAGGGAGGAAATGATGCGGGTTCCCCGCGCAGGCCACGGCCCCCCACGAGCCTCGCTGCTCCCCGCCCCCCTCCGTCCAGCGGGTCCCCACGGGCATCCCCGACCCTAGTTCCTAATTCTGGGTGCCCTGGGGGCAGAGCCTGCTCCTGTCTCTGAGCTGACCACAGGCAAACGGGAGCAAGAATCTGGTCCTTATTCCGGGAGGGCGCAGAACGCGTAAGAAAAAAAAACACAACCCAATCCCGAAACCTGGCCGCCGCCAGCGTCCTGCTGCTCAACATAGAGACCCTCGTCACGAGAGCGCGGGGACCCTGCCCCGAGCTCCCCGCCCGCCCCAGCGCCCCGCCCCTTCCCGGGAGCTCAGGCCCCGCCCCGGGGGCGGAGTCGGGGGCGGGGCCGGGCAGGGGGCGGGCCCGGGGCGGCGCGGAGGCTGGCGGCGAGCTCCGCGGGCTGCTGTCGCCTTACCGGCAGCTGCGGCTGGAGGACAGACAGACGGAGCCGCTAGGGCCGGGAGCCGCTCGGGGCAAGGCTCGGCAGAGCGGGTGAGTTCCCGGGCGGCGCCGCCTCCTGCGCCGGCCTCTGCGGCGCGACCGGGCGCGGGGTGAGCACCTTGAGGGGTGGGGTGGGGACCGTTGGCTGGGGAGCATTTGGCCGGGCGTGGGGTGGGGGGGTGGTGGACTAGGGCGCTTTGGCCAGGGGTCTGCGGCTTCGGAGAACGGCAGGGCGCTGGGAAGGCGGGTTCCCGGAGCGCCGCGCTGGGAGTCGTGTTGGGTAGGGGCGTACGCGTGCCTCGCGCGCGCCAATGACAAGGCCCGGGTAGGGGGCGTCTTGGCAGGTTGTTGGCTGGGTCCACCGTGGCCCGATCTGGGGGGCGGGAAGAGGGGCCCTGGACTCGTGGGCCGCTGCGGGGCTGAGGGTGGTGGTACCCCGCCGGGCAGCGAGAGCCCCAGCCAGCCCCAAGTCCCCCGGGGACTCCCCTGCCTGGGGTAGGACATGGGGGCGCCGCCCCCTCGCGGGGCGGCCCTGGGGCCGGGCGGGAAAGGCCCCCCCCCCCAGGACAGGCGCCGGAGTACGCAGACCCCGCCCCGTGGAGAGACCCCCTGACAGCGCCTGTCGGTCCGGGGCGGGGAAACCCCGCGCGTAGTAGGACGCGAAGCCGTGGCCCGCGCTCGCGGGGCGTCCGTCTCTGGGGGGCTCCCCGCGCCTGGAGCGCCCTCCTCCGGAGTCCCGCGCCTCGACTCGGGCCGGAGAAGCGCCCCCCGAGTGCCGAGGACGAGCTGAATCTGCAACGCCGAGGGGTCTCCCCAAGGTCACCTGGAGCGCCCCGGCCGAGCTGCCCGGACCGCCCGCCCGGAGTGGAGCGCAGGGAGAGGGAGGCGCGAGGAAGGCGACCCCCCTGCTCCCCTCCTCCACCTCCCCCCAGTCGGGACCCCGCTTTGCTCGGATGCTGGGGACGCGGCGCGCAGCCCCGGGCGGATGCTCGCGCCGGGGCGAGCTTTGAATCCGGTCCTCCCCGCCCCCCCCCCGAGGGCCGCGCGCAAAGCCGAGGGGGCTCCGGGTACCCCTGGCGGAGCCGAGGGAGAGAGAGAGACGCGGCTGCCGAAGCGCATCCCACAGCCGAGAGCCCAGCGGCTGGCGCGCCCATGTGATGGGAACCGCGCATAAAGGGCCCCTGTTCTCGCTGTCAGAAGCGCCCGCCCGCTCCCTGCGGCCCGGGGCGCCAGGTGCCGCCTGTGAATCGCCCTCTGTGGGCACCCCGGAGGGTCCCCGCCGTCCCGGGCGCGCGTTCCCGCAGAGCTCTGTCGGAGAAGGGGGCCCCCCGGAGCCAGGCGCGGGGAGGCTCCCCGGGTGCGCCCTGTCATTTCCTGCGGCCGGCCGAGCCCCGGAGGACACCCCTCCCTCTGGGCCGGTGCCTCGCTGTCTGCCCGAGGGCGAGACTCTTGGCCTCCCCGCGGACCCGCGGCTGCTCCGCCGCGGCGGGGAGGAGCGCGCGGACCCGCGGGAAGGGCTTGGCGCAGTCTAGCATGGCGCGATGTCGACTCCGGGGGCGCCGGCCCCGTTAGCACCGCTCTCCAGCGGGGTGTGTCTCGCTCGCGCAGAGGTGGCGCCCCGGTGGGCGGTTCTGCAGAGGCTGAGGGGGAGTTTCCACCTCTTCCTCCCTCGGCTCTGTCATCAAGAAGCAGCTTGCAGGCGGCGGGTGGGCGCTGGTGAATCCTTTCAGCTCGCTGCTTGCTCCCAGGGGCCTCCCACGTAAGTCCCCCTCAGCCCTCCGCTCCCACCTGCCGCCCCAACCCCATCTTCCTGGCCCCTGGGCCCCTGGTCAACCAGGCTACCCCGGACCTTCGACTTTGCATCTTCTAGTCCTTCGGAGTCTCCCCGATAGTGTCCCCCACCCCTGAACCTTCCTGATTGCTCCCCTGCTTCCTCGAGCTCCCCCGGAGCCTCTGAAACATCTACCTTGAAGAAGAGCCTTTGCTCCTTCCTGCCCCTCTTGGGGTCTCTCTCAGGGGCCGTTTCTCTCTGTGCTGGGGCGCCCGTGTTTCTTGCAGCCTGGTGCGCTCTGGCTGTTGCCTGGCGTGGAAGGACACGCAGGCCGGGGTCGATGCACATCCAGACTTCATGCTCTCTGGGGTTTGTTACTGAAGTTGGAAGCTGAATTCCCATCTAGCTGCTAAGTCTGTTCAGCAGCCAGCGCAGGGAACGGAGAAGATGCTGATGTAGGGAGATGAGTACTTCACTCCCCCCCTCCCCCCCACCAAGACAAGTCCCTATCTGGAGCCTTTGGAAATGAGGTCTCCAGATGGTTTTCAAAACCAGCCTGGTACCCCGAGTGAGCTTTCTCTGACCCCTGAGGCTGCAGATCGCCTGGTCTGGCGACTTGTAGAAGGCACCTATCGGCACCTACCGTGGATCCTCAAGGACCTCAGCAAAGCTCGCCTCCCATCCCCCAGCCTTGCTGCTTTACCATTTACCCTGCCTGCACTCAGAGCTTGAAACATTTGGCGTCCAGTGGACCCCAAATGTCATGCATACAGGAAACCAGGGCACCGTGCTTTATCCCCAGTGCATGGGCGAGACCGCGCTTCTCTTGCGGGTCTAGGCAAGCCTTGCATCAAGCAGGCACCCACGAGGAGCTGGGAATCTAGATGAGTCTCATTCACGTTGCACCTCTGCACTTGGTCTCAGGACTCTGGGCTCTGTTTAACAGCCACCTGGAGTCCCAGTTTTCTTATCTGTAAAATGGGTGGAGTCATAGCAATGGCCTTGAAGAGCCTGTGGGGCCAGAATATAGTGAAGGTGCTCAGGGTTGCCCCTGGCGTGGGCGGGTTTGCAGGAAATGATCATCTCACTTTCACCGCCTTTTCCTCCTCTACACAGGGTCTCAGAGCTCTGGGGAGGTGGGCCCCTTCTGCTTCTGGCTATGAGGATGGGGGAAAGTCTTTCGGCCTGGGGGTCGACTTCCTGCCCATTCTGAGTCTGTCTTAGTCTTTCTCTAATGCCAGCCATTGCTTAGGACCACTGACTTCTTCAACAGGGTCTGCTCAATCCAAATGCTGTGTGTGACCAGGAATTTCCAGAGGAATGTGGCAGCACCCTCCCCCCCCCCACCCCCACCTCGGGGTCCTCACTCCAGGGCAGAGGCAGGCCTGGAGAATGACACTGAGGATGCCCAGGGGTACCGGTTTTCCTGACAAGTAGAGTGCAGAGCAGAGCAGGGGACAGACCCATCGACCTAGGCTTCACTCCTGAATCTGCCAGCTCGTGGCTGGGGGATGATGGACAGATGCCATCTGACCTGCCAAGGATGGTATGAGAGGAATGAATGAGACCACATAGGTTAAACACCGCCCCCCCTCCCGCCCCCCGGACCTGCTAGCTAAGAAGTCTGTGCTCGGAAATATTAGCTGTTATTATTCTTAGTTACGATGCCTCATAACAGGTGGGCAAAACTTGGTGTGGGAGCACATCTGAGCTCCAGGTGGTGGGCATGGGGCTGGTGGCTCCAGGAGAGAGAGAGAGAGAGAGAGAGAGAGAGGAGACAGCTTGCACCAAGGCAGAAACTCCATCAAACTTGGTGCCATGGAGAGCAGTTGGCAGGAGCTGTGGCAGGAATACATCTCTGCAGGGCATAATGGAGACCGGGTTTGCAGGCAAGGCCAGGGAGGGAGTGCCTCTCCCATCCTCTAGGGGCCCCGAATGATTAAACGCTCACTGACCCGAATCAGGAAGCCAGCAAGCTCATCAGGTGGCTGGTCTCAGGGGAGGACTGTCTCTCGAGCCCAGGGAAGCCCGGCCTGTGCATTCCAGCCCGTGTCTCACCGTCCCTTCCCCACCCTCTGCCCTAGAATCCCCAAAGCCTCCTCCTTTCTTCTGATATGCTTCTCCGGCCTCCTCACCAGGCTCACTCTTCCTGGGACTCAGTTTCTCACCGGAGGGAAGAGGATGCGGGTGGAGGGTGTGCCTTATAGATCTGACATTGTTCCGAACACTTCTCTGCATGCAAGCATGGTTCCGTCCACGGACTTCACTTGCATTGTTCATGACTCCTCAGACCTACCCATTGAAAGTAGCCACATTTGTTCCCCATTGCTCAGGGGGGAGGGGGAGCACGGAAGACGAAGCATGACTAAAGGGAACTCCTAAGTGACAGACATTCTTATTGGGGTCTCAGGGGAAGAGGGAGGCTGTGTGCAAACCTGTCCCACCCTCAGGGTCACGCTGAAGATCTAAAACTAAGCACCACCTGTCTGCCTGAGCCCCCCCTCCCCCATCCCCGCAACCCCAGACGCTGGGCGTGAGGTGCCTTGGAGATGGGTCCCAGTGGGATGTGCTCTGGGGACTGCCCCTTCTGCTTCCTGCCTGGACTCCAGGGAAGGCCCAATGTGAGGCCCTGGGCAGGGGATGTTCTAGTTCTCAGTTTCAGGGTGACATTCCTTGGCCCTCTGGTGTTTCACAAATGTGCCTACACACAGCAGTTTACAGCTTGATAGATGTGACAGGTGCTGGCTGAGCTCCACGGTGACCCCAGGAAGAAATAAGTCTTTTAGGATGGCTGCTCAGAGCCCTACCTGTTTTCAGAAGACCCTAAAAACAAAGGCTCGGATTTCCTTTTTTCGTGGGAGGCAAAGTCGAAGGTTCAGATCCTGCCCCTGCCTCTCACTGGCTTGTAGGCTTTGGATATTTAGTTTCTTCACTTCCTGGAGCCTTAGTCTTAAAGCGCAGATCACGTAGCCCTTCTGATCTGAAGGTACAGATGATACATACCTGACACATACATGTGTTTAGTGTGGTCCTGAGGATTGGCCGGCTGGTCGGTCTTCATGGAGCACTTGGCTCCCAAGTCATATTGGGATCAGTATCAGCATCACATCCTCATCTCTTTCTTTTTTCCTTTTTGGGTCACACCTGATGATGCTCAGGGGTTCCTCCTGGCTCTGCACTAAGGAATTACTCCTGACGGTGCTCGGGGACCATAAGGGATGTCAGGGATTGAACCTGGTTGGCTGCATGCAAGGCAAACACCCTCCCTGCTGTACTATCACTCTGACCCCGATCCTCATTTCTTTTATTATTTTTTTTTCAGAGGGGGGGGACCATGCCCAGTGGTGCTCTGAGTTTACTCCTGGTTCTGAGCTCAGAGATCACTCCTAGCGAGACTCAGGGGACCAAATGAGGTACCTGGGCTTGAACCCGGGTTGGCTGTGTGCAAGTCAGATGCCCTATTCACTGTATTCTGCTCTGGCCCACATCCTCATTTATTTCTATGGTGCGTTTTATACTCTTGGGCATACAGCTATTTGTGGTCCTCACCATACAGTATCTTGGCCAAGTGGTTCTCAACTGGGGGCAACCTGCTTCCCCAAGGAATTTTGGGCAAAGTGTGGGGACTATTTCTGGCTGTTACAATTGGGGAACAGCAGGGAGAGGAGAGCTCCTTACTTCTATAGTGGGTCGAAGCCAGGAATGCTGCTCAATATCCCAGCATGCTCTAGGTGACCCCCGCCTCCAGAGTATGATCTGAGCCCAGAGGTGGGCTGCTCAGGGAGGGGCAAGCTGAAACTAGGAGGGGAAGCCACAGAAGGTCAGTGACTATGGCTCGTCCAGCAGCCCGGTGTCCCCAGCTGCCCGGCATGATTCCCAGGATACAAATGACAATCAATATGCATTAAAGGGATGAATGAGAATTTGGAAGACCTCATGTCCCGAGTGGTGGATGACCTGTGGGACATTCTGAATGGGCAGAAGAGTTTTAGATGAGCCCGAATGATAAGCAGTGAATCGGTTAATCAGGCCGAAGAACTTCGGACCAAATTAGTTTTCCTTCCCAAGCAGTGGTGAATGATGTGAGCGGTCACAGCCTGCATCACTGGGTATTTGCTCCTGTAGACCTGGGTCCCACCTTTCTGGACAAGCAGGCTGGGCCAGGGAATGGAGGTGCTGACAAGAAACGCCCAGTCAGCTGGGCCCTTGGGATTTGCCAAGTGGGGTGCAGCTGCGGCCGGCTTCCTGTTTTTTCCCTTTCTGGTGGAATGAAGGAAACCCTCTGAATGGTTAGTTTCCACTGACATTTACAGCAATGTGATAGGCCTCGGATGAATGAGGTCAAGCTACGGTGTGAAATCGGCCCGATAACTTGAAGTGGCGCCAACAGGAAGACCTGGCTTGTTTTCTTTGGGCTATTGGATGCCTTTGGATGGCTCTGGCCAGGGCTGCAGGGGCCGCACCTCTGTACAAAGCAGAGAAGGCTTTATGCCCTGGTAGGGCAGAAGCCGAAGTTGTTGTCTCTTTTTGCTGTTTATTGGGAAGCTTTATTTTAACCCGGACTTTAAAATAAATAACTCATTAAGGCAAAGTTTCACCTGGAGCACCAGGCTCTGTGCTGAGTCCTGGTTGTGATTCCTGGTGGAGGAAAATTCTGGGTCCCTTTGAAGGACAAGGGTGTTTGGGCAGGTTAGAAGGGTAGACAGGTAGCCCACTGTTTTGCATGGGCTCCGTGAGAGGAAGGGATCTAGGGCTGGAATTTGGCTTGCTCACGAATCTTGCTGGGATTCCTATGAAATGCAGAATCTGATGAAACTTGAATTCAGTTTTGAGATCAGACACCTACACTTCTGACCAGACCCTGGCACAGTGAATTTGTGGGTTTAGAAGAGTCTGGGGATCCCCAGGTCCCCAGGGCAGAGGGTCCCTGAGGTAGTCTGCCTGATGCTGCAAGCAAATACGGCCTGTGTGTACCGCTGGATGTGTGGTCACTGGCAGCCCGGCCCCTAACATGCCTCATGGACAATGTGACCTTTTAGCAAAACTCCAAAGCAGGTCCTTGAGTCTCCAAGATATAGATTTTGTTCAGCATCAGCCAGCTGCTTTTATTCCCCCCCCCCGCACCCCCCTCCCCCCACCATCAGCAATGTAAGAAGTGAAATGAGACATTATTGGAGCATCTGCTGCATTTCCTGTATCCCTTTGCTGTGTACCCCGGCCTGGGACCAACACGAGAAGGGTTGCTGGCTTGGACGCAGCAATGGGAAACAGCCCAAACACAGTGCCCAGCACCTAGCGCTTCCAGAAACACGTGTCCTGGAACACGCTGGTCTTGGGTCACGTGGTCACCTGGCACTTGGTCAATGCACAGATCCCTGGGCCCTGGGCCAGCTCGCCTGTGTCAGCATTGCTCAGGTGGGGCCCTGGGAATCTAGATTTAAAAGGTGGGCCGGGGCGGGGTGGGGTTTCTGCTTCACATCCAGGCTGGCGGAAAGCAGGCGGGGAGAAGGGACAGGTGACACTTGGAAGTTAATTGCTCCGCAGCAGGACTGGGTCGGGCTGTTGGACTGGGGACCGCCCCATGGCACCTTGCTGGCAGAGGAACGGGATGCAGGCTCTGCCACCTGCCACGCTCCGCACCCCATGGGGGTGCATTGCCTGGAAGGGAGGGCGCCTTTTTTTCCAATATTAAAAATAATCATCACCATTTGGCACCACCGATTCTGAGCCAAGCACTGGTTAGTTAACTCTTTCAGTATTCCCAGCCACTCTACGAGGTGCTATTACTACTGCTCGTTTTTACACCCGAGGAAGTAAGGTTCAAAGACTTGCCCTGGGAGACACAGCTATAAGTAGCAAAGCAAGGATTTGAACCCAGGGCATCTGGCTTCATAGTCCTCAGATTTCATCATAACCAGTGATGCTTATGGGTTTCTCCCAGAATAGTGCTTAGGGAATCATGCATTGCTGAACATCAAACTCTTCCCACCCTCCACTGCTTTTGCATGCCAAGTGTGTCTTCACTTCCTCAGCTATCTCCTACCCTGCTCTCTGACTTTATTTATATATTTTTTTGTGGGGGAGTGGGTTTGGGCTACACCTGGTGACAGTGCTCAGGGCTTTCTCTTGGCTTTATGCTCGAGGATCACTCCTGTTGGTGCTTAGGGAAACATATGCAATACTGGGGTTGGTGCCGGAATCAGACTGGGGTTGGCCAGTCAGGAAAATCTCCTTAACCTCTGTGCTATCTCTCCAGCCCCTGTATCCCTGTTGGCCCGTCGAGTTCTTAGTTTCATGGGTCCCAGAATGGTCTAGTCTCCTTCAGAACCAGTTTGCTTTCCTGGAAAGGTGAAAAGATATGTATTCTCTCACAAATTCTCTTCCAGGCTCCTGGCCCTGATGGTGAGTTGCCCTGTCTTTGGGTTTCTTTCTGGAACTCTGAGCCGCCTCTGCCCCCACTCACATTTGGAGACTGAATATAGAGTAAACGCTGCTTTCTAGACTTTACTTATGGCCTTCAAGGAGGAGGAAAGTTGATCTCCAAAATTCCATTCATTCCTTTTCTGTTACATATCAAATTAAGTCTTTCTTTCTTTCTTTCTTTCTTTCTTTCTTTCTTTCTTTCTTTCTTTCTTTCTCCTTCTCTCCCCTCCCTCCCTCTTTATCCTCCCTCTCCCCTCCTCTCCTCTTCTCCTCTCCTCCTCTCCTTCCCTCCTTCCCTTCTTTCTTTTTCTTTCTTTCTCTTCCTTTCTTTCTTTCTTTCTTTCTTTCTTTTCTTTCGTTCATTCTTCCTTCCTTTTTCTTTTTTCTTCCTTACTCCTTTTCCTTCCTTCCTTCCTTCCTTCCTTCCTTCCTTCCTTCCTTCCTTCTCTCTTTCTTTCTTTATCTCTTTCTCTCTTTCTTTCTTTCTTTCTTTCTTTCTTTCTTTCTTTCTTTCTTTCTTTCTCCTTTTCTCCCCTCCCTCCCTCTTTATCCTCCCCTTCCCCTCCTCTTCTCTCCTCCTCTCCTTCCCTCCTTCCCTCCTTCCTTCCTTCCTTCCTTCCTTCCTTCCTTCCTTCCTTCCTTCCTTCCTTCTCTCTTTCTTTCTTTATCTCTTTCTTTCTTTCTCTCTCTCTCTCTTTCTTTCTTTCTTTCTTTCTTTCTTTCTTTCTCCTTTTCTCCCCTCCCTCCCTCTTTATCCTCCCCTTCCCCTCCTCTTCTCTCCTCCTCTCCTTCCCTCCTTCCCTCCTTCCTTCCTTCCTTCCTTCCTTCCTTCCTTCCTTCCTTCCTTCCTTTCTCCTTCCCTCTCTTCCCTCCCTCTTTATCCTTCCCCTCTCCTCCTCTCCTTCCTTCCTTTCTTCCTTCTTCCTTCCTTTCCTCTTTCTCTCTTTCTTCACCCCAGCTCTGTGCTTAGGAGTCTCTCCTATTGGTTTGGGGAACCATGCGGTACTGAGGCTCCAACCTGGCCTTTCCACATCAAAGCATATCTTCCAGTTTGTTGCTCTCTCCCCAGCCCCAAGTGTTTGTTTCCTTATTGCTATATTTTATACTTCTTAATTCTGAAAAGAATGCAAATGAATTGTTAAAGTTCAAACAGTAAAGAAATGTGTAAAATGTATAGTGACATTTCCCTCAGAATCACCCCCAGCTATATATTCCTTTTTTTCACAAGAAATCCCTGAATAATTTATTTCAGTGTCTTTCTATACATACACAAACCTGTACATATACAAACCCACGTTCACTTACATGGTTGTCCATGTTTTTCCTAACACAACTGTGAAACAGTCTAATGCAACTTCCTTGTTCAGCTCATTTTTCTTAGCACATGTCAACATAAATAGATACATCCCACTTTTTTTTTTTGCTTTTTTGGGTCACACCCAGCGATGCACAGGAGTTACTCCTGGTTCATGCACTCAGAAATCTCTTCTGGCAGTGCTCGGGGGACCATATGGGATGCTGGAAATCGAACCTGGGTCTGCCGCGTGCAAGGCAAACGCCCTACCCGCTGTGCTATTGCTCCAGCCCCTACATCCCACATTTAAAACCTAAATGGTATTTCAGGGGAAAAATTACCACTATTTATTTTTCTCAGAGTTTGTTTTTGTTTTGGGGTCACATCTGGCAATTATCAGGAGATATTCATGGCTGGTACTTGGTGAACCATACAGGGTACTGAAGTTCGAATCCAGCTCAGCCACGTGCAAGGCAGGTGGCCTACCCACTGTACTGTTGCTCTGGGCTTAGTTCCTAGTGTCTTGCTGATGAGGAAGATTGTTACTAGTTTCCCATATTACCTATGTGTAGAGTTGTAGCATTCTTGCTTGCACTGAGTTTATCTTGTTTATTGGAATTCTTTTATTATTTTTGGTTTTGAGTCATGCTCAGTGGGGCTCAGGGGATACTCCTGGCTCTTTGGTCAGGGAATGGCCAGGAAGTGCTTGGGGGACTATATGGATGGAATGCTGGGGTTGAACTTTGGTCTTTGGTCGGTTGTGTGAGGCAAGTGCCCTACCCACTGTACTATCTCCCCTCCCCCCAACCCTGCATTCTTTTATTTATTGATTGATTTTTGCTTTTCGGGTCACACCCAGCAATGCGCAGGGGTTCCTCCTGGCTCTGCACTCAGGAATTACTCCTGGCGGTGCTCAGGGGACCATATGGGATGCTGGGAATCGAACCCAGGTCGGCCGCATGCAAGGCAAAAGCCCTACCCGCTGTGCTATCACTCCAGCCCCTCCCCCCGCATTCTTTTATCGATGAGGAAAGTTGCCTTCAGTCTGATCCAGAATTGAGATAGATAAATTGCCCTCCCAGGACGCCAAACCAATCTCTGTTCCTTTAACACAACTATGTATGTGAATATCTGTATCTCCAGTCCTTTCTCCAACACGGAATTTTAAGTCATTTTAATTTTTGTCAGTCTGCTATGAATAAAACAGAACAATTGTTACTGAGTCAGATTCTGCAGTATTTGAGATTTTGTGACCCTGCAGATTATGCCTACATAAAGACAGTTAAGTGGTAAAGAACTACATTTTACCTGGATTTATGCTAGAAATTAGTAAGGTAAATGGGGTCAGAGAGATAGTTCAGAGATTAAGTACTTGCCTTACATGTGGCCAACCCCAGTTCTCCCTAGCATTGCATATGGCCCCTGAGCATCACTAGGGGTCACTCCTGAGCACTGACCCAGAAGTAACCCCTAAGCACTGCAGGGTGTGACCCAACACCTTCCCCCAACATCCTCCCTCAACCCTCCCCCTCACCCTCCACCAAAATACAAAATTAAACCAGCTCTGTTCTTAGGTTGATCCCTGTTTCCTGGAGGAAGTTGATACCGGGACAAATAAAATGAAAATAAAACACTGTGGTTCATGTTTGCTAGAAGAAGCATAAGTGAAGTCATAACTTGGTTTGATAGGCTCTCTTCATAAATACCGCAAGTGATGCATAAAATTGGGTATATTCTCTCAACCAAGAAGGGGAAAGGAGTAGATACTTGAAATCCTCCAAAAAGAAAATTTAATTAGAAGCAGAAACCTTCTAGACTCTACTAGGGGTAGCATAAAAAGCAGAATGTTAGGAAGGGATAAGTAATTTTGAAATAGTCTCTGGTTATTTCCATGTTGGTAAGCCTGGGGTGTGCAAGGAAGCAGTGCAGAAAACCAGCTGAGTTTGCAGTTGGCACTGAAAACCGATCACTCGTAGCTGGACATATTTGTACAACTGTCCAGGAAGAGTGAGATCGAAGGAGGAGGTTAGTGTTTTAAACTCTCTACTTGGGGAACCAGAGGGATAATACAGTGGGTAGGGCGTTTGCTTTGCATATGAGCAACTTGGATTCCGTACTTGGCACCATGTTGTATCCCTGGCAAGGAGTGATGGATCCCTGGCCACAAAACCAACAACCAAACAACCAAACCAAACCAAAACCTCACTACAGGGAGATGGCTCCAAGGGCTACTCTGAATGGTTTGCATGCTGGAAGCCTGAGTTTGAAACCTGACACCACATAGTACTTCAAGCATTGCTAGACCTGACCCGTTAGCTTTGAGCTAACACCCGGTACCACTGGGTGTGACCCTAAATGCAAAAGTGAAAATCCAC
This sequence comes from Sorex fumeus, assembly GCF_029834395.1. NCBI lineage: Eukaryota > Metazoa > Chordata > Mammalia > Eulipotyphla > Soricidae > Sorex > Sorex fumeus. Next base: position 7,818,574 of record NW_026606101.1, on the reverse strand, counting down.
TACCTTGGACCTCATAGAACTTGGATGTGGTCTGCCTCTGAGGTTGGAAGGTGTGTGCTGTAAAGAGCCCATTGTAGAGTAGGTGTAGAGAAAGGTGTGAGCATCAGAAATACTGTCTTATAAAGGCAGCAGCTGTAATCCCTGATGGATACACCTTAGGGAGCCATGCCTTCACTGGCCCAGATATTTCTTCTCTCACTTGGAATAGCTTATGAATCAAGACAAGGCAAAGAACACGGGTGATGACCAAAAATAGCACAATGGAGTGGCATTTGCCATCTCCAACAAATCTCTATTGCCAGGTGGTAGGATTGAAGAGCAAGTGTAGACAGAGGCCATCCAAACCCATCCTTTCATGAACATCCATGCTGAGGTCAGACAACGCTGTCCCATGTCTGGCCCCCAGAGTCTTCCTATCAGCCGTATCTATATTTTGTTTGGCTCATACTACAACTCAGTTATTATGTCAAAGGACATGACAGGACCCTGACCCAGGAGAGAACAGAGAGATCTCAGTGAAGTTTCAGCCTCTGGGTTTCCCAACCTTCCATCTTCCTTCTCCTATTTATTATTATTATTATTATTGTTGTTGTTGTTGTTATTATATCTCTACCATGTGCTGGGTGATCCTAAGACAGCTTATCAAGGTCAATAATATAAATCCCTGTCTGGGAAGAGTATCTAGTGTATTGAAGGAGGCAGATCTGAAAATAACAATTACAACAGAGTGTTGAGTTCTACACTGGTGATGTGGTCAGATGTCTTGGAACTAGAGAAGAGAAAGAAACCCATTTGGCACTGGGCTGGTGATGAACAATTCAGAGGGAATTAAAGGAGCATTGAGATGACACTTGTGTCAGCGAGACAAGGAAAGGGCAGTGCTGAGCGTGGTGCCTGGAAAGCACTTAGAGATGACAGATATCATTACTGCACACGCACTCGTTCTCACAGAACAAGAAAGAGTTTGCCAGGTAGAGAAAAGGAGAGCACTGCCGCTAGTAGTCTGGCCCAGCTAAAGGCGAGCAAGTAGAGTGTAGCAAAATTAAAACTGTATGGCTTTGCCACAGAGCAAATGAGTTCCATCCTTGTGACCCTGGGCACGTCCAGGTGGGCCATGTTTCCTTACCAATCTAGTGAGCATAATGGTAGCCTGGTTTTAAAGATTTTTTAAGGGGGGGATTAATGTTAATTTGTGCATAGTATCTGACCCTCTGAGATCTAGAACCTTATCAAATGATGAGTACCATTGTGGACGTGTGAACCCACCAGAACTAATCAGTATAGCTGGAAAATTAATTACTTAGGGCTTGGGGGTAAGGTGTAAGATCAAGTGGATAAGGCAGAAACGTTAAGCCAGGGGGGCTGGAGAGATAGTGCAGTGGTTATAGTGCTTGGGTGCATGCAGCTGACCTGGGTTCAACCCCGTATGGTCTCCCGAGCTCCGCCTGCAGTGGTCTCTGAGTGCAGAACCAGGAATAAGTCCTAAGAACCACTGGGTGTGGCCCCAAAACAAAACAAAAACAGGAACAACAAGAAGTCAGATGAGATACTGAATGATTGTGATTCTCAACTGTTTGCCAGCTATGACTCCCTTCCAACCTTGCTTCCTTCCTCTGCCTCCTAACCTCACTGGTTGGCTCCCTAGCCCTGTCTCATGCTGTGACCCCTATTGATGTGAATTTTACCTGCTCCCATTCCTGGAGTATCCCAAGGACCCACATATAGTTCCTCGTTCGGAAACACTCATCTACACTATTAAACTGAGGAATTTGGACTGTAGGCAAGAAATGGAAGGTATTAAGTGTGACATCAGACACATTTAAAGGTTTGTTGGGGGAAATTCGTGTTAATTTATGGGTAGTGCCTGACTCTATTAGATCCAGAGTCTGTTTCTGTTTTCTTTTGCTTTTTTTGGTTTTTGGACTACAACTGGTGGTACTCAGGACTTACTCCTGGTGGGCATGGGGGATAATATGGAATGCAGGGAATTGAACCCTGGTTGGCTGTGTTTATGTAAAGCAAGTGTCTTATCCGCTGTGCTCTTGCTCTGATTTAGAGTCTGAAATGAAATGAAAATTTCGCTAGTGGTGTGGGTAGTGGTGGGTTGAAAGGTAGGAAGTAGAGGCAAGGGCACCACTTTGAGAAATGCTACGTTTCATGTCTCTTTTCCAGCAATTCGCAGCTCACTGAGTCTGAATGGACACTGTTAAGTCCTGCAACCAACTACTGCCTGGGAGAAGCAGATTTGGATGATGGTTAAGGGCAGGAGCCACACACTGCCGAGATGGCTCTGGACCCCAATTATTTTAATTTTTAGAATCCCAGGAGTATGCAGCCGCTTTTGTGGCCGCGTGATATCTCATACTATTTTTTTTTCTTTTTTGTTGAAACACTGTGAGATAGACCTTTACAGACATCTTATATTATTCATAACAAGCAGTAAAAAATTAATTAAAATACACTGTGGGTCAGGCTTGAGTGGTGGTGGGACACTTCAAAATAATGGTGGTGGGATTGGTGTTGAAATATTGAATGTAACCAGTTATTGTGAACAACTTTATGAAAATAAGATTTAAAAGTTAAAAAAAAAAGAACAGGAGCCACACTGTCAGCGCCAATGTGGATTGAAGTCCAGCCCTGCTGTTACCTGGCTATATGACTTTTCATAGTTGTTCAACCTGTCCCGGAGCTCAGTTTATTCTTCTGTGACATGAGAGTGAAAAGTACTTGTTTCCTTAGGCTTGTTGTGAGGAATAAATGAAATAGTGTCAATAAAGCACTTCCCTTACCTCTATGCATAGAGTAAATGTTTGGTAGACGAGCCCCCCTTTCCATGTAACAACTACTTACCCTTCTGGAGCTACTGGAGATCTACAAATAACATCCTGCTGTGGACTTTCTGGAGCAGCAGTAGCTCTTTCTGCTCCAAGAAATAGTAAGGGGGTTGCCAAGTTTTAACTGTGGTTCCGGGATGCACATTAGGCCTACCTGGGAAGCTTTGGAAAATTTCAATGTCTGGCTGCACCCCAGATCAATTAAACGAGACTCTCTCCAGGGAGTACCCAAGCATCAGTATGGGTTTTTTTTCTTCAATTTTAGAGATTTATTGAGGCAAAATCCATATAGGAAAGTGTTTACTTCCTCAGAACCAGAGCGATAGTGCAGTGGGGAGGGCATTTGGCTTGCCTGTGTCTGACCTGGGTTCGATCCTCAGCACCTCATATCGTCTCCTGAGCACAGCCAAGAGTGACCCCTGAGCACAGAGCCAGGAGTAAACCTTGAGCACTGTCAGGCGGTCTAAAACAAAACAAAAATTTCATACACAATCAGTTGGCCCTAAAACAAAACAAAAATTGCATACACTTCCCAGGTGTACAAATTTCTTCACAAATTCAGTGTGTCTGTATTACCCATATCTTGCTCAAACCCAGAGCATTTCAAGCATCCCAGAAGCCCCTCTTTGATTCCTTTCCAACTTCCCCTGCCCCTCCAGCTCCAAACAACTGTCTTGATTGATGTGTTAGTTTAGCCTGTTGTTGAATTTTGTAAAGCTTATGTAAAATTGGAATCAGATAGTATGCATTTTGGGCACACATCACATCTGACTTATTTTGTTAATGTTGCGAGAATCTTCTGCATCAGAGTACAATTGTGTATTATTCATTCTTGTACTATGTTCCCTGGTGTTAATGTTCTGGAATTTTTATCCCCCAGCGTACTGCTACTGAGAATTCTGGGTAGTATGTACTTGGGGACTATTACAAACAGTGCTAGTAACAGTCTTGTAAATACCTTTTGGTGAACAGATAGGAAAATTTCAGTTGGGTACATTCCCAGGAATGAGAATGCCGGATTATAGGGTTAACATCATATGTTCAGCTTTAGAAGATATTGCTGAACAGTTTTGAAAAGTGGTTGTAGGAATTTATGTTCCCACTCAGCACATGAGAACTCTTGCCAACAGTTGCTATTTTTTGTATTTTAAAAAGTTTGGCCAGTCTCATGGATTTATAGTCGTCTTGCTCCATGGTCTGAATATATGTTCCCAGTCTCTCTCTGTGAGCCTGTTAAGTTTAGGAATCTCTTTCTTAAAAGGCTTTGAGAAACCAAAATCACCACTCGTGGAGCAGGATCAAGAGATGTTATACTAGTGAGTGGTTCCCCATTGGCTTCCTTTGATGTCTGTACCCAGGGATTTTTAATAGACCTGATCTGTTTAATCAGCCAGTGGGGGTTGTTTATGTGGTGACAGGAGAATGTGGCAGTGGATTCAACCTGACAGCCTGATCCTCATTCCCGGTGGTTTCATAGGGGAGCTAACAGCTCCATCTGGAGACATCCCGAAGCACACTGAGGAACTAACCGAGAATTTCAGGACACAGACATCAACAGTCTGTGTTGAAGTCTCTTCTTGTACTATGTTCTCTACATTGAAGACCTGAAAGAGAAGAGAGGGTATGGACAGAGCAGGTAGTCTCTACACATGTTCGATGACTTTGTGTAGTGTTTTTGCTCCTCAAATCTCTCCCAGTAGCTGACACTTAGAAAGTGTGAAAACATGCTCATTGGAGTCAGTACCAGAACGGTGGGACTTTCCCTGGGGAAAATCATAACTTATTTGGTTGCAGAAGATATTGGTGAGGCATTAGATGAGCTGATTAATAGTTTGGACTCAGTTAATGCAATATTGTGGCCGGATTTCTTGCTTATTTATTATAAGCATATTTTTCTTTATATCCTTGACTAAAGCTGTAATAGCTGCCTTAAAATCCATATCTAAGGGCCAGAGGAATAGTACAGACTGTGAGGTGCTTGCCTTGCCTGCAGCTGACCCTAGTTTCAATCCCTGGTACCACAAATGGTTCCCTGATCACTGTCTGGGGTCACTTGTGAATACAGAGCCAGGAGTAGCCCCTGAGCATTGTCAAGTGTGATCCCAAACTCCTCAAAATAAATTAAAATTTTAAATTAAATCCTTATTCACTAACTCTAACATTCTGGTCATCCTGGGATCAAGCCCTACTGATGACCTCTTCTCTTGAGTTTGGATCATGTTTTTCTATTTGATATTTTTTCCTAGCAATTTTATTATTATTATTGTACTATCTAGTAATAGTTTTTTTTTTATGTAGGAGTACTGCTATTTATTCAGCCACTGATTAGGCTGATTGAATTGTGCATGAACTCCACTATCTAGTAATAGTTATTTTTTAAAAATCGAATCATCGTGAGGTCCACAGTTACAAAGTTGTTCATGTTTGAATTTCAGTCATGTAGTGGTTTTGAGGGTCAGTTCCAGCAGCGCTTGGGGGACCACAAAGTGCTGGGATGGTTGGAACCTGGGACTCTGCATGCAAAGCATCTATTCCATTTTTTTTGAGCTGTCTCCAGCCCCTTCTTTGGTTTTTGATTCCATCTCAAACATTGTGAATAAATCTTGCAGAGATTCTTTTTACTTTCTTCTTCTTCTTTATTTATTTATTTTTTTTGGTGATGGGGGTGGGGGCACACCCAGTAGTACTCAGGAGATATTCTTGGTTCTGTGCTCAGGAGTGACACTTGTGGTACTCAGGAGACGGTTGGTGCTGGGATTTGAACCAGCATCATCACAGCTGTGTGCATGGCCATTTCCTCACTCCGCTCTCGAGACTTGTAGAGATTCTTAATTCATTTATGTTCTTTCCAAGAACAAGGACTTCCTGGTCTGTTTTATGAGGCAGTTAATGTGACCAAACTCAAACACCAAACTCTGTTTCCTTTGGGTAGCCACCAGTGACACTCCTGTTCTTTTAGGCTTAGTTGGATTACTGAGCACCTATCATTTACGGAGAGTTGGGCAGAATTTGTGGCTGCCATGCTGTGATGCTTTTCTGGGGTTGCTCCCATTGCTTTCCTGGTGGGGTTACTGAGGCTCTGTCCCCTAACTCTTCCAGCAGGATGAACAAAGTTTCTCCCATGAGCCACCATGAGCAGCAATGAGTTACTGCCCTTGGACAATGAACAACATCTTGTGCCATTTCCCAAGTTGACCTCCCTCCAATTTTTGCCTTTGTTGCAAAAATCTAGTGCTTCAAGTTGTGTGTGTATGTGTGTGTGTATGTGTGCACACAAATGAATAGAATTTAAAAACTTATGCATGAGAATATATCCAATAAAAGCTATTCTACTGTTAGAAGCAGAACTTTTCTGATAAATAGTTTTGTTCATTAAGGGGCCACCAGATTCCCCTCACCCCACTTTACTGCCTCACACAGAGTTGAGAGCAATAAATATTTATTGTTGTTTTGGGGCCATGCCTGGCAGTGCTCAGGGATCACTCCTGGTAGTGTTCAGGGAACCACATAGTGTAGTGGGGATTGAATCCAGGTCGGCTGTGTGCCAGGCAAGCACCCTATCCATTGTACTATCTCTCCAGCCCCAATAAATACTTTTTTATCAACTAAATAAATGAGACATTCCATTTAAAATGCAAGTGAATTAGGGTAGAAAAATTGCCAGAACAAAGCAGTGAAGCTAGTTGTTTGTGGATGGTAATCAGGTCTCAACTAGGGAGGGTGTTCAGTTATTTGCTGATTAACAAATATTGAGTGAGAGATTAAATGAATAGGGGGCTCCCGACATTTGCAGAAGTGGCTGACAAAGTGAGTCAGATTTTAACACCAGGAGATAAATTCAGCCGAGAGAGTAGCATCGCTTTCATGTGATTGACTCTGGCTGATGGAGCAGTTATTGTGCTCAGTGGAAACAAAGCTGGTCAGAGGGGAGGCGGAGGTATGCTCGGAGTTCCATACACCCCCTGGGAGCCGAGAGGAGGGAATCAAAGGGAAGGGACTTTGGCTGAACATCAAAGAGGGGAGGAACCAGTCACACACAGGAACTCTACTAGCACTCGCCTCTCTGCACCACAAACCCAGCACTTCAAAGCCTGCATATTGGATGGCCACCCCATTGGCCCAAATGCCAAGCATGGAGAAACTTCCTGATTTATTCTACCAACAATTTAATTTCATCTCTTGGAGAGCAGAGGACAGTGGTTCTGAATCTGGATTAGGAGCTGTTGGAAGAAGTGAAAAAGGAGCAAGTGCTCACCCAGAGAGAGAGAGAGAGAGAGAGAGAGAGAGAGAGAGAGAGAGAGAGAGAGGAGAGGCAGACAGACAGAGACAGACAGAGAGAGAATGTGAGTTCTGAGGATGCTGGGGGATGTACACAGGAGGTTGGGAGACAGACTTTATGGAACTGAGGGTGAGACCCATGTACTTCCTGTTCAAGCTGCCAACAGAATAAGCCTCCAGCAAGAAGGGAAGATATGACTTTCACTCTATACTGGCTTTATTTATTCTTCTTCTTGCTACCTTCATGCTTCTATGGATGCTTCCCTGTCTGACATTTCCCCCCCCCTTTAATTTCAAGCAGTGGAGAGATTAAAAACACCTTACCCCCACCACCATGTAGGTACAGACCAATCAGAAGAGGTACAGCCATAACCAGCCGGAGTCAGCCTGGTCCCCAATCTCAGCCTCTCAGACTCATTTTCCTTCTCTTAGAAAAGAACATTATCAGCATCCCAGAGTTGGGACTCTGGTTCCTAGAGAAGCTGGACTGGACCCGAAAAAGGAGTGCTGGGCAGAGACGCAGCCTGCAGCCTCACCCTGCTTTCTTGGCCTCTACTTCCTCTCCCGCTCTCTAGGCTCAGGGAGGCTTAGCTCTGCTCTCATGAAGCACACGTCTCACCAAGTTCACCGAGACTTCTTGTTCGATTGCTAATCGATCTCTCCGGTGTCTTTGTGTTTTTGTTTCTTCTGATCGAATGCTGCGTTTTTTGCAGAAGTCACTGTGTTTCACGAGGGAGATCTGTGAAAGCACTGTGCCTTCTTTAGTTTTCTCTGGTTCCTTCTTCCTCTCCTGTTCTGTCACCTTCAGAATTAGGCAGACCTGGGTTCACCAATTGCACCTTCCTGGCTGTGCAGGTCACGGATGCCCATTCTCTCCACGCCAGCCCTTCTCCTGCCCTTCCTTCAGCAGAGACCTTTTCCCTCCAAGTCTAACTCTCTGCTTTCTTTTGGTGTGTGTGTTTGGGGTGGGGGTGAGGGGAAGTGCTCCCTAGGGGACCACTATATACCCCGTGTTGCTCAGTGGGCCATGCAGTGTTGGGATGTACCCCCATGAGCTATTTCCTGGGCCCCTCTGTTTTGATGATAGTTTTTTTATGGTGTTCAAGGGGCCCGGGACCACTCCTGATGATACTCAGCCAACTGGATCAGATGGTTCAATGCTAGAGCCCAGCCCTGCAGCATTGCTTGGGCTCAGCTGCATAGGGGACCATCAGGGCTGCACTCTGGGCCTCCAGAGCTATGTCTGGTGATTCTCAGGAACAGGGCGGTACTAGAGATCAAACTTGAGTCCTTGAAGATGCAAGATATATGTCCCTCACCCCTGAGCCAGCTCCCTGGCCAGCTAGCTCTCAGAATTTTATTGACCTCAATGCCATTCTCTAAGTCTCTTGAGCAACTGATGGGAAAAGATTTTATTGTTGGTTTTGGAGCCACACCTGGCAGGGCTCAGGGATTACCCCTGACTCTGCATTAGGAATCACTCCTAGAGGTGCTTAGTGGGACCTGTATGGTGCCAGGGATCGAACTGGGGACAGGCACTTGTGAAGGCATGTGCCTTACCAACGGTACTATCTTGTTCCCCGCAAAAAAAGTTTTTAAAATTCCCATTCCAGACATTCCCTGGTTGGCTGAGAATACCCTTGGCTAAAGGAGAAGTGAAAGCTGGCTGAAGGTGCTGTTGACCTTTCTGGAATGGAAGGAGGGGTCTTGTTAGAAGCAGGCTGTCCCGTTTTTTTCCTCTGTGTTGGCAATGGCACAGGGATCAAGGTCCTTGGAACAGACAGGACAGCGAGGCCTGGATCTGGAGGAGCGGGTTAATGACTAGTCATTGTGCCTTTGCCCCTAGCCCTTCAGGAATGGGCCCCGTTCAGTCACAAGAGAGTGGCCACCTCTCTGTGTTCTGGGGATGGGGCTGGAGAAGTGGCAGTCACTCACTGCAGGTCATTCTCGCTTGGGTCAGTGCGGCCTCCCGCATCCTAGAAGGTAGATGAAGCCCATTTATGGAACTAGAGGAAGGGAGGGCTGTTCTCTCTTCCACTCCCAGGATACGCTGACACTGTCATTTCTGATAAAACCTGAGGCCCTCTTGGCATTTGTTAGCATAGAGGCAGTGGGGGTGGGGGGTGGGGATTCGGGGGTGTGGTTTAGACGATATGCTTAGAATCGAGGGGCCTTCTGGCTCAGTCTGACAACTTGTTAGATATAGGTGACTAGAGGGCTTTAGGGGGCAGAGAGAGTATAAGGGGCAAGTCACTTGCCCAGCATATGCCTAACCTTGGTGCAATCCTGGGTATCGCATGATCCCCTAAACACCATCAGTGCAGAACTAGAAGTATCATCACATGGGGTGGACCCAACCCTGCCCCTACCCGCAAGAAATAAAGACCCAAAGACTTTAAACAATGGGGCAGGGCTTGAGTGATAGTACAGCGGGAGGGCACTTGTCCTGCAGATGGCTGACCTAGGTTTAATTCCCTGGCATCCTGTATGGTGCCCTGAGCCGGTTCCTTCAGCACAGAGCCAGGAGTAAGCTTTGAGCACCATGGGTATACCCTCCCCCAACAACAACAAAAACAGTGGGCCTGAGACAAGTATTGTACTCCAAGGGTGCTAAATGTGTGCACAGCAGGTGTATAGCCATCACTACTCACTCCTTCATCCATTGCAGACATTACTAATCAATCACATGCATTCCTTAGCACATGTGGCCTCAATCATTTTCCCCTTACTCTGGGCAGCCACTACCAAGCCGGAGTTGGCACAGGGCAGGTAAGCTCAGCCCAGGATGCCATGTGAGGAGAGGGAAGCAGGAGAGGTAGTCCTGTTCAGTGTGGCCAGTGTGAAGGACCATCCTGTTTATTGAGTGTGCCACCCAGGAGGTCGTGCTGAGGCTCCAGGAGGCCACCTTTGGAAAACAATCCCCTCCCGGCTGCAAAGGGTGGGGGTGGCCCCTAGCCCTCCCCCCAGCCTGGAGAAGAAGTCTGTGTAATCGGACTCCCGTTTCCCTGTGCTTAGCTCTTACATAAGCTTCCTTAAGAGCCGGGCGGTTTGGTTCGGCACCAACACGGGCACTGACTAATTGAGAGACATCGTGCCAGCTCGGTGTGCCCCATCCTTGGCGCCTTCATCCTCAGCTTGCTGCCTCGCCCACACTGGCATTCTCGCCCACTCACGTGTGGGCCTCTCTGCAGGAGCAGGTCCCGGGGGACACGATCCCTGTGGAAGAAGGGCATTCTGGTGGGTTTTCCTTCACACGTTCTGGCTTTGTTTTCCTGGAGCTGTGCTGGAAAGTGCTGGCTCACCTGTCTGAGCAGGTTGATGTCAAAGCATCGTCAGTATCTACCTGGAATGATCCTCACGGCAGTAAGTCTCTGCTGGCATGCTGCAGACTGCATGCAGAGAGCTTTGCTGCGGATGCAGAAATTCTGTCTGCTCCGCCAGCAAGGCAGGCTCAGGGTTCTGGTCACCTAGTGAACCTTCTGCCTGTGCAGCCTCGTGCACAGCTGTGGAGTTCCTCTCGGGAAACAGCATTACGGCAGGGCGCAGCTTTATTGAATTGTTAATATCCACTTTTCCTTTATGCCAAACTGACTCCTTTGGTGTCCATGACCCTCAGTCTGCCCTCTAGAGGCCACAAGAAAAACAGATTCTTTTCCCTCGTGGCTTTTGGGAAGCCGGGGTCCATCTCGTCCACCCTGTTCAGAGAGAAATCACAGGGCTCTCATGGGCTCCATGCCCACTACCATGCTGTTCCCGAGAGAGCTTGAGCACACGTAATGCTTGGCTGTTCTTCGTTCGCGTTGAACTTGTTTTTGCATCCAGCTGTTCTCCCTCTCCATCCTGCTCCCACAGACTGACTTGCCAAATGGGATCCTAGTGAGCGGGCTTCAGGGGACCATGACTAGTCAAGGCCAAATCCAGGGCCGCCATGCAGAGGGTGCACAGCCAGGAGAGTGGAATTCAGATGTCAACCCTGGGGTGGCCAAATTCCACCGAGCAGACTTAAAGTCAGGGTGTCTCTCCCTGGCAGCCCAGTACTAGAAGGATGGTTCCATTGTGGCAGGCCAGTCAGTCCACAAAAACCCATGAGAATGGGGTTGGGATGTGGGAATAAGATTAACTTCCCATTCAGATGTGTGGAAGACCCTGAGGTGAGTCTCTTCCTCACCGGGCATGGGGTGGGCTGCAGGGAGGACTGTGCACCCTTAGGAGAGAAAATGGGTCCCAAGCGAGATGCGGGGAGGAGGAAAATCCCGGCTCTTTGTTTTGTTTTCCTTTTCCCCTCGTGCTCAGCAGCGCAGGAAAGCAGGAAACGCACGAGGCACAAGCTCTGTCGGCCTTCCTCCAGCCCGTTGCCAATATTGTGTGGAGAAGAATAGCTGAAGAGCCTGGAGGGGGGAAAAAAAACTCCACTTTTTTTTTAAACAGTGTGAACTTTGAGACACTGTCTGACTCATATTTGAAAGTCTCTTTAATTTGAATTCACCTTCCCTCGTGTTGTTTTTCTCAAGGCTCAGGCTCCACTCCAGCAACCTGTCAGCCAGCTGCTCCCTTGGGATTGAGGGGTGGCAAGGCTGAGCCCCTGCTCCCCCTCAGGGGCTGCTGCGATGAAAGCTGTTGTCCTCTGCCCACCTCTCAAGGGCCAGAGAAACCAGTGGGCTTCTGCTAATCATCCCCAAGAACTCAATCGGTTTGCTTCAGGTGACAGCCTCTCTGAGTCCCATTCCCCAAACGCTCCGAGCATCCGTGCAGAGGGCCAGAGCAATAGTGCAGCAGATAAGGTGCCTGTCTTGTACTTATCCAACCTGGGTTCAATCCCCAACATCCCATATGGACCCCTGAGCCTGCCAGCAGTGATCTCTGAGTACAGAGCCAGGAGTCAGCTCTGAGCACTACAGGGGGTGGCCCCCAAGCAAAAAATAATAATGGCAAAAAACATTGTTGTTTTTAGTCACCAAATCCAGTAATTCAAAATGGCTTGAATCCTTAAAGGGCATTTTGTTAGCTTAGACAGCTAAAGTCTAGTGCTCATCACAAGGAAAAAGACCCTTCTCCCTTGTCTCCCCATAAAGGACTGGTTTCCTAGATGAGCTTCCAAATGGTAACTCAGGTTCAGGCTGCTAATTTACATGCAGGGCGAAGAAAGCTTCTGATAGGACCAGCTGAGGTCAGGCTGTAGCTCCAACCAATCACTGTGTGTGTGTGGGGGGCGGGGGTTAAGTCCATTGCTACAGCTCTGACCAATCAGCATCTGGCACAGTGTAATCCTGAGCACCAAGACCACCACCAAATTGTATCTAATAGGGGATCCAGGACCTTCTTCCTCTTTCCCCAGAGGCATGTTCATTCCCCTGGCAATAATCTGGTCAGCGTTTTTTTCTTGGGAGTACGGGCTGGGGAGGATTTCTGTAGTGTGTGTCCCTGCCTCTCACCATCTTCCTCCTAGCTCAAAGCACTTTCTTCCCCTTTTCCCACCAAGCTCAGCCATCTCGATCATTGCCCCGTGCTTCCCCAGTGGCAGAGATAGATGCGGAAATCAGGGTGAAACACGCGGCACCCAGGAGGCGAACTGAAACTCACCCCGTTTGTTCGTGTCAACCTGAAAGTCAAGTGTCTGGGCCTCCAACTTCCCTCTGCCTGCCGTGGGCCACTCCTGGTTCACCCACTCAGAGCATAGAGCCACTGGTAGGAAATACCAAGTGCCTTGCCCCATTTCCCCTTGCTTCTCGTTTCTCTTCTCATATCTCACATTCTTCCCGGACAGCCTTCCCCTGACCTGGCCCGGCACATGGACAGTCTGCTGGATGCTTTCAGCACACACTGGACTCCATGTCCCTGTGGAGCTGATTGTCCTCCCATGAGCTCGTACTCGGTGGACCCCTTTAGGCTTGAGGCTGGATGGTGCTGCTGCTGCTCATCGAGTCTGAGCTGTGTCCCCTTCACCCCTAGGGCTTTTTCTGGAGGCTCAGCCAGGTGTGTCCTATCTCAGAAGGGGGCCAGTCTGCAGCCCAGAGGATCCAGGACTTCCGGGAGGCTGCCCCAGCATGCAGGCCGGTGTCCTGTCTGGGGGACACTGCCTAGCTTTTGTGTTCGTGGCACCATGACAATTCTTTAATTAGACCAAGCAGGGCTTTCTCGGCCGGGGGTGGGAGGAGGTGTGTGGGTCTATTGGGGGAAACTAGGTCACCTGAAAACCAGCAGCCAAGAGGGAGCTGGCCTGGAGCCCCAGCTCCGGGGAACCCAGGGGGGCGAGGCGGCGGGAGAGCCACGCCGAGAAATTGTGCTCTGGCCCCTTTTACTGGCCCCTGGGAGGCCTTGTCCTCACCTTTCTCCAGAGTGCTGGGCAACTGCCCTTAATTCTTTCTCCTAGAGTGACCCAGCCAGGAAGGGCCCTGCAGAGGGTGCTTTTGCGTGGGGTCCGCCGAGGGGCCCGATGGGAGCACTGATTGGGAGTCAGGCCTGATTCCAGTAGCTGCTCAGTGGTGAGCTCAGAGTATGCCAACCACTGCCACGAGGCTCTTCATGCACCCAAGATGCCGGTCTCATGGTGTCTGTAACCTTTGCACTGTCCTGGCATGCAACAGATGCTCAAAAAATTGTGGTTAGAGAACGGCCGGAGACCATCGCTGGGTTTCTCTTGAAAGATCACTCCCCCGTCCCATACACTACATGTAGCCATCAGGAGTGCTCCCTGAGCCTTGATCGCAGATCCTAGAGTAAGCCCTGGGTGTAGCCTACCACAGCCCCCACAGTCCCGAGGAGAGAGATTGTTGTCGCGGAGGTCAGCGGCTAGGCAGAGTTCCCAAATGCCTGTCATTCCAGGCTGCCAATATTAAGATGTTTATTCTTGTACATTTTTTTTGTTAACACCTTGCTAGTTTTCCCCTGAAATAGATTTATTCAAAAAGAACATTTTTCAAAATGTCTACCATAAATAAATAGTAAAGATGAAAGCCCTGCAAGAAAACAAAACAATGCTATTCCATTCCTTCCAAAGGGGAATGAATGGCTTGCCCAAGGCTAGCAGACTGAACTTTGTGTACAAGTGAGATCAATGTGCTTGTGAAGATGTTAGAGGTCCATTAGCAACCAATTGGCTCTGTCTCCGGGAGAGAATGTGATCGATGGGCAGAGCCAGGTAGAACTTTCTTAGGCCTTGCCCCTACTCCTGAACACTCCCTTGGAGCCGTTTCTCTTTTTGCATCCAGCATCATGGCTGGGGCTGTTCTTTGTAAAGGACCAAGAGCTTTAACGAACAGTTTAAGATATTGGTGAGACCATCTTCACCTTTGGTCCTAGCTTGCTCGGGGTAACCCCCCATGGAGAAGGTAAGCAGTAAATGAAGCAGCGAGCACCAGTGCAGGAGCCCAGGGCTGCAGACAAACCCATGTGCTGCTTCCGTCAGTGTGGCATGCTGGGAAAGCCGTCGTGCAGGGCATGCGGAGAACCTGCCAGCTTCAAAGGCAGCGGGCCACCTGCGCCATCCTCAGCTGCTTGTTGAAGGCCGGACACCTGCTCCTGAGAACCATCACTGTTGCTCGGGCCTGTTCCCTTGGGCTCTCCTCTCTTCCCAGTGCACATCAAACCCCATGCCAATTGCTCCTTCCGTTCTCTAGCCATGTGATGTGGGGTACGTTGCTTCATCTCTCTGTGTCTTGGTTTCCTTACCTGAGAAATGGGGGTAATGATAGCACCCATTCCATTAGCTTGACTGGTGGATTGTGTGAATTTATAGAGAGATCCACCGAGATCTACAGACAGGGATTTCCCTCCCTCCCTCCCTCCCTCCCTCCCTCCCTCCCTCCCTCCCTCCCTTCCTTCTTTCCTTCCTTCCTTCCCTCCCTCCCTCCCTCCCTCCCTCCCTCCTTCCTTCTTTACTCCTTTAGGGCTTGTCACAAAGCAGGAGACCCCAGGTTTGTGCTGCTGAGGACAGGGCTTGCTGACTCAAAGCATCATGGGAGCTGGCCCAGGGAGGAGGGCCAGGTGGGAGTGGGGGGCGCGCTGTGGGGACGCTGGGAGATCAGAGTGTATGGCCATCTTGGGAGGGGGAGCGGGCCTTCTCCACACCTTCTGGTTGTTGCCATGGCAGCTCCCTGCAGCCAGGTACTGAGCTGTTCTAAGAAAAGCCAAAAAATCCAATTTTGGATATAAAATATTCAAGTGTTAAATACTAGCAGTGAATCACAATATTGCAAAACAGGGTGTGGGCCAAAAAAGCAAACATAAGAGAGGAACATGCTGTGAACCCCAGCATGGGGGTTCTGGCTATGTCTGACCTGTGCCCCCTCCTGGCTGGGAGTTTCTGGGCAACCCCTCCATCTTCCCCAAACCATGCGGTGCATGTGGGTTTCCAGAATTCCCTCCTCTGAGCTCAGCCCCCTGCACGCCTCTGAATGTCTCCATGCTCCCTCTTTGCACGTGTCTCTCACCTGACCTCTGCATATCCTTCAGATAAGACTGAATCAGTTGCTTCTTCTCTTTTCTTGGTGGCAAACCCCAGGCCAATTGCTCCTTCCATTCTCTAGCCATGTGATGTGGGGTACGTTGCGTCATCTCTCTGTGTCTTGGTTACCTTACTTGAGAAATGGGGATAATGACAACACCCATTCCATTAGCTTGACTGGTGGATTGTGTGAATTTATAGAGAGATCCACCAAGATCTACAGACAGTGATTTCCCTTCCTTCCTTCCTTCCTTCCTTCCTTCCTTCCTTCCTTCCTTCCTTCCCTCCCACCTTCCTTCTTTTCTCCTTTCCTTCCTTCCCTTCCACACTCAGTAGCGCTCAGGGCTTACTCCTAGCTCTTCCTCAGGGATCACTCCTGGAGGGCTCAGGGAACCATTTGGAGTGGCTGGGCAATGAACCCAAGTAGGCGGAGTGTACCCTCTGTATTATTTCTTTGGCCCCAAACAGGGATTTTCTAGAAGGAAGAGCTAGTCTCTGATTCTTAATGAGGGCTTGTCACAAAGCAGGTGCTCATAAAACATGGGATCTCGTGAGGAAGTGGGGAGAAGCCAAATCTGTGGTCATTTGTTCCCAGTGAGATATGACCATAGTGATGCTTAGTGTAGTGGTGAGTTCAGGAGAATTCAATTCATCTGAACTCCCTACTTCAGCAAAGGCAACCCAGACAGCCCTCTCAAGAGACGAAAGAAGAAGCAATGATGACAGCACATACTATTAGTTGAGCAGGGAAAGTGCATCACTCATACATTATGGCAGCCTGGATAATGGGATGGCCTTGGGGCTGGAGAGAGATGGCACAGCGCTGCCTTGCATGCTTTCGACCAAGTTCAGTTCTGGCACCTCATAATGGTCCTCCTGGGCACCACCAGGAGTGATCCCTGATTGCAGAGCCAGGAGTAAGACCTAAGCACCATCAGCTATGCAGTGCCAAGAGCAAGGACAGGAGTATGTCGGGACGAGCAATCACGGGATGGGAATAAAAGAGCAATGTGGGGAGTTATTTGTAGCTTGACTAGAAATGGACACCAAAACCCTGCACATACATCAGGAGCATGTGGAACTGTGGGCAGTCTGGGTGAATGGTAGATTTTATCAATATCAGCTCTGCCATTGTAATAGCTCTGCAAGATGTTACCAGCACAGACTGAGTCAAGGATGTGCAGGATTCTTTGTGGAACTTGTTACAACTGCATGTGACTTCACAATGATCTCAAAATAAAAAATTTAATGAATGCATTAAAAAGAGATGGCGAGAGAGCCAAAGCAGAACAGAACCAAAGCAGCCAGAGCCAGTTGGCTAGTTTCCTGCTGAGTCTGACCATTGGCTATGTTTACCCTTTTGGTCAGCTCCCCCAGAGCCTGGGCACCTTGGCCCTCGACGTCAGGTTGCCGGGAGAAACCTGAAGAACAACCTGGGCTCCTGAGGGCTAGGTCAAGGCTGCCCCCTGGTCCTTAACCTCCCGGGCCATCTGTCCCCAGGGTGGGGAAGCAGAGCCCAGGAGCCCAGGGCTACCCCGAGCCTCGCAGTGACGGTGGGTGTTTCCACATTACACAGTCATGCATGTTCTCTGTCGCCTGGCAACCCCCTGTTTCCACCAGCCTCGCCGACCGGGCTTCCAGCCCCACGGCTGCTCCAGCCTGGCCTTCTCCATGCTTGCTGCTCTTGGTTATTAAGCTGATCATTGTTTTGACTTCTAGCTCGCTCTTTTCAGTCCTTGGACATCCTGTAAATTCTGGGAGGTGAATAGAATATTTCACTGGTGACAAAACAGGTTTAAGAGATCCTAGTTGTCCTGGATCCTTTCCCTTTGTGTTGGAGAGAGCTTAGGCTCTGGGCTGACTTGAAGAGGGGGACCGGGTCCCTTCAGACTGTCACATTTTGGAATTGTTGCCTGAGAACTGATACGAGCGAGAGGTGCAGTTTTGTACTTTGTTTTCATGTTCTTGTTTGCAGGACACAGAAATGCTCAGGGGTTACTCCTGGCTCTGTGCTCAGGGATCACTCCTGGCAGTGCCTGGAAGACCATATGGGGGCCCAGGGATCAAACCCAGGTGGGCCTACCTGCTGTAATATCGCTCTGGCCCCAGGATTTTTTTTCTTTTTGGGTCACACCCAGCGATGCACAGGGGTTACTCCTGGCTCTGCACTCAGGAATCACTCCTGGTTTTGCTCGAGGGACCATAGATGCTGGGAATCGAACGTGGGTCATCCGTGGGCAAGGCAAATGCCCTACCCCTGTGCTATCACTCCAGCAAGCCCCAGGATTTTTAATTTCTTAAGGGGATCCAAAGTAAACTTCAACTAATATTTTTGATAGTTCAGCAAATATCATGTTTTGGTTTCAAAACTCCTTTATATTCATGAAAATCAAGGATTCCAAAGAGCTTTTGTTTATATGGATTATATATGTCAGTATTTGCCATACTGTAAATTCATACTGAGAAATTAAAAATGTGGCATTACGTCCTTTAAAAGGAACAAGAACCTCATACAGTATAATATAATCCTTTATGCTATAACAACATCACAATAAATCCTTTTATGTAATAACAATATAACAATAAATCACTTATGTTACAACAGTATGACTGCTATGTAACAATGTAACAATATAACACCTTCTTGCCCTGACAATGTAACAATAACATACTCATATCTTTTAACTATATAACAAGTCTCATAACAACTTCAGCCCTTATTTGTTGTAACAATTGAAACACCAATAAATGGTAACTTGGTGGTTTACAAAGGTATTCGCTAAGGCTCATGTATAATCTATGCAATATATGGCACAAATCATATTGAATGGCCCATCAATGTGTTCTTCTCATCTAGCTCAATTATGTTTCTATTTAAAAACATGAAAAGGATCAGCCCTGTGGCTCAGAGGTGCAACCCTAGCCTTGCATGTATGAGGCCTGGGTCTCCTTCTTAGGGATGCAAAATTACCATCAAGTAGAAGTGTGTGTGTGTGTGTGTGTGTGTGTGTGTGTGTGTGTGTGTGTGTGTTTGTGTGTGTGTGTTGGGCGAGCGACTGGGGGTGGGGTGTATAGGGAGTGTTTGGGCCACACCTGATAGTGCTCAGGGCTGACTTCTGGCACTGTGTTCAGGAATCACTCCTGGGACCAGAGAGCATGGGGGCAGGGGTGGGGTGTGTGCATGAAATAGCCTTGCAAAGGAAAGAAACTGAGACATATAATTGGAAGAATGAGAAAAAATAACATTTATTTGGCACTGGTGCCAGCCCAGCGAAGTCTCCAAAAGCTCGCACCATCCCAGAGTTGTGGCTGCACTTGCAGGGATCTGTGCTTAGAGCTGGAGGGGACTGTGCAGGGAGGGATATACCTGTCCGGCTGAGTGACCTGTCAGAGTAAGACAGTGTAGAAATTTGCAGGCTCCCTGATTAGGACCAGGCCTCCCCTGAGCATCCTGTGGGGTGTCGGCAATCAAGTCCCAGCCAGCCGCTTGCAAAGCAAGTGCCCTACCCACTGCGCTATCTCCTCAGCCCCCAAAGAAAACTGTTGGGATCGGGGACGAGGTGGTCCGAGAGCAGCAAGCCTGACATGCCCATTCTTGTGTCCCCACCCGCAGGCCCCACCATGAGGCCCCAGCCCCGCGGGAGCCCCCGTGCTCCCTTGGCCCCGAGCGCGCCCTGCTAGCCCGCCGCCAGGGGCGAAGAAGGGGGGAGGCGCGGTGGCCATGGCCAGCCACGTGGACCTGCTGACCGAGCTGCAGCTGCTGGAGAAGGTGCCCACGTTGGAGCGGCTGCGGGCCGCCCAGAAGCGCCGGGCGCAGCAGCTGAAGAAGTGGGCGCAGTACGAGCACGACCTGCAGCACCGCAAACGCAAGCATGAGCGGAAGCGCAGCGCGGGCGGCCGCCGCAAGAAGGTGGCCTTCGAGGCTAGCGTGGCGCTGCTGGAGGCCTCGCTGAGGAACGACGCCGAGGAAGGTAGGCCGTGTCGGTGGTGGTGGGGGGTGTTGTGGTGGGGGTTATGCTCAGGGTGTGGCAGCCTGGACCGGCCAGCACCTTTATCTTACAAAGCGAGGCTGTCCAGAGCAGACGCTGTAGGCAACTAAGAACCTGGGCTAGGGGTTCATGAAGACTTACCTGTGTGCTTCTGCCTCTGCAGACACTTCCTGGCCAGCCACCCGTGTCTCGCGGGACTCTTATACTCATTTCCACCTCGGAGTCTATGCATACACCCCAGCCCCCTCCATCCTGCCAGCCTACCGTGCTGACTGTGTCATGGGGTTCAAGACGGTGACCCCAAAGGCTCTACAACTTGGCATCAGTTACTCCCTTGGGGACCCGGGCAGCTCAGGGTCTTAATTTCCACCCATGGGAATCAGGCTGATGATCCTCTACACGGGCTGATTAGGAAGGTTGGGGTAGAGACAAACCCCTCACCCACCCCCAAGTTGTGTGGCGTGCGCCCTCACATTGTGTGACTGCTGGCTATAGGTTCTATTTTTATGATCTTACTCTGTTTTATTTATATGACGAGTTTGTTTTGTTTAGAGGATGCCCATAAAGTCTGGATTCAGAGATGGGTGTGCAGCGCGCTCTCTAGGACGTTTTCGTTCTATAAAGGGAACCGAGAAATAAAATCCCACACGCATCCTCGGAGCATCTCTCCAGTTTCTATCTGTAGCAAGCACAGGAACCCCCGAATGCTATTACTGTCTTCTCACATGATGGATCAGATACCCCAGTACCCAGGAGGCGGGTCTGTTTTTTTGTTGGGGAGGGGCACACCCAGTGGTCATCAGGGGCTGGTGCGGTTTTGGGGATCAAGCCCAGGCCTCCAGCCTCTAAGGTGTGTGCTCCAGCCCTCTCTCTCTCTGGCCCCTGAAAGCTGGTTGGTTTCCACTCCTTTTACAGATGGGGAAACTGAGTCTCAGAGAGGTTCCGAACCCTGAGCACAGCAGCAGAGGAAGGATCCCAGGGACCAGGCTGTGTCCTCAGTCTCCTGGCCTTATAGGTCTGCATCCTGATGTGGGAATGTGAGGATATCCGTGATCCGGCCTGAGCGCCCCACCCCACCCTAAGCATGCTTGCGGGTGAGGTCATACATAGCCAAGAAGCCCACTCACCCAGCATCTGGTCCCCCCTGGTCTGCAGGTCCTGGTTGCCCTCAGACCCTTGACACTACAGCCAGATGGGTGGTGCCACTTCCCACCCGGGGAAGGGGCCGGGGTGACGCTTTCTGATTCTCCTATCTTTGAGAAGTGACTCCCACCTCTGTTCTGGTGACTGAGCACTGGGAAGTGAGCTGAGAGGCCTTTATGGACTCCCTTGGTGGGAATCAGCTCTGCTCCAAGCCTGGGGTGAGTGAGCCCCCCAGGGAGAAGTGTGACTCAGTCAGGGGACAGCGCCCCGGAGGCTCCTTCCCACAAGTGACAGCTGTGTGACGTGCGGGCCTGTCCCACTCAGGGGGCGGCTCGTCCTGATATCTGTGGTGGGCGTCGCCTCATCAGCTCCTGCCTCACCCTCTTCCATGCTGCCTCCCTGACAAGGTCCTGTTTCCCCTGGAGGGCTCCTCTGGGAGCTGGTCGTGGGGCTTCAGAGACTCGGTGACCCCAATCCCTCCCCTCCCAGCCCCCTAGGCTATAATACTCTCTCCTGTCTGGTTGGAAAGAGCACTGGTCTGGGAGTCCAGGGATCAGACCCCTCCTCTCCACCTGAAGTCCTGCCCAGGACCTTTCTGGGTCCAGCTTCTTAATCTACTAAGGGGGAGTGTTAAACTTTGCATTGATGGATGGGGCACTTAAATGATTGAGTGATTATCATTTTATCACACTTTTTCTGTTTTTGGTCTTTTTTGGGGGGGGGTTGGGGGGGTCACATCCGGCAATGCACAGGGGTTACTCCTGGCTCTGCACTCAGGAATTACTCCTGGCAGTGCTTGGGGGACCATATGGGATGCTGGGAATCGAACCCGGGTCAGCCGCATGCAAGGCAAACGCAGTACCTGCTGTACTATTGTTCCAGCCCCCCTTTTTTAAAACAGAAGAGCCCAGTTAGATCCCAACACATTCTTCTTGTAAAAAGCCAACTACCGAGAGGAGTACAGAGTAAAACTTCCTCCTCTTCCTCCCTCCTTCCTATCATGACAACTGATATTCATCTGATGGGTTGTCTTCCAGATGTTTTTTTCATTTACTTAGCCTTCTAAGAGAAATCTAAGAGTTTGGTTTGGGGTGCTTGATGGTGCTTCTTTTTTATTTCTATGCTGGTAATGACATCCTGGATGAATTTGATTGCAATTTTCTATCTTTGTTCACTTAGTATTATCTCACGGATAGGTTTCCATGTCAGGACATGGGGTGGTGGGATAATAGATGGGCCCTGTTCTTTTTACCCACTGTATAGAATTCCACAACACAAACTTGGCAACATTAAAAAATATAATAACCAAGTTCATATTGATGGGCATATAGGTATTTTTCTTAGTTTTGCTTTTGCCCACTGACTATGCACATGTTAAGGTTAATCTAGGACAGATTCGGAAATGTGCAAGAACTGAATCCCAAGACATGTGTATTCAGTTTCAATGAACAACGAATGTATTAGAGCCTATGGGCAGCCCCTGCCCCGGGCCTCCTGGATCTGGGGACCAAGACAATGAGGATGGAGGGCAGAGCTCTGCCCTGTGGCAGGCTGTGGGGTTGAGGACGTCTCTGCTGGCCGTTCCCGTGGCTGAGTGTGCGGTGGCATGGACCTGCCCTTCCCGCTCGGGGCTGTGTCCCCGCTTGGCTGGGCTTCCTGGCAGCGCGGCAGGTCCTGCTGCTCCCAGCTGGCTGGGAGGCTTCTGCGAGCTGGGGGAGCTGGTGCCGGGGAGGCTCCGGGGGCGTCAGCTCGCAGCGGGATGGGAACGCGGGTGGCAGCTCCTCCGCTCCCCTGAGCTCACAGCAGCGGCTGACTCAACCTCCTCCACTTGCGAGGCCATCGTGAGTCATCGCAGAGGAAGGCGAGGCTGAGGCTTCTTCAGGCCCAGCTCTGGTTCTGCGTTACCTCTGAGCTGATGTCTGGGCTATTGGGGGATCCCTACTGGGCCTCACACCTGCCAGAGCCACACCTGTCATGCCCCTGCCGCTCGGGTTTCTCGAATCCTCTCACCTCCCCTACCTCTGTAGCTCCACTTTCCTCCCCGGCCACTCCATGCCCCAGCGAATACTGAGAGCACTTCCAGTTGGGGTCCAGACCTTCCTTGGAAGCCCCCCTCACCCACTCCATCTCAGTTGGAGCAGGGACGTTGGCATGTACTAGAGGGGCCATGCAGGGTTGCAGGAACAAGTCACCCACCACTCAAACCCCTGCTGTGCTAGGCAGCTGCCAAGCAATCTTAAGAAAATTACTTAAATTTCTGCTGCCTCAATTTACCCCTCTGCAAAGATGAGTAGGCCATGACACAAATAGATCCAGGGTGTGGTGGGCCTCCATGAGTTGGCCCGGGTAGCCATGGGCTGAGAACTGTCAGTGGTGATTGAGGTCTGTGGTTGGTGAATTTCTACACCGTGGAGTCTGCTGTGATCTCCGCTGGTGCTCTTTGTTATTGCTAGAGTGCTGCTTCTGCTAGGCAGCTACTGTCCAGACATCCCTGTCGAGCTTGTAGTCTGTCCCCATTTCACTGAGGTTTCATTCACACATCATGAAAAGCACAGCACGGGACCAGTATGACAATGATAGTTGGAAATGATCACTGTGGACAAGGACTGAGCATTGAAAGTAGACAAAAAGGATATGCAGGATAACCTTTCAGTACCTGTATTTGCAAAACATAATACACAAAAGGAGAGAGAGAGAGAGACAGAGAGAGAGAGAGAGAGGGGTGTCTGTCATAGGGGTGAGAGGGAAACTGGGGACATTATTGGTGGGAAATGTACACTGGTAAAGGGATGAGTATTGGAACAATATGAGACTGAAACCCAACTATGAACAACTTTGTGACTGCGTATCTCAGTGATTCAATTAAAAAATAAAAATTAAAAAAATTGACACCTTAAAAAGAAAAGAGCATTCTGTCCCTCTGAGAAGAAACTTGTGTTTGTTCTCTCAGTTCCCATCCTTTCCCACCCCCAGGCCACCACTGCTGTCTCTTCTGCTTCTGTAAGTTCACTTTTCTGGCTAGTGCGTTAAGACATAGCCCCCGACCACGTGATCTCTTGTGATCAGCTTCTCCCATTGACAGTAATGTTTTCAGGCTGCCGGTGATAGCTGGTATCAGGACCCATCCCATTCCCTTACCCACAGTGTTTCATTGTATGGATGTACCACATTCGTTCATCCCTTTACTAACAGATGAACATTTGGGTTGTTGTTTCCATTTTGGGTCAGGATGAATCAGTCTGTTAAGAAGCATTTGTGAGCAAGTCTTGGCATGGATATGTTTTCATTTCTAGTTTGCCTAGGAAGGGAATTTCTGGGTCATATTGTAAATTTCCTCCCTCCCTCCCTCTCTCCCTCCCTCTCTCCCTCCCTCCTTCCTTCGTTTCTTTTTCGTTCACACCCATTGGTGCTCAAGATTTGGTTAGAGATCTTTTCCTGGTGGGGCTTGGGACACTCAATAGGATGCTAAGGATTGAACAGGGGTTGACTACATGCAAGGCTAGCGCCCTACCTGCTGTACTATCTCTCCACCCAACCTTTCTTCTTTTTCTTCCCTGCCTGTCTCTTTTGTTGGTGATGTTCTACAATTATGGGGGTGGGAGTTTAGGAGGGTGGTCTGCCCGAGGACTGTGTCAGATTGCCATCAGCATATGGGAGATCCTGGCAATTAACCTTTGGCCACTGAACCACATTCCCGAGCTCCTGTATTGAACATTTAAGAAACTACTAAACTAATAGTGACACCATTTAAATTCTCAAGTCTCTCTGAAGGTAAATGTCACTTGCCAAGACCTCACAGTGAGTATGCCCTAGATTGGTTGATGCTGAAGACTATGGTTTGTTTGTTTTTAGTTTTTAAGAGGGCCTCTCCAATACTAAATAGTGCTCAGAAGCCCAGACTCACTCCTGGGTGCACCCAGTCTGGACTTGATGGCTTGGTGCTTGGAAGTGGGACCTAGACAGAATCAGGATTGAATCTTCTCCTCGGCGTCTGAAGCCCATGTTTTCATCCACCAGTGCCTGGCCATCACCTGCTCTGCTCTCAGTTTTCCCTGTCAAACATGAGAACCATCAGATCTAGTTTGGGTCTCTGTCTCTTAGGGCCATAAGAACTTCTTTCTGCTGGCTAGGGCTTTTTGTGTTCGGGGGGGGGGGGACCCCGAATAAGGCGTTTACCCCTTGCTGGGACCTTTCTCCATGGTCAGGGACTCAGCCTTGCTTGGAACCCCTGTCCGTTTGTCTCAGGGACTCTCTGTGCTTCCTCTCTGAGTAGGTAGGGTTTTCTTCATGGAAACTGTCCACGTTTTAAAAATGGAGTGGTTCTTCTAGAGCCTAAATTTAACTCTTCTACTTTTATTCTCATGGTAAAGGTTTTGAAACTTTATTTTTTTTTAAGCCCTGGAAACTTTTCTCTAAGGGAAGGATTAGGCAGAACCCCATATGTAAGTCAGATGAAAGAGCTGTTGGGTGGAGGCTTGTCACCTCCCCCCTCCCGGAACCCCAGGTGCTGTGGTGGACACCTGCTTCCGCTGAGCCCGGCTGTTTCTCCAAGTAAACATGCCTCGGACTTTCACTTTGGATGACTTTGAAAAGGAAGTTTCCTTTCTCTTCATTATTAAAGGAATGCATCCTGGGAGGTGGGGAGGCATTTCTCTCGGTAAGATGCTTGCCTTGCATATGGCCAACCCAGGTTCAATTCCCGGCACTCCATATGGTCCCTGAAGTACCGTTGGGAGTGATAACTGAGTACAGAGCCAGGGGTAAGCCCTGAAAACAATTGGGTATCAGCCAAAAACCAAAATAAGAGGCCAGAGCAATACTCAGAGGGTAGGTTACTTGCCTTGCATGTAGCTGACCGAAGTTTGG
This sequence comes from Sorex fumeus, assembly GCF_029834395.1. Taxonomy (NCBI): domain Eukaryota; kingdom Metazoa; phylum Chordata; class Mammalia; order Eulipotyphla; family Soricidae; genus Sorex; species Sorex fumeus. Next base: position 7,793,021 of record NW_026606101.1, on the reverse strand, counting down.
TTCCCAGCACCTTATAGGTTCACCCAAGCATCTCTGGATATGGTCCTCTCCAAACCAAAATAATAGTAAAAACATGCATCCTTCTGTAGGAGAAAAAAAATATATATATAAAGTATAGAAAAGAAAAAACTAGGGGACGAGAGTGATAGTACAGTGGGTAGGGTGCTTGCCTTGCAGATGGCTGACTTGAGTTCAATTCCTAGCACCACATATGGTCCCTCTAGCAAGCCTGGAGTGATCCTTGAACAGAGCCAGGCATAAGCTTTGAGCTCTGCCTCTCGTGGTCCAAAAACCAACCCCCCCCCCGCAAAAAAAAGTAACTTAAGAAAAAATAAAATCATGCCTTCTCCCATAGGATAGTAATAAAGTCATACAACTGTGGTTTAGTGTTTATTAGTCAGGGACCCAGTGTGAAGCAAAGGGTGCTCTCCCCAGGTAGCGAAGAACATTTAATAATGAGGTAGTTGACAAAGAGTTTAGGGCAGAAATTCTCCTGCCATATCCCGTAGGGCATCTTCATAGTCTCCAAGGCTGAGAATCTGCTAAGTGCTTTTGTTTAACTGGGTTCATCAGTTGACAGTTATCTTATTAGGCATCAAAACTGAAGAATTAAATATATATATTTATTAAAGTGTAACAGTAAGTGCGTTATCTTTTGCAGTGGGTTGACTTTTGCTGTATAGCATCTGGGCTCACAATTTAGCTGTGAATATCTGAGGAAGTGCAATGATTTAAAGGGGGATGCCCTTGGCCCCAGAGTATAGGAAGGAGAAGGAAAGACATAGAGTGGAGAAGAGAAAGATGAGAAGCAACGGGGACAGGAGGGCTTAAGGGGACTCAGGTACATCGGTGGTGTAGAGGAATGACACAGCTAAATATCCAAACGCCAGAGAAGTCCTGAGACCCAAATTTTAAGACCCAATTTTAAAAGGTGCCTGTAAAGCTGGCAGGCTGGGGCTGTGGGGTGTTGGGGAGTGAGGTGGTAGGACGGCGAAGCCAGCGACACTGGTAGAGGTAATGACGCTGGTAGTGGGATTGGTGATGAAACATTGTATGTCAAACCCCAACTATGAATAACTTTGTAATTCACAGTGCCTTAATAAAATACAAATTTTGGGGGAAAAAATAGCTATGGACGAGGGCTAGAGGTAGCCCCTGAATTCCTGGTCCCTGAGTTCAATTCCCAAGCACTGCTGCCTTGGTGACTTGGTGCCCCCAGCACTGCTGGGGGTAGATCCAAATTCTCTGAGTACCAGTTAAGGGGCTCCTTCCCCGCTAAGATAAAAAGAAAATGTAGCTTCAAACAATAAAAATGACTCTCACATGATTCCTGTGGGTCCAGGATGCAGGAGCAACTTAACTAGGTGGGTCAAGTTTAAGATCTGGAATAAAATTTGGTTACATGAGGGGTTAATGGGGACCAGCGGGTCTGCTTCTGGCTGGAGATGGGGATGGGGATAGAAATGGAGATGGAGATGGAGATGGAGATGGCTCTCAGCAGGAGACCCCTGCTTCCTGCCACAGGGGCCTCTCTGTGGGACAGCTAGTGGGTTGTCCGCAAGGGGAGAGCTTCCTTTCTTCACTATGAGACATACGTGCAGGGAGAAACCCCAACATCTTTCATGACCTAGCTTTGAAGCCATATACATTTACTTCTGGAACATTCTCTTCATCAGAGCTGGCTCTCCTAGTCCAACTCACACCCAAGGTGAAGAAGATGAAGGACCAGATAGTACAGTAGGTAACGTGCTTGCTTGCATACAGACGACCTGGGTCGCATTCCCAACACCTCATTTGGTGTCCCCAAGCTCCACCAGGAGTGATGCCTGAGTGCAGAGCCAGGAGTACTCCCTGAGTACTCCTGAGTACTCCCTGAGTACTCCCTGAGTACTCCTGAGTTTCAGGAGGTGTGGCCCTGAAACAAAACAAAACGTAGGACCCAGGCCACACCATAAAGGGAATAGAGTCTGTGGGCATGTTTCAAAATTCCCACACATATAAACATTAAATTTTTAATTTCTTCTTTTTCTGTTATTTGGTTATTCCTGGGGCTACTCCAGGCTCTGTGCTCAGGGGTCACTACTGGAAGGGTTTGGAGACCATATGCAGTGCCAGATAGCATATCTGGGTCATGCAAGGCAAGTACCTTAACTTCATTACCATCTCTCCATCTCATCATCAATATTTTTCAAAACAAAAGCAATAGTAAGGAGAATAATCTTGTTTAATACTTTTGCGAATCTTTGTAAAATCTAGCGGAGTAGGTGACTCCTGGAATCTCTTATCTGCTTCTACACTCAGTCTGTTGTGATACATTATTTTGGTTGAAGTAAATGAAGAACATCTTACCTCATGCAGATATGTAGGTGGGAAAGAGAGAAAATATTTTAATTGCCTTTTTCAGATAATTATGGATAGTCTTTGCTACTGTCATCAAACTCAACAGGTGGTAGTTTCTTGACAATTAATTGCAATGTGGAATCTGAAGCAATATCAATTATTAGCTGTTTTTGATCTCACATTAAAATCCATTGTTCTGTCTTACATTTTGAATGGCTCTTTTATTCATATATACATTTGAAAACAATGTATCAGAACATTGTAAATTATTTTTACAATCAATTAAAAATGCAATAACTTAATTAATAATGGACAGAAGAACTAATGAGACGTTTTCCTAAATACAACATGTAAACAATCAACTGTGTACATGAAGAATGCTCCATATTGTGAATCATCACGGAAATGGAAATCAAAGCCACAGTGAGACATAATCTCAGACCTATTAGAAGATGAGAGACCATAGCATTAGCCAGTTGGTTGGAGAAACGAGAACCTTTGTATGCCGTTGTGGGAATGAAAAATTATGGAGACTCCTCAGACTGTTAAAGTGGAACCACTATAGTCAAAGGCGATCCTGTTTTGTGGATATAGTACCTAAGGATTATTATAATCACTACCATAAAGAGAGGTCTATTGATCACTGTTCACTGTGGCACTCTTTCACACCAGTCAAGATACAAAAACAACTCAAATACCTGCCAACAGATGAATGGATTTTAAAAATATGATCTATGATTATATATCAAAGGTTATGTGGACATCATGGGGTGTAACAGCACAAGTCTCGCTGGTATAACCTCCTGTACACCTAGGGGTGGCCCATTGGGACCACTGTGATATTTGAAGTTTTATTGACAGAACTGTCATGATGTATGATTCTCTATTTAAAAATAAAGGGGCTGGAGAGATAGTACAAACTTATCTTGCACACGGTTGGCCCTGGTAGGGTCCCCCAAGCACAACCAGGGGTAACTTTTGAACACAGAGCCAGGAATAGCCCCTGAGACTCCCTGGGTATGTCCAGTGCCCCTCCCAAATATATAATATATGCATGCACACACATGCACATATTTAAGAATGGAAATTGGGGCCAGAGAGAGGACAGTGAGTAGGGTGCTTGCCTTGCACATGGCCAACCCGGGTTCTGTTGGCCTGGAACCCCATATGGTCCCCTGAGCCCCGTCAAAAATGATACATGAGTAGAGACCAGGAGTATGTTCTGAGCACCCCTGGGTGTGGCCCGCCAAACAAATGAAAAACAGAAAGAAAGCAAGCCTATCACTTGCAACAACATGATTAACTCTGAGGGAATTCTAAGCAAAATCAGACGAAGACAAATACCGTATAATTTCATTTATGTATGGAATCTGAAAATGCTGAACTCATAGGAACAGTAGGTTTGTAGTTAGGGGGAGGGAGTGGAAGTGGGGTGTGGGTGGCGGTAGATGTTGATCAAAGTGTCCAACCTTCCAATCATAAGATGAATAGTTTCTATAACTTGAAAGTGATTAGAGTTAACAATAATGTATTGTGAACTTGAAGGTTGCTAAGAGAGTAAATCTTAAATATTTCATCACACGCATATGTAATTATGTGTTGATGGGTGGGGTAACTCACCTTGTTGTGTTTTCATTTGTACAATATATGCGTGCATCAGATTCTCACTCTAACATTCAACACGCACTGTGATATGTGGCAGTTGTCTCTCAAGAAAGCTGTGGGAGATGAGCAAATGCTGGTTCAATAAGTCAGGCAGATCTTCTGAATGTCGACATATTTCATAAAATATAAAAATTTCCAGAGAGAATATCTTTGATATTCTCTGGGAAACTGTTAGCTCACAGAAGTGACAGAAGTTTCTCAGTCTGGGTTTTGCTTGAAAGCTCAATCCCATCATAGTCAACAAACACAGAGACGTGCAGGATCTCTTTGTGTGTTGTAGAGGAAAAGTCTGATAGATATTGATTTGTGAATAACCATCATGGCTCTCCTTGAATAAAAAGTGTTCTGGGAGAGAAGGAGCTAGACTAGAGACAACTTCCACAATGGCTCAAGAGCACAGGTGAGACAATGGCCTTCCTTTTCTCATGCTTCTCATTTTGCAACACGAACTATCAAAAGGATGTACTCCAGAACTAAGAATGAACACGTCTGATGTCCTCTTTTATTATTAATTTTTCAGGGGTGGGGGAGAGCACACCTAGTGACCACATCTGACTCGGTGCTCAAGAGTCATTCCTGACAGTATTCAGGGGACCATGCAGTGCCAGAGATCCAACTCAAACTTCCCGCATGCACACCTTGTGCTCCAGACCTCTGTGCTATTTCTCAGCCCCAACTGCATCATCTGAAAGGAAAGTGGTGGTTTTTCAGCTCTCTGGTTATAGTACGTGTGGGTTTTTTGTTTTGGTGTCTTTGTATTTTCACTGAGACTATTTTTTATTTTTTGGAGGCCACAGTCAGTCATGTTCAAGGCTTCCTTCTGATTCTGCCCTCAGGGGAACCTATGGGGTACTGGGGACTGAACCCCATTTGTCTGCGTGCAAGGCAAGCACCCTACCCACTGTACTATCTCTCTGGCCCCTGAGACTTTTTTAAAGAGCAGTTAAGGGTTTACCGCAAAATATAGGAGAAAGTAGAGATGTTCTGTATACTGTGCTGCCTTCCGTTCATCAACATGCCCCACCAGGGCAGTACTTTGGCAACAACTGATGAAAGTCCCTTTTAGTTTCATAAGAGAGCAACAAAGTGTTTCCAAATTTTCTGCCCCTTTTGCATTCCCACCAGCAACGGATGCGCCTCCCGGTGGCTCAGCATCCTCAGCATCGTCACCAGCATTTGGCAGTGGCAGCGTCTGGGTTCGGCCCAGGTGTCTAGTCTCACTGTTTTAATTTTCAGTCCGCTGATGACATGTGAAATGGAGCTTCTTTTTATACGCTCATTCACCATCTGTGTGTCTTCTTTAGTTTCTTTCTTTTGCGCGCTCTCTCTCTCTCTTGCTGTGCATAGAAAGCAGTAAACATGGTGGTTATTAAACAGATCAACTGAACTCTTTATCCATCATTGCTTTTGTCCATTGAGTGCAAGTATCAACATCGAGGAAAGGGCAAATAATGCCTTTTTGGTTTTGTTTTGGGGTCTGGGAGTCACACCTCACTGTGGTCGGAGTTGTGGGGCTCTTCCTGGCTCTATGATGGGGAACAGGTCACTTCTGGCAGTGCTTGAGGGAGGGGACAGGTTATCAAACTGGGGTCAGCTGTGTGCAGGGCAAGTGCCATCACTCCTGTGCTACCCCTCCTGCCTGGCTTATGCATCTTAGTGTTATTAATAAGCAAAAGGTTTGACTCACAGTAGTTTTGACCCTGACAGTGTCTTGGGACCACACTGAAAAACATGGTTTCTGGGAACCGACAAGGGATGATGTCATAATTCTAGGACTAACAAAGTGGGGAACTGTGCCTGTCCCTCGGTTGGGAGGGGTGGAGAGAGAGAAGCTGCTGGAACTTAAGGGGGAGTGCTGTACAGAGCACTGGGCTTCCTCTAGATGCCCTGTCACCACCTCTCACTTCAGTACCCAAGCAGAGAGCAGAATGCTAGGGTCAGTGTGGAGGAACGGATGCGGGTCTGCCTGCCTGGTGGTCTGCAACTCTTTGTTGTCGATGTGTCAACTCAGGGCTATGCATGTACTTTAGAAAAAAAACACCAACGTCTGGCCTACATTTCTTTGTGAATTCAGCATAGTTAGACATCTACTCATGCTCTGAAGAACCTACGCAAAATAATGATAGAAATCAGGGCAGGGCTGGGAGGCCAGGTGTAAACTGGGGTGATAGGGAGAGCATGCGTGCAGAGCGCACTGGGGTTGACTTTTCAGTGCGGGAGGAGGATTGGAGAACATCCAAAGGGTCTGGGGTGGGATGGGATTTCTCGGTAGTGAGAAGATGGGCAATAGAGGGAACCTGGGGGAATGTGAGTCTTGAAGCCCAGGTAAGAAGGGTAGTTTTAAATTGATGAAAATTTAAAAAATGCTTCATGGGTTTTGAGCCAGGGAACAGATGATGAGCTATAGACTGTGGAAAGTGTTTCCTGGATGCTGAGTGGAGAACAGACTGAAGAGTCTTTTTTTAGGGGATGGGGGTTTGAGCCATATGGAGTGGGGTACTCAGGGGCTACTCCCGGCTTTACTCTCGAGTTGCTCCTGGTGTTGCTTGGGAAATCCTGTGGTTCTGGGGATCAAACAGCGTCCTCTGCATTCAAGGCAAGCACCTTACGCCTTATACTATCTCTCTGGCCTATCAACTACCTGAGTTATAGATGCGTATTTTCTCCTGGAAGTCTGAATGGGAGCAGGGAGGCCTCGGCCTCTTCAGTCGCTTTTCTGGTAGCCAAGGTGAAAGCCTGTGGCTATGGTCTTGGAGATCTAAAAATGAAAAAGCAGAGCTGACAGGTCTTGTTGTCAGGTAATAGAAGTGGGACCTTGCTAATGACTCTTGCCTCTTAAGCTTGAGCCACCCTAGGTGGTATTTAAGAAGGGGAGGACTGGATTTGGAGTGGGTAGGGATTTGGAAAGAGTGTTCTGCAGGCCTGGTCCAGCTGACACAACCTTAAATATCCAAACAGATCAGTGTATGAGTCTGGTGCTCAGGGGTTGTTGAGATGGTGATCAAAATTCAGAGTCTTGGGGCTGGAGTGATAGCACAGCAGGTAGGGCATTTGCTTTGCACATGGCCAACCCGGGTTTGAATCCCAGCATTTCATATGGTCCTCTGAGCACTGCCAGGAGTAATTCCTGAGTGCATGATCCAGGAGTGACCCCTGTGCATCGCCAGGTGTGACCCAAAAAGAAAAAAAAAGTTCATAGTCTTGAGTTAGAGAAATAACTCAAGAGGTATAGTTTGGACCTTATGTGTGTCAGGAAGTCCTAGGTTGGATTCCAATACTTCATTACTGCCCCAAGATCCACTGGGTGTAGCCCCTATGTAAAACAATAACAACAACAACAACAAAATTGAGGGCATTAAGGCCAAATCTTTCCACCTTCTGTTTTCGCTTATTCATTTTTTGTTTTGGGGGACACTCCTGGTATTGCTCAGGGTCTGCTCCCAGCTCCTACGTGCTGCTCCCAGTGGTGCTCAGGTAAACATGTCCTGGGAATGAAGTCCGGGCCTCTGCCACACAAAGCAGCTGTTCAACCCACTGAACAGTCTCTCTGGCCCACCATCTCTCTTTGTCAGTAAAGTTTTATTGGGACATGGCACAACATTCATTTGCATATTGTTTGCATTTGCTTTCACACTACCATGACAGAGCCAGAGAGTCGCAGCAGAGATCACGTGGCCCACAAACTGAAAGCATTAATGTATATGACAAGGTGAGGTAACACCGTGAGACAGTGTCAGACTACTTTTTCTGTAAAGGACCAGAGAGCAAATATTTTCAGTGTGTGGGCTTTCCTCGTATTGCTCTTTCTTTCCTTTGATTATCTGCAAATGTTCACATGATATTTAAGCTCTTTTGATTGAGTTTTTCCCTTCAAAGATCAGAAATAGATTCTTCCAAAATATATTAGTCTTACGAATGTGTGTGAGATTCCAGTTTCATCAAAATGAAGAACTCTGGTGGGGATTTATGTTGGCAAATTATGAATAGATTTAATATCACCAAACTCTACAGTTGAAAATGGTTGAGATAGGGATGGATAGAGGGCTCCTGAGGCCGGAGATCATGCTTTGCCCAAGGGAGACCCAGGTTCCATCCCAAACACCGTATGGTTTCCCAGGAACTACTGAAGTAACTCTTGGGAACTAAGTCAGGAGTAACTCTGGAACACTATGAAGTTACCGTCCCCCACCCCCAACAAACAAACCAACAAAATGATTAAGATAGAAAATTTCATGTTATATGTATTTCACCACAATTTTAAGAAAAATAGAAAAACAAACCAACAGATAAAAACAAAACAAAGTTTAGCCAAGGATGGGAGACAGTGGAGAATGGGAAAATACTGTCTAAGGAAGATTAAGTTTTAGTGCAGAAGGATGAAAATCAGTTCTGTAAATGCATGATGGTGATAGTCGCATAATAATGTCCACAGGCTTAAAGCCACTGAACTGTGCACTATGAAATTGTTAATATGGTCCATTTCATGTTGTCTATATTTTATTAAATGAATTGGGAAGAAGTGAATTGCGCCAAACAGATAATACAATTTTTAAAATGAAGTAGAAAGAAATGAATTGGACCAAACAGATAGTATCTTTGACATAATGAGTTTTTCAGAACAGGCAAATGGCACCTGTCTCCATAGAGCAAAATTTATTTTGGGTCCTTTTGGAAAACTACAGAAGACCTGTGGAAGTCTTATTTTGTTCTTGAAAGAAGGCCTTTAACGTTTTGGATGTTGGGGTTGGAGAGATAGTACAGTGGATAGAGTGGTTGCCTTGCACTCAGCCAACCCGGGTTCAGTCCCAGGCATCCTGTGTGGTCCCTGAGCACTGCCAGGAGTGATTCCTGAGTGTCGCGCCAGGAGTAACCCCTAAGCAACACCTAGCATGGCCCCAAACCCAAAATAAAATAACGTTCTGGATGTTAATTTGATGTTATGTGACTCTACTGACCTCCTCTTAGTCTCTGTTTTTCAGTAGGTTCTTTGGGGGTTTCTGTGGAAAATTGCAGTATGTGTGGATAATAAAGTTAACTGTTCCCTGGAACAGTTTCATGAACCTGTGCAGCTAATATCCTGTTCTCCTATCCCTCTTTCCAAGCTGTCTGCTCCTGCCTGGTCTTTTACTGACTTGATGATATGTGGCATGTTCTACTTGGTCTAACCTGTCTCACCCTGGTAAAGAAACTGTCAACTTCCTCATTCAGGTTGAGTTTGTCTCTAGCTATGGTTTGAGCTTCCAGGGGCTTTTAGGGCAGCCACTCTTGACTCATATTGGGCTTGTAAGAGACTAGAACCTTCACAATGGTTTCCCATTGGTAAAAATGAGATCTTTCCCATCCTGTCCTTATGCAATTGATTTTTTAAGCTGTTGAGGCACATCCTTCATAGAGAAAAGGGCAAAATTGGGTATATTTGCATGTGTTGAACACACCCATGGAACCAGCACTCACATCAAGAGACAGAATGTCTCAGAAGCACTTTAAAAGCCTTCCTGGACATAAAAGTGACTTTTAGCATTAAGGGTAGGACTCTAAATTCATCTTGTTGAGTTCAAAGACCATTAACAATTTGATTAAATTGTTTTAGATGTTTGAAAAATGAGTTGCCAGTGACAGATCTAACCCAAACTAGGCATGCGTGGACATGGGGTCCTACAAAACTGCGTAGATGACTGTTAGCAGCCCCACAAATAAACATCTTATCCTTTTAGCAATACAAATAAGGACATTTCTTAATAGTTGTATGTTGAACATGTCTCAGCGTTTATCTCATTGGCTGAGATTAGCTATATACCTAACTGTGAGCCAATCACATTTGCTAAAACATGGAAGCAATGTTATGATTGGTCTGAACTGAGTCATACACTTACCCCTGGAGTCAGCTAACTACCCCCAAAATACTTGAAGATTTTTTTCCTACCCCATAGAAAATAGAGATGCTATTACCAGAAAGAGGGGAAACAGGTGCTAGCAACAATAGGTCTCTCTTGAATTACATATATAGCAGCATTTGCTACCCCATGTCACATAAATGTAATGAACATTTCCATACAGAATGGAATTATCCATTAGAATTTACATCACAACCTCCAATGGAAATGTGCTCCCTAGTGTAATAACTGCTAGTCTGCTAGTCTCATATGTTTATTGAGTTCTTAAAGGTGACTATGATGCCTGAGGGACTGATGCTTTTATTTCAAATAGTTTAAATTGCAATTGTGGCTGGCCTAGGGCATGAGTCTCTAATCCCTGATAAAAATGTTGAACCACTCATAGCCAAAGAAAGAGCCTAGATGTACACATGCTTCGAGATTCATGTGTCAAAGTCAGCCAAAGTCAGTATAACTATCCCCTTATACCCTGGGGATAGCTGTTCAGCTGAGATGAGTTTAACCGTGTTGTTATTTTCGTATGACAATATTTTTATTGCATAAAGTAGTATATTTTTTTGGTATGCCAAGTGTTTGGAGTCAGTTTGTGGAAACAATAGCAAGAGTCTCTACTATTTAAAAAAGAAAAAGAAGAAAGAGCCTTCCTTTCCTAAAACATTGTGGAAGATGATTTCTTTCTGAAGATGGAACTATAGAAAAATATGTGAGGGATCAGAGTCTTAAAGGTTCATATACAGCCATTCATGATACATGGTCTGGACCTCTTTAGACCCACACTAGTGGCTGGATAGTGGATAAGACATAGGACCAGGCTATGTTGTACATCAAGTCTAGCATAGTCACTTGGAAGTGAGCAGAGGATTAGCAGTGGGAAATGTTATTATAAAGAAAGAATGAGAAGAACAGATGCCTACAGATAGGATGCCGGGGATCATTTATGAGCTCTGCTGTCTAAATACTGTCTGGGGGAGAGGACAACATGACCAGCTGCCTTGAAGACTGCCATTCTGTTGCTAAGGGTAATCTGATCGTGGAAAAGGAGACGTCAACCCATTTGACATACTGACAGGAAGCATGATGCTCATGTGCCTCTCTGCAACATTCTGACTATAATTTGGCTTCCCTGGCAGGTCTACCAACAGATGCAAAGTGAGTTGACCACGCTTAAATGAAGCTCCTGTTTATGGAAATGGATCATGCAGGACTGTTCTCTTTCGTGAAATTGGCATTGTGGTTCTTTGAGGGCAGCCTTGGTGATCTGGGCAGAGTGTGAGAGTACTATTGGGAAAGGTGGTATTCTGGTGGGTGGTGGCCAGGCACTGAGATGCTGCCACCTGGGGTGTCCACCCCGTTTGAATTGTTGGAAGCTCTTCAAGCACAGAACCCTAGGGGTTCCACTTTGAGGTTTGGGTTTGACTTTTCTCTTGCATTTTATTTATTTTATTTTATTTTTGGGTCACACCTGGCGATGCTCAGGGGTTGTTTCTGGCTCATGCACTGAGGAATTACTCCTGGGGGTGCTGGGGGGACCAAATGGGATACTGGGAATCGAACCCGGGTCAGCTGTGTGCAAGCCAAGCACCTTGCCCACTGTGCTATCGCTCCAGCCCCTCTCTTGGGTTTAGATGAGGAGAGAGGTGAGAGGATTGTCAGAGGCTTACTGGGGCCCAGGCAGCTCTTGTGTTTGGCTCTTCGCAGTGTTGTCACCCCCATGAGGAGATGGTATTTCTGGCATAGTTTATTGTTTATTCCTGTTTGGCTTCTAGAACACACCACTTCCCTTCCTCCACCACCCTTGTCCCACTTGGTTTTTGTTTGCCTGTCAAGGATCAAGCCCAGATCTCTGTTTCCTTTCTAATGGAGTGAGAAATTTAATAGTTTTATTCAAAGAAACTTGGACTTTTTAAATGCATGGAATCTGGGCCAGAGAGTTCAGGGGTTAAGGTGCTTGTCTTGCATGTGGCCAATCTTGGTTTAACCTATGGTGTCCTGAACACCACTTTTGAGTTATTTCTGCACTCAGAGCCAGGAGTAACCCCTGAGCACTGCCAGGTGTTACCCAAAACCCCATTCCCTGTACCAGAATAAATGCACAAAATGTAAATTCTTCTCTTGACAATCACCAAAATCCAAGTCATAAAAAAAACAATGTGGAGAGAGTCTGGGTTTGAAAAATGTTCCAGAAAGTGCTCAGAATTTCACATTATTGGGCACAGCCATCCCTTGTTGGAGCAAATAATTTTTTTTGGCTTTTTGTGTCACACCTAGTGATGCACAGGGGTTACTCCTGGCTCTGCACTCAGAAATTACTCCTGGCGGTGCTCAGGGGACCATATGGGATGGTAGGAATCGAACCCGGGTCGGCCACATGCAAAGCAAACGCCCTACCCACTGTGCTATTGCTCCAGCCCCAGGTGCAAATAAATTTTGCTGATCCCACCACGCAGCCAGTCTTCCATATCTGGCCAGAGAAGTTGTGTCCAGCGCTGAGGTTCTGAAGGCTAGTAAGGGAGAAACAGAATACCTTCTCAGAGAGTGGGAAATGATACCTTTGACGTGTACACAAAAAGGCGAAGCAAAACCCACATTTCAAGGGAAGGGGCCAGAGTTTCCCACACACTTTAAGAAAAAATCAAGGTCACAGAATTGCCTTTGACTTAAGGACCCTGAACTCTGGGAACCAGTGAGGTAGTCATGTCAATCCTTCAAGTGAATCAACCTCATAAACTGTGCTAGGTTGACTGCTCTTTGAAGCAGAGTTAATCTAACCCAAGGTTACTGTGTCTTAGTGATTATTTGAATTGGCTGGATAGTTCTTCCTATGACCTTTCTTGGGTGTGCTCACGAGTGGGGGGCTAGCTGCTGGGTGGGTTAGTGCCTGTGCTCCACCGGGATGACTGAGCTTCCCTCTTGTTGGCTCTGTTGTCCCATTCTCATTCCAGCCTGGTGGGCTCAAGACTCCAAGGTGGCCCACACAAAGGCACACACCTTTTTCAAGCCTTTGCCAGCATCATGTTTGATGATATCCCATTGGGCAAATCTAGTCACATGACCAAGGTGGGAGTCAGCTTCTCCAAGGGAGAAGTCTATCCATGTACATGGATACTGCAAGCCTGATTCAGGGAGCACTGTTTAGCATTACAGTATGCCACACAGTCTAGAACTTGGCTCTAGATCAGCATTCTAGAAACCCAGAGAGATAAGTATGGGCATACTACATGGATCCAACAGTTTGACTAGCTGTTGATGTCCCTAAAATATTATTTCGGAGGTACTCAGTGGACTCAATACAGCTACCAGTGTCTTCTTCTTGGGGATCCACATTCCCTGGTGGGGTCATGCCAAGGATGTTATTGGCATTGATTCTGAAACCTGAGGCAGTCAGCTTTCAGTGCTGGGGAATGGTGCTGGTGCTTATTTAATTTTATTGCTTATTAGCTGCATGGCCATGGCAGTGATTTATGTGATTTCATAATATTGTGTTGACCCCTCCATAATTGGGGTTAAAGTCTGGATCAATGTTGAAACAGAAAGGGAAAAATAATCATCAGCCAGATGGAACAAATTATTAGTTCATAAATGCTGTGTGCTCGGTAGATAAAAAATATTCCAAACATGGATGGCATAAGGATATGGAATCAAAGAGGTACTGGTAGAAGAGGGAGAAACAGAGAAGCAGTGGGCCTGGGAGTTTAAGAACGTGGAGGCAGGAGTTGGAGAGTCAGTATAGCGGGGAGGGTGCAGCTGGCCTTGCACGCGGCCAACCCACGTTCAATCTCCAGTATTCCATATGGTCCCCTGTGCACTTTCAGGAGTGATCCCTGAGTGCAGAGCCAAAAGTAACCCCTGAGCATCACCAGCATCACCAACAAAAACAAACAAAGAGAAACTACAGAGTCAGAGAAAGAATTGTATTCCCCATTTTGTGATCTTGAGCTGGAGTGATAGCACAGCGATAGGGTGTTTGCCTTGCATGGTCTGCCTGGCCGACCAGGGTTCTATTCCTCCACCCCTCTCGGAGAGCCCGGCAAGCTACTGAGAGTATCTGGCCCACACCGCAAAGCTTGCCAAGTTCTCTGTGACGTATTCGATACGCCAAACACAGTAACAACAAGTCTCACAATGGAGACGTTACTGGGCCCGCTGGAGCAAATCGATGAACAACGGGAGGACAGTGCTATAGACAGTGCTACAGTGATCTTGGGAAAATTCCTTAATCAGGTTCCTCGTCTGTAAAGTGGAGGGAATAACGACTGTGGGGCGGGGACTCTGGAACTTCACTGTATAGACTGAGCCGTGAGCCAGTAAAGCTATTTCTGTCTTCTGCCGTGTGCCATTGACAGAGACACAGATAAACACTCCTGCTTTTTCAACCTTCTCCTTATCCACTGCTAAAACTACCTGCAGTATTTTTCTTTCTCTGCTGGCCTCCTATCATTCACACCCAAACATTCTAATCATAGTCGTTTACATTTTAGCAGATGTATGTAAAATTGTTTTTGAGCCACATCTGGTGATGCTCAGGGCTGCTCCCGACAGTGACGGTTCAAGGGGAGGGACCATGCAGTGCTGAGACTTAAGCCTGGGACTCCTGCATGCAGAGCACATACTCACCCCTTTGAGATCTCTCTTTGGACCATACTATAAAAAGATCCTTTTTTTTTTCTTGATTTTTGGGTCATACCCAGTGATGCTCAGGGGTTACTTCTGGCTCTGAAATTACCCGTGGCGGTGCTCAGGGGACCATATGGGGTGCTGGGAATTGAACCCCGGTTGGCCGCGTACAAGGCAGATGCCCTACCTGCTGTACTATTGCTCCAGCCCCATAAACGGAGCTTTTAAAAACTTTTTTTTAACAGCAGTTTTCTTTGCAAGCCCATGAGAAGTGAAAGCCTTTAGCCACCTGTAAAGTAGTGCCTAAAGTCTACCTGTGTCCAGGAATCCTTTCAGTGTCCCTAAAACAGAAGATCGCTACCACCCAAAGAACTTGTTGACCTCTTCACTGAGAATCTAAAACTCAAGGTGCAGGATTTCCTGCTTTTCATGTGTCATCTCTTAAGACAACCACAAATATCCGTATTGCTGACTCAAGTTTTTTGCTTGTAATAAACTCATCTGAATTTTTTTTTTTAATTTGGCGAGGATGGAGAGAGTTGGGGCATACCAGAAAGAGCTCAGGGTCTATTCCTGGTACTGTGGAAAGAGTCTTTGTGACACTTAGGGGACCATATGTGATAAGTGGGGGTGGGAGCCAGTGTTTTCAATGCAGCCTCATGCAAGGCAAGTGTCTCAACTCCTGTCCTGTTTCTCTGGCTCCATCTTGGTTTCAAAAACAATTTCTTTGGTGGGACCCTAATTAGCTTTTCTAAATTGCTTTCTCCAACCTTTTGGAGAGTTTGGTTTCCTTATTACAAACACACACAAACAAACACACACACACACACACACAACCCAAATCTTTCTACTTTCTCAAAATTTCCCCTGAGTTTCTTGGCACCTCAGACTTTGTCACAGAGACATGGTGGCCCTCCTTCCCCTGCCTGGTCTCCCTTTTCTCCCGACGTTCCTTCCGTCTCATGACTTTCTTCTCCATTTCCTGCCCACGGATGCTGAAAATAACTTGTTTTCTGGCAAGCCTGGGATAAGATTCCTTATGATTTAATCCGATCCATAATGAAGTTCTCCCAGCTCTCAGAAGAAAGAATCCCAGGTGACAGGGATGGCTGGGGACAAGGGAGGGGAGGGTGCTTGTCTCACCGCCCACCTGGAACCAAGCTCCAGGACCATGCTCCCCACTTGCCTGGGTTCTTCCCCTTCCAGGCTGGGGCTCCTGGCTCTTCCTGGCAGTGCCATATCTCTTGGACTGTGTGGTCTCTGCCCTTCACCCAGACCCAAGACCTCACAGGGAATCATCAGGAACCATTGCCCATCCCAGCATCAGCAGCTCGGTCTAGGAAGAGAAGGTTTCCGCAGAGCTCAGGATACAGGTGTCGGTGATTATTCCAAACCAGTCCTAAATTAGATGGTAATTGCTCTGGATAGTATGTGGGCGAGAGAGAGAGAGAGAGAGAGAGAGAGAGAGAGAGAAGTTGGGGTCTGGCAGAGTAGCTGAGGGATGCAGGAACTGAAGGATCTGAACGAATAATGAAGGAGCAGGTAAGGTCACGGGGAAGAGGCTGGAAAGGAAAAGTCCCTGGCTAACAGGAGAGGCACCAAGAGAAGGGGAGGCGCCAGACCTGGCCCCTAGGGTTCCCTCTGCCCTGCTTCAGTGACCTGCAGAGTCTGCCTCTGTCTGTAGAAACCCGGCTGCTGTCCGCTAGTGGGGTGAGGCTCCCCGGCATCACCATGTATACGGATGTCAAGCGGGCGGGTCAGATTCTTCCCTGTAGAGAGGCGCACTCCCTCCTTTCAGTTGCTCAGGGAATGGCACAGGGTTGCCTGCCGAGGTCCTGGCAGAACCCACACATGAATGAGCTCCCCACCCACCCCTGGCTTGGTGCCACCATCATTTTGTGTAGCAGATGTTCTTGCACCCTCAAGTGCTAGGCCCGTGTTGAGAGCTTGCCCTGTGCCGTAGCCGTGATCCCGTCTATGGCTCTGTGACATAAGGAGCTGATTAAACTGAGGCTTTGAAAGTGCTAGGGACTTGCCTGCCAGGGAGATAGTATAAAGGTTGAGGTTCTTGGGCTGGAGCAATAGCACAGCGGGTAGGGCGTTTGCCTTGCAGGCGGCCAACCCAGGTTCGATTCCCAGCATCCCATATGGTCCCCTGAGCACCGCCAGAGGTAATTCCTGAGTGCAGAGCCAGGAGTAGCTGTGGCCATCACTGGGGGTCAAATCCCAGTCCCGCCTATGGTTCCCCCAGCACCACCACCTGTTATGGCTCCTGAGCACAGAGCAAGAAGTGGCCTCTGAACACTGCAAGAAATGTGCCAAAAACAGAGAGAGAGAGAGAGAGAGAGAGAGAGAGAGAGAGAGAAGGAAAGAAGGGAGGGAAGAAAGATGAAGGAAGAAGAAGGAAGGAAGGGAAGAGGGGAAGAAAAAGGAAAGAAGGAAGGAAGGAAAACAAAAGGAAAGAAGGAAGGAAGAGGGGATAAAAAGAGAATAAAGTAAGGCCAGTATTTTCCCTTCAGAACCTGCCCTCCCAGCCTTCTTCCGAAATTCTCGATTCCATCTTATATATGGCATATGCCTAGTCCCTCCCATTTCCCCATTTCACAGTCCTCAGCAAGGCCTGGGCCCCAGGTCCTGCCTGAGTGAAGAGAGTCTGAGAAATAAGCCCAGAACCTGGTGGGGTAAAGGGTGCAGCCACCTACATTATGTTCCAAACACACTCCTGACACCATCAGTCCCAGCTCAGGACTGGGCAGATCAGCGCCCACCTGACAACCTGACCTCATTTGCACGGAGATGTTCTAGCTCCTGGTGGGTTTCCATCATCGGGACAGGATGAGGTATGGAACCAGGCTCAGGGGTTGGATGTTTTTCTCTCTGTCTCTGTTCTTCCCAGCATGCTTTAGGACAGATGCCAAGTTGTGTGTATATATAAGGGGTAAGGTGGGGGGAGGGAAGGAGGGTCATACCCTGCCATCCCCAAAGTGTTTTCTGACCCTGAATGCTTGGAGCACACACCACATGGCCATAATTTCAGCCTGCAGGAAAGTTCTTTTCACCCACATAAAGATCAGCATTGAATGTGGAAGAGCCTAGACCATTCTCCTTAATTCCTGCAAGCCCTGCAAACACACTGTCGTGGGTGACATGGTACCTTCTTTAATCAGCCGCAGAATGCTCCAGGAGGCGCTCACTTGGTGAAGTTGTTTTTCCGCTCAAGGAAGCTTAAGGTTAAGTGCTAATTAATGGAGGGGGTTGTATTTTACACCGCTAGATAGGTGGGGAGGTTTGGGGACATGTCAAATCTACCGTCTTTATCTCTGCAGCTGAAAATGTATTCCAAAAGCCCACACAACTCTGGAGATGTCTTAAAACTCCATTTTTGGCAAGTATATTCTGGTCTTTGTGCTCTGGCTAATGAAGAGCTCTGACGCAGGCAACGGGGTGACCCATCCCTGCATTGACCCGGGGGGCCTCTTGGAGCCCAGCTAACGGGGACTCAGACCCCCTTCATTTCAGCCCACTGGTCTTACACCTGGGCACCTCGGCCGAGCCCCGGGACTCTGCTCTGGTTGTGGGAACCGCAGAGACCTGGCAGCTGAAGCAGCCATGCTGGATTCTCTTGCGGTTGTGGAGGCTGAAACCCAGGATCAAGGTGGCAACCTGGGCGGTTCTGGGGAGGAGTCGCTTCCTGGCCTGTGGGAGGCTGCTTTCTTGCAGGGACCTCAAATGGGAGGGAGAGAGCAGCGGCAAAGCTCACGGAACAAGGGCACTGATCCTGGAGAAGAAGACCCTCCCTCCTGGCCTGCGAAACCTCATGATGTCCCAGTCACCTATCCTTCCCAGGCTTTACCACGGGGCGTGACAGGAGCCCAGTGCAGTTCCTGGAAGGCCCCTTCTGTGTGGGCAATCTCCAGAGTGCTCAGCATGGCGGGGGATTTGTGGCCAGACGCAGTGGTCTGGGCCACAGTCCCGGTTCCACTCTTAGCTGCTCTGTGACACTGAGCCAGGAAGTCGCTCAGCCACCTAGGTGGCCTCCTCCTTACATGGAGGCCTCAGAACCCCAGTGAGATGTCAGCATCTGCCCTCCTGGGTCTGCTCTGTCTGAGCCTCACAGTGACGGACCTGAGTCAGCCTGATATTTGAGCCACTCCTGAACGGGGCAGCCTTGAGCGAGGGCCAGATCCCTTCTTCCTGAGGGCGGCACACTTGATCTTGTTGTCCCAGTCCGGGTCTGTGAGATGCCTGGGTTGGGCAGAGACTCTGTGACGGCACTAAGATGGTTGCTTTCATGTCCCCATCCAGCTTTACTTGCTTGCTTTCTTTCTTTTTTTTTTTTTTTTTTGGCTGCACCCGGTGATGCTCAGGACTTTATCCTGTCTCTGCACGCAGGAATTACACCGGGCGGTGCTTGGTGGGGGGAACCATATAGGATGCCGGGGATCAAATTTGGATTAATTGCATTCAAGAGAAGCACCCTGCCCACTGGACTATTGCTCTGGCCCCTAAGTTGCCTTTTTAAAAACATTTTTTATTGTGACTCTGTGGTTTACAATGATGTGAGTAATGGTTTCTCATGCACTTAATTTCAATACCACTCTCATTTTTTTTTCTTGTTGTTTTGGGTCATACCCGGCAATGCTCAGAGGTTACTCCTGGCTCTGCACTTAGGAATTACTCCTTGCAGTGCTCAGGGGACCATATGGGATTGAACCTGGGTCGACATGTGCAAGGTAAACTCCTTACCTGCTGTATACTATTGCTCTGGCCCTTCCAACACCACTCCTCACCAGTTTACCCCCTTCTTCTCCCAAGGACCCCCAAGAGCCTCTTCCTCCTGCCCCCACCAACACAATTGTATGGATCAATTCTTAGATTATTTTGCCTTTGGCTCTTTGTTGTTACCTTGCAGTGTGTCTCATAAGTCCCACATAGGAGAGAGATCTTCATTCTCCGTCTACTCCCTTTCCTTCTGACTGACTTCACTCAGCGTGATAAACTCTGAGTTCCATTGCCTTTGGATGCTGGGTCCGATGAATGTCAGTCTCTGTGCTTGTGATCTCAAAGACAGAACAGAAATTTAGGAGTGCAAATATAAGGGGACGGAAGCTGATAGCTTTATGTAAAGTGCAACTCCCCCGTGACTCAGAAATTAAATCACCATTTGCTCCTGCCTCTGGAAAGTTCCTAGCATGATGGGCAGGGTCTGTCACCCCAAGAGATCTCGAGGTCTGCCAGTGCTTGGGGAGTTGGATGAAGGTGTGTTCAGAAGGGTATCGTGGCCAAGAAAGGGGAGTCTGGGCACTGAGCGGGAGGATCGGTGGGGTCTCCTTCTCCCTCTCTCGGTCCCTCCAGAGCCCGTCAGATGTGACCCTTGGTGCCTGTGACAGTTCCCAAGCTCATGGAGCCCTGGGCACCCCCAATTCAGCCGGATTGGAGTCACGGAACAGTGCCCCCCAACCCTGGGCGATGCAGGGGAGACCCTCAGAGCTCTCCCCACAGCAGACAGAGCCTCACAGCCACACTGAGCCTTGGAACTCCACCCGGGGCTCTCTCCGGAGGCCTGGAGTATCCAAACCACAGACTACCAAAGGTGTGGGAACTAGGAAGTTCCCTAGAGGGACTTTCTGATCCTGGCTTCACTGCATGGTCACCACCGAGCCCTGGGGCCGCAGACTTCCTCTCCTGCCAGTCCCTTGTGAGGCTGGTCCCTCCAGCCACAGACCTGTTTAGCTGTGTGCACCAGTGTGAGGAGAGAGAGACAGAGACAGAGACAGACAGAGAGAGAAGGGAGAGACAAACAGACAGAGACAGAGAAAGAGGGAGGCCCCAGGACGGGAGGCAGTGAGGGTCTTTGGGGGGTGGAAGTAGGCTCTCCAGGCTTCTCTCTGTCACACCACCTGCCACCCCTCATGCGCTTTGCCTCCAGTGGGGCAGTTGGGTGCTCCCAGGCCCTCTCCAGCTTTGAGTTCTGATGCTGTGCATTTCTGCAACTGTCAGAGACTCTTCCAGTCTGCACCTCAGTGTCCCCGCCCCCACCAAGACCGCAGAGGAATCGCCTGGCCACCTGGATGCCCTGGTGCGAGTGTGTAACAGCGAGGGGCACAGTGAAGATGCGTTCTTGCCTCCCTTCCGGCTGCCTCGCTCCTGGGCACCAACCTCCGACCCCCCGACAAGCAGGGACCTTTCATTCACATCTCTTCTGCGTGAATGTCCTCTGCCATGTTCTCCATCACAGCCCCTTGCTGGCGACAGTCCATGGGGCTCAAACATGACATGGAATATTTCTGCCAGTAAAGAGATATGAAGCCTGCTGTATGCCACGTGGGAGTGTAGGGGCCCTGAAAACCAAGAGAGAGAGAGAGAGAGAGAGAGAGAGAGAGTTAGAGAGAGAGAGAGAGAGAGAGAGAGGCCAGAGTGATATTGAGCCAGGAGTAACCCCTGAGCATCACTGGGTGTGCCCCCCACCTCCCTAAAAAATACTCGCAGAGAGAAATCTGCCCCCCCCCCACACACACACAGGCTTATAGCTATGTGTCCGTGTGCCTGAAATGTCTGTCCAGACAGAATAGTAAAACAGTGGCTGGGAGGGACGTGGGGAGCGGCTACTGTTTTGTGTGGAGCTTCTTCTGAAGGTCAGACTTGGTCCTGACCTCCTGTAACTGTGAAGATCAGGCAAACCATACTCCCCTGGATTGTCCATGAAAGGGGTTTCTTGGGGCCTGGAACTCGCTCAAGAGGTAGACAGTGGATCCATGCACAGGTCATGATCAGCACTCAGGACTCTCTCTCTCTCTCTCTCTCTCTCTCTCTCTCTCTCTCTCTCTCTCTCTTTTAAAGTAAAAACAGGGGTTGGAGAGATAGCACAGTGGGTAGGGCGTTTACCTTGCACTAGGCCAACCCGGGTTCGATTCCCAGCATCCCATATGGTCCCCTGAGCACCGCCAGGAGTAATTCCTGAGTGAATGAACCAGGAGTAACCCCTGTGCATCGCCAGGTGTGACCCGAAAAGCAAAAAAAAAAAAAAAAAAAAAAAGTAAAAGCAGGTTTAATTTACAAATTTTGAGGAAGGGGAGGGAGGGAGAGAAAGAGTATCTGAGAGAGAGAAATGCACTCAAGAGAGAGCGTGGGCTTCTCCAGAGTGAAGAGAGCCCAGTACACAAGCCAGCATATAAAAGTACAAACAGACCCGTCTCAGGAGCGGAGAGGTGGGGACATGCGTGCTCAGGCACCACATGTGCACAGCACAGGAGATCCAGCGTCATCTGTACCTCACTCTGGACACTTGAGTTGCCCAAGGAGGGAGCACACCCTCCCCAACAATGCTGGCAGCCCTCAGGCACAGTACCCCCAGCTCTAGTCCCCACCCCACCCCCGGACCCTGAGCCAGCCTGGGTTCTGCTGGGATGTGTCTGGGCCTCACCAGTGTGGTGTGTGAATGCATGTTATACAAATATTTATTTACTGAAGTCAGATAATTTTATTTAGGAAACATGGGTGCAGGAGGGAGAGAGAGAGAGTGCTCATTGAGCTGGGATGCAAGTGACTCCAGATTGGAGTGTATCAATAAAAGTATTTTAAGGGGCTGGAGCAATAGCACAGCAGGTAGGGCGTTTGCCTTGCACGTGGCCAACCCGGGTTCAATTCCCAGCATCTCATATGGTCCCCCGAGCACCGCCAGGGGTGATTCCTGAGTGCAGAGCCAGAAGTAACCCCTGAGTATCGCTGGCTGTGACCCAAAAACAAAACAAACAAAAAAAAAACAAAAAAGAGTACTTTAAAACAAACATTTTGGGGGGAGGGGACTAGAGCAATAATACAGCAGGTAGGGCGCTTGCCTTGTGGGCAGCTGACCTGGACTCAATCCCCAGCACTCCCCCTGGGCCCCTGAGCTCGCCAGGAGTGATCCCCGAGTGCCGAGCAAGGAGTAAGCCCTGGCTATATCTTTGTGTGACCCCAAATCCCAATAAATAAATAAAAAAAGGTCGAGGAGTGGGGTGGGAAGTGTGCACTGGGCTGGAGCACAGGCTTTGCAGGCAGGAACCCCACATTCAGGCAGGAACCCCAGGTTCGGCCCTGGGCACCTCTTGGTCCCCAGAGCACTGCCAGGAGCAACCCATCAGCACCGAGCTGGGAGTCGCCTCCAGCACTCAGAGCCGAAACAAAAACAAACAGAAGATTCATTCTTTAATTAAAAAGCTAAAGAACAAAAACAGAAACTTCGTGGCACCCGCTTGCTAAAGTGCCTCACAAACCCTGGCACACTGATGCCCTCTAACCAGCCAAGTCACTAGCCCGTCTCTGCAGCCGTGGGAGCAGAAGCCCAGAGAGGTGAAGTGACTTGCCCGGGGCCACACAGCTGACCTGGGGTGTGGGCTTAGGCCTTTACCCCCACACCAAGCCTCTCCCCTTGTAGAGGCCGGACTGTGTATGACAGGGACTGAGGGAGAAGTCACAATGCCTCCTCGTCCTCCGAGACCTCCAGGACCCCTACACTGGGCGCAAAGGGGTCTCTGGGTCCTGGGATGCTGTGCCCCGGCCTCAGTTCCTGCTCTCCACTGGCTGCCACCGTGCTGGCTCTGCAGGGACCCCCGTGGACGGAGCTGCGTTTTCGTGGGGAGACGGGGGAGGATTCGAACACAACCGCGCCCTGTCCTACCTGTGGGGTTTCCTCTCCTGCTCTCCTTTCTGTCTGTCTTCACTTGTACTCTCTCACCTCTGGCACCCACATCCTCCCCAGATCCCCCCTCAACTGTCTCCTTGTACCCCTTAAAACCCCCTCATATTACCTGATGCAAAACGGGGGGTTGCCCCTGGGGTTTCTCTTCTCTTCTCAGCCAGGCCCTCTGGAGGCCAGACCCTTGTAATTGTCCCCTTGGACACATCCAGGAAGCCTCTTCTCATCACGTCCCCAGTGGCCAGAACTGTGGGGGAACCCCAAGACGCAGCCACAGCTTGATACCATGGGACACCACTCCTCGGGCCCCCCGGCCCCAAGCATGCACCCCAGGACACTCCACCCAGTCATTCAGCCCATGCGGAATCATAAGCTCTGTGAAGGCCCGTGGCCTGGCGGGCTACTGAGGGAAGCCCCGAAATTTCCCAAGAGACCAGCAGCGCGTCAGGGGTGGAGAACTAGACTGTGGGGGGGTCACAGGGTCACTCCTGACCCCACTGAGCCTTTCTGAGGCTCAGGCTCCCCCTTTGTCATACTCTTGGTTGAAATGAAATTATCCAGAGCCATAGTTCAATGGAGCAGAGAGGGTAGCCCCAAGTATCAACAGGTGTGGCCCTCAAATAAATTAAGATAAAATTCCATGGTGATGCCCAGCATAGGCCTGGGCCAGGGCCCAAGTCTTCCCTGACCGTTGACCCCCCACATAGTCTTTTTTTTTTTTTTTGCTTTTTGGGTCACACCTGGCGATGCACAGAAGTTACTCCTGGCTCTGCACACAGGAATTACTCCTGGCGGTGCTCAGGGGACCATATGGGATGCTGGGGAATCGAACCCGCGTTGACCATGTGCAAGGCAAACGCCCTACCCGCTGTGCTACCACTCTAGCTACCCACGTGGTCTTCTTGCTGCTCCCCCAAGACGCCACTCTTGCGTTCCGTCTTCCTACTCTCATGGATGAGTTCAGCAGTTCTGCTGGGCCCTGCTCTAGCCTAGACTCCTGGCCC
This sequence comes from Sorex fumeus, assembly GCF_029834395.1. Taxonomy (NCBI): domain Eukaryota; kingdom Metazoa; phylum Chordata; class Mammalia; order Eulipotyphla; family Soricidae; genus Sorex; species Sorex fumeus. Next base: position 7,768,827 of record NW_026606101.1, on the reverse strand, counting down.
ACATGGCCCGGACCATGAACCCGCCACGATACGAGGCCATGCTTTGCCCCCCATTCACAGCTCACCCTGTCACAGATGTTCCTTGGAAGTCCCCCTGGACCTCCGGGCCTGGCCTTTCAGTGGAGCAGGAGACCCTTGGAGAGCAGACAGCAGTGCCACAGAGCCCCGGGCCTGGAGGATGTGGGGCTCAGAGATGTGGGCGAGTGTGTCTTTTCCTGAGCATTTTGGGGTGACTCCCAGGGACTCACAGTCTTTGACCCAGTTTGCCCGCTCCTGGCCCCTCCCAGAGCTGCGGTAATAAATCAATTTGGCCTGGCGTTTTCCATTTAATTAGCGTGGCCTCCTTCCTGCGGGGGCGGGAAGCTGAGGGTGGGTGGGCCCGGTGGCCTGCAGTACCACGAGGGTTCTCTGTCCCTTGGGCTCTGTCCCCTTAGCCAGGCTGGAGTTCCGACGAGCCCCCTGCTCCGGCTGGAGGTGAGACAGTCCCTGTTTTCGGGCTCAGCTGCTCTCTTGGTTCCAACCAGAAGAGAGTGTCCATCCCTCCTCCCTCTAGCCGGCCCACTGGAAACCGGACGCAGACCTTGTCCTCTCCTCCATCAGCTCCCTGTCCCCTGCCCCTTTGGTGGCGGCCCCCTGGGCACCAGGCCCTGCAGTGTGACCTCCACCTCGCCCGTGAGGAGACCAGCACTGAGAGAGGTTGTTGCTTCCCAAGTCTTTAACGCTCTTCCGCCAGCCCTCCTGGCGTCCACGGTGGCCTGGTCTTGGGCCTGGCCCTGTTCTGAGGCAGCCTCGTGCCTGCTGAGGCTGATTCCCACAGGCTAGACCGAGCAGAGCCCCTGAATGCTGGCCGAGGCATCCTCTCTGGATAGGGCGTGCGCGCGCGCGTGTGTGTGTGTGTGTGTATGCATGTGCAGCAAAAATGGGTACCCCAGGGGCCTCTCCTGCTTATCTGCCAGGGGAACTTGAGCTGTAACCTTGAGCTGCAGCTCTTTTGTCAGCGTCTCTGACCCTGCGCCGAGCAGAGCAGAGCTGCTGACTCTGCCCTCCTGCCGGGAATGTCTGCCGTGTGAGACCAGCACATCTTTCTCCTTTCAGAAGGGCACAGGAGGACATGCGACCAGGAGGGGGGCAGACTGGGATGCAGAGGGGGTCTCCCAGCTGGATCGGAACATAAGAGCTCCCGGGTCATGTAAAGTGTCAGGGCCCAAACTGTGGCCTTCTGTGTCCTGCAGTCTCGAACCCACTGGGAAACCCACGTGATGCTGAATCACTTCCAAGCATTCGAGGCAGCAGTGTTGAGGCCATTCACAGGGTGACATCACCCTCAACTGTCCCCAGCTCCAGACACAGTCATCGTCCCCTGAGAAGTGACATCCATTAGCAGCCTACGCACCCCAGCCACCAACTCCTCTTCCGTCTCCAGGAATTTGCCTATTCTGGATGTTTCAGGGAAAGGAATCGAATGGCCCATGAGCTTCTGGGCCAGACTTCATTTGCTTAGTCTAACATTTCCCAGGCTGATCACGTGGCTGCATGGATGGATGGATGGCATCACGTCAGGGAGAATGTGGGGAATATCCTTTGTTTGGAAAGGTCTTTCATCTCCTTTTATCAGTTCATCAGCCGAAGAGAAGCTGTGGCTTTCCTGAGGGGTGTGAGGGGCAGGCCAGGCTGAATCCAGGGAATGACACACATGTGCACCCCCACACTGCAACATGCACCCCCCACACCCCCCAAGTTATGGTCAAAGGGCACCTTGATTCCTCCGGCCTGGTCAGCGCATTAGTGAACATTCACCCCAGTGCTGATGGGCTGGAAGGGGAAATGGCCCCAGGCAGCGGCTGGTTAAAGATCCACCAGGCACAGATGCTCAGCTCCCTGGGTGGTCCAGCCTGAAGTCACCAAAGTGCGTGGTTCAGACCCAGGGCTCTGGAGCGAGACTGTCTTGGCCCCATCCCGGCTCTGTGGCTTCCATGGGCTGGTCAACTCATGCTGTTCGCGTTGGTTCCATGGGAAGAGTGTGCTTGGATTACAAGGACTGAAGTTGTTGGTGATAGGATGGTGTTGAAATTTTGGTGGTGGGTGTGAGGCATCCAGCACACATCTAGAGATGTTCAGCTAGCCCCTGAAAATATTTGGGGGTGTGTGTCACACCCAGTGGAGCTCAGGGCTTAGTCCTGGCTCTGTGCCCAGGGATCACTCCTGGTGGGGCTTAAGGGATCTTAAGGGCTATTGGATATTGAACCCAGGTTGGCTGTGTGCAAGACAAGCACCCTACTCATTGTGCTGTCACTCCAGCCCACCCCGCTGAAATTCCATCCTGGTATCAAACTAAAGATAAAGCAGTTTTTAAAAAAAGGTGTGTGTGTGGAGAGAGAGAGAGAGAGAGAGAGAGAGAGAGAGAGAGAGAGAGAGAGAGAGAAGGCAGGCAGGGGGTGGGGGTGATGGGAGGGAACCTGGGGTCACTGGTGCTGGGAAATATGCACTGGTGGAGGGATGGGTGTTGGAACACTGTATGACTGAAATCCAGTCATGAAAGCTTTGTAAGGATCTATCTCACAATGATTCAATAAAAAGGTTTTAAAAAAATGAGTGGGGGGTGGGAAGTGTAGAAAACCAAGCCAAACCGGGGGGGGGGGGTAGTTATGGTGAGGCCTGCTTTGGAAAAGGACCCAGGTCAGGAGAAAGTTCCAGAGGGTGGGGGGTCTCATGGCCACTCAGAGGCTCTGAGTGGGCAGGTCCTACTGCGCCCTCCTGGCCTGGCTTGTCTTCCTGTGTGGCTGTTTCCATCCTTCATAGGGGACATCCTGGGACCTCCCCACCCCAGGCGAGGGGCAGGCTGATGTGACGCAGGGCAGGCTGAGAATCCCACATACCCACACTGAACCTTTCTGTCTTGCAGCCTGGTGGTCCAAGACCCGGTCCTCTGCCCTGGGAGGAGAGCATGGGTGGGCCTTTTAATTTGAGATCACTGTAGACACATACGCAGAGTTAAAGAGCACTGCCGAGAGAGCCCTCTGTGCCTCGCTCACTTTGCCTTGAACACAGCCTCTTGCTAAGCTCTGCCAGGACTTGAGAACTGGGGAAGTTCTCCAACCCAGAAGCCCTACTCACATCCTGATGATTTTCACACACCCACGCGTATGAGCATTTAGTGCCATGCAGTTTCTCAAGTCACTGATCGTTGTGTGGCCACCACCACGTTCAAGGTAGAGAAGTTAAAAACTATTGGTGATGTGTTGAAATTGTACTACGCTGAACACACTGGGTCCCATTCAACTGTCAACTCCCGTTGTTCATTGATTTGCTCGAGCCGGCCCAGTAACGTCTCCATTGTGGGACTTGTTACTGTGTTTGGCATATCAAATACATCACGGGGAGCTTGCCAAGCTTTGCTGTGTAGGCAAATACTCTCAGTAGCTTGCCGGGCTCTCCGAGAGGGGCGGAGGAATCAAACTCAAGTCGACTAGGCAAATGCCGTACCCACTGTGCTATTGCTCCAGCCCATCCCATTAAGTATCATATGTTTCTTTTTTAATGTTCACTTTTTTCCTTTTATAATTTAAAAGTTCTTTTTGGGGGGTGTGACCCAAAAAGGAAAAAAAAAGTTCTTTTTGGGACAGAGGAGTTCGGTGCTTGCATTTCCTCCCACCAAACCTGGTTTGAATCTCCAACACCACCAGGACCTCAGAACAACAGTAACAACAAAATCCTTTAAAAAAATAAATTTTGGGGAGCTGGAGAGATAGCACAGCGGGTAGGGCGTTTGCCTTGCACGCAGCCAACTCGGGTTCGATTCCCAGCATCCCATATGGTCCCCTGAGCACCGTCAGGAGTAACTCCTGAGTGCAGAGCCAGGAGTAACTTCTGTGCATCACCAGGTGTGACCCAAAAAGCAAAACATAAATAAATAAATAAATTTTAATCATAAAATCCAAATTCGCATGTGGCTAACATTCTAGTTCTATTGATAGGTGCTGGTCTCAAGCAGGCTCCCCATTCTGGAAACTTCCTTGGAACCCCTTCCCCTCAATTCGCTGCCCCCCCCAAGCATTTTGTTTATTTATTTGGAGGTGCTGGGAGACAAATCTAAAGCCTCAAACATACAAGATTTGCACTCTGCCAGTGAGTTTCATCCTCAGCCCCTACTAAACACTTTAAAAACTTAAACACACACACAGTAAAGGTTAGTGGTCTCTTTTTCTATTTTTTTTTGATGTAAAAGTCACATAACATAAACATAACATTAACCATTTTAAATATACAAGTCAGTGACTTTTTTTTTAGGGGGTGGTTAGACCACATGAGGTGGTTTACACCTGATTCTGTGTTCCGGGGTCCCTTCCGGTGGTGCTTGGGGAACTGTGTGTAATGCTGGGGATCAAAGCAGGGTTGAGGCGATTGTGGGGATATGGGGGGCTGGAGAGAGATTCAACAGGTCAGGCGCTTGCTCTACACTTAGCTGACAGCCGCTGGTACCGCACGTTGCCCTCTGAGCACCACCAGGAGCCACCCTCAAGCACAGGCAGGCGTAAGCCCTGAACACTGCGGGGTGTGGCCCCCAAACCAAAAAATAAGCACCAAAACCCAAACCAACACATGAAAAGCAGGTTGTCTGAATGCGAGGCATTCAGCCCCATACTGTTGCTCCAGCCCAGGTCACAGCGCTGTCACAGCAAATATCACTTCCGAATAGGTCCGCCATCCCTACAGGAAACACCAAGTTCTTGGAGTAATTGTTCTCCCCTCCCCCTCCCTCCACCTCCTGCAGCTGTCATCATCGGCTTCTCTCTGCCTCCCTGCACTTTCCTGGTTGGGGCATTTTGTCTAAATGGAGTCACACACCCTGTGTCAACACAAGTCTGGCTTCTTAGTTTGCAAGGTTGGTCTATGTCTCTTTAGTCGGATGAACGCTATTCCATCGTACCGACACACAAAGGTGCGTCTAACCCTGCTCGCCAGGTGCCTGCACGTCACTTTCCTCATCCGTTCATCCCTTGACACTAGACATTTCCACCCCACCCCCACCCCCTCCCCTCGGTGATGGCTCCTGTGTGCGGGAGCGCACGTAGGTTTGCTTTGCTGTTTGGGGTATGCACGTGGGAATGGACTGGCCTGATCATAGGGCAATTCTGGGTATGCCAGTTCTGGGTGTTTCGGAACCTGTTGGATTGTTTTCATGCAGACTGGCCCTTTTACCTTCCTCCACCAGCAGGGGACACATTCTCATGGCTCCTCACCAGAGCTGGTAAGTGCATTTGATGGAGCCGCCCCAGTGTGGCAAGTATACAGTGAATTTTGCTTCTTGGAGGTCATCATGTGTATGGAATCCTGCGGGCTGGTTCCAGGTGGGTCAGGAGCCCTGCACTCAGACTCCAGACAGACAGACTCGAGGTGTGTGGTTGGGTATCTGCAAAATCTTGGCCTCTGGTATATCATAAAGTGAAGGATAAGATTCTTGAAGGCCAGTAAGGCCATACAGTGGGTAGGGCTCTTGCCTTGCATGCAGTCAACCTGGGTTCAATATCTGTCATCCCATAGAGTCCCCTGAGCACTGCCAGGAGTGATTCTTGAGTGCAGAGCCAGGAGTAACCCCTGAGCACTTCCAGGTGTGGCCCCCAAACCAAACCAAACAAACAGAATCTTAAAGGCTAAGTGACCCCCTCACTCCCTCACCCCTTTTCCCAAATTTCCTGCAATGCAAAACAAACTAAAGGCAGGGTGCTCTGGTTGGGGATAGAAGGACGGTGACAAGGGTTACAAGTGTCAGGAGGTCATTCAAGGACATACTTTCGAGGAGGTGAGTCTGAGGACCTCTGAACAATGAGGGGCCAGCCCTGCTGGGTGTGAGTGTCAGGCCAACGAGCCTACCAGGCAGCTGTAAGAGCCAGAGGCAACTTACAGCCAGGGCTGGGCTGAGCTTGGCGACTCCGGGCTCAGTTTGGAGGGAGGTTATTGCTGGCTGATGGGATGTGACTTCGTGGGGGCTGCAATGGGACCAGGGGGACGGATGGAGCAGAGGATTGGGCACCCCGAGAGTCTTCTCATTGCCTTCCCAGTTCCACTGAGATATGGGGACCCATTGCAGGGTCTTACAGCCCCTCAGCCTGGAGAGCTGGGGGGCTGGGGTATGAGGGTGTGGTCAGGGGTAACTGGGTTGGAGACCCCTGGGACCAACCCTGTAATGCCCACCGTGAATCAGGGTGGGGGAGCCTTCCTAGCAGTGCTCAGGGGACTTAGGGGTCATTTATGGCCATCCTCAGGTTGTCTGTGTGGGCTGGTAACGCAGTGCTGCTTGGGCCCAGTGGAGCTAGGCGTCAGCAGGATGACGCCTGACTGCTCTGGAATCCTGCTGCGCTGGGGATTGAACTCGGTGCTCTGGCCGTGGAGGCCCTCCCTGCCCACCCCCACCCCAGCTGACTCTTGCCCAGACTGAAGCAGGCTGCACATCTATAGTTTTTGCTGATCCATGTACCCAGGCCCTGGGCAGGGACAGGGTGAAGGGAGTTGGGGTGCAGTCCGTGGTGCCCTGGCAAGAGTGGCCCTCCAGCTCCCAGCCCTGGGCCCCGGCCAAGCCTCCTGGAGCTTTGAGAACAGCATGTCTTGTGCAGAGTCCTGGCCCAGGGACCTACGTGCACCTGAACCCCGCATACAGGAAGGGGGAGCCTGGCCTCTGTTACAAAAGAAGGGTTTGGGCATCTGGCTCCTGTAGAAATGAAACAGGAAAACCCAAACCAGCCAGTCGGATGCCCGCAGGCTCACCTAGGGCTCAGTGTGGGTTTATTCACTTGGCAGGCACTGCGGGCACCTGTCTGTGCCAAGCCTCAGGGTGGTGTCCCAGGCACAGCAGGGGAGAGAGGGGAGCAGACAGGAAAGTGGGGGCAAAGATGGGTAGAAATGCCCTCAGTAGCTGCTGGTCGTGTGGCAAAACACTGACCCTCTGCCCTGCGCTGGTTGATGAAAAAAAAGTAGCACAAGCTTTGTATTTCATTGCGTGTGTTCTTGGGCCAGGGGGATGTGTAGCTCGGCCGTTGAGCCCTTGCTTTGCATGTCAGAGGCCTTGGGGTTGAGCCTCTGATGGCAAGAAAGTAATCAGTCAAAAGGGTTTGTCGACGTATTAAGGTGGACAGATTCAGGTGATATTGCTTTGCATATTTTATATATTGGAAGATATTCTCTTAACAGATATGGATATAAAGTTATTAATGAGACAGTTTTCATATCTAAAAAAGTTTACTATTTTCTTTTGTTTGGTTTTCTTGGCTCCACCCAGCCGTGCCTGAGAGGCTGTGGGGGCCCAGGGGAGACTCTCGGGGGTCCTGGTGTGGCCCTCTAAGTCATCTCTCTAGGCCCTTCCAGGGGCTTCATTCTGGGCTAAATTTTCCATGTCACCATGTGCCTCTTGGGACCTTGTCACACCTGCATGAGGCCGTAGGGAGGGGGCGTGCAGGATGCTTGTGTGGGGGCTCACGGGGACTCAGCGCTGCCTCCCACGCCATTTCCATTCACTCTCATGTTCGGCTTGTGGGGACAGAAAGTCTTCTGCACTAGTGTGATGCGCAGGAGTTTGGCTGTGTGTGTATGTGTGTGTGTGTGTGTTTATGAGTTTATGAGTGTGTGTACATATGAGTGTGTATATGCATGAATATGTATGTGCAAATATATGTGAGTCTGAATGTGGTTACATGTGTTTCAGTGTGTATGAGTGTGTATGCATGACCATGTATATGAGTGTGAGTGTGTATGTGCATGTGTGTATGTGTATGTGTGTATGCATATGTGTGAATGTATGTCTGAATGTGTGTTTGAATATGTATGTGGGTATGCATATTATGTGAAAGTGTGATGCATATGTGTGAATGTGTATATGTTTGAGTATGTGTGCATCTATATGTGTGCATGAGTGTGTGTGAATGTATGAGTATATGTGTATGTCTGAATGTGTATGAGTGTGCATGTGCATGTGTATGAGTATGTGTGAATGTGTGTATTTGTCTGAGTGAGTATGTATATGGGCGTGTGTGAATGTATATGAGTGTGTGAGAGACTGTGTTGTGTGAAAGAATGTGTGTGTATATGTATGTGTGTGTAAGTGTGAATATGTATATATATGTGTGAGTTTGAATGAATGTATATGTAGGTGTGAGTGTGATGTGTGTGTGAACATGTGTATGTGAATGTGTGTGAGTGTGTGTTTGTGTGTGAACATGTGTATGTGAATGTGTGTGAGTGTGTGTTTGTGTGTGAACATGTGTATGTGAGTCTGTGTGTGTGTGTGTGTGTGCGCGCGCGCGCGCGTGTAAGCTTCCCAAGGGAGCTGAGGAGGGTAGAGCTGTTTCCTCTCTGCTGCTCCCAGCCCCGGCTCAGAGATGGTTTGGGGAATGTCCTTGGAGGGGCTTGAGGAGTGAAGCCACCAAGGAGGCCTGGACTTGGGACTCCCTGGCGGCCTTGATACACACTAGATGACCTTCCCCCGCCCCTCCCTGGCTGAGGTTGAGCCACTGGATTTGCATTTCTAGCAAATTCTCCGGTCCTGCTGCAGCCAGCAGAATGGGGCTTGCTGGGGTTCTGCAGCCTCGGAGCCAAGGGCGCTTGCTGACGCGAGGCCTGTGGGTGAGGCTGTAGGCGGCTCCTCTCGCCTGCCAGGCAACTCAGTGCCCCCTCGTGCCACAGGAAAGGCCGGACTGTGCCCTGGGAGAGAAACGCTGGTGGCGGCTGACGGCTGATGTGCTTTCCGTGCTGTGGTCGGAAGTGGAAACCCGCCTGACCCGTGGGAGATGCAGGCTTCCTGAGCACCCCACGGAGCTGGGCGTCAGCTCTAGGCTCTCCTGGGCTCCAGCCTCCTCCCTCTGGGCTTTGTGTTTCTCTGTGGAACCCACTAACCGGAACAAGGTGCATCTCCTTGTCTGACACTTTCCAGGGCCAGGAATGTGTGGAGAGAATGTGGTGGTGGTGGGGGGGAGGGGCTGTGTCCTCCAAAGACTGTACCCCACTCTCTCTCCTTGGGGTGCCGCAGGGTCTCCCCAGCCTGGCTCTCTCTCTCCCTGGAGCCAGAGAACAGGGAGCCCCCACCTCAGAAGTTCAGCTGCTTCCAGTGGGACACAGAAGGTCACTCCCTTGCCATGTGGGAGGTGGCTACACCTGGACTGGGTCCGAGGAGGAGGTGTGCCCTTGAAGCTCGGAGCCTATGCGCGCTGCTCTTCAGCTTTGTCATGGACCAACACCCCCAGCTCTCCAAAGGGGCTGACACCTGCAGCCATTGTTTAGTGTGGGGGGCTTGGAGACTAATACTCTACAAATAATAATTCTTCTTACCATTATTATTATTATCATTATTATTTTATTTTTGGGCCACACCCAGTGGTGCTCAGGGCTTACTCATGCTCTGCACTCAGGGATCACTCCTGGTGGGTTCAGGAGGTGGAAGAAAAGTGGGACCATATGGAATGCCAGGGGTAGAGTAAATGCCCTCACTGTACTCTCTCTGACCCTTAGTTACCATTATTGTAGTAGTTCTCGGATAACCCCATGAGGCAATAATTCCCATTTTACAGATGCGGGGCATGAGGCTCTGACAGGTGATGCAGGTCATGGAGAAATACGTTCTGACCCCTGGGTTTTCAGGCCTGGGGCAGTGTGAGGGTGGACCGCCCAGGCTCTTACTAGGAAGCTGAGTTGTCCACTCTCTAGTGTGAAGTGTGGGGTAACACCATGGACTGGGCCATCGGCCTTCGGGCTCAGAGCCTGGTGCTGACATGCTGGCCCAACAGGAAACAGGAAGTCTGCAGGGTCCGGCTCTCAGGACCGACATGGGCAAGCATTCGGATGTGTGTGGATGTGTCCTCAGAGCAGGGCAGGTGTAGCATTCAAACCTGGGGCTCCTGAGACCTCTTCCCTGCTCAGTGGTCTGGGTTGTGTTATTTATTTATTATTATTAAAAAAATTTTTTATTAGTAAAACACCATGAGGTACAGTTGTAGACTTACAAGTTTTTGTGCTTGGGTTTCAGTTATACAATGATCGAGTACCCATCCCTCCACCAATGCCCATTTTCCACCACCACAGATCTCAGTATCCCTCCCACCCCCATCCCCCCATCCCACCCTGCCTCTGTGACAGGGCATTCCCTTTTGTTCTCTCTCTCCTTTTGGGTGCTGTGATTTGCAAAAGAGGTATTGAGTGGCAATCATGTTCGGTCTATAGTCTACTTTCAGCATGCATCTCCCATCCTGGGAGGATCCTCCTAACATGAGGTGTGTTATTTAAACTGTGTGCCTCAGTATCCCTAATTTGTAAAGCAGAACTGATCCTGGAGGCCCCCTGTTCCCTGGCTGGTCGCCCCTGCTGGCACCAGTCCCACAGCAAGTGCCCAGGAGGTAGAAGCATTGGCCCCTGTGTCTGGGCTCTGTCCCCACGTCTGGCTAGGGTCTGGGACAGGAAGCTCGAGGACCTGCCAGCTTCATCAGCAGAGAATCACCACCCCCTCCCCCGCCTCTGCCAAAACCCCAGGTCTGACCTTACCAGACTGCATCTCCCAAATCCCTCCCTGAACCCCGCTTCCAGCAGCGGCTTGACCCGCCACAAGCCGCACCTCGCCAGGTCCAGACATTCTGGAAAGCCTGTGACTCCCGCCCTCCCCTCTCTGATAAGAGAATGACTTTTCCATTTCCTGCCACCAGTGACACTGTCGGGTCCCCTTTGCCCATCAGCTGCTCCGGTCACCGTGTGAACTGTCGAAGAGGGGGAGCTGGACATCACAGGAGAGCGTGGCCAGAGGGGACAGTGTGCAGGTCAGGGGCCAGGCCCGTGGCCCACCCGGGAGACGGCCACCGCTGCTCTCTGCATCAAGGGGCCCGAGTCTCTTATCAGTTTCCGTCTGTTCCGAGTTTCTGCCATTTGTATCAGAAATGACAAAGCCAACCCCCCGGGCAGGAAGCAGGGTCTGGATAAAAATACCCTCCTTTCTGCAGCTGCAGCCCCATCACACAGGTTTCAGAAGGTCACGCACTTGACAGGAAGCCTCCGCCGCTGTGGGAGGAAGACGGGGTTGAGGTGGGGTGGGGGCGGGGGCGGCAGTGGGGAGGAAGGTGAGGGATGGAGGCTGTGGGTTCTCATCTGTGCAGAAGAGGAAGCTGGGCCCGCCCCGCCCCCAACACCCCCACTCAGGACCCTCCTTTCTTTCTTCCTCCCTTGCCCCTGTGCCTTGCTTAGATCCTGCACTTTAATGGGAGGAGCTGACTGTGATTTTCAACAAGCTCCGTTAGCTGAAACACACGCCGTTCTCCCCCCTCCCCCCACCCCACAAGAACCAGCAAACTTACCAGGAGTGGGTGGGTGTGTGGGGTTTGGGTCACATCCGGAAGTGCTCAGGAGTGACCCCTGGTGGTGCCCAGGGAACCCTCATCCGTGCCAGGACTCCACCTGGGTTTGGCCACATGCAAGGCAAGTAAGTGCCTTGCCCAAGGCTAGTGCCCTCTTGCTAACACTGCATTAAACATTTCCTGTCTGGGGCCAGGTGAGGGCTGTGGTTGGCGTGTGGGCCACGTGGGTCACTGTGACAGGAAGCAGACGGGCAGGATATAGAAGCTGTGCAGGGGTTCTGAGTTAGCACTGTCTTACAGAAATGGGTCCTTGGCCTTTGTATTAGTTTCAGGTGTTATGAAATACTGTTCTGCTTCGATTTCCCCTGCAACCATTTAAAAATATTGAAACCATTCCTTTTTTTTCCTGCTTTTGAGGGGGAATCCCAAGCAGTGCTTTGGAAGGGGCCCTTGGGGGAGGCAGGGGAGGGGGCTGAGGACTACTCCCTCCATTTCTCAGCCAACCAGCCCAGATTGTTCAATGTTCTGCCAAGCCATGCTATGGCCATCCTGGTGGCACTCAGGGGACCCTGGGGGACTAGGAAATATACTCAGGGCTTCACACAGACTGCTCAGGCCCCTGAGCCATCTCCCTGGCCCTCAAAACTTAATTCGTAGTTTGTAATTAGGACGTGGGCCAAATATAGGAGATCCCTTCTAGGGGACAAAGGTCTGACCAGTGCTGTTATGCTTTCTGCCCACAGGAATCGCAGCTCTAGCGCCTCCTTCAGGGTGTCGGGTGGCTAGCATGCTCTTTTTGGCTTTAGAGATTCTGGTTTGTTTTGCTTTTGTTTTGTGGTCACACTCTGCAGTGCTCTGCTGCCACTCCTGGCTCTGCACTCAGGAATTATTCCTGGCGGTGCTCTGGGATATTGGGAATAGAACCCAGGCTGGCGGAATGCAAGGCAAGCACCCTACCCAGCATACCCAGCATACCCAGTCCCTGGCAGCCCCCATTCATATCTGAAGTTTTTTTTTTTTCAGATAGGAAGAAGATGTAGGGCAAGTATTTTTCCTTCCCATTCAGATGGCACAAATGCATTGCCTCAAGTCCCCATTTCCCACCCCATTATCCGTTATATATCAAGCGTTGCCCATCAACCCGCCCCAGTCATTGAAAACTCTTCAGAGATGCCAGCTGCAGAATGTTCCATTATAAGAATATTCCATATTTACATAACCCGTCTCCAGTTGTTTGGATAATTTGGGTCACTTCCATATTTCTCTCTTGTAAACGGTGGAGAGGTGTACTGGCCACAAACTAGCCACTTCCAGCCACAGACCTCAGTCACCTTCCGCAACTTTTCTTTAGCGTGTGTGCATGTGGAATTTCCCCAGAGGGGTAAAATGGTGATTCTGCCTCAGGCAGACAGAGATTTGCATTTCACTTTACCGATTATGCAATTTCGAAGGTCTGCTTCTGATCGTGACTCCATTCTCTCCACCCCAGCAGCTCTAGCCCTGAGTGGCCGCACGCCCGCCCGCTGCCTCCGTGTCGGAGTGTCTGATTCGGTCCTGAAGTCTCTCTCCGCTCATCCAGCCCCTCACCTCCTCTCTCTGCCGCAAATCCCCCATCCGCATCCTCACAAGGTTGCCGCCCCCGCTTTCTTTGTGTTTGCCGTTGCCCATTTTATATTTGAGCGCCCCTTTTATTTTTAGCCACCCTGTTATTTTGTTAGGAGCTGTCTCTTATAAGCAGTGCACAGTCGAATTTCCTTTCTTGTCGACAGCCAAATCGTCATGGCTTTCGGAGAGGAGACAGCATTTTATTTGTTCTTAATTCTAAGGGCTGGCTGTGGGGGCACCCCGTCTCCTGCTTGGGGGGTGTTTATCATGTCGATGCCATTGCTTTCATTGTGTGGCTTTTGTGAATGTTCTTTTTGCCTTTCCATTGATAGGGAAGCTCTCGTTCTTGACTTTGGTTTTTCTTTCCCCATCACCTTGAACACTGTCAGAGTTCTTCTTTTCTCGGCCAGGCAAGTTGAAAGTCCAGAGTAAGATGTCTACCTGGTCCCTGTAACACAGCCTGGGGAAGAAAAGCAAAAAAAAAAAAAAAACACCCGCATCTTTTGGAGAAACCAAAACTGAGAGTGGGGTAGGCAGACCTGGGGGTGGGGAAGAGAGGCTTAGGGGGCAGCAGCCCAGGACCAGGGAAGCGTGGTGGATGGAGCGGGGGGGGGGGGGGGGGAGATGGATTCACAGACGGTCCCGAGACCCCACCAGCGACTCTTGGCCAATGAGGCCATTGGTTCAATACAAGAGCCTGAGGATGTGGTGCTGCTTGGGCCCTTGTGGTGCCATGGATACATGGCAGGCAAATCCGGTGGTTCTGGGAAGGGGTAGGTGGGGGCCTCTAGAGTTGCCCCTGCTGATGCAGTAGGTGGGGGCTTCTAGGGTTGCCCCTGCTGATGCTGGGGGGTGGGGGGAACCATGTGGTAGCAGGACGGGAACATGGGTCGGGTGATAAACACGGACCCTAACCACTGTACTACCTCCCCGACCCAGAAATGGGTTTTATTCCTGGTACATCTGGGTGAGAACCTTAGGTTCCTGATAAACCCCATGTGTCAGTTGTTCAGAAATCAACCAAACTCGGGTTGAGTGTCAGCATTAGCTGTGTGAGCGAGAACAAACCATCGACAGCTCTCTACTGAGAGCTTAGCCCCCGAGTCAAGGGTCCTTGTGAGGATTAACTGTAGCCGGGGCGCAGGATGCTTTCGCCTAGTGCTTCCCACTCGGAAATGATGCAGTAGCTTTAGAGATTAGGATGAGGGGCCTTGAAGCCGCTTCAGTGTTTATGAGTACGGCACCTATCTGGAGGGCCAGGACTAATTCTATTATTTGCCTGGAGATAGGAAATAATTGAGCTATTTTAAAAAAAAAAAAAGTCGAGGAGAGATCAGTGGAAAGAGGATGGAAGAGAGAGGGAGGGGGCGGGGTGGCAGAACTGCAGGGCCTTAGGGCCTTAGGAAGAGCCGCAGGGAGCATGGAGACAGGAAGTGGGTACCTTGGAGAGCTCCCCCGTGGCCTGGCTGGGCTGCCCGCCATCAGTCCTGTGCTTGCAGGCGAAGTGTGGGCAGAGGATTCTGGAATTGAGTTAGGGACGAACTGGAACCTGACTCAGTGTTCATGCATGGGAAGGGAAGTTTCAGGGCCCTGTTTTTGACCAGCAGTACCTTGCCTGGACCCCCTGAAATAAGACCCTTATGCATGGGGAGCAGGAGGCGAGGGGAGGCAAGAGGTCTCTGTGTTGGGAGGAGGGATGGCAGAGAGGAAGGGAGGGGTGAGGGAGAGGGAGAGCCGGCGGGGTCCACGAACGCCAGTCTTTGCAGCTTTGGTGGAGAAATCGTGTTTTCTCTGCGTTGTGTTGAAGGAATGAGGCCTCATACACAAACGTTTGCGCCTGATTCACCAGGACGCAATTCCTCTCCCCTCCTCCACGTTTCAGAAATGTGCATTTTTCAAGAGGATTAACTTGAGCTTCCTTTGTACATCCCCAGGCCTGCTTTCTTGCCAGTTTGTTTATTTCCTTTTTAGCGGGGTTGTAGAATCACACGGAAATGGATTGCCCATGCAGCCCCTCCCTGCCCTTAGGTTCAGCCCCCCTCCCAATGCTCTCAGCAACGCCCCCCTCCCCAGAGGAGGGCAAACCTTTTAGCACTGGAATGATACCTCCTTGTCCTATTCACACCTCAGAATCTCCCAGAGCCCACAGCTTACATTACAGGTCATGCACATGGATGGAACATGTGTGTCCACCACCACAGTGTCCGACAGCACATCAGGGTATCTCCATGCTTTAGAAACCCTCCATGCTCTGCCTGTTCATCCCTCCCGTCTCCTAGCGCGATGCAGTCTTTCACTGTCCCCAGAGTTTTTGTCTTTTCCAGGATGCCATAGAGTTGAAATCATGTCCGAGGGAGCTTTTGCACACTGCCTTCTTTCTCCTGGTGATATCCATTTAAAAGCCTCCGATTTCTTTTCATGACCCGATCACTCATGGCTTTTTTGGGCCAAATAATGTTTTGTTCTCTGGATGTATCACAGTTTACCCATTCACCAGCAAAATGACATAATGCTTGCTTCCTTTAGGCGATCGTGAATAAAGCTGCTATAAACAATCATATGCGGGCTCTCTCTCTCTCTCTCTCTCTCTCTCTCTCTCTCTCTCTCTCTCTCTCTGTGTGTGTGTGTGTGTGTGTGTGTGTGTGTGTGTGTGTGTGTGTGTGTGTAGTTTTCAGCTCCTTTGGGTAAATGCCAAGGAGCACAATATATGTGCTGGTAGGTATGGTAAGACTTTATGCGACCAAAAGTCCCCATCCATTCTGCATTCCCACCAATAACAGATGAGAGCTGGCCATAATTCTGTGGGTCTGTTCTGGTCTCTGTTCTGTTGGCCCATCTATTCTTTCATCAATACCACTCTGTCTTGATGATTGTAGATTTATTTTAAAATTTGGATTTTTTTTGTGGGGGGGGGATGTTGGAGTACCCCAAGTGGTGCTCAGAGGTTATTCCTGACTTTATGTTTAGGGAATCACTCCTGCTGGCACCACATGCTATGCCAGAGACCAAGCCCATGTTGACTACATGTGCGACCATTCCTTCCCTGCTACACTCTCGCCAGCTCTAGGTTATCTTTTGAAGCTGCTTAGCATCATTCCTCCAACTTTGTTCTCCTTCAATACGATTTTGACTCTCCTGGATCCTTTGCCTCTGAGTCAGCTTGTTGATATGAATAAAATCACGGGTTGTGCTTGTCATTGGGTTACATGAATGCTGGAGGCCCAGCTGGGGAGAACAGACATTTATTCCCGAGTTATGAACACAGAATATCTTTTCTTCCTTTCTTTCTTTTTCTTTCTTTCTTTCTTTCTTTCTCTCTTCCTTTTTTCCTTCCTTCCTTCCTTTCTCTCTTTCTTTCTTTCTTTCTTTCCTTCTTTCTTTCTCTCTCTTCCTTTTTTCCTTCCTTCCTTCCTTCCTTCCTTCCTTCCTGTCTTTCTTTCTTTCTTTCTTTCCTTTCTTTCTTTCTTTCTTTCTTTCTTTCTTTCCTTCTTTCTTTCTCTCTCCCTTTTTTCCTTCCTTCCTTCCTTCCTTCCTTCCTTCCTTCCTTCCTGTCTTTCTTTCTTTCTTTCTTTCTTCCTCTTCCTTCTTTCCTCTTTTTCTTTCTTTTTCTTTGTTTCTTTTTTCTCTCTCCTTTTCCTTCTTTTTCCTTCCTTCCTTCTATTCCTTCCTTCCTTCTATTCCTTCCTTCCTATTTCTTTTTTTCTTTCATTTTTTCTTTCTTTCTCTGAGCTAATCTGTCAGTTTTGTGATTTTTCTCTTTATGGATCTTATACACATTTTTTTTTTGCTTTTTGGGTCACACTTGGCGATGCTCGGGGGTTACTCCTGGCTCATGCACTCAGGAATTGCTACTGGCGGTGCTCAGGGGACCATATGGGATGCTGGGAATCGAACCTGTGTCGGCAATGTTGGCTGCGTGCAAGGCAAACGCCCTACCCGCTGTGCTATCACTCCAGCCCCTTCTTGAGAGCTCTTACTGAATACTCCAGATAAAAAGATTTGCAGGTATGGATTTGCACTTTGTGGTCCAGATGGAGAAGCATGGAGTAGCCCAGCAATGCCGGCCCTGCTTGAGCTGGGCGGGGAGGAGGCCGGGCGGGCATTTGCTGTGTGGGCATCACAGAGGCCTCCTCTGGCCCCCCTCACAGTCTTTGACTCGCCCACTCTCCGCAGCTGGTGTGATAGGATAGTAAAGACACAGGCATCCATATATGGTACATCAGGGTCCTGGATCGGTTTTTTTTTTTTTTTGGCAGGCGTAGGAGAGTGGGGAACTAGAGAAGGGAGAAGAAGCGTCCCTGGTCCGACCTGTGGGGGCTGTGGAGGCCTGGCAGAGGAAGTTAACAAGGTGAATGGAGGTGAAGATGGAGAAAGGAGGATGGGTGGGGGAGCACCCTGAAAAGCCAGGAGATCTGAGAGAGGGGGTGCAAGGGGTCCCGAGAGGGTCTGTGGACGCTGGGGAGGCCCACAGGAGTAAATCTGTAGAGCCCAGATCATGCAGGACCAGGAGGGTTGAGTGGCCAGAACGCCTCACTTCGCTCAGGCTGAGTTCCCTCCTGCTCCCTTCCGTGAGACGGGATCATGCAGGATCATGCAGGACTAGGGTGGCTGAGTGACCAGAGTCCCTCACTCAGCCCCAGTCTTTGTGGGCTCCTGCTCTCCTTCAGGAGATGAGTCTGGAGCATCTGCCACGTGCAAGTGTGGCACTGGGTGCTGTGATGGGGATGGAGAGGACAGATGGCATGAGCTGGGTCCTGTGATGGGGGATGGAGAGGACCAGACTCCATGTGCTGGGTGCTGTGATGGGGATGGAGAGGACAGATGCCTTGTGTGAGTGTGGCGCTGGGCTCTGCAGACGTGGTGATAGGGAGAACAGACACTGCACTGACCTCAGGGGACACCAGCTGGTGGGGTCCTGGGCTTGCAGCTGCTGCCTCTCTCCTCCTTCTCCTCCTCCACCTCTTTCCCCTCCTCTTCTCCCCATTTCTGTTCCTTCTCTGCTCCTTCTCTTTGCCCTTCTTCTTCTTCTTCCTCCTCCTCCTCTTCCTCCTCCTCCGTTGTTTTGAATTGAGACAGAATCTGCATATCATTAGATTCACCATTTTCCGTGTGTAATTTGTCACTGTTGGCCTATTGACAAGGTTGTGCATCTGTCCCCCCTCTCATTCCAGAACATCCCAGAGGAATGCCACGTGCCAGGCCCTCTCCCCCAGCCCCTGGCAGCCACCCGGCTTTTCTCTTTGTGGCTGCGTCTCCTGGATGTTTCACTGGAGTGATATCTTACAGGCTGTGGCCTCGGTGTCCGGCTTCCTTCCCTCACTCTGGGAGGTGTTTTCCGGGGCGAGTCCAGCTGTCGCAGGCACCTCATTCCTGCAAGGGGCCCAAGAGCGTCCCACTGTGGGCACGGAGCCTTGTTCCCCAGTGGTGGACATCGCTTTGTTTCTGCCCGGGAATAACTATGCTCTCTCTCCATGCTCGCCTGGGAGCTTCTGTGCAAACCTTTGTGCTGGTTCCCCTTGAAGACATTGTCCGGCAGCCCGTTGGTCCATGACACATCCCCTAGATCACAGTTCGCCCAACAGCCTGGCGGTGGTCGCTGTTCTCTCTAGAGTTCTGCAGTCCTTCACACTCATTGGCATTTGCACCGTGATGCCAGGTTCTGCCAAGGCCTTAGTCAGAGCGTGTCCCCAAGGTGCAGCGGCAACTCATACTATATGTAGGGGGACAGGCGCTGGGACACACAGTGACTCCGTATTTGCTCTTGGAGGAACAGCCAGGTTGGCTCCCATTTCCCATCCCTCCTGAAATGCATAGGGGTTTGTTTCCGAGACCCTCACAGCCCCAGCACCAAGGGTTACCATCTGACTCTCCTGCGGGGCTGGAGCAAGGCTCTCGGGGTGGCGCCTGGGCTTGGTGCTGGGCCTTGGAGGCAAGCCCGGGTCCTCCTTGCCTGCCCCACCTCACCAAGTCCCACAGCTGAGTCTTTGCCCAGGAGCCTGTCTGACTGCTGGACAGGCGTCCCCAGGCCCTGCAGAGCAACCCCTAGAGCAGCCTGCGTCCCCAGCCCTGCCCCAGGCGACCGGGTGCCCTGACAGCAACTATTTCTGGCTCTTTCGCTCCTGGGAGGAGCCATGGTAGGTGGAAGGTTTGACTTGCATGGGGGTGGTTTGGGAAGTACAGTGCCTTGGAGACCAGGGTCAACCTCCGTGTAAAGCAGAATCAAGGGGGCGGCTTTCTGAGGACACTGCCCCCCACCCCCGGCAGTATTCTTGGCAGAGAGGGCAAGATGGCTGCAGCCCTGGCGGCGCCCTACGGTGGGCAAGAGGAGAAGGGCAGAGCAAAGGCACTGGGGTGAGCAGGCTACAGGGTCCCTGGTCATGCAGGTGGAAGGTGGGGGTTGAGTAGGCTCTTCCCAGAAGTGGCTGGAGCCCAGCGGTGGAGCGAGGCTACTGGACACAGGGAGCAGGTCCTGAGAACCGGGGCCCAGAGGAGCTGGCATTGAGAGGGTGCTCCATGGGCAGAGCACTGACTTTGGAGGCAGGATCCCAGAGCCCAACACTGCCAGAGTGACCCCGAGCACTGAGAAAAGAGCAAGGAGTAGACACCCGGCACCTCCAGGAATGGCCCCGCTCGGGCTCAGAGGACTCTCAGAGATACCTTTGGGCCCTCAGGCCTCTTGTTTCAGCTTCCTGATCCCCAGTGTCTAGAAGCGAGGCCTGGGGCAGGGGCTTTTGTCCTCTCTGAGCTCTCTTCACTCTCTCTGTCCACCTTGCACTGCTTTCGGGGGTCCTTGCTGAGCAGTTTGAATGGAGCGAATTATGTGTCCCACCTCTGTCACAGATCCAGCTTCACATGCCCAGTCACGTGCCACATTGGAGCTGGAGCCTCAGTTTTCCCATCTGAAAACCGGGGCGATAGTAGCAGTCTGTTCATAATTCTTACAACCAGAATAATGAGTTCTTGTGGTTTGGTGGATGGGTAGACAGTGCTTGATATTTTTCATTGGAGAGGAAAACAGGGCTTACTTCTGACTCTGCACTCAGGAATCACTCCTGGTGGTGCTCAGGGGGCAACATATGTTCAGCCCTGGGGATTGAACCTGGGTCAGCTGTGTGCAAGGTAAGCTCTCTATCCACTGTGCTATGGTTCCAGCCCCAAACAGTGCTCGAGTCAGTTCTGGGATCAACTCCTCAAGGTGCTGGGAGACCATGCAGTACTGGGGAGCAAACCCAGGGCTCCTGCATGCAAACTGTGAGTGCCAGCCCTTTGCGCCCCCTCCTGGCCCAGTTTTATATTTCTTTCCTTTTTTTCCTTTCCTTTGCTCACACCTGGCTGTGCTCAGGGCTGGTTCCAGGTTCTGTGCCCTGGGGATCACTTCTGGTAGTGCTCAGCAGATCATATGTGGTGCTAGAGATTGCATTTGGGTGGAACACATGCGAAGCACATGTCTTAGACTGCCTGTCTCTCCAGACCCTTGTCTTTTGTTTTGTTTTTAATGTTAAGATTTTATTTTTATTTTGGGGTCACACCCACTGATGCTCATGGATTGCTCCTGGTTCTGTACTCAGGAATTACTCCTGGCAGTGCTTGGGGGATTACATGGGATGGTGGGGATTGAACAGGGATCAGCCGTGTGCAAGGCAAACGCCTTGCCTGTTGTGCTATCACTCCAGAGCCCCCTTGTCCTGTTTTAAGAAATGAGCAGAGCGTTTCTTCGGGGTCCGAGAGTGAGGCTGGGGCTGGGCTGATTGGATGATAAGGGGTGGACGGGACAGCACATGGAGGCCTCATTGCAGGTTACCCCGTTGAAGGGGACCAGAGGGCTTGCCCAGCGGGCTTCCCACCCTCATGACTGTGCAAGTGCCCGGTCAAGGGGCCATGGTCCCCACAGGGTCCCCACCCTCGCCCCCAGAGGTAGAGACCCAAAGGTTACCCACCACCAGGGGGCAGTAGAGTAACAGCAGGGACCACACCTATGAACCCGCATCAGTGACGGTTTCCAGGTGGGCCAGAGGGCAAAGAAAACACAAACTTGTGGGTGGTGGCTGCTCCCCACGAAGACAGCCGTCCCAGCTTCCTGCCGAGCCACAGCCTCACTCGCTGCAGCTGGAGTCGGAGCCGACCAGATGGCCTCGCTTGGCCCAGATTCCAGCCAGATTGCCGGGGAGGTGTGGGCGGAGCGGCGGGGCTGGTGCCAGAGGGGAGTGCAGGAGAGGAGGGGGCCCCCTCTGTGCCATGGACGGGGGTCCTGCCCATGGGAGAGTGGCTGGCAGGGAGGGCATGGCTTCACTCTGGCTGCACAGTGGCCCAGCAGGTGCCTGGCACCCCCTGGGGGAAGACGGTCTCTGCCTCCAACAGGTGGGGAGCGCAGGGTGGGGGGGCGTAGGCAAGAGGGGATGGCTCAGGGGAGGGGCGTTTGCCTTGTATGTGCCGAGCCCTGGGTTTGATACCCAATGTTGCAAAAGTAACCAATCAGTTCAAATAAAAGAGAGCTGGGGCGAGGGGTGGGGGTGGCTGCGGGCAGAGAGATAGTACAGGGGTTTAGGCACTTGCCTTGCAGGAGACGGAGCCTGGTTCTGCCCCCAGCACTGGCACGGTCTGTCCCTAGCACCAGCACGGTCCCCTGAGCACAGAGCCAGGGCTAGCCCTGGAGCTCCAACGGGGTGGAGTGGGGCGGAGAGATAGTACAGGGATTTAGGCACTTGCCTTGCAGGAGACTGAGCCTGGTTCTTGCCCTAGCACTGGCACGGTCTGTCCCCAGCACCAGCATGGTCCCCTGGGTCCAGAGCCAGGGCTAGTCCCGGTGCTCCAACAGATGTATCCCAACTCTCCCTGCCCTTCCTTGCCCTCCAGAGAGAAACCGGATGACAGTAGAACATCCTGGAGCTGGGCACAGGGCAAGGCCAGGCCGGGGCTCAGCAGGGTGCTGTCTTCCTTCTTGAAGGGAGTGACCAGAGGCCGGGGGCTGCAGTACACTGAATAAGACACTTGCCTTGCGGGCAGCTGACCTGAGTTCCATCCCTAGCATTGCATACCGTCCCCCCAGCCCTGCCAGAAGCGATCCCTGAATATAGAGCCAGGTATGGACATGGATGAAAACAGGAGAAGTGACCCTACTCTGTAAATCATGGTGCCTTACTATTTAAAATAATAATAATGTAAAAAAAACAGTGTCCATAGTCACTCCCGAGCACTGTCCTGCTGAAACACAGTGGTGACCCCCATTTTACAGCCACGGCAGAGAGGGGAGGGTTCCAAATTACCACCCGATGAAGAAGCAGAGGCCCTCTCAGGAGGAGCCTGGCTGGAGCAGCCCTGGCGGAGGGCACACCCAGCGGGACCGGGGAGTGGGGCCCTCAATAGCTTTGTGCTCCCTGAATTCCAGTTCGGCCCTGGAAGCCCCCTAAACCAGTTTCTGACCCGGGCGCACACCCCACTGCACGCTGCGCATGCGTGGTTCCACGGGACCCCCCCCCCCCCGACTTGGGTGGCTTGTGGGCGGGGTCACGTGGCCCAGGATCTTGAAGCTCTGCGAGCCTCTTGCGCAGGGGGCCTGGGAGTGAGGCCTTCCGCCGACGTGTAGGCCCCACACCCGCCGTCGGAACCGCTTTGTCATGGGCTGCATCTAAAGGACCCGGGTAAGACCGGGTGCGTGCGAACAGCCCGCCTGCCAGGCGTGGCCCGGGAGCCCCGAGCCAGGTCACGGTGGGATGCTGAGCCTCTCTCCCAGAGCATTGTGGGAGCAGGGCAGAGCTCCGAGCCGGCAGTGGAGGGAACTGCACGGATGCCCCGAAGGGCCCTGGAAAGCTTGACTGTCCAGTGTGCATCCGGCCTGCTGTGGTCCAGCCGGACACCCCTCTGTCTGCGGGGAGGCGGCTCGGCCTGGGGTTCCAGCATCTCGGATGCTTCCGGAAGCTGGAGTCAGTGGCTCTGCATGCTCTGGTCACCCTGCACCCACTGCTGGCTCTCCGCAGGGCCCCTGCCCTGCTCTTTCCCATGCCTGCCCGCGGGAGGAGGGTTGGACTCGTCAAGTCCCAGCTCCTCCGCTTGGCCCCGCCAGGCTGGGGTCTGCACTTTGCTCACTGGCTGTTGGTGACACCTGGGAAGGAAGTGGTTCTGCCCAGACCCAGGTGGGCCCTGGGAGGAGGCCCTGCCGATGGACGAAGCCCTTGTCTCGCCAGAGCCCAGAGGCAACGGTGCCTGGTCACGTGCTGTGGTCACCGAAGGGGCTGCATGCTAGTGAGCATGCGCAGAGCCAGGCCTGGGCCTCGTGGCCAGAGCAGGGGGCTGGGGCTGCGGAGGGTCCCAGCTTAGGAGTCTTAAGGGCTTCCGGGGGTTGGGTCTGATTTGTCCCACCTCGCGGGCTGAAAATAACCGCCGGGCTTCGGAGTAATTACTTGTCTTCGGCTCCCACACAGCCCGGAGAACACCCTAATAATTACCGCACACAAATGCTGCCTTTGGCAGCTGGTGCTTAGTTTCTCCGAGCCTCGGAGTAGCTCCTGGATGGGAAGCCTTGTTCGCCACCCACCCTCGCAGCACGTGTGCAGCCTCTTCTAGAAACTCCTCCTGGCCCGTCTGCTCTCCCCAAGGCCGGGTGCCAGGCCCCGGTCGCTCCCAGCCCGTCAAGAGGTTGGACCAGGGCTGGGGTGATAGCCCAGCGGGTACGACATTTGCCTTGCACGCGGCCCGACCCTGGTTCAAATCCCAGCATCCCATGTGGTCCCCTGAGCACAGCCAGGAGTAGTTCCTGAGTGCATGAACCAGGAGTAACCCCTGAGCATTGCCGGGTGTGACCCCAAAAAGCAAAAAAAAAAAGGTTGGACCAGGTGATCAGTGACTTTGTCGTCACCCCCTCACGTGGCCCAGTGGCTGGGGGCAGTCACCATGTCACCCATGCAGTGCCAACCCGAGGTGTGTGCATGAGGTGGGTCTGCTGGGCTCAGAGGTGGGAGAGCTTCTGTCCCAGGACTGAGTGAGCAACTCAGGATTCAGTAGCAGTCCTGGAAGGGTTTGAGGATTTGCCATGTGCCAGGATTTAGAGAAAGAGCAGTTGGTCCCACGCCACTGTCCCTCAGTCTCAGAGCTTCGTGTCCAGTGGGCAGAGCGACCTGATGCTCATAATTATGCAAACAGTTATGTAATTATGTGTAGAGATTGGGCTAAAACTTACGGGATGCAGAGCAAGGCTAGTGTGTTTGTATCAGAGATGATGGTGGCTAGCAGGATGGTGGGCAAATGGATGGATGGATAGATGGTTGGGTGGATGGATGGATAGTGGATGATGGAAGAGAGAAAGTATGTATTGATGGATAGTAGATGGAAGGAATGGAGGAAGAAAGGAAGGGAGGAGGGAAGAGATGGGGGAAGGGAGGGAATGAGGAAGGAAGGGAAGGAAAAAGGAAGGGAAGGAAGGAAGAGAAAGAAGTGAGGGAGAAAGTGGAGGGGAAGGGAAGGGAGGGAGGGAGGATGGCTGGGCGTATGTGCAGTGAATAGTGTTGGGTAGATACTGTGATAAATGAACCATAGATGATAGTTCTGGAGGCTTGCTGGATGAGTAGATGCGTGCAGATGTGGTCAGATGCTTGGTTGAATGAGTGTTTTCCAGGTAATGGGAACAGGCTATGCAAAAGCAGAGGCCAGAAAAGTGTGGTGACTGTTGCTGATATGGAAGATGTTTAGAGTTCAAGAAATGAGGCTGGGGAGGAGGGTGTGGAGCTGATGGTCTCAGCTGAGTGGGCGTGCCAGTCTCTCTCCATGGGGATGGGAAAGGCACCCCCGGGAACTCTCCATGAGGAGTCCTGCCAGCTGAGGTCACATTACACAGATCTCATCTTGCCATCCTGAGTGCTTGGTCCTTTGTTCCCAGAGTAGTGGGGTGCCACAGTGGTGGTGGTGATGGTGGGGCTTGTGATGGGGCTAATTTTCATTTGTAATGACCCAAAGCAGTGCTGTCCCACAGAACTCTCGGCATGCCCTGAAACGTGTTATTTCTGCATGTTCCAGTATGGCAGCCATGTGTGGCCGTTATGTGCCTGAGATAGGGCCAGAGTGTGGAAATGACGCTTTGACGTTTTATATTCAAGTGCACAAAGTCCTCATAGCTGGATGTGGCGGTGGGGTCCCCACTGGTTCAGAGCCTCAGAGCCACTCCTGTCCCTTCCCACAGCACGGGGGGCTGTGGGGGATTGTCTGGCTTCGCCGCAGCCACACCCCTTCTCAGTCTCCCCTTCTTGGATATTACAGCCCCTCTACTCCCTCTCCAGGCTCAGAAGTCCCCTGTGGACTGACCATCACCCAGGCAGGGCCCAGCCACGTTGCTGATAGCAACCCCACTATCAGCTCACGGCCAAACCACGTGGCAGACGCAACTCCCCTCACTGATCCCTCACCTTGTCCCACAGATGGCCAAGTGGGGACGTGTCTCCCTGAGGCTGCCTGGTGGGTGGGTCAGTTGGTGAGCACACCCACCTCGAAGTGACTAGGGGAACCGGCTTAGCCCAGCGCCTGCGCACAGGTGTCCGACCACCCCCCACCCCCCACGCTGATCCTTCCCCAAACACACAGGGGCACCGCCGGGCTCTGGGACCTCCCGCTCCACACGTGCCTGTACTGTGTCCCTGTGTCCTCATCTGTAAAATGCAGGGAGGTCTGGCGCTGGGCTTGTAGCTCGGCAGTGGGGCGCCTGCCCTACAGGTGTGCTGTGGGGGCTTGATCCCAGCACAGGAAGACGGACAGAGAATGTGGCTGCTCCCTGTGCGCCCATGGCAGGGGGATCGGAACCACTGTGGGCCTTGGGCCGGGGGGACAGGGGCCGCTGCTCGCATTCTCAGCCCCGTCTCCTCTGTTGCAGTGCGCTACTTCCTGAAGAATAAGGTCAGCCCCGACTTATGCAATGAGGATGGACTCACAGCCCTGCATCAGGTAAGGCCGGGTCAGGGCGGGGGGGCTCCCTGCTCCCCCTATGAACAGGTGTCACTCGCCCAGCTTTTGCCTGCCCAGAGCCCACAGGGAGGCAGGACGGGGGTTGAGGGGGTGGGGGGAATAGGGGGTTGGGAGCTCTGACAGAGGGGCCCATCTGCCTCCAGGACGTGTGACTCTCTCACAAACACAACCACAAAGCCCAGTGGGCCTGAGCATACAGCACAGCACACCACACACACACACACACACACACACACACACACACACACTGGTGCATGCGCATGTACACACATACACTGTCACACTTGCTCACCCACACATACACAGCTTCACACTCATTCACAGGCACACACACTCATACACACCCTCGCACTTGCTCACACACACACACACGCACACATATACAGGCATGCACACCCTCTCACTCACACACACATATACACCTTCACATTCATATACATACACAGGCGCACACACTCGTGCACACACATATACAGACAAGGGCACGTACTCATGCACACATACATACACAGACACACACACAGACACACTCTCATATTGCTCACACACATTTGCTCACATAACTTCACACACATACACAGGCTCACACACTCATGCACACACATGCACTCAAATTCTCACACACATACACAGTGTCACACATGCGTGTACACATATTCACACACACTCACACGCATACACACCTCACACATGCTCATGTGTATAGGAAAGGTCCTGGCCTGCAGAGTGAGTTGGTAGGTGCGTCATTGTCACGGCAGAGTAAAGCATGCTCACACCCACCCAGTGACCAAGGCCAACAGCAGGGGGCTTGTGGGACTGTGGGGGGTGGCCATGAGCCATGTGCTGCTAGAGCTCACCTTCTCCCCAGGGCAGCTTGGTGGGTCCAAACCCCACTGGCCAGGGAGGGCAGTAGCTGTCATCTCTTTTTATTTATTTATTTATTTTTTGCTTTTTGGTTCACACCCAGCAATGCACAGGGGTTACTTCTGGCTCTGCACTCAGGAATCTGCTCAGGGAACTATATGAAATGCTGGGAATCGAACCCGGGTCGGCCCCGTGCAAGGCAAACACCTCCCTGCTGTGCTATCACTCCAGCCCCTGTAGCTGTCATCTCTTTCCTTGATGCTGCCACTGTCTCCTCACCAGCCCCCCCATCCCATTCTGCCCCCACCCCAGGTCAGCATCTGCACAACTGTGGAGACACCGCCAGGAATCTCTGTGCACACATGGGGGTCTTTCCTTCACGCCTGGGTGCCAGGAGCTGTGGAGCCTGGTTCTCTGCTCTCTTCACTTGGGGGTTCCTTACACACACACACATACACACACACACACACACACACACCTTCTTTCCATCTCACTTCTGGTGAACACAGGTTAGCCCCCGACAAGAGTGAGGGCCTGAGCTGTGCCGTCCTGTGCCTGTTCTTTCCTGCTGAGTTAGCCATGGGCACCAGCATGCCGTGGATTTCGCCCGTGCCACAGTCTATGAGCCGCACAAGGGCAGAGACCAGCTCCTGCTTGTGGTCCAGCCCCATGCTGGCACCTTTACCACCCTGGCACACAGATGCTCAGTAGGTACATGCTGGCTTCACAAACGAAGGCACTGGATGGATGGATGGATGGATGGATGGATGGACAGATGGATGGATGGGTGGGTGGGTGGATTACTGCATGGATAGATGGGTGAATTGGTGGATGGATGAATGGGGGATGGGTGGATAGTTCGATGAATGGATAAAAGGACGAATGGAGGGATAGATGGATGAATGAATGAATGAATGAATGAACGAAGATACAGTCCTGGTAGATGGACTTGATTGCAGCACGGCTGGCATGAGGCTCGGCTGTCAGAGGCCTGGCTGGCGAGAGCCTGCCCTTCTCTCTAAGAGGGCGGAAAGGGATGGACCAAGACTAGCCCCAGGGGCAAGTCCCCACCGTCTGCCACCAGCCCCGTGACTCCTTGCGTGCCTTTGCAGCTGCTGGCTCCTTCAGACAGCCGTGCGTCCTAGCTGTGTGACCTTGGAGGGGTTACATAAGCTCTCTGCGCCTCACTGTCTTCAGTAAAAGAGGAATAGCAAGGGTCTGCCTGGCCGGGCAGTGAGGGCTGCTAGATGCTCTCATCAAGCCCTCCCAGAGTCCCAGGAGAGGGCATGGCTCAAGGGCCCACGACTGCAGAGCCTCACTTAAGTGTCACCTGATCCTCGGCACCCCTGACGCCCTATTGCCCCAGTCAGCTGGGGAAACTGAGGCTCAAGAACAGTCCTGTCTCAAGGCCAGTGTCCCATGATGAAAGGCTGTTCTGTGTATCTGCACTGGGCAGTCTGGTGACTAGGTACCTTGGAAACATCTGAGGAGTTAGCGTGCCCCCCTGAACTCCAGGAGAGCATCAGCAGCTGGCCTGGGGGAGGTGGTACCTGCAGGCTCCAGGCCTATGGGGGTCACTAATGGCTGGACACAGCCTGGGAGCCCTCTTCGGAGAGCACCCTCCCTCAGAAGCATGTGGGTGGCTCAGTGGACACCACTGCATGCTGGGTAAACGTGGAGCAGCAGGGGAAGGGCAGTTAGTGAGACGGGGGCAGGGCAGGACAGTGGCGGAGGTGATCCCCGGGGTGTGGGGGTGCGAGTGGTTTCCCCCATGCCACGTGCAGTGCGGGGATCAAGGCCAGCGCACTCAGGACAACCACCACGTGCAGCCTTGCACCCCCTCCCCACCCCACTCCGACCCCTCACCCCCTGCCCTGCTCAGCCCTGGTATGGGCTCTCTTTCTTGCAGTTCTGGATGCACCATCCCCCTTCCACCCCGCCCCACCCCCCTTTAACAGGCCGCCTCCTCCCAACCTCCTCCTGTTTCCTGTAGCCTGCAAGGGAACTCTGGAGCCCAGAGGCTGGGCTGCAGACCCGGGTCCCAAAGATGCGCCCCCTGCCCACCCCCCCCTTTTCCCGGCCGCAGCGGTGCCTTTGGTGCCCTCTGTCGGCCTTGCCCTGCTATGGCGGGAATCCCTGATCTGAAGCAGCGCCCGGAGCTCTGTCCCCCGCTCTAGGCCATCGCTTCTGAAATGATGCGGCTCAGACGCGCCTTCCCAGACCAACTGGCACGGAAGGAACACTGTGTCTCTAGCACCTTCTGTGCAGTGGCTACTCCCTTCCTTCATGGCCTCTTGGCTCTGGGCTCCCTGATCCGCTGGAGATGAGGGCGGGAGTTGGGGGAAGGGGTCCCATCCTTGACCCCCACACCCACCCTGGGGCCATGAACCCCCGTCCCCCACCCTGTAAGTGCCCCCTGCCTTCCGCCTGCAGGCAGCCACTCACTTCTCCCGGCTGAGGGTCACTCCGGAGGCCAAGCCCCCATCATCTTCAAACGTGTGTTTTCAACATCGATTTTCACTGAGTAGAGTCCCATTTGCCATCGGTTCTCTATTGTAGACAGGGAGGGATTTCTGAAAAGTGGATGGATGAATGCATGGATGGATGGATGGATGAAGACGCTGTGTCCGGGTAGATGGACTTCTGGAGGGGATGGGCAGGGCACCCCCACGCAGACTCTTCCTGGTGAAGGTCTGGGTCCAGGTCTGCAGCCTGCAAAGCAAATACCTTGCCTGCTGCACTAGCTCTCCACCCCTACCCCGATTTTTAATCTTTTGCTGTTTGGGGGTTACACCCAACTGCGCTCAGTCCCTACTCCTGACGCTGTGCCCAGAGATCAGTCGTGGCAGGGCTCCCGGGACCATCTGGGGTGCCAGGGATGGAACCGGGGCAGGCTGCATGCAAGGCCAGCGCTCTGTACTATAACCCCACTGCTTACCCCCCCGACCCCCCAATCTTTAAAGCAGGTCAGATTGTGCTGCTCCTCTGACTGTCACTCGCTCTGTGCCCCCCCCCGCCACCCCGCTGCACTGAGGAGGTTGAACCTGGTGGGGCCCCTACACTGGCTACCCCACCCCTGCTCCTCCCTGCTGCGTCTTCTGGTATGAATCTCATTGTTCTCTCTGTAGCATGAACTGACTCATGGGAAACAGGCCCAGAGAGGTTGGGGGGGCTTATCCAAGGTCACACAGCACAGAGGTCATGGACTCCAACCCCACCCGTCCGGCTTCCCCGCTGACCCCGCATGCGTCTCCCTGACAGTGCTGCATTGACAACTTTGAGGAGATCGTCAAGCTGCTCCTTTCCCACGGTGCCAACGTGAATGCCAAGGACAATGAGCTGTGGACACCCCTGCACGCCGCCGCCACCTGCGGGCACATCAACCTGGTGAAAATCCTCGTTCAGTAGTACGTGCCCCTGCGCCCCCAGAAGCACCTCCTCCCACCCCACCACCTCGGTTTCTCCAGGTTCCCTTTCCCTTTCTTCTCTCTCTCTTTCTCCCGGTCACTCTTTCCTCTCCGGTGCACTTCTGGGTCCCTCTCGGCCTCGGCCTCTCTCCTCCTCTCCCCTCACCCTGCTCTTTCATCTCCCCATCTCGGGGCTCCATCCTTGTCTTTCTCATGCCCTAGACCTAGGGCAGGCACTTGCCACTCAGTTGCAAAATCAGAACTCAGGCAGGAAAGGAGCTGAGATAGGCTGTGGGCTGGGCTTCTGGGGGCCAAGGCCTGTATCTTAGTGCAGGGACACCAGCAGAGGGGCCAAGAGCAGGAACCTTTGACGGTGAAGGAGGTAGGATGGGAGAGAAGAAGGTGATGGTCCGGCTGGCCTGGCCTGAGAGGTGGATTCTCCTCCCTAAGGACACAGAGGAGCTGGCAGTGGAGGACTGTCGGGCTCAAGGATTGCCCAGTGGCACATGCCCACACCTCTGGTGAGCACCTAAGGGTGGCCCTGTCTACTAGAGTCATCTGATGGCCGCAGCCCGGTCTGTGATGGCGCGGAGAGGAAGAGGACACGCTGCTAACCCAGTTCAGCGGGTGCCCGTGCTGATCTGTGTTGGATCATGGGGTGTGCGGGGTTAGCTAGAAGCCGTCACTCTGGCCCTGGCCCCTGGGACTGATGGGAGGTCTGGAGTTGAAGGGTGGAAGCTGCGTTTTAGTTCAAGGGTTCTCGGGTGATTTGCTGCCAGTGTGGGGGCCGCTGACTCAAAGGACAGAGTCTGCCGGGGAGCTCCCGCAGTCCGCCCTGCTCAGGCCATCAGCCTTTTGGGCTGGGACTCGGACAGGAAGTAGAGGACAAACAAGAGTGCTCAGACAAGGGTGCTCCTTGCCACCCGCAGAGACTGAATCGGAGCACAGGGTGGCTTAAGGGAGACCCAGGCTGGAATCTTTCTGTTTCATTTTTTTTCTGTTATTAGGCCACACTCAGCAGTGCCCTGGGCTTACTCCTTGAGCTTTTTGCTCAGGGATCACTCCTGGTGGGGCTCAGGGGACCCTCTGGGATGCCTGAGATTGAACCCAAGTCAGCTGTGTGCAAGGCTATCACTCCAGCTTCCTGGTTTGAGTCTTTTTTTTTTCTTTCTTTCTGGGTCACACCCAGCTGATGCACAGGGGTTACTCCTGGCTCTGCACTCAGGAATTACTCCTGGCGGTGCAAAGGTGACCACATGGGATGCTGGGAATCGAACCTGGGTTGGCCGTGTGCAAGGCAAATGCCCTACTCGCTGTGCTGTCGCTCCAGCCCTCTAGCTTGAGTCTTGACCTTCCCCCACTTCCCCTGCCAGCTCTGTGACTTTTATTTCCACCCCTTGAGCAGGTGGTACCCTCCCACCCCCTGCCCAGAAGACTGTGATGAGGATTAAGTAAGATGATGTGCACAGGGGGCTTAGATCAGGCGGGTGTCATTCGACACGTGTAGCCTCCATGCCTGCCTGCCCGGGGTCTGCAGAGACTGCTCCTCTCCTGCCCCCTCCCCAAACCACTGCCCTAGGTGGGGGTGCACAGCGGAACCCCTCCATTTCCACCTGGCCTCACACCAGCCTCTCTCTGCAGCGGCGCCGACCTGCTGGCCGTGAACTCCGACGGGAACATGCCCTATGACCTGTGCGAGGACGAGCCCACCCTGGACGTCATCGAGACGTGCATGGCCTACCAGGGTAAGGCGGGTGGCACGAGGGAATGGGTGGGACCCGCGCGGTGCGGGAGCAGGGATGAAGCCGTTGGCGAGCCGGGTGCCTGGCTGCTGTGCACTCAGCGCTCAGCAGGGCCTGGGCCAGTGGATGACGTTGGCTGAGGGTCAGTACAGGGGTTAATGCCCGCACCTGCTGCTCGCTGTCCCTGTTTCAATCCCCTGCACCTTCTGGGGTCCCCTGCACACCCTAGGGGGCACAGAGCTCAGACCAGCCCCTGAACACGGCGGGTGTGACCCCCCTCAAGGCCAAGCGTGTACACGTGTCTGCATGTGGGGGGCGCAGAAGGAAGGCATTGTTCTCGCCCACACACGTGGGCAGCCTCCGCTGGCCGGGTCCCCTCCCCGTCAGCTGCGACAGTCTCGCTCGGTAAACACACACACGAAAGACATAGGCCCACTGGGGGAATAATACAAAAGTCAAGAGCATGCGCCAGTGCCCGCTTGGTGCCAGGCACGGTGCCAGGGCCCAGATAAACAAGCCGTGGGCTGTTCTCAGCTCACAAATGAGCCTCACAGAGGAAACAAATGTAGCAAGCAGGGGGCCCTGCCCGCACCCCTACCCCGGCCGGCTCCCCACCAGAATTCTGAAGTGCCTCCTCCTCAGAAAACAATGGTCCAGGCCAGGCCACCTTCTCCCCCCCAGCCTCCTGTTCTGCGGGGCTGTACCCCAGCATTCCTCCTGGGTAGCCACAGGGTCCACCAAGTTGGGTCTGTCCCCCTGGCACCCAGTGCTGCCTACCCGCCTTCCACACAGCTTCTGAGTTCCTGTGCCAGCCTGGTCCAGCTCATGGAGTTACTTACCTGCAGAGATCAAAAGCCTGGGGTCATTGGACTGGAGAGAGTAGAGTGGTCAGGGTGCTTGCCTTGCACACAGCTGGCCTGGGGCATCCCCAACACTGCAGATGGTCCCCTGAGTCCTGCCGGGAGTGATCCCTGAGCAGAGTCGGGAGTAAGCCCTGAGCACTGCTGAGTACAGTCCACCCACAAACAAAAAATGAAAAAAAAAAATCAAACACCTTTATTTGGGGGGGGGGGGGGCTCCCAAGCAATGCTGAAAGGGGCTTGGGGCCATTCCCAGTAATTCTTGGCCAGCCATGCTGGTAGTTCCATTTGAGGCCCTGAGGATGAAGTGCTCTTTGGGCCCTCAGTGCTGGGGACCATTGGGGTCACACTCTGCAGGCCTGGGCCTCCAGCACTGCCCCCAGTAATGCTCAAACTACCTCATGCTACTGGGACAGAGTCAGAGGCAGCCCTTGCCTGTGCCTTACCCAGTGCCAACTCCCTGGCCCACTAGCTACTTTTTTGTTTTATACCATACCTGGTGATGCTCAGGGGTTACTCCTGACTCTCTGCTCAGGAATTAGTCCTGATGTGCTCAGGGAACCATACAGGATGCAGGGGATCCAACCCAGGGCCACTGTGTGCAAGGCAAGTGTCCTACCCTTTGTACTGTCACTTCAGGCCCCCACCAGCTACTTATTAATGTGTTAAATAGACTTTATTCACGAATGATTAGATAACAGACAGGAGAGCACCTCCAGGTTCTCCTGGTGGCAGGACCAAGCATTTCTCACTCTGCTCTGGGCTTTCCCAACGTTCTAATGGGAGGCAGTGCTATATTTCAGTTCAAGGTTAGTGAAAATGAACTTGACGTTTTCCTCTCCTTTCATGTTTGGAGATCTTCCCCCCATTTGCTCCAAGAGTTTGATCTAATAGACCTTTGTCCATTAGATCATACCACTATAGGACATACCACTCTCCTCCTGGATCCTGTAAGAGCTTCCAGTAATACTTCAGCTCTTTATTTTTGAGATAACATGCCATATATTTTATTTTGTTTATATATTTGTATATTTCCCCCTCAGTGCAGGAGATTGAATCCAAGGCTTCACCAAACTCTGCTATTGATTACAACTCCAATCTTTCTTCCTCCCACTTTATTTTAACACTGTGGTTTACAAGGTTGTTCATGATGCATTGCTACAAACTTTCAATATTCCAGCCCAATCTCTCACCACTGTCACCTTCCCTGACTATTGTCCCCATTTTCCCAACCACCTCTCAAGCCTGCCCCCATAGCAGACCCAAGATAATTTATCTTATATTGCTTGTTGCCACTGAATGGCTAATGGAATTATTAAAAACAGATACTTCAGTAAAATAAAATTTATGAAAATTGTGATATCTCATTATTAAGTCAGCAACTCCAATCTTTTTTTTGAGTCACCATGAGATACAGTTACAAAGCTTTCATTTTTGAGTTTCAGTCATACAATAATGGAACACCCTCCCCTACACCAGTGTGCATTTTCCACCACCAATGTCCCCAGTATCCCTCCCCCACCCATCCCACCCCTCCGCCTGCCTCTGTGGCAGATAATTTCCCTCTTACTCACTCTCTACTTTGGGGCATTATGGTTTGCAATACAGATACTGAGAGGCCATCATGTTTGGTCCTTAGTCTACTTTCAGCACACATCTCCCATCCCGAACGATCCCTCCAACCATCATTGACTTAGTGTTCCCTTCTCCGTCCCTGCTGTCTTCTCCCCCAGCTCATGAGGCAGGCTTCCAGCCATGGAGCAGTCTTCCTGGACCTTGTCTATACTGTCCTTGGATGTTAGTCTCATGTTATTTTATATTCCACAAATGAATGCAAGCAACTCCAGTCTTAATAGTCAGACTTTTTGGTTTTTCCCTTGGGCCATATCCAGTGGTGCGCTCCTGGCTCTGTGCCCAGGGGGTGCTCCTGGTGGTGCTCAGGGGACTGAGCCTTGCTGGGATCCAACTGGGGCCTCCTACCTGGGAAGCAAGCACTCAGCCTCCCCGACTCTCTCAATCCTCCCTAACACTTGAACAGATTAGCCAGAGATTCAGGCTGTGGGGTGTCTGTCTTGACCCCTGTACCTCAATATACCCAAGTCTCCATTTGCCTCGGTCTGTCCACAGACTATAATCTAGTCATTTCAGTGTAGAAACGTGTGGGATTGGATATGGTGGCCAGGAGGACAATCCAGGCAGCCCTCAAGGAGGAGATGAAGCTCATCATTGGCAGTGTCTAAGCAGGTGTAGGCAGCAGGGGACGGGCACAGGGTACAGTGCCTGCTACTATGCAGAGCCTCTGGGGAACTGGGCCAGGCCAGGCTCTGTTGGGCCCATGTCTGGTGTCTATCAGCCTGGGAGACAGTCACCTGTGGACTGGACGTGCCGTCTGCCTGGCAGACCCGGGAGCGGGGGCCTCACCTCTTCCACCATCAGCTCTTCCCTCTCCCTCGGGGGACTGGACCTGTGGGCGCTGAGTCTCCACCCTACCCCTCCACTGTAGGCATCACCCAGGATAAAATCAACGAGATGCGAGCGGCTCCAGAGCAGCAGATGGTCTCCGACATCCACTGCATGATCGCGGCGGGCCAGGACCTGGACTGGATCGATGGCCAGGGCGCCACACTGGTGAGGAACTCCGCTGGGCTGCTTCCAACTGGGTTGTCGGTCCCAAACCCAGACCGACTGGGGCCAAGTGGATTCACATTGGGTGGAGGTCAAGACTCTAGATTTGGGGGCTGGTCTGCGACCTTGGCTTCCATTCGAACCCTGCTTGGGCCCGGCGGGGGACGGGGCCGGGGACACGGAGGGTGAGCAGATTCCGTCTCAGCCTCACTCGCCTGTGGCTGGGTGTCGGGTGCCAGGCGTGGGGGTTTCTGCTGTACACCTCTCCCATCTCCAAATTCCTCGCTTACCTTAAGCTCTGGGTGACCATCCTGAGCTCATTAGCTCCCCTCCCTCCAATGACATCTCCCCTTCAGGATCCGGGTTCCCATTTTCCTACACAGCCTTGTCCCCCGGCTTTGCCTGTTCATCCCCTGCCTCAGTGTCTCCTCACCCACCGCTCATCGACTGTCCCGGATATTCCTGCAATTGCTTCTCCTCTGGGTCCATAAAGTATAAGTCACCATTCATCCACTCATCATTCCATCTCTCCCTCTAGCCATCCATCTGTCTACCCATGTATCCATCCGTCTCTCCATCCTTCCTTTCATCCATTCATTTACCTGTCCACTCACCCTTCTATCCATATAATGGCCCAGCCATGCACCTACCCATTCATCCACCCACCCACCCACCCATCCACCCACTATTCCATTCTTCCATTGGTCTATCCGGCCACTCCCTCTTCACCCACCCACCCATCTACCTCCCCATTCATCCATTCACACACATAAACACACACACACACACACACACACACACACACACACACCATCTATCTAGCCATGACACACCTTCTCAACATCACTGACTTTACTAAACAAGAGAGAGAACAATGACTCGCTCTCAAATCTGTCACGTCAACCCTATCTCTTGTCCTGAGCCCCTTTTCTGTTAACTGGGACCCTGCTCCCTGATCGCCTGCTTGACCCCTCACTCCGGGATGGAGACGAGTCAGGAGACTGAAGGCCTTTGTGTGCCTGCAGACTCGGTGGGCCTCCTCAGAGAGGCACGTCCACAGGGGCTTCGTGGCTACTCAGGGTCAGGTCTCCCCAAAGGAGTGGGGGTACTGAGTTCCCCCTCGCGGGGCTGATGGGAGGACTCAGTAAGGCTCTGCCTGGAGGTGCCCAGAACAGACATAGTAAGTTCTCTCGAGATGCTAGGGAGTAACACTGTGCTTGCCATGCTCCATGTACCAGCCAGGCCTTTTCATTCCCAGCCAAGACCCCACTGTCATGTCTGGCTGGCAGCCCCATGCCTCACCCCCCTCAGGCCTCACCTTTGGAGGGTCCCCACTGCATGTGGCTGCCCCTTCTGAGATCAGTTGATCCCAGTGCCTTGGAGAAGAGCTGCTGCACTGATAACCTCCCCTCGGAAATCACACACTTCAGGGTCCTGCTGGTTAGAGGAGAATCCCTTGTCCCGGCCCACACTCAAGGGAAGAGGAACTAACTTCATCTTTTGGAGGGAGGTGTGTTGAGGAATCTGTGGGTGTGTTTTCCGAGTCACCCCATTGGACATCTGTGGACCCGAGACCCTTTCCACAGGGCCTGGCACACGGGTCCGGTTGGTGCAAGCTGCTGCCCGCACCCCGGGGCCTCTCTGAGCCAGCCCAGGGGGAGAGAGCTCCCCACTCTGCCTTGCCTTTGAAGCCCCCCTTACAGGCTTTCCCATCCTCTGCCGTGCGACGGAGCAGGCATCTCTAGCCTGTTCCATGCTAGCCTTGGGCCCCAGGAGTGAGCTGTGACACAATGGGGAAGCGGCCGATGAGAGGTGCACCCCACCCTGGAGGGGACGCTCACCTCTTTTCTCTCTCGTAGCTACACATCGCTGGGGCCAATGGATACCTGCGGGCCGCTGAGCTCCTCCTGGACCACGGGGTGCGCGTGGACGTGAAGGACTGGGATGGCTGGGAGCCCCTGCATGCGGCTGCCTTCTGGGGACAGGTAGGCCCTCCCGGAGTGGTGAGGGAGGCCAGCACAGGGTCAGCCTGCTGTCCAGTGGGCCACAGAACACGACACCTACTTAGGTATTGATTCCGGCAAGTATGTGAGAGAGGTAGGGTCCCAGAAACTTTTGGCAGTGGTGTCCTAGCAAGAAGCCAATCCCATTTGCCAAATGCGTAACTTCCCCATGCTTCTGGGTTGAATAGTTGCTCTGTTGGTTCCCGGATTTGTTGATAGCTGATAGCAGGGATGGAAGAGAGAGCACAAGGGTTAAGCTACTTGCCTTTCACATGATCCTCCTGAGCACTGCCAGGTGTGGCCCAAACTGCACCCTCAAAAAATGAAAGCAGGGGCTGGAGCTATAGCACAGCGGGTAGGTCGTTTGCCTTGCACACCGACCCGGGTTCGATTCCCAGCATCCCATATGGTCCCCTGAGCACCCCCAGGAGTAACTCCTGAGTGCAGAGCCAGGAGTAACCTCTGTGCATCGCCAGGTGTGACCCAAAAAGCAAAAAAAAAAAAAAATGAAAGCAGAATCCAAAAAAACAACCAGCTGTTAGTGCCTGCTTAGATCC
Organism: Sorex fumeus; assembly: GCF_029834395.1. NCBI lineage: Eukaryota > Metazoa > Chordata > Mammalia > Eulipotyphla > Soricidae > Sorex > Sorex fumeus. The sequence goes on along the minus strand of NW_026606101.1, from coordinate 7,730,898 downwards.
CTGTCCACCCTGGCATTCCTGAGCTGATTTCTTCTGCATCAGAGGAGTTGAGCCTGTGGTGTTTGCTGATATTCCTGGCTTCTGGAGGCTAAGCCTTTTCCTAGGAATCCACATTGCCCTTCTCTTCTTCTTAAGATCACGTACATTCTTTCCATTTCATTTATGTAGTTTAGGTAACATGGTTATAATAGTGTTAACATTTAAGGTTTTGATGTACCAAGTTATTGGAGCTTTGGGCCAGAGCGATAGCAAGAAGGTAGGGCATTTGCCATGCACGGGGATGACCTGGGTTTGATCCCTGATATTCCCTATGATCCCCTGAGCACCACCAGGAGTAATCTCTGAGTGCAGAGCCAGGATTAAGCCCTGAGCTTCTCCAGGTCCCCCCCCCCAACAAAAATGTTATTGGAGCTTCACCTCCAAAGAGCCCGAGACCCTTCTCCACTGTCCCTGTGTCAATGTTAGTCCATCTCCCTTTTTTCTCCCCCCCCCCACAACAACCCATGCTTCCTAGTCCTTGGTAACTCCAGTTTTATAGTCAAAGTCCAGGGGTTTAATCAATGATTTGATGTTCTCTATTCCCTGGTTTTGTTTCTCTGTATGCCACAGAGGAGTAAGGTCATCTGTTTTTTTCTTTTCCTTTCTTTCTCTGATTGATTTTGTTTAACATGGTACCCTCCAATTCCATCCAAGTTGCAACAAACGGCAAGATTTCATCTTTTCTCACAGCTGTAAGGTGTTCCATTCTGTATATATGACACGGCATTGTTATGTAGAGGGGGTCTGGGCCACACTAGCCTTTCGGTGCTCAGGGTTGTACTCCTGACTCTGCTTCAGAGTTGCTCCCGGTCATGCTCAGGGTACCACGTGGTGCTGGAAATCAAACCGTGGTCAACCACATGCAAGGCAAATGATTTCAGTCCTCCCCATACCACCTCTGTAGTCCTACTACAACAATTTTGTCCATCCTCTGTCTATACAGCCGGGAGTTTCAGATCATGGGTGGTTTTGGGTCTTTTTTTATATGCTCTTCTCACTAGTGTGAGATTGACATCTCATTGTCATTTTCACTTTCCCATAAGACACATTGTTCCTTAAGACCACTTCTTAAGAGAGTACAGGTGGTTCACTCCCTCACAGGCTGCCTGAGCTCCAAGGCGGGGGGGTCTTGGCTGTTTCCTGTGTTTCAGATGCAGATGGCGGAGCTGTTAGTGTCCCACGGGGCCAGCCTCAGTGCTAGAACATCCATGGATGAGATGCCAATAGGTAAGTCCAACAAACCTGTGTACACAGAGGCTCTCATTCATTTTTTTTGATGGGTTGAGGGATGTCTAGATGAATTATGTTTGCATAGATGGTGGACTGGTGTGTAGATTGATAGATGGAAGAGTGAGTGAAATGATGGATGTAGGCAAGTGGATGAATGGTTGGTTACTCTAGGGAAGTGGGTGGGCGGTTGAATGGATGGAGGGTGGATGGTGGTTAATAGGAAGATAGGAGAGAATAAATCTATTGATGATGATGAATAGGTTGATCAATTAGATGGAGTGGTTGGGTAGGGACACAGGCTGCCTTGGGTACCGGCTTCCTTCTCTTGATCTTTTTTGTGTTAGTGGAGTGTTGACATCCCCCTTGGAATTTCCATGAGTCCTTGAGTTACAGCTGGCACCCAGGCATCTGGGGGTTGGGACCGGCACCTGGGATTTCCTTCGTATTCCCCTCTAAGGAGTGGGATGTGCCCCAGGAAATAAGGTTGACATTGTTTTCTCCTCTCATGTTCCCAAGAGATGCGGGACGTTTTCAGTGGTTTGGCTGGCAGCTCTGCCCGTCTAGGGGAGGCCCTTAGGGTCACGGGCTCCGGCCCTGCTCCCCCTTCATTGGCAGAGGAGCCAACGAATCCCCCATCCCTTTAGACCTGTGTGAGGAAGAGGAGTTCAAAGTCCTGCTGCTGGAGCTGAAACACAAGCATGACGTGATCATGAAGTCCCAGCTGAGGCACAAGTCGTCTCTGAGCCGGCGGACGTCCAGTGCGGGCAGCCGCGGGTGAGTCAGCGGCAGGGCCAGCCGGTGCCTGGTGTTGCCCGCGGTGCCTGGGCTCCGCCTCCCAGCACCCCCTCTGTCCCCTCAGGAAGGTGGTGCGTCGAGCCAGCCTGTCGGACAGGACCAACCTGTACAGGAAGGAGTACGAGGGAGAGGCCATCCTGTGGCAGCAGCGGAGCGCCACGGAGGACCAGCGGACCTCCACCTACAACGGGGACCTCAGGGAGACCCGGACAGACCAGGAGAATAAAGACCCGGTGAGTGGCGCCGGCGCCCCCGCCTGACCTGGGCCCTTCCTGTTGGAGGAAGATGAGGAGCTTCGGCTCATGGGTCACCAGTGGCCACCGTGGACCTGCTTCTGCCCCAGGGTCTCTAGTCCAGGTCGCCCAGGGGGAGGTGCCCAGGTTCCCCATCAAGGATCTAAGGGAGTGAAAACTTTCGGCAGGCGGGATGTAGAGCAAGATGCTGAGAATTGTATTTGAAAACTGGAGCAGGGCGGCCCCCTAAAGAAGCCAGTGGGGGCTGGAGCAATAGTAAGCAGGTAGGGCCTTTGCCTTGCATGTGACCGACCCAGGTTCGATTCCCAGCATCCCCTATCGTCCCCTGAGTACCGCCAGGAGTAATTCCTGAGTGCAGAGCCAGGAGTAACCCCTGAGAATTGTCGGGTGTGACCCAAAAAGCAAAAAAAAAGAAAAGAAGAGAAGCCAGTGGACCCGGCATTCAGCTGCTATCCCGGGGCTGCCATATGGGCCTCTTAGGCTGCCGTAGTTGATTTTGCCAGGCTGATGGCTGAGCACTGCAGGTCTGCCTGCTAGCAGCACACACCCAAAGTCTCAGCATCCAGCTGCCCACAGGGTTGGTGCTCTCTGGGGGTGGTGAAGCCTTCTCTCTTGCATCTCTCTCCCACTCCCAGGGGCCTCAGGAATCGCTGGGCTTGGGCCAGCCCACCCCCTTCTCTCCCTCTGCCATCACATGCCTTCTTCTTCACATGAGGCCCCCACCACCCCTCACCCCTGACCCGCTGTAACTTCTCTTTGTTTCTCTGAGCACATCTGTGAAAAACGTGTTTCGAAATAAGGTCGCACGCAGCAGCACAGGGTGGACATGAACTGGTGGCAGGGTGGGGGACCCTCTTCCCCAAGAAGAGCTCAGTTTGGAGCCAGGGCAGAATCACTGGGCAGAAGGAGAGGCCGGGTCCCCAGGGACAGTGCTCTGCTGTCCCCGTCATCTTGCTCCGACACAGAGACAGCGTTCACTGCCCCCTCTTCGACCCACCCCTGCCTGGGCTTTAGTGTCAGGCTGTGCCAGTCTCCAAGGAAGGGGTTCCTGGAATGTGGGCCCTGGCTGGCAGCCCCCACATCTCTTGGGACTCTGTTAGAGAAGCAGGTCCTCAGTTGCCACCCGAGAATCACTGAATTAAAAAAAACCTTCCACAGGCAGGCGTGGGGGACCCAAAATCTGTGTTCAGATCAGCTCTCAGTGAACTCCAGTGCCATCAAGTTGGGGACCACTGTAGCAGGGAGACTTCGCCCCGCCCGACCAAGGCTGCCCTGGAGATCTGGCTATGAGGGGACTTTGGGACCTGCTTTCGGTAGAACTGCTTCCCCAGGATTAGGGATCTTCTCTTCAAATAGTGACTCGCGGGCCAGAGAGATAGTACAGCGGGGAGGGCACTTGCCTTGCACATGCAGATCCGGGTTCAACCCCTGGGACCCCATATGGTTCCTCTGAGCCCCACCAGGAGTGATCCCTGAGCACAGAGCCAGGAGTAAGCCCTGGACATTTCTAGGCGTATCCCCCCAATAGAAACAAAAACAAATGAAAAAGAAGAATCAGTCTATATGTGTGGTATCAGCCTAGCTGCAGGCTAAACCCCGGGCCAGAGAAATAACACAGTGGGTAGGCACTTGCCTTGCAGACGGCTGACCCAGGTGCAATTACTGGCATGACAGATGGTCCCCTGAGTCCTGCCAGGGTTGATCCCTGAGCACTTACTCAAATACCAGGAGTAAGCTCTGAGCACAGCTGGGTATACCCATCAACAAAAAATTAATTAAAATAATGAATTAAATTGATTTATCTCTCCAAAAGTCGTGTCCTTCTGCACCCAGGGACTCAAAGTGTTTTTTATTTTTTTGGGGTTTTTTTTTTTTTTTTTTTTTTTTTTTTGCTTTTTGGGTCATACCTGGCGATGCACAGGGGTTAATCCTGGCTCTGCACTCAGGAATTACTCCTGGCAGTGCTCAAGGGATGCTCAGGATCAAACCTGGGTCGGCCTTATGCAAGTCAAACACCGTACCTGCTGTACTATCACTCCAGTCCCTCAAAGAGTTTCTTTAGGAGTTGCGCGCTCTCTCTCTCTCTCTCTCTCTCTCTCTCTCTCTCTTCTCTCTCTCTCTCCCTCCCTCCCTCTCTTCCTCTCTCTTTATCTCTCTCCCCTTTTGCCCCTCTCTGAGCCCACTGCAGCCAAGACCCGCTCCTGAACCAGCTGTTCTATTGACAGTGTTGGTGGCCCAGGCTGGGCTCTCAGTCCAGCCCCTAGAACAGGGAATGGGTGTGGGGCAGGGTGGCCAGCTCCCTGCTGAGTTGCTAAGCGGAGGACAGGTTCCCGGAAGAGCACCTTCATCAGGCGGCAGGGCGTCCAGCGGGCTGCTAATGAAATCCCTCTCGGTCCCAGAACCCCAGGCTGGAGAAGCCCGTGCTGCTCTCTGAGTTTCCCACCAAGATCCCCCGAAGTGACATGGACATGCCTGTCGAGAACGGCCTCCGGGCTCCGGTCAGCACCTACCCATACGCGCTGTCCAACGGAGATGTCTGGAAGGTACACGAGATGCCCGATTACAACGTGGCCTACGTCAACCCCGGCGTGGCCGAGGCCACCCCTCCCTGGACTGGCTACAAGGAACAGAGCCCCCAGACGCTTCTGGAACTGAAGCGGCAGCGGGCGGCAGCCAAACTACTCAGCCATCCCTTCCTGAGTACCCACCTGGGCGGCAGCATGGCCCGGACGGGCGAGAGCAGCGGCGAAGGCAAGGCCCCCTTGATCGGAGGCAGAACTTCCCCGTACAGCAGCAATAGCAGCTCGGTGTATTACACGGTCACCAGCGGCGACCCCCCGCTCCTGAAGTTCAAGGCGCCCATGGAGGAGATGGAGGAGAAGGTCCATGGCTGCTGCCGGATCTCCTAGTCTCTGTGTGACGGAGGAGGAGAGAGAGGCTTGGGGGGTTCGGGGAGGGGAGCGGTCCCTGGAAGCTGGGCAGCTCCCCCTGGGGAGTTGGCGCCGGGCAGCAGGGGTAGGAGGTGGGCTCGGCTCTCCCAAGGAATGCAGAGTCCACCTCGCCTGCCCATGGCCGCCCTGGCATCCGCCCCGCCCCCTCTGCTTCCTGCTGCATTGTCCGCCAGGGACCAAGAACCTGGCTGCTCTGGCTTCCGGCTGCTCCCCGCTGGCTGTCCGACTGGGGAGGGGGGCAGGTGGGGAGCCCATTTTTCTTGGGAACGGCTTCTCTGGGCCAGTACTCGCATGGCACATCCCAGTCCACACACCTGCACACACACACAGACACACACACACAGACATACACACACACACACATGCTGCATCAGCGTGGGTAGGAGTGGTGCTGTGGGGCTCATGGGAAGCAGGCAGGGCTGTTCCCCAAAGGATGGAGATTCCAAGGGAATGATCACCACCACTGCCACCGTGGCTTTAGCAGGGGAGGGGCCTGCTAGGCTGAGATTCAGACCCCCACCCCACCCCACCCCGCACTACCCCACAGAGTCTGGCCAGCGCTGGATGTTCTCTGTGTTCAGAAGGAGGTGTGGGCCGGGTAAGAGGAGGCCTGTTCCCTCCCATCTCGACCCGTGCCAGGAAGTAGCTGTGTGACCATCAGGGGCCCAGGTGGGAAATTCAGCGAATATGGCTTCATCCCTATCAGACTTTTTGCTCTTGGGACGGGAGACGGTCTGAGGTAACATTTCCCAGGAGCGGTCGAGAGGAAAGTTCTTTCAGGCCACTCAGCTCTTGGGGGCAGGTACCTGGGTTTGCTTTCCTGGATCGTTTCTCGACCACCCGGCTTTCCTGATGGGTGCTGGACAGATGCAGCTGTCGGACAGGCCTTCCCCGTGCGAGGGGAGAGCTCCTGTGTATCCCAGCCAGCTTGTTGAGTAGCCCGAGGGGGCCGTGAGCCTGGCTGATCTCTGACTGCAGACTGTTAGCGTCCTGCTGGGCTCAGCTGCCCCTCATCGGCGTGAGCCAGGACCAGGGGCTTGGCATGGCCTTTTTGGGGTGCTCTGGTGAGACAAGTTTGCCAGTTGGTTCTGGTGAACGCCTGCCTGGTATTGGGGCTCCAAGCCTGTTCCTGCTAAAATAGTGATGCCCCTGGTCACAAATTCAAGGTACCCTTGGTCCCATGGCCAACACCCCCTACTCTGCATTCAGGGGTAGAAGGAGGGCTGGAGTTGCGTCTCCCCTCAGCCCTGCAGTTCCAGAGTCTCCATCTCCATGTTGCTAAAAAAGAGGACCACAGCGGGGGCAGGCTGCCCACCTCCTCTCGGTGGTGTTTCCGTTCTCCCCCTGAATTGGGTGCCATCCACTGGCTCAGCCAACCCCACTGGGGTAATGAAGTTTGTTCCCTGCATGGTCTGCCTTTTATTTGTCTAAAAACTACCTCCTCAGGGCTTGGCAAGTTCCCCACCTTTGGTCCATCTTCTAAGATTTGGGGGACAAGTTTGTATTCCCCTTTGCCCTCTTCTTTCTGAGTCTATGACACAGGAGCCCAGATGGGCACACAGGCCCGGGGGCTAGGGCAGTACCCTTGTGCCCAACCCCAGTAATGGGCCTTGCTATTGGTCAGTCTGAGTCCCACACTGCAGTCCCCAGGCACCAGCCTACGAGGGGGCTGGATCCCAAGGATCCCAATGTTTGCCCACAAAAAGGGTCAGTGACATCACTCTTTCCTGGGTGGTCTGTGGATATAGGGAGGATCAGAACCCCAGGCCATCCTGCTCCGACTCTGAGTCATGGGCAGTTCAGAGGCTGCAGATGATTCCCATGGCATGGACCTGCCCTGCGCCTGGAGCAGCATGTCCACCGCTGTAGCCTGTGGGCAGTGCCAGGCAGGAGGAGTCAACACATGCATGCCTTCCGTGGCTTTCAGACAGGCTTGCACCAGACCGACACCGAAATTCCTCCCGAGCTGACTTCCCTGCACACTCGGGACCCCTGAGGGAAACAGCTGCACAGTCCAGAGAGAGAGAAAGAGAGAGAGAGCTGCACCAGGATGTCCCTGTATGCCCTGGAGTAGGACTCTGAAGCCATTCTTGTCCCCTCTGAGCCGTCTGGTCATGCCCTCCTTCTCCCTGGGGCATTCCTTCACCCAGGATGCTGGAATCCCAACTGGTTCCATGACCAGAGCTGCCTGCAGTCTCGGCATCGGTCAGGGGTAAGCCATCCCTGTGGGTCACGTGTATGTCAAGGGACAGATCCGGGTGGGACCATCCGCTGGCTCACTCAGGTCATTGACGGAGCAGTTGCAGCACTGCAGAATCTCCAGGTTCTAGGGCTTGAGAGGGAACAAAGTAGAGAGCAGAGCAGCTCAGGACCAGTTTTGACCTGGGCAGCCTCGGAGATCAGCCACCCTCTTTAGTTCACCCAGAACAGGCCACTGGGGTGTGTGTGCGGGGCACGGTCAGGCACAGCAGCCCCCTCCCCCCTGGCTTCTCAGCGTCTAGAACCCCAATGCCACGAATTCTTCAGCTTAGAACAGCTATCAAGGCCACCCCAAATGGATCCTGTTTGCCACTAATTGGAGATGCTGGGTCTTCGGTTCCAGGCAGATACACCCCAATTCTGTGGGGAGGGAACTTTATTTTTTTTTGGTGGGGGAGAGGGAGGGGTGCACTCGGGCTAGCCACTCTGGGACACTTTAGCAGAGCAATCTGAGGCCAGTGTCCAGAAGGCCAAGGAGTCTAGACTTTGCTGCCAAATGCAACTCAGGTTCTTCAATCCGTCCAGTCTTGCTCCTTTATTCTGCAGCCCCCCTGCCCCACCACTGACCAGTGGGAGCAAAGGAGTGTCCCCTCCAGCACGGGAGCCTTTCCTCGGAGGCCGGCCTTGCTCTGGTACTCAGGGAGCTGGGGAGGAAGCTGACACGCTCCCCCAGAGGCCCTGCTCCTGCTGAGCCCTGGGGCTGGGCACAGTCTGCCCCTCCACCCCTCCCCCCCGGCAGATGTGCCCACCCTTCTCCCCGGCTCCTGGGAGCACTGGCCTGACTCCTGCTCTGCACCCCCCAAACAACTGAAGAATCGGTGGCTGTCACCTGACGGGGAATTCCTGGCCGGTATTGCTCAGGGAATGGAATGAACCCGAGGCCCAGGTCTCCTGAAAAGGCACAGGATGTCATTCCCAGTCCGACATGCAGCGTCGGGAAACAGCTTTGCAGCCTGTGACCTGTTTCCAGGGGCTGAGAGAACTGAACGAGGGTGTTTCTCTGACTTCCACCCTTGCACGCCCCTGCCCACCCCACCTCTCCCCAGTTTGCTGGCTTGGGAATTCGAAACCATGTTGGTTCTTGGCACTAATTTCCTCTGATCTGGGGCTCTCTTCCCGCTTCCTTTCCCAGAGCAGGAGACTGGGGCACTTTCCGGAAGGGTACCCCTTAGAGGAGTCTCAGAGGACAATGCTGATCTTGTGCTGTAACGCTCGGAGTGGCATCCCTCCCCCGGGGCACATAAGAACGAGACTGCGGTGGTGGGTGGAATGTTAGAGTTGGGACCTCTCTGCAGAGACTGTAGCCCTGGCATCCACCTAAGTCCGTTTTCCAGAAGACCTGCTTCCCACAGGCATTATAAGTGCCACAGTGGGGGCCTGACTCTGCACACACTGGAAAAGCCCGCAGACCCCCAGCCCCCCGCAATAATCCCCCAGATCAGAAGCCACTGATGTACAGAGAACACTTATGAAAACTGTATTTTATGTGAAAAAAAAAAAGTTAAAAAACTGTATACTGTATCAGCAGCTTTGTGTAAAAAATGGCAATCAAGAGAGTCTAATATATTTAAAACTTTTTTAAAAAAAGAAATCCTCGCGGATCTTTGATATTGTATTAAGGTAACTCCTAGGTAGCTCCTCGCCATGCACCTGCGGTGGACTCCTAGTCAAGACCGCAGCGCCGCCGAACCCAAAGGGGCAAGCCCCTGGAGTTGCTTCCAGCCGCCAAGGCCAGTGACGGAATTTGCTGTTAAAGAGTTTTTAATTAAGATTATTAAATTCCTTTTAATAACATCTGTTAGTGTGGTCGTGGTCATTGCCGGGAAATTCCCCCAAGCTTTGCCGATTTGAATTCCGAATGAGGACTGAGAATTCGAGTCTGGGATGGAAGGTGCAGGAGGGTGCATGGGCTGGTCCCCCGCTTCCCCAGGGGCCCCTAAACGAAGAGGGAGTTCTGAGAGTTCAGGCAGGGGACCACAGGGATCCTGCAGTCTGGTTAGTGGAGAGAAGACGGGCGGACAGGAAGAAGCACCACACTGCCAAATGATCCCTCTGGAGTTAACACGTAGTTCTTCTCCGCACAGATTTCTTTCATGCTTCCAAAGATGGGGCCAGAGAGATAGTACAGTGAGGAGGGGCTTGCCTTGAAGGCAGCAGGCCTGGGTTTGATCCCCAGCAACCCATATGGTTCCCTGAGCCCCACCAGGAGTAATTCCTGAAGGCAGAGCCAGGACTAACCCTGAACACTGTTGGGTGTGCCCCCCATCTGCAAACCTCCCCCCCCACAACAAAAAACAAACAAACAAAACCCTCGATTGGTACAATGATGTACTGTTGCTGAAATATTGGCCCTGTCTTCTCTTCTGTATTTGGGGTCCAATGACCTGGCCTGTCATCCCATCCCCACCCCAGTCTTTCTCATGGGATTTAGCCTGGGAAGTCAATGACTACATAGGACCCCCACACTGTTTCAATAATGCCGCAGGTGAGCCTCTGGTTATTCTCACTTTCTACCTCACAAGGAAGTGCTCACACTTGGGCTTGGGAATCTTCCCCAGGAAGGCAGGGGAGAGGGCCTGATAAGGAGAGGAGGGTGCGAGGCAGTGGGTGTGCTTGCAGCTGTGGGCATCATGCATGGGATTCTGAATAACAATGGTAATCTCTTACGGGAAGTACTTTACAGCCCTACTATGCTTTCTCATGGACACAGATAGAGTGAGATCTAAAAATAGATTGGATTCAGCAGGGCAGAAGTGACAATGAACTGTAATAGTAGGTTCTGACAGAGCATCAGAGGAAGGCGCTGGATTTGTTTGGACACATGTTGGATAACATTGGGTTGTCCTTGTTCCTCCTGCAGGGAGCTTAGGTTTATTGAGTTACTCCCACAACAGTGCCCCTGAGGTACACCCAATTCCATCAAGCACTAATAATCCTATATCGATTTTCTCTTTCCTTTATGTCACTTGCATGGTTTAGCAAGGTCCTTTTTGTATAGACATAGGAAGAGGAGTTAATTGATTCCAAAATAATATTTACTCCTGGGCATTCATCATATTTACCTGACTTAAGCCTCAGTTGCCCTTACTTCCTAACAACCACAAAAGGAAAGTCCCGGGGCTGGAGAAACAGAACACGGCCTTTGCCTTGCACACGGCCGACCCAGGTCCAATTCCCAGCATCCCATATGGTCCCCCGTGCACCGCCAGGAGTAATTCCTGAGTGTATGAACTAGAAGTAACTCCTGTGCATTGCCGGATGTGACCCAAAAATGCAAAAAAAAAAAAAAAAGAGCAAAGTCCCGATGAAGGGACTGAATGGACCCAGGGTAAGCTGTAAGCTTGGTATAGAAAGGGGACAAGCTAAGTGCCATAAGAAGTATAATAACAGCACGGTCATGGAACACATGATCCCAAAAGAAGTAACTGAATAAGAACCCTGCTGGGATTAGGAAAGACTAATCTGGCCTGAGGACTGTGGTTTGGGATATATATAGTGAGATGTTCCTAGGAAGAGTCAACCTTTAAGCTTAATATATCTCTTACTATGTTCATACAAAATGACTAGAAATATTATAAGAAGTAAATTTACTATGATTAAATGGATTACTGAGGAAAATAGAAAGCAATACACTCTAGATGCAATCCGGCCCTTGAGCAGATCTAGTAATCTAGAATGCTGAACCCCCAGATGAGATTTTTGTCCTTGAGTTAATCTCCTAGAATTTCCCCTGAAGGAGTGGCTTTAATCTGTTTGTGTTAAGACAATGATTGACCCCACCTATGTGTACCCCCACCTTCACAATTTCTATTTACCTATGCTGTAAGGTGAGAGTGGAGGCTGTTAGGAAGATTAAAAAAAAAGACGAAGACTAGATGAACTATGACAACTAGATGAAAACTAGGAGGACTATGAGGAGATGAGGATGATGAAACTATGGTTACTGGGACCACAACCAAAACTACTACTACGATTGTGCTATAAGGGAGAGATCGGACTATGTTGGGGAGGAGAGAGAAATAAACTGACTACCAGCCTGGGGCCCAGGTCCTGTTTCTCCGTTCCCGGGGTCCTTTTCCGTCTGTTGCCGTGGACTGGCCAGGGGAACAGCTCTCGGCCACAGAAAACTCGAGTCCCTCTTGTCCCCCAGGTGCTTTTCTTCTGAAACTCACAAACACGGTTCCAAAGAATGGGAGGGAAATGGAACCACGAGTCCAGAAGATTCAGAGACTAGCAGGGTAACATTATGGGTTCAGCATCCTGGGTTTAAAGCAGAACCAGGGCTGGAGCAATAACACAGTGGGTAGGGCATTTGCCTTTCACACGGTTGACCCAGGTTTGATTCCCAGCATCTCATATGCTGATGCTGAACACCGCCAGGGGTTATTCCTGAGTGCAGAGCCAGAAGTAACCCCTGTGCAATGCCGGGTGTGATTCAAAAAGAAAAAGAAAAAAAAAAAGCACAACCAGCTAGACAGCGGGGCTGCATTTTCCTTTTTGTACAGCTTCCCCGGTGCAGATGGAAATAGGTGGAAAAGGGGGGTTTTCACCAGGATTTGGGGGTTTTGCAGAAACGGAGCAAAACCCACCTGAGAGCATAATCACGATTTTGACGGACCGGAAAGCAGGGGATAAAGGTGGCCTGGAATGACAGGCCACAGGCCCCTCTGAGAGCGCAGGAGCAATCAGTGCACTGGTCCACGCGCCCTGGGGGCGGAATGGCCTCTCCTGGTTTGCCCATTTAAGGCCGCACTCTGCGTGCTGGCCGGCAGGGGACGTGCTCGCGCCGGGGGCTGGATGCAGGCTCTGGAACTCTCCCTGCCAGTGTTGCGACCGGCGACCGGGAACCGCACAGCCAATCATGAAGGCTGGGCATGCCCCTCTCCTCTCCAGCCGAATTGGAAAGAGCTGGGTCTCCACCTCCAGAGTCGGTAAGGGGGACGGCGTCGGACACACACATCTTTCAAGTTTAAATTTCCCGTAGCAAGTCCGCAGCCAGCTCCGGGGCGGAGCCGCTAAGCAGCAGCCAATGCGGAAGCGCAAGGGGCGGTTCCGGGAGGCGCCTCGACCAATAGCAGGCCTCGGGGGCGGGGCGGTAGCGGCGTCCCGGCTGCGCCGTTAGGGGCAAGCAGCCAATGGGAGAGGCGGAGCGCGGGCCGGGCCGATTCAAAGGCGCTTATAAGGCGGCGCGCAGGGCCGGGGCAGCCGTCGAGCCCGAGTCCGCGCCGCGCCGCCACCGCCGCCCCGCCATGGCCCTGCTCCCCGAGCGCCTGGACGACCTGCCCGCCGCCTGCCTGTCGCCGTGCGGGCCGCCCAACCCGGCCGAGCTGTACAGCGAGGCGCAGCGCCTGGCGCTGGAGGAGCTGCTGGCGGGCGGCGCCGACGCCTTCGCCGCCTTCCTGCGGCGCGAGCGCCTAAGCCGCTTCCTGAACCCCGACGAGGTGCGGACCATCCTGCGCGCTGCCCAGCGGCCCGGCCAGGACGGCGCGGCCGCGGCGGCGGCGGGCGCCGAGGACTCGTTCGGCTCCTCGCACGACTGCTCGTCCGGCACCTACTTCCCCGACCTGTCGGACGTGGAGCCGCCGCCGCTGGAGCTCGGCTGGCCCGCCTTCTACCAGGGCGCCTACCGCGGCGCCACGCGTGTCCACGCGCACTTCCAGCCCCGCGGCGCGGGCGCCGGCGGCCCCTACGGCTGCAAGGACGCGCTGCGCCAGCAGCTGCGCTCGGCGCGCGAGGTGAGCGCCCGGGCGGGGGCGGGGGCGGGGACGGCGGGGACCCCGCGAGGCCTCTAGGGAGCGTGAGCCAGGGGGGACCCGGGTTCTCGACTCCCCTTCGGTTCCCTGATCCCTCCCCACCCCCGCCGCTGGCCGCCCCTGGTAGCGGGGCTTGGGGGTGGGGAGGAAATCTGGAAATCTCAAGGATGTTGCCAAGGATGCTGGGAATCGGGCTCCAACGGGTGCCCGTCCCACCCCCTCTTGTGAGAGGGGAACCTAGAGGTCCCTCCCGTTGCCAAATCTCAGTTCAAATCCAAGCGCTTGACCAATTTTCCTGGCTGACAGCCAACCCTAGATTTCTACTGTCCCAGCAGGGCTCTTTTTTTGAGTTTTTTTTTACCCCCTCCTTGCTTCCCACTCCGTGCCCTGGCTAGTTGGACTGTCCGGACACCCGCTGCAAGTGGGGAAGTTTCAGAGATGCTCTCCTGGAAACATTGTGTCCAGAAACCACTAGAGTGTGACCTTAGGATTTTGTTGGGTTTTTTTCTCCTTTCCCGCTCTGTTGTGGAAGGTAACTGCAAGAGTCACTGGTGTGCTCCCACCAACATACCCTGAAGAGGGAGTGCCCATCCCCGTGGATTGAATGAAGCTGGGGCCTGCAGCTTTCTAAAATGCAGAGACCCTGCGCTGAAATCATCTCTATTCATATGGGCTTGGGCTTCCCCTCAGGGCTGGGGCCCACCTGCTTTCTGGTCAGGGAGGACAAGGGCAGCAGGCAAGGTGGGGGTCGGGGGTTGGTGGAACAGGCAAGGGTGTGGTGGCAGACTCTAGTCCAGAACCATTGTCTGCTGCCATCCTTGGCTCATGTCTCGTTTCTCCGTGTGCCTGGCTTAAAGCAAGGTAGGACCCAGCAGGGAGAGCTGGTGGCTGAGTCTGGCTGCCTGTAGCAGAGCCCAGAAACTCGCCCTGACCCACCAGGACCCCTTTGCTGCTTTTCTTTACCCGCTGGGTTTGTATGTGTGTTGGGGGTAGAGGGGGAGTTGACACAGTCACAGGTACCAGGGCAACCCTGCAGTGGTCTGGGGGTGCTGTTGCTACAGACACTAAGGCTTACTGAGAACATAGAGCACCCCCACCACCCCGCTGCCCCATCCAGCCCCCAAGAGGAGAACTCCAGCCCCCAGCACCTGACCAGTGGGTCTCCACAGAGGAATTTTGTTCACCCTCTGCCAGTTCTTCGTGGCAGCGAAGGGGCAGCGGGCTAAGGCTAAGGTCGGAGAGAAAGGGGCCTGCGACTCATGCCTGGCCTCGGGTGCTTCCCGGTGCCCTGTCATTCTGGGGGCTCTCTCAGGCTGGCCCTCCTGGCTAGCACCTGCTGCCTGCCTCTTGCCCTGATCCAGCCATGCGCTGCTGTCTTCCCGCTTCTGTGTTTGGAACTTGGGCCATTTCCACTGCAGCAGTGGAGAGGTTGAACCCGGATGAGCAGTTCTCCATGTCCCCGCCACAGGCCACCTTCCTTGCTTATTCAGTGCCTGCTGTGTATCTGGCACTGTGCCCGGGCCTGGGGCTCTGGGGAACGATCCTGGCCCACATTTGAGAGCTGACCATTTGTTGCTCCAGGCAGTGAGGAAAAGGCCTCAGGTGGGGAACATGGAGCGGGGTCCTGGAGGACTGGGTGGACCCATCAGTTCAGAGCCTGGGCTGAGCCCAGGAGTGGAGCAGCCCCCAGAGGCCGAGGGTGACGAAGGGAGAGGAGTTGCAGGGGCAGGTGAGGGCCAGGCCACCCAGGGTTTTGCCCTGTGACCTGAAGGTGCAGGGGGAAGAAACCATGGAAGGTTTAGGGGAGGAGCACGATCAGATTGGGGTCCTGGTGGGCGGCATGAAGGTGATGGTTTAGAGGTAACACAGGACTCCTGGTGGTTGAGCCCTGTGGGGAGGGCCGGGCGAGAGAAGAGGAGGGGCTGTGCCTGGTGTGGGAAGTCGTGAGGAGTGTTAGGCAGAACTGACTGAACTTGACTGTGCTTGGACAGGGAAGGGAATGCAGGGGGAGGGGGGAGGAGCTGAGGAGAAGGTGAAGAGTGGTGGGGGGTGCGGACATCACGGTGGCCAGGGGCCTCTGTGGCAAATGCATGTCGTGCCGCAGCCAAAGCCACCATGACGATGCTTTCTCTGCCAGGCGTGGTTCTGAGCAATCCCTGGACAGGTGTGATCACATCTCCGTCCAGCGGGTGACAGAACAGAGACACGGAGAAGTTGGTTGCTGGAGGTTCCCAGCGAGGCCATAACAAGGCCCAGCGTCTCTCGTCCACTGTCAGCCTCCACGCTCTGCCTTGTGTGTATCTTGTGTCAGGAGCCATCCCTGACCATGGGGGTCAGGGGCTTAAGGAAGCAGGCGTTGCTACTCTGGAAGGAGGAGGGGCATATGGGCACAGGAGTGGCCCTGCCGTTAGCCACAGCCCTCCAGATCCAGAGGCTATGCCGAGGTGGCCGGGGAGTCACAAACCTTAGGCCGTTTCCAGGAGAGCTGAGAGGTGGCCTCCTGGGCGGTTCCCATGGCCGGGCACTCATATGTGATGGAGCTTGTTCAGAGGTCGGGGGTCCGCGCTGGGCCTGGAAGCTTGCAGTGCAGTCAGCCCGGGGCTGGCAGGAGGCCACAGTGCCACCTCTCTCTAGAGGTTCTGTTGACTGTCTGCAGCCCTCTCAGTTTCGGGGACAGCTCTGTGGGAAGAGGATTGACAGGACCTGGTTCTCGGCAGACTGGATGTTTCAAGTTTCTTTATTTTGTTTTTTTGGGTCACACCCAACAATACTCAGGGGTTGCTCCTGGCTCTGCACTCAGGGATCACTCCTGGCAGTGCTTGGGTACCATATGGGATGCCAGGGATTGAACCCTGGTCGGTCGCATGCAAGGCAAACGCCCTCCCCGCTGTACTATCCTCCGGCCCCGGTTTCAAGTTTCTTAGACGGAACTTGATTTGGGGGCCACATCTGGTGTTACTCAGGGCTAACTCCTGACTCTGCACTCAGGGATCACTCCTGGCAGGGTTGGGGGACCACATGGGGTGTCAAGGGTCAAGCCTGACTAAGCCGTATAAAAGACAAGCACCCCACCTGCTGTCCTATTGCTCCAGCCCCAAGGGATTTTGTTTTGCTTTAATCTTTGAGTTGTGTTCCCTAGTAACAGAACAGTGGCATTGTCCCTTTCAGGAAGATGACTGAGGTGGTCGGTTTGAAGAGGAAGAAGTGAGAAGGTGGCAGAGGACCCCCCGCCCCCCACCCCTTTCCCATCATGTGGAAAGGGGGTTGATAACTCAAGAGAACAGGGTCCTAAAGTTTGGGTTTGCCGTCAGTGCGTTTCAGGCTGACACGTTGCTCGTTCTGGCCCAGGACCCAGGGAGAACTGGGACTCTTCTGGCCGTGAATGGAGGCACCTGGCTGTAAGGAGCTTCTCAGGCATTCAACAGCAGGGTTCCAACAGTGACCAGAGGGTGGAGCTGGGCTGGAGCAGGAGGGGGCTGGCACCTGGCTTGCTGTGTGCAGCTCGATTTGCCCCAACTTGCATCTTCAGGTGTGGTTCTGGAAGGAGCGCGGGCACGGACACAAGAAGCCCAGGCAGCCAACCCCCAGCCTTTGGGCTGCCTGCTCCTGGGGAGGGTCCATCCCAGAGCTGAGCAGACGCTCCAGGAACCAGGCTACGTTTTGAACCCTTTAGCTTATAGTGCTTAGGGACCGCTCTGGAGACTGTCTAGTTAGGGGGCGCTGATGAAAGAAGGAAAGTAGGTCACGGATGGATTCCACCTGCCCAGAGTGGGGTTGTCTCTAGGCACTCCGATGGTGTTTGTCTGTGCCTTCAGCCCCACCTGGTAAGGCACCAGATTTAAAACCACCAGGGTTGGACCCGAGAGATAGTTTTGGGGGGCTAAGGCACTTGCCTTGCGTTTGGCCAATCCCAGTTGCATCCCCAGCCCTGCCTGCAGGATTCCCTTCCTCTCCTAGCACCGCTGCTGGGCTGGGTGTGGCCCCCAAACAAAATGCAGAAAACCCCATAGGGCATTTATCCCCCGTCTTGAATGCCCACTGACTGCTGACGTGTTTGGTCAGGTTTCCCTAGAGCAGGAGGAAATGTTGACGATCCTGAACTTTATGGAGCTGAGACATTCACTTCCTGAGGCATTTGAGTGATGAATTTGAGCTACACAGATTTTCCCTGACATCCCAACTCCAGAGCCTCTACCCCCAGACTGTCAGTGCATCAGTCCACCTCCTCCGTGGCCTGGTGAATCAGTGTTTGGCGGGCAGTGGCCCCTACACATCAGAAGGACGTGGAGACACCTCCCCCAACACACATACACACACACACACATGCCTGGATGTGCCACATGCTCTTCCTGGTCTCATGGGGGGTTCCTGGCCTGAGCTCACCCCACCCACAGGTTCTTACCTGCCCGCCCTTTCCTATTCAGCTGCTCTGTGGAACAAGGAGCTTTGGTGCTGGCTTCCGCTTAGGCATCCTTTGGATGACCCGGACATTCATGGAAGGATCTGGTGTTGATGGGGAGGATGAGCAGCTGAGGAATGTGTTGGAGACTCCGGTGCGCCTGGGGCTGTTCTGAGGAGACCCTCCCGGTCCTGCGCCATCTGTCCCCTGAGTTCCCATCGAACCCATGCAGTGGGATCCCATGTCCGGAAGCCCCGATCATCCCAGGGTGGGGTTCTCACCTCAGCCACTGCTTCTCCATCCTGGGGTGCTGGTCTGTGCCTAGCTGACCTCTGCCCCTAGGTATCAGAGGCGTGCCCTTCCCTCCACCTGTAACAGTCATCCTCATGACTGGGGGGCACTGTCCCTTTATGTTAGGAGTTTGGGTGATGAAACGTCTTGGGATCAAATCGTGATGGTTGCACAACGTCCTGGACATGAAGCTGCTGCTGATTTGAACGCTTAGAAATTCAGACGGCACTTTGTCTGCCAGTATCTATTTTACCACAGTTTTTTTGTTGTTTGTTTTGTTTTGGGGCCACACCCAGCGGTGCTCAGCGGTTCCTCTTGGTTCTAGATTCAGGAATCACTCCTCGTGGGTTCGGGGGAAACCGTGTGGGATGCGGGGAATCGAACTCTGGCCAGTCACTGGCAAGGCAAGTGCTCTATCCGCTTCACTATTGCTCTCTCCTGGGGCATGAAATTGCCCCTAAATGAGAAGTGCTGGCCTCACCTGCTGGTCTCAGTGACCTGTCACCGTGGAGTGCTGCTCCTGGCTAGTGTGGTGTGGTTCTGTGACCGCACACCGGCCCCTGGATTCAGCAGACAGGAAAGTGTCTTGCTGGATTAAATGTGGATTTTGATCCTCAGGTGTCACAGGTTGGATTTGGTGGTGGTGGTGGTGGGAGGGGGTTGTGGACTTTGGACATTTGGCTAATTATTTATTTAATTTGCCCTCCTCTCCCTGTATTTTTGTTGTTGAGGTGACCTGGATCATGTACTTGGTCATGGTACTAGAGAGAAAACAACTTGGTTGTGGCACTGGGACTCCCAAAAGGGAATCCCACTGGGGTCACTCAGAGCTGGGATCACAGCAGCGCCCCGGCTGTGAGGCAGGCCTGCTTCTGGGCTTTCCACTAATTTTTAATTGTGGTGAAGTATAGATGACAAATTGACCACGCTTTTAAAAGTGTATTGTTCAATGGCACTACATGCTTTCACCATCACACCAGCCATCCATCTCCAGAACTTTTTTTATCATTTTTTTTTCAATTTTATTTACTGCTGAAGAAGATTTAAAAAAAAATAAAAAAGAAAGAAAAGGTAGGGCTGGAGTGATAGCACAGTGGGTAGGGCGTTTGCTCTGCACGCTGCCAACCCACGTTTTCTCTGCCCTTCTCGAGAGCCCAGCAAGCTACTGAGAGTATCCCACCCGCACGGCAAAGCCTGTGGCGTATTTGATATGCCAAAAACAGTAACAACAAGTCTCACAATGGAGACGTTACCGGTGCTGGTTTGAGCAAATCGATGAACAACGGGAGGACAGTGCAGTGCTACAGTGTTCACGATAATTTATTATATTCAGTATTCCAACACCAATCCCACCACCATTACATCTTCCCATAACCATTATTTCGAATATTCCTACCAACGCCAGAGCCTGCCCCTGAAGAATTTATTTTGTAGTGCTTGTTATGAATAATCGCTAAAAATGATCCAGAGAAGTTTCCTTAGTGGGAAGTGTATGAAGATTGTTGTATCTTACCCTGGAGCCATTAAGCCTCTGTATAAGAGATTACCAACATGTTGTTAAAGGTTGAGCCTGTATGCCAAAAAAAATTCTTTTTTAAATCAAGATTGGTTGCCTTGTACTTTACATTCTGTCATATGTGGTATGCTACTCTTGGTATATCAGTGGTGTAAAAAGTATGAGATATCACGAGGCCATGAATGCATCCGAGTGCTCCAGGAATTCTAAAATTTTAAAGGTTTTTTTTTTTTTCCATTTTGGGTCACATATGGCAATGCTCAGTGGTTACTCCTTGCTCTGCACTCAGGAATTAACTCCTGATGGTGTCCAGGGAACCATATGGGATGCTGAGGATCGAACCGGCTTGGCCACATGCAAGGCAAGCACCCTATCCACTGTTCTATCACTCCAGACCAATTTTTTTTTTCAATTTTCTTCAGCAGTAACTTTGGACCCATTGAACAGTAATTCTCAACCTGAAGCTTTGCTCTTAGAGTTCGAAGCTGCGGGCTCCTTAGCTTCCTGTGGGCTGTTTATTTTTTATAGGAATTAAAGTGAATTGTGGGGCCTGGGAGACAGCTCAAAGAACTGGAGCCGTGTTTTGCCTCTGGGAACTCTGGATTTGCTCCCAAACACCACCTGGTCCCCAAAGTACACCCAGGTGTGGCCTCAAAACAAGCAGAAATGCAGTGAGATCCAGTTCCTTGATTGCACTAGACATCCTTCAAGCATTGAATTGCCAGGTTGGGCAGCGCAGACATAGAACATTGCATTCTTCCCAGAACCTATCCAGAAGGTTCTGTTTGATAGCACTTGCCTAGCCAAGTGTGTGTATCACCTGTATCTATAGCACTGTAGCACTGCCCTCCCATTGTTCATCGATTTGCTCGAGGAAGGAAATGAACACACACATACACGCATGGTACACAGACTTGTTTGCAACGAACAGTTGTTTTATGCATACATATAGAAACTTTCAGTATTTTCAAAAGTGGAAATAATAGAAGAAAAACTAATAGAAATTGTTATCTTGATGGACAGGGAGGAAGGGAAAGTAGAAAAGAGGGAAGGAGTAAGAACAGAAACTAGGTATCTCTGAATCGACTTTGTCTTGTAGACTGGATTTTGCAAACAGGCAAATGTTTGCATAATTCTAAGAGACAAAGGTGGGCTTTGTTATGAAAATTTATGGGGTTTTTTTTTTTTGCATTGGGGGCTGCATTGGGTCACACTGGGTGGTGCTTAGGGCTTACCTCAGGGTCACTCCTGGCGCTCCTTGCGGTGCCCTATGTGGTCCAGGGTTGACTCTGTGCAGAGCAAGCCCCTTACTTCCTTATCCTCTCTCTCTGCCCCTACATTTTCGTTTTTAAACCCTGAAGATGAGACAGTTTAAAGACTGTTTTTGTTATCTTTTAATTTGGAGACCACACCCAGGAGTGCTTAGGGCTCATTCCTGGTTCTGTACTCAGGGCTCACTCCTGGTGGGGGGGAGCGGGGGGTCTCATGTGCTGTGCCAGGGATCGAACCCAGGTCAGCCTCAGGTGAGGCAAGTGCCCTTCCTGCCATACTAGCTCTTGGCTCCTGTGTAAAGATTTTTAGAGATGCCAAAGAGAGAGTTTTTGTTCTGTTACAACATGTAGAAAGTGGGGAGGAAATAGATCTTTTACTCTGTGAGTGGGAACTTCTCCAGAATACCTGGCAAGGGTCCCGGGGAGCTGAGGAGTGGGGTTCAGGGGTCATTTAGTCAACAGCAGGAGCCGAGCAGACGAGCTGCTACTGATCACCCTCCAGAGGGTTCCGGGCAGCCCGGAGGGTGCACAGAAGTTTGGGGGATGCCAGGTATGTTGTGCAGGTGACCCTGGTAGGGGAGGGAGGGAAACCGAGGTACAGCAGGAGGGAGGATTGGAACGAACTTCCTGCTTTCCGCCCCGGAAGAGCTGGATTCAGAACTGGAACAACTGGCCCTGAGTGGCCCCTGGAGGCTGCTCATGTGCCCAGCTAGGTCCAAGACCAGCCCCAAAGGTACCTGAGTCAGACTGCGTCGAACCTGAAGGGGCCTGGTGGGTGGCACAGGGAGCTCAGGAGGGCTGGGGATGCTGAGCCCTCAGTTTCCGACAGGAGACTTTGCCCCAACTGAACCTCACACACGGCCAGTGGCAGTAGATGCATTTCACAGATGCTAGCTGGCCAAGGAACCTAACCTGCTCGTGTGTGAAGAAGGGCAGGGGGGCGCCAGATTCCCCCCCCCCCGCCCCTAATTCCTCAGCCTGTTCCCCACCTCGGATTTTCCCATTCAGCTCATGCCCCTCAGCCAGCAGTGCCCCCAGCAGTGGGAGAGGCATGGTGTCTGAGGCGGAACTGAGAAGTTTCCACTCACAGAGTAAAAGAATTTCCTGAATCTGTGGGTTTTGTGTTCCTCGCTGTCAGCCTCCGTGGTGGGTTTGAGCCCCCATCCTTTATGTGAAATTGTCGACTGATCCTTTCAGCATTTATTCCAAGTTCCTGATCATCTGTTGACTGGAGGTTAACGCTTCCTGGAATTGCCGTCTAGTCTAACACTTTCCCACAGGACTCTGGACTGGTGTGGTCCTGGGCTGAAATTTCAGCTCCTCGCACTCATGAAATGTGTCATTCTTCTTTTTTTTTTTTTCTCTCCCCTCCCCCTCCCCCACTTTATTTAAATACTATGGTTTAAAAAGTTGTTTGTGATTTGTTCCGGGCATTCAGTATTCTAACACCAATCCCACCACCACTGTCATCTTCCCTCCACCCCGACTGCATTTGCCCAATCACACCTCAAGCCGTGTTGGTAGGAGACCCACAATAATTTATTTTATATTGCTTGTTGCCGCCACTAAGTGACTAACAGAACGATGGGGGAAAAAAATATTTCCGTAGAAGAAAGTTTGTGAAAATTGTGGCTTCTCACCATGGGGACCTTAAGTCCTTGTAAGCAGTGGTGGGAAGTTGAGCCTTCTGTGTTAATGTTTTTGTTAGTTGCAAGTGGTTGTCTTCTGCGTTACATCCCATCTAGTCTGGCGTGCTGCTGCTGGGGTGCATTTTCTGGAGATGTTGCTCCAGATAAAGTAAAGTAAAGTAAAGGCCCTCCCGTTGATCATCTATTTGCTCTAGCGGGTCCAGTAACATCTCCATTGGAGACTTTGTTGTTACTGTGTCTGGCATATCGAATACTCTCAGTAGCTTGCCGGGCTCTCCGAATACTTCAGAATATTTAACTGGGAAGTCTGACCGGAGGCATGGCGGTGACTTTGGGGTGTGGGCGGGGCTGCCAGGGCTTTGGCAGGGCGGGACCTCAGCCCACCCCACTCCTGAGAATGCCTCGGAGGTCCCAGCCAGGAGCAGCTATCTGAGAACTTATTGCAGCTAATTGATCTCTTTTGAGACTTCTGAAATGTGTCGCTTTGAACAAATTCCATAACCTCACCACGCTTCAGTTACTTACCTATAAATTGGGGGTAACAGTTGATGGGGTTTTGGAAGTAATGGCATCTCCCTAGGACTTCTTCACATGAAGGCGAGTGGGCAGCATTGCAGTTGAGTGGAAAGTCACTTGAGCACCCCAGGGCCCTTCCCAGCACCCCCAAACCTCCTGCCTCTGCAGCTACAGGTCTCACTGGATCCCCCCCTGCAGCTGCCCAGGGGATAGTTGGGTCAGGTTGGGCGTTTTGTCACCTAGGTTACGGGGTGGGATTCCACACAGGTCTGGCAGGAGAAGCACAGCTCTGTGCAGGGGGCGGATTGGCCTGTGTCACCGGTGTTCCCTGGGCCAGACTCAGAAGTCACTGTTGCAGAACTCACCAGGCCTCAGAGTGACCAGGCTGCGTGGGTCTGGCTGGGAGAGGCTTCGTCACCTGATGGACATTTGATGGGCATGGGCTTCCCCCCATGGCCTGGCATCTCTCCCTCTCCATGCTCCCAGGACGGGGAGCCCTGGACTATCACAAAGCTCTTTCAAGCCTCAGCATCCTCCTCGGGGCCAGCAGCTGCAGCGTGAGCACCGACCCCTGAGGCACTGTGGCTGGTTGGTCTAGTGGCTGGACTCAGACTCACTCAGCAGAGACGCCCTGCAGAGGTCTGGGAAAGCCCAGGGTGAGGGTAGCTCTGCAGACCTGCGGCCTGGGGCCTGGAGGGTCTGGAGGGACCAGTGGGGAGGATGGTGAGCAAGGCTGGGACCTCGAGGATGCCCACCGCTCACTGCTTCCAGGTCCTGCTCTAGGCCATGGCTGCCTACACGTCTGTGAACCTGAGCCCCTATGGGGGGCAAAGGAGGAGAAGGCGTGTCCTGTAACTTCAGCAGTTTGTTTCAAAGTAAATGTCTGGATAATTATCAGTGAATACTTGATTTGTTTCCCTGTTTTCTGTTTTATACATTTCCATATGGTGGCAATTTGGGGGACAAAAGGAGGCTGCAAGTGCCAAAGGTTTAGGTAGACAGATCAAACATTTTCTAATAATTATACGGACATATATTTTGAAGGAGATTTGGGGAGGAGGGAGTTGGACCCCATGTTGGACCCCATTCTATGACCCCATGGAATGCTCAGGCCTTACTCCTGGTTCTGAGCTCAGGGTTCATTCCTGGTAGTGCTTGGGGGGGTACCAATGGACCGGGGATCTAACTGGGATCAGCCATATGCAAGACCAGCATCTTAACTCCTGTGCGCTCTCTTTTGTCCCTAAAGTAACTTAAAAAAAATTTTTTTGCTTACGGGCCCTGCCTGGTGGTGACTGGTGGGTCTGCTCCCAGCGCTGTACTTGGGAGACCATGTGCTGAGGATTTAGCTGGGGTTGGCTGCATGCTAGGTAGGCCCGTGACCTATCTCTCAGGCTCTGAAGCAAAATTTTTTTTGTTTGTTTTTGCTTTTTGGATCATACCCGGCAATGCACAGGGGTCACTCCTGGCTCATGCACTCAGGAATTACTCCTGGCAGTGCTTGGGGGACCATATGGGATACTGGGGATCGAACATGGGTTGGCCGCATGCAAGGCAAATGCCCTACGCGCTATGCTATCGCTCCAGCCTCCCTAAAGCAAAATTTAAAACGTATCATGACCCTAAGAAGCCAGACTTGAGGAGGCGAAGGTGGGGTGGAGAGGTGCAGCATCTGAGGAAATGGCCTCTCTGAACTTCCCTGAGCCCTGTGGGCATTCGGGACAAGCATCACTTCCATCCAACTCTTCTTCCGGGGCAGAAAGTTTGAGACTTTCAAAACCAAACAGGGAACCTCACAGCACATTTGATCCATGTTCACCCTCTGGTGAAGGTGTTGTTTGTACACGCTTTATTGAGTGGTGAATCAAAATTCACCGCTTGGCTTTGTTCCCTGGGCGCTGCTCCCAGTCACTCCTGCCTGCCAGGGCCCCTCCCAGTGGAGCCCCGGGGCACTCCTGTCCCTGGGTCACCCTGCCTTTCCCTTGTCGCCCTCAGAAGACCAGATTTCTTGGTGTAGGGGCTGGGCCTGGCCCCACAGTGTGTGTGTGGCACTCATGGCTCCTCTGAGAGGTGACCGTGGTTGCCCATTCTAAACCTGCCTCTGCAGCTAGGGAAGGTCCACACCGGTGCTGTCCCTCAGGCTCAGCTGTGCTGCCGGCCCAAGCCCTGCACTAGGGAGTGGACCAACGCGCACATGCTTGTCCGGGACCTTGGAACTTGCCCTTCCTGGAGCTGGCATCGAGTCTTCCCCACACACCTGCTTTGTGGCTACACAACCCACATCCCAAACAGCTATAAGTTGCCTAGGGATACATGGCCGAAAGGCAGCACTGAGCACAGAGAAAGGCTGGGGGGCAATGGGGGGCAGACTGGTGGAAGAGGGTGCTGAAGGGGCCATGCTGTTGAGGAGAATGGGCTGGTGTGGCCTTCGGAGCAGAATCCCCGGGACGCATTTCCATGTTCTTGTGGCAGGCTTCCTTGGGCAGAGCCCAAAGAATTGCAGAGCCCACCTTCGGTAGACGAGGAGCAGGGGCTTTGGAAGGCATTGGGCGACTCTAGACCACCAGGGGAAGGAGTGGACTGTTGAAGATAGGGCAGCAGCAAGGAGGGGCTGACTACCAATCCTGACTAGTCGGAAGCCTTGAGTTGGAGGGGGGAGAGAGATGGGAAAAGGCCTTTCTAGATCATCACTGTATCACTGTATCACCGTCATCCCCCCGTTGGCCATCGATTTACTTGAGCGGGCGCCAGTAACGTCTCCATTTGTCCCAGCCCTGAGATTTTAGCAGCCTCTCCTTACTTGTCTTTCCCAACGCTGCTGTATTAGAGGCTCTTTCAGGGTAAGAGGAATGAGACTGTTATTGTTACTGTTTTTGGCATATTGAATACACCATGGGGAGCTTGCCAGGCTCTGCCGTGAAATCATCCCCAAACCCACATCTCAGGCCACTAGGAACAGGATACTTAGGTCCTCTGTCAAGACTCCAGAAGCAGGTATAGCCACCGCTTCTGAGCTGCAGTCTTCCCATACCACTGACCAGTCTGTCACTTCTGAGCCCACATCTTGTACCACTTGGAGCAGGACACGTAGGTCCTCTGTCAAGACCCCTGAACCAGTTGTACTCACAACCCCTGAGCTCCAGCCTTCTAGATCATAGTGGTTTTGTGTGTGTGTGTGTTTTTTAAGGCAAAAACACCCCCATAGGGATTATGAGCCAGAATCAGATAATGATTATAGATTTTCATAATGTTACACCCAGAAAGGGGCTCAAATTCTGAGGTTTTGTCACTGTTTTATATATTTAGGAAACTCAAGCCACAGACCCGGAGGTGATCGGGTGGGGTGCCAGCTCCAAAACCTTGAGAGCTTGTTGGTCTGAGCCGTGACTAGATGATGGGGAGTTAGTTAAGGGAGAGAAGTGGAATGGAGCAGGCCGGCAGGGCAGAGACTTCCCCTGCGTTCTTGAGAAGTTTGCAAGAGTTTGCTGGGCCCCCTGGGTTTGTAGGGTGCAGTGGCCCCAGCCTCTTGGGAAGTGGAGGCGTTTTGGATGAGCGCCCTGCGTGGGAGGGACTCTGCGAAGGGCGGGGTCCACTCACTCTCCGCTCTGCCCCCTGCTCATGCTGTAGGTGATCGCGGTGGTGATGGACGTTTTCACCGACATCGACATCTTCCGAGACCTGCAGGACATCAGCCGGAGACAGGGCGTCGCCGTGTACATCCTTCTGGACCAGGCTCTGCTCACTCAGTTTTTGGAAATGTGCATGGATCTGAAAGTTCACCCCGAGCAGGAAAAGGTTCGTGTCCTCCCAGGCCTAGTTTCGCTCAGCTGATCACATGACCGAGGGTCAGTGGGGGGTGCTGTGTCCCCATGGACGCGCCAGGGAATGGAGACCTGGGCACAGTGATGGTTGGCCTCAGGGAAGGCCAGAGGACTCGGACCTCAGTCACTCCCAGGCAGTGCTCAGTGCTCTGCCGCGCCCAAAGTGGGCAGTTGGGCCACAGAGGCTGCTGGGCGCTGCTGCCTTGGGCTGTGTGTGGGCATCACCTGTTGTTATCACATGACAAGTGCCTGCACTGGCTTTGGCACTGCCTGGGCATTTGATAAATGTCAGCTTTGTCCTTAGAGAAGCCCTGACAGGTGAGAGGGCCTTCTACCTACATTTTATTTATTTATTTTGATTTGGGGACCATATCCACCAGTGCTCAGGGCTTACCCCGACTCTGTAAGGGATCACTCCTGGCAGGGCTTGGGGACCATGTGGGATGCTGGGGACAGAAACTGGGTCGACCTAGTCGGTCACGTGCCAGGCAAGTACCCCACCTGCTAAACTGTCACTCCGGCCACCCATTCTACCAAGGCTTTAGGTCAGGAAGGGTGACACAGAGCCCAGGGTCCATACAGAGCCTGTCAGAGGACTGAGTCCGTCTCTCGTCTGCCTGCACCCAACTCGGTTCCAATTACTGTCTCATTCTCATTATAAAGTTAGCCATTGGGAGGGTAGGAATGTGACTCACGGATGAAGTCCATGTCCAACACCAGATCACGGTCACGGTTCTCCCGTTGTTCATTGATTTTTTTCGAGCAGGCCCAGTAACGTCTCCATCATGAGACTTGTTGTTACTGTGTTTGGCATATCGAATACATCACGTCCACCACAAGCACAAAATAGTAAAATAAAAATAGTCTTTGTATGTCCTTTACTCTGAGTATGAAAGTAATTTAAGCTTAAATTTAAAAGGCGTCTAGCCTAGCTTCTTGTCTTTCGTAGAACGAGTAAGAAGAGCCTGTCTCTGACATCATACAGATATATTCTTTGGTTTGGGGCCATAGCCAGGCATGCTCAGGGGCTGCTCTTGGGAATATGGTTTGGGGCCACAGACAGTAATACTCGGGGGTTTCTCCGGGGAGGGTGCTTTAGGGGACCATGCAGTGCTGGGGATCAAACCTGGGCTTCTGGCATGCAAAACATGTGCGCCAGCCCTTTGAGCCATCTCCCTGGCCACCCATCATATTTTCTAAATTAAGCAAGTTCACATGTGCTCATTGGAACTTAATTATCCACCCGGCCGTCATGAGTGAGAATGTGCTGCAGCTGCCGCTGTCCCCGGTAGTGGGAATGAAGCCGTGAGTGTAAGGAGCAAAGAATCTGGGCCTCGTGAGCTCACCTCCTGTTATTCTGGCTCTGTAGACTTTTGGTGACGTCGCCTGGGCCTCTTTTTGGTTTTTCCCTCTAATGAGGAGACTGAAGTTTAGATTTATTTAAGCATTAACTGACTTGTCGTGAGTGCTACAAAGAAAGAATTGTATTTATTTTTTTACAAAGTAAATCCTTCATGGAATCGCATTGAAACTTGCAGACGGAACAAACCAAACTAGCCATGGATTAGAAATTGTCCATTAAAAAGGATATGTGGGGCCAGGGACAGTGAGACTTTGGAAAGCCATTACCTGGTAGCCAGATAAAAAGCTCAGTCAGGGAGTGCTGTCGGAGGGCCAGGTGAAGAAATGAAGGCGCCAATGGGCTCACTTCACAGTGCTCTTCCTGTCAGGCTATGTGACAGCAGCAGAAAATCCATCATCATTCCGGCCTCCGCATCGATCCAGGTGACTGTCTCTGATTCATGTCTTGCATTTCCTAACTTGACTGCTGCCTTCCTGAATGTCCTGATGCTCTTGGATGGGCGGAAGGCGGTCTGGACCTCTGGCCTCACCATTCCCTGGGTCCCTCCTTGAGACCAGGACAAGCCTCATCTTTCCCAACTGCTTCTCTCCCCTCCAGTCCCTGCTGCGGAACTGACCTCCTCGAGAGGATTGGTCCCTGGCACCTTCTCCTCCTGGCTGGCTCCAGAGCCTCGGGTGCCCTGGTTGTAGGGTCCTCAGCAGGGCTTTGGCTGCATTCACAGGGACCTTCACATCACTTGGAGAAGGCCGAAAGGCACACAGAACCGGCTTCAATCTGTGCAGGGGGGACCAGTTTTGTGCTTGTTATTCAGTATGGGTCCTCTGAACTTGGTCCAGGCTCATGTCCTCTTCCTTTACCCTCCAGCTGCCCCATGGATGTCCCTAGTTGGGTGATTTGTCATTTATTTCTTTTTGGGGGGGTGTGTGGGAGGGAGGACCCATGCCTGGCAATGCTCAGGGCTTACTCCAGGCTCTGCGCTCAGTTCACTCATGAACTGTGCTTGGGGGACCACATGGGGTGCCAAGGGATCAAACCCGGGTCAAGTCCCATGCAGAACAAGTGCCCGACCCACGGTACTATCTCTCCAGCCTCTGTTTGTTTTTCATTTTTATTTTGAGATCAGATTTGCAAAGGAGTTAGAAAATCAACACAAAGAATTCCCAAATAGTCTTTTGCTGAAATTCTCTAAGTAATAACATCTTATAAACCTCACTCCAAATTTGAAAATGAAGAAATAAACTTAATTTGAAACTTGTGTCTAAATTTCATTCATCGTCTTGCTGATACCCTGTTTACCTCTCTGGGATCCCTTCCAGGACCTTAGCTTAACATTTAGTCGTTGTGCCCCTTAGCGTCCTCTCCTGGAGCACTTCCTTTGCCTTTCAGGACTTTGATGCTTTTGAAGAATGAATGAACAGGGCTAGAGATTTAGCACTATGGGGTAGTGTCCTTGCCTTGCAGATCCCCGACCTGGGTTCGATCCCCAGCACATGCCATGGTCCCCTGAGCCCTGCCAGGAATGACTGCAGAGCCAGAAGCAAGCAAGCTCCAAAAACAAGATAAAAGAATACCAGCCGTCAGGGCTGGAGCGATAGCACAGCCGTGAGGGCGTTTGCCTTGTAAGCGGCCGACCTGGGTTCGATTCCCAGCATCCCATAGGGTCCCCTGAGCACCGCCAGGAGTAATTCCTGAGTACAGAGCCAGGAGGAACCCCTGAGCATCGCCGGGTGTGACCCAAAAAGGCAAAAAAAAAAAAAAAGAATACCAGTCATTTTCCATAGAACTTGGATTTCTCTGATGCTTCTCTGAGTAAATTCAGAGTATTCCTTTTGGTAAAAATACAATGGGTGTAATTCAGGTCTTGTCCTAGGTTTTGTGTTTTTTTTTTATTTTGGCCAGGGGTGTCTCCTTATTTACTTTGGAATCAGAATAGATTCACATAAATTGCTACTAGAAAGAGGTGCCATATATGCATCTTATATAACTTACTGTATAATGTCAACATCTGGACGTTTTTCTAAGGTGTGGCTGTTGTTTGCTACAACCTTATCACCTGTGTGGCTGTATGTCACCTCTAGCCCGGCCGAGCCAGAACTTCTCCATCCCTGCAAAGTTCTCCCCCGCGCTGAACGTTCACAGCCCTCTCTGTGTACTTGCCCCAGTTTTAACCCCTGGTTTGCTCCATATCTCTGTAATTTGTTCTTCAGAGAATATTACATAAGTGGAATTTTAGCAACACATGACCTGTGGGACTGGCTTTTTCCTCTTGGCACAGCGTCTTTGAGATCCACCAGCGTGCCTGGTGTGGCAAATTTGTTCTCTCCTCAGGGGTCACGGCCCCTGGGCAGGCTGGGCCCAAGCGGGCCCAGTAACGTCTCCATTGGAGACTTTGTTGTTACTGTGTCTGGCATATCGAATACTCTCGGTAGCTTGCCGGGCTCTCCGAGAGGGGCGGAGGAATCGAACTCAGGTCGGCCATGTTGGCCGCTTGTAAGGCGAACGCCCTACCGCTGTGCTATCGCTCCAGCCCAGGGCAGGCTGGGCACAGGGTGTTAAACTACTCCCCTCTGCTGGATGCTAGAGAGTGCCCAGTTTCATGCCGTGCAGGACATGTGCAGGATACGTGGAAGATTCAGGTACAAGGTTTTGCGTGGAAGTAGGTTTCTGCTTCTCTGAGTGATGCCTTCCTGTAGATTTTAAATATTTTTGTTTTTAAAAAACACAGCGTTGCTCGGTGCTTACTCCTAGCTCTGTGCTCAGGGATAGCTCCTGACGGAGCTCAGGGGACCATATCAAGTGCAGCGGATCTAACCTGGATCCTGTGTGTGTGAGGAAGGCGCCCTGTCTGCTATGCTATCAACTCTGGCCCCAGTTTCAAGGTTTCTAATTTTGGGCTCTCCCCAATGATGCTCAGGAGGGTTGGGGGCCACTTCCAGGGATACTCAGCCAAGGGGGCCAGCCGGGTCCAGTATGAGAGCTGAGGGTGCACAGCTGCTCTGGCCTTGTGGTGCCAGGGACATCCGTGCCACCCAGCTGGTGCTTGGGGGTCTCCAGCTTTCATCCAGTGTTGCTTGGGGACCTTGTTGTATCTGAGTTTCTTTTCTTTTTTCTTTTTGGGTCACACCCCGCGATGCTCAGGGGTTACTCCTGGCTCATGCACTCGGGAATTACACCTGGAGTTGCTTGGGGGATGCTGGGAATCAAGCCCAGGTCGGCCACATGCAAGGCAAACGCCCTACCCGCTGTGCTATCGCTCCAGCTCCTGTACCTGAGTTTCAACTCTGAGTTATCTCCCCGGACCCTTGCTCTGTTTCTTTTTTGTTTTTTGCTTTGTTTCATCTCTTTGAAACCATTCATGACTTTCCCCTGCCCTCTTGTAGTTCATGAAGGCCCGGAATGTGTCTTTCAGGGTCTCCGAGCTTGTCACATCGTTGGGCTGTTCTATGTAGAATGAATGAGAGAGTTGAGCAAAAATCTTACACATTCAATTTGAACGTGGAAGATTTCTAAAGATAAGTAAGCACCGATCCACTCCAAGAATGTAAATTGTCTTAGTATTTTGCATATGATTATCTGTACATTGTGTGCGTCATTTTGCAAGACTGATCCTCCGCGGACATGCAGTCCGCACCAGCGCCCGGGCACTGCTTGTGTCATTTCTGTGCTTGTTGTAGCCGCCGTGTTGCTGATCCAGCACCTGGGGGCCAGACGCTTCTGCCTCATGTCGGAGGACGTGTCCTCTGGGCCTGCCCGCCAGGCCCATTATGGTCATGTCTGTGAGCAGGGGCTGTTGTTGCATTCTTCTGCAGTGAGGCTGTTGACAGGCGAGCAGGAGAAATGCCAGCTTTGCTTCTTTCAACTGTTGTTAAAACGTCAGCAGTAGCACGTTTGCTTTTTTCATGATTTTTGCCCCCACCGTCTGTTTCAGCATTCTTTCCTGGATTCTGTTACTTAGCATCTCTCCAAAGTGAGTGGTCTTGCAGAGCGAACATCCTTCCAAGCCAAGGGTCTCGGCAATCCCTGTAAGAAAGGGGTACATGAGGTGAGGGGAAGACCCCTGGAATAGCCCCATAGGCCGAGAATCCCATGCGCTGGGCATGCCAGGGAAGGGTGACCAACAGCTGCTCCTCACCAACAACACCTTGACCTCTTTGGGAATTGTAAGCTGAACCCTCATTCTGGCGCTTACTGGATTGTTCTCTTTCTCCTCTCTCCCCTCCTAACAGCTGATGACGGTTCGGACTATTACCGGAAATATCTACTATGCCAGGTCAGGAACGAAAATTGTTGGGAAGGTTCATGAGAAGTTCACACTGATCGATGGCATCCGAGTGGCTACAGGCTCCTACAGGTATGTGTCTCACTTGCCCACGCTTAATCATCTAAACTTTTTAGAGGGAGCGCTTCACATAGAGGCCAATGCTTCTGTTTCCTCTCAATGCAAGTCTTTGGTGCCATGTGGGTTCATCTTGCAGTGAGTTCCATCTTGCAGTGAGTTCATCAGTGCCTGCCTCCCGTAGGAGGAAACCAGTCTATGGGGGTCCTCTCCCAGTGTTCAGGATGTCCGTGGCCCACAAAACTTAAATACAGAAGTGGAGACCACATCCTGAGTGTGGGCTAGATTCAGGCCTTGCCAGGGGTGCAGGGAATAGGTGAACAGTGAGTAGTGATGTCTTTATTTGCAGGGAGTGGGGGTGAGGGGAGCACACTCCCTAGTGGTGTTCAGGTCTTACTGCTGGCTCTATTCTCAGGAATTATTCCTGGCAGTGCTTGGGGAACCATATGGAGTGCTGTGAATCAAACCTGGGTCGGCCACATGCAAGGCAAATGCTCTCTACTGGCTGTACTATGTTATGGCTCCGAATAGTTACGTTGTGACTCCTATTCTGAGGGACCTGACCCTCCTAGTCTCCACTCCTGGAAGGGGCGGGCATGTGCAGATCTGAGCATCAGTGCGCAGGGCCGAGCCCAGGCTGCAGCCTTATACTTAAGTCCCTCACCTTGTCATTTAGGGCTTTAGTCCAGAAAGTGCCCACTTCTGCCTCTGCCTTTGATGTCTCCCTCTGCAGTGGCATCTGAGGGCAGAGTGTGGGGATGTTGAATGGAGGGTGGGGCGTAATGAGTGGCTGACACTAATCCCCAGGAGGGGAGATCCACTTTTTTCACCCCTGAGGCTCCCGCAAGGGGGAGGCGGGGGGAGGCATGCTTGCCCCATGGATGGTTATGCAGGAGGCGTGTCTCTAGAGTTTGAAAGAAAAACTCAGTTTGAAGAGGCAGGCTTCCCTGAGTGCTAATTACGTGCCAGCCCAGGATCAAGGTGAACACGCAAAGGTTTATGGAAGGTGAGACTGTCGGCTCAAGAAACTCTTTTTTGTTTTGTTTTTGTTTGGGGGCCACACTCCAGCTGTGCTCAAGGCTTCTTCCTCTTGGCACTGCACTAAGGGATCACTCCTGGTGGGCTCCAAGGACCATATGCTAAAACAGGAACTAACGTGTGCAAGGTCAGACATGTGCAAGGCAAGTGCCCTACCCTCTGTACTGTCGCTCCTGCCCCTGAAGAAACTGATGCTTCAAACAGTGTTGCCGTTGCTCGGAACAAGACTCAGCTCATCCCCATCCGACATTCAGGAGAAACTAGGTTTTCACCTAGAATGGGATTTATCTGTGTTAACAATCTTCGTTCCATATGGGTTGGGGTTGTTCTAAAGTATCACGATCACGATTGCCTCGAGCAGGCACCAGTAACGTCTCCTTCGTCCTAGCCCTGAGATTTTAAAAAGTGCTATATTCAAGGCTCTTTCAGGGTTACAAGAATGAGACCCATCATTGTTACTGGTATTTGGCATATTGGGTACGCCACGGGGAGTTTGCCAGACTCTGCCGTGTGGGCAGGTTACATTCGGTAGCCTGCCAGGTTATTATCTCGTTCTAAAGTATAAATCAGGGAACGTGTCCTCGGCAGTGATGAGGCTATCATGCAGGCTGCTGCTACGGATAACTTGCATTTGTTGTGGGCATTTTATAAGTTCTGGTGGTAGCCACATGTCCTGTGTCTGTGATGTCAGTCAGAGTTTCCCAAAAAGTCTTCCCTCAGAATTTGAAAGCGGTTTTCCAAGTGGGAGAGATGGGATTTGCATTAGCCGGGATTCCTGCTTGCAAGGGACAATTGATACCCTGCTTTATGGTCTTCCGTTTAAAAGATGGTACTCCTGATAGAAATTTCTCACTCTGTCTCACTGGGGTGACTGCAAGCCCTCAATCCTAACACAGACTCTTTTGGGCAGATGGGATTGAGTGACCCATGCAGCTTGGCAGCGTGGGAAATTACAGTGGTTTCCAGCTCATCTTGCCTTTCAGGCCAGACATTGATGCAATGTCTGCCCTGGTGCTGCTGTTCCCCAGTCAGCCTGCATCTGAAGGCCAAGGTGCAAAGACAGACGTGGCCTTTGTAGCTCTCTCCCGGTGCAAGAAGCGTGTTCTCAGCAGTCCCCAGAAGCCATGGAACAATTGCTTTCTTCTGCTGGGGGAGCTCCTGTGAAAGCCTCTTCTGCAGAGAAAAGGCTCTAGCCGTAGGTGGGCCGAGTGGCACAGCTAGATCCACAGGCTTATCTTCCATAGTGAACCTGGCGGTGCAGGAGGGAGCAATTTTACAGGCTGGGACCGCCCCCCTCCCTCCCTTTTCTCTCCCCCACTCCCCTGCAAAGCTGCTTCCCTGGGCGCTCCTTTTGGAAGCCTGGAGGTTGAGGGTAGGTGGGTTTTAGTGTGTTGGATACCCACATACCCACCTTTTGTGGGGTCCACACTGAACAGTGGCTCTGCGTTCCCCAATCTCTGGCTCTTCGGGGGATATCCAGCCTTTATCACAGATGGAAAGTAAGTCGCTCCCAATGGCCGGTCCTTACCAACTTCTGTTTTGTCTTCAGTTTCACCTGGACAGACGGCAAACTCAACAGCAGTAACCTGGTTGTTCTCTCAGGCCAAGTGGTGGAGCACTTTGACCTGGAGTTCCGAATCCTGTACGCCCAGTCCAAGCCCATCAGCGCCAAGCTCCTGTCCAGCTTCCGCATCAGCGGCAAGTTTGACCACCTGGT
The DNA here is from genome assembly GCF_029834395.1 of Sorex fumeus. NCBI lineage: Eukaryota > Metazoa > Chordata > Mammalia > Eulipotyphla > Soricidae > Sorex > Sorex fumeus. The sequence continues at coordinate 7,695,700 of NW_026606101.1, read as the reverse complement.
GGACTGGAAGCCGCTGCCCCGGGAGCCCACCCTGGGCAACCTGCTGCGCCTGCGGCTGGCCCGGCTCTCTAGCACCCCCCGGAAGGCCGAGCCCGAGGAGGAGGGGGTGACGCCCCGAGCCGGACGCCGCGTCTCCGAGGCCTCCACCATCAGTGACGAGGACTACATAAGCAGCCACCAGGACGAGCCTGCAGTCACGCGGGTGGCCAGCACTGCCACCCAGACTGAGCCCATCGCGGAGCTGCTGACCAGGGTACGCGACGCTGCCACGCAGAGCTGCCCGGACACGGTGTGCGCGGCTACCCAGGCTGTGACCAGCACGCGGGCCGCTGGCTGCCAGACGACGCTGTGGTCCAGGGCGGCGGCCACCCAGACGGACGCCGCCACCGCCGACGGGTCTCCCCAGGCCGCCCAGTCCAAGGAAGGCTCCCCAGTGTCCAGGATGTCCGTGTCACGGTCGTCCAGCCTGCGATCCTCGTCCTCGCTCTCCTCCCAGGGCTCCGTGGCAAGCTCCCTGGGCTCCCAGACGTCCCTCCGCGCCACGGACTTGGTCACCCCCGGACACGCCAAGTTCCGGGGCAGCCCCACCTTGGACCTGTGCATCCGGGACTCCTTCCGCAACCTCAACAAAGAGCGGCAACTCCACCTGGCCGGGCTGCGGTCCCGCCTCAACCACATGCTGGCCCTGCTGTCCCGGAGGGCGTGCTTCGCCGACAACTACCTTGGCCTGCACCCGGCCAGCGGTGCACGGGCCACCGTAAACCTGCTGACCATTCGCGACATCCCGCTGTACCCATCCTATCAGTGACCGCCTGCCCACCGTCCGGTCCGGCCCGGTGGGTTTCGCCTGCGACAGTCACCCAGCGTTTTCCTCTGAATCCTGTGATCTGCAGGGGATTTTGGATGCTGTTGTCTTATTTTTGTCACGTGTTATCCACTTTAGGTTTTATGATTTGAACACTACACATAGGGTGTCTGTACCCTTTTTTTTTTTTTTTAACTATTGCTGTCTCTGAAAGAGCACTTTGGGGTGTGTGCAGGTTAATTTCAGGTACGGGAAAGATTATGTGTTTTCTCCTTTTCTAGATTCCTGTGGTATTCTGTTTTAGAGGGTTGGATCACTAGTGTTTTTATGATCAACGTTCTGTTATGAGATAAACAGAAAAGCAAAACAAAACACACAGAAACTGACAACTGAATGGTGGTTATGAGGGTGGGTGGCAGGTAAAATCGGAGCATGGATGGTGGTGGATGAAATGACATGAGGGTGCTCTGAATGTGGGTCATACCGGGTTAAAGTTACTGGTCAAAGCCAACTCCCCAGAGACTTCGGCAGTGTTGTGCACTACTGTTACCTTAAAAAATAAAGAAAGAAAAAAGAAGAAGCCTGTTTAGAAAAGACCTTTTAAATTGTATCTCTTCCTGGAAATCTCTTTCCTTATTATTAAATAAATATATAGACAACTTTTGATGAGTGCATTGGTGGAAAAGTTATTCGTGCTCTTAGACACATTTAAAGTGCAGAACTTTAATATGCACAAAAAATGCAGCTAATAGCTGTTTATGCCTTTTTGGGCGTGTGTTTGGAGGAGAAAAGAAGGAATGGGTCCAACTGTAAGAGAAAATAATCCACTTAAAAGTCAGAAGACATGGAGCCCTTGTTGGGCCAGACCCTCCCCTGCAGCATGAACACAGGACTCCAAAGGAGGAAATGGCAGAACTCGCAAATCCTTTCCTATGCTCCAGCTTGTCTTTTCAAAGAAGAGCTTAAGTTGCTTAGACACGGATCTCCCTTCTCTGGTTATCTGCCAAAAGAGAGACCTTAGTTCCTATACATTCCTGGGTTCATCCCTCAGATTAACTGAGTGGCCCCATTTAGGCCCATGGGCCTAATTTCATCAGATGGGCGTATTGACAATGATTTAGCAATCTAATATTCTGCAGTAGGGGCCAAGGAGGACACTGACAATTATCCCAGATTCCTAGTCTAGTGGCAGGCCATGCAACTGGTTTCTATATCCTGCTCATCAGGATTGGGTTGGCTGTGGAATCTTTTTTTTTTTCTTCTTCTCCTAATCTCTTGTACTGACAGCCAAAAGGAAGAGGTTAATAAATGATGGCTTCCTTCTCTTGATTTGGTGGGAGGTGATCTGTCAGCAGGAAGGGCGTTGTCTGCCACCCGCCCTGTGCTGCTGTGGCGCCCGATCAGAGCCCACCTACATGTTCTGCACCCATGGGACGAGGGTATGGATGCTTGGTTCTAGGAGGGAAAGGGCAGTGCTGTCAGCGGGGCTGGGAAGCCAACTGACCATTGGATCATGTAGATAAATCTGGCGGAACCTAGAGGGAAATGATTTTTGTTTGAAACTGTGTGTTCACAAAATAGAAGGTGGGGGCTGCTTTGTGGTCCAGAGTCTCCTCCCCACCTCCCCAGGCCTCCCCAGAAGGGAGACAGAGAGCTGTGGAGACCGGGGGAACACAGCCTGATGGTGAAAATGACCCGTTTAATGCAGAACTGCCAGCATGCTTATAAAACATCTGAAGGGGGGTTGAGGTAAGGACAGAGGTGTGATTGATCATTTACATAAATACACATTTGTCTTGGAAATTCTCTTGGGGATATTAACTCAAGGATATTAACTGTCTCCCAGGGACATCTACATTGCTTTTATTTTTCCCTCTAGTTGTATGTTATCAATACTTGGTATTTGGATAAACACAGTAAGAGACAAAGATCCCAACACTTAGTTCTCTGGACTGAGAGCAAGCAAGGCTTTTGACACTTAGTTCTCTGGGCTCTGAGAGCAAACGATTTACCGTAAATCTCAGACTGAGTCCTCAGGCCAGTTCAGCTTCTCCTCCCCCATGGGGGTCCTGTCTCTTAAGTCATAACAGCTTGCATCAAGACCATGCATTTATGCTTCCTAGACTGTCCCAATTCGATGCCGGGGTAGCTTTGCCACTACCCCTGGGTCCCCAGGTCCCACAGCGGGAACTCCCTTTTCGGGTGTTAGGAACTACAGCAACTGAAGCTGAGTCAAGTAATTATGCCGGATGCCCAGAAGATACATTTCAGAGTAAGTCAGCTGCCAAATATTAGGAGCATAGCATTAATGGTCTTTCTGTGTTTAACCAAAGAACACTGTTCTATAGTAAAATATAAAAAGGTTACAGGGGAAATAGAAAGGCACCTTCAAATACAATATGCAGTACTTCAAATACAAAGCAGTACAAATGCAAAGTTCAGAATTACCAAAAAGTTTTGGCTTATAAATAATCAAGACTGACTTGGGGAACTGTGACAATGAGAGGTAAAAATATAAAGGAAAGGGGCTGGAGCAATAGCATAGCAGGTAGGGCGTTTGCCTTGCACGCAGCTGAACTAGGTTCGATTCCCAGCAACCTATATGGTCCCCCAAGCACTGCCAGGAGTAATTTCTGAGTGCATGAACCAGGAGTAACCCCTGTGCATTGCCGGGTGTGACCCAAAAAGCGATATATATATATATATATGTACATATATGCTCTTGCTAGCATCCTTAATTTAAATTAAGGATGCTAGCAAGAGCATGGTAAGCTTCTTTGGGAGGAAAGGGGGCAATTCACTGCTGAAGCCTAAAGCACTTAGGGTTAATATCCAACACAAAGGAAAGTTAAAGATGAACTTTAACTAAATTAGGGATGTTAGCAAGGGCATGGACAAGCTTCTCTGGAGGAGGAAAAGGGGCAATTCACTGATGAGGCCTAAAATACTTAGGGTTAATATCCAACAGAAACTATTTACAAATTGATTTTTGGGTTGGTTTTGGGGAGTGAGGGTCACACTTGTCAGTGTTCAGGCATCACTCCTGGTGGGCTCAAGGGACCATATGTGTTGCTGGGGCTTGAACCCAGGTCACTGGTTTGTGAAGCAAGTGTCTTATCTGCCATAGTATTTCTCCTGCCCCATTTGCAAATTTAGATGATTCTCGGGATGATTTTTGACCCACACAAGTATAGTAGTGGTTGGGCAGCTGTTATCCCCAGTTTATAAGTGAAGGAATGGAAGCACTGATTAACTAGCAGATTCGAGTGCCTCAGTGGCTGGAAATGGTGACTCCAGCATTGAAATACAGGTTTCCAGGGGCCAGAGAGGAAGCTCAATGGACTGAGCACAAGATCTGCATGCTGGAGGCATGGGTTTGATTCCCAGCATGACTGGGTTCCTCAAGTACTGCCTGGAGTGATCCCTAAGCACCACTGGGTATGACCCCAAAATAAAAAGATACTAAGAAACAGATTTTCAGATTCTATTGCCATACTTAGATGGATTGTTGTGGAAGAATTAGAGGGTATACACCATTATAGGGTTGGCGAGTAATGCCTCTGAGTTGAAGACAAAATCCTCAACAAATTTTATGAAATTTCACACCCAAAATTTCTGTTCACTGTTTCCTGGCAGTGATTTTCACCCTTTGTGCCCTCAGGACTGACTCCTGGCCGAGCACTGTCCGCCAACTGGCAATTAATGACCACGGTGGTTTTCAACCTTTTTATGCCTGCAGACAGACAGATGATTTTGTTGTTGTTGTTGTTTTGCTTTTGGGCCACACCTAGCGGTGCTCAGAGCTTACTCATGGCTGCATGCTCAGGGATCTCTCCTGGCTGCTGTGCTGGGGACTATGCAGATGCCAGGGATCAAATCCAGGTCGGCCATGAAAATGGCTAGTTCTTTACCTGCTGTACTGTCTCTCTCTCTCTCTCTCTCTCTCTCTCTCTCTCTCTCTCTCTCTCTCTCTTTCTCTCTCTCCCCTCCCCTCTTTCCTCTCTCTCCTCTCTCTTATTCTCTCTCTGTCTCTCTCTGTCTCTCTGTCTCTGTCTCTCTTGTTCCCTCTCTCTGACTCCCTGCATATAGGCCACTTTTTTTTTTTTTGCTTTTTGGGTCACACCTGGCGATGCTCAGGGGTTACTCCTGGCTCATGCACTCAGGAATTGCTCCTGGCAGTGCTCAGGGGACCATATCTGATGCTGGGAATTGAACCTGTGTGGGCCATGTTGGCTGTGTACAAGGCAAACGCCTTACCCGCTGCGCTATTGCTCCAGCCCCAGTCACTTTTTTTTTTTTTTTGGCTTTTTGGATCACACCCGGTGATGCACAGGGGTTACTCCTGGCTCTGCACTCAGGAATTACTCCTAGTGGTGCTCAGGGGACCATATGGGATGCTGGAAATCGAACCTGGGTGGGCCGCATGCAAGGCAAACTCCCTACCTGCTGTGCTATCGCTCCAGCCCCCATATAGCCACTTTAAAACAACTGTTTTACAGAAGTTTCAATAACACATTTCTTTAAAAAAAAAAAAAAAGATTTGTGTTCAGACTGGGAAATCATGGGTCAAATAAACATAAAGTGGATTCCTTGTTCTTTTTTCTTGGGGTCCACTTATAACTCTGCAGGTTGCTCCCGGGGCTCTCAGGGCCATGTACTGCAGCCTACGGAGGATTCTACCCTACAGGCCAACACAGACTTTTCTGTGACTGAATGATCAGTGACTGCCAGAGGGGCAGGCTGATGGCCTGTCAGTGCTTATCTGTCCACTGAATTGCCAATGATTAGAAATAAGATTGTACCCGGTTCCAAGAAAATGTTCTGGCATTGGAGTCTGGAAAGAATATCCCCTTTAGGGGACCAGAGAGATAAGAATTGGTAGACCGCTTGCCTTGAATGAAGCAGACTGAGGTTCAATTCCCGGCATCCCAGATGGTCTCCAGAGCTACCCAAAGTAATCCCTGAAGTGCAGAACCAGGAGTAAACTCTAAGCATTCTGGGTGTGGCCCCCAAACAAAAACAAAAGAATATTCTTTTAGGGCAGATCTTTAGAGTGAGATCTGAGAATACCCTCTATGTGAGTCCGTTGGGGGGGAGGGTCACTGTGACCCTGTCCATCACTAGCCCTACCCCCAGGGAGAAAATGTGAGGTGGCAGACTGGTTCAAACCTATTTCTTGCTTCTCCCTGGAAGAGAATGATGTTTTCATCTGTCTAATGGCTGGCTGGGTGTCATGATTTTAGTGAGTGTCTCTAAAAGAGCTGGAGCGATAGCACAGTGGGTAGGGCGTTTGCCTTGCATACGGCAGACCTGAGTTCGATTCCTCCATCGCTCTCAGAGAGCCCGGCAAACTACTGAGAGTATCCTGCCCACACACACGGCAGAGTCTGGCAAATTCCCCGTGGTGAATTTGATATGTCAAAAACAGTAACAAGTCTCACAATGAAGACGTTACTGGTGGCCGCTCAAGCAAATTGATGAACAACTGGAGGACAGCGCTACAGTGACAGTGCTACGGTGTCTCTAAAAGGTAAAAATTTGCAAAATAAAGCAAAAAAGCAAAAACTCAGCAAAAGTCACCACACTTTTACATATAATGCTGCTATTAAAGCCGTCTCATTGTCAAGTAAACAACTCTTCTCCCATATGATTTGCTTGTAATAAGAGCTCCATATAATTTCAAGGTCAGTCCAAATCAACCTAACACAACCTCTTGAGAAAGAAATGAAGGGCTAGAGAGATATTACAGAGGGTAGGACCTTTGCGTGGCATCCGGCTGATCTGGATATGATTCTTGGCACCTCATACGGTCCCCTGGGCACTGCCAGGAATGATTCCTGAGTACTCCCAGGCGTGTCCCAAAAACTGGAAAGAAAAATAGTGATAAATAAAGGAATGTTGTCCTGTCTCTCACCTCTGGGTAGCAGGGCTGGGATTATCTCTTACTTATGGGACCTAATCTGGTAAACAAGGAAACCTAAAAAGTTTTCATGCCAATGCAGATTTACAAGCAAAGCCAAGGGTGGGAGAGACAAACAGTCAGGATTGGGGCTGAAGTGTGTCCCACAGCCAATACCCGCTTCTCTGGGTAGTGCCCACATTTAACCTGAAGCTTCTCAGAACCCAAGACAGCGAAAATAGACCAAGACAGACTTGCCACTCACAATGCCCACAAAATAAAATAGATTTTCTCATAAGCTTTCTCATATAAATGACAACTGTGAAGCATTCTTGTAGTACCCTTCTGGTACTAATCACAGGATGGTTTATTATAGGGGTGCCGGGGGGCAACTGGGGGAACCACTGAATTCTACAAGCCAGCTGTCCAAGTTGTCTGAAGCATTGGTTTTCAGCCAGCCGGTGAAAAAGCTATTTTTGTCTACGAAGCTATTGGAACTTAACACATGGTATACCTGGATCTGATGCTATTATAAGTACGAATATATAAATAGTCTTAGACATAATGCCTTTTAATTTCTGTCTCAGCAGTCCATGTAATATTTCTCTATTTAAACCGCATGTGTAAAAACGATGGAAAACCACTGGTCAAAAGCTGTTGAGTGGGCTGTGTTATGTATTCTGAGCACAAAATTACACCTTATGTGGAATATGTTCTGAAGTGCATCATGCTAAAGTCCCTGGTGCCATGTACCTAGAAATATGCCCGAGTTTGCCTGGCACTTCCAGTGTATGACTGTGAACCCCCTTTCATCCTCAGAAGTATCCCAGTTTGAACACTGTAATCTAGAAAGTTCCTGGTAGACAGTGTAGGCCTTCCCCAACTGGTCTAACTTCATAGCCGTGCACGTTCCTCAGACCAGTGTGACCGAGTCACCTGTGGCAGCTGCTTCTCTCCACACCTCTCTACCCACCTTTGTAAACACTTTTGCTTATGCTAATACATATGAGAGCTTGGCCTTCTCTATGAAAGGCACATCAGTCAGACCGACAAACATTACAAATTGCTGAGGGCTGCACCATGGAAAAGTGCATTTTCTGCATCAGTAGAAAACCTCAGGATAGGGGCTGGAGCGGGTAGGGCTTTTGCCTTGCACGCAGTCAAACTGGATTCGATTCCCAGCATCCCATAGGGTCCCCCAAGCACTGTCAGGAGTATTCCTGAGTGCATGAGCCGGGAGTAATCCCTATGGATTGCCGGATATGACCCAAAAAACAAACAAAAAAATATATAAGAAAACCTCAGGATAGACAAGGTAAGTAGAGGCATTCCTGCAGAAAGCACTTCTTTCCAAGTGGAGGGAATTGCACCCTGATCTGGCTTGATGGAAGAGACTTGAGGACATTGGGATTTTTCTTCAGAAGCAGGTATAGGTATAGGTACAGTGGAGAGCTGCTGGTTTTGTTCTATGCACTCACTCTGCTACCCTTACACTCACAGTTCCTTCTGAGGAAGCACTTGGCTCCCACTTTCACTGTGTTTGGGGCAGGGTATGTTATCTGGTTGAAGTTGGGTGTTATATCCTATTTGCTGGCCCTGCTGACTGACTCAGGGATGGCTGCCTGGCCAGTCAGGGATACCTTGACCAGAAACTTTGGAGGTTTGATGCTTCAGAGGATGTGGTGATTGCATCTAGTTAAAAGGCAGGATGGTATGACCTGCGATGAGCCCTGCTCATTAGACACACTCTAGTGCAGCAGTGTCTCAGATCAGAGCAACTGTTGACGGCTGGATGGTAGAGCAGGTAAGGCGCCTTGCCTTGTAAGCAGCCGACCTGTGTTTGATTGTTGGTATCCCATATTGGAACTCTGAGCATCCAGAAGTGATCCCTGAGCACCACTAGGTGTATCCTACCAGAATCAAATTGAAAAAAACAAAGTCCCAAAAGAAACACCATTGGAATTTTTAGATTCTATGTGGTACTTTTGCAAATGAGAATAAACTGATTATATTTTAAAAAGCATTGTTACAAAGCAAGGGGAGAGAAAACATCTAAGGAAAATAACATTAGATGTTTTTGAAACAATGTTTGCCTCACTTTAAAATTTCATTAACACAAAAAACATTTCATTGAAAACAAAAAAATTAAACAAAAAATCATTGTTATATTAAGCTTTCACTGTACAAACATGAGAATTCCTTATTTTTATGTCTCCTAAACCAGGCAAAATGGTTGGATTGGACTGGAAATATTTCAAAGCAGAAAATACCAACTACCCAAACATAGACACAGAAAGAAAATAGTGTACTCATGAAACATGCTTGGAGGAATATTAACCTTCTGGAAAAGTTTTATTATAAAGTTAGAAAATGTACCCTACAAAATAAAATGATCCAGGGGCTGGAGAGATAGCACAGCGGGTAGTGCGTTTGCCTTACACGTGGCCAAACTGGGTTCAATTTCCAGCGTCCCACGTGGTCCCCTGATCACCGCCAGGGGTGGTTCCTGGGTGCATGGGCCAGAAGTAACCCCTGTGCATCGCCAGGTGTGACCCAAAAAGCTAAAAAAAAAAAAATCCAGATTTCTGGAATTATCGTCAGGGCTCAGATGGCAAAGCATGCCTTGCTTGGTATACATATAGCTCAGGTGGTAGAGCATGCTTGGCTTGGGCGAGGTCCTCGGTTTAACGCCCAGCACTGCATGGCCCCTTATGCACTGTTGGGTGTGGCCGGGATAGCAGGAACAGTACCTCTCAAACTTTTCCAGATGGTTGCTCCTTCCAATCTTGTCTTCCTTCCTATGATCCCTTGTTCTACAAGTTGGAAGGTCATCTTGGCCTTCCATTTATGACTCTTTTAGAATATACTGAGAAATACTGGCTCAAAGTATCACTGGGTGCAGCTCATATATATATATATGTATATATATATATAAGGTAAAGGCCCTCCCGTTGATCGTCGATTTGCTCGAGCGGGCCCAGTAACGTCTCCATTGGAGACTTTGTTGTTACTGTGTTTGGCATATCGAATACGTCACAGGGAGCTTGCCAGGCTCTGCCGTGCGGGCGAGATACTCTCGGTAACTTGCCGGGCTCTCCGAGAGGGGCGGAGGAATCGAACTCGGGTCGGCCACGTTGGCCGCTTGTAAGGCGAACACCCTACCACTGTGCTATCGCTCCAGCCCATATATATATATATATATATATACATATATATATACATATATATATATGACCCAAATACATTTTGGATCTCATCCTAAAAAATAGTTTTAATTTTAGAGATTATTTTAGGTCATTCTTTGTGAAAATAATTAGGAAGTAAGTTAGTCTATTGAGACCATTCATAACTTGTGACAAAACAACATCATCAACATCTATGTTTTACTTAGACATCTCTGTAAATGAAGCAACTTATGAGGGGATTTTTTGGGCTTTGAGAAGTTTCGGGGAGAGATGGACTATTTCTCATCCAGGAGGACTATACTCTACTGGTTTTAAATGACCCACATGGCTGAAAAATGTTGGCCTATAAATGAGAAAATCCAAGTTCTGGTTTCATTTAATTGGCCTATTGATTTTCACTAAGTCCTCATAACTTCCATGACATCTTTTTTTCTTCTATACAAGAGAGGATTTAGGCTAGAAGTCGGTGAAAGTCTGTGTCAGCTTTAGTTACTGTGACCCAGTAATTTGGGCACGGCCTATCTACTTTATTTTCCCCAAAAGTCTTCCCATGAATTATGAATTATTTATGAAGTAAAGAATATAGAGTGGCATTTAGTTATTTATTCATGCATAATCCCATTTTCTATATGTTGATCTTTAGGAAAAATATATAAAAAATATAAATGACAGCTCTGTGTCATGAAGAAATAAAACTAAGTATAGGGGCATAGTGTCCACATTAATCAACTGGCACTGTGTTCTGGGCTAGGAGTGTATGATATGGTCCTTAATCTCAGGGTAATAGTGGAGGCAGATTATAGTTCAACTATGTATAATCACAAAAGAATTTTTGCTCACATTCTTAACCTACAGAGGGGGAAGGCTTTAAATTGGATAGTGAAGTTAAAGAAAGGTCTAATGATATTTATAAGATGCCTCTTCCAGGCAGAGGGATTTTTACATGTTAAATCCTAATTTTATTCATTATGGAAATAAGCAAAAGGAGATATTTGGGAAGCGAATATATGTAATTTTTTTTTGTGGTGGTGGTGGTGGGGTCATATCCAGTGATGCTCAGAGGTTGTTCCTGGCTCTGCACTCAAGAATAATTTCTGCTAGACCTTCAGGGACACGTATAGGATGCTGGGAATTGAACCAGGACCAGTTATGTGCAATACAAGCACTCTACCCACTGTGCTATCTTTCTGGCCCATGGATGTATCTGCTTCTCTTTTTTATTTCTTTTGGTGGATTTTTATTTAACAGAGCCAGATGTATTTTAACTCACTGAATACTGTCTTCTGTTTTTTTGGACCTTAACCAGTAGTGCTCCAAACTTACTCCTGGCCCTGTGCTCAGGGATCACTTCTGGTAGAAATTAGAGAAATAAAAGGGATGCTAGGGGTTGAACCAAGGTCAATCATATGCAAGGCAAGTGCCCTAACCATGTACTATCTCTCCAGCCCCTTAATACAATCTTTTAAAATCTCATATTACGATGAAGATCAGGCCCATGGTCTCATACATGCAAGACAAGGTTTTCCACCACTGAGCAATTAAGGTCAGGTACTAGGTAGAATCTAGGAAATAGCAATATTAGGATTCCAATCATGCCTACTTGTCTTCTTGGTGCTATATTTTTCCATGGAAAAACCTATTTCCCTAAAAGAATGCAGAATTTTCTTCACAGCTCTAAAGACTAAGTTTCAGAAGCCTCTCACTTCTTCCAATTAATGGACATATTTCTTCTATTTGAATTGAATTTTCTCTACTTAATGTCATTAGTTTTCCTTTGGATGAGTGGACCCTTCTCGGCTTGCCAAGCTAAGCAAACATTTGTGGAGATTCTTAGCATGCAGGTTCCCAGATCATGTTCTAGAACTCCCATCTCAGGCCAGGACTGGGTCCTCCTAGATTCTCTTATTATTTTCTTGGTTTTTGGGCCACAACAGTGTTGCTCAGGGGCTCAGCCTAGCTGGTAGAGTGTGAGGTGGCAGGTGGAAGGGAGAGTGTAGTCTGCAGGTGAGTTGCCCAGTGCAGAGCTTAGGGGACCAGGATATCTGGAGATTGCATTCACACCTTGTAACCCGTTAGCTCCAGTCCCTAGAATCTGCAGTAAATTGCCGGAGCAGTAAACCTGAAGGATATACTGGATAAAAGCTCTTGGCGGATTCACGCATTTCTAGTTTATTTTAAACTACTTACTCCCCAATAGATCCCCACCATATCTACTCCCCTTTTTTTGGAGGCTCTGAAACCCTTCCATCTTATTCCCTATTGTTTTATTTACTACTACTAGTAAACAGTATCATTTACTGTTTTTCTTTTCTTTTTGGCTTTGAATCACACCCACCAGTGATTAGGGTCTATTCCTGCCTCTTTGTTCAGAGGACCATATGTAATGCCAGGGAATTTGGACCCGGGTCAGGGGATGCAAAGCAACTACTTTAACCACTGTCCTATCTCAAGTTCCTATTTATTCATTTACTACTCTCCTTCTCCCCTGCCTTAGAAGCTTCATGAAGCAAGGTGCCCGAAAATGCAGCTCTCAGGGTGCAGCCAATGAAGCAGCCAAGCCCGGATGCAGTTAACTATCCTTGCTCTTCAATTTTAAGTTGAGGAGACTGGAGGAGAAATGGTCAAACATGTGACATGTTGGAGCATTCAGCAGTATACTCGTGGAAGGCAACCCTTCCGCTACCAGCGTCGAGCCAGCAGCGTTTACCCGAATCTAGTGCCTCGAAGGTGCAGCTGCAGTATCCCAACTCTCGCCAAGACCCTAAGGAGGCACGACTGCAAGCAGCTCCGCCCCGCTGAATGAGACGCATGTCTCCAATTCCAATAGGGCGCGGAGAGGCCACGTGGTCCCGGGGCGGGCCCAGGACGCTCGCGGGAGCCCGGTCCTGGATCACGTGACCCTGGGCCCCGCCCAGGGGGCGTGGTCCTGTGCCTCGGGTCGGAGCCGCGGAAGCCGAGGCGGCTCGCGGGCCCCGCCCCCTGCTCCATTGGGACTCGCGCGCGAAGGAGGGGCGGAGCTTCCTGTGACCTTTCACCCCAGCATGGCTGCGCCCGTGGGACCGGTGAGGTTCTGGCGACCCGGTAAGGCCCTTGGAGGAACGCTGGGCAGAGGCGGCAGCCTGCCTTGGGTCTTCGCCCCGCGGCTGGCTCGGGGACCTGCAGACCTGCTCCCAGGCGGGCTGTCCACGCCGTCTACGTGCCGGTGGACTCCCGGGCCCCTCACAGTGCTCCCAGGGATTCGGGGTCCGCCCCAGTTTGCACGGAAACTCCCTGTGTGACCTTGTTGAAGTCTCCCAGCCTCTGGGACCTCATTTTCTTCCCTGCTCGTTCCTGCCCTTCCCAGCCCGTGTGATGGTGATGGGGAAACGCTCAAGCGCCCACGCGAGTCCTCTTGGTTCCGCATGTCCCGGGGTTACATTGGGGGCCCGACAGCTGCTGCTCGGGGCTCAGGAGCCTAAGCTGAGGAGTCGGGCCGGCAGGGTTTGACATTTCACCTTTGCTGCCACTGGGCCAGCCTCAGAACCCCTGTGTCCTGAGAGCTTGAATACCAAGCACGGTCCTTGGACCTACAGTCACAAAAAGGGAAAGTGCTTGGATTTCACTTAGCTTCATCCTTGTCCACCTCGAGGGTCTTCCAGAAAGCGAACACCCGCCTTCCGATCTGCCACCCTGCCATCCTCTTCTCTGGCAAGCTAATGTGAAGCTTGGTCATGAAATTTATGCTTTTTGCCTATAGTTTCCTCAGGAGGCAGAGTTTTAGCTTAATATGCATGACAGACGTGACTGCAGTAATGTAAACAGACGTTTCTTTCTCCCTTTCTATCAGTTTCTTGTGAACTACAAAAGTTTTTTTTTTTTTGTAACAGTTAACCAGCTTCCCTCTTGTCCCTCTCTCCCCACCAAGTTTACCTGTGCAGCAAAAAATGGAAAGAGACAGAAGGAAATAGTATAGCTTTTGTTTTTGTGATTTTATTGATTGGGGTTCTCTGATTTACAGTACCATCATTAGATGGTTTCTTATGCTGGTAATTCCAACACCACCCCGTTGCTAGTGTATCCACTCCCCTCCCCTTCTCCCCCTCCCAAACCCATCCCAAGGACTTAAGTGCTCCTTTCTTTCAACCCAGCCCCAGCCTCGACCTCATTTGTGTGGATCATTTTCCTTTGGCCCTTTATTGTTACCATGCTGTGTTTTTAACCCAAACACAAGAGAGTAGAAGGAGGGAACTTTTAAAGGGAGTTTGAGAGAAGTTCCTTGAAATTCTTAACAGAGCATACACGGGATGTGGAAAGTAAACCCAAGCAAAGGATGTGTTTATTTTTTATTATTAAAAATTTTTACTCTTTAGGGACAGTGGAGACAGTACAACAGACAGGTTGATGGCCTTGCATGTGACCAACCTGGGTTCTGTCCCCTGCACCTGCATTTCATATGGTCCTCTGAGCACTGCCAGGAGTGATCCCCGAATATTGAGCCAGGAGTACGCCTTGAGCAGTGCCAGATGTAGTCCAGAAACCAAAAATCAATCAATCAAAGAAACTTTAAATCTTTAGCGTACTACTTAACGACGGTTTCATGATTCAGCTTTTCATCTGCTAGTGATCCATTTTGAGTTCAAATGACCCTCAGGTGGTTCCAGCATGTTTGGGAAACAGTGGTCTAGGTAAACTAAATGGGAGTGCATTTAGCAGGCACTTTTTGGGATCTTTGTGTCAGCGTTGAAATGATTTTATTAAGCAGTCACAGTATCTCTTTGATGGAGGCTGTCAGAGAACAGGAAATTAGAGTTTAAGGTATGGGACTGGGATGTAGAAAATAATGGGATGAAGGTCAGGGAGATTAGCCAGAAGGTTGAAAGTTGGGTATAAGGCTGTATGTTGGGAACATGAGTGTATCTTGTAGCCCAGGTAGCTACAGAGACCTTTGAGACAATCTTTATGAAGGGGGTGGGACACACCTGGCAGCGCTTATGGCTTACCCTGGCTCTGCACTCAGGAATCACTCCTGGTGGGCTCAGTGGACCATATGGGATGTCAGGTATCAAGCCCACATCATGAGCAAGGCAAGCATCCTACCTGCTATACTATTTTTCCAGTCCCCAGACAATGTTTTTGTTCCTGTTTTTGAGCCACGCCTGACTTTCTCAGTGCTGACTCCTAGTTCTGTGCTCAGGGATCACTTCTGGTGCTGTGGTTCCAGGGTTCGAACCCAGGTCTGGTGCATGGAAGGCAAGTGCCTTACCTACTATCTCTCTGTTCTTAATAAGTGAAGCTGCTAGATGGAAGTAATAGAGAGTGGTGGGGACTGGGGCAGAATACAGTGTTCATTCACCAATCTGATAGACTATACAGAAACTCAAATTAATTTGCATATGCTGTCTTAAAAGGAAGCTGTCCTCTGCCACCTCATTGTTGTCATTAGGCCAAGGATTAAAACAGATCTTTTTTTTTTTGTTTTTGTTTTTGGGCCATACCTGGTGTGCTTAGGACTTACTCCTTGCTCTGTGCTCATTGATTACTCCTGGAGAGTTGGGGGACTATATAGATTGCTGGGGATCCAACCTGGGTTGACTGCGTGCAAGGCAGGTGCCCTACCCACCATACTATTGCTCCAGTCTCAAGATCTGTATTTGTGATTGCTCCCAGTGGTACTTGGGGAACCAAATTTAGGCCTGTTGACCTATGTTTTTGTTTATTTGTTTGCTTTGTTAATTTTTATATTTTTTTTCTTTTTGGGCCACACCCAGCAGTGCTCAGGACTTAATCCTACCTCCGCTCAGGGATTGTTCCGGTGTACACTCAGGATACTTTCTATTTTATTTCTCCCAGTTCACTATTAAACAAGGCTTATGATCACCCCACTCCATTTATTTCATAACTGGCCGGTATGTCTGCACTCACATTTTGAAACTATTTTAGAGGGAATGCTAGTTTGAAGGATGCGATTATCAGCCTTGTTTTATAGATGGACAAATGAAGGCAATTATGACTTGCAAAAATTACGAACTTGTTAATTCCTTACGCATAGAAAATGTTCCCAAGGGAAGAACAACCATCAGCAGTTCCATGGCTTATAGGATGCATAGAGGGAAGGCAGAGCTGGTTTTGTTGAATGAGGCCCTTTGTAAGGAAGACATGCACCATCTGGAGTGATGGTAGCTGCTCTTGTAAAAGGATCTTGTAATAGATTATACTGGACTTGGCATAGGTTAGAGTCCGGGAGGGGTCGGGTAGCAAAGACACCTGGGCCGTTTCAATCCCTGTGTGGGAGGAAGTAAAAAAGCAGGCAGGAAAAACGTTGAAATATTCTCGGCCTGTTTGTTGAGGTTTAAAACATTAGGTTGTTTTTGCAGTCGTTTTTTTGGGTAAACATGACAAGACATATTACTCAAAGGAAGTGATGCGGAAAAGAAAATCTACTTCTTGGAGTGCAGGCTTTGTTCTGGGTTCCTTTCTTTTGCCCTGTTGAAGGTCAACATTTTGGCATAAACCACACAGCAGTATCCGACTTACCTGGTTTTTGGCAACCTTGGACCTTTGGGGAGCAAATGTGTTCCTAGAAGTAATGGCGAAGGGATCCAGTTTTATAGCATTGATTCTGCCAAGCTCTACAGGGTTTGTGGGCCTTCAAGCATTTTATGTTCTGGTCAGTTACAGTTTGGTGTATTTTTCTTTCTTTCTTTTTTTTCTTTCTTTCACTGTCCACTGTCCTCTTGTTGTTCATCGATTTGTTCGAGTGGGCCCAGTAACGTCTCCATTTTGAGACTTGTTGTTACTGTGTTTGGCATATGGGCGAGATACTCTCGGTAGCTTGGCGGGCTCTCCGAGAGGGGCGGAGGAATCAAACCCAGTTCAGCCAGGTTGGCTGCGTGCAAGACAAACACCCTAACGCTGTGCTATTGCTCCAACCCTTCATTTTTTTTTTTAAATTTTTTAAATTTTATTGAATCACCGTGACATACAGTTACAAGCTTTCCTGTTTGAGTTACAATCATACAATGATTAAACACCCATCCCTCCATCAGTGTACATTCTCCACTACCAATCTCCCCAGTATAAACCCCCTTTCCCACTCTCCCCCTGCCTCCATGGCAGACAATATTCCCTATCCTCTCTTTCAACTTTTGGGCATTATGGTTTGCAGTACAGATACTGAGAGGTTATCATGTTTGGTCCTTTATCTACTTTCAGCACACAGCTCTCTGGTGTATTTTTCAGGAAAGGGTGTTCTTGGCCTTTATCAGATAATCGAAGGGGCCAGAAGGCCCCAAAAGAAGGAAAAAGAAATCACAGGGCACAAGAAATGCGGTTACAAATCCACATACTTTCCCTTAGTATCACAGATTCTGAGTGCAGAAGGCCTGGGAGATGATCAATTTGGGTATATCCCCGAGGCACCCCAAACAGACGGCTGCGCAGCATGTGTTTGAACTTTTAGGGTTTTTATTGATTCACAAAGGCAGCACAAGTGTAGAAGAGCGCTAGCTTTTAGCAGTAAACTTCCTTATGTTGAGCTGAAGTCTGAACCCCGTGTCATTGACTCATCACTCTGAGTTCTGCCCTTAGGCTACACACGCCCATTTGTGGGAAAAGTTATGGAAATTGATCGTAAAAATTAAACACAAAGATCTTTCCCAGGTGCCAGCACAAACTCAGAGAAGGATGCCCCCCCCTCCCCCGGCCCCAAGCTTCAGCGGGAACAAAGGCCAGATAAGGAATATCAAAGAAGACATCAACTGCTCTCTTCCTCCTTGGCAGCCACCCTAGCAATGGACTCTTACCCAGGTGGAAAGGCCCAGTTGGGGCAGGTTGGGAGAAACCTTATAAAAGCCAACTTGAACAAAGGAAGCTGCACGTGCCGCCTGAGCCCATGTGTTACCTGTGCCCATGTACTGCTACTGAGCACATGCGGTGTCCGAGAACACGTCACCCTCATATCCCCTCTTGAGTCGTGTACTTTTGTACTTTCATATCTACTGCTGGGATATGTACTGGGATTCTCTCTCCCCTCTGGAGAAACCCACATTCTCTCTCTCTCTCTCTTCTCTCCTCTCTCTCCCCACCCCACTTCATCAAAATTTTCAAATAAAACCTGTTTTATACTCCCCCCAAAATATTGGACCCATATTCTGTTTTTTTTTGCTTTTTGGGTTATACCTGGCGATGCTCAGGGGTTATCTCTGTCTGTGCACTGAGGAATTAATCCTGGTATTACTCAGGGACCATATGGGATGCCAGGGATTGAACCCGGGTTGGCTGGTTGCAAGGCAAACACCCTACCTGCTGTTCTAATTGCTCTGGTCCCTGAACCCATATTCTTCTACCCTTTTTCCTTTTCCAGCCAAATTTCCAGGGTTCCTTGAACAGCTTATTTTGAGGGGATGTGGCGTCTGCTTTCCATCATCCTGAGACCAGTTTGCCCTTATTAAGAAACTGAAGTGACTTTCTGTTGCTCACTCTGCCCAGCACATTGATTATTTTGAATTTGCAGCATTCGACCGCTGTAGTTCCTTGATTCAAAGTGGAGCTGTCTGTCCTTGTCTCTCATTCTGCTGGCCATCATCGGTTGAAATGGGATGGGGGTTGAGAACAGGTCAGCCCTTGACCATCCAGCATAAAAGAGCCTGCCACTCTCCGGGCAGACAGCACATGCCCAGAACTATGCCCACCCCTCACCCCACCCCGCTAATCTTCTCCCCAGCACTACTTGTCACCTCTCGTCCTTGGTTCCATGCTCCTGGGAAGAAGGATCAAAGCAAGTAAGCTGTACAAGTCTGCTGCCTGCGCCCATGGCATCACTGCTATACCTTTGATCCTTCCTGCCTTGCCCTGTGATCGAGTGGTGGTTGGGGAGCCGTGAGCCTGAGCTTTGGCCTCTCAGTAGCCTTGGTTGCCAGGTTCCAATTCCTGTCGAAGCTCCACACAGCCTGAGATGAGCTTGTTGAAATGAGAGCAGCCTAGGTAGCCCTTGCGCCCCTGATTCCTGCCTCCCCCTCCCCGCCAATCTTATTGCCATCCTGGAGTCTCAGGATTAATTCCTTGCCTCAGCTAGTACCCAGCGAGCTTCAGCCACTTGTGCTCAGAGTTTGACTATAGTCCGGGATGGCCCCACAGGAAGAAAGGCCCCCAGCAGCTCTCTTGCTGCTGTTCCTCTGTCCTGATACCCTAGTGAAACCTCAGGAAAAAGACTTTTGGTTTCTTTTTTTTTTTTTTTTTTTTTTGCTTTTTGGGTCACACCTGGTGATGCTCAGGGGTTACTCCTGGCTTTGCACTCAGGAATCACTCCTGGCTGTGCTCAGGGAACCATATGGGATGCTAGGAATCGAACCCAGGTCGGCCGCATGCAAGGCAAACATCCTACCCGCTGTGCTATTGCTCCAGCCCTAAGACTTTTGGTTTCTAATCAGCACTTTTCGCTTGGGCTTTTCCTGAAGGTCCAGTTGGATGATCTTGGTGATGCGAGCTAGAAGGCAGCGCACCTGCTGGGTACCATTGACTCTGAGGATAGAACTTTGCTATGTTTCCCGTTCATGTTATCAGAAACCCTGAGAAAATGTTTCTTTTCCAGGGACCGAGGGGCCAGGTGTCAGCATCTCTGAAGAGAGGCAGAGTCTTGCCGAAAACTCAGCGACAACCATCGTTTACAACCCACACGCCACCCTTTCCATTGAACAGCAGAGGCAGAAGCTACCAGTGTTCAGGGTACGTTGAACATACACGTCCATTCTGTGGATCTGCGGTTGGTGTGTGCACTGGCCTTATACTGGACTTCAACGGGAAGGATTTCCTTTTAATGAGTCTTCACAGGATAGTGAACTCAGTTACCCTAATGTGAAGGAACTAACTTTTCAAAATATGCACATGTAGTTATCTGTTATAAATCATAACAATCTTTGAAAGTTTTTTCAGTTAGAGTGTATATACTAAAATACTGGAAGGAATAGAATTATATCATTCCCTTCCCCTTGTTTTCACTTATGGATAATTTCAAACATACAGAAAAGTAGAGAAAATAGCACAATGAAAGTTTATGCATCTGCCTTCAACAAAATGTATTCATAAGGTCATTTTTTCTTTTGTTTTGATGGAATATTTCTTTAAACAAAACTAATGGGGAATGCTGAGTTATTTCTGTTGAATAGGTGAACCATTGAATTATGGGATTGGGGTGTGGCTATTATATGTGGGCCTTGATTTTATTAGTGTTATAAGATGATTGCCTTTCATCTCCTAAGAGACCAAAGCATAAGCTAGAATTCAGAATCCTTTTGTTTGGTGTTAGTTCTAGTTTTCCAGTCCAGATGGTTATTTACTTCCGGTTGGCAAGCCACATTGTTATGAAGAGGTCAGCTCGGGGCTGGAGAGATTGACCAGCAAGCCGATGGGGTACTTACCTTGCATACAGTTGACCAAAGTTTAATCCCCAGTGCTCATTATGGCCCCCTGAATCCCATGAGGAGTGATCCCTGAGCACAGAGCAAGGAGTCAGCCCTGAGCACTACTGGGTGTGACCCAAAGCTTAAAAATAAGTCAGCTCAGGGGGCTGGAGAGATGGACAGGGGATGAAGCCCTTGCCTTGCATCCTGCTGACCTGGCTTTGAATCTCTGGCACTAGGTGTAGTTCCCCTAAGCAACCCTTAGGAGTGATCCCTGAACACTGAGCCCAGAATGGCCCCTGAGTACTGCTGGGTATGATCCCGAAATCAAAGGAATTAAAAAAAAAGTAAAGAAGGATTGGAAGGTAGCTCGGAGGGCTAGTGTCTGTGCTCTGCTTGTCAGAGGATCAGCTTTTGTCTCCAGTACTGTGTGGTCCCCCGAGCCCCGCTGGGTGCAACCCCCAAGCATGGAATCAGGAGTAGTGTGTGTACTGTGGGGTGTGGTCTCCAAACCAGGAGAAAATAAAGAATCAGAAACAAAGTGATTTAGATGTACTTACAGGATGACTTTCTCTCTCTCTTTCCACTTTTTAATTTTTAATCTCTGTTGATTGAGGTACTGTGGTTTACACCACTGTTAGTGATGGTTTTCTGTGTACATAATTCCAACACCACATTGTCCACCAGTATACCCACTTCCCTCCCCTGAGGTCTCCCTTTCAGATACCCCCCTGCCCCGGCCTCAGTTCTGTGGATCAGTTCTGTTGTGTTGCCTTTGGCTCTTAGTTGCTGCCTTGCTGTGTATCGTTAAGGCTCACATCCGAGAGAGATCATTGTGTATCGCTCCCTTTCCTTCTGACTGACTTCACTCGGCGGTGATATCCTTTAGATACTTGTCGGTTGCAGTATTGTCTGCGGTGTGCCTACTGACAATGTATGGTTGTATTTTTCAGCTTAGGAATCACATATTGTACTTGATAGAAAACTACCAGACGGTGGTGATTGTTGGAGAAACAGGATGCGGGAAGAGCACGCAGATTCCACAGGTGAGCACACACTTACATGGGTCTTTGCACTTCAGAGTCGTGGGAGGACTTTGTAGCTTGAGACTCTCCTTCCTGCCATTTGCACTTCATTTTTCCATGATCATTATTATTCTTATTGTCTCCTGGGGTTTTGGGTCACACTCGGCAGTGCTCAGGAGTCACTCTTGGAGGTTCTGAGGGGACCATCTGTGGTGCCTGGGAAGGAACCAGGGGGGACCATGTGGAAAGCAAGTATCTCATCTTGCAGTACTATCTTTCTGGGCCTGTCGTTTGCTCTTTTTTTTTTTTTTTTTTTTTGCTTTTTGGGTCACATCTGGTAATGCACAGGGGTTACTCGTGGCTCATACACTCAAGAATTACTCCTAGTGGTGCTCGGGGGACCATATGGGATCCTGAGAATCAAACCTGGGTCAGCCGTGTGCAATACTCTACCCTCTGCACTATCGACCCAGCCCCTGTCATTTGCATTTTAAAGTCTCTCAGAGACTAAATAGTCAGTCCAGCTGGATACTTTTATTAAACATTGGAACTATGGCTTCTTTGACTAGTACTTAAATATCATTCCTCTAATTTATGATAATTCTAAAATAACAGAATAGCAATACTTTGAAAGGAGCAGTAACAACAAAGTCTCCAATGGAGA
Organism: Sorex fumeus; assembly: GCF_029834395.1. Classification (NCBI taxonomy): domain Eukaryota; kingdom Metazoa; phylum Chordata; class Mammalia; order Eulipotyphla; family Soricidae; genus Sorex; species Sorex fumeus. Next base: position 7,673,746 of record NW_026606101.1, on the reverse strand, counting down.
CGTTACTGGGCCCGCTCGAGCAAATCGATGATCAACGGGAGGGCCTTTGAAAGGAGCAGTGGAGACTCATATAAAAGTGTGTGATGCGTAGCCCTCCCCTCCCCCCCAGTAGTTACGGTAGAAGAGGTGGGGTGAAAGGAATGCTGCTGTGAATGGAAACAATTATTACAGAATTACACAGTGTAAGGTAAGAAACTCTCTGACCAAGCAGGATCCGACTTGGGGTGGGATAGAATTGGAAGGGAGGATTAAAAGGAAGAAAAAGAGGGAGGATCTCATGAAAGAAATGACATCGGCAACAGATCTTAAACAGCTGTTGAGAGCTGGTCGGGAAGGTGTTCTAATCCGGTGAATATTGTGGTTAGAGTTACAGGGGTGGAGATGTTCTTGAGGCAGCCAGACCACAGGAGTGGAAAGGGAGGGTGAGGTCAAGTGTGTTTTTAGAGTCTTAACTTGAAGGATGAAGGATGATGAGTAGGTGAAAAGTCTTGGCCTTCTTTCTGTTTTGGATCAAACCTGGGACTTCATATGTACTAAGCACGTGATTTACCCAAGAACTACATTCCATTTATTTCATATTTTACTGAAAACTAGTTTTATTTTAAAAATAGCACTCATCTGATTTCATTGGTGTGGACTTTAGTACCATACTATATGCAGTTACATTGTAACAGACACCTTTTGATTTGCATTCTGTACTTCATTCGTGTTTATTTAGTGGACTTTGCTAAAGACCTTATACATACCATTAATCTCTTCACAGTACACATATAATGATGGTCTAGTAATGTCAAAAACAACCTACTCTAAAGACTAATCAGTAAATTAAAACAAAGACTGCACATTCCCCCATCCCCCATCTCGCCCCCACAAACTAGCAGTTGTAAGTTGTATTTATATTAAAAAAACCAATGTTTAAAAAATAGTAAAATAGTGCTCGCTTTGGCAGCACATATACTGAAATTGGAACGATACCGAGAAGATTAGCATGGCCCCGGCACAAGGATGACACGCAAATTCGTGAAGCATTCCATATTTTAAAAAAAGAAAAGTAAAATAGTTTTGGTTCTCCGGCTACGCTTGCTTGCACCCCCCGCCCCCCCCCCCCCCCCCCCCGCCTTCGCCCTAGCACACACCACACCACCATTTCCAGGTACCGTTTTCTTTTCTTTTCTTTTTTTTTTTGTTTTATTTTTGGGTCACACCCAGCGATGCACAGGGGTTACTCCTAGCTTTGCACTCAGGAATTACTCCTGGCGGTGCTCGGGGAACCATATGGGATGCCGGGAATCAAACCCGGGTCGGCCGCATGTAAGGCAAATGCCCTACCTGCTGTACTATCACTCCAGCCCCTACCTTTTTCTTTTTTAATGTGGATTTTGGTTCTTTTGGTTTGTTTTTACTTGAGGGCCACACCTGACTGTGTTCAGAGCTTACTTGGGGCTGGGAGAACTACATGCGGTGCTGGGGACTGATGTGGGTTGGCTGCATGCAAGACAAGTACTCGGCAAGGACAGTACCCACTGCGCTATCTCTCCGGCCCCTCTAATGGAGATGCATGTCCAAGTATAGAACACATGCAGGACACTATCTCTATTACCATTGTGTAGCTTGATAAACTTGCACATGTGAGTCCACCTGTGTTGCCTGCACCCAGGTTAAGAAATAGAACCCCCAAAATTCTTTTGTTTCCTTTTGGTCTCTTAATGTGCGTATGTCCTTGTCCCCACCAATATACAGGTGGGTAGCTCTTATTCTGGCTTCTAGCATCAGACTTTAGTTTTGCCTGTTTCTGAAGTTCTGTAAAGAAATACTACAGCTGACACTTCTTTTTTTTTATTGTTTTTGCTCCACACCTGGTGGTGCTTGGAGTCTCCTTTTTTTTTTTTCTTTTGTTTTTTTGGGTCACACAGGGGTTACTCCTGGCTCTGCACTTAGGAATTACTCCTGGCGGTGCCCAGGGGACCATAAGGGATGCTGGGGATCGAACCTGGGTCAGCCATGTGCAAGGCAAATGCCCCACCCGCTGTGCTATTGCTTTAGCCCCAGGAGTCTCCTTTTGTCCTGGTGCTTGGGGTTACTCACTGTGGTGCTCTGGGGACCAGTGTGGTGCCAGGGACTGAACTGGGGTTCCCACATGCATAAGCCCTCTCCACAGCCAGGTGTGGCTTCATTTGTTCACTGTTAATGTGAGATTCTTCCCTGTATTCAGTGTAGTTGTAGTTTGTCCATCACTGTTGTGGTATGACAGGTGTGAGCAAATCATTGCCCAGGTGCCAAATCCATTCCCCAGTCTAGAGTTTATAAATAAAACTTTATTGGAATAGCCACATTCATTTTTTGGTATTACCCACAGCTGCTTTCATGTCTGGGTGGCCCTGTTGGCTGTTGTCCAGCTGACTAGCAGACCTTTGCTCTGCAGTGTTTCATGTATGAGCCCTCCATGCCTGCCTCTGCTGCCCACCGTCGCCTGGAGTTGGAGTTGCATCTTTTTTTTTTTCTATCACGAATCGTGCACTTTGAGCATTTTGGTAGTTCAGTGACCATCTGTGCACATTTATGTAAGAGTCGCTTTCTTTGGTTTTGTGTTCAACTGTAGTAAGTGACTTAATCACTTAATCACTTAACTTCCCGTTAGTCGTCGATTTGCTCGAGCGGGCGCCAGTAACGTCTCCATTTGTCCCTGTCGCGTGCTAGTGTAGCCCAATGGCATCTCTTCGCTCCGGGAACATGGAGGGCCTCAAACCGATCGTTCATGACCTTGACAAAGAAGTCTGACCATCTGGTAGGTGGGCGGCCACGCGGTCTCTTGACATCCCGTGGAATCCAATCAGTAACAGCTCTAGTCCAACGGTCGTCTTTAAATCTCATTACGTGACCAGCCCATCTGATTTTCGACACCTTGGCAAATGAGACAACGTCCCTGATCCTTGATCGTCGACGGATGTCAGAACTCCGGATTCGTTCTCTCATTTGAGTGAAACGTGATATTCCAAGCATAGCTCTTTCTATTCTTCTTTGGGAGACCTGAATGGCGTTCTCATCTTGTTTGCGTAGGGCCCAGGTCTCTGAGGCATATGTTAATGCAGGAAGAACAGTGGAATCAAAGAGATGTGCCCGGAGCCGGAGCTTCTTCGTCCTCTTAGCTATTTCTTCGACGTTCTTGAAGGCGTTCCAAGCCGCTCTCTTCCTCCTGCGCAGCTCGGGTGCCAGGTCATTTGTCATGTTGACCTCTCGACCTAGGTACACATAGCTGTTGCATTCGGAGATGGTCGTTCCATTGAGAGCGAATGGGGCATCAGGAACAAGGCTGTTTCTCATAAACATTGTCTTCGTAAGATTCAGCTGTAGTCCTACCTTTCCACACTCACGGTCAAAGTCGGCCAGCATTTGTGCCGCTTGGCTGATGTTAGTAAGTGACGTCTGACATAATTTCAGAGTCTTGGTGGCCTTGTCGACTTTGTGACATGGAAACCGTATATTAAGGGCTGGGCTTGCGGTAGCTTTTAAAGTTTTGCTACGGAATGAATTAGGGACTGGAGAAGGCAGGGCGCAGAAGGCTGTTACTGTGCTCTTTGGGGGAAGGCTGTGGGAGGAATCAGAACAGTTTTAGAGTTGGGGCACGTAGAAAATAGAAACTGGAGGGACATATGTGATCAAAAGGGGGAAGGACACTGGGCAAGCCAGCCTCACCGCCTTGGAGAACAGTGGCGCAAATACATGTGGCAGAAAAGTGAAAAGGGACTTCTTTTTGAAATGGATTGTTTTATTTTACAAGGACCTGTGTCATTTTTGGGGAGGGGCCATACCCGCTGGTATGGCATAAGCCAGGGCTTATTCCTGGCTCTGTGCTTAGGAATCATTCTTGGCAGGATTGGGGGCGGGGGGTGGCAATAAGGGATGCTGGAGATTGAACTTGGAAGTTGACTTGGTGTTCTGAAGCTTGGCACTGGTCAGGCAGAGAGGCTGTGGATAGGTGGACTCTCTGACATCTGATATTTCCTGGGGTGAGAGTCGAGAGAGAAAAGAGTCAAGAGCCACCATTATCAATGAAATAATGAATAAATGAAAGATAAACACCTATGAGCATCAACTCTTTGGAGGGGACACATCTGGCAGTGCTCAGGGGACCATGCGGTGCCAGGGATAGTATCTGGGGTGAGGCCTGGAGCCCTTGGAGCCAGCGCTCTGGCCCAGCGGCAGCACCGAGACAGGAGACAGCGGTAGCTGGTGGTGGGGGACTTGGAAGGGTGGGCTCGTGGGCGGTCAGAAGGTCAGCAGCAGCAGCAGCAGCAGCAGCAGGGGAGTGAAGCTTCCCGGCATGGGCGTAGGTGGCAGTTTCAGCTGAAGGAGCGGCAGGGAGAGGCGAGTGACTTCTATCCGGGGTTGTTTGTGTTGGAGAGAGCCAGGCCCCAGCGTGGGGGTAGAGGGGAGGAGGCAAGAGGAGGAGGTGAAGGGCGGGGAGCAGTGTGGGGAGCTGGAGGTGCCAAACAGAGATGGCAGCACCCGGGCTCCATGGGAGGACGTCACAAGGGGCTTGCACAGGCACGAGAGACCTGGGGAGGGGGACAGACGTCCTCTTGCGTTTTTGAACACGGTGACGGTGTGTGCTCTCCACTGTCTGGTGCTGACCGCTGGGCTCGGCGGTATCTCTGGAGAACAGTTGATCCCTGTCCGCTCCCCCGCCCCAGCCCGATGTAGGCATGATGCCACAGTTCCCACGGTGGTCTAAAGTGTGGCAAGGCAGTAACATTCATATTCTGAGTAGGAAGTCCAGATACTGTCTCTAGTGGAAAAAGCAAGACAGGTGTAGGGTGTATGTGTGTATAGTGAAGTAGAGAGACAAAGAGAAGAGGTAAAAGTAGTGATACGATATATGAAGGGTGAGGGAAGGACATAAGGGAGCCTGGAAAAAATGTCTCTTGTCGTTTAGTGCGGTAAAGCCAACAAAAGCAGATATTAAAATATGGAGTTATCACTAACCAGACATGGATAAAAGAATTTGCCTTCAGGCTGGCGAACTTTGAATTGGGGAGGGTGGGTAAGGATTTATTGCTTTTTACTGTGTACTTTTTTGCCATATATCTCTATCTATATATATGCATGTATCACATTGGTTAAAATTAAACTAACTTCTGGAAAAACTGTGGTGGGATTGGTGCTGGATCATTACATGTATACAACTCAACTAAGAATAACTTTGTAAATTATGATGTTTTGATGTTTTAATAAAATAGAAATTACAAAAATCAAAAAATAAAAAAAATAAAGTGCAACAAGGCAGAGGCAGACCCGAGGGAATGGCTCGTAGACATAGGGATAGTGTGAGATGCAGGCAGCTGAGGCAATGGTGGCCTGGAGGGGAAAAAAACGTGCAGATAGCATCAATTCTCACAAATTACTTTTTATAAGAGACGCAGGCCTTGTTAAGGCACTGAGATTATCAGGGAGTAATTGTAAGTTGAGGTGTTAATTATAATAAGTGCTGCATCATAGTGCTCTATAGAACTGTCACCCTATGTAAGAAAGGCGGTTAATTCTCCGTGACCCCAGAGGCAGGGACTGTTATTATCCACATTAGACAATGGGCTACGGAGAGTAGTGAGGGCGAGGAGTATATGAGGAATATAGAACAAAGGTCGGAGGCTCGGCCTTAGTTGGTTTTGGCTTCTTGGAATCAGCCAGTGTGGTTGATTCGTCACTTGAGGATAAGCTATGTTGTGATAGTAAAGAATCTGAAAATCTCAGTGGCTTAAAAACACAAAGGTTGATTTCTTCCTCATTCTACGTGGTTATCTTGGGCTGGTGACCCAAGCGGTGCACTGCTCCACAGGTTTCCTGGCGGTGGTGTGGCTCTTTCCTGGGCTTGTGGATCTTGTGGTGGATGGCAGGACCATGAGGTGGCTCTCGAAACTTCCGGCTAGCAGTGGCACTCCTGCGCACATAGCTGTGGTCAGAGCCCGTGACGTGGCCGGGCCTGATAGCAGGAGGGTGGCAGTGGATGGACGCCTGCCGCCGAGGTGGGCTGCAGGCATTGGGATCAGTGGTCACCCTGGTACCTGTCAGCAAGGCTTAGCTGCCCAGGAGGAGACAGACAGAGGGCGTGGTCCTGGGAAAGGATGGCGGAAGTGGAGCGAGGAGTAGGGCTGAGGGCTCCGCATGGGTATTGTGGCAGCAAGTCGAAGCAGACTGGTTGTTTTCTTTTTCTTTTTCTTTTTTTTTTGCTCTTTGGGTCACACCCGGCAATGCTCAGGGGTTACTCCTGGCTCTGCGCTCAGGAATTACTCCTGGCGGTGCTCGGGGGACCATATGGGATGCTGGGGATCGAACTCTGGTCGACCGCATGCAAGGCAAATGTCCTACCCGCTATACTATCACTCAGGCCCCCAGAGTGGTTATTTTTAATTTGAACTTTGACTTACTGAACTATTTCTTTTAGATGAAAGAATTTTCATGGGTTTAAAAAATTTTTTTAAATTCAGAAGACAGGAAAGGATACAAAGATTTCCCTTCTGTCTTCTGACATTCCTTTCCTTTATTCAGATGCAATAAATATTGTCAGTTTTTTAGAAAAAATTACAAAAAGATTTAGACTTTATTTAACACCGTAGTTCACAAAGTCTTTTGTGGTACAGCTGTTTTCCGGCATTCAGTGTCTCAGTACTAATCCCACCACCAGCGTGAACCGTCCTTCCACCAATTCCCCAGCTCCACCCACACCTCCCCCAAGCCTGCCTCATTGGCAGGCACAAAAGAATTTATATTATATTTTACAGAAAAAGACAAATGGAATCCTTGAAAAATGCTTCAGTGAAAGGAAATTTGTGAAAATGGTCCCATCTCACAATGGGGTTGTTAAAGTTGAGTGTTTCCTGAGCTGCTCATTGCTAGCAGAGCCTTCCGTGTTATTGTTTGTCTGTTGAGTTTAGTTGCCCTCTGTGTTTCTTTCCCATCTCATTTGCTAGGCTCCTATAGAGTATTGTAGAGTATTGGAGTATTGTAGAATTTGGAGCGATCAGGGCCGCGTGCTTCAGGAGCTGTCAGATCTGTAGAATCAGGGATGATTCTTGGCATACCCCCTTCTTGAAGGGACCCCAGAGTTTTCAGTCCCAAGTCCGGTGTCCCCCTGTGAGTTGCCCCAGCTTGGCTTGGCATCTCTTCTGAGGTTCGTGGTGAAGCTGTGAGGCTGGGCTGTTGTTCCCATGGCCTTGGCTGTGGGGTGTGGGTGTGGCTACTGGGACTTCCTGCAGAGTGAGGAGGGGGGGGTGGCTGACCACCCCCACTTGAGAAAGACCCTTGAGTTTTGAGCCTGAAAACCGGTGTACCTGGGAGCTTCATCTGCTTGGTGTCTCTGCAGAGATTACTGTGAAGCAGTGAAGTTGGACTGTTTGAATGGCAGCAATTGTGGGCTGTGGGTGCAGCTGCCGAGGTCTTTCCAGGGCTGGGGACTTGCTCAGTCCCCTCCCCAGACTGAAGACTCATGTACTTGTGAGTTGTAGCTGGGCCATTGTTTACATGCACCTTTTTTTTTTTTTTAATTTTTTGTGGGTGGGAGGTTGCCACACCCAGTGGTGCTCAGGGTTGTTCTAGGAGTGGTCCTGGTGGTGCTCAGGGAACTGTATGTGATACTATGGGGGTTTGAACTGCATGCAAGACAGGTGTCCTGCCTCCTGTGCTATCTCTCTGCCCCTTTTATTTGCTTCTACTGAGAAGCAGTGTATTTGTGTGTGTGTGTGTGTGTGTGTGTGTATGTGTATGTGTGTGTGTGTGTGTGAGAGAGAGAGAGACAGACAGACAGACAGACAGACAGACAGACTCCTTTATTTGTTTTTATTTTTTTGCTGTTTGGGTTACACCTGGAGATGCTCAGGGGTTCCTCCTTGCTCTGCAACTCAGGAATCACTCCTGGCGATGCTCAGGGGACCATAGGGGGTGCTGGGAATTAAACCTGGGTCAGCCTCATTCAGTGTCCTACCTGTTGTGCTATTGCTTCGGCCCCTCCCACTCTAGTTTAAAAAAATATGAATGGCCTGGGTTTGATCCCGACACCTCATATGGTGCCCCAAGCCCCTCCAGGAGTGATCCTTGAGCACAACTGGGTGTGACCCCCCCAAACAAAAAATTAATAAATTAATAAAAAAACTACTAATGGTAACTCACTTATATGTCAATCTTTTTACAGCTGTGAATCTTTCATTATAAACTCTTTTGCAGTTTCCGTTTGCTAGACATCGCAGATTTTTTCTAGTTTCATGTTATAATGATGCAGTGAGCCGGTTTGCATATATATAAATTTGTACACAGGGGTCTATTTTAATAATAAATATAGAAGTTAGAGTTACTGGATCAAGGAATATATGCATTTGGAGTTAATTAATTTTATTTTGGAGGCTACACCCAACTGTGTTCAGGCCTCAGGGATCCCTCCTAGTAGGACTTGGGGCCCAAATGTAGTGCTAGGGATTGAATTTGGATAAGCCATGTGCAAAGCTAGTGTGCCCTAGCTGCTGTGCTATCACTTGGATCCTGTGATAGATTATCTTAACTAGTTCAGAGATCCACTGCCCCTTTTGTTAGTGCTTAAGGCTTACTCCTAGCCCTATGCTCAGGAATCACTCCTGGAAGGCTTCGGGGACTATATGGGATGGCACAGATTGAATTCAGGTCAGTCGCGTGCCAGGCAAATGCTCTACCCACTGTACTCTCCCTCCAAACCCTCTGCTGTCCCTTTGATGGAATGATTAGTTCCTTTCTCCCCTTACTGTTTACATTCCTTTTCTGAGATTTTCTACCTTTTTCTACTTTCTTGTGAAGCTAAATTTAAGAAAAAATAGGAAGACTGGGTTACAGCAAAGGTATATAATGGGTTCTTCTCAATAAACTAGATTTATCTGATATATTTCCTCAGAAAAGTACAGCATACTAAGGCCTTAAACACCATGTTTGAAAATCCACAAACTCTATGTGGAACTTAGGTGGTAGTTTTCCTAGAACTCTGTGAAAACCTTGGCTAGGAAAACAAACTTTTTTACTACAACTTTGAATTGTGCTTTTTTTCGGTGGCAGCCTCTCGGATTTACTCAATAAACAGAAGGTCAGATTCAGTGACCCTTAAAAATGTGGAGAGAGGGGCCAGAGCAATAGTACAGTGGGTAGGGCGTTCGCCTTTTGTGCAGCCAACTGGGGTTCGATCCCCCGTGTCTCATGTGGTTCCCTGAACACAGCCAGGAGTAATTCCTGAGTGTAGAGTTAGGAATAATCCTTGAACATTGCTGGACGGGATCCCAGAAGCAGAAAAAGCAAACAGAGAAAAAGAGCAGAGAGAATGGAGAAGGAATTCAGCGGGCCCTTGTGTGGCATCCCTCACCTCTGGGTGTTAACACTACACCTACTTTTGTAGTCTCTGAACTTCCTCCCTGATGCTGGCGATGCAAGGGGCACCGGGGAGGCTGGCCTGTGTATGATGGACATTATTTTTCTTCCCCTTACCTCTGCTTCTAAGAGACTGACTTTGAGTGTGTGTGTGTGTGTGTGTGTGTGTGTGTGTGTGTGTGTGTGTTATTTTGGATGGTGGGATTGTACCCTGGTTATGTGTCACAGCTGTGGTTTGGCAGAGCTGAAGTCCTAGCCCTGAGACTTTTATCGGTACCCTTAGAAAAGTTACATGACCTCTCGGTTTCCTCATTTCTGAATTGTTGATGATGCCTTCTCCTTCCTTGTAGGATTTGTCGTGAGGATTAAACAGGGTTATGCATGCCAGCAGCCGGGGACAGTTCCTGGCACTCAGTAACGTCCATTGTAAATCTATTTTTTTTTTTTTTTTTGCTCTTTGGGTTCACACACGGCGATGCACAGGGGTTACTCCTGGCTCTGCACTAAGGAATTACTCCTGGAGGTGCTCAGGGGACCATATGGGATGCTGGGAATCGAACCTGGCTTGGCCGCATGCAAGGCAAACGCCCTACCCTCGGTGCTCGCTCCGTTCTATGGTTCCAGCCCCCCATTGTAAATCTTAACTATTTTTGCATTTCTGTTGATTGGGGTGAATGATAGTATTTTGTGTTTAATACGAAAGGAAAATTACAGCTTTTGTTCATTTATTTGAAGAAAATAAATGCTCAGGGACTGCTCCGGGCTCGGTGCCTGGGGGACCAGTGGGGGGGGGGGGGAGGCGGAGGGGGAGCCGGCTGGGCTCCTGCCCACTGAACGAACTCTCAGGCCTCAGAACTGCAGCCTGGAAGAAGCATACATGCCCCCAAATGTTTTATCCCTTACTTTAGAAAGAACTTTTTCATAGGTTTTGGTTTGGGGTCCGTACCTCCTGGTGGTTCCTGGGGGCCATTCCTGACCTTGTGGTACCCTTATCCTTGGGGATTTGTCCGAGTGGGACTGAGGTGCCATGTGCTGGCAACTGATTCAGGCTTCTTCCCCGCAATGCCAGTGTGCTCAGTCCATTGAGCCAGCTGCCCCCTCAGCCCTTACTTTTAGTGTGTTCATTCCCCCTTCCTTCCCCTTTATTGCTGTGATTGTTCTGGTGGTGCCGGGTCGCCCACCCTTCCTTAGTTGTGGTGCTCCCTCACATTCTGGTTGTCAGGCTCGACTGTGGGGCCACTCTAGGGCTCATACAGATGTGCTCCTGGAGTTGGCCGCACCCCTGGCCTTGTGCTCATGCTTCTTTTAAGTTGTGATGCTTGCTGACTTTTACATTCACTTTTTTTTTTGAAACTAAGACCAACAGAAGGGTCACAAAAGTCGTAAAAGTTAGAAGTTCCTTCTGCCTCTCCTAGGAGTGTATTTCTGTGTCACTGTCATCAGAAGTAGGGTGGCAGGATGGGTACAATCCTGGAGCCAGGCTCCAGCTTCCTGCCAGCATCGTATTTAGCTGAGACCCAACCCCGCAATTGCCTTGAGGTGTTGTTTCTCCCTAGCCTGGCACCCCCCCACCCCGTGTACTCCCCCCTCCCCCCCTTGCTGTGCTGCCTCTTTCCTGGTGTTGGCATATTTGAAGAGTGCTGATTTTTTTTTTTTTGTCCACGTTCCAGAGGTGGGTTTATTTCAAGTCACTCGTGATTTGAATGCAAATAAGCATTTTTGGCAAGAAGTGATGCGTTCTATTTAGTGCATCATGGCAAGGGGTTCAAGACATTGCCACTTTAGCACTGGTGGATTTTGACCCTTTAGCTGAGGTGCCCTGCTTCACTGGGAGACATCGCTGCCCGTCCCTCTGCAGTTCCTGGTTCCTATTTGTCCTTGCTTCCTTTCCTCCAGGGGCCTTGGAAACAGGAACTTTGAGCAAAATCATTATAAAGAAATTGGATAATGTGTTGTACAGAGTTGGCCAGGACATTCTCCCATTCCATCCCTCACCCCACCCAAAACAATGTTATGACAAATCTGTGTTGAAGAAGACTTTGAATGAACAAGGTAATTTGAAGACTATCTGTATATATATTGGGGTAGATATTTTCATGCATCTGAAAAAAAAATCTCTGCTTATTTTCAAACTTTTTTCCGTGAATTTTGGCATCCATCATTGGATCTTCAAGGGCAGTATACTCAGAGATTCAAAGTACTGACTGAGTTATCTTATTTGAGACAAGAAACTGGATATTGTGCCTACGATTTTTTTCCCTTCCACCTCTTCAAGGTGGAATCTTCAAGGAAGAATTGTTCAGTTATTTATGTATGTTGTCATTCTTCAAAATAGTCCACCTTTGATTGTTAGGTACTCTTTCAGTTTGACTTTTTGACTTCCTTCCTTCCTTCCTTCCTTCCTTCCTTCCTTCCTTCCTTCCTCTTTTCCTCCCTCCCTGTCTCCCTCCCTTTATCCATGGGACTCAAACCCAGGCCCTCACATGTGTAAGTCAAGCACTCTACTGTTGAGCCATATCCCTGGCCTCTCTGGTGTTTTGCCAAAAAGCCTCAGCTTTTCAGGAACTCTTCCTTACTTTCTGTGACCATGAGACATTTCAGGATTGGCGTAAGTTTTCCTTTTACTAGCCCGGAGATCAATGAGCTGCTTCTTGGAGAGTGGTGTGTAGAATTCAAGATTTAGGTGTTAGGGTACTTATTTCTATGAAAATGTCATTGTTATACGTCTCAGCAGATAGACTTAGGCAATGTAGGAATACTACCTAACCTACATATATGTGTGTGTGTGTGTGTCTATGTGTGTGTGTGTGTGTGTGTATATATATATATATATATATATATATATATATATATATATGAGCCATAGCACAGCGGTAGGGCGTTTGCCTTGCACGCGGCCAGCATGGCCGACCCGAGTTCGATTCCTCCGCCCCTCTCGGAGAGCCCGGCAAGCTACTGAGAGTATCTCGCCCGCACGGCAGAGCCTGGCAAGCCACCCGTGATGTATTCGATATGCCAGACACAGTAACAACAAGTCTCCAATGGAGACGTTACTGGGCCCGCTCGAGCAAATCGATGATCAACGGGAGGGCCTTTACTTTACTTTACTTATATATATATATATGTATGTATCTTATCAGTCTATGTGGGTGTACAATAGAAACCATGAATTTATGTTGACACCTCTGATTCTAGTCCATGGGCATAGAGCTCATTTTCTGTTATTATTTTATGTTGTCATTGTGTTTGGACCGTACCTGGTGCTCCTCGGGAACTGCGCCTCGCGGGGATGAACCATGCAGTGTTGGGGGTCAGCCAGGGGCTTCTGCACCAGCATGTGCTCCAGCCCTTGAACTCTTCCTGCTCACCTCAGGGCTCATTTTAACTTTTACTTTGGACTTTTCCTCCAACAGTGAGAAACCCAGTTTTCATTTTCTATTCTGAATACTTACATGTTCAATTCTAGTATATACACGGGACAGTTTTAGAATAGTCAATCCAATAGCTGACTTGGTGACAGGATGTGTGTTTCTGTACCGCCCTAAGCATGCACTTAGGTTCAGCCTCTCTTCTCCCCTCTTCGGTGTGGTTATGGGATTCATTTGTGACGCAGGGAGGGCCATTTTTAGTGCTTGTGTTTCGTTTTGTTTTCTCTCTGCATCCTGTTAGGTCGTGTTTATTTGGGGGGTATTTAAAGGGTATGTGGGATAAGCTATGTCGCTCTAAGAGCCAGAGTTACCCAGAAAGACCCGTGTAGTGTCACTTCCTCTTCTGCTGTCCTTCCCACGTAGCCTTCGCAGACCATCATTTCTGTCATTCTGGTTATCCTTTGTTATGTAGATACGTGAGCAGCTAGCATTTTTATCACTCAGAGTTGGGATGTTTAGTTAAATGCAAATTCTTGGTCTGGAGAGATAGTACAGTGAATAGGGCACTTGCTTCGCGTGCTGTTTGTTGACCCTGGTTTGATCGCTGGCTGGCACCAGATGGGGTCCCCGGAGTCCTGCCAGGAGTGATCCCTGAGTACAGAGTCAGGAGTAAGCCCTGAATATCACTGGGTGTGACCCTAAAACAAAACAAAGATGTGAATACTAATGGAATCTAAATCTCTAAGAATGGGTACCAGATGTATGCATTTTAACCAACTTCCCTTGTGTATTTGTTTATTTTTGTTCTGAATTAGAAGGTTAATATAGTTTGACAAGTCAAATGACGCTAAAACAGATAATACTTTTAAGTTTTTTTCTCCATTGTAGTTGTAATATGTATTCATTTTAATATGTCAGACATAAAAACATGTAATCTTGGTAATCAGTGTTATCCATTTTAGCCATTTTAGATTTTAAAAAATGCTTGTATGAATGCTACCAGTCTAATGGCATATTTTTGTGTATATAATATCTACTTATTTAGATGGATTCAGGTATTTTATATGGTTGTTATTTAGATTGAGTTGTTTCTGTGCTTTAAAATTTTCTTCTGTAGACTGAAGTGAATTTAATCTATTTACCTAATAGTTCCAAGCTTCAGATAGCTCATTTGCAGAATAATTTTCAAAATGTGTGCTAGGACAAGAGCCATCTGTTACTTCCCTTCTCAGGGATTTAAGTACAATGGAGGGTCACTGGGGGAAGCTTTGTTTTGCAGATGTGTCTGGTGTCTACTTAGCTGTAGTGATGTTTGTACCTTGCAGTACCTGGCAGAAGCTGGCTGGACGGCTGAAGGAAGGGTCGTGGGCATCACCCAGCCTCGTAGAGTGGCCACCGTCACAGTGAGTTTCTGCTTCATGTTGCAAAGATTCAATCTGTGTCTCCTGTTGCACTGCTGTATTTTTTTCATTTCCTAAAAACGCAAATGAATATGACATTGAAGAGAATTCTTCAGTGTAAAAAAAGACCTATGGTCTGATTATTTTGGTACATTTAATGCCTAGAGAGTGAGTTTGTAGTTAATTATTACAAAGTACAGTGCAAGTCAAAATAAACAGTAAAAGTACTTAAAAGTAACCGAAATCTCACCCCCCCCAATAAAACAATCTGAATATCAATGAACATCACTTCAAGTTTCTCTTTTATGTTTCCATAAAGATAAATGGTTGGCCAGATTTTCATTTTTTTCATTTCATCATCCTGTTATTCGTCGATTGCCTCGAGCAGGCCCCAGTAACGTCTCTTTCATCCTAGCTCTGAGATTATATTCAAGGCTCTTTAGGAGAATGAGACCCATCATTGTTACTGGTATTTGGCATATTTGGTACGCCACGGGGAGTTTGCCAGACTCTGCCCTGTGGGCAGGCTACATTCGATAGCCTGCAAGTTTGTCCAAAGTAGAAATGAGATAATAAGATGTCATAAAAAAGATGTCCTGATAAGATGTCACGCGGCCGCATTTGGTTCCGGGAGCTGGATTTTATAGTCTCTGAGTCTTGGCTGTTGATGGGATTACACAGCGCCAGGGGGCCAGGTGGTGGATGTGACCCCCGCCTACTGGAATTTGGAGGATCTGGGTGGAGGATGCTTGACTCCAATCCGAGTAGGCTTGGAGATCTCGGCCCCGGAACCCGCGTGGATTTGTCCCTCTGCCAGTACCTTCATGTGTGTGGAGAGTGGTCTCAGCATGGCGGTGGCTGGTCCAAGTCCTTCTGATCAAGGCCCAGCCCGTGGTTGGCCAGATGAACAGAAATAAGTTTTTGGTTTGTATTGGGGCCTCACGTGGCGTTATTTAGGGCTTACCTCCTGCTCTGTGCTCCTGGCAGGGCTCCAGGGACCACGTATGGATATGGTGCCAGGAATTGAACTGGGGTTAGCCAGGGGCAAGACAAGACTTTTAATTTTTTTTGTAATAGGTAGGGAAAGGAATCTAGGAGTATCTCTCTGGCCTCAGAAATGAGACCAGTGCCAGGTATATTTGCTTTTGTCAAATTTGATGAAAGAGGGAACTGAATTGAAATAACTCTAGTTATTGAATTTTGGATATATATTTGTTCACCATAAGTTTTTGGTTTTTGTATAAATAAGAAGTTCTTTGCTATTTAAATATGCTCCAGAAGTGAAGAGTTTATATAAAATTCAGTATCAGTTTTTTTTTAAAGTTTTAAAATTAAGAAAAGAAGCTTATAAAAATCTTTAACTTGTTACTAGTTTTTTGAAACTGTTATAGTTTCCTGTTATAACTATACAAAACTAAAGAACCTTATTCTTTCTGCCTTTTCTCTATTTATTGATATAGGTCTATAAATTTTTATTTTAAAATTTATACCACATCCTCTTCTATAGTCATAATTCCCAAGGGTTTAATTATAATGCTATTTTATTTTATTAATTTTTTTCCTTTTTGGGTCACATCCGGCAATGCACAGGGGTCACTCCTGGCTCTGCACTCAGGAATTATCCCTGGCGGTGCTCAGAGGACCATATGGGATGCTGGGAACCGAACCTGGGTTGGCCGCGTGCAAGGCAAACGCCCTGCCTGCTGTGCTATTGCTCCAGCACCCCCTTTTTGTTGTTTGTTGATTAAGAATTTTTAAAGCTGATAACACCACAATTTTTAAGCTCCAGAAAACCAGGAATGTGTTTATATTAACTGCATGATAGATTGCTGCAAATTTTGACTACATTATCATATCAGTGATTTTCTTACCTTTATTTTCCTACAGAGAGAGCAAAACATTTTACTGTTTATCATGATCAATTCAAATTTTCCCCTCCCCAACTTTTTGTTTGTTTATTTTTGTTTTGGACCACACCCAGTGATGCTGGGGGTTTACTCCTGGCTCTGCACTCAGGGACCACTCCTGGTGGGCTCTGGGGACCATATGGGATTTTGGGGATCGAACACGGGTCTGCTGAGTGCAAGTCAAGCACCTTATCTGCTGTACTATCTTCCCAGCCCTTATAAATTTTCCTTTTATTATTGATGCAGTGAAAAAAGTTCCTGTAGCTTTGTAAGTGGTCATGAAAATCATGAAATTCGAATTTAATTTGGGGAAAGCCTCTATGAGACCTGGAGGATTTCTGCAGATTGACCCTGAACTGTGTACATGAGATCTCATAGCTTCTGAACTGGAGATGTGAGACCTTGTTTCTCCTTAGCTGTCCTTCACACTGTGTCTCTTCCTTGAGGAAGTTTTAGCATGAGCCCGTGATTTCTCAGAAATTTGATTTCTATGGGTAAATTCTCCTTCTCTTTCCTTGGGTAATCCTTCCACTGTTTTTCCTTTGAGTTCCTTTTTGTTTGTGTTTCTTTCTTCCTTTTTTCTTCTTTCCTGTACTGTTATAGTGCAAGGGTCTTACGTGAGCCCTCTTCTCTGCGGGGGCCCTGCCCAGCAGTGCTCAGGAGTCCAGGAGCCGCTGCTCCCTGCTATCTTCAGCCTGGTAGGGTGGGCCTGACAGTTGCATGCTGGTCCTGGCAAAGTGTTGAGGACTGCAAGTACAGGAACCACCAGGACAACGCCTGGAATACCTGGGGCACCCTATAATGCCTGGGCAAGCTGAGGCCACATGCCTGCAAGATTGTTCCATCCTGGAACAATCTCTCTGGTGGTTGTGTGGGCATTTTTCTGCTAATTGCACACCTTTTAGTGCAGTCACCGAATACTGCAGACTTGTGCAGGTCTGGCCAGCACGCACGCTCTTCCCCACCTCTCTCCTGTTAGGGAGTGAGAGTGAAGATTTGATGGCACAGTCCTCAGTGGTTTGAAAGGTCTGTAGGGCTCACAATTCTTTTTTTTTCTTTTTGGGTCACACTCAGATGCTCAGGGGTTACTCCTGGCTCTGTACTCAGGAATTACTTCTGGCGGCGCTTGGGGGAATCATATGGGATGCTGGGGATTGAACCCAGGTCAGCCGGGTGCAAGGCAAACGCTCTACCCGCTGTTCTATCACTCCGTCCCCGCACAATTAATTCTTTGGGCTCAGCGATGTGGGATTTGCCTGCCTTCTCCTTCGGCTCCCCTTCTTTGGCGGCTCTTTGCTGTCAGAATGAATCTCCGTTGATGGCCCTCCATGTGTCTCTCAGGCCTCAGCACTCTGCCTGCTGAAATTACTGATAAATGCTTTCTGAATCTGGTGCGTGGAAAACTGGGGAGAACTCTTATGTCACTAAAGGTGACTCACTTACTTAGAAATTAGAGCCGTGCTCTTCTGTTTGTGGTTTGGAATCTCAGCTCTGACTCGGTCTGCAGTTTAGCTCCAAATTTGTAGCTGTGGATAATTTCCATGAAACCACATGCTTTCTCTGGAAAGAACAAAGGGTTTATAAATTAGCCGTGGAATATTAATAGTTGTCGGGTTTGGAAAAGCTACATCTCAGAAAGAACTTCGTGTGCACTGAAATCTGAAAACAATCGCAGCACCTAAGAACAGATTGCATAAGCGGTTGCTTGATCTCCGTGAGAGGCAATTACTGATGCAGATGCCCCGGGGACTCCTATGGTTTGGGTTTGATTTCATGGGATGCCCTGCCTTGACCTGGGATCCAGGAAAAACTCTAATGCCTGACTATCTTGAGTTTCTTCCTTGGTGAAAGCAGGAGCATCTTGAGGCTGGGGAGATAGCTTACAGGCCTGGAGTGCATACTTAGCCTGCCAAACCTCAGGTTTGATCCCTGGCACTGCATGGCCCCCTGGGAATAGCCCCTGGCCCCTGAACCAGGCAAAAAGAATAAAGAGAGCATTCTGGGTTATAAAAGCTTATTCCACACCAAGTGCCTCATGTGGACTGTTATTGTTTTGTGTCTCCCTTTTTCTATGCTTATTTGTTTCTGTTAAAAAATAGAATATTCATTCCAGTTCGTAGTGGTGTTGTATTTAAAAAATTATATATATATATATATATATATATAAAAATTGGGGGGCAAGAGAGCTAGTACAGTGGGTAAAGCGCTTGCCTTGTTTGCACCCAGTCCATATTGATCTCTGGCACTCCATATGGTCACTGGTTTCAGAGCCAGGAGTAAATTCTGAGCATGCTAGGTGTGACCCTAATCGTGAAAAAAAATTTATTTTAAGTTTATCTTTTATTTTGGGGGGGGTAACACCCAGAGGCACTTGAGGGCTACTCCTGGCTCTGTAGCTGTGTTTGGGTTTGCTCCTAGTGGTGCTGGGACCATGTAGTACCAGGCATTAAGCTTGGGTTTCCTGCATGCAAAGAGTGTGCTCAATCCATTGCACCATCGGCCCCTTATTTCGATTAGATCTTAAACCATAGAGGTAAAAGATTCACTGTTACTATCACTGTCCTCCCGTTGTTCATCGATTTGCTCAAGCGGGCCCAGTCACATTGTGAGAATTTTGTTACTGTGTCTGGCATATCGAGTACGTCACTGGGAGCTTGCCAGGCTTTGCCGTGCGGGCAAGATACTCTTGGTAGCTTACTGGGCTCTCCGAGAGGGGCAGAGGAATAGAACTCGGGTCAGCCCAGTTGGCCGCGTGCAAGGCAAACGTGCTACAGGCTGTGGTATCGCTCCAGCCCGAGGTAAAAGATTTCTAATTTAAATTAGTCTATATGATATACCTTTCAGATGTTAAGTGTTAAGACCATAAATGATTTTTTTCCCCCCTTCCTTTCCTTTATTTTTGGCATGTGTGTGTTTTGAGCCCCATTTGTCATTGCTCAGGGCTTACTCCCAACTCTGTACTTGGGGATCACTCCTGACATAGCTTGGGGGACCAGGTGGGATATAACAGGAATTGAACCTGGGTCAGCCATTTGCAAAGCAAGTATTCACCGTACTAGCTCCCTGGCCCATTGGAAAAAACATTTAAATATTGAAATAAAAAAAATTTATTCATGATTGGGTTTCAGACTTACAATGTTTCAACACTGATTCCTTCACTAGTGTCCACTTTCCTCCACCAGTGGTGCCTCCTCCACCCCGTTTGCCTTCCATCCACCAGTCTGCTTCTACAAGAGGCTCTATTTTAATTTAATTTATTTATTTTTTTTTTTGTTTTTGGGCCACACTCAGCAGTCCTTAGGGATTAGTCCTAGATCTGCAGAGATCCCTCCTGTGTGGTACTTGGGGGACCATTTGTTGTGCAAAGGATGAGCCTGGGTTGGCCGCATGCAAGTCAAACTCCCTACCCACTGTATTATTCTAGCCTCAGAGGCTCTTTATATATATGTATATATTATATATAATGCATATAATATTTAATGTATATATAATATATAATGTATATAATATATACATATATAACTTTTGCATTGTGGTTTATGGTACGTTGTTAATAGGGCTTCATACAAATGACTTTTATAGTAAATTTATGCAAATAGTAAAATAATATATTTACTTGTACTTTATAGACCCATAGATGATTATAATTTTAGGGAGAGGGTTGGTCCATTTATGCACAAGCCTATTTTCCTCAGAAGCTCCTTTTATCTCTAGGCTCACATGCACTCTTCATACCTTAGTCCAAGATTTACAGTGTCCTGATGGCTAGGGTTGAAGTTGAAACCACATTGTCCTGGAGAAATACTGATTATCAGGGTGCCAGTAACTTGCAGACATAGAGCAGTGTGGGATGGGTAGTTCTGGTCTCATGAGATGTTTTGAAAGACTGCGTGGTGGAGACCAGCTGCTCAGTGACAGAGTCTGTTTTGGCCAACCAGATCTATAATTTCAAGTCATTAGGCAGAGTCACTTCTCATCCTCATCAGCGTGCTCTTCAATTTCTTTCTTTCTTTCTTTCTTTCTTTCTTTCTTTCTTTCTTTCTTTCCTTCCTTCCTTCCTTCCTTCCTTCCTCCCTCCCTCCCTCCCTCCCTTCCTTCCATCCTTCCTTGTTTCTTTCCTTCCTTCTTTCTTTCTGGCTCCATACAGCTAATAACTTTAAAAAATTATTTCTTATTTATTTAAAGAAATGTGGTTAGTTTCAGCATACTATATATATATATTTTTTTTTTTTTTTTCTTTTTGGGTCACACCCTGCGATGCACATGGGCTACTCCTGGCTCTTCACTCAGGAATCACTCCTGGCAGTGCTCAGGGGACCATATGGGATGGTGGAAATCGAACCCAGGTCGGCCACGTGCAAGGCAAATGCCCGCCCTGCGGTGCTATCACTCCAGCCCCAGCATACAATATTTCAACACCATTCCCACCACCAGTGTCAATGTCCTTCCACCAGTGTCCCCATACTCCATCCCGCCTCCCCAGCCTGCCACCTTGGCAGGCACATTGCAGAGTTCCGTGGTTGCAGCTTTGATCTCGTGTTTTAAGTGTCGTTGAGTCTGTTCTTTGGGTATATGGCTATACCACACTTTAGTTTCTTAAACGCCGACGGCCAGATAATGATGACGTGTGAGGCTCAGAAGTCTGGGGCTGCTTCTGCCCTCTGGCTTAAATGGGAAGTTCTGCCGTAGGACCCCTCCTGTGTGTTCTGAACTCAATCCACGGATAATGTGGGGAGGTGCCTTCTGTGAGAGATACACGAAGTGCTATTTCACATGGGAGCAGGTGTGCCAGCTCCCTGGAAACCCCTAAAATTATTTCTTTGGCTCCTTTTTTTATTTGGTATGTATGATGGGCATGGAACTATTTGCTTTGAAGTTTAGCTATTGCTCTTTCACTTTTATAGTTATTATTTCAAATACTTCCAATTCATGAGTTAATAACCTTTAAAGGGCAGTAGGGGATCTTGCTGTTTGATTCCTTTCCTCTCTTTCCTTATTGGCTAGTGAAATGTTGATCTATAATTTACTGTCTTCATAGTGCATTATGTATATTGTTTTCTTTGAATTTAATATGTTAACTTGGAGCTTTATGAATCATTTAGCCTTTATTTTTTTTTTAACCTGCATTCTTGTTTTTAGTTCTTCTTGTAATGATTTTTGGTAGCTGGGGTACTGTTGCAAATTGTTTGAGGTTAACTGACTCTTGAAAAGTTACCTATTTGCCAGTAAGAGAAAATGAGCTTGTCTTGTATTCAGTTAGGTTACTTCTCTTCTCCTGCCCTCTGGTCCAGTAAAATATGCTTTGCTTCAAGTCATGAAGACATGAACTTTTCTACACAAATAGTGTGCTAAAAAAAGCGTTAGAAACAGGGGTGCTTGTTGTCTCTTTCCCTTCCTTTTTGCTTTGCTGCCATGAAATTCAGAGCCTTTTTGTGATTCGAATACTCAAGCATGGCTTTTGTTTTGAAATTTTCTTATTGGTTGTGATCTTTTGAATTCTTTTTTCTTGCTATTTTTTTGTTTGTTTGTTTGTTTGGGGGCCATACCTGGTGATGATTTGGAGTTACTCTTGGCTCTGCACTCAGGAACTACTCCTGGAGATGCTCAGGGTCCATATGGGATGCCAGGGATTGAACTCAGATTAGTCACCTGCAAGGCAAGTGGTGCCTTACCCATTGTTCTATCACTCTATCTCTCTGGCCCTGATCTTTTGGATTCTACCTGTAATTTATTTGATTTGACCATTTAACACTTTTATGGGATTCAATTTCTATTGTCTCTGTTCTTTTTTTTTTTTTTTTTGCTTTTTGGGTCACACCCAGCGATGCTCAGGGGTTATTCCTGGCTCATGCACTCAGGGATTACTCCTGGCGGTGCTCGGGGGACTATATGGGGTGTTGGGAATTGAACCTGGGTCGGCTGCATGCAAGGCAAACTCCCTACCCACTGTGCTATCTCTCCAGCCCTGTCTCTGTTCTTATAGGTGTTCTCAAGCCAATTATAGAATGAGGTGAGAAAGAATGAAGTTCATAAATATCCCAGGTTATCCCACTTATTCGCTAATGACCTGTCCCCTTTTAATTTTCTTTTGTGCTGACTTGCGGTTTAAAGATAAATGACCTTTTGGTTTTGCATAGTCTGTGCTCTGTGCAGTAATTTCTATGTCTCTATTTTCAGCATGATCTTTCTTCCCAAAGGTTGCAGGGAGAGTGGCTGAGGAAAGGGGTGCAGTGCTGGGCCACGAGGTGGGCTACTGCATCCGCTTCGATGACTGCACGGACGCGCTGGCGACAAGAATTAAGGTGAGGTGCTCCAGCTACTTGTCCTGTTGTGAGTGAAGGGAAAATGTGCGGAAATGTGCAGCCATTGCTGCTGACCAGGACCCTGATAGCGTGGCAGAAAGTATAGGATAGCATCTGGTGGGGGGTTTGGAGCTTTAGCGGAGCCTCGAATCTTCCACAAAGAGCCACGAAGTAAGATTGTTCCTATATATGAAGACGTTGAGGGCCTAGAAAATTCAAATACTGTCCTGACATGTCCCTGAGTGGTAGAAGAGGACTCAGAGCTGTCTTTTTTTGTGTGTGTATTGTTGCTTTTCCACTCATCCAAGTCTGAGTATCCAAAGTTGCCTGTAGAAGATTTGAAAACTGGGGCAAGATGTTTTCATCTTGTAGGACATTGAACGCCTGAAGCGCCATCATAAGTATCTTTGTAACTTTGTAATTCATGGCAATTCAATAAAACAAAACAAAACCAAAATAATAGGGGCAAATTGACAAAGTCTAGAATTCACAAATATCTTTATGCTGGTCCGAATCTCCCATGGTACATGATGGTAGGTATTTTTGTGTATGTTCTTTGACCTAGTTGCTAATATTAAAATAATACGCATAAACAGTAATCAGTGTACAATCGACTCAACACAGTGTCTACTGTGTACCACTGTGCTGGAATCAAAGTCTAGGACTGTAGAGCAGTGAATAAAAATGCCCTGAAGAAATGGATGTTGGTTACGAGATGTCATTCATCTCTCAACTTGCAGTGGAGGAAAATTGAAAATCAGGTCAGGTAAATGCAGTGATTTGTAAAAAGATTGGCCTTTTCTAAATTTCTTCGTTTTGTTTCCTTCGATATTCACTTTGCTAAGTTAAAGAAGAAATAGTCTTCTGTACCATCAGATAAATTTAAATTTGTCAATTCAGATACATTTTCAGTAGATTATATAAGCAAATGATTAAGTTCATGAAATGCATGTCTTTCATGAAAAGCATGCCATCATTTGCTCAGAATTTGAAGGTGCCCCCCCCTCCCACTTTTTTATTGTTTTTGGGCTATGCTCACCAGTGCTGTGCTCAGGGATCGCTCCTGGCAGGGCTCAGGAGACCATGTGCAGTTCTGGGGTTTGAACCTGGGTCAGCTGCATGCAAGGCAAGTGCTCTATGTCTTTATTTTCAGCGTGATTTTTCTTCCCAAAGGTTGCAGGGAGAGTAGCTGAGGAAAGGGGTGCAGTGCTGGGCTACGAGGTGGGCTACTGTATCCGCTTCGATGACTGATGCATCTGGCCACATGTGCCTCAGTCTTGGCCGATTATCTGTTTTTGGTGGCAAGTTCTACCTTCTCTTCATTATATATGGCAGTGGATATCCTCTCTAAGAAAAATAAGATAAAGTGGGTTCGAGAGAGTATTGTGGGTAAAGTGTTTCCTCCTGTTCAGTTCCTGGGACCCTGTGTGGTTCCCCTCAATACTGTGAAGTGACCCCCTGAGCACAGAGCCAGGAGCACACGCTGAGCACTGCCAGATATGGCCCAAATAGCCCCACTCCTCAAAAAAAAAATGGGAAAACATCCTGTTCTTCTGAACAAAAAGTAAAAACAAAACAAACAACAAACAAAAACCAAAACCCCACTAATTTATCTAACTTGTGAGAGAGAAGTTTATATTTAACTTTGTGAAAGTACCTAATTGTTTTGAGGAGAAAGTCACAAGATCTAGTATTTCTTTCTAAAGTCCTTTATAAACCTCCATTAATTGCAAGGGTAAAAGCTGAAATTTTGAACATTATCTGTGTCCTAGGGCCTGATCTAAATGCTTCACACGCACTTTTTCAGTCCTTACCACAACCCCAATAACCCACTAAGGCTTATTTTTTTTGTAAGTGAAGACTCAGGTTCAGAGTGAATAACTGCCCACAGCCCAGACAGTGGTCAGAGGTAGTCTGGACCTCAACTCCCAGTGCTCTGACACCTGTTCCCGTAACCACAACCCCATATTGCCTCCTTCAAATAATAGCATTTGCAAGAGAGGTTAATGACCTCAAGCACTGCATGTCTGTCCCCTTTGGGATGTTTCAAGACCCAATTATCCATTGGGTGGGCACATGTTTGTGTTCACTGCCTGTTCTTTAGGAGTCTTCAGAGCTGCAGGCCTGGAGGCCTGGGCTGACCCATGTTCTGATCGTCAGTACAGATGCTATCAGAATTGAGTTCTGCTGAAAGATTTACTGCCTCCAGCTGAGGAAATCTGGAGTTCAAAATCCTGCGAACAGTTCCATTGCTTAATGCTAAAATTCTGGGACATTTTCTGAAAGTTTTTTTTTTTTTTTGGGTGGGAATTGTTTACATGCCAGTGAAGAGATGAAATGTATTTGAATGCACTTGAATTTGGTACAGAGTATAAATTAATTCTAAAACTTCCTGTTTTTCTTTTCCAGTTTCTGACTGACGGAATGTTGGTCAGGGAAATGATGGTTGATCCACTGTTAACAAAGTACAGGTAAATGTATTTTTTTGTTCTGACACTTTTCCTCAAGTTCCAAAAGCACGCAGGTAGCATGAAAAGTAGTTTGTTATAGTGGGGGTTTGTGTCTTAAATCAGCAGCTCAGAGCCTTTCTCCTCACCATGGGTGTTTTTCTCTATCATATCCCATGTTTGATGGTAACTGCAGAATCACGGTGTAGCACTGGGCGATATTCCGTTGAATATAGTTTGCCGGATCCAAATCAGAATTTACACTTGCATGTCTTTGTCCATCACTGTGACCTTCAAGTGGTCCCACCCAGGCTCTGGAGCATTCTGGGAAAGGATGTCACATTGGACTTCTAAGTAGCCCACATCACATCACCTGCCTCTTTCTTCTGCCTCTTTATTTTCTGTAGTAGGTAGTTGAGCCTTGTTTTGACTTTTTAATATGCTCTGTGAATTTTAACCATTTATAATTTAATTTAAAATCAGGTGTTAGATCTTATTGGACACCAAATGAGGGTGGTAAAGCTCTTCAAAGAAACCAGGATACATTGACCCTTTTTTTAGTTGTGTTAAGTGTTGCTTCCTTGTATCAGAAGAATTCAGATTTTCCTTTTGATACCAGGTTGCATGGGTCTGGGTTTGTCTACCCAGAGGTCTAAGGATGGTCTGGCTGGGGTTAAGGGTGAAGTTTTTTTGGATGATGCCTGAGGTCTTACCTCTGATCCTTAGTGTCATTATGCTGGATGAAGCCCATGAGAGAACCTTGTACACTGACATTGCCATTGGCTTGCTGAAAAAGGTAGGTCTTCACTGCCAGATTGTGTGTGTGTGTGTATGTGTGTGTGTGTGTGTGTGTGTGTGTGTGTGTGTGTGTGTGTGTGTGTGTGTGATGCTGAGAATCAAAACCAAGCCTTGGGTTGGATCCCAGGTACTGCCCTCCCCTGCAAAAAAAAAAAAAAAAACTACTCCTACAGAGAAAAATCACTGGTAGAATGTTGTTTATGGGTTTTGGGCCACACCTAGCAATTTTCAGGGACTGAGGTGTTGAGATTGAACCTGAGTTGGCTGCATGCAGGGCAAGTGTCTCAATCCCTGTTCTGTCTCTTTTTCCCTTTTTATGTTGGTGTGTTTTTCTTTGTTATGTGGCATGTACATACATTTGTTTTGACTAATAGGAATTAGATTGCATGTGCTAATTTGTATTTTGCATTGTCTCACCATTATATCAAACTCCTTTTTCTATATCATTAAATATTCTTAGAAGAGATCATTTTAGTATCTGCCACTAACTAAATTAAGTATCTTCCATAAAGTATTTCACTCTTCTACTATGAGGCATTTGCATAGCTTCCAGATTTGAAATATTTTCAGCAATTTTCACTGAGTACCTTTGAAATAAAAACTGTTGCATTTTTCTTTCTTTCTTTTTTCTTTCCTTCCTTCCTTCCTTCCTTTTTTCTTTCGTTCCTTCCTTTCTTTCTTTCTTTCTTTCTTTCTTTCTTTCTTTCTTTTTCTCTTTCCTTCTCCCTCCCTCCCTCCCTCCCTCCCTCCCTCCCTCCCTCCCTCCCTCCCTTCCTTCCTTCCTCTTTATTATAGATGATTTGAAACATACCTCAGAGACAAGAGAAGGATTTAATGATCCCCATCATTTGGAGCATATAGCCAGTCTTGTTTCAACTTTATCTTCATCCTTTCTGTACTTTCCATGTTTCCTGATTGTTTTCTTTGTGAGAATTCCCTGTTGTAGGCCACTAGGAAGAGAGGACAGTCCCAGGGTGATGGAAGGTATGCACCTCTGGTCATGCTACTGGGGCTCCCGATTCTGACTCGGCTGAGTTTATTCACTTCTAAAATGGGAGTGGCAGAAGTCTTTACGTCTAAACTGGATCACCTTCCCTATCTGGTAGCCACCGTCAGCTTAGATTAATATAATACTAAAGATAAAAGTTGAATAGAAGGGTCTGGGGGAGATTTTACTGTGGGGAGGGTGCTTGCCTGGCACACAGCTGACCCGGGTTGCATCCCTGGCACCCCGTGTGGCCCCCCAAACACTGCTTGAGCATAGAACCCAGAGCAAGCTTGGAGCACTCTGGGGGATGGCCCTAAAACGCCCTCTTGCCCACCTCCCCCCAACCCTGCCACGCACAAAAATATTAAATTAAAGAAAAAATTCGGTTCTTCTGTCACACTAGCTCTACCTTGTGTGCTCTGTGGTCACATGGGGCAGGTGGTAACTGCACTGGCCAGAGCCTCCCATCACTGAAGACAGTCTCTGGGACAGAGCCACTTCAGAGCATCATTGGTTGTAAGGCATCAGTAAGATAATGTACAGTTCTGAGGGTGGCACCTTGTCCACGGTCACACGTAGAGTCTGAGGCTCTGTGTCAGTGAGGAGGTGGTGCCCTGCTGTGAGGGCGCACAGCTACATGTGGGCAGACCACTGGGTTCCAGATGACCCAGACTCTGTGGCCGGATCTCTCTGTGCGATACGTGTGTTGTCCAACTGCACAGGGCCCTGAGAGCAGCACAGCCTCCCTTGGGCTAGCCGCCACTGTTTCTGCTCTTTTTCTTCTTATTGTATTTCTTGGTTAGAAATTGAGATTTGTGAATTTTTGGGTCACACCTGGCGAAGCACAGGGGTTCCTCCTGGCTCTGCACTCAGGAATTACCCCTGGTGGTGCTCAGGGGACCCTATGGGATGCTGGGAATCAAACCCGGGTCGGCCGCATACAAGGCAAATGCCCTACCAGCTGTGCTATCGCTCCAGCCCCTGAAATTAAGATTTTTGACCCTTGTGATGATATTATGTCCCTAGCTTGTTACTGTCTCAGGAGCAGTGTTGTGAGAGGGCTTTACCACATCTTTGCCAACACTGAGTATTAGCTTTAAGAAAAACCCTTGCCAATGAAAAAGTCATTTCATTGTTAGTATTGATTTTTTTTTTTGCATTAGTTTATTTGATCGCTTTCCCAGTGCCTGTTGATAGTTTCCTTAAACAACATTTTTGTCTTTGAATGTTTCTGTTCATTATCATTTATTTGCTTTTTATGTACTTTCCCCATATTTTAGTTATAGATGTGTATGTTTAAGTTTGTGTGCTGACTATTAAGATATCCTGACGTCAAGAAAACATGGTTTTGCAGTTGAACATTGAAGCTCAGGACTGTTTTTTGTGTGTGAAGTGGTTTTATTTTGCAAGTAGAAGAGAGAGGTAGAGGGTGGGAGGGGAGAGAGGGAGAAATTGAGAGATTGATTATGTACTTTCTATCATTTGAAAAAACTTTTGCTTTTATGTTCCACGCTAGGGATCAAACCCAGGGCCTCATAGACATGAAGCATGTACTCTTCCACTGAAACTTGTATTCCTGGTTATCTTTTTAGTTTTCCTTTAAAAGCTGTGACACATTCCCCACTAGAAATGTGTAACACATTTGGGAGCTGGAGCAATAGCACAGCGGGTAGGGCATTTGTCTTGCACGTGGATGACCCCGGTTCGATTCCCAGGATCCCATATAGTCCCCTGAGCACCGCCAGGAGTAATTCCTGAGTGCAGAGCCCTGTGCTTTGTTGGGTGGAACCCAGGAAGCTAAAAAAAAAAAAAAAGTGTAACACATTTACTCACTTACAATCAGAAAAGGTAGTGAACCTCCTTGTTACCTGTTTCACCTAAAAAAAAAAAATCTTGCTACCCACCCAAATACATAAATGGAGTCATCTGGATCTAGATTTCCGACATCAGATTATTTCACCCACAAACAGCTCACTGTTTCCTTGCTGCCTTGTGTTTCAGATTCAGAAAAAACGAGGGGACCTGCGCTTGATTGTGGCCTCAGCCACTCTGGATGCGGAGGTGAGAGTGTTTTCCGTGCCTCCCACCTCTACCCCTCCTCCTGGTAAAATCTGCTCCCGTTGGACATGGCCTTGGGAGGTCACTGCGCTTCCGGTGGCCGTGACCTTGAGAAGTCACCTCTGGCGTGGGTTCCTCTGGGGCCGAATGCCTGCGTTTCTGCCGGGGCCGTCGGTGGCCTAGATTCCAGGGCTCCTCCTGTTCAGCTGGTGGATGCAGCTGAGCCTGTAATTAATTGAGTTCATAATTACCTACTTGTCTTGTTTCTCTGCAGATGTGTTTCTCCTTACATGGGCAGTTTCTTCAGTTTCTTACTGTTTTTTTCCATGCGAGCCTTTGTTTCTTGAATTTTATTTATGACCAGTGCCTTTAGATTTTTTTTTTTTTTCGGGAGGAGGAGGGCTACTGTTGAAACTCTCCTCCTGTACATATAATAGTTTCCATGTTAGAACTTTTTTCACGGCCACGTTTACTCCGATTCTCACAGTGACTAATCTTCTGGTCCGAAGAGCAGGTAACTAACAAATAGTCTTGACAACTTTGAAATGTACGTGTGAGACACCTGCCCTCCTGCTGAGTCATCTTCCCAGCTCGATCGGTCGGCTGGGTGCAGGCTGATTCCCGCACTCCTGACGTCCACAGGAAGTGGTGCCACTGACCTGGGTGTTTGTGGCTGTGCCAGTCCAGTCTCTCTGCACTACCACGTGTTGAGAAGGTCTCACAGTGCAGCGCCATCCCAGCTGGCTTTGAAAGACGTCCGGGAGTTTGCCATAGGGGTGGGCAGGCAGGTGGGGCGGAGGGTGTCCGAAACCCCACTCGGAGCACAGGCGACGGGCACTGTGTGTGGCCCGGTCGGGTCTGACTGACTTTGCTGGCAAGGCCCTCCAGGTGAGGAGCTGCCTTTGCTCACCTGCCCGACCCCATCTGCTCCCACTCGTCCTGGGCTTCCTTGTGTGTCAGCCTTCCCATTGCGGTGCCCAGCATCCTCTGCTGGGCTGGGCAGGGCTCCTTTGAGGTTGGTGATTTGCATTCTCTCTCTCTCTCTCTCTCTCTCTCTCTCTCTCTCTCTCTCTCTCTCTCTCTCTCTTTTTACTGCCTTGCTGGGCTTCTGGGTCTCCTAACTAGTCTTAAGTTGTTTCTCTTGAATTCATCCCAGGGTTCTCTTGTCTGGTGCTCATTTCTTTTGAGTCCTTGTTTCCATGTCTGCTGTTGTCTGGAGGTTTTCTGAGTCTCATGGTGGAGCTACTGATTTTTTCCTCTGCTGCTGATTTATTTATTTATTTAATTAATTTTGCTTTTAGGGTCACACCTGGCAACGCACAGGGGTTACTCCTGGCTCTGCACTCAGGAATCACTCCTGGCGGTGCTCCGGGGACCCTATGGGATGCTGGGAATCAAACCCGGGTCGGCCCAGTGCAAGGCAAATGCCCTACCCGCTGTGCTATTGCTTCAGCCCCGATTTGCATTCTCTTACTGTTAGCATGAAAATGGATTTCCCTGCGCTGGTGGGCCTTGAGAACTGTAGGAAAGATTTGCAGGCAGAACTCAGAAGGATAAGGAGTTGACATTTATTGTACAGTTTGAGTAGAAGGTCCGTGTCCCTCCCCAAGTGTCCAGGCCTCCCCGTTCCCCGTGAATGCCATCTCTTGTGCTGTCCCTGGCGCAGCCCTGTCCTGTGTGTGACCTTCCCATCCCGTCCCACACGGTCTGCTCGCCTCCAGTGTGTGAAGGCAGGTCCCTCCCGCCCCCACCGTGCTCCCATCCCCTGCATGCTTTCCTAATCTGGAGCCGTGTCCCCGCGCCTTTCCTGGACTGTGTCCTAGGGGCTCCCTGACATCTTGTCCTGGCGTTCCTTGGTCTCCAGCCTGCTGCCACGTGCTTGTGGGCGAGATCTCATGCCTGTGTTTGAGCCTTTCTCAAACTGTATCCTGCACTTCCTGTCATCCTGTCCCGGCTTTCCTTGGTCCCCAGGCACTGTGTGAGACTCCTGTGCTCAGTATCTGTGCCTGCCAGAATGTGCCGAGCCTTTCCTGATCCTGAGGGACAGTTAGTCAGAAGTGTAAGAGCCTGGGGTCTCCTGAGCTGGTGGCTGAAGTCCTGAGTGAAAGCAGCAATTGTGCCATGACCTGGCCCGGGCATATGTGAAGAGAGAGAGACGGGAGAGAGAGGGAGGAAGAGAGAGCGAGAAAGAAAGACAGGCAGTGAGGGATGGATGGAGGGAGGAGGAGAGAAGCAGAGAGAAGGGATCCTCCCAAGAGGGGAGATGCAGGTTGAAAGTAGACTGGACTGAACATGTTTGCCACTCAGTGCCTCTTTTGCTGATCACAACACCCAAAAGGAGAGAGAGAACAAAGGGGAATGCCCTGCCACAGTGGCAGGGGGGGATGGGGGGGAGGGGGGGGGGAGGGATATTATCCTGGTGGTGGAAGATGGTCACTGGTGGAGGGATGGGTGTTTGAGCATGGTGTGACCGAGATCCAAGCACAAAAATTTGTAAATCTACAACTGTACCTCATGGTGTTTCACTAAATAAAAAAAAAAAAGAAAAAAGAAATAAGATCCTAGAAAAAAATAATAAAATCAAGGCTAGATATTTAAGTCATTCTCTAACACTGTAACAATTAAAAATATTAAGACAACATAGCCTGAGGGAAGCCAGGGAAGGGAAAAAAAAAAGAAGGGGGGTGGGATGGAGGGAGGCGAGAGAGAGAGAAGGAGGGAGGGAGGGAGGGGGAGAGAGACACACAGAGAAAGAGAGAGACAAAGAGACTTTTTCCTTAATCGGCTGCCGTCTCCCACCGCAACCATTGCCTGTTCTGATTGGCTGCCTCTTTGGTGGGTGAGATTTACAGTTCCTGGCTCAGTTCACCTGCTGCTGTACTCCTCTGCTTGTGCTGTACCATCATTCCAGCCCGTTGGCCCAGATGTTCTCTTGCCTTTGCGTGCTTCAGCCCAGCCTTGACTGACCCAGCCTCTCCCGGGGCCTCTCGCACCCACTCTGGCTGGAGCTGTGCCTTGCTGCCGCAGGTTTCTGCCCCTTGCGTGCTTCTGCCTCAGTTCATCTCCTTGGGTTCTCCGCCTGCCTGCCCTTGCAGATGGATGACTCACACTTTGGGAGGATGGGGTGTCCCTTGTCCGTGCCTCACTTTGGGCATGTCTGAACCGAGTCCCTCGCGCTGCGGGACGTGAAGTCTCTGGCCTGACAGAAAAGGAAAGGATGCAGCCAGGTGAGCTCTGCTTGGCCGTGCAGGGTCCTGTAGCGGGTATGAGGCCCGTGGGTGTCTGGGCTGACTTGTCTCAAACACAACCCTGGGCTTGATGACCAGCACCGGGTCTCTATAGCCCAGTCCTGTCAGCTCTGTCCTCCATCCTTCTGCAGTGCGGCCAGCTCCTGGTTCCCACAATCAGGCCTGGTCCTGCATCCCAGAGGCTTAGAGGAGGAAGGGGACAGGCCTGGAGAGCCACACAGCCGGGCCTCGGGGGAGCAGGAAGGTTATGGCGAGTCAGAGAGTTGTGGGCCTTGTCTCACGGGCTGTCTGTGCCCCTCAGCATCCCTGGCACAGCTGCTCCCCATCTTCTTAGTGGGGGAGGGGGAACCCTACTTCATTCAGGGCTTACTCCTGGCTCCTGGCTCTGCACTCAGGGGTGACTTCCGGCTGGGTTTGGGGGACCACATAGGGTGCGACTGGTTGAACCCAAGTTTAGCAAGGTGTAAGACAAGTGTGCTGCCTTGCTCTGCAGTCTCTCTGGTCCCTGCTTCTCAGCCCGCTTGCACTTACCACCTGCCAGTTTGGTGATCCAGTTCTTCCCGGACTCTCTTCTCTGTGTATCTTGGGTTATATCCCCCAAGGGGATCATTGATGGCATCTCCTTCCCCACTCTTGGCCAGGGGTCTTGGGTCAGGCTGTTCTATAGACTGCAGGTCTGGTGGTCACGTGCCACTGAGAGGAATGTGTCCCTCTGGAAGGAACTCTTAATTAATTAATTTATGTTTTGAGCGAAGAGGCTAGTGGTGCTCAGAGGCTCTTCCTGGTTCTGTGCTCAGGAGTGACCATTGGTCCTCAGGAGACCACAATATGGTACCCAGGGATTGAGCCAGGGTTGGCCACCTGCAAGGCTAGAGCTTTTAACCCCTTCAGGAACTGTCAGGAAGCCCTTCTCAGGGAGTGTGGGAGTGTGATGGATGACAGAACTGTGTCCGGAGCACTGTGCTGAAGCGCCTCTAGAACAGATATAAGAGGGAGCAGATGCTGTTGGCTGTCAGGTGGCCTAAAACTGCTGCCACTGTTGGCACTGTTACCGGGAATGTAGACCTGTGATTGTGGTCCCAGAACATCTGACCGTGCACGGGAGCACATGCTTCCTTTGACAATTGATAACCTTGTATGATCAGATCTATGCTTTCCAGTTTAGAACAACACATTAACCTGATTTAATTAATATTTAATTGGAGTCACACCTTTAACCTACTTTTTGGCTAAATGCACCCACAGATTGGAATAAGTCAAATAATATCTAGCTAAATGTTGACTCATGCATTGCTGTTTTGACATTGAACTTTATTTTTACTCAGATCGTTGTAGTCATTAAAATATGATCCTGGGGGCTGGAGCAATAGCACAGCAGGCAGAGCATTTGCACACGGCCGACCTGGGTTTGATTTCCCAGCATCCCATATGGTCTCCCAAGCACCGCCAGGAGTAATTCCTGAGTACATGAGCCAGGAGCAATCACTGTGCATCGCCAAGTGTGACTCCCCCCCCCAAAAAATGTAGCACTGTGGCATTGTCCTCCCGTTGTTCATTGATTTGCTCAAGCAGGCACCAGTAATGTCTCCATTGTGAGACTTGTTGTTACTGTTTTTGACATATTGAATATGCCACGGGAACTTACCAGGCCATGCCGTGTGGGTGGGATACTCTCGGTAGCTTGCCGGGCTCTCCAAGAGGGACAGAGGAATCAAACCCGGGTCAGCTGTGTGCAAGGCAAATGCCCTACTCACCATGCTATCGCTCCAGCCCATATTTATATTTATTTTTACAAAATAAAAAAAATATGATTCCCTCTAGTTGCAGTAAAAAGAATTTTTCTAATACTAATTTTGCAACCCATAGTTTTATATCTATGTACATATATGTGTGCATATGCATGAACACACACACAATCCCTACCATCTACTGCTATGCTGCCTGTTTATATTATTTTGTTTCTTTTCATTGGTATGAGCCTTTTTTTTAATTTTGAAGAGAAATAAATTCTCTCTCTCTTTTTTTTTTTTTATAGAAATTTCGAGATTTCTTTAATCAGAATGAGACCAGTGACTCCACTCGGGACACGTGTGTGATCCTTACTGTGGAAGGGCGGACGTTTCCAGTGGATATCTTCTACCTGCAGAGGTTTGATGAGTCTTACTTTTTAAAAACATTGAAAGGAAATGTTTCTACACCTGGCAGCGTGCAGGGGCTGTTCCTGGCTCTCTGCTCAAGTTGCTTGCAGCAGTGCTCAGGGTACTGCATAATGCTGGGATAAAAACTGGACAGCCAGCTCCAGAAGCCCATGCTCTGGCCCTTTGAGCTCTCTCTGGCATGACTGTTACAGGAGAAGAGCAGCGTGGCCGCTGCTCGCAACTCCAGGGGCGATGTGCTGAACTGGGGAGAAGATTTTGTACCTTTCGTCATTGAATGATGGTCAGCAACCCTGCTCAGCATCTCTGATGCATCCGTTTCCACTCTTGGCGCTGCTGTGTGCTTTTCTTTGAATCTGTTTTAGCTTAGTTAGAGAGAACGTGGCAGCCTGGAAGCTGCCCGGGACGGGGAGGGCTTGCTCATCCCGGCACCTGCGGTTTACAGGTGTGGCAGGAGAGGCCTTCGAATCATTTGCCTCTCAGCTCTCTGCGAAGGTCTTAGCAGGAAGACCTGGTTGATGTTTTCGTTGATGTTTTCAGGGACCCTTTTGGAGGAATCACTAGTTTCTATAGCTATCTCTAGACAAAACTTAGGAGCCTGGTTCCATGGATGACAAATCCAGAGAGCTTGGCCATGTGCTTCTGAGCTGTTGTAACTGGGGACACACCCACTGTCTCTCTGCCTGCTCCCACATGCTGCTTGTGTGTGTGTGTGTGTGTGTGTGTGTGTGTGAATGATCAGCAGGTGGGATCCAGCCTGTAACTGGGGACACACCCACTGGCTCTCTGCCGGCTTCCACATGCTGCCTGTGTGTGTGTGTGTGTGTGTGTGTGTGTGTGTGTATGTGTGTGTATGATCAGCAGGTGGGATTCAGCTTGCATCTGCTGCCCTGCCTTCAAGGGAAGGTGCTAGAGAGCTTGCCCATTTGTGGGGTTTATGGCTTTTGTTTAGCAAATGAACTAAAGCTTCTGGTTTACATGTTATTATGATATAATGTGTAATTATATAATGCGGTTTGTTTTTCTTTGTGAGCTACATTTTGAAAAATAAGAGAGTACTGATAATTTATCAGACAAACTAACTTTTGGGAGGTGTCTCTGCCAGACTTTATAGGATAATCGATCTGTAAATAATGAGTGTATTCTTACCTCTTACTCTCCCATCTTTTCAGTCCTGTTCCAGATTATATCAAATCAACGGTAGACACTGTGATGAAAATTCACCAGACAGAGGGAGATGGAGACATATTAGCATTTCTTACCGGCCAGGTAATTCAACTGTGATGAACAGACATGTTATGGCAGCACCAGAATTAATACAGAGAACTGCTATATTACTCGATCACTTATTTCCTGTTTTGTTCTATCATTTGTTGTGGTTACTCGATCACAGAGCAGTTGTTTGGTTTGGTGTCATGGCCCTACTGACCAGATTGTTTGGGAGTCTTTAACACAGCTGTACTATTTCAAGAGTGTGTGTGTGTGTGTGTGTGTGTGTGTGTGTGTGTGTGTGTGTGTGTTTTGAGTCATAGTGGTGCTTAGGGGTTACTCCTGGCTCTGCACTCAGGAATCACTCCTAGTGGTGCTCAAGGGACCATAATGGGATGCCAGGAATAGAACCCAGGTTGGCCCTGTGCAAGGCAAGTGCTTGACCCCGTGGTTTGTCTCTCCGGCCAGGGGTTAAGTATATTTTAAAGGTGTTTGCTGATACCCGAGCAATCTGCCTTCAGCTGGGGAGTATTTTTGTAGCAGAATTCGAGACTTCCCAGGGCATGATTTGCAGCACACAGGCCGCTGCTCCGTGCGCCTTTGCCGCTGATGCCTCCTGCTCACCATGGAGGTGGGAGTGGGCGCTGGGAGCTGAACGAACGCCAGCGAGCAGGACTTTTCACCAGCTGTCATCTTTTCCACTGTCGAATGTTTTCCAGAGTGTGGGGATATTCCTGGGGAGAGCTGATAGCGGCTCTCTGTGTCCCAGCTTGTCCGCTGTGTGTGAAACGCTTTGTTTGCCAAGCCCAGGAGTTAAATAGTCATTGCTTTTGTTTATGGGGAACTCTTCTGTGCACTGCAGATCATAGAGGTTTCAGTAATTAAGCTGACAGGTACAGATTTCCCCCCCACGGGCATCGTTATTCAGGCACTTGGTTAACCCCTTCCTGGAGTGCAGCACGCTCACACGACACTTCATGAATCTAAACAAAAATCAAAATCTTCTCCCTGGGTTTTTTTTTTTTTCCTTTCAGTCTGATAAAAATACGTGCTACGTGGTGACCTCGTTTGCTTTTTCCTTCCGGGTCCCCGTTTCTAGGAAGAGGTGGAAACCGTCGTGTCTCTGCTGATCGAGCAGGCTCGCGCCCTCGGCCGGACGGGGATGAAGAGGCACCTCCGGGTGCTCCCCATGTACGCGGGGCTGCCTTCCTTCGAGCAGATGAAAGTGTTCGAGAGGGTGTCACGCAGTGTCAGAAAGGTGAGGCCGGGGCCCACAGCCCTGGGTGTTTGCAGCCTTCTAGAATTGTGTTGGGCCTCTTGGCTGTGCACTGGAATGGTAGCAGTGGAACTTGGTGATCTGGTGGAATCTTCTAGAATTTTGGCCTGTTTTCCTTAGCAGTAGGTCTAAAGGCACACAGTTATTGGATTGTGCAGACTTCCAAACCCGCCCCACAGAGCAGTTGCTTGGGCACTGCCGAGGGCACTGACCTCCCCTTTTCTGCCTCCCTAACAGTCCCATCTCTCCTGGACTTAGAGAAATGTCTTGGGGGGTCGTGATCCACCCGGAACAATAAGTTGCTGCAAATGGTTTTTAAACATTTGTTTTAAATGTCAGTTTGCCTTTAGAGCCAGGTTTAACTCAGTTAATTTGAGGTGTGGCCAAAAAAGTACTGGGCCTTGAAATAGGGGTGGGGAAGGGTGTGGTGAGGAGCATCGGTTTCAAAGAGCCAGCAGGCAGCGCCTGCTCCCGGCTCATCCCCTGGACCTTTCCCTGCTTTCCCTTCTTTCTCCTGAGGAGTGTCCAGCACTGGCCGAGGTTGACTGGAGCGGCTCTGGATCAACGGGTAGCAGAGGGGACACGGGAAGGAGTTAACATCTGTGGCCTGCTGCCTTCCTCCCCCTAAACATCGCGTTTCTTTCCTGTGGCTCCTAATATCCAGACTGAGGTGGGGGAGTGCTCAGCTTCCGGCCTTGGCAGTGCAGCATCGGGCCTACCTAGGGAGAGGTCCGGCCTTGGCAGTGCAGCATCGGGCCTACCCAGGGAGAGGAGAGCCTCTGCCAGCTGGCAGCTGGTTCGTCTGTCCCCGGGTTGCTCTGTACCCAGGAAGGATGCATTCAACCTTGAGGCCTGCTTCGATCAACTGTGAAGTAGGAATAATTGTAACAGTTGGTGATTTTGTAGCATAAAGTCTTACTATAAAAAAAACAAAAAAAACCCCACATCAGCAGGTAGGGTGTTTGCCTTGCACGTCGCCTGACCCGGGTTCGATTCCCAGCATCTCATATGGTCCCCCGAGCACAGCCAGGAGTAATTCCTGAGTGCATGAACAAGGAGTAACCCCTGTGCATCGCTGGGTGTGATCCAAAAAGAAAAAAAAAAAAACACCAACAAACAAAAAAACAAACCCTGCTGGGATGAGTTGTATGAAATGGTAGATGGAAGATGCTGGATAAAGTTCTGTGTGCCATCCTTGCATACCCTCTGCTGCTTCAGGTCTACCAGGGGCAGTACCGGGTGTACTTGGAATAAAAGGCCAACACTGCCTCGTGGCCTAGAAGACTGGCACCTTCTTCCTTCCCTAGCAAATCTCTACCTGGGACTCTGGCTCCACTGGCTCTTCCTTCGCCTTTGAACTGTCTTTTCTGCATGGGTCTCTAGCATTGGCTGCAGCTAGAAGTTAGGGCTCGGCTCAAAGTCATTCAGAGTCATTCAGAGACTTTTCCTGGGCATCTAAAGTAGCAACCCCCTCCAAGCCCCTCATTATAGTACTATTAGCTATAGTATAGTATACACGTAACCACTTCATCAGATTATTATATTATTGCCCTCCTGCCTTCTCTTCCTGGTATTTGTTAATCTCTGAAATTATCTACTTATTTATGTTCGCTATTCACCCATTCACTCTGGAATGGATTTGGAGAGAGCAAGAGTCTGTCTGGCTCATTGTACCTTGAACCGTGCCTCGGAAACGGCAAATAATCAGAAACTAGTTAGGATGTGAGTGAAGAGAGGAATGTACATGTATAACGTGGTGATGCCTTTTAGTTGTCCAAAAGGCAAACATCAGTATTTGTTGAATGCTTATTGTGGGCCATCTATTAGGCTTTCATCGCTGTGAATTATTAGAAAATTAGAAAGTGAAATATCTCTATTTCCTATGAGCATTTCCTCTATGGCGCCGCTGGAAGGGGAAGCTTATTATCATGTAAGTGAGGAGACATGGTCTGGAGGCCAAGTGACACCTATAGCTGAATGTTTATTTTATTTTTTTGTTTTTAGTTTTTGTCTTTTGGCTTATTCCTGGCTGTGCTTAGGCCTTTCCTGACTCTGTGCTTAGGGAGCACTCCTGGCAGGGTCAGGGCACCCCAGGCAGCATCTGGGGTGCTGGGGATCAAATCCCGGTCAGATGTATGCAAGGCAGGTGCCTTACCTGCTGTCTATCTCCCAGCCCCCGCGGAGGTGGAATTTATTTATTGTTTTTGGTGTTTGGGGTCACACCGGTGATGCTCAGAGGTTACTCCTGGCTCTGCACTCAGGAATCACTCCTGGCAGTACTCGGGTTTATATGGGATGCCAGAATGTGAACCCAGGTTGGCCATGTGCAGGGCAAACATCTGCCTGCTGTTCTGTCGCTCTGCCCTCCTCCCCTTTTTTCTCTATTATTTCTTTTCCCTTTGTTTGGGTTTTTGCTTTTTGGGTGACACTCAGCAGTGCTCAGGGGGTTACTCCTGGCTTTGCACTTGGGAATTACTCCTGATGGTGCTCGGGGGACCATATGGGGTAGCAGGGGTTGAACCCTGGGTTAGCCGCATGTAAGACAAATGCCCTACCCGCTGTACTATCGCTCTGGCCTGGGAGTTGGAATTTCAGCTCAGGACACCCGGATGCTAAAGTTCCTGCTCTTTCTGCTATTTCAAACTGTGTAATGGCTGAATTGTTTTACTTTCAATGATTCTTCAGTGTCAGAAATACCTTTGCAGCTTTTAGGAGTTTTGAATAGTTTATCAGAAGTGAAAAGGCAAGTGACTTGTATTCTCACTCTCTTCTGTGGGGAAATGTAGGTGGTCGTGGCCACCAACGTGGCAGAAACCTCCATCACCATCAGTGGGATTGTGTATGTGATTGACTGCGGCTTCATGAAACTCCGCGCCTATAACCCCCGGACAGCTATTGAGTGCCTGGTGGTCGTGCCCGTGTCCCAGGCGTCAGCCAACCAGCGCGCGGGCCGCGGGGGCCGCAACCGCTCAGGGAAGTGTTATCGTCTTTATACAGGTCAGTGTGGCTCTCTTTCAATGATCTTTACTTCCGGCAGTCAGCATGAGCATTGGAAACTATTGCCAGACTGTGTCCTCCTGGGCGGAACTTGACAGAGAGGACATGCAGGCTTCCTCTCCAGGGCCCTCTGTGGCCTGCGCCTCCTGCTCTCCTCACACTAAACACTGCATCCCTTTGCTGCAGTTCCTCGGAGGTGGTTCACGGCACCAGCGGGCACGAGTCACCTGACAGCCTCGGGCCTGGATCTCATGATCTCTAGCCTGGTACCCCTGTGCCTGGGGCACTGCATCTCAAGTCCTATCTCTTAGCATAAGGTTAAGGGACCTTTTACACCTGCCCGCCCTCACCGTGGACTCTGTCCTCACTTCTGATTCAGAGCATCTCTGGGGAGCCGAAATGGAAAGTTCCGTCCCAAGACTCACTGATAGGAAGGAAGTTGTTGGTCAGCTGATGCTCTGTGCCATGTATTAATGCATGTAGCACTGTAGCACTGTCCTCCCGTTGTTCATTGATTTGCTCGAGTGGGCACCAGTCTTCATTGTGAGACTTGTTGTTACTGTTTTTGGCATATCAAATACACCACGGGAGCTTGCCAGGCTCCGCCGTGGGGGCGGGATACTCTCGGTAGCTTGCCAGGCTCTCTGAGAGGGACGAAGGAATCAAACCTGGGTTGTCACGTGCGAAGCAAACGCCCTACCCACTATGCTATCGTTCCAGCCCATTAATGCATGTAATCAAATAAAAATAAAATGGGATGAACAGTGAATGGTTGCCTGGAAGGATGCTGAAATACAGAAGAGAGAAATTTTCACTATACTTAAGAAACCATGGTAGTAAAATCTTCATAACAGTAACCCCCTTTTTTTTTTATTTAAGAATTTTTTTTTGCTGTTTAGGTCACTCACACCTGGCAATGTTCAGGGATTACTCCTGGCTCTGCACTCAGGAATTACTCCTGGCATTGCTTGGGGATCATATGGTATGCCGGAGATTGAACCCAGGTCAGCCATGTACAAGGCAAACACCCTAACCACTCTACTATCACTCTGGCCCCAACATTAACGTTTTAAAATTAAATAGTTTTGTGTCTGATTTTTTTTTTTAAGTTCTCAAGGTGTAACCATCACCTCTGTCTAGTTTTACCAACTTTCCTTCATTCCAAAATAAATCACCCGCCCACTCAGCCGCTTCTTTCCTCCCTTCCTGCTCCCGGCTCCTGGCAACCCCAGTCGCTGTTCCGTGTCTGTGGCTTTCTCTGGTTCGGGTCTTTCATACAAATGGGCTCCTGTAGCATGGGACCATTTGTGGCTGCCTTTTCTTGTTATTCTGAAGCTCCTCTTTGCTACATCATTCCCTCTCATGACTGCCTCAGACTCCCCCATGGAGACAGACCTGTTTGTTTCTCTGCTCGCCAGTGGGTGGGTATTTCTGCCTCTGGCTGTTGTGCATAGTGTTCCTGTGAGCATGTCAGTAACTGGACTTGTGCGAGTGGCTGGTTTTAATTCTTGAGAACTTCTTTGGAGGTGCTAGCCAGGGAACGCAGCCGCTTGTATTTCCCTGGATGGGAAAATGGCCCATCTCTAGTCGGGGAAGGCCGTAGTCTTTGACTGAGAGTGCAGCTTTGGGAGGGATGTACACAGAGTGGTGAGGGGAGGAAGAGAATGCCTGCCTGGCCAGCCAGATAGGCCACATCAACCCCTGCTGATCAGTGGGGTGACATGTCACAGCCAAATCAACCGATCAACTCTGGTGATCAGTGGGATGACATGTCACAGCTAGATCAGTCACATCAACTCCGGTGATCAGTGGGGTGACAGAAGTCACAGCCAGATTGCCCTCATACCCGGTTTTTAATTTTTTTGTGGGTGCATGTTGGGGAATGGAATTGGGGGATCATATGTTGACTTTTGAGGAACTCGTTTTATTTTTGGGGCCACACCTGGTGATGCTGGGGTGGGGTTGCACTCCTGGTTCAGGGTTCAGGGGTTGCTGTTGGCATTGCCCAGGAGTCCAGACTGTTTCCAGGTTTGGAATCCAGGACTTTTGCCTGTGGAGTGTTGCTCCAGCCCTTTGCGCTGTCTCCTCTGTTCCGTAAGTTGCTTTTAACGAGAAACTGGCATCAAGTTCTCTCCCTGAGCATCCCCGGAGCAGAAGGCAGCCTAAGGGAGAGCGGGTGCGCCCGATTCAGAGGCCTCTCACTCTGTCAGCGAGGGTAGTTTTAAGGAGCTGACGAGTCATCCTGGGGTGCACCAGCTTCCAGGCGTTCTCTGTTTTCACAGTGCTCCCCGTGTCTCCCAGAATCTCCAAGGCCTTTCTCAGTTTGCCCACGCAGGTCACTCCCCATCCCTGCTCCGCGTCAGCTGGGTTACGCTCCTCCCAGACATACCTTCTGTTTTCCTACAGATCCTCTCACCCCTTTGGTCTTTCCCTGGCCGTTTCCTCATTATCCAGCAGACCCTCCTTTCCCTGTCAGTGCTCCCTAAGGCGGCTCCCCCGCAGACCCCCACCGTGCCTTCTTGCCATGGCTGTGCTTCTTTGTACCTTGAGCTGCTTTTCCCCACCAGGACCTAGCCCCGTTCCTCCTGGGGGCTCGCGTGTCCTGGCCTTGATCTCAGGCCCTTTCTTGTCACTGAAGTGTCTCAGAGCCGGCAGGTCGGCCCAGTGCACTTGGTGTCCGTTAGTCCCAGGGACACCGGTTGTCTGCTTTTCAACACCAACCTCCTTGAGGTTTTCC
Organism: Sorex fumeus; assembly: GCF_029834395.1. Taxonomy (NCBI): domain Eukaryota; kingdom Metazoa; phylum Chordata; class Mammalia; order Eulipotyphla; family Soricidae; genus Sorex; species Sorex fumeus. The sequence goes on along the minus strand of NW_026606101.1, from coordinate 7,631,483 downwards.
AGTCATAGTGTTTTTCCTTCATGACCTCTTTCGGTTCAGCTTTGCTTGTCTCATTACCTCCAGCTCTGTGCTCCACTGGGGGCCCAGCCACCCTGGCCTGCGGAGGGCGTGCTTGGGCGGATGCTGATTGATGTGGGAGGGTTTTGAGGGTGGAACATTTTTCTCCGTAATCCATAAGCTCTCGGAATAGGCACAAAAGTGATTTAATCTTTTCCTCCCTCGTTTCTTCCCCCACCCTTCTCGAATTTGGCTTTTATGAAAAGGCCTCCCAAAGTCTTTCCCTCCCTGCCCATCTTGGCCTCTCCCTTCTTGGCACCTTTCCGCTTTTTCCTGTTGGAGGGCACCTTGTTTCCAGTGAGGCGTGGAAGCTTGGGGCAACGTTGGATGCTGGCTGTGAAGTGTGTGTGTGTGTGTGTGTGTGTGTGTGTGTGTGTGTGTCTGGTTCCTTGATTTTGAAAGTTAAATGAAGACAATTTTTGCCCTCCATAAGATTTAGCTATTTGCTAGATTTTTGTTATTATTTTGGTGATTTACTTTGAAGTACATTCCTTGCTTATCTCTATAGTTCTTTCCTGATTATTGAGCAGAAGAAATGGTAATAGCGTACCAGTTAGCAAATACTTGTTGTTTTGCTCAAAGAATGCATTCTAATGTAAATGGATACACTTTTATAGCTATATTACTTGGAAAGATATACATTTCCTAAGTATTTTTTTCAAATAAAATGGCATTTTCTGTAGTTTTTGGGAGGTGGGTGAGTGTGGATATGTGGTTTGGGCCCACACCTGGCAATGCTCAGGGGTTACTCCTGATTTCAGTGCTCAGGAATTACTCCTGATGGTACTCAGGGGTCCATATGGGATGCTGGGGATTGAAACCCACCACACTATTGCTTTGGCCCCCAAAGGGTATTTCTGAAATATGAAATGCTTTTGCGTCATAACATATCCATCTGATCCTAGACTCCTCGGGCCTCTTGTTAGAGGTGAGAAAATGTCCCTTTGGCATGATGACTATAGTGGCTTGTGACATTTGATCTTAGACTTTTCTTATTTCCTCTCCTCAGAGGAAGCCTTTGAGCAGCTGCCCCAGTGCACGGTTCCGGAGATGCAGCGGAGCAACTTGGCCCCTGTCATCCTGCAGCTGAAGGCGCTGGGCATCGACAACGTCCTCAGGTTCCACTTCATGTCAGTAAGTCCTCCCTGCCCTCCGGGGCCACGGGGCGCTGGGGCACACCGGGGGGCTCAGGACCTTGTGTCGGGGCCTGCCACCTCCCTGGTTGCCCCGCACAGCTCACGTGTTGAGTGCCTGCTCTGTGCCAGGCCCCGTGTGGGGTCGGAACAGCCGATGCGGCAGCCACAGCTCCCATCCTGCCGTTAGAGATGGGGGTGGGGGTTGGCAGGGATTGTAGTTATGTGCCTGGGTACCCGAAGGGCAGGGTTGTGTGCGTAGTGCAACCGGAAGCCCTGTTTCACCAGCGGGTTGGGACGGGTCTGTTGGGGGGGTGCAGGCCCCAGCATCGTGATGGAGTGGGCAGGGGGAGTTTTTAGAACTTCAGGGAAGGTCCCTGAGGCTGGTGGCATTTCTGGTGATTTTTGAAGGTCAGTTTCCAGGAGGGGAATTATGGGACCTGAGGGCCACAATAGTTTGGTAGTTAGTTCTTTGTTCTAGATACTTGTTCACATTGCTTGTCAGGGCGCATTTGAGCAGGGAACAAATGCTTGCTCTTGTGTCTCCGTCCTGCCCTTGTTTTTTTTTTTTTTTGGTTTTTTTTTTCCCCTTGAGTTCTCTTCATTTCCTTGCGGGGTGTGGGGGATGGGAGCTATTGTCTGTCTTTTAAAAATTTCTGTGATTAAGAAAATGATTATGAACATTTTATATTTCTTCTGAATTTTGGGGGTTTGTTTTTTGTTTTGGGGCCACACCGGCAGTGCTCTGGACCTACTCTTGGCTCTGCCCAGGGATCGTATAGTCAGTTCTTGTCCTGTGCGATCATTTCCAACTATTATCGTCATACTGATCTCTTCTCTATCTTACCTACCCTCCACCCCAGACTCTTGTGGTAGATTCCAACCATTGACCAGTCCTCCTAGCCCTTGTTTATCCTGGCTTTTTGTTTGTTTGTTTTTCTATTTGGATCACACCCAGTGATGCTCAGGGGTTACTCCTGGCTCTGCACTTAGGAATTACTCCTGGCGGTGCTGTGGGGACCACCCGGTTGCCAGAGATTGAACCCAGGTCAGCAGTGTGCAAGGCAAACGCCCTACCTACTGTTCTATTGCTCCGGCCCCTTCCTTCACCTTTTAAGAGCCCTTTAATTGTTGAATATAATAACTTTCGCCTGTAGTACTTTTTGCAGGTATCATTTTGTATTTATTTGTAGTTGCCCATGAGGTTTAAAAGCACAGTAAGCATTTCTGCAGTAAAGCCTGTCTTTGCTGTTATGATTTCCTCTCTTGTTCTGTGATTGACAAGCACTTCCTCATATCTGGGCCATGTAATAGTAACTCATTTTCTTCTTGAACTTGTAGAATTTGTCAGTTGCATTTTTGCTCCCAGTTGTCTTCATATATAGTATGACAAGTCTGAATTCTTGGGATAATAATGTCCTTAATACCATACGTTTCATGATTAGGAGAAGTAAGGCATAGAAGATCCCTTTTCCAAAGGAAACAGTTGTGTGTTTACTGTAAATATGGAGGAACCCTTTGATTATTGGAGTGTAGAACAAGAAATTAGAAAATTTAGGAAAGAGGAACAGTATATACAAATTAAAAGTCAGAAAGAAAAACATGACAACTGACAGCTCAGTATCACAAAAGCTACAGAGTTTTCAAACATTTAGAACAAATGAAATAGCCACTAAAGAAAAAGTTGCAGAACCACAACATCCAAAAGGAGAGAGAGAACAAAAGGGAATGCCCTGCCACAGAGGCAGGGTGGGATGGGGGGGGGGGGGGATGGGGGATGGGAGGGATACTGGGATCCGTGGTGGTGGGAAATGGGCACTGGTGAAGGGATGGGTATTTGATCATTGTATAATTGAAACCCAAGCACAAAAATTTGTAAGTCTACAACTGTACCTCATGGTGTTTCACTAATAAAAATTAAAAAATAAATAAAATCACGATCACAATCATCCTGTTGTTCACCGATTGCCTTGAGCAGGCACCAGTAATGTCTCCGTCGTCCTACCCTGAGATTCTAAAAAGTGCCACATTCAAGGCTCTTTCAGGGTTAGGAGAATGAGATCCATCATAAAATAAATACAATTAAATTTAAAAAAAAAGGAAAAAGTTGCAGAAAAGAGGATAAAAAGAAATAGTAAACTAATATTAGAATTTGTTTAACTTTTCTAAAGGAAAGAGAAATGCAGATTGAATTAGATGTAATGTAATTTCATGTCATTTTTATGATCATAAACTTTCAGACAACCGAAAAATGAGGAAAGTTACATACAAATTTATCTTCACATATTCCCTTCCGGTTATTTCCCCCTAAAATTGTGTTTTTCCCCCGGTTCACATCACAAGGTTCACCTGACTTTATTCCCTTAGCAGTATTAAAGTACCTCATAGCTGCTGAACACAGCTTAGTTGCCCAGTAGTAAGAAAATTGCTTACTTCATGGGTTATTTATGGTCCTGTTTAGATATAAAACAGCCATTCCCGGTAATAAATGTAAATTTTTCTGTGAGTACAAGAAACAGTGGAAGCAGAAAACCAAGCAGTGAAGCCAACAAATGGAAATCATTCGCGAGCAGTCCTGCTGGCGATCTTAGAACGGTGTGTCATCCCAAGTCGGGTGGGGTCAAGGAGAAGCACTAGGAAATGTGTGTTTGGTTTTAAAAAGAAAATACAGTGAATTTGGGCGGGGGAAAGTACAAGAAAAAATAATTTTGATTAATAGTGAGAAAAATTCAAAGCCTTGGTGATTGAGAGTAAGAGAGCCCCCGTGATGTCCAGCCAGAGAGAGGACAGGGCTCAGGCACCGTTAACTAGCACGGAGGATGGAAGGGTGGGGCAGGCCAGAGGGAAGGAAGTAGTCACATTTTTATGTCTGTGACCAGAATTATTGAGGAGGATTTTTGGTTTTTTTTTTACAGCCCCCTCCAGCACAGTCGATGGTTCAAGCATTGGAGTTACTCTACGCTCTAGGAGGTATGCCTTTCTCTTATTTTGTGATCTCTACTAATCTCCCAATAAGTGATTATAGTGAGTCAGGTATTTACTGTAGGATTCTTCATATCTTCAAGAAGGGGATGGATATTAATTTCATATGTTATTTCATATTCCACAGATGAGTGCAGTCATTCTATGTCTGTCCCTTTCTTTCTGATTCATTTCACTTAGTATATTGACACTCTCCATGTCCATCCACTTATAAGCAAATTTCATGATTTTTCTAACAGTTGCGTAGTATTTCATTGAATAGATGTACCAAAGTTTCTTTAACCAGTCGTCTTATTTCGGCCACTCGAGTTGTTTGCAGATTCTAGCTTTTGTGAACAATGCTGTTCTTTATTGAGAAGGAATAAATAAACAGGAAGATTGTTCCACAGTTTGGAAGCCTGCTTCATGTGCTGGGGGTGAAGGAAGTTGGAATGGAGAAGGGGCCACTAAGTCAATTATGGTTGAAGGGATCAGTCGGGATGGGGCATGTGTGCTGAAAGTAGACTAAGGACCAAACATTATGCCGTCTCTGTATTGCAAACCACGATGCCCCAAAGTAGAGAGAGAATAAGAAGGAAGGTGCCTGCCGCAGAGGCAGGGGTGGGAAGGGGTGGGGGTAAGGGTGGGAGGAGGGAAACTGAGGACACTGGTGGTGGAAAATGCACACTGGTGAAGGGATGGGTGTTCGATCGTTGTACGATTGAAACTCAGTCATGAAAGTTTTGTAACTATCTCACGGTGATTCAATTAAAAATATATATGTGTATATATATATATATATAAATACAAAAATAAGTTGTTCTCAGCTATTACAGTCAAAGCACTTTACATGTTACTAGTAAAAGTATTAGTGATAAAGAAATAGATGTACACACTGCAGATGACTTCCAGTACTGGAGCAAGCCACACTGAAGTCAGAATAATTTCAAGTTACAAAGTAACAATAATAAATATATACTGTGCTCAACTAGTTGATCCAGCTTTAATGGGGGAGAATGCGTCTGTCACTTGCCAACAGAGCCATCCCATTTATTAAACTATTAGGAAAAAATAAAGGGATAGATTCTTCCCATATATATAATCATCTTAATCCTTTAGCTTTTTCAGAATAAAGAAGGTAGCGTCCATAATGAGACTAAGAGCACATCAAGCCCAGTTGTGACAGTGAATTTATAGAATATGTCAGTACATCTAAAATTAGTAATAGCTGTCATCAGAGCTGTTTTTACGAGATCTCCTGAAGATTCCCTGGGCCTGGGTTCAAGATTCCCTGGGATCTCAGATGTTACCTCTCTCAAACTTTCACTTGTTCTCGGAGTCTCATGACCTCTCCTAAACTTCCGCTCGGTCTCTTCTCCCACCCTTGAAGTCTACAGCTCAGTCAGTGTCTCTCGCTAAGTCCCTTAATTCATTCCTGCATTCCCTGTGGATTACAGTGGTGGTGGTGTTTGGGCAACACCATGTTACACAAGAGCCTACACCAAGTCTGAATTCACCCCTTCCAGAAATCGATTGTCTTTCTCTTGAATGTTCCCTCAGTGAGTAGAATACCATTTGGTATTGTTTAGTAAAGTTGTAGGGGTTTTGTTTTTTTTTTCTTTTTGGGTCATACCCAGCGATACACAGGGATTACTCCTGGCTCATGCACTCAGGAATTGCTCCTGGCGGTGCTCGGGGGAAGCATATGGGATGCTGGGAATCAAACCCTGGTTGGCTGGGTGCAAGGCACCCACCTGCTGTGCTATCACTCCAGCCCCTTTTTGTTCAGTATATTAATGGGGTTGCACAGTCATCTGTAGAAGTTTAGATCATTCAGGACATTTCGATCATCCTGCTCGCAAGCACTCACCCCTTTTTCTTCTTGTATTGGAGTTATATTTTATGATCCCTTTTCACTTCGCTTTTTTTCTTTTAATTTTAATTTTTTTTAATTATTATTTTTTTTGTTTGGGGGCCACACTTGGCAGTGCTCGGGGATTACTCCTGACTTTGCACTCAAGAATCACTCCTGGCAGGCTCAGGGGACCATATGGGATGTCAGGGATGAGCTGAGGTCGGCCACATGTAAGGCCAGCACCCTGTCCGCTATACTATCTCTATGGTCCCTATTTTCTTTTCTTTAAAAAAATTATTTTTAAAATTTTTAGAATCTGTGTTTTTATTCTTAGGAACGTTTATTGAGACACTGTGATTTACAAGGTTGTTCATAAGAGTTGTTTCAGGCATACTATATATATGTAATATTTTGCTTCTTGGGTCACACCTGGCGGTACACAGGGGTCACTCCTGGCTCTGCACTCAGGAATTACTCCTGGTGGAGCTCAGGGGACCATATGGGATGCTGGGAATCAAACCTGAGTCAGCCACGTGCAAGGCAAACGCCCTACCTGCTGTGCTACTGCTCCAGCCCCACAGGCATACAGCATTTTAATACCAATCCCACCAGTCCCATAAGTGTCCTCTTCTCTCCACAAATATACCCAGGTTCCCTCCCACACCCCAGGATGTCCCCTTGGCAATCATATAATAAATTTATTTCATATTACTTGATCCAATAAAACGTAAAAGAATGGCAAATAGAATTACCAGAAAATAAATTAATGAAAGTCAGTTAGTAATGATTAATCGCTATCTTTTTAGCCTTTCTTAATCTGGAAGAGGACAACCATATGTACCCCCCAAAGTAGATTTTTCTACTTTATTTTTTTTTGGCGGGGGTGGGGGTGGTGGGCACACTTGACTTACTCCTAGCTCTGCACTCAGGGCTCACTCCTGTGGGGTTGGGCGACCATATGGGATGTCAGGGATTGAACCTGGGTGAATTGCATGTCAGGCAAGTGCCTTACCCATTGTACTATTTTCTCTCCAGCCCGTTAACTTTTTTTTTTTTAAATTTACTGCTGTGCTGGGGCTTGAACCCAGAGCTTCACACATGCCAGGCAAGTGCTCTGCTGCTGCCCGCATCCCTCAGCCTCTTTCCTGTGTCAGGCAGTCTGGTTTCTCTGGACAGGATGATTCATTTGTGAATGCCTCGTCTTCTTTTTCAAAAGCATGCATCATCTAACGTTCTTTCAGCACCCGTGCATCTTCCAGCACGATGGTGCTTGCTTCTGATTCTCATTGTTCTCGTGGCAGGTTTGGACAAAGACTGCCGTCTAACCGAACCACTCGGCATGCGAATCGCAGAGTTTCCTCTGAATCCCATGTTTGCAAAGATGCTGCTTGAATCAGGTGGGTGGGGATCTCAGTTCCCACAGATTTTATTTTCTCCGTGGAGTTATTTCCCCAAATCCTGTGCCGCCTGGGTCAAGACGGTCTGATACAGAGTCGCGAAGGAGCTTTTCATGAAACACTGGTTCGGGGTGTGTTGCTAACTTTGATTCAGAGTTTGTCATCACTCGTTCACGCAACTGTTTGGTTTGGTTTCCATGAGTCCAGTACTGACTTCTGATTGATTTTTTTCCCACAGGGAATGTGTTTTTTTTTTTTTGGGGGGGGGGGAGAGGTGGATATGATTTTACATACATATTACTAATGTGACCATTCTTAAGTATACAGTTCTGTGACACTAAGTGTGCATTCACATCACTGTTCAACCACTACTGCCACCCTCCCCCCTCCCCGCCGCCTTTTCTTCAAGCCGACGCTCTGTCCCCATACGGCACAGATTCCCTCATCTCTCCCCGTGTCCCTCCAGCCACCTGTCTGCTTTTTGTCTCTGACTTTGGCTCTTCTTGGGGGCCTCCAGGAAGATCCACGTAATCGATTTCCTTCTGCGACTGCTTAACTTCACCAGGTGTGGGTCATCCACACTGTAGCCTGGTCAGGCCTTCCTCCCAGCAGCCCAGGGCTCCAGCCGCCTGTCCTTTGGCTCTTGTGAACAGTGTGACTGAACTGTTGGTGTACAAGTGTCCGCTCAGGTCCTTGCTCTCGCTTCTGTTGGATATACACACAGGGCAGAATTGTAGGATCATTTTTTAAAATATTTATTTATTTATTTTGCATTTTGGGTCACACCCAGCGATGCTCAGGAGTTACTCCTGGTTCTGCTCTCAGGAATTACTCCTGGAGGTGTTGGGAGACCGTCTGGGATGCTGGGAATCAAAGCCAGGTCAGCCATGTGCAAGGCAAACATCCTATCTGCTGTACTATCACACCAGCCCATAGGATCATTTTAAGGTGAACTTTTGGAGGGGTTCTCCTTACCGGTTTTCCATAGTGATTGTTCAGTTCTGTAGTGTCACCACCAATACACAAGGGTTTCAGCTTCTCTGATACTTTGAGGGGTTTTTTGTTTTGTTTTTTGGTCAGGAGAGAGAAGGGAATTGGAGCCGTCCCTGGTGGTGCTCAGGGGTCACTCTCAGTGGTGCTCAGGGGACCATATGCAGTGCTGGGGATTGAACTGGGATATGTTAGACAAGTGCCTTAATCCCTGAACTGTCTCTCTCACCTCCACTTTCTCCATGGATTTTTGTGAGGATTGGGACTAAGAGAAAAGTATACTTGGAAGGTAAAATCATCTAGAAAATGGTGTGTGTGGGTCCCATCCTTGTAAAGGAAGTGTTGTATTTCTTTTATTATTATTATTATTATTTTGTTTTTTGGGTCACACCCAGCAATGCTCAGGGGTTACTCCTAGCTCTGCACTCAGGAATTACTAGCGTGGTGCTTGGGGGACCATATGGGACGCCGGGGATCAAACCCAGGTTGGCTGCGTGCAAGGCAAATCCCTACCAGCAGTATTATCGCTCTGGCCCCCATTATCATTATTTTTAATGCTTTTATCTAAATTTTATATGAACTGGCAGTCTACAAAGTAATATTTTACAAAATATGATGAAAATTAGCTGCCATTGTAGTTTGGAACGCCTGTGAAAACCGTTGCCTGTCATTGAGGAACAGGACACAGGGTGGGGCTTGCGGGCAGCTTCAGGAGCTTACTGGTCAGCGGCTCCATTTGTGTTCTCTGTCCACTGCCCCCAGAGTGGAGGGAGATGCCGGTCCCAGACCCAGAGTGCTGCTCCAGGCTGGGCTTGCAAGGCTGCGGCTTCGCCAGGTGAGCACCCACATACAGGTCAGAGCAGGTGTGAAGCCGATAGTGTGTCCAGCGTAGAACAGAGCACTGGAGTCTGCCCTGGTCTCCCCTGGTCTGGACCACGCAGCCGACATCCCTCTCCGCAGGGTGAAGTGGACCCAGAGCATCACCCTCACTGAGACGCTGACTCACGGGCCACGTCTTTGCAGCTCACAGGCGCTTTTTGTTTCCTAGGAACTTTCGGCTGCTCACAGGAAATCTTGAGCATCGCTGCCATGATGCAGATCCAGAATGTCTTTGTGATCCCCTCCAACCAGAAGACTCAGGCAGTAAGTCCCGCATCCTGGAGGTCTTTGGCTTTCCTTGTTCAGGCCCCTGGGAATGGCCGATGACAGAACTGAGCCAGCAGATGCCCACATGCTCAGTGTGTCATCTCAGCTCTTTCTGTTAGAGGGGGAGGAGGGAGAGGCACCAGAGGGCTCCGTAGCTCCTTCCAGGTTGCACAGCAGGAGTTGGGCAAGTGGTGCAGAGCCGCCATCTCAGCCCTCACCCGGCCCAGTCTCCAGTGCCGGAGATCATCCTTCAGGTGCTCTGGGCACATTGGTGACATATGGGACTGGCTTGCAGGCCCAGGGCCCTGCTGGAGTTAGTAGAGTCGGTGCCGAGACCCGAAGGTGGCCCAGCATCAGGAACAGCTGAGAGCAAATGCTGGGAAGACCGAGGGGATGGTACAGCATTGGGGAGCACCGCACAGGGGAAGGCAAGGCTTTGGAGAGCATCACATGGGAAGACGTGGCATTGGGGAGCACTCCCCGGGGAAGGCAGGGCATTGGGGAGCACCACCCAGGGGAAGATGTGGTATTGGGGAGCATCATACAGTGAAGGCATGGCATTGGGGAGCACCATCTGGAAGCTGCAGCACTGGGGAGCATCACATGGGGAGGGGTGGCATTGGGGAGCACCTCACAGGAAGGTGCGGCATTGGGGAGCACCACATGGGAAGGTGGGACATTGGGGAGCATCACACAGGGAAGTGTGTGGCTTGGCACAGGGCAGCTGAACCTCTGTATGTTCCGGTGGGCAAGTCAGAAGCGGCAGTGGCTGTGGAGCGACAGGATGCTGCTGGCCTGCCCAGTGCCCTGTGCCCTGAGCTGAGGTGGTCCCTCCACCCTTGTTTGCTGGCTCGTCTGCTTATCTGCCAGCTTCTGCCAAGTCTCCCTTCGGACAGACCAGGCTCATTTCCAGGAGTTGAGCGTTCGCACTCTCGTGCCTGCCCCTGCTGTCCTCTTCCCTTGCAACTAGGTGCCGCTCATTTCTGTGCATGCAGTTGTTTGGTTGTGTGTGTTGCTTTTCTCCCCCCTCCCCCCGCCCCACTGTCAGATCCCACATTTGCAGGGTGGGCCCTGGCCTGTAGTAGGTTCTCGGCCAGTATCGGAAAGGCAGGAAAGGGAGAGGGGCCCTGGGAGGGAGGAAGACCGGGATAGTTAAGCGACATTTAATGCAATGACGGAAGTCTGAAGCTAGCAAGTTGGTTTGCAGACCTGTCAGTGTGTTGTGTGTGCTGCTCCCTGAGTTCCTGGGAACAGATGGCCCTGCACAGGTTCTTACAGAAATGGAGCTGGGGGGAGTCTGAACAGATAGGGTTCTCCTGGTGCTTCCTCCCAGGGCGGGCAGACGGGAGTGCTCGGGTAGGAGGCTGGTGAGAGGAGAGAGACCAGAATGCTGGCATTTCTCTAATGCCACTGGATTATCCTGCTCCCTCAGCAGTCTGGCTAGCGAGGTGAGGAAATTGAGGTGGACGAGGCTACTCTGCCGAGGTCTGGCAGGAGTTGGAGCTGGCACGGGCGCTGGCCGGTCCTGACTCCCGAGGTGGTGCTGCTCCCTGCGCCGGCACCTTTCTTCCCGTCTAAGGGTCCTGTCCCCTCCCCAGATGCGCGTGCACCGACGGTTCGCGGTGGAGGAGGGGGATCATCTCACCATGCTCAACGTGTACGAAGCCTTCATCAAAGTAAGCACAGCCCACCCGCACTGCCCATGCAAGGGGGTATTGGCAGGGGAGTTTCCGGAGGTCACTTCCTGGCGGGATGGCCGGGAGGCCTGCGCCTTCTCCTGTTAGATTGTGACCTTCCTGCTGGCCCACCGGGAGGATCCTGGCACCACCCTGGGTTGGTGTCCTGCTGCCCCTGACCTGTGGCTGGGGGCTCCCCGGATGGAGGACTCCCCCTTTCCAGCCCACTCTCTCTGCTCTCCTGGCCTCCTGTGCTTGTTGGCCTCTGGGTGGGAGTTCTGTTCTGTCTCCTGTCCTGCGGAGGGTGAGTCTGGGCGGGGGCTGCCGAGGTGAGCGGGAGAGCTCAGGGCTCACGGCCACTGCTGCCCTGGCCACTGCACTCACCGCTCGTCCTTGGCCTTAGGAAATACTCACTTTTGTGGTTCTCAAAGGTCTACCAGTTGAGGGCAATAGCACAGCAGAAAGTTGTCACTGATAACGGCTGAAAGAGTGTGAGGGATGGTGGAAACAATGACGGGTCTTGACGTCTTGCTTCACTTCCTGAATACTTTTGCAGAAGAAGAGAAATACCCATCTCTGATCAGAGATCTGGGGGAGATGTTTTCGAAAAAAACCTGACCTGTTGTTGAGATGACTAATTATGGGTTAAGTAAATGAAAATTCATTTTACAAACAGTGTACCCTAATCTGGACTTTGCTCTGCCAGTAGAATGTGGGCTTGGATCTGTATGACACTATTCAGTTCTTTTTTATGCAAAATCCAAAATCTCCTGTGTTTTACATTTTCTTATCTAACATGCTTTGCTCCCTACCCTTAGAATATGATTTCAGAGGTTATCCTTATAGTAATAACTGAATCCAAGGCATAATGATCATGTTCAGTCTCAGGGTTCAATCCCTGACACCATGGGGGGTTCAGGGGTGGGGGAAGGGAACGCAGGGGAGTGGGGGGAATGAAACATTATTGCTAGAAAATAAATCATGTGTTGGGAATAAAAAAAAAAAAAGAAAACAATCAAGGGGCCAAAAAGATAGGACGCTTATATATAGGGCATTTTTCTTACACATGGCCAACACGGGTTTGACCCCAGGCATCCCATAGGGTCCCCCTATGGGAGTGATCCCTAAGTGCAGAGCCAGGAGTAGCCCCTGAGCATCACCGCATGTGGCCACCACATCACCCCGCATCTCCCCACCAAGAACAGTGATCAGCTCACGCGAGCTCTCGGGAAAAGGGCCAAGGTTGGCTGATGTAGAAGCCCGGGAAGTATTTCTTTTTGACATCACCTCTTGTGGTTGCTCGGGTCTAGGAAGGGCTCTGGGGGCCGGGGCGATAGCACAGCGAGTAGGGCGTTTGCCTTGCATACGGCCAACCTGGATTTGATCCCTGGCATCCCATATGGTCCCCCAAGCACCTCCAGGAATAATTCCTGAGTGCAGAGCCAGGAGTGACCCCTGAGCATCGCTGGGTGTGACCCAAAAGGCAAAAATAAATAAATATATAAATAAATAGAAAGGGCTCCATCACGGGTGACGCTGTTTGTGCAGGGTATGAGTGGGGCGCAGCGGGGGCTGGCGAGGGGTGCTGCTGGGGGGTGCACAGGGCCCCAGGAGGAGGGCAGTGGAGGGGAGCAGCTGCCTCAGCCTCCCCCTGCCTGGGTCTCCCGTAGCACAACAAGAGCTCGCAGTGGTGCCAGGAGCATTTCTTGAATTACAAGGGTCTTGTGAGAGCTGCAACCGTGCGGGAACAACTGAAGAAGCTTCTCATCAAGTTCCAAGTGCCCAGGAACTCCAGCGAAGGTGAGTCTTCGCTTGGCTCTGCCAGTTGCCCCCTCGGCGTCACCTGCCCGGGTGAAAGCTGCCTGGGGAAGGAGCCGTGTTGCCCGCTCCCCCCCTCCCCTCTGCGCGTGTGTGCGCGCGCGCCCACACACACACACACACACACACACACACACATGGACATCGCTTTTCTTTCCAAGGGCTGTTCTTCCTTTATCAAAATACCTTAAAAATAGCGGACAGCCCCTGGCAACACTTAGGCACGGTTGACATCTGCCTTGCACCTGGTGTCACACATTGCCCATGTAGGATTTGGCAGAGACAGTCGCTTCAGGTGGTTGCTGTTCATGTATGAATCACACGTAGTTTTGGAGCCAGCTGTTGGCGAAGCAGGGCTGTGTTAGCTCTCCGTGGCCAGCCTGACAGGCGGAAGGGATGAGTCTGCATCAGTCCTGGGCTCTTGCCGGCAGCGCTGATGTCCAGGGCCTGAAAACATACGGGGACTCGTGCCTGCGCTTCTCGCGCTGCCTCTCACCCGGCTCCTGCTCGGGAGGCATTGGGGGACCAGCCTTTGCAGCTGTAGGGTCCACGGGCTCACATCCTCCAGGGCAGGTGACGCCAGTCCTGGATTCCGCTGTTGTCCTTTGAGTCCTGTCCTGTGCCCAGTGCCGCTGCGCCTTGGCTCGACTCCGAGTATCTGGCAGGCCAGCCCGTGCCCCAAGTGTCACCACGTGTGGCTTCGCTTCATGCTCCAGGTTGACGCGGCTGTTCTGTCCGTTTCATACACAAGATGGCAGCTCAGAGGCACAGGGTAACTTGCTGCAAGTCACCCAATGCCAGTGTGGTACGGTCAGAGCTGGGACTCGGGCAGCTTCATGCCAGGGTCTTAGTTTGCCTTCTCACGCACAACAAGCGATCAGAGGCAGATGAAGACGGAGTCTCACTCCTGGTGCGCGGGTGATGGGAGTGGCTTTAGTTTTAGACTAATCAGAGGGTGATGTTCTCTTGGAGGTTAAAGGAGTAGACTTCTTGACCGTGGGGCCCAAGCACAATGCCGATGTGGAGGGAGGGACTGCGGGAGGCTGAGAGGCGGCGGGTCTGGCCCCGAGGTGCCCAGCAGGCCGCAAAGGGTGGCCAAGTCCAGTGGACATGGCAGACGGGGCGAGTGAGCTGGGAGGGCTGGAGACAAGTGCTCGGAATGGAGCTCCTGTGAGAGCTCAGGGCTGCGTATGTTCATGGTAGCTCAAACCCACGCCGTCACTGACGGAAACAGGAAACTTCCCAGGGATGCTGATGGGACAGCGGTGACCTTGCAGCCATAATGCTTTTCCTTCTGCATCTGTCCTGCTTCTCCCCGGTTTTCACATCTCCTCACGCAGAAGAAAAGTGTGGATCCCTCCGATGAGAGAAGTGTAGCACTAAGAAATAAGATTCTGCCAGGCAGGGCTGGATTTTGGAGCATCACAGCTGTTGCAGTAGCTTGCGCTTCTCCTCCCCACACACCAGTTTTCACCCCTGCGGAAGGGAAAGTGTGTCCATCAGATACACGTTCTGTTCCGCATGGAGATTCCCAGCGGGCACTTGGAGAGAAGGGGTTGGACCTGGCATCTGATTGTGGTTAGGAGCGCAGGTTTGTGATTCATCTATTTGTGCCCGGGAATAGGAGGGAGAAAACCATGGAGGTGCAATGAAATACAGACAGATTTAAAGCTAGGTGATTAAAAAAAAATAGCAAATAGTGAAAATATTTTTAGCAGCATGAGAGAACAACTTAAAAAGCTGTACTACGGAATGAGTTCAAGTAATGCTTTAAGAAAATGCACTAGTTTCCAAGTAGATACACGGGCAAAAGAGTAGGCTAGAAAATTCGCCCAAAAAGAAATTAGGTGGTAATCAAACAAATGTGCAATAAGAGATGAGATTCCTTTTGGCCAACACATTGCTGCTAAGAAAGCAGTGGTGGGGCTAGAGAGAGCGTGCAGGGATTTAAGCGCTGTCCTGTTTGTGCCTGGCCAACCGCGGTTCCACATAGGGTCCCCCAAACACCACTGGGAGTGATCCCCGGGCACAGATCACTACCGCCCCCAAACAACAACAACCAAAACCCAAGAATGCAACATAACTGACATTCTCACATATATAGTTGGCGGCCTTAACTTTTATACTCTTTTGGCCCTTATTCACATATTCTATGTCTTTGGGTCTTCATAATGTAGTCATTTGAAAGACACCATTGTTTCATGCACCACCAACAAAGAGAAAAGATTGCTAGTTTTAATTGTAAAGTTTCTTTATTTTGTTTAATTTTGGTTTGTGGGGGGCCACACCTGGCAATGCTCAGGGCTTATTCCTGGCTCTGTACTCAGGGATCATCCTGGCGGCCCTCGGGGGAACCAGAGGGAAGCTGTGGATTGGACCCGGGTCAGCTGCCTGTAAGGCAAGTGCCTGACCCCACTATACTCCCGCTCCGGCCCCTTCAGTGAGTTTTCAGTATTTTTAAAAAGTGAGTCTTGAATTAATGAAATAATTTCGTGCATTAATTTCAACACTCTATGGTAGAAATCTGTATCTGGGAGGCTGTTGATTCTGGAAAATGTTTATGATAGCATTCGAAGCACCAATCAGAATGGAATGGTTGCAGATGTCAAAGCCTCACGCGCTGCAGCTTCTTACCACAGAAATCATTTTGGGGTGCTGCGTCCCCGCTTAACGTCTTCAAGAGGCACCGGAATTCCCACAGGATGCTCTCCTGACATCCCTGCCCAGACTGGCACAGATCTTAGGGTCCAGGCAGTACCCAGCATCTGTCTGGTCATCTGGGTCTTAGCAAGGACGAAGGAGTCCCAGGGTAGTAGTGGAATAGCCCAGAGTGTTTCCATCAGAGGCAGAGGAGGAGCTACTGGGGCCTGGGGGTGAGGGGGTGACCACCATTGGATGGTGCCAGTGAGCAGGGGCCCAGGGCATGAGGGCTCACAGCTGCCTGGGTCCTGTGTGTATTGACACAGCCCAGGTCAAGAGGAGACTGGTCCTCTTTCTGCTTATGGCCCCGTGCAGGTGACCCGGATCCTGTCCTGAGGTGCATCGTGGCGGGATTCTTTGCCAACGCGGCGAGGTTTCATTCTACAGGAGCTTACAGGTAACTTGATGCTGTCAGAAATCTTAATGGGTCTGGGGGCTGGAGCAGTAGCACAGCAGGTAGGGCATTTGCCTTGCACGCAGCCAACCCGGGTTTGATTCCCAGCTTCCCATATGGTCCCCTGAATACCGCCAGGGGTAATTCCTGAGTGCAGAGCCAGGAGTAACCCCTGTGCATCACCAGGTGTAACTCGCCCCTCCCCCCCAAAGAAAAGAAAGAAATGGGCCTGAACTCTAGAGAAAGTTGATGTGCTGGGATTGCCAGGAAATGAAATGAAACTGTTACTCTTCATGCTTTCTTCTGAAAATTGCTTGAGGTGGTTAGTCTATGGATGTAAGCAAGATACTTTCATGGACACGTGCCTCAATTATATAGCACATCCACGTGCTACAGAATGGGGTGACGGACTGGAACGATAGCACAGCGGGTAGGGTGTTTGCCTTGCATGCGGCTGACCTGGGTTCAATTCCCGGCATCCCTTATGGTCCCCTGAGCACGCAGGAGTAATTCCTGAGTGCAGAGCCAGGAGTAACCCCTGTGCTTTGCTGTGTGTGACCCAAAAAGCCAAAAAAAAAAGGGGTGACAGTGGCAGGCCTGGAGACCGAGGGCATTCGAGCTTCTAGGATCAGAAGGTGATGGTACAAGGGAAGTGACTCGCACCCCTGCGTGAGTCTTTGAGCCCCCCGATCTGCAGGACCAGAGTCATACCGCTCACGGATACCTGGGGGCCACGTGTGGTCTCTTTGGATCTTGTCGTCTTTCCCTCAGGTTCTGACTCGCCCCTTGGCCCACAGTGGCCACTGGTTTCCTTGGGCTGTTTCCTAGGCATAGAAACCACGGCCAGCCCAGCGAAACCCTCTGCCACTAACCCTTGTAATAAAGGAAAAGAAAAGCCAAACATGGCTGGGCCTTCCTCTCTCCTCATGGAAGCCTTCCAGTTCTTTGGATAGCTACGTGAGCCTTCGTTCTGTCTCAGCTCACTCCGGCCTTGCGGTTTCCCTGGGATCTTTGAAGTAGAGAGATCGTACGTGTCCGCCCTTGGCGAGGGAGCAGCCAGGGACTTTCTTCCCAGCTCTTTGGATTTCCTGTGTCTGCGATCTCTTGTCTCGCATTCTCCCTCCTCAGAAGCGTTCCTGGCCTGTCCCTGATGGTCCTTGTCCTAGTCTGATCATGGCCTCATTAACAAGTCCAGAATTGTGCGGAGCTTTTAAACTTTTCGGCCCTCGGGTCGAGGGGTCTCCTACCCAGTACCGCTGCGGCTGACTGATCCTAAGAAGCATTTACAGCTACCCCTAGTGTGTCCTAGTGTGGCTCCCGCCGGGCTCCGTCACCTGTCACAGCATGATTCTGTGGCTCCCCCATGGCGCTCCCCCCTTCCCGCAGATTGCTGCCCATGTCTGAGGCAGCCCCGGAGGCCTGTGGTCTCCCCTAGTGAGCGCCCCGTGGTGTTTCTGTGTAGTGACCCCTGATCTCCTCGAGAACCTTCCTGAGGGAGTCTGGCCGTCAAACATCATCTCATCGGTGTCCTCACCATTGCAGCCAGTGCCCATGTGTCCACATGCATGTTAGGAGGGCCTAGATTGCCTCTCTGCCAGGGCCCAGGTGTCCACCAAACATGCCCACAAAACACTCATCTGGACGGCGCCTCCCCGTGGTCGGATAGCCCCGGGGTGGGTGTGGGGGGCTGCAGGCCTCGGGGCAGGTGATCGAGCTGATGCCCCAGCTGAGTGGAGGTCGGAAATGCTCTCTTAGAGAAATAGGGGGGTCGTCCGAGAGCGAGCCCCCCTCCCCCGCCACCCTGCTTCCCCCCGCCCCGTGCTCACCATTCCCGCCCCGAGAGCCTTTCTCTTGACTGTTCCTCTTGGTCTGAGGCAGTAACGCGTGTCATTTCTGTACCTCGGGAAACATCTCAGGGGGACCGTGCCTGCGGGAGAGCCATGTTGTGCGGCCACAGGGGTCGATCTTGGTCTCCAAGGGGGCTGGGGGGGGCATGTGGTCCCCATGCACGGGGGTCAGTGACGTCGTCCCTCTGTTCCCCAAGGACCATCCGTGACGACCACGAGCTCCACATCCACCCGGCCTCCGTCCTCTACGCCGAGAAGCCCCCTCGCTGGTAAGCCCCCTCGTTCCCGTCCTCACCTGTGTGACACCGAGTCACTCAGCACCCTCAGTCACGTTAGCCCCCTGCCCCTCAGTTCTCTGCTCACCCTCGCCTTGGCCGCCATGCAGCAAACGCTCGGCTGCCCCCCCAGCTGCCTGTTGCCGGCCGGGCTGACACATAGAGCACTGAGCGCCTTGGGGGACAAGGGCTTTGACGGAAGGGGCTGACCTTGTGGGGGGTGGCCTTGCTCCAGACGGGGACCCCCAAGTGTGGGAGGGAGGACTCTGACAAGACTCCGGCACTGCTTACCAAGGTGGGGTGCGGCTGAGTTGAGGGGACACACAGACGCCTTTTTGGTTTTGTTTCTTTTTTGTTCCATTCCTGGCAGTAACCAGGAACTACTCTTAGCTCAGTGCTCGCGGGGTGGGGGTGGGGGGGTTTCTCCTGCAGCTCTGGGAGGACTGGGAAGTGCCAGGATCAGGATTACTCTCCTCCGTGCCGTGTGCCTGCTGCAGCCTTTTGAGTTTTTTCTCCGGCTCCCTGCGTGGCATTTTGGTAGATTACATGTATGTCTATTCAGTTTGATAATTTAGAAAAGATAGGGCGTGTATTTTGTCTTTTCAAAAAGTCCCCCTCTCCCTGATCATTGGTGACGGTGAGTGTTTTTTCATGAGCCCGTTAGCCCTCGGCGGAGTCCCTGGGGAGAGACTCCTGCACCGACAGGAGCGTAGCTCAGGCTTCTTTCCCCTGCAGGGTCATCTACAACGAAGTCATACAGACCTCCAAGTACTACATGAGGGACGTGACCGCCATCGAGTCGGCGTGGCTGTTGGAGCTGGCGCCACACTTCTACCAGCAGGGAACGGTAGGAGCGAACGCGGTCTGGCCCCTAAGTGGTCTGTTTCCTGCTCCTCCATGTTCCCTGCAGTACACGTGTATCCTCCAATTGAACACCCTAGCTTTGCCCCCGTCCAGTGTGCATCGGGGGGCAGACCATCGCGCACCCCCACCCCCCCGTGTGAGGGCGCTGTGTTGTTCATTGGCAGTTGGCGTTTTCACCACGTGCCACCCATGGACTGACGTGGTGCTCTGCCCGCAGTACGTGTTCCTGGTGAGCACAGAGCACTGAGGACTGAGTCCCCCTGACACAGAGCCAACACAGAGTGCGTGGTTGGCCCTCCAACCCCCCTGCTCTTGCAGACTGGCCCCCCAGCACTTCTGCTCTGTGGCCGGCGCAGGAGGAAGGCACCTACGCGCTCCCCTCATGCAGCCCGGCAGGTGCTGGCGCCCTAATACCCGCTTTCCTGCAAAGCAGCTCTCCTTGCAGGCCTGCGGGAGGGGCCCGGGGAGTGAGCAGAGGCAGTTTCCTCTTGTTCATGTTTATGAAAACTGCCCTGCTTATTGCAAAACAAACAAAAACAGAAACATTCACAAGAACCCAAACTCTGCCCTGCACGTCCCAGCTGTCTCTGCAGCCCTGGGTGCTGTGCGCTCTCTTCCTCCCTCTCTTCCTCCCTTTCTCTCCCTCTCTCTCCCTGTTTCTCTCTCTTCCTCCTTCTCTCTCCCTTCTCTCTCCCTCTCTCCTCTCTCCTGTCTCTCTCCCTCTCTGTGTCTCTTTCTCCCCCTCTCTCTCTCCTTCTCTCTCTCCTTCTCTCTCTCCCCCTCTCTCCTCTCTCTCTCTTTGTCTCTCTCTGTGTCTTTATGTCTCTATCTCTCTGTCTGTCTGTCTGTCTCTCTCTCTCCCCCTCTCTTCCCGCTCTCTGCCTCTCCCTCTCTTTCCGACTCTTCTGTCCGGGCACGGCAGTGGTCTCTTCAGCTCTTCTCCATGCTCAGGCCTGGAGTCCTGGCACCCAGCTCGCCTGGACTGCATCTCTCTCTGCTGGCCCTGGGCTTGGGATCAGTGGCCTCCAGGGTTTTGTGCCACTCACTTGCCCTGAGCGAAGCCCATCCCCTGCACCTTCATCCTGCAGCCGGGGCTCTGCAGGCCCAGAGCTGGGCTGGCAGTGTTGGCCCCGTGGTTCACGGTGACCCTGGACTTGGGCTTCCTCGTCCTCCTGGCTGCCAGGTTCCGTCTGCCCGCACGCCATGCCCGCCACCGTCCACCTGGGACCGTGGGCGTGTGTGTCCCACTGGCAGCATCCTAGAGCGCCTTCTTCCCCTTCCCCACTCAGCCCAGTCAGGGTGAACTGAGTGCAGGGGGGGTCACGCTCAGAAACCAAGAGAACCTTCTGGAAGAGGCACGTGAGAAGGGGAGAGGTTGGCGTGGTTGTCGGGCGCCGTTGAGGGCAGGGACTGACATGGGGTCCTGGACGCTTCGGACTCAGAACAGCGCCGAAACTGTCATTTCCCTTCCTCAGCCCCAAGCGACAGTTTCTTCGGCCAGGCTCCGAGGTGCAGGAGCCAAGAACAGGGTCCGAGGGCTCGGCTGGCACGCTCAGCTTCACTCTGCCCCCCCCCCCCCGCCGGGGAGGCGAGGGTCCTGTGCTCCTCCCCAGGGCTGCCGTCAGCTTGCCCGAAGAGTGGGAGGGTCCCGGGGCCTTGGGCCCCTCCTGCCTCCGTTCCGGTCCCTGTGGAACTTTCCATGGCCGCACTCCCTCTCCGGCTCAGCTGTGTTGATACTCAGCATTCTTCCCTGAGAGGACACCAAAAATGGTCCCTCTGGCACCGTGACATCATCTCCCTCTTCCCAGCCAGGACTGGGGGTGGCGGGCCTCGGTTGCCGGGGTCATGCGAGGGCACACGCAGGGACAGTGCAGGCCTGACCCCAAAGAGCCTGGGGTCACACGAGGAGATGGGCAGGTATGGACAGTGCAGGCCTGACCCTGAGGAGCCCAGGTCACGTGAGGGGACGAGCAGGGACTTGTTGCCTGTGGACGCTCCCCGAGCCCATCCCCTGAGCCCTTCTGGCCTTGGTGCTGTCCTGTGGGCTGAGTCCTTAGGGGCCAGTACCAAGTGTCGGTTGCTTGACCTTCCCCCCCCAGACCCCTCCCTGCAGGCCTGTCAGTCACTTGACCTTTGACCTCCCCCCACCCCTCCCTGTAAGCGTGTCTGTCACTTGACCTTTTTCCCCCAGACCCCTCCCTGCAGGCTCGCTTCGGAAGGGGTTTGGGGTGGGGCCCGATGTCAGCTCTCGCCAGTGGAGGAACTGTGTGGAAACCTGCCGATCTGCTCACCCCGTCACCATGTTCTCTCTTCTCTCGCAGCACCTGTCCCTGAAAGCGAAAAGGGCCAAACTCCAGGACCAGTGAGCAAAGCCTGACCAACGGCTGTGGGGGCCACCCGACCACCCATCTGCTTCCCAGGACTCCTTCCCACCCTTCGCTCCCGCCCACCGCGCTGGGGTCCTGGAAGGCGCGTGCATGTCCGGCCAGGCGGGGCGGGGGCCGTCCGCTGCTCAGCCGCTCGCCCATCCCCCCATGCCTCTCTGCGGCCCGGCTCTGTGGGCAGCGACGAGAGACCCATCGCGGACACTGTGCCAGGCTGGGGGCAGGGCTGGCCCAACTGGCGGGGCTGGCCGAGTGACCCCAAGGGTCGGTGGCAGGTGGGAACACGCATGTGCCCACCGCGACCCAGACCCCGGAACCCCCCAGCCTTTCCCCGCTGCCCACATCACTGTTTCGTGGGCCTTGGTGACCCCCGCCGGGGCCCTGTTCTTCATTAGCAATAAGGAGTTTTCTATCCCACAAGTGGCTTCCTCTCCACAGCGGGACCAAGCTCCGACGCTACCAGCTGAGCGCCGGGGTGGCCCCCAGCTCCTACCGCAGCCCCCCCTGGGGGGGTGGCCCGCGCAGCGCAGAGGCCCAGCGCTTCTGCAGCCGGCGAACATGACTCGTGACCCCTTTTCTGTGTGTGTGTCTGCTGGGGTACTGGTGGCCCCCGGGGCGCCCCTTCCAGCGGGCTCTGGGCTCAGGGCTGCCCCTCAGCCGCCACCCCCACCCCCACCCCTGCATCTTTGCTGAGATGATGTTTGCATTCCAACCCTGACTGGTGCAGGCTCCCCCACCCCCCTCCCCGGTTCCAAGTGATGTTTATTTTAAAACCACATAGCTTGAACATTTATTTTTCTACTGATTTGTTTGGACACGCCACTTTTGGCGCCAAACGGGCCCGTCATTTTTAATTTATGTTTTATAAAACTTGTAAATAATAGTGGCAACTTGTTGATAATAGAAAGCCTTTGTACCAGAAGTAAATACGCTCCCTCCCACCCTTGGTCTCACCTTCATGTTTGCAGGGGGTCTGGGGAGGGCCTGACCTCGGGAGCCCGATCCTGTGGCCGACGGCAGCTTTCAGGGCCACCTGGACTCCGGAAACCTCGCACAGCAAGTCCAAGGATGGCAGCAGGACCTTGGTAGCACCAAATGCCACCAAGGGTGGTGCCTGCCCTTACTGGGGTCTTTCTGCAGAGGGCAGACATGCCTATTTCTTCAAGTAGCCTCTCTTCCTTCCTTCCTTCCTTCCTTCCTTCCTTCCTTCCTTCCTTCCTTTCCCTCTCTCCCTCCCTCCTTTCTTTCTTTCTTTCTTTCTTTCTTTCTTTCTTTCTTTCTTTCTTTACTTCTTTCCTTCTGACCTTGTTAGCACCAAATGCCACCAAGGGTGGTGCCTGCCCTTACTGGGGTCTTTCTGCAGAGAGAAGACATGCTTATTTCTTCAAGTAGCCTCTCTCTTTCTCTCTTTCTTTCTCTCTCTCTCTTTTTTTTTTTTTTTTTTTTTTTTTTGCGTTTTGGGTCACACCCGGCGATGCACAGGGGTTACTCCTGGCTCTGAACTCGGGAGTCACTCCTGGTGGTGCTCAGGGACCATATGGGATGCTGGGAATTGAACCCGGGTCAGCTGTGTGCAAGGCAAACACCCTACCCGCTGTGCTATCACTCCAGTCCCTCCCTCCCTCCCTCCCTCCCTCCCTCCCTCCCTCCCTCCCTTCCTTTCCTTCCTTCCTTCCTTCCTTCTTTCTTTCCTTTGTTCTTCTTCCTTCCCTTCCTTTTCCTTCCCCTCCCTCCCTCCCTCCCTCCCTCCCTCCTTCCTTCCTTCCTTCCCTTCCTGCCTTCCTTCTCTTTCTTTCCTTCCTTTCCCTCCCTTTCTTCCTTTTTTCTTTTCCTTTCCTTTCTTTTCTTTTCTTTTCTTTTCTTTCTTTTCCCTTTTTTTCCCTTTTCCCAGGAATGGGACCTAGACTGCAGGTACACAAGGCAAGCGCTCTACCCCCGAGCCATAGTCCTAACGCAGAACTACTTAGATTTAAAGCCTATGATTGGGTCCAAAGCTGATCCTACTAAGCTGCTGTTGGGGTGGAGGGAGGAAAAGGTAGCGGAGTCTGCACTGTAGGGACTGAGCGGGAGTTCCCACGGGGCCTCCAACCCCGGGGAGGGGACACGCCCCACCGAGGGTGCCTGGGAAAGCCAGCCCCCAGCCCCTGAGCTCTGCCCTGGGCACACTGTGGCCCAGCGTGAACAGAGAGTGTCTGTGGTCAGATCTGCAGCTGGGAGTCCCGATGGGGCTGGGAGCAGGCTCGTGACCCAAGGTCACCTGGCCCAGCCTGGCCACGCACTGACACCTCTGTCCAGAGGAGTTCTGCTGTGAGTCTCCCTGGCTCCCTATGGGCTTCTCACTGCATGGCCTGTGCCTACACCCCCTGGTGTCCTGGGTGCCATCCTGTCCCCAGCACGTCAGCCCTGTCTTCTCTCTGCTGCCCATGGCAGGGCCCCGTGCTTAGCTTCTGGTGAACCATCTTCTGGGCCCGCAGCTGGGATATGGGTCCTGGGACCTCGTGCGGGAGTGACCGGGTCCCATGCTCGGTAGAGCCACCCCTGAGCCCAGGAGTCATTATGTTTTTGGCTTTTGTGTGTGTGTGTGTGTGTGTGTGTGTGTGTGTGTATGTGTTGGGGGATGCTGGGCCTTGTGTGTATGTGCCAAGCAGCTGCTCCTCAGCGGGGCTCCATCCCCACTGTGTCAGCCCCAGCCTGGTGGCCTGGGGACCGGGGTCATGGAGATAGAATGAAGCGCCGAGGCCTGAGCCAGGAGGGAGGTCAGGAGGCCCCCTGGCATGAGGGGCAAGCGCTGAGCTGGTTCCTGCACAGGTTGTGCCCTGCCACGGGCCCGCACCACCCACATCCCCACGCTCCGGCCAGCAGGCTCCGACAGGCTGTGCCCCCTACCCCCTTATCACCTGTCCTGACTCCCCTCTATGAAGGGGAACGTGGACTACAGCATGAGCTGCGAGCTTCAGCCTGTTTGACCAAGAAGACCAAGCGCCTCACACCAGCCTCCAGGGAAAGAGAGCCGGATGGGAGGGTGTCAGGTGCCCACCACACCCCACCTTCAGGACCTTTGCTTTTGCTTATTCAAGGCATCTGACCAGCTTGTCTGTGTCCCTGTGGAGGCCACGGGGCTGGCTGCTCCCCAGGGTCTGTCTGGGTCACGGTCATCCAGATTCCCAGATTGGATGCGGCCCCTGCGAGTCCCTCGTGCCAGGCAGCACCCCGAGGGGGTTATGTCCACCATCCACAGGGACCACTGTCCGCCTTTCTGCTGCGGGCACACGGCTTCTGGAGCGTTCACCAAAGATAAAGAGCACAGGACAGGGGCTGGAGCAATAGCACAGCTGGTAGGGTGTTTGCCTTGCATGTGGCCGACCGGGGTTCGATTCCCAGCATCCCTTATGGTCCTCCAAGCACCGCCAGGAGCGATTCCTGAGTGCATGAGCCAGGAGTAACCCCTGGGCATTGCTGGGTGTGACCCAAAAAGCAAAAAAAAAAAAAAAAAAAAAATCAAAGGACAAGGGGTGGACCCTCAGGTGCCTCCATGACCTTTGCCCTTGGGGCACAGGTGTCCAAGGTTCAAGGATGGAAGCCCACCTTTAACCTGTGTGGTCAACGTGGTGTCTGGTCTCTCCCCAAGAGGCTGGGACTCGGTCTGTGAGGCGACGCGCACTTGGGGAGGGGCCTCCGGGGCGCCTTTTGTGTCTGCGTGCTGCCTCTGGAGAGTGGTTCCCCATGGACTGGGCTCGGCCACTTGGGGACAGAGCGAAGGGGGTCCCGGAAGCCCAGGGGCTCGGGGGGTCGGGCAACTTTCCAGTTCCAGATTCAGCCGCTCAGCTCTCGGGACTGTGCCGGGCCCGGAGGAACCCAGGTGGAGGCAAAGCTACGTCTGAGTTTTGCCCACACATGGGGCCTCTGTCAAGGCCAGACCTGGTCCTGGGCCTCCCACCTCTCCTGTGGGGGCCCCAGAGGGGCTTTTCACCCCTCTGAAGGGCGGGAGTAACGCTCACAGCACCTGGGGACATGTCAGTGGCCTTGTGGCTGGCTGTCACCTGCGGGAGGACCTGGCACTGCAGCCCTGTCCTTAGAGGCAGGCAACCCTTTCTCTGGGAATCTTGACTTATAAGTGAGCTAATTTTGGGTCTGAGAGAGTAAAGGGCGTCAGATATTTGCCTTGTATCGACCAGTTTGCATCTCTGGCACAAAATACGATCCCCCAAGCACTGCGGGGAACCACTCCCGAGCACAGAGTAGGGAGAGCCACTGAGCACCCGGGGTCATGAGTGTGGCCCTAATGTTGTCCCATCTCCACCTCATGCACTCATTAAAAAACGCTGATTTACAAAGTTGTTCACTGTACAATTGTTTCAAGCATTGAGTGTGCCATCACCACAACCGTGACCTTCCCTCCACCAATATTCCCAGTTTCCTTCCCATCTCCAAACTGCCTTCCTTAGGTGCATAACGAATTTACTTTTTATTGCCTATTCCAAACAAATTTTTAAGAAATATCATGCACTTGGGGCCGGAGTGATAGAACAGCGGATAGGGCCTTTGCCTTGCATGTGGCCGACCTGGTTTTGATGCCTGGCTTCCCATGTGGTCCCCCAAGCACGCCAGTAGTAATTCCTGAGTGCAGAGCCAGGAGTAACCCCTGAGCATTGCTGGTTTGCGCTCTCTCTCTCTCTCTCTCTCTCTCTCTCTCTCTCTCTGTCTCTGTCTCTCGCATCCCGCCCCCCATGACCGCCCCAACCAAGTCTCAGACATCTGAGTCCCAGCTTCCCCCTGTCCATAGTTGGGACAACCAAGTCCCAGCTTCCCCCCATCCATAGTTGCCCCCTAGACCTCCACCTCTCCCAACCTCAGGAATCAGAATGCAATTCTCTGTCGCCGTGGATGAGCTTTGTCTTTTTTAGAATTTTCTATATATGGGTTATGGGTTATTTATAGAAAATTAATACACTCGTCCCCATCCGGATAAGACCTGGGTTTCAGGCTGTCTTTCAGCCTGCTGAGATAAAGCTTCCGGCTTCCCCTCCGTTGCCTTGTCTGTAAACCGAGGGTAAGAGCTTGTGCCCAGACACCAGTATGGGAGCTGGGCCTGCTATGGCCTTAAGGTGCTGGCCAGGGCCGCTCAGTGACCCCGCCTCTTCTGCACAGCTCATTGGGCCTGCAGCTCCCTGCATGCCCCTTAAGTGAGACACAGAAGCACCACAGGAAAGGATTTGATGCAGTTGCATGGGCCCCCAGCTGTCCAGAGTAGCCAGCCCCTGAGAAGAGGAGTCGGCCAACCAGGCCAAGATAGGCCATCTTGGGCCTGGACATCTGGGGACAGGTGTGTGAGGCTGCGGGCCAGCCTGTGGGGTGGTGCCAGCGGGGGCAGACCCACTCGGGGGAACAGGACAGCCCCAGAGTCTCCATGCTTAGATCCAGACCTGCAGGCATCAAACACTGGTCAGAGAACAGCCAACAGTCGGTGCCCATTGGTCGTCTCCTGCGTACTGGGCACTGGGAGCGCGACAGGAAGACAGTGAAATCCCTCACCCTCTGCTCTGGCTTTGCACCCCTTCTTTCCCAGTGGTGTGCAGTATCCTGATCATGACTCCTGATGGTGAGTTTGAGCCCCTGAAGTCCTGCCCATTTGCAGGTTCAGGCTGCGAGGCAGTGGGACTGTGCTGCCCTCTGCTGGCCACCTTGAGACAGCGACTCCCCAAACGGGCCATTGAGGCCGAGAGGATGCAGGCGGCATTGCTTTTGGCCCAATGTTTCTCGTAAACTTGGAGGGGCAGGAACAGTGCCAAGACTATATCCCTGTGCGCTGACCCCCTTGTGATCCTGGGAGGGGTTGGAGGAGTGTTCCCAAGCAATGTTCAGGGGCCTGGGGACCTCCTACTAGGAGCCCCTCCTGGAAATATTCAGCCAATTGGGCCCGAGGTGCAGTATTTGGATCCTGGAGTTCTAGGGAACCGTCTGGGCCACTCTGGTGGTGCCAGTGGGTGCGGTTTTGTCGTCAGTGCTGCACCCAGCGATGTCCAGAAGATCCTGTGGTGCTCGGGATGAAGCCTAGGTTGGGTCCATACAAGGCTGCACCCTAACACCTGTCCTGAGCTCCCTGCAGTGCTCCCTTCCCTGCAGGGTCGGGAGCCCGCTCCGAGGATGTTGCGGCCAATGCCTGTGTCCCGCGGGGTTCATCAGCCTGGAGCAGCGCTGCCCGCTGGGGCGACGGCGGCCGGCAGGGGGCGCTGGCGGCCCGCGTTTGCACCGCGGGGACCGCAGCGGCTCAGTAGGTCCGGCCGCGCGGGGGACGCCTGCAGCTGCCTGGGCCCCGCAAGGGGAACGCCCAGTCCCGCACCAGCCACGACCGAGCCCCTCTGCGCAGAGAGGGGTCCGATCCTCCAGATCCCGTCAGCTCCAGCGGGGAGGCGCGGCGCTTCCCAGCTCACAGGCTCAGCTCTGGGCAATAAACGCCAGAAAGTGCCACCCCCACCACCACCCCCACCCCCGCCCCCACGAGTGGACACCCCGGTCAAGGTCCTGGAGCTGCGGGGCCACAGTAAACCCAGGAGCAGGGGCCAGCCCTGGCCACCCCAATCCCGCTCATTTCTGCTTCCAGTTGCTTCCCCTGCCCAGTTGGGAGAGCCCGGAGTGCCCGGCCAGGAGAACCCAGGAACAGGCACAAGCCCAGGGCTGGTGCTCAGAATCAGAGTCTGCAGGACCTGCCCACCAGGTACAGGAACGGGTCCTGGCCAGGAGGAGCCGGGCAGGAGGCAGTGTGGCCTGCTGGTTAGGGGCGTGACCTCTGGTCTCGCTCTGCCGCCTTCCCTGGACTGCAAATGGTGGGCAAGACTTCTAGCCTCCCTTGCAGTTTCTTTTCTTTTTGGAGGTGGGAGGAGCCTTCCTAGTGGTGCTCAAGGCTTACTCCTGGCTTAGCACTCAGGGGTCACTCCTGGTGGGGCTTGGGGACCATTTGGGGTACCGGGGATTGAACTCGGATTTGCTACCCGCTGTGCTCTGTCTCTGGACCCTCTTTCTGTGCTTTCGAAGTGTTGGGATTTGAACCAGGACGTGGAGGCACCTTTTTTTTTTTTTTTGAAAATTACAAGCTTTCATGTTTGAGGTCAATCATACAATGATCAAACACCCATCCCTCCACCAGTGCACATTTTCTACCACCAATGTCTTCAGTATAACCCCCCTTCCAACCCTCCCCCTTCCTCCATGGCAGACAATTTCCCCCATACTCCCTCTCTCTCTCTCTCTCTCTACTTTTGGGCATTATGGTTTGCAATATAGATACTGAAAGGTTATCATGTTTGGTCCTTTATTTACTTTCAGCACACATCTCCGATCCCGAACAATTCCTTCAACCATCATTGTGTTAGTCATCCCTTCTCTATTCCAGCTGCTTTCTCCCCCACGTTCATGAGACAGGCTCCCAATTATGAGGCAATATTCCTGGTCCTTGCCTCTACTGTGCTTGGGTGTCAGTCTCATATTATGTTATTTTATATTTCACAAATGAGAGGAGTCCCTCTCTTTCTGACTCATTTCACTTAGCATGATACTCTCCATGTCCATCCACTTATAAGCAAATTTTATGATTTCATCTTTCCTAACGGCTGCATAGTATTCCATTGTGTAGATGTACCAAAGTTTCTTTAACCAATCATCTGTTCTTGGGCATTTGGGTTGTTTACAGATTCTGGCTATTGTGAACAGTGCTGCAATGAACATACAGTGCACCCCCATTCTTGCCGCAGTCCCTTCGTCCGGAAAATTGCAGATCAGGGTAGTATAGGCTCTGTATTAATCTACCAATCAGTTTTCACTCCTGTGCCTTTTAGGGGTGGGGGTGGGTGGGCTGCACTTGCTGGTGCTCGGGGCTTGCTTACTCCTGGTTCTGTGTTCAGGGATCGATCACTTCTGACGGTGCTGGGATCAAATCAGAGTGGGTTGCGTACAAGGCCAGCACCTCAACCCCGGAGCTATGTCTTTGGCAGCTACTTCTGTGTGTCTGAAGCAGACTTGACTGTTGTGAAGCCTCACTGACTACCTCTGTCAGGGCTGGGTAATTCCAATAGGCTGGTGAACAACATGCCCTGGAACTGACCGATGCCACCAGCCCCTTGATGGAACTCACACACCCACTCATATGGCCCCTTACCCCCAGCACCCCACTGGGGCCCTACCCCAGTCAACCGTAAACAGCAGCTTCTTAGAACAAGCCGCCCTTGAGCTGCTTGCCTTGCTTCTCCCTTTGGGTAGCTAAAGTCCAGCCACTTTGGGAGACCAACATATAGGTAGAGGGACCAAAGGACTCAGCTTTGGGGACAAGAGAGAGAGAGCACAGCGGGCAGGATGCTTGCATGCAACAGACACAGCAGCACATATGAGCCAGCCAGGAGTGATTCTGGGGGGCTGGAGCGATAGCACAGTGGGTAGGGCATTTGCCTTGCATGTGGCCGACCTGGGTTCGATTCCCAGCATCCCATATGGTCCTCAGAGCACCGCCAGGAGTAATTCCTGAGTGCAGAGCCAGGAGTAACCCCTGAGCATCGCCAGGTGTGACCCAAAAAGAAAAATAAAGGAGTGATTCTGAGTGCAGAGCTGGGAGTAATCCCTGAGCACTGTGGGGTTTGCCCCCCCAACAAAACACAGGGCTCAGCCTTTCTAAGATGAGTTCAGGGGCTGGAGTGATAGCACAGCGGGTAGGGCGTTTGCCTTGCACGTGGCCGACCCGGGTTTGATTCCCAGCATCCCATATGGTCCCCCAAGCATGGCCAGGAGTAATTCCTGAGTGCATGAACCAGAGTAACCCCT
Organism: Sorex fumeus; assembly: GCF_029834395.1. NCBI lineage: Eukaryota > Metazoa > Chordata > Mammalia > Eulipotyphla > Soricidae > Sorex > Sorex fumeus. Next base: position 7,601,178 of record NW_026606101.1, on the reverse strand, counting down.
GTGCATCGCTGGGTGTGACCCAAAAAGCAAAAAAAAAAAAAAAAAAAGATGAGTTCAGCAGTGTGCCCTCTGGGGGTGTTGTTTCTGCTCTCATCTCTGCCCCCCTCAATGCCAAGTGCTCCCTTGGCTGGACTGAGTGGGACGCAGCGCTGGGGGCCTGGCTCCAGCTTGGCAGGGCCTTCTACAGCACTAAATGCCCACAGTGAGGGCAGGCTGGGGTCCCCGGAGCAGAGCAGGACAGATTCTAGGCACTGGCAGGAAGGACCCCACCTTTGCCATTAGCATATAGGGATAACCCTGGTAGGCAGGGCCCCCCATCCTCCACCCACACCCCAGAGAGTAAAATCACCCCTGGATAATTCTCCCCCTAGCGAGTCCTCTACCTCGTGGTAGGAACCCCCTTCTGACGACCAGGCTCCAGTCTGGTTTCTCATCCCAGCAGTCTCAGAACTCGCCCCTGAACCTGCACTGAGGCTCTCCAGGAGCTCGGCTGCCCCTGGGGGGCACCTACAAGAAAGCCTGGCCTTAAGGCTGCTTATAAGTTATTTCTAGCCATGACAGGAAGCCCTCCATGGTAGCAGCAGCGCCATAGTTCATCAGAAATGAGCTTTAGCCAGCACTGGCCATCTGGGGGAGAGTCAGGGCAGCCCTGCACCCGCCCCCCCCCACCCCCCAGCCCAACTGAGACCTGTCACTTGGCTTTGTGGATCTGCCGGTGGTCACATCTGCTCTGTAGGCAGGGGTTTGAGAGACTCTGAAGTCTTGCCTGGAACATTCCATTGAGAGTAAAAGCAAAACCAAATCTTTTAATTGAGAGAGAAAAGGCCACATCTCAGCAGTATTGCAGACATGTGACTGTCATGGGTACTTCACCCCCAGGAACACTCAGACCACTGGGAAACTGTCCTCCTCCTCCTCCTCCTCCTCCTCCTCCTTCTTCTTCCCTTCCTCCTCCTTCTCCTCCTCCTTCTCCTCCTCCTCCTCCTCCTCTTCCTTCTTCCTTATCCTGCTCAGATTTCACTCCTGGCTCCGTGCTCAGGGAGCACTCCTGGTGAGACTTGGGGGAACCACAAAGGATCGAACAGAGTTTGGCTGTGTGCAAGGAGAGTGTCCTACCCTCTGTCTCTCCACTTTAGACACTGCTCTCTTCTGTCCACTCTGGGCAGGTTCTAAGATGTCCCAGTTTTACAAATGAAGAAACTGAGGTCTGCAGTGTGTGGGGTGTGGTGACTCGTGCAGCTGGGAAGCAAAGCCCAGCTGCCTGGGCCTGCTTCCCGGCAGGGGTCAGTGCCTGTGTCTCCACACTCAGCCCTGGGAGGCAGAGCGGGGAGAGGACAAAGCCGACCAGGCAGGGCCGGTCTGTGTGTGTGTGTGTGTGTGTGTGTGTGTGTACGGGCGCATGTGTGTAGGTGCTGAGTCTGATGTGCAGAGAGAGAGAGAGGGTCCCTGGGGACCAGTTAGTCACCACGAGGGGCCGGTGACAGGGCTGGAGATGGCAGCTGGCGGCAGACACAGCCTGGGGCTGGAAAATCAATAGGTGATCAGCGTCCAGGGGCACCGCTGTTCATCAGGTGCACGTGGGGGGGAGGGGAGGTGGGGGGCCAGAGGAAATATCACTGACCCCCGGCAGGATTGATCAAACAGCCAGACGCCCAAGGCCAAACTCACTAATAAAGTGAGACGTTTAGCTCAGCCCAGCGGCTGCCGCTGAAGGTCTTAAAAAAACCGCTTAGCTGGGGAGTTCTGGCTGAACTGTCTTTGTTTCTTGGGGCTCGTGGAGGCTGAGGACGGGCCGGGTGCCGCATGACAGCGGTGGGACGTGGCCTAGTTCAGGTCTGACATGGCCCGTGTCGTGGCACCCACAGGGCACCTGGGGACAGCACTGGTGTGGGCGTGTGGATGCACATTCTTGCACACACAAGAGTGTGTGCACAGCGTGTGACACTCACCTGGTCATGCGTGAGCCGTGTAGGGAGAGTGTAGATGCATGACTGGGTACACACGTGTACATGCACGCACCTGTGTGGAAGGTCCACACGCACATCTGGGCCCATGTGTGTTGTGTGTGCCTGAGCAGGTGTGTGCAGGCTGTGTCTGTGGGGCCGGCACCTCTGCCTAGGATGGACTCCCGTCTTCACTGGTCACTAATGGCACCACTTCCGCTTGTGGCTCCGAGGGGTGACATCTGTCCTTGGGGGTCAGGCTGGGATGGGGTGGAGGGTGGAACAGAGGAGTGAGGGTTGGGACTCGCGACTCGAAGGCTGAGCGGACAGCAGAGAGGCGGGTGCATGCCTGGGAAGGAGGCGTGCAGGGGTGCAGGGTTGCGCACGCAGGGCTCACAGAGCTGGGCGGGCAGCTGAGAGGAAGTCGAGGTGGTGAGCTGTGCTGCGGGGGGGGGGGGGCACCTGGGGAGAATGGCAGGACAGAGGGTTGTCCTGGGGGGACGGGGGGAGACACAGCTGGAAGGGTCTGTGTGGAGCAAGGAGAGACTGGCTTCAGTGTGGCATCCCAGAGACGCTGGCTCATGCCCTTGCTGAGCGCATGTGGGTTTAAGGGGCTGGGGCTATAGCACAGGGGGTAGGGCCTTTCACGCGGCTGACCTGGGTTCGATTCCCAGCATCCCATATGGTCTCCTGAGCACCGCCAGGAGTAATTCCTGAGTGCAGAGCCGGGAGTAACCCCTGAGCATCGCCAGGTGTGACCCAAAAAGCAAAAAAAACAAAAACAAAAAAACAAAAACAAACCCAGCTCAGCAGGTGAAGGGCTGCAGTGGAGAGAAAGTTTGGGGGTGCTGGTAATTTCTTTTTCATGCCGCCTTCCTCCTCCCAGTCGTAAGGCGCCATTTCCTCTCCTGGTTCTAGGTGGGTTCTTGGGACTGTGGTCACTTAACCGTGCGAATCATGGGGCAAGGAAAGGGGTGGGAGGTGGGTGTTGGATTCGAGCCCAGTCTTCCCTCTGCTACCTCCATCTTTATTTCTGAGACCTTGAGGGGTGCAGTTGCAGGTGCTGGGGGACCAGGGAGATAGACTCAGGCTGGGCTTGGAGGTAGGAATGTTCCCCAGCATCGCACCTGGTCCCTGAGAGAGAAAGGCAGGGAAGGGCTGAGCACTGGGGCTCAGAAACCATCCAGAGTCTCCGTCCACCAGCAGGGAAGGGCCCCCTCTCCAAGAGCTCCTGCATGGGTACCCTCGTTTCTCCCTAGCTGCTGGGTCACCCGGTTGCATGAAAGGGACTGTGATGACCCATTACCCTGGCAGCTGACTTTATTTTTTTTCTTAAAATTTTATTAGTGAAACACCATGAGGTACAGTTGTAGACTTACAAAGTTTTGTGCTTGGGTTTCAGTTATACAATGATCGAATACCCATCCCTCCACCAGTGTCCATTCTCCACCACCACCAGTCCCAGTATCCCTCCCACCCCTCTTCCCCCCATCCCACCCTGCCTCTGTGGCAGGGCATTCCCTTTTGTTCTCTCTCTCCTTTTGAGTGCTGTGGTTTGCAAAAGAGACATTGAGTGGCAGTCTTGTTCGGTCTATATTCTACTCTCATCATGCATTTCCCATCCTGAGAGGAATCTCCCAACACCCTTTATTTGGTGCTCCCTTCTCTACCTGAGCTCCGGCAGCTGACTTTAACTAGGAAATGTTGACCTTAAGCTCTAAAGCCTTTGGGGTTTTATAAACAGGATCCCTGGGTCTGAGAAGAAGGGATTGACATTGAAAAATGCCTCAGATCCAAGATCTCCAAGCCCGCTCAGACTGGGACTGGGCCTTCTCCCCCCAGTTCCCCAGTTTTCTAGTAGCTTGGCAGTCACACCCACAAAATGCCCCCAGCACCATGTAATCTCATCAACAGCCAAGACCCAGAGACTATAATCTAAAGGTCCCGGAAGAGAGCACTGCAGAATTTCCTGGAGCACTCAGCCACGAATAAACTTCTTACATTCTGTCTCACTTATCAAAAGTAGCACACATTAGTTTGGTTTTAACATACTTCCTTGTATTCTCTTAGATCCAGGAAGTGGCTCTGGAATGAAATACAACAACCTTCACAGACTTCCCTCTTATTGTGGTGAGAAGGTGCTTGATGGTGGGATTGGTGTTTGAATATTATCTGTAATGAACTATTGTGAACTACTTTTATGAAAATAAAATATATATTAAAAAAAGAAAAAATGCCTCATATCCTCCCTGGGCACATTCTAATTTATTTATTTTCTTCTTATTTTTTAAATTTAATTTTAAATTTAATTTTCCCCTTACACTTTATGTGAACACTGGTTTACAGAGTTGTTCATGATGACTTGCTGCAGACATTCAGTATTCCAACACCAATCCCACCACTATTGCACCTTCTCACCACTAGCATTTCCAATTTTTTCAATGACTCCTTAAGCCTGCCTGTCCCCATACAGGCTCTCAATAATTTATTTTATATTGCTTGTGATGAATATTTCTCTAAAAGAATGATCAAAAAATGTTTCCTTAGAAGAAATTTCGTGAAGATTGTTATGTCTCACCATGAAGCCATTAGGCCTTTATATATAAGAGATTACTAAGATGTTGTTACAGGTTAAGCCTTCCTTGTTTATATTTTGTTAATTGAGATTGGTTGCCTTCTACGTTACATCCCATCCAATCTGGTGTGCTTCTCCTGGTTTATCAGTGTGTAGAGTTTGATATGTTAGGTGGCTGCGGGGGCGTCCATACGCTCTACGCTGTCACTGTCACCCCGTTGTTCATCGATTTGCTCGAGTGGGCCCAGTAACGTCTGCATTGCGACAATTGTTACTGTGTTTGGCATATCGAATACGTCGTGGGTAGCTTGCCAGGCTTTGCCGTGCAGGCGAGATACTCTCGGTAGCTTGCCGGGCTCTCCAAGAGGGGCAGAGGAATCAAACTCAGGTGGCCATATTGGCCGCTTGCAAGGCAAACGCCCTACCTGCTGGGCTATCACTCCAGCCCCCATACACTCGAGGAAATCCAAAATTTTTGATGGGGTGATTCAACTGGAGTTAAATTATTAACCAGGTGGCAGCGTTGGGGCATGTGTGTGTGACTGCCCAGGCTTCCAGAAGTACTGGGAGATGGGGTGGGGGGGAGTTTGCTCATCACTGACTCCGTGAAAGCCTGGAGATTTCAATCACAAAACCCGCCTACCTGAGTTTTTCAACAGATTCATTTCTGGATGAGGCTCATCCAAACAGTGGGGTCTGGCTGGGAGCAAGACAGCAATTGTGGAGTATAGAAGGTTTTGGCTGCTAGGGCTCTGTTAGGGCGAGCACTGGGATTACCCCCCATCCCCCAAATCTGGGGTGCCCTGGATGACTCAGCCTTATATGGGACTGGAAGAATTTCTGAAACTTGTTGATCTCTTTCAAGATTTATGTATGAGTCTCTGGATCATGGCTAGTGAATGAGCCTATTTGGTGTTGTAAGTGGCTCATGAGCCCCTCATCACATTCTGGGTGTGCTTGTGTGTGCGTGGTGTCGGGGTGGAACCAGGACCCCGTCTGCACAGAGCAGAGCCCCACCACAGAGCCGCATCCTTCTGCTGTCTTCCCAGAATCCTTTGTGCCAGCTTCAGCGCTCTTGTGGTCTTCCGTGTCTCACTGTCCTGCAACCTGAACATCCCTCATGCAAAGCCTGTGCTCCTGCCCTCTGAGCCCTTTCAGACTCTTATCTGTGCATAAAAACAGAAAAATCTTTGTTCTGGAAATATTTCAGATTGGCCTGAGAAAAAGAGGACCCAGAATTCCTGTCCTTTCTTTGGGAGCTTGTGCTCTTGTTTTGGGTGTGGGGTTGGGCATGTGGGCACAGAAGGACCTCCCGATGGTACACAGCTGTGGACAGGAGGCCCCTTGCCTGGTCCCCCTTCCAGGGTTCTGTTTTTCTATCCAGCCCATGTCCCCTCAGGCCACTTCCACACACGGTGGCTTCTCAGTCTCGATTTCACAGCCCGACACTGCAGAAGCTTCCTGGCCAGGGCCTCCCTGTCGCCCTTCCCCTCCTCACCTGTCTGTCCAGGCCTCAGGGTTGCGTGCTGGCTGTTGGCATGTTACAGAAGAGGAATGGTGTCATGTCTAGTTTTCTGTCTCGCCTCATTTACTCAGCATCACCATGTGGAGGTTCATCACGCTTTGGGTGTGGACATAATTTCCTTCCCTTGGTGGAGTTTTCCTGTGACTCTAAGGCAGTCACCTGCTGTGACATAGTATAATGCTGGTCTCTGGCTCCCCTTGCTCCCTGCGTTTAAGGGTGATGTTCTATTTTGAACTGTTGCTAACAGTGCTGCCAGGAGCCATCCACTTACAACAGGTGACTGGAAGTGCCTGGGCTGTGTTTCTCTGGGGCCCAGAAGAAAGTGTCTGGGGCTCAGTGTGTGTCTGCATTTTTGAGTGGACGTCTCCGATGTGGTTGCACCAAGGCACAGCACCCTCTGTGTGGGGTAGCTCCCAGGTGCCCCTCCATCACTTTTTCTGAATTGGCTCTGAATTGTTAGGAGAGAGGTGGGTGGACTGATACCCCCACTCCATGCTACATTCTTCCAGCAGCCCCCACACGAGGCAGGAGAGGAGGTGGGGGTCCCTGGAGCTGGGCTTCTCAACCCTGTTTGCTTCTGCTCTGTTACAAGTGGAATTGTGTGTCCCCTGACTTAAGTTTGAGTTCTGACCCCCTTGACACCTATAAACGTGCCTCTGTTTGGAACCAAGGTCTTTGCAGAAGTAGCTCAGGCTGTGAGAGGGAAGCTCTGCCAGAGGGAGGCCCTGGGGCCACAGTGCTTTCACAGAGTTCTGTAGGTTGTGAGCTGAGTGTCAGGGGGCTGGCAGGGCTGGGGTCAGCCAAAGACTCGCCTCCTGGACCAGACACAGCAGCGGGGCATGTTGTAGGAGGCCCGAGGACTCCAGACCCTTCCTCATGGAGACAGAGATCTGTGGTCTTCCTCTTCTTGTCAGGTCTCATCTCCCGTGTGTGGGGGACTCCATCCTTATAGCCTCATCAGCAGGATGGCAAAGGCATCCCCTCCGTTGGTTTTACCCTCAGGGCACCAACAGAGGAACTGGGGGGTGGTGTTGTGAAAACGTCCAGTCGCCTACAAGATGCAGACCCCTACAAAGTCCCCCCACCTGATGTGGGGGAGAGACAAGAATGGCCCGACCCCCAGTCCCAAATACAAAGGTTATAGTAGGGCCACAGAGACAGTCAAGTGGGTAGGGCACTCGTCTTGCACATAGTTGACCCCACCAGGTATGATCCCTGAGCAAAGTGCCAGGAGCAGTCTGGGAGTGACCCCCAAAGATTAGCTCTGCTATTGTCCTGCAGGTATATCTACTCTGGGTGTGTGTCTGCAGAAAGGTTTAGAAATAGTTAATAATGCTATTTCAGGGGAGCAGAACTGGGGCTTACAGGCGAGGATATTTACTTTTTATTGTATATGCTTTTTGTATTACTTAAAGAATTTTTTTTCTGAGAATATGACTTTGAACATTTTATTCAAGAACAAGAAGAAAGAAACCCAAGTAGCATGTTGTTTTTAAGAGCTATGGTTTTCGCTTGGTCTAGATTTGAAACTTTCTATTTTGTGCAACAGTCTTTTAAAGTAAAGGCCATTTTTCTACTTCAGGGGAAACAGCGAAGGGAATAAAGTTTTCACATCATCTGTGCATGATTAACTCTGTCACTAGGCAATCATCTTAACTTCCTCAATTCTTTACAATATTATCATTTATAAAGTGTAACAAGATGACTATACATTTTTACAAAATTAGATTCATTAATTTAGTCGGTATTTTACTATCAATTGTCACTTGCACTATTATCATAAAATTTACCAAGTGTTCTCACCAATGATTCAAAATATTTTAGTTTAATGGACCTGATTTAAGGAAATTACTTAAAGAATTTTTAGCAAGCATCTAGCACATGTAATATTTTTATTTTATTTTATTTTCGCCTTTTGGGTCACAACTGGCGATGCACAGGGGTTACTTCTGGCTCTGCACTCAGAAATTACTCCTAGCGGTGCCCTGGGGACCATACGGAATGCTGGGGATTGAACCGAACCGGGTTGGCCATGTGCAAGGCAAACACCCTACCCACTGTGCTATCGCTCCAGCCCCACATGTAATATTTTTGAAAGAAAAGATTTTCCTTAGAACTTTAACTCTTTAGAAGCAAAAGAGACGCTTTTTGTTTATTTGTTTATTTTTTCGGGGGGGGCATATTCAGTGGTGCTCTGGGTTACTCCTGGCTCTGTGCTCAGGAATTACTCCTGGCGGTGCTCAGGGGTCCCTATGGGATGCTGGGGATTGAACCTGGGTTAGCTGCATGCAAGGCAAATGCCCTACCCACTGTACTATTGCTCCAGCCCCCAAAAGAGAGACTTTTGAGGGGAAAAAAAACCCAGCAAGATTTGCACCATTTAATGTGGACTAGAAGCCCTGACAGAGAGCCATCAATCTCCCTTCACTGCGTGTATGATTCCAAAGCAAAATTTATGAGGGTGCGGGGGGTTGGTGGTGGATTCTCCAGATTCCCTAGACCTGAGCACCTCTAAGTGTCCACTGGACAGAGTCCACGGGCTGGGCTCTGACCAGTAGCTCCCCATATTCCCACACACTGTGGGTCTCCCTGGCCCCGCCCCTTCCCTGTTTGCTGGAGAAATGGCCTTTGCCCTTTGCCCTTTGCTCAGAGGACCCCCCCCCCCCCAGGACTCCAGGTGATCTGTCCTTGACTAATTATTATTCTCTGCATCTTCCCTTTGGATGAATAATTGGGGGAGGCGTCGGGAGCCAGGAGGGCACAGGAGCCAAGGAGCAGTGATGGGTAGGGTCCCCACTCATCTGAGAGGAGAACATTTATTTTCTGAAAGCAGAAGGCAGCGTGAGGAGAGGCATTCAACAGTCCCGTGCGGGTCCGGAGGGTGCTGGGGAGTGGGGGGGGTGGGGGTGGGAGCCAGTGCCTAGCACATGGCCAGCGATGACTGTGTGTGTGTCGTGGGCAGCTACAACTGTCTGTGCACGCACCTGTGAACACATGTGCATACATACTTCATAGCAAGTTTTCTGACCTTGCGTGTGTGCATGCCAGGCTTTCCAAACTGGGCGTGCTTGAAGGCAGGCACTGGGAGGCTGAGTCATACACACGGTGGAAAGCCAGGGAGCCCTGCTGGGCTGTGTGTGTGTGCGTGTCTGCGTGTCACATGCGTACACAAGTGTACACATGTATGTGCGCGTACACACCCATCACTCTGCGCTCACGGAACACAGCTACCTGCGTGTCTGTCTTGTCCTGTGCCTGCACACAGCCCACACTGTTTCGAAACAGGAACTTCTCATGAGTTGAAGGCTGTGCACCCACAGACCCCCAAAGCGTCCCTCACCCCAGGGTGCTGCCCACAGACCGAGACCCCCGGGCTGCAGCTAGAGAGGCTCTTCCGTCGCTCTGCACGCCACACATTCGAGCAGCGCGAGTAGATGACAAAGGTCTGTTTTGCTGCTGCCTGGATCTGGGCCCCCACGTTGACTTTGCTGTTTCCCCTGAATGGGGCTGGACTGGAGACTTGCTTCGGACCATGGGGCGAGTGGGAGGGACACTGCGCCTCAGCCTCAAAATGCCCCAACGCTCCTGAGGGCTGGCTAAGGACGTGGCAGCCCATGGCCAGCATGCGCCAGCCTGCTGGAGGGTGAGGGTCACTTGGGACCAGTTGTTCCGGCTGAAGCTTCCCGGGATCTGGGGACTCTCGAGTCCAGCCAAGGTCAACTGTGCTGACTCACCTTCCGGGCACCTGACCGTCTCTGACCTCCCCGGGGAGCAGTCAGAGTTGTTTGACGTCTGTGCACTGGGTGCAGCTGTGCCGTGGCTGTTCCTAAGTTATGGCCACTGGGGACGCTGTGTGGACACAGGGAAGAGCCTGTGCCACAGGTGGGCCACAGCCTGGCCAGCTCTGGGGGCCGGGGTCGTGACCTTTTTGCTGCTCCAGGAAATGATTCTGATCCCCCCACCCCCCAATTTGGAATCTTCATAAAGAAATGCTTGATTCTGGGTCTAAGTCACCAGGTGCCTCTGGTCTCTCTTGAGTCCACCCTCCTGTTGGACATCCCCTGATCCCTGAGAATGTCCTTCCCGCTCAAGCTGCAGGCCTGGAACCTTCCCCTGGAGCCTCGCCACGGCCAGAACTCCGGAGAAGCAACTGTTTCTGTCCATGAAAAAGCATTTTTAGCACTGGGGCGAGGACAGGCGCGAAGGCATTTGCCTTGCTTGCAGCTGACCCTGGTTCCATCCCTGATGTGAGATATAATGTTCCTAGGTGCCCTGCTAGGAGTGATCCCTGAGCACAGAGCCGCGGGATGGCCCCTGTGCTCCTGAATAGGGCATCCTGCATATGTGGACTGCTGAAACACTTCTCAGATGCCCCCAGGGACCCAAAGCCAGCATGTGCAGTGGACGGGACCAGGGGGCGGAGTGTGGTGTCCACGTTCCCTAGCTCCAGCCCTGCCAGCGGAACCTCTCAGACAGTGAGTTCAGCAAGCACCAGTGACGCTGTGTGGGTGCCATCGAGTTCATCTCCACCCCCTGCCTCCCCTAGGCAAGGCCTTCTGAGCTCAGGAGGCATTTCCTCTTGTGGGGCGATGACCCAAAGTAGGCTTGAGGGGCCACTTCTGTGCCTCTCTATTTTTTTTCTTTGTTTTTTGGGTCACACCCGGTGATGCACAGGGGTCACTCCTGGCCCTGAACTCAGGAATTACTCCTGGCGGTGCTCGGGGGACCATATGGGATACTGGGAATCGAACCCAGGTCGGCGGCATGCAAGGCAAACGCCCTACCCCTTGTGCTATCGCTCCAGCCCCCTCTGTGCCTCTTTTGAAAAGTCTGGGGGCTGCATGTACTAATATGTGCACCGTGGGGAGCCCGAACCTGATGCAGGTGATGTGGAATTGCGGGTACTGGGTTCTTTTCCTGCATGATTCCCAGGTTCTTCCATATTTTCAAGAATGAAAGTATTGAACAATAAAGATTCTCAGACTCAGTTGGAAAGCAGAAGGGGGGGGGCCGGGAAAGAAGCTCCCCAGGTGGGTGTTAAGGGGCCACAGGCCCGAGCTCAGCCGCTGACTGAGACACACAGAGACAGGACAGAGATGTCAAGGTTTCATTCACACACCAAATCCCACTCAGCACTGAGGGTTCACAAGCTGGGATGGCTCCCTGGGCTCGGAACCCCGATCGTGACCAACCCCCAGAGCCAGCCTTGTCAGGTCAAATGCCACATCCCGCAAAATCCAGGGCTGTGTGCCACGAGAGTCAGTTCTGGGTGATGGCTAGAACCGTGATAAGCAGGAAATGTCCCCTCCGCTCCAGGGCTAAGCGGGGAAGGATAAGTTCAGGGATGCAGTTGACACTTTGAAAAGTCAGGAACCCAGAAAGGAAAGGAAAGATCAGAGCAGGCTCCTGATGCCATGGGCCAGTCCCCTGGATCCAGCCCTTCCTGAAGGCAGACGGGAAAGCTTTTTGGGCCCCATGTCCTCCTGCCTACGTGCCTGGGCGCTTGCCGTGGGTCCATCCTGGGATTGGGTGGGGGGGGGGGTCCTGACAGGTGCATTCTCACGGCCTTGAGCAAACAAGGGAGGTCCAGAAGTGAAACAAGTTAATGTAACATGTCTGGTTACGCTGATTTGAATCATCCATTATCTGTGGTCTAATGTCTGGGCGTTTAAGTCTGTGCCCTTGGGGTCTGGCATATTTTTCTTATTAAGTTGTAAACTCATGACCCCCCAAGGCACAAAATGGGAGTTTGGCTTTCTGTCTCACTGGCAAGGGGGAAACTGAGGCTTCCTCTTTTAAGCCTCTTGGCCTTTGCCCTTTCCTCTGCGGGTGCCGGGGAGGAGAGGGCGGGTGATGGAGCCAGATGGTGTTGGGGTGCTGGCTTCCTGCTGCCGGCAGGGAGGTGGGGAACGGGGCGCTGCGCATAGGGGCCCCCACACGTGGACGGTGTCTTCAGCGACCCCTCCCCCAGCGGGTGGAGAGAGGACACCTTGGGGTCGGGGTGGCCTGGGAGAGTTTGGACATGGTTTGAGAAGAGGATGGAGGTGGGCCCAGGGGAGTGGCAGAGGCTGCAGGGGGCCGTGGGTGGGTTGGGGGGGACTTGGAGGGGTCAGCTGTGGAAGGGGTGCAGGAGGTTGGTGAACCTTGCATCCTCGCGAAGGTCGCGGGAATACTGAGCGACTGCTGGGTACTGGCTAAGGCACATGCGTGCTCTGGCCCTGCCCAGCTCTGCTGAGACGTGCCAGCACACAGTGACCTTGGCGATCAGAGAGGGGCTCCCTCTCTCTCTCTCTCTCTCTCTAGAGTGATGGGTGTTGGGCATCCTGAAATTGGGGAGCGCCCATGTCCCTCCCCGCCCTCTGCTTCCTCAAGCCCCTGCTCATTTCAGGACTACCTGCCCCCTTCCCGCTCTCCCTCTCCTCCACCCTTCCCCTTTGTTCCTGTTTTTCCTTCTGAGTCCCGTGTTTGCCAGGATTTTATTGATTTGTGGAATGGAGACATCTCAAGCCCCGTCTGCCTTCAGGAAGGGCTGGATCCAGGGGGTGGGCCTGTGGCATCAGGAGCCTGCTCTGCCCCATCTTTCATTTCCTTTCCTTTCTGGGTTCCTGATTTTTCAAAGTGTCAACTGCACCCCAAGGATTTAGCCTTCCCCGCGTAGCCCTGGAGCGGAGGAGATGTTTCCTGCCTATCACGGTTCTAGCCATCGCCCAGGACTGACTCTTGTGGCACACAGCCTTGGGTATCGCTGGATGTGGCATTTGACCTGACCAGGCTGGCCCTGAGGGTTGGTCAGCCTAGTTTGAGCCCCCAGGGCCTGAGAGGAAGGGGGTGGGATGATGCACAGAGCCAAGGCCCGGAACTGCAGGCTGGGTAGAGGGATGGCAGTGGACGGCAAGACTGGCTATGACTCCCAGGCTCCCTGGGGAGGCCTCGCCCTCCCTCTCAGGTGTGGGCCGGAACGTTCTCCTTTGGTGCAGAAAACTGCCTGAACCTCTTCTGCTTGCTCTGATTTCCCAGGAGCCCAGCAGCTGCCAGCTGCATTCGCTCATTCCCATATTCACTCATTCCCGCATTCACTCACCCCTGCATTCACCCATTCCTGTACTCACCCACCCCTGCATCCTCTCATTCATGCATTTGCTCACCCCTGCACTGGCTCATTCTCACATGAAGGGACTGCCTTCTTCTTCTTTCTTTCAGGGCATTTGCTTTGCACGTGGCTGGCCCGGCCAACCCGGGTTCGATTCCCCCGCCCCTCTCAGAGAGCCCGGCAAGCTACCCAGAGTATCTCGCCCACACGGCAAAGCCTGGCAAGCTCCCCGTGACAGATTTTATATGCCAAACACAGTAACAACAAAGTCTCCAATGGAGACGTTACTGGGCCTGCTCGAGCAAATTGCATCACCATGAGATACAGTTACAAAGCTTTTATGTTTGAGTTTCAGTCATACAATGATCGGACACCCATCCTTCCACCAGTGCCCATTCTCCACCACCAATGTCCCCAGTATCCATCCCTTCCCCATCCCAACCCTCCCCTTGTCTCTATAGCAATTTCCCCCATACTCTCTCTCTACTTTTGGGCATTGTGGTTTGCAATACAGTTAGTGAGAGGCTATCACATTTGGTCCTTTATCTACTTTCAGCACACATCTCCTATCCTGAACGATCCCTCCAACCATCATTGACTTAGTGATCCCTTCTCTATCCCAGCTGCCTTATCTCCCAGCTCATGAGGCAGGCCTCCAACTATGGAGCAATCTTCCTGGCCCTTGTATCTACTGCCCTTGGGTGTCACTCTCATATTCTGTTATTTTATATTCCACAAATGAGTGCAGTCATTTTGTGTCTGTCTCTCTCCTACTGACTCATTTCACTTAGCATGATACTCTCCATGTCCATCCACTTATAAGCAAATTTCATGACTTTATCTTTCCTAACAGCTGCATAATATTTCATTGTGTAGATGTACCAAAGTTTCTTTAGCCAGTCATCTGTTCTCGAGCACTTGGGTTGTTTCCAGATTCTGGCTATTGTGAACAGTGCTGCAATGAACATACAGGTGCAGGTGGCATTTCTACTGTGCTTTTTTGCACCCTCAAGATATATTCCCAGAAGTGGTTTTTCGGGGTCATATGAAAACTCAATTTCTAGCTTTTGAAGAAATGCCCATATTGTTTTCCAAAAAGGCTGGACCAGTAGGCATTCCCACCAACAATGAAAGACAGTCCCTTTCTCCCCACATCTGCCCCAGCACTGGTTGTTCTTGTTCTGTTTGATGTGTGCCAGTCTCTGAGGTGTGAGATGATACCTCATTGTTTTTTTGATTTGTGTCTGCAGGGACTACCTCTGTCCCCAAACAGAGCCATGCCCTTTTTCATCACGCTCGAGGCAGCTAGCTCTCCCCCCTTTGCTCCCGTCTTCCAGTCTAGGAATTAAGAAAGAAAATAAACTCCCTTGAAATTTAATTTGCAGAAGATAAAACCCAAACAATTCAGGTGATTAGGTCTTTGCTTTCTGACAAGTGGCTACCATGAGTAAACCACCTTCCCATCAGAAATATTTCCCTGATACCCAGCGGTTCCCTCTAGCCCGTTTGGGGGTCACTCTCCCACCCCCTACCACCAGATGGTACTGATCTGATTTCCACTATCCTGCCACTTTTATTTTTTTATTAATTTTTTTAATTAGTGAATCACTGGGAGGTACAGCTACAGACTTACAAACTTTTGTGCTTGCATTTCAGTCATACAATGGTCGAGTACCCATCCCTCCACCAGTGCCCATTTTCCACCACCACTGGACCCAGCATCCCTCCCAACCCCCATCCCCCACCAACCCGCCCTGCCTCTGTGGCAGGGCTTTCCCTTTCGCTCTCTCTCTCTCCTTTTGGGTGCTGTGGTTTGCAATAGAGGCATTGAGCGGCCATCATGTTCGGTCTATAGTCTACTTTCGGCACACATCTTTCAACCCGAATGGGTCCTCCCAACATCCTTTATTTGGTGTTCCCTTCTCTATCTGAGCTGCCTTTTCCCCCAGGATATGAGGCCGGTTTCCAAGCCGTGAAGCAGACCTCCTGGTCCTTATCTCTACTACTCCTGGGTGTTAGTCTCCTATTTTGTTACTTTATGTTCCCCAGATGAATGCAATCTTTCTATGTCTGTCCCTCTCTTTCTGATTCATTTCACTTAACATGATACTTTCCATGTTGATCCATTTATATGCAAATTTCATGACTTCATCTTTTCTAACATCTGCATAGTATTCCATAGTACAGATGTACCGAAGTTTCTTTAACCAGTCATCTGTTCTTAGGGACTCGTTTTTTTTTTTCTTCCAGATTTTGGCTATTGTAAACAGTGCAGCAATGAGCATACAAGTGCAGATGTCACTTCACTTAATCACTTAACTTCCCGTTAGTCGTCGATTTGCTCGAGCGGGCGCCAGTAACGTCTCCATTTGTCCCTATCGCGTGCTAGTGTAGCCCAATGGCATCTGTTCTCTCCGGGAACATGAAGGGCCTCAAACCAATCGTTCATGATCTTGACGAAGAAGTCTGACCATCTGGTAGGTGGGCGGCCACGCGGTCTTTTGACATCCCGTGGAATCCAGTCAGTAACAGCTGTAGTACAACAGTCGTCTTTAAATCTCATTACGTGACCAGCCCATCTGATTTTCGACACCTTGGCAAATGAGACAGCGTCCCTGATCCTTGATCGTCGACGGATGTCAGAACTCCGGATTCTTTCTCTCACTTGAGTGAAACGTGATATTCCAAGCATAGCTCTTTCTATTCTTCTTTGGGAGACCTGAATAGTGTTCTCATCTTGTTTGCGTAGGGCCCAGGTCTCTGAGGCATATGTTAATGCAGGAAGAACAGTGGAATCAAAGAGATGTGCCCGGAGCCGGAGGTTCTTCGTCCTCTTAGCTATTTCTTCGACGTTCTTGAAGGCGTTCCAAGCCGCTCTCTTCCTCCTGCGCAGCTCGGGTGCCAGGTCATTTGTCATGTTGACCTCTCGACCTAGGTACACATAGCTGTTGCATTCGGAGATGGTCGTTCCATTGAGAGCGAATGGGGCGTCAGGAACAAGGCTGTTTCTCATAAACATTGTCTTCGTAAGATTCAGCTGTAGTCCTACCTTTCCACACTCACAGTCAAAGTCGGCCAGCATTTGTGCCGCTTGGCTGATGTTTGGTGTTATTAAAACAATGTCATCAGCAAAGCGGAGGTGGTGTAGTTGCCGATCATCTATCTTCACTCCCATTCCTTCCCATTCCAGTCGTCGCATGATATTCTCGAGGGTGGCACTGAAGAGTTTCGGTGAAATGGTATCACCCTGCCGCACCCCTCTCTTGACATCAACGATCACTTCTTTGTAGAATGGTGAGATCCTGGTAGTGAATCCGCAATACAGCTCATGGAGGATCCTGATGTATTGGGCTTGAATGCCCTGATTGGCTAGGGCTTCAATGACCGCTTCCGTCTCAACAGAATCAAAGGCCTTCTTTAAATCAATAAACGTTAAGCAGAGCGGCATCTTGAACTCCCGAGAAACCTCAATGAGCTTGGTTATCGTGTGGATGTGGTCGATGGTGCTGAATCCTTTGCAGAACCCGGCTTGCTCACATGGTTGTCCTTCATCTAGTGTTCTGCCAATCCTATTTAGGATGACTCGAGTGAACAACTTGTAGATGACAGACAATAGGCAGACCGGGCGATAGTTGCCAATGTCATGTATGTCTCCCTTCTTGAACAGTAGTACGGTCCTGCTGGTTTTCCATTGGGACGGAACCTTGCATTCAGACAGGTAGCGAGTGAAGAGCCGAGCCAGTGTATTGATGAGTACTGATGGCAGGTTCTTCAGGTGTTCAGGTCTGACCTTGACAAGGTCAGATGTCACTTCAACTATACTTTTTTGCCTCTCTGTGATATATTTCCAGGAGTGGTATTCCTGCCCCAGCCCCCCCCCCTTTTTTTTTGCTTTTTGGGTCACACCGGGCAATGCACAGGGGTCACTCCTGTCTCTGAACTCAGGAATTACTCCTGGTGGTGCTTGGGGGACCATACGGGATGCTGGGAATCGAACCCAGGTCGGCCACGTGCAAGGCAAACACCCTACCCGCTGTGCTATCGCTCCAGCCCCTGCCCCGGCCCCTTTTGGTCGTAGTTTGTTCCCCTCCTAGAATAGTGCTTCTCATCTCTGTCCCCACTGTGGTCTCCTTTCTACCTTATTTCCTTCCTCTGCCTTCCCTCCCCCCACTACACTTGGCCCCCTTATTTCATGCATGGCCTCCTGCTGACGAGATTTTCCCCTAAGACCCCTTTGGAGTTTCCTAAAGACCAAAGCGGCCCATATGGTGCTTGACTGGGAATCTGTTCTAGAGCTCCCGTGTCCTGGGCAAATGGATCTTCCATTTATCCCACCTCCCTGCCTCCGCCATAGCTAGAATGGATGCCAGATACAACACACACACACACAAAACACACATACACACACACACACCTGCATTATGATGATCACGAGAAACACTCATGGATTTATACACACATAGGTACCATAAACAGACCTATGTATTTTAGGTCAAGACATTTTTTTTTTAATGTGCTGTGTGTATGTGTGTGCAATGTTTGGACCACACCTGGCTGAGCTCAGGGATCACTCCTGATGGTATTCAGAGCCTGGGATTAAACCAGATGTGGCTTATACAAGGCAAACATCCTACCCATATAACTATCTTTCTGTCCCTGGAACCTTTTTTTTTTTTTTAGGCTCCAAAAGATATAGACCAAGGTAAAGCAAAAATAGTTTGTATTGAAAGCTTTCCTCAAGCGAGTATGTGTGTGCGTGCAAACGCGCACAGAGAACTATTCGCCGCCACCCTTCTGCTCCCCTGTCAGAGTTAGAGCCGCAGGAGAAAAATCGGGATTCTTGCCCTGTCTCAAAAGTAAAAGGGACAAATTAGTTTCTTGTCAGTGCACTGCAATAAATACATTGTCATTTTTATTCCCCAGTGAATCATGGTCTCCATTTCTCCCGTAACTATTATACAGTCTGCTGGCACTATATCATTTTTGGGTAATTTTATTTTCACCAATTGTTTTATGAAATTTTTGAGTTTTATGGACACTAAAACAAATCTAGCCTGCGAGTGTTATAGCCCTTTAAATCATCGGCAGGAAGTCTCAAGGTTCCTGCAGCCTCCGGTGGAAGGAGGCTTTAGGGAAGAAAGATGGCCCCTCGCTTATAAACTGAGCAAAAACCCAGAGATAAGTTTGTAAAAGGGACATAGATCACGGCGGGTGAAAACCAGGGTGTAAAACATCTCCCTGCTCAGCTCCTATAAGAATAAAAATGGACTTTTATTTAGCAGAAACACTAAAATAGTCGGAGGGAAGGAACACACGTTTCTGTCCCCACACTCTGTGTCCAAAGGCCTCTCCGTTTCCCAATGTCCACTGTTTAGAACCAGGGAGAAACTCCGGTCAAGTCCTCTGGGGCAGCCCTAAAATTTGCCAGATCACAGTCCCGTGATGACAAGTGGGAAAAAAAGGGATAAAAATGGGTTCTAAACTACACATAGAAGACAGGCCTAAAGAAGACGAGAATAGCTAAATCGATGTGGTAAAAGGCATGCTTGCCTTAGCAGGCATTAAAAGGCATTATAGAGCTACAATAATAAAACCAGTGTGTGACCGGGAGGTGAGGCAGACAGATCAATGGGATAAATTGAATTCCTGAACTGGGTCTGAGAAAAGGCGAGGACTGTGTTTCTACAGGAAGTTTATTCAGCAAATGCTGTTGGTAAATGGGGTTATTTGGAAATCACTTCATGTAGAGTTACATCTCATTCTTGGTCCAAGAGTGAAAAACCAGATGGGTGGAAGAGTTGAAAGTCTTAAAAAAAAAAGATAATCCCAGTTTAGAAGGATATCCACAAAGAGAATGATTGAATCTCCTGAGCAAGAGAGTTTTATCCATAACCTTGGGAAGAACCTCCAGTGGAAAAGACTGTTTGCCTGCTTGGATGTCAAGACATAACCGTCAAGGAAAGGCCAAAAGTCAAACTGACAAAGCCTTTTGGACATCTATAACAGCAAAAGGTTAATGTCTGTAAATTCATACAGAAACCCCCTGGCAATAAATTAAATGAGCGAAGGACAAAACCCTGTAAATCATCGGAGAATGAATATAAATCTCTCCCAGGTGCGGAAAAGCATATCCAAGGGTGCCGTGTGCTGGTGAACTTCCTGAGGCTTGTGTGACCTCATCACTCACTTTCTGTGACTCATCATTAGAAAGAAAATGGCACGAGGACAGGTGGACAGCAGGTCACTGCCAGGCACGGTGCCCCCACACAGAACCTCGAGATGAATTTGCAGATGCATGAATACAGGTAAATACTGGCTGGGAATGCTGTGGTTTAGGGAAGTCTTCCTCCCGCCCCCTTGGTAACCTGGAACCCTAATCCTCACACAGCACTTTACCCCGCCCTGAGCCTAAGGACAGGAGGAGGAGGAGGAGGAGAACAGGAGCAGGCCGGAAAGGAAGCCAGTGACCAGGGCCTTGCCTCGGACCTGTGCTTGGAC
Source organism: Sorex fumeus (assembly GCF_029834395.1). Classification (NCBI taxonomy): domain Eukaryota; kingdom Metazoa; phylum Chordata; class Mammalia; order Eulipotyphla; family Soricidae; genus Sorex; species Sorex fumeus. The sequence goes on along the minus strand of NW_026606101.1, from coordinate 7,581,547 downwards.
CTAGTTCTGACACTAGAGGGCGCTTTAGGAACACACCGTGCGAAAACTCGTGTGCCTGCATTGTGGAATCACCCAGGAGGGAGGGAGTCTTCCAGGTTAACTCACAGTCTTGGGGTGTGAGATCTGGGCGCAGAACATTCTGAAGTTAGGGGACTCCCAACCCCGGACAGTAGGTGGAAGAATACAGGGCAGAGAGGCCCTGGGCTCCCCCTTGTTCCTGGACAGGGAAAGTTCTCAGCTCTCGAAGTTTGTGGAATCAGAGCTTTAAATCATGTGGAAGTATGGCCAGGGAGAGCTGCCCACAGAACAGGTGGGGTCACCTATCGGGAGAATTTGGTTGGGCGATGGAGCTGCTTCTGAGAGCCTCAGTTTCTCCTCTGGTCAATTGGGGGGGGCTCATATTCACTGTTTAGAAAGGTTTGGAGGGACAGCAGTGAAGCTATAGGTGGATGTGTCTGTAATAAACTAGATAAAAGAAAGTTTGTGTCGCTCTTTGAATATGGCTTGATTCTTTTTTCTTCTTTTTTGGGGGTGGTGGTGGTGAAGGGTGCACCCAACATACCCTGTCTGTGCTCAAGGCTTACTCCTGGTTCTGTGCTCAGGGATCACTCGTGGTAGGCTCGGGTGCCAAGAATCGAACCCGAGTTGGTCATGTGTGAGGCAAGTGCCCTACAAGCTGTACTATCTCTCTGCCCCCTTGACTTGCTTCTGTTGCTTTGTTTATTTGGGGGCTATGCTGGGCTGTGTTCAGGGCTCACTTCTGGCTCTGCACTCGGGGCTCACTCCTGCAGTGCTTGGAGGATTGTAAGTGGTTCCAAGATCAAACCAGGGCCAGTCACACGCAAGGAAAGTGCCTTACGCCCTGTACTATCTCCAGGCCCGGAGCATCGTTTGCTTTTTTATGGGGCCTGCCTTCCTAAAGTAAAGCGTACTGGAGGAGACAGATTTGTTATCTGAGCTCTGAGTTATCCACCTGTGGAGGGAAGAGAATTTCTGGAGCATGCGCCACCTTGTGGTATAAATGTAAACTGCAGGGCTAGGAGCCAGACTCCAAACCGATGGGAGACTTTCTTGGGCTGCTTGGACTGGAGCGATAGCACAGCAGGTAGGGTGCTTGCCTTGCATGTGGCCGACCCCAGTTCTATCCCCAGCATCCCATATGGTACCCCAAACACCGTCAGGAGTAATTCCCGAGTTCAGAGCCAGCAGTAACCCCTGAGCTTGCTGGGTGTGACCTCCCAAAAAAAAGCAAAAAAAAAAAAATGCCATGATGGGTAGACGGGGAGAAAGCAGATCCTTCTGGATGAGAACCAGGTTCCGCATTTCGATATTGCTCTGGGCCCTGGTGGTGGGAGGATGTTGGTGATGTGGACTGGGGGTTTGTCCATCAAGGGAAATGGAGAGTGGGGTGAGGTAGAGGGCGGGGTGGGGGGGAAGGGGGAAGGGAAACTCAGGTGGGTTGGGTAGTGCATCAGGAGGGAGGAAGCTGGGCCTCGGGGCTCAAGACCTACAGTGGGGGTCCAGGGGTGTCAGTCGAGGTCAGAGACTGAGCAGGAAACTTGCAGGTGGAGGGGGTCTTAGGGAACAGCTTAAGGTGGCTTAACTTAGGAGGGGGACCCTTTGGGAAGCTGGGGCCTTGGGTGAGGGCTGGGGACCCCCACTTGGACCCTCCCCTCCACTGGGCTCTCAGCTGGAGCTTCACGTGATCCTGCCACCAACCACAGCCAGAGGGAAGGGGACCCTTGGGTGGTGCGTCTAGGACCCTCTGCTAGGGAAAAACCCAGGGAGGTGCAGCTTGGGGGACAGTGCCCAGATCAGGGCTGTCCCGGAAGTTGGAGGGAGAATGTGGGGAGCCCTGATCCATGCGGGGCGGGGTCTAGAGGGGTGTTCGCCTTTGGGTGGTCCCTCAGCCTCTCTCACCCGGGCTGGAGCAGCCATGGACGGGATAGAAGGGCCTGTCCTGGGGACTTGTTTTCCCTGGAGGACCCCGAAGGTGCCTCTGGGGGATGGTGGAATTAGGCCCCTGGCTGCCAGCCCCCAGGGGGGAGAGGGGGGCCCTGGCCTTCGCCCCAGCCCCCTGGGGAGGGAGGGCTTGCTCCTTCTCTCCCTTGGCCTCAGGCTGGCCTGGCCGGCAACAGCTCTGTCTCCTGCTGTCACGGCTGCCAGCCTGTGACAAGCGGCAGATGGGCCTCTGATCAATGGAGCTGGCCCGGAGCAAGGACGGCGGGGCCGGCCAGGCCGGGAGCGGCGGCTAATGGATGGGCCCGTGAGCAGTGATGGATGGGCAGGAAGAAGCTGCCATTTGTCTCGGCAGGAGAGATGCTCAGGGGAGAAGGAGAGGGAGGATGGAGAGAGCAGGGCAGGGGGAGCCCAGGCGGGGTGGGCAGGTGGGCTGGGGTGTCCGGAGGGGACAGAGCTGGGAAGACCGCGAGGAACAACCCAGTGCGGACAGGGGAGAGGACGGCCCGCCCCTCTGGACTGAGGGCTTCTGGGAGGTGACGCTCAGGAGGGCTGGGCTGGAGGGAATGAAAAGTCCCACCCCAGCCTGACACTTCCGGGGTGGGGGGTGCTGAGACGGGGCGTGTGCTCCCATTTTTGATTCCTAATCCCAAGTCCTGGTGGCAGGGAGGGGAGAACCGGAGTCTGTTTCTTCTGTTCCTACATCTGCTTCCTGTGCTGTTTCCTGTGTCCACTTCCTGAACCCATTTCCTGAGCTCACTTCCTATGCCGTTTCCCGTGCCCCCACTTCCTGTGCCCATTCTTGCACCATTTCCTGAGCTCACTTGGATGCTGAGAAGGGGTGTGTGCTCCCATCTTTGATTCTTAACCCCAGGTCCTGGTGGCAGGGAGGGGAGAACCAGAGTCCAGTTATTCTGTTCCTGTACCTACTTCCTGCACCGTTTCCTGTGCCCACTTCCTATGCCATTTCCTGCATCCACTTCCTGTGCCCCTTTCCTGTGCCATTTCCTGAACCTACTTTTCCCACCCGCCATGTCTGAGCCCCATTTCCTCAGTTCATTTCCTGAATCCATTGGACCCATTTCCTGAGTCCATTTCCTGTGCCAAGCACATGGGAATTGCAGGCAGCTTGCTGTCCTGTAGGGGCTGGCTGGGGTCAGCACTCCGAAGCTGGAGCTCTCATGACCAGCGTCTTCCAAGGCCTTCGACCAGGTTGGTTGTATCTCCCACATCTATTCTTCCTCAACCCCCCTAACCCCCGAATGCCCTGGGTAGGTTGTGCCCTGACCCCCACGCCCCCTGCATCTCCACCAAGGAGATGTTCTGACCCCTCCCACAGTCCCAGCTCCCTCCGATATTTTCTCCTGGGCCATCTGGAATCCTCCGGACCCATGTAGAGCCAGGCTGGGGGATGCTGGAGTTCGTGGAGTTGCATTGGGGCACTCCTAGTAGCATTTTTGTGTATGAGGTAAGCCAGGAGGCTGGATCACTGCTGTACCCTGCTCCGCCACAGCCCTTCTTATAGGACAAAGGCTGCTTTCTGCATACCAGACTGCCTGGGATATTTCTCTGGCCTTGGGGACACCTGCAGATCCCCAGGGGAGTGGGAAGAACCACAGACTTAACATTCCAGGGCAGCTGTCCCTAGTGGGCTGGCAGATAACACCCCCACTCCCGCCCCCTCCTCCAGAGACCCACCCCATCCCATCCTCCATAGATCCTGTCCACAGATCCACATAAGCTTTATTTCAGGGTCTCCAGGGGAACCTCAAATCAAGAGGACCTCGGACCCCAGTCTTTTAACCCTGGAAGAGAGGATTTTATCACCGCAAATCAGGTAAAGCCTGAAAAATGGGGACTTTTTTTTTTTTCAGATTAGATTTCCCCTCTGGTGGGATAAATGCAGAGAAAGTTTCAAGAACTAGTGTTAGCGTAACTTTCCAATGCACGTTGCCTTTCACTTTTTTATTACAGTTATATTACACTACTTTGAAAGGTGAAATGGTGGTCACAGATTTTTTTTTTTATTATTAGTGAAACACCATGAGGTACAGTTGTAGATTTACAAATTTTTGTGCTTGGATCTCGGTCATACCACGATCAAATACCCATTCCCTCCACCAGTGCCCATTTTCCACCACCAGGATAATATCCCTCCCCCCCATCCCCCCACCCCCCCCATCCTCCCCTGCCACTGTGGCAGGGCATTCCAAAATGGGGACTTTTTTGAGGGGTCGGTGTGGATGGGAGGGGTGATGGGACATACCCAGTGATTCTCAGGATCTACTTTGCCTACTCCTGACTCTGAGCTCAGGCATCCCTCCTGGTAGGGCTCAGGGAATCACATGGGGTGCTGGGGACTGAATCCGGGTCATGCGCAGGCAAGTGAGTGCCTTAGCACTTAGCCCTGGGCTCCTACCCCTCAGCTGGTAGCTCTGCCCCCCCTCCCCCCGGGCCTGTTCCTTAAAATCCTCTACACTTGCCAAGATGTCCCACTTCCTCCTCAACCCCTGACCTTGACTCTCTGGCCAAGTCTACCGTCCTTGCTCCAGGCCGGCTCCATACACCAGAGACCATCTGTGTTCACCATCTCTCCAGCCCTGAGCACAAAGATCTTCACCCTCAGGCTCTTTCTTTCTCCCGTGACCCCCTCCTAGTCCATCTCTCTCTCACTTCCTTTCTCCTCCCTGAATGGGTCTTTTCTCTCTTTTCACCACATGGCTGAGCCCTTGCACAGCGAGTCCTCATGAAGTGGGAATCAGTCACCTCCTTGCATCACGCCTCTGTGGTTGATGCCCTCTGAGTGGTTGGTTCTGCCACTGCCTTGATGCTCTTTTTAAGTTAAGTTTAAAAAATTGATTTTTATTAAAAACACCATAACTTGGGGCTGGAGCAATAGCACAGCGGGTAGGGCATTTGCTTTGCACGCAGCCGACCTGGGTTCGATTCCCAGCATCCCATATGGTCCCCTGAGCACTGCTGGGGGTAATTCCTGAGTGCAGAGCCAGGAGTAACCCCTGTGCATTGCCGGGTGTGACCCAAAAAGCAAAAATAAAAAAACCAAAAACCCCCCAAAAAACCCACCATAATTTATAAAGTTGTTCACAATACAGTTGTTTCAAGTATTGAGTGTTCTAACACCACCCGTGGGACCTTCCCTCCACTGACATCCCGTTTCCCTCCTACTCCCAACCTGCTCCCATATAACAAATTTTCTTTTTGTTGCTGATTTCAACAAAACTTTTAAGAACTTGGCAAATAGAATGATCATAAAACAAATCAGTAAGGGCCAATTAGTGATTGCTATATGACATTGACCTATGTGAATAAGAAAATTAAAATCATTTAATGCAATATGAAAAATGCCTATACTCACTTACACATATACATTTTCTTTTCTTTTCTTTTCTTTTTTTTTTTTGCTTTTCAGGTCACACCTGGCAATGCTCAGGGGTTACTCCTGGCTTTGCACTCAGGAATCACCCCTGGCAGTGCTCAGGGGGACCATATGGGATGCTGGGAATCGAACCTGGGTCGGCTGCATGCAAAGCAAACGCCCTACCCGCTGTGCTATCACTCCAGCCCCCACGCATATACATTTTCAACTCTGGAATTTAAAGTATATTACATTAAATTTGATTTTCTGCTTGGATCTCTTTTGGTAGTGGTCGTGTCTCAGCTGTCATTAATAACACTGTTAGCACCTTGATCCTTATGGCTCTGGAGTGGAGACAGCTCTTGATACCTCCTTGCTCTGACAAGCTTCTCACACCTCCCCGCCACACTGGGACTCAATGGGACCTAGAACTCCAGCTGGTCAGGATTGTTAAAATCAGAGTCTGCCTCTGCAGAGAAGCCCACCCGCAGGGCAAAGCAAGCAAGCAAACCCAACCCACCCTGGCGATTGCGGGAAGCAGCGTTTTTTCGTATTTCACACCCCTGGGTGTTGAGATGATTTCTTCTACAGTTCTGGGTGATGAGTAAGATGCAGGTACAGGGAATCAGAAGCTGTTGTAGCAAACCCCGAGACACGTGGCATTGGTGGAGGGTTGGGCAGGGGAGGCAGAAGGCAGGGAAAGGGCACGGCGACTGCAAGGTCCACCAGAAGGACTCTGATGCAGACCACATCAGTGCCTTGATGTGGCAGTGGCTTGGAAGGCAGACGGGGTTACCTAGCGCTCTCTGTGAAGAGCTCCCCATGTTCAAAACGCTGACTGCTTTCTCCTGGCTGCATGTGATGAAAAGTGGCAAGAGAGAACTGAGCTATAAGGAGTAATTTGGTTTGGAAGCAGATTTTAGAGAAGACATAGAAGATCTGAAATGTACTGGGGTGGAAAAAAAAAACTCTTATCTTTAGTATCTGCATCCAGAAAGCAATTCTTCTTTTTTTATTTTTTTATTTTTTACATTTTTTAAATTAAAGAACTGTGATTTACAAAGTTATGGATAGTTGTATTTTAGGCATGTAATATTTCAACACAAATCCCACCACCAGTGTCAACTTCCCTCCACCAGTGTTCCCCTATTCTGTCCCCACCCAGAATCCCTCCTCACCTGTCAACTTGACACAGTTACAAAGTTTTTGTGGTGGCGGCTTAGTTCATGTTTTCAGTGTTGTTGAGTCTGTGTTTGGATCTGTGGCTATACCACTCTCCCACATGACCAGTAAAACTGAAACCCTGAAGCCTGTTCACCTGTTACTTCCTGTTCTCTCTCTTTCTCTCTCTCTCTCTCTCTCTCTCTCTCTCACACACACACACACACACACAGAGAAAGAGACAGAAAGTGAGAGAAGAAATGAATTGGAGAGAACCTTAATGCAAAGGAAGCTCATGACATTTTCAAGAAAGTTATATCAAAGAAAACACTGCAAGAAGCTTGGACTAAAAGTGACTGAAATTGCTCAAAACAAGTCTTTTATTTTGCAGGGGTGTTGGGCCACACTCAGCTATGTTCAGTGCTGACTCCTGGCTCTGTGTTCAGGGATCACCCCTGAAGTTGCCTGGGGGACCATATGGGGTGCGTGTGATTGAATCGGGTTCAGCCATGTACGAGGCAAGTGTTTCAACCCCTACAAGATCTCTCTGCCTCCCCAATAGGTTGATGAGTCCCAAATGTCCCATGAGCTGAAATCATCTGAGAAGATGATTCAGTCTCGACTATTCAGTTTCAAATATTCAAAAATCCAGTCTCAAATATTCATTTCTTGCAGAAAAAATAATACAGAGGGAGAGAATCGTGAGGTCTCCGACAGCTAGCTGCTAGCGGAGGAGATGGAGCAGGAGGAGGAAGAGAAGGAGGAGGAAGAGGAGGAGGAGGAGGAGGAGTAGGAGGAGGAAGAGAAGGGGGAGGAAGAGGAGGAGGAGGAGTAGGAGGAGGAAGAGAAGGAAGAGGAAGAGGAGGAGGAAGAGGAGGAAGAGGAGGAGGAAGAGGAGGAAGAGAATGAGGAGTAGGAGTAGGAGTAGGAGGAGGAGGAGGAGGAGGAGGGACAGCTATGGAGTCCGAGGTCTCAGCCCTGGACCAGGAGAGTTTGGAAGTAGACCCTGACACTAAGGAGATGCTGGAGCGCTTGGACTTTGGCGGTCTGTCCACCCTGCAGCTCACCCAGCCTACAGTTGGAGTAAATTTGAAAATGCCGCATAGAGCCCTACAAATTTGCCTTGCTGGAATATTTTTAGTTAACCGCAGACAAGCACGGCAACAACAGCAGAACAGAGGGGTTGTCGGACGAGTGTCGTGAGCCTGGGCATGAAGCCGCGTGGCTTCTGGCACCTGGCGGGCACTTTAAGGGGGGAGGGCAACTCACCACCTCTCTGTGCTGTCAGAAAGAAGCTGCTTCCGGTTTCCGGAACTTGAATCAGCACCTCTCACTGCCACCTGGACGGACAGGGACACCCTGCTTCTCCGGTGCTGTTCCGGGTGACTGTCGGCTGCTGCTTGGAGCAGCTGTGCTCCCCCATCCTCCACCCCCATCCTCGGGGTCCTTGGCATGGTCGGCCAAGGCCGGTTTCTCGGGGAGATGTGCTCTAGAAGTCTCTCATCTCCCTGGATGACCCCCTTGTCCTTGCCAACAGAGCAGGAAGTGTCACTCAGCCTGATGACGTGAGGGCACTTTCCCCGGGTTACTGCCTAGAATCTTGCCTCGGTCCTGGGTGCCAAGGGTGTGCCCTGTCAGAGAGGAGGGGATGGAGGCGATGAACGGTGGACCCAAGGGCCCAGGGCCACTAAGTGGCTGCTTCTAATTTCAAACCAGGATGCTCTCCACCCTCCTGAGATTGGGTAGGTGTAGGATGGGGCCAGGACAGGGCAGGGAAGTTCCGGGGTTGGGGGAGGCAGAGCGCACGGCATCCCTGTCCTCAATCTCTGGGAAGCCTGAAAGATAACTTAGTGCCCAAGAGGAGGCAGAAGAGATCAGGAGGACCGAGGGGAAACTCTTGGAGTGTTTCTGTCCTGAGACGGTATCTGATAAGTCTGCAGTGGACTGATGCACAGGCTGTGCACTGCGCCACCTTCATGGGCCGCATGCACGAAGAGGTATGGTGAAAAGCACATATCTCTGTCGGGATATGTGCCTCACAGCCACGGAGGGGAGAGCCACTTCCCTCTCAGGACGGGAAGAGACCAGAGCGGGACACTGAGTCAGGTTGAGGTGAAGGTTCGCGAGTCCCGTCCGTCTCCAGCAGCAATTACAAGGAACTTTGTTTTCAGCCTGGAGCCCGTCGGCAGCTCCTCCCCACCTTGGTTCTGCTGCCAGTGGAGGAACATAGGACCTGGGGCATAGCCCCTGGCACAGGGATGCTGGCGGACTCAGAGTACTACTTCCTCCTCTGAGACCCCTCGCAGTTAACCCTGAGAATGTGCCTCTTTTTTGGGGGGGGGGGTCACACCCAGCGATACATAGGAGTTACTCCTGGCTCATGCACTCAGGAATCACTCCTGGCGGTGTCAGGGGACCATATAGGATGCTGGGAATCAAACCCGGGTCGGCCGCGTGCTAGGCAAATGCCCTACTTCCTGTGCTATTGCTCCACCCCCCAAAGGTGCCTCTGTAAAGTCTCTGATCCCCCGGCGGATGCTCTCTCCCTGCCCACCGGCCTCACCCAATGGGCACTGTCTCCCCCTCCACTGCCCTCACCCACCGGTTTCCCAACGTGTAAATCCCCGGACCCCTCCCCCACGCCATCAGGGGCCAATTTCAGCCCACAATGGCGATGGTTTATTACAGCGCGCTTCCTGCTGTGTGTAAATAAGTTTGTCTCCTTTACATTCCCTGGGCAATTAGGAGAATGAAAGACTGAGGTTTGGATTAACATTTATTTCCTCCAAACGTTTATATGAGGCCATTTTCCCACTGACAAATCGTGGGGCAAATTGTTCACGAGAAAGTCTGTCTGCGGCAAAGGTGCTATGATTAAACGGCCGGTGTAAATTTGGGCCCATAAATCCTTTCCCTGGGTTAAGGGGATTTATTCGCAGCAACTGCCATTCCGGGCTCCAAGATATAATAATAAACGAGGTTGATTTTTTTTTGCACCTGTTTCAGGGTAATTAATATGCACGCTCCAGGGGACAGTGGGGTGTCACCAGCTGCCTGGCTTGTCCTGGTGGCACAAAATTTCGCAGCATCTCTGGTCCTCTGCTGGCAGCCAGCCTGCTAAAATTGGGGCCGTGGGCTGGCACCTGTAGGATGGGGTTTGAGACAGGGGGTTGGAGTCTGATCTAAACCTCTTCTTGTGTTGCAGGTCCCAGAACCTCTCTCGAGGGCGTGACTAGTGCTCTGTGCTCTAGGGCCCAGGGGAAATCGGGCGTCTGTGGGACTCCAGGGACTGAAGAGGAACTTGGTGCCCAGGACAGAGTCTGGCACAGGAGGAAGTGCTGGCGCTCAGGGCCGGATGGAGACTGGCACCCGCTGAACTCTCACCTTGTCCTCTTAGCATCATGCTAAGAGGCCGTTTGAAGACCACGCAGTTTGAATTGGGGTCTCAGCTGCCAGCCTCCTTCCTGGCTCTTTCCCAGCTGCCTCTGGAGAGAGCAGAGCTGGGCTAATCCTGAGACCTCTTGGAGGCGCTTGGGTCTCTCAGGCCCCCACCGCGAGCCCACCTTTGCACAGAAGGGTCCAGGCATTCAGGGATCTTTGTAACTTTTTGGTGGGGGGTTGCTCCAGCAGGACTCAGGGGACCATGAAGTCCCAGGATTGGAGCTGGAGCCCTATGTGCAGATTCCTGCACTCTAGCCCCTTGAGATGTCTTCCCAGCCTGATCCTGGGGGCTCCATGCACTGCCCCCATATGCCCCTCTGCTGATTTGCCAGGTGCTTGCACCCACCGGCCCTGCTGGTTCCATAGCCCAGCGCTGCCCCTGGGAACCCTGCTGGCTCCTGGTCAGATGTTTCTGGCTGTTCTGAGCCTGCAACATCCACACTGCATCCTCACCCCCAATGGGCTAGGTCCAGAACAAGGGTGGTCCCCAGCCTGAGTCTCTTGGAAGAGCCTTGGCCCCTGGGTCTCCAGCTGAGATCTGTTTTGCTCCCCTTGGTGGGGCAAGTGTTTCTGCACGCCACCTTCTCCTCTGGGGTTCGGGAGTTGGGGTCTCCGGGGGCTCCTCATTGACCACCCCCCACCCAATGGAAAGGCTGACCAGAGCGACTTTGAAGTGAGGTTCCCGGCCAGGCAATGGCTCTAAGCTCAGCCAGAAAATTAGCTCTGCTTTCCCAGCTGTGCCTAGGGCCCAGCCCTCTCTGGAACCTCCGTTTCCTCCCTGAGACGGAGGATGACACAGCAGCCAACTCACCCCTCTTCCCCACCCTGCACCGCTGTGGTAAATGGGTGGGTTTTGTGGTTCCCCAGAGGAGGATGAGACGGGAAAGACTAGCAAGTGGTAGTGGGAAGCCTTGGTGATCCCCAAAGCCTCGTCAGAAAGGCAGACTCACCTTTCCTCCCTCTAGAAGCTTCTTGGCATGTCTGGGGTATAACTGACCTCACCTGGGGCAGTGAGCACAGCCTACAGAGGGGAAAGGACATTGGAGATGGGGCTTCCTGGGCAGATAGGAGTTCTTCCAGTGGAGCATGGAAAAAAGGATGTTACTCTGTGTAGAGCAGTAGAGCAGGAGGAAAGGGACCGTGTCTTGGGGAGCAAGGATGAGTTAGGGTTCAGGTTAGGGTGTGGAGAGCTGTTTTGCTTGCGGTTCCCAGCAAAAGCTCAGGTGCAGTGGAAATATCCAGTTAGCGGTTTCCTTGGAGTCATTTGCATCTCACTCTAACCCTTGTGCCCGCCTCCCTGGATTGCGAACAGTTAAGCTTGTCAGCACCCAAGCCCGATCCTTTGCACCAGCATCTCAGAACCTCAGGTGGCACCTGGCAACCGTGAAAAACTCAGATCTGCTCTGACCCAGAGGTCCCCCTTGCCTGAGCTCACAGCAATCCCCCATGACAACTTTCTCCCACCTGGGGGCCCCTGCTAGAGCCCCAGAGTGGGTGTCAGGGGGCGGGACTCTCTTTCAGCGCTGTGACAGCTGGCCCCTAAGTGGTCAGTGGAAGGGTCATGGGCTGTGATGGGCCCCCGCTGTCCCTCGGTGGGAGCTGCTCCTTGCTTCCTGGCCACCTCTCTCCTGCTTCGTTGGTTGGGCAGCGCAGGCCAGGAGGGCCAGTCATTCCGTATGTTTCCTTGCCACGGGGAACAAGGACATTCAGAAGTCTCCAGGCAAGGATCAAATGCAGGAAGAAGTCGAAAGGAAGAGAGGAAGTGAGGCCAGGAGAGAGGAAGAAGGAAGGGATGGGGAGCAAGGAAGAGAGAGAGAAGAGGGGGCACTTCCCCAGAGCATCCGTAAGATAACTGGGGTGTGCGTGTGGGGCCTGTAGCTGAAGCCTGCATCTCTTGGGGTGTGGAGACCCGGATGTTGCAAGCACAGCATGTAGGACATCTGCCTTGCTTGTGGCCGACCTGGGATTGATCAGTGACCCTGAGTGCAGAGTCAGGAGTAAGCTCTGAGCACTGCCAGATACGGCCCCCAAACCCAAACAAACAAAAACCATAAAGACCCTGGTCCTGGTCTATGAGGATTTGCCACTGGAGAGGAGCGAGGTGGTCATTCGAAGTGGCCAAGGCCTCTTTTAGCTTTCGACTCACTTTTGATCCCAGGGTCAAAGGTTAAGACAAAGGTCAAAGGTTAAGGCCCTCTAGGCCCTCAGGTTTTCTTTTATTGATCTGGGAGTCCAGAGCCTGGGTGGCTCCTTCTGAGGCCCTGGGGGAGCGCTTGGATGTGTGTGGGGTGGGTGTTGGGTGGGTGTTGGGTGAAGCGGATTGCAATTTCCCAATTGTAAAGCATCTGCTGGCACTGGTCCCATTTCTTTCCACGTGGGTCACCTCTTTGGGGACCAGCTTTTCCCAAAATGGGTGATACTCCACCCCCCACCCCCACCCTCCCATCTCCGGGGGTCGCTGGCCACAGTGACCCAGGAGCCTGTAGTAGCCTCGGGTGTGACCCAGGGAGGCCACCTCTGTGTGTTCTCTAAGGGAAGTGTATGTGTTGTGTGTGTGTGTGTGTGTGTGTGTGTGTGAGTGTTGTGTGTGTGTGTGTGTGTGTGTGTGTGTGTGTGTGTGTATGCGCTGTGTAATCTCTTTTCTAAAAGGGGGCAGCAAGGCCAAATCAATCGGGAATTCCTGGTGCAGACCCTCTCCCCAAAGAAGCTCACCTTCTGCCATCCTGGGGGTCAGGCCTTTAAGGCGTGAATCTTGGGGGGGGGTTCCCAGTGACACCCACAACTCTTGACAAGCCACAGAGGGATCCTGGGTGGAAGGAGGTCAGGCCACTTGCAAAAGGCTGCAGAGCCGCTGCTGACCCGTGGAACTAGCTCAGCTGTGTCTGCGTGTGCCACAGGGTGGCAGCTGTGAAGGGCCACACACTGGCAGGGGCAGGCAAGTGGCCTGTCCGTGGCTGGGTCCCGGCCCCGCCCCTCCTTGAGCTTTTTCCCAGGCCAGGCCTCCTGGTGCCTGGAAGGAGGTAGAGAGGAGAGCGCTTTCTTTTGTCTCCCTCGTTCATTGCCTGCGATATGCCCGCATCTTATTACTCCAGCTAGGTAGATTTTTGCTTGGCTGAGCTGAGATCAAAAAGTAATTTTTCTTTTCGCAACAGCCAATTAGAAATTCATTTATTTTCACATTACGGACATTTGGCAAAAATTTCTTTGGCAATTTAGCTCCATTTATATAGTCTGCATAAAGGGAGACAGTGAGGCCAGGGAGAAAAAAAAGGCAAAGCCCCGGGCAAAAATTAAATGCAGAATCATGTCTTAGAAATGAGATGTATTTACTATTGTTTTTGAAAATTAATGGTGCATTTTTAGCTTTTATAATGTAATTTAATGATGCAATTCATCTAATAATAAAAAAAAGAACACATTTTAACTCAGTCATACAGACCTACTGGGGCACAGCATGGAACACCTTTTCCATGGAAAGGATTGGAACAGAATGCTCGGGGCCGTTCTCTCTGACTGTGAGAGAAAAATGGTGTGTGTGTGTGTGTGTGTGTGTGTGTGTGTGTGTGTGTATGCGCGCGCGCGTGCTCCCATCTGGGGAATCAGCAGGAATCCAGTAAGAAGAACATTTTTCTCTGCCTGTATTGGTACCCGCTGTGTTGTCAGTCGTAGGGCAGCTGTTGATTCTGGAATGTCTGAAGGTGTCGGCAGACCCAGCCGATGCAAAGACTCTGGGGAGTAGTAAAATGACTAAGGGCTGGGCCAGGGTCTGAGGGTAGATGGGCAGGGGGCACCTGGGCATCCACCCAAGAGTTGCCCCAAAGAGTTGTCCATAGTTGCTGGGCCTCCAACCCGTCTCTCACCAGCAGGTGCAGGAGGAGCTGGACTTGGCCTCTGGGGGTTCCAGTGAGTTCAGCTAAAGGCGTCTCCTCTAGCACACAGAAAGGGTGTGTGTGTGTGTGTGTGTGTGTGTGTGTGAGAGAGAGAGAGAGTCTGAGTGTGTGTGTGGTGTGTATGATTGTGTATGTATTGTGTGTGATTGTGTGTCTGTTGTGTGTGTGGTATATGTGTGTGTTGTATGTGTTCTGTATGTTGTATGTGTGTTGTGCATGTTATATGTGTTGTGTGTGAATGTGTGTTGTATGTGTGTGTGAGTGTGTGGTCTATGTGATTGTGTGAGTATGTGTTGTGTGTGATTGTGTGTGTGGTATATGTTATGTTTGTTGTATGTGTCTTTGTGTGTTATATGTGTGTTGTGTGTGGTGTGTGTGATTGTGAGTATGTGTTGTGTGTGATTGTGTAAGTGTGTGTTGCGTATGTGGTATATGTTATGTGTGTGTTGTATGTGTGTTGTGTGTGTAGTATGCGTGTTGTGTGTGTGTTGTATGTGTGTGAGTGTGTGAGTGTGTGGTGTGTGATTGTGTGACTATGTGTTGTGTGTGATTTTGTGTGTGTTGTGTGTATGATATATGTTGTGTGTGTTGTATGTGTGTTGTGTGTTATATGTGTGTTGTGTGTGTTGTGTGTGTTGTGTGCGGTATATGTGTGTGTTGTGTGTGTGTTTTTTTTTTGTGTGTGTGTAGAAAGGAAGAGGGGAGTCGGGCAGACAACTCGTTGCCAGCTGGGCATCATGTTGGGCCCTGTCATGGTGGGTCCCTCTTCTTCCTGCCATGTCTCTTGCCCTCGGATGCTGTGGACACTCCTGGCTGACCCGTGGACCCAGTGAGTGGAGGAGGTGCTGCCTTTCAGGGAGACATGCAGGCTTGAAGTGACAGTGGCTCCACCCAGGTGGGTCCCATGGTGTGAGTGAGGAGCAGGGGGAGGGAAGGAAGGCTGCCTGGGGGCTGGCCGCTCCCCTGCTCTTTCTCCCCTCAGCAGAGGCTCAGGGTGGTTGGGGGACAGACGGGTGGCCATAAAAATGTAGGGGAGGCCAAGGCATGCCCGAGGCTGTGAACTCTGGAGTCCCCAGGGGAAGCGACCAGGTTGGATTCAAAGCCACTTGGCGCTGCTCACTTCATATTGACTGAATCCCTGGCCAGGCAGAGGGAGACTCACCAGCCTTGGCTTCCTGTACCTAGAAGGGCTTTTTTTTTTTTTGTACCACGTCCACTGTGCTCATGACTTATTGCTAGCTGCACTCAGGGATCACTTCTGGAGGGGCTCAGGGGACCATATGGGGTACCAGGGATCGAACCCGGGTAAGCCACATGCCAGCCACATGCCCTCTCCTCAGTACCATCGCCCCGGCCCCTTGAAGGGCTTCTTCCAGCATGCACTGTCGGCGCCGACACCACTCCCCCACCCCAACCGGACTAGTAGCCTCAGGAGAGTGTGCAGAGGACAGAGGAGAAGAGCTCTGTGAAGACAGGGGACCCTTAACCCCTGAACCCCTCATCTCCTCCCAGGTGCTTGACTCTGGTGTTGTCTAAACTGCCACCTCTCTCCTCCTCCCTCCCCTGCATCCACACCTGCTTCCACCAAACCCATGCCAGCACCCCTGCACTCCCAGACCCCCCAAACCTGGGCTGCTGGTCTCCTTGTTCCCAGGAAGGTGTCTGGTTCTTTACTTGCCCCAGGGGCCTATGACAGCTCCTGAGGCTGGACTGGCTTCAAGGGACAGCCAGAAAAGCTGCTGGTTGGGCCTGGAAGAGAAGCAGGTCTGTGGGTTTGGGTGTCTAGAGTGGCTGGGGGGGGGTGGGGAGGGGTGGCAGTGAGGGGCAGGCTTCAGGGGAGTGGTCAGCATGAAACAGACGCCAGCATCTGAAACCTGGGGCTGCAGGCAGGCGGCTGAATGTTTCACCCCTTTATTGTCCTCTGAGGGATCTAAGGGGCTCCCCATAAGACAGTGGGGGGATCCAATGTCCATCATTCGGAACGGGCCTTTCCTCTCCCTTCCTCATCAGTCCCCCAGAGCTGGGGTCCAGACCCCTTCCCTGGAGACTCAGAGCCTGTCTTGGAGGAGCCAGAAGGCTTTGAGGGGGAGCATGCCAGGCCCCCTATCTTCCAGGCTCCCCGGGTTCCTGCAGGAATCCTTTGACACCCTGGAGCCAGCTGGGGTGTCTTCCCTCCTGGTCCTAGGCATAAAGTGCCAGGGACCTCCTAGCCCCGCCTGCTCCCCAGTGATGGTTTCGTTCCTGTTGCTCCCAGGCCCATCTTGGTGTGAGTGGCCTATGGCACTGCCCTGGTGCCTCTGAAGCAGAGGCTGCAAAGGGCCCTCCAGGAAACGCCAGCCAGGAAACGGGCAAAGCACGCAGGGAGCTGATGCAGGCGGGAGGTCTGTGTAGGCTGCCCCTCGTGCACTGCCCCCTAGTCCTGGTACCAGGGTTTGGGGGGTATTACAGGGTGCCTATGGTGCCAGGGTACTCTTTGCTGCAGGCTCTAGCGACACCCTTGACAGGACTGCAGGTGAGCCGCCAAGAGCCTGCGAGGCTAGGAAAACTATTGGCACACTCACACACACTCACATTCACACACACACTCATACACACTCACACTCACACATACTCTCACATGCTAACACACACTCACACTCATACACATGCACTCACACACATTCTCTAACACACACACTCATACACATGCACTCACACTCACATTCACACATACTCACGTGCTCACACACACTCTCACACATGCACTCTCACACACTCACACTCACATTCATACACACACTCACACACTCACACATACACACACATACACACACTCACACATACACACACCTACACCTACACATACTGGTGTTCACTCACACTCACACTCATATACAGATCGACACATTTACACATTCAACACATGCTCACATATTCACACACATGCACAATTAAGGCACATACTCACACATGCTCTCATGCACGCTCACACACACACACACTCAAACAACTCATACACTCACATATTCACACACATACACTCCCACACTCAAGGCACACACTCTCACACATGCAGTCATGTACACTCATAAACACTCAACACACACTCAAACACGTACACTCACGCAGCACACAAACACACACACACACTCAAACACACATACATATACTCACACACACACTCATGCACACACACGTACACATACGCTCACACACACAATCCCTCACACACGCTAGTACACAAACTCTCATCTTCCCACACTTTTAAGGCCTCCCCGCTCGCCCTCCCTCAGCCTACCGCACCCCCTTCTCCGGAGGTCAACATGCAGACCCTCCCCCCAAGCATGATGATCCAATTTAAACCGAAAAGGGAAAACCAAGTTGGAAATTAGAGGGGAAAAAAGTCCTTCAGAAAGTAGAAAGCTAATAAGCTGCGAGAGGCAAGCCCGCCGCCTTGGCGATATCAATAACTCAGTATTGGGTTTCCAAAAAGACATCACATAATTTTTCAATGAGAAATCCATGAGCCCGGAGATGCTGTTAGGGTGTGAATTACAATGCACGCGGCTTGTCAGCCGTCCCCGTCAGCACTTTCTCGCCGCCTTCCCAGGCGGGGAAATGCTGCGGCTTCAGCGGGATGCTTATTGTTGTTATTATTTCTTCCTTTCGGAGCCTCAAATTAAGAACCTGGGGAGCCGGTGCCCACCCCCGCCCTCCCCAGGCGTACCCAAATCGAGGAAAACTTTTCTGCCTTAGTGTTCTCTTGAGGCTGGCCTCTGCCACCCCACCCTGACCCAGAGCCCTAACTGTGAGCCAGGCCGGCTCCTGGGAGCCAGAATCAGGCAAGGTATGTGGGGTCCCCTTGGCTCTGGAGTGGGCGTGTTTGAGTAGCACCTCACTTTCTCATGTCTAGTCCCAACTCACAGTCTTCACTCAGCAGAGCTGCCTGCTTTGGGGCCTGGCAGGGGCCTGGGCCAGCGTGACTAGGATCGGGTGTGTGTGTGTGGGGGGGGGCGGGGGGAGCAAGAGAAAGGAGTTGGGGAGTTGGAAATTGGATTCTGGACTTCGTGGCGGACAAAGTTGCAGGAGTAGATTATTCTGCTCGGCCTTTCCCAGCATATTCCATTTGCCAAAAGAAACTGTTAGGCCCTGGTGTGGGAAGGTGAGTCACGAGGCGCTGACCCAGCTGTGGGCTGTGGGCAGGAGCAGAGCCAGGTTGCTGGGGACTGGCAGACCCCCTGAGTCCGGCCGAGACCACCCACACTCAGACAGCTGCCACCTGTCAGGCAGGAGCTTCTCCCTGGGATTCCAGGACTCTCTGGACTCAGCCTAGGGTTTCTCTAATTGAGGGCCAGGGTCTGGGTCAACCCAGTCACAGGCTAGGGTGGAGGGCTCAATCTGCCTCTGTTTTTTTTTTTTCCTTTTCTTTCAGTTTTTGGGTCATACCCCGGGGTGTTCAGGGCTTATTCCTGACTCTGTGCTCAAGGATCACTCCTGGAAGGGCTCAGGGGGCCCTATGTAGTCCTGGGGGTCAAATCCTAGCTGACTGTGTGCAGGGTAAGTGCCACTCCCTGTTTTATTGCTCCAACCCCACTAGAATTTGACTCTTTCATTTGTGAACTCTGCAGTCTTAGAGGGAGGGCATCCGATCTCTCTCTCTCTCATATATATATATATATATATATATATATATATAATTTTCATAAAGGGCTGGAGCGATAGCACAGCGGGAGGGTGTTTGCCTTGCACGTAGCCAACATGGCCGACCCGAGTTCGATTCCTCCGCCTCCTCGGAGAGCCGGGCAAGCTACCGAGAGTATCTCGCCCACACAGCAGAGCCTGGCAAGCCACCCGTGATGTATTCGATATGCCAAACACAATAACAACAAAATCTCCAATGGAGACGTTACTGGGCCCGCTCGAGCAAATCGATGAACAACAGGAGGGCCTTTACCTTTACCTTTTATTTTCATAAAAGTAGTTCACAATAGTTCATTACAGATAATATTCAAACACCAATCCCACCACCACAATAGGAGGTAAGTGTGTGAGGGTTGTTGTATTTATTCTGGAGCCATTTAAGCCCGAATATAAGAGAATCCAAGCAAGTATGTTAGAAACCAAACACATGTGTGATACCTTTGATAAGTAAGTGAGGTAGAGTATAAGAAGTTGTGTGGCTATGAATGTGGCTGCAAGCTCTGGAAATTTTGTGGCACTCTTTTCCGGGAGCTTTAGTTTGTAGTCTCTGGGTCTTGGCCATTGATGAGATTACATGGTGTTGGGGGCAGTTTGTGGGTGTGACTGCCAAGCTACCTGGGCATCTAATCTCTTGACTCCGGCATCCACCTCTTGGGGTGTGTTCCTCCTTCCTCCATCCTTTGCTAGGGTGGTTCTGGATTCTCAGAAAATTCCCAGTAAAGGGGATTATGGCAAGAGGGAGCAAGCTTAGTGAGGAACCTGGAGATGCCCAAATGCAGGTGGATCTGGGTTCGAGGGGAGGGGATACCAAGGGAAGAATGGGGGGGGTCTTCTGATTCTCAGTCTAGGTGCCCCCAAACAGAATTTATGGAGATAAACTTTGAGTGGGGACAGGAACAGCGATGACAATGAAAGTGGCGATATGTGTGATGATGCTAATGATGATGGTGACAATTTTTGGGAGAAGAATGGTGCTGATGGAAGGGATGATGAAGATGGTGATGAGGGTGGCAACCGGTCCTTATTGTCTCGTGGGTAAGAGGTGCTATACTTAGTGCTTTACATGAGCTTTCTGATTGGAGAGACAAAGTATTAGCCCACATACAGACACTGTAGCAGCAAATCTTAGAAACTGGGTGACTTAAAACAGAGATTTTACCCATCCACTCATCTGTCCCTCCATTTATCTATATATTCATCCTTTATCCATCCATCCATGCACCATAATCTATCCATTCATCTGTCCACCATCAATCCGTCCACCATTCTTCCATCCATCCATCCATCCATCCATCCATCCATCCATCCATCCATCCATCTATCCACCCACCCTCATCAATGTGTCCATCCACCAAACCATCCAGCCAACAGCTTCAAAACATCTCTGTTGGGTACTGTGCTTGGCACAAGTCGAAAAATTCTTATTCTTCCGGAGGACCATTTAGTCTGAGAAAGACAATCTGGGAGGAAAGTAACAAATGTGTCATTTGAAATCGAGACCAGGGTCATGAAGAAAATAAACGGGCTGCTGAAAGAGAGATCAAGGCAGCATCCACTGAGTAGAAGAAGGGCGAGCTCTCTGAGCAGGTCACACCTGAACTGAGACAGTGGGAAGAGGCAACGGTCATGGGAACAAATGGGAATAAGTGGCCCCAGCAGAGGAAACAGCAAGTGGGCAGGAAGGAGCACATGTGGCTGGCAGGGGTGGGCAGTTCATGAGCAGGCACCTGCAAGTTTCACAAAACTGCCCCGAGAGGGTCCAGTGGGGCCACTGCAAATGTCCGGACAGCTGAGGCTGCATGCCTGGAGTCCTCTGGAGTCAAGGTTTCTTTTCTTTTGTTTTCTTCTTGGGTCACACCCGGTGATGCTCAGGGGTCACTCCTGGCTCTGCACTCAGGATTCACTCCTGCATTGCTGGAGGGACCATATGGGATGCCGCAGATTCAACCCTGGTTGGCTGCATGCAAGGAAAATGCTTTACCTGCTGTACTGTGGCTCCAGTGCCCTGGACTCAAGGGTTCTGATGAGAAACTCAGAGGTAAGTGGTGGGAGGTCACCTGGTTATAGACAACTTTCATGGCTCCTTGGGGTGGAGACCTCGCTTGTCCAAGGATTTCTAAATATGTCCCTGCTGACAGGAACCCCAGGTCCATTTCCTGAGGGGTCCCCCAGATAGGTTGGGGTCCCCAGCTGAATTCTATATCTCCAATTGACCTTCCACCATCAACCACCAACATGGCATCTCTCCTCCCCAGCATGGGGCCATGTTTGGAATGTGGTTTTCACAGAGTGATTCCAACTCTTGGTGCCTTCGTCTCAGAAGTTCTGCCATCTCCTAGGGGCTGACAAACAGGGCACGGGGGCTTGGGGGCATGACCAGAATGGCTTCAAGATCAGGATCAGGCCTTGTGGCACTGATCACTCCAACTCTTATCCCACTGACCAGAATTCAGGGACAAGCGATTATCATTGGCCAATGACAAGAAAGACTTTGACATTGGCCAGTGATAAGAGGAACTAGGAAAGATGATGGACCTGGGGAACTCCCAGAGAAAGAACGTGAGACCCGTGGAGAACAGTTCTCTCCTATGGGCCTCTCTGAGCGACAATGACAGACCAGGGAGGCTGTTACTAGGACAGATGGGTCAACTTCCAGGGGTCTCCCAACTTGTCTAGCTAGGGCCCTGGGAGTCAGGCCTGGGATCTGTATCACTTACTGCATCCAGAGTGAGCACCTTATGCTAGGGGTTCAGAGGATCAGTTCGGGGGAGAGGGCCTTCCAGGGTGACACTTCTCAAGCTTGAGGATGCTATGTTCATGCCGAGTGACAGGCTAGTGTGGCAGGTAGGGAAAGGAAAGAGCTATTTCAAAATCACACAAGACACACTTTGATGTTCGAGTAAGGGGCTGCGTCTCCTCAGCAGTGGGAGGCCCCCTGGTTATAGACAACTTCCATGGCTCTTTGGGGGTGGAGACATATGATGACCTCCACTTGGGCACATCTGAGTGATGGGCGAGAAGGGAGAACAGTTGGTTAATCGCTCAGCCAGGGGAGAACAATGAGATTCTCAGGAAGCTGCGTGAGGAAGAAAAGGCAGTGTTCCCGGCCACAGAAGGAAGGCAGAAGTGAGTAGGGATGGGATAGAGAGAGGCAGAGACACCAAATAATGTCAGGATTTAGGGACCACATGCCCAAGTTGAAATTTCAAGTGGATTCTGGCTAATTCATGAAGCATAAGTGAAGGCTGTGGCCCTATGACATAGGAACTCACAGGAGTCACCCTTCCACCACGGGGTGGCCGGGGTGGCCTTGGCTTTTCTCCCTCATGCGTCACCCTTGACCCTTCCCTGGAGTCCTGGGGCCACCAGGACTTGGCACTTAGTTCCCAACTCCAGGTAGTCATTGCTGAGATCAGAGAAGATGCTTAAATGAAACATTATCCTTATTCCAGGGTCAATAGGACCCCCCCACCCCTTTGGTAGGAAAATAGAACCAAAACTGCTTGGATGGGAATGTAGATTACCTGTCAGCTAACAGGCCAATAAATCTATGTATGTGAGGGGGGCATGTGGAGAAGCTGGAACTGCAGAGACCCCAGGCTGCAGAGATCCCCAGGGCTGCCTATGGCCTGAGGGGAAGCAGCCACGGTCACTCACTGGGAGGGCACAGTGCCCAGCGAGACATGCCCTGGACCAGCCTGGAGAGGCCTGGGGGTGCTGATGGGCTCTGCCCCCTGTCCTCTCAGCCTTCCTCAGGGCCCCGGAAGCTCCGTCCTCAGATTACTCTTTGGTGATTCCCACCCAAAGATTCTGCAGAGGAAAAGAGACAGAGGCAGAAAAAGCCCCCAATCTCCAGGCATGGTCTGAGTGTTGGTCCTAATCCAGCTCTTCTGGCTGTGTGACCTGGGGTGAGTGTCTTTCCTTCTCTGAGCACTCCCGGGGAATAGGAGCAGACTGGACCCAGGGGACCTGGATGGGGGACTAAATGACGGAAGGCTCGCCTGAACAGGGTGAGCTGCATTATTAGGGCCTTTACAGAGAAGGGAGCAAGGCTTCTGGTTACTCCTCATCAAATTGATGGGGACGAGGTAGGTGGGGTCTGACTCCCAGGAGCTGGCTGGGGGGGGGGGCGTCACAGACATCTTTTTTCCTCCCCCAGAGCTGCTGGGACCAAGCGCTCCCTCATCCCTTCAAGGAAGATGTGACACCAACTTTGTTTTTGCAGAAACCATCCCCCGATAAATCACCCACAGAGGGACCAGCGGGCTAACAGCGTGCTCTTGAAAGGACATTTTATTTGTCAAATCGCTCCGTGCTGCAGACCTTGGCTGCCCACTTCCTTGCGGCCCATCTGGGGGATTTGTGCACAGGGTAGGGGAAAGGAGGGGTCCTGGCATTTTGTCTGGGGGCACCCCTGACTGCCTGCCCTGCTCTGGGGGTGCTCCACACCTCTGTCTCATGTGCCCTGCAGGAGGGGCTCAGGGGAGGGGGCAGAGGACCCCCCCCCCCCCCCCCCCCCCCCCCCCCCCCCCCCCCCCCGCCAAAGTAGCCCTGCGTGCCCTTTCTCAGCCTGGGGGAGGCGGCAGGCACCCTCCAGGCTGGGTTTTGGAAAAGCTGCGCGTCAGCACTGGCGGGCAGGTGTGCTCGCAGCCGAGAGACCGGAGGCCGCTCTGCCCAGCTCGGGCTGCAGCTCCCAGAAAGTACAGACGCGGTGAGTCAGGCGCTGGGGCCCAGGCTGGGAAGGAGGCACCGAGGCCAGGTGGCTGGCACCCCCACCCCCACAGGTCTCTTTCTGGAATGTTCCTCTTCTGCCAGGAGGGGACACCCATGGGGTGGCTGCGAGAAGTAGGGCAGTTGCCTCCCTCCCCTCCCTCCTCCTCTTTCTCTCTTCCCTCCTTTCCTCTCTCCCCTCCCCCCAGTCCCCTCCCTCATTATCTGAGACTCTCCCCTCCCCCCCTCCCCCCGCGCCCCCCCCCCCCCACCTTCAGAAGCTCCAGATGGATAAACAGAGCCGTGAGTGTGGAAAGTCTGTGCCATCTCCAGCTTCTGCCTAGGGGATGCGGTACCCTTGAGGGGAACAGGTGACACCAAAGTTATGGGACACCCCATGAAGCCTGGGTCAGTTCTGGGGGGGCTGTGCCTGGGGTGGGGGTGGGGCAGCAAAGCTTCCTCCTCCAGCTGGGAGCCCTGCAGGGACCTGGGGTATTGGGGGTCCAAGGAGGCTGCGAAGGTGATAGCAGGCTGGCGATGGGAACTCAGTGAGGGACTTGGGGGTCCCTGTCCCTGCCTGTCCCTGAGCTGGGCTCTGGGAGGACCCACTGGCCCAGCAAGCAGGCTCAATGTGGGGGCAGGCAGGGGGTGCTCTCTCTGCATCGCTTTGCTTCTTTTGTGCAGTGCCAGGGATGGAACCCAGAGCCTCACGATGCTCCCCTGCACACCTCCACCCCCCATACCCGCTGCTCAAACGCTGACGCTGGCCCCACCCGGCAGAATCAGCTGCCCATCCGAGTGTTCCCCGGCCAGCCCAGCCAGCCTCTTCAGACACAGAACCCTCACTTTTTTTTCTTTTGGTTCCTCTCCCAAAAGGAGGAGGGCACTTTTATTATTATTATTATTATTATTATTATTATTATTATTTTAAATTGTATTTTATAAAGTAGTTCACAATATTTGATTACATGTAATATTGAAACACCAATCCCACCACTATGACACCTTCCCACTACCATATTTCAGATGTTTCCATCCGGAACCCCAATCCTTGCCCCAAAGCAGAACCGAAATAATATATTTTGTATTGTGTGTTACAAAAAACCGCTGAAAATGCTACAAAAAAGTTTCCTTAGAGGAAAGAGTGTGAAGATTGTTATATTTCACCCAGAGGCCATTAAGTCCTTCTATATGAGATAACTAACATGTTGTTAAAGGTTGAGCCTTGTGTGCTTTTATATACTTATAATATATATATGTTTATATCTGTAAAAGATAATTTCCCTCTAAGATTGGTTCCCTCCTACATTAAACCCTATCAGATGTGGTGTAGTACTCTAGGAGTGTGGGTAGGGTGTGTCCTATGAAGTGTTCAGATCCCTCATTTTGAATAGGGGTGGGTGCCCTGTTGAGTGGGGGGAGGTTTGGGGAATGGCATCAGGGCCATCTCACCAGAACCCTGGGCGCTTGGGTACTGGGCTCTGCATGGTGTAGGTCTGGAAATGAAGGCGCAGAGAGGCCCAACCAGCCAGTGTGAAAGCACGGAGAGCCAGGCCAGTGGTTTGGGTGCTTAATCACCACCTCCCCTAAATCAGGGTCTGGACTTGGAGCCAGACAAAGGCATCAGCAAAAATGCGCACACCTGGCAGGGCGAGGCAGGTGGAGGGATGTCGGGGTGGCGGCCCTTCAGGGGGGCCAGGGCTGTGCAGACGTTTCTCTCTCTCTGCAGCTTCTCACCAGGTCTGCAAAGGCAGAGGTCTAGGACCAGGAGAGATGGAGAGGGAAGGAGAGGGAAGGAGAGGAGGGGGAGGGATAGGAGGTGGGGTGGAGGAGGGGGAGGCTGAGGGGGGAAGGCCGCCGCGGGGGCCACCCTGGTTTTCATCCTTGTTTCTCTGTTCACCTGTTCTTTCTCTTGATGCTCTTCCAGGAACCGTTGGTCTTATCAGATCGCTTTGTCTGGAGTCTTGCAGATGCTCCCAGACTCTTTTCTGTCTCTCTTTGCTCTGACCCCTACTCCTTTTTCTCCGCCCTGCCGTCCCCCTCGTTCCCTCGATTCCGGGGGGAGAAAGAGCAGGATTTCTGCAGTCCCAGGAAGAACTGGGGCACAACTTGAATTAAGGTACTCAGACTTCGGACTCCGGGAACTCTGGATCATTACACAGACTGGCCACACGATGGCGCACTGGGACCACCAAGCACACGCTCAATTTATCACTGGGCGCCTGGTCCTCGGACTATTCCTGAACTGTTTCACGGACAGCAGCTGTCTCTGCTTAACTCGTCACTGTCACCCTCCTCTGTCTCCTCCTCCTCCTCCTCCTCCTCCTCCTCCTCCTCCTCCTCCTCCTCCTCCTCCTCCTCCTCCTCCTCCTCCTCCTCCTCCTCCTCCTCCTCCTCCTCCTCCTGACGGACAGCAGCTGTCTCTGCTTAACTCGTCACTGTCACCCTCCTCTGTCTCCTCCTCCTCCTCCTCCTCCTCCTCCTCCTCCTCCTCCTCCTCCTCCTCCTCCTCCTCCTCCTCCTCCTTCTTCTTCTTCCTCCTCCTCCTCCTCCTCCTCCTCCTCCTCCTCCTCCTCCTCCTCCTCCTCCTCCTCCTCCTCCTCCTCCTCCGTCTCTGTACCTGGGCAGGTGGCTTGTGGGTCTTCAGCTTTCCCTGGTGGATCATTCTCCAGCACTGCTTTGCTAGAGGGGTTGCAAATGAAGGCAGGAGAGAGGGAGAGGGAAAGAGAGCTGGCCAAGAGTTAGAGGCTGTTCAAGAAGGAAAGACTTGGTTTACTTAGAGAGTTGGCTCGTTGGGGGCACACCCAGCTCAGGGAAACCCTGAACAAGAAGAAAGAACCTGCTGGCTCAGTCCAGAGACATCTGGAGCACCAAGCCCAGCTCTCTCCTCCTGGAAGTGTGAGGGACAGAAATGACTCAGATAGAGTCCCTCGGCCTCCAGGGTCTGCTGACCCAGACCCCAACGCGCCAGCCTGCAGATCCCTTTCCTCTACTTGGAGCTGCTGACTGGCCTGGTAGGTGGGAGCCCGCCCTGGGCACCCAAAATTCTGGGCTCACTTTAATGGGAAATCAAAGAGTTTCTTGAAGTTGCCAAGAGTGAGTGTCACACCTTAGCAGGGCCGTTGCAAGGGACTGTAACAATAGACCCGGTAACAATGAAAAGTATTGTCTGGACTCCTTTCATGCCAGGCTTGGCTCTTAGCCCATTCATGGATTGTTTTAGTTATGTGAATCCCCTGTTAAGTGAGCAATAAGAGAAGATTTCTGAGGAAAGTCAAGCTTGAAAAGGAGACAGATGCATTTTGGAGCAACGGAGTTGGAGCCGTGTGTGGTGGGAGGTGCCTCTCCTGCTGGGTGTCCTCTGATCGTAGGGGTGGTGGGGTGACAAAGCCCCCTTTGACCTCTCCATGGATGCCGGGACCTGTCATTGCTTGAGCTTCCATTTCCAACCACTTCCTTCCTGGTGGAACATTTCGCAGCTGGAGTTGGAGCCTGATTTAATAAGGCAATAACCAGAGAAATGCATTCCAATTGATTATTAAGCATTTGTTTATTAGGGCTCAGTAGCTCTGACCCAAATAGCTGCTAAGCAGTCATTAAACATCCAAGGAGATGTTTCTGTTTATATATTTTGTTTATTTACCATCATGAACAAACATTATTGCATCAATTAAATGTCGATTAGGGGCCCAGGATTTGAATTAGATTATATACATAGTGTCAAATCATTTTCCTGCGTCTTTTGGAGATCTAATCCATTTCTGTTCTGATATTAAAAGCCAGTTCAATCTGAGTGTTAGAGGCGGTGTCTAGTTGGGACGCACTTCTGGAACTCGCTTTCCTTTTGTGGTGTCTGCAGCTGGGAGCCCTGGGCCTGTGATGCCCATTAGCATAAAATCTTTGTGATGGGGGCTGGAGTGATAGTACAGCGGGTAGGGCATTTGCCTTGCATGCGGTGACCCGGGCTCGATCCCCGGCACTCCATATGGTCCCCCAAACACTGCCAGGAGTAATTCCTGAGTGCAGAGTCGGGAGAAACTCCTGAGCATCGCTGGGCATGACCCAAAAAGCAAATAACAACAACAACCATAATAATAGCACTGTAGCACTGTCCTCCCGTTCATCGATTTTCTCGAGCTGGCCCAGTAACGTCTCCATTGTGAGACTTGTTGTTACTGTTTTTGACATATCGATTATGGAGCGATAGCACAGCGGGTAGAGCGTTTGCCTTGGATAAGGCCTACATGGCTGACCTGAGTTCAATTCCTCCACTCCTCTTGGAGAGCCCTGCAAGCTACTGAGAGCATCTTGCCCGCAAGGCAAAGCCTGGAAAGCTACCTGTGACGTATTCGATATGCCAAACACAATAACAAGTCTCACAATGTTACTGGGCCCTCTCGAGTAATAATAATAATAATAATAATAAAAATAAATTTTTGTGACTGTGCAGCCTCTGCACCGGGAATCTTAACTTTATTTTTTATTTATTTCGGAGGGAGATGCTAGTTGTTTAACACATAAAAACGGGAACCAAACCAAACAAGCATCCTTTGAAAAACAATAAACCTTCGGCTATTTATTTCAGGGTTGAACGATGTAGTTGCAGAAGGGAAGCTAGCTTCTCTTGTTGCCAGTGCAGGAATGGGCTGCTTTGAAATCAGACGCGATGCTCTGCAGAAAAACACATTGTTTTCCTTGTCACTGAGTCCAGAAGCATTGGAATGACACGTGTGAACAGCTTCTTCTGAATGACTTGGAGGGAAGTTGGGAGAAATTTCTAAGTTTATGAGAATAGCACTTCACAGATGAGATTACAGAGGCACTGTGGTGAGGAGAGAGTTAAAGGGGATGCTCCTTCTAGCCCAGCTCAGAGTGGGCCCCTGCTGGTACCCACAATATGGCCCTCTACAACAATCAGCAATTCCGCCTGGATGGCAGAATTAGGACCTTTCCTCTCATGGGAATCTGGGAACTCAGATCTGGGGAGGAAGGGCAGATAGGCTGTGATTTCTACCTGTCCTGATCCCCATATCACCCCAGAGTGGTTCCTGATAGACATCAACCTTGCGAAGCTCAGGATGAGTCTGTGAAATGTAGTAAGGAAGTACGAGGGGACAGTCAGGGACTGGCCTTATCCCTGGGGAGAGGGGCCGTGGTTGGGAATCCCTGGACTTCAAGAAGGAGGAGACAGTTATTCTGGATAAAGAAGAGGGTGCTCCGGATGAAGAGCGAGTACTCCAGATGAAAGAGAATTCTCTGGATGAAGGAGAGAGTGCTCTGGGTGAAGGAAAAAGTGCGTCGGATGAAGGAGAGTGCTCTGGATAAAGGAGAGAGTGCTCCAGATAAAGAAGAGTGCTCCAAGTAAAGGAGAGTGCTCTGGATGAAGAAGAGTGTGCTCCGGATGAGGAAAGAGTATGTTCTGCATAACCCTCTGGATCCTTGAGGGGGCCTTTGTCCCTCAAAATCCCATGCAAGTCATGAGCAGGATGCCTCATCGTCCTCTCCGCCCTCCACCTCCCAGGGACCCATGACTCTGGAGGTGGGGATAGGCCTAAGGAGATTCTGCTAAGGACACTCCCAATGGCCTTTGATGAGGCTTACAGTCCTGGGGGCAGGGACTGTAAGCATCCAGGTGTCACATTGGGAGCCACAGCCCAAACTCATCACAATCCCAAGCCCCTTTGACTCTGTGAGTAGGACCCCTTCAGCCGGATGTCCCAGATCTCTGTGTCAGGCCTCCCCTCCTGGCCCTGGCAGTGACATTGTGGAACCCTCTTGTTGCCGATAAGGAGCAAGACAGTGAGAAATCATCTACAAGCTCCCCAGATGTCCCCCTCACCCCAGTCCTATAGTGGCGACACTAACAATCCCTTGGGTCCAAGGAGAAGGGGCCCAGGGTGAGATGTGCCCAGTGAGTGGACTGGGGGATCGTGGCACTTTGGTGGTGGGGACATGGAGAGGTGTGACCTGTGTCCTCAGCACAGTGTTGTAAGCCAGTGTCTCCCCAATTCAAAAGCAAAGCCCTGTCATTCCTGCATCTCATCAGGAGTGATCCCTAAGTGCAGAGCCAGGAGTAACCCTTGGACACTGCCAGCTGTGGTCCCCAAACGAAATAAATACACGCATTAAAATTAAAAGCAAGCGTCCAGGGTCCACATGGGCCAAGTTGTCCTGACTAGGCCATCGAGCTGCTGAACCGAGACCCTGGGTTTGAGGCTCTGTGCTGGGTCAAGTTCAGCTCCAAAAAGTAGGACTTTATTAGATTGACTATGGACGAGCTTGAAGACACAGAGGTAGAAAAGCAGCTCATCCCAGAGGGAGATGGATCAGAGGGATCCCTCTGTCCCTAGTCACTGACCTCTCTCCTCCTGAGAAGCACAGAAGCTTCCCTTCAGAGCTCCTGCTACCCAGACCGCCTCAACAAATCCTGCTTCCTATAAGAAACCCTACGAGCCATGGATATCCATCACTCCAGGGAAGAACCTCAAAATAGTGACAAGGAATGAAAGAAGCCCCACCAAGAAGAAGGTACCTGGCGTGGTTTCCTTCATCTGAAATGCTAGAAAGGGTGAACTTAGGTGTATGACAGAGTTCTTAGGGCGGGGGGGGGGGGGTTGGGAGTGGGCAGGGGTGGGGATACCCAGGGACTGAGGACATGTTGGGGGGGTCTACGTGTGCGTTCACGACCTTGACTGCAAGGATGTTTTACAGGTGTATGTGCTTGTCAAACCGGACACTCTAAATACGGGCAATTTGTTTCATCCATTAGAAGACTGTAGCACTGTAGCACTGTCCTCCCGTTGTTCATCGATTTGCTTGAGTGGACCCAGTAACGTCTCCATTGTGAGACTTGTTGTTACTGTGTTTGGCATATCGAATACGTCACGGGTAGCTTGCCAGGCTTTGCAGTGCGGGCGCGATACTCTCGGTAGCTTGCCGGGCTCTCCGAGAGGGGCAGAGGAATCGAACTCAGGTTGGCCATGTTGGCTGCGTGCAAGGCAAATGCCCTACTGCTGTGCTATCGCTATCGTTTCATCCATTAGAAAACTGAACATGCTTAAGAGCAAATTTAGATCTTGGCCAGTTCACTTTGCTGGTTGGTGACCACAGGCCCATCTCATGTCCCCCAGACCTTGGGCTCTTGGTGTGACAAGTGCTGAGTGTGACCATGGGACTTAGCTTGGGAGGCTGGGACAGCATTTAGGCTCAGCGGGCCCTGCCTTGACCCCCAGCTTTCACGAGTTCATACTTCACCCCTGCCTCAGAAACTTCGGGACCCAGATGAGTTGGGTCAGACCCCTCATCCTTAGACCCTGAGCTTGTCCAGAATGGACCTGGGGCCCACCCCAACTCCTGCCCCAGGATTCTGCCTTTTGGAGCTGGAGGAGGAGGGGAGGCTCTGGCTGGGGTCTCTTTGCTGGATGGATGTGAGGGAAGAGTAAAGCCAAGACAAAGACGACCCCATGGCTGAGTCTCACGCAAAGTCTCCTGTCCCTTCTGTGAGCTGCCCCCTTATATGTCATGCCCTGCTCGAGCATTTCAGGTTTTGCTTTATTTAGCCCAAAGTGGGCTGGAGTGATAGCACAACGGTAGGGCATTTGCCTTGCATGCAGCCAACATGGCCGACCTGAGTTCGATTCCTCTGCCCCTCTTGGAGAGCCCGGCAAGCTACCGAGAGTATCTTGCCCGCACGGCAGAGCCTAGCAAGCTACCTGTGATGTATTCATTATGCCAAACACAGTAACAACAAAGTCTCCAATGGAGACGTTACTGGGCCCGCTCGAGCAAATCGATAAACAACGGGAGGACAGTGACAGTGACAGTGACAGCCCAAAGTGAGTCTATTTTCTGTTGCTGGCAACCCAAAGAATCCCAAGCACCTCAGCCAGTACCTAATGGTAGTCTCATGATCTTTCATTCTGAGCCCTCTTCTGGGGGGAACTTCCGGGGTGCTTGCACACCCTGTCCCTTCTCTCCACAGTTCAGATGTTCACAGAACAGCTCAGTGTCCTCAGAACCTCTCCCGGGAACTCCCCACACCATCGGGGGCATTGCTATTTCATTGATTTTGAATGCTTGGTTTTTGAGCCACGCTAGGCAGTGCTCAGAGGTTATTCCTGGCTCTGTGCTCAGAGATCACTCCTGGTGGGGCTCAGGGAACCATATGTGGTGCCAAGGATTTAATTGGGGTGGGCCATGTGAAATGCAAGTGCCTCAGCTCATGTGCCCTCTCTCTGACCCCCTTGATTTAAAATTTCCAATATGGCAGACTGGCACAAACTAAAATGTATTCTCCTAAAAAGGTGGAGGGCGTGGGTCAGTGGTATTAAGGACGTTGATATTGGGCATCCACCTGATGTCACTATTTCTGTCACTATTTCTAGGACTTGTACATCTTGTAGGATGGAAGCTCTGTTCCCAGTGAACACTTACTCCTCATTGTCACTACATCCTGGCCCCTGGAAACAGCATTCTACTTTCCAGTGCTATCAATTTGACGGACAGAAAGCTCATGCAAATGGAATTATACAGTGTTTGTTTGCCTCTACTTAGCTTATGATCATCAAGGTTCATCCGTGTGGCACATATAAAGAATTTCCTTTCCTTTCTAAAGTGGAGTAATGCTCTATTCTGTGTGTGTGCAGCACATTTTGCTTTCCACTCATTCACTGATGGACACTTAGGGTACCTACAGCATTTGGACACCACAGATAAAGCTGCTGTGAACATAACTGTAGAAATATCTCTACGAGATCCTGATATCAACTCTGTTGAAATGTCCAGAAGTGAAACTGCCAGATCATATAGTAATCCTGTGTCAAACACAATATTTGGTTTGTTTATTTATTTATTTATTTATTTATTTATTTATTTATTGTTCATGGATCACACCTGACAGTGCTCAGGGCTTACTTCCGGCTCTGTGCTCAGGGATCACTCCTCGAAGGGCATGTGAGATTATTTGTGTTTCTGGGGATGGAAGCTGGATCAAATGCATGCAAGGCAAGCACCCAATGTACTCTCTCTGGTCTCTTATTTTAATTTTTTGAGGAATAGCCACTGTCTTTTCCACAGTGTCTGTGCCATTTTGCTTTCTTACCAACAGTGCAGAAGGTTCAGACTTTTCTACAATGTCACCAATATTTGCAATGTCTTTGGGGGCCTCGGCTTAGATGTGGCTGAACATAATTTCTGAATCTTATTGGTCCAGGTTAATCATCAGGCTAGCCCGGGCTCAGGAGGTGGGGAAATTACCCCCAGCAGGAATGAACTGCAAAGTCAAATTGCAAAGAGATCTGGAAATAGGGAAATAAATAATCACCACCATTTCTAAATTTATTATAGCAACTATAGAACAAGTATTCCTATCAGAAAGCAAACATGTACATTTTAGATTCACTCTGATGGACTCACTTTGTCCGTACTTTCTCTCTAGCCCCGTGAGTTTTTATTGGTACTATGGAGAATATGTATAGCATGAATAGTCCTAATAATGTGGAAGCATATGGATTAGAGGTATTAAAGACACAGTTATTTGACAACACCACCACCCCCATTTCCACGACTCATTTTTCATGCGGAATGGAAACTTTCCAGTAAGCACTAGTCCACCATCCTTGTCTCTTTCCAGAAAAACAGGCCAAGGAGTGCAATCTTTGAAGGAAGAGGCAGTATTTTGGTTTCTGTATGATGGACTTCTCTAGGTTCAGTTTCCTGTCCTGGGGAGAGATGGTCGTTTCTGTGAAGCTCTGCAAGTTGCTGAGACTAGGTTAGACTCATGGCCCAGAGCCTTCTCAGGGATTTAACTCGAAAGGTGGAGACTCCGCAGGGGGTTCATACACCAGGGACCCTAGAACATCTGCTGTGACTGTGCTTGAAAGGGAACAGGATACAAAAGTGCTCGATGGCAGCAGGTACAGTCTCTTAGAGAACCGGAAGTTCTGTGTACAGGCACCAGGCAGGCAGGAAGAGGCAAGATGGGAGGGAGCATGTGCCCTTGGAGATGGCATATTCCACAGTCCTGGCTTGGCACCCAACAAGGCCCCAGCCTTGCTCCTGTGAGTGCCTGAGGCCTGGGGGCTCTCCCCAGACTGAGGGGAAGTGATTGGTTTGTTTAGCCTTCAGGTAGTTACTCACCTTGTTCCCAACACCTTCCTTTGTTCTTTTTAAAAAATTTTTATTAGTGAAACACCATGAGGTACAGTTGTAGACTTACAAATTTTTGTGCTTGGGTATCAGTTACACAATAATTGAGTACCCATCCCTTCACCAGTGCCCATTCTCCACCACCACTAATCCCAGTATCTCTTCCATCCCACATCCCCCCACCCGCCCCCACCCCGGTCCTACCCTGCCTCTGTGACAGGGCATTCCCTTTAATTCTCTCTCTCCTTTTGGGTGCTGTGGTTTGCAAAAGAGGAACTGAGTGACTTTCATGTTTGGTCTATAGTCTACTTTCAGCATGCATCTCCCATCCTGGGCAGATCTCGCCAACACCCTTTATTTGGTGCTCCCTTCTTTGTTCTTAATGGGTCACATACTTTCTCTGAGCCAGGCCCTGGCCGACTCCATTGAGTAGGAAACAATTTGAGCTTTGAGAAGCTTGTCTTCAAGTCTAGATTATGTCCACCATCTGGGTCTAGAGACAATGGTTTATTTTTGTTGTTTTGATTTTTTTGGGCTGGAGCTATAGCATAGCGGGTAGGGCGTTCACCTTACAAGCGGCCAACATGGCCGACCCGAGTTCGATTCCTCCGCCCCTCTCGGAGAGCCTGGCAAGCTACCGAGAGTATTCGATATGCCAGACACAGTAACAACAAAGTCTCCAATGGAGACGTTACTGGGCCCGCTCGAATGAGACATCATGAGGTACAGTTATAGACTTACAAATTTTTGTGCTTGGGTTTCAATTATACAATGATCAAATACCCATCCCTTCACCAGTGCCCATTTCCCACCACCACGGATCCCAGTATCCCTCCCACCCCCCATCCCCCCATCCCACCCTGCCTCTGTGGCAGGGCATTCCCTTTTGTTATCTCTCTCTTATTGTTTTGATGTTTTGATTTTGGGGCTACATATGGTGTTGCTCAGAGGTTATTCCTGGCTCTACATTCAGGAATTACTTCTGGTGCTGCTGGGGGACTGGATGGGATGCCGGGGATAGAATCTGGGTCAGCTCTGTGCAAAGCAAGACCCCGACCTCCTGTACTATTATATCTCCAGTCCCTGGAGACAAAGTTTTATCGGAACCCAGTCTTGCTCATTTATTTACCCGTGGTTTAGGACTGCCTTAACACCATGACGGGACTGAGCCCGCAGGCCCGTCTGACTGTTTATTGTTGGTTCCTTGCAGAAAACATTGGCCAGCCTGTTTTCCAGTGACAAAGTAAGCAGGAGGTGAGAGCAGAGCTTGATCATTGGCAAGAAGGAAGCTCATAGCACTAGGGTTAGGGAAGGCTTCCTGTAGGAGGCAATGTCTGATCTGAGACCTAAAGCTGAATTTTGTCAAACTGGGGAGAAGAGGTCACTGGGAGAGGAGGGCTGGGATACAGGCCAAAGGCAAGAGAGTGGCTGTAGCTGGAAACTGGGCTGAGGTGGGAGCCCCAGGGTTGTGAGTGGTGTGGACAGCAGGTGGCTGGTCTCCATCAGTGGTGGGGTGTGAGCTTATGGTGCCGGCCCACTTGCCCGCATGGTGCTCCCTGCTCCCCTGGGCACTGGGGATCATTTGCTTCTGTTGTGTAAATGTGAAATAAAGGAGAGGACCTGGCCCGGGGAAGGGGGAATGGATGGAGAGGGTTTCCTGTGTGCCCATTACATCCTGGAGGCGCTGGGTGTGGGTCCAGCTGGAAAGCGGGGGGTGCATTCTGACCTTGCTGCCCAACTGTCAAATGACCCAGGTTAAGTGGTGGCACCTGTGACAAGCCATTTGAGATTTGCCGGGTCTGGAACAGACCCAGCAACACTCAACCTTCCCAAGTGGGACAGGCCTCCCTGAGCTGTGGGTTTAGCTCTGGGCCGTGGGTCCTCCTCCCTCTTCTCAATCTCTATCATCTCTAAATGTATGTTGGTATGTGTACACCTGCACGCGTGTGCATTTGTGTGCGTATATGTACGTGTGTGTGTGTGTGTGTGTGTCTGTCTGTCTGTCTGTCTGTCTGTCCGGACTCTGGGAAGCCTGTGCCCGAGTCTCCTGGCCTTGATGCTTTCATCCCTGACTTGTTCTGGGCTCATCAGTGCCAGCCCTGAGTCCTGCTCTCTGCACAGCCCTTGATTGGGCCTCTTCCTTCCGACCCCTTCTCACTCCAGTGGACAGGCTTAGCCCATGTCACACCCACAGTGCAGCAGGTGACCTGCCCTCTTGCCCGCTCTGTTTTTGCGCCTAAATTGAACACAAGTGAACCGAAGCTCCCCAAGAACTCATCCAGGGTTAGAGAGCTAATG
Source organism: Sorex fumeus (assembly GCF_029834395.1). Taxonomy (NCBI): domain Eukaryota; kingdom Metazoa; phylum Chordata; class Mammalia; order Eulipotyphla; family Soricidae; genus Sorex; species Sorex fumeus. Next base: position 7,545,886 of record NW_026606101.1, on the reverse strand, counting down.
AAGAAACCATCTGGGTGCCCTGAGAGCTCTGGCTCCTGGGAGTGGATTTTAGCTCCCGGAGAAGTGTGGCTTTTCCTGTGCTGGTGCCCAGGTGTCCATGTGGGCACACGTCATGCCCAGCACTCTGGCTTTTCTAGCACACTGCCCACCTGCTCACTCTGGTGGGAGCAGAACTGGGCATCTGAGTTGTAGGAAGAGAAAAGCAGAGTGGGGGGTTTTTGGGGTGGGTGATGCTGGGAGAGGACCCCTGGGAACTGCACCCACTCAGAGTCAATGATGAGGTCAGGTTTGAATTATTTTGGGGTCATTGACCAGTGGTCTGGCCTGAGCTGTGGATGCCGACCAGGGGCTCTGGAAGATTCTAATAGGGTAGCACACCCAGGCCTAGATGGGAGAGGTTGGCAAGCAAAGTGCTAAAGTGTCAGGTCTCAGCTCCCAAAGCAAGGTAAGAAGGAAACTGAGGCAGGTAAGGAGCTGGTCCAGGCTGGGCAGGAGAGACACCCAGACCTGAGGGCCCCAGCACAGAGGCCAGACTTTGGGGCAATGCCAGCTGAGTGGGTTTGATGACTCTATCCTCTGGGTCAGGGCCAATGGGCAGTGGGGTCCCCTAGATTAGCACCTTCCTGGGAGTTGCTTGTGTCCTCACTGGGTTTTCTCTCTAGCAAAGTGCAGGTCATTGTCACCAGTCATTTTTCCCCTAGCCCCAGGAGCTGCCTGGCCTCATTCCCAAAAGGGACATGCAGTGGCTGCTCAGGCCTTGTCACAGCCTTTTTTTCCATGGAGATTTCCAGAATCTACTAAGTAGATGCCACGAAGGGGGTGGGGGGAGGTGGAGAGAGAGAGAGAGAGAAAGAGAGAGAGAGACAGAGAGAGAGACAGAGAGACAGAGAGACAGAGAGCAAGAGGAGAGAACACGCATGTGTTCACCTACACACACACACACACACACACACACACACACACACACACGTGTGCATCATGAGTCAGATGCACTTCATCAGAATCAGTTTGCAAACTTCATTTCTTTAGGATGAAGAGAAAAGAAAATTACTATTAACATATCAATGGCACCTCCACGCTGGGAACAAGATTACTCTCTCTCAGGCACACACCAGCACCCAGGGGGGCTGGAGCTCGCCTCTGAAATGTGCTCTGTCTCCAGCACACTCTCCGCCCCATCCCTGCTCCCTCCTTATTTTTATTTTATTTTTCCCCCCATTCCTCCAAGCTTGTTTCTCTTGAAATTTCCACCTTGTGGTTGTGTACTGCTGACTTCACATTTGCTGCGGTGTGAACTCCACATCTGTGAATGGATGACAGGAAAGATTAATAGCCCTGTTCCCTTCTCCTTGACTGTGGGCCCAGCTAATGAATAAATAAATAAATAAATAAACAGAGCGCCAATCCCCTAAATAGAGACCCAGAGCCGGGGAGAAAACAACATTTTGCTGAATCCATTCTTTAAGGAAAAACCCAACCTCTAATGATCTCTGATTTACATAGTCGGCAGTTTTTCGCTAAACATTTTTCGAAGACACAAAAGTTTGGGGTGGAGGGATAGCCCCCCGTGCGCTCTTGGCAGACAGAGGCAGGGGGCCCCCCCAGAAGCCAAGAGGGGTTGGCGTAGGATTTGGGCTGCTGATCTGTACGAGCTGGTTTCCCAACCTAACTGTCCACTGTTGACTGACTTGGAGGAGGAGGAGGCCAGGGACCAACGTGATGACGAAGAGGGCAGCAAAGCGAGCTGGGGGGTCCCCGCCGGGGGTCCAAACTTAAAGGCGGGAGGAAGCATCTTGCCAGGCTTCATCAGGCAGCTCAGGAAGGAGCTGTGAACCATCCTCCCTCCTCCTGGTTCCCAGTTCCTGGGAAGTAGCTTGGAGCTGGGAGTCTGGGAAAGGCAAAGCTTCCCAGCTGGGAGTGTACACAAAGGATTTCCTGGGCCTCTGCTGACAGTGCCATGTCTGACTAGGGAGAAGGGCGCAGGGCTGATATTTCTCTGTCTGACCAGCTCCCAGCAGCAGAGGACACCCCCTGCTCCTGGGGATCTAGAGACCCCAATTAGTACAGCAAGTCTCAAGCGGAGACCTCTGTCCCCTAGGCTGTCCTGGGAACTTTCTTTCCTTCCATCCTGGGAACTTGTGGGCTGTGGTTCTCCAGCCTCAGCTAACATGGGGGGCGGGGGGGCGGTCTCATCTTCCCAGCTGTCTCAGCCCAGCACCACCGGCTGCGTTTTATGAAACTAACATCCAAGGCCAGGGAAAACGGGCCAGGACAACTGAACTGGCTAATGGTTGGAAATTATCACAAGGGTGTGTGTGGGGGTGGAGGGTAGTTAAGATAGAGGAGGGTGCGTTATGACAACATTAGTTGGAAATGATCACTCTGTACAGGAACTGTGTGTTGAAAGTCAGTAAAGGGATATACACAATAACCTTTCAGCATCTGTATTGCAAAGCATCACGCCTAAATGAGCGAGAGAAAGAGAAAAAGAAAGAGAGAGAAGAGAGGTGCCTACCTTAGAGGCAGGCGGAGGTGGGGTGGTGGTTTGGGGGTGGGTGGGAGGGAAACTTGGGACATTGGTGCTGGGAAATTACACTGGTGGAGGGATTGGTGTTGTAACATTGTATGACAAATATAATCATGAACAGTTTTGTAATGCTCTATCTTACGGTGATTCAGAAAAAAAGCAATATTTAAAAATCAAAGTCCTGTCGTCTTGTCTCATGCTCCACCTCACAGATGTTGGGGAGAGGCTCTGCCTGTTGGCCTGGCACAAGAGCAGGGTCAAAGGCTTCGGAGAGAAGAGACTGGGGCTGCCAAGGGCAGCGATGTTGAGGTGACCATGAAGAAGGTGCCTGGGTTCAGCTGGGACTCTGGGGGACTGGATGCACGAGCATCAGCTATTGATCTCAACCTGCTGTCCCTGGCCTCCATCAGCTCACCCGATGACAGTGCAGAGGTGAGAACTTGCCCCCAGGAGCAGGAATTGGAAGTCCTCATGGCTACTCAGTCCTTGGCTCAAGCAGATTTTCTCCAAGAAAATGAGCATATGGGATGGGTGGGAGGCTTTGCCCTCTGGTGGTGAAGGGGGCAGATCAGGTTGCCTTTCTATTCCTTTATGTGGCCCTACCAGACTGTGCCCAGGGCTTACTCCTGGCTCTGTGCTCAGGGATCACTCCTGGCTCTGTGCTCAGGGATCACTTCTGGCGGGGCTTGGGGGACCATATACCACGCTGAGGATGAAACTTGGATCAACCGTGTGCAAGGGAAGCGTCTTCTGTACCATTATCTCTCCAGCTTCTTTCTGCTCCTTCTCATCATTCAGCCAGAATTCCCAACACATTCTGATCCCTGACTCTTGACCAGGGAAAGCCCCCACTGCTGGGGTGCACATCACCAGTGGGCTCCCCTTCTCCTACCCTGCATGGGCATCTGTGACCCTGACTGTCCAGGGACTACTATCACCCACCCACCCTGCCCAAGAACCCTGCCCAGTCTGTCCTGTCCTCCTCTCTCTGTGTTGTTCATGTAGAATCCATTTCCCTGCCTCTTAGGAGGATGTGAGTGGATAGCCTTTAGACCCACCTGCATCGTCCAGGATAATCTTTATGGGTCATATTTTCCTTGCACATGAATGACCCTGCTTTGATTCCCAACACTGTATATGTTCCCCCAAACACTGCTAGGAGTAATTCCTGAGCACAGAGCCAGGAATAATCCCTGAACACTGTTTGGTGTAGCCTTTCCCTAATGTCGCTTCCAAGCCCCAAACAAAACTAAACAAAACTCCCAGGATAATTCTGCCACTTGTGAATCTAATCCTCTCTGTAAATTCTTCTTCATCATTTAATGTAAGGGCTGAAGCTAGTGGGGATTAGGACTTGAAATCTTTGGGGACCATTATTGAGTGTAATATGTGGGTGTGGGAAGAAAAATGGCCCAGCTTCTTGCCTCTTGGGTAAGATCAGGTTGAAGCTTATTTTCCCTGGTCTTCCCAACCTCCCGGAGAACACAGAAACTGTGCCTCCGTGTCCACAACAGCACGCTACTCAGAATGACCCCCTTCCCCATCCCTCTTCCCCCTCCTCCTTGCTGCTTTCTCTGCCCACATCTGGCCCTCTTCAAACTGGGGATTCCCAGGGCCCCTTCTCAATGAACTTTTAGGGTTTGCTGCTGGTAATCCAATCTAAGACATCTCCTATCCTTCACAGAGGTGACAACGTCAACGAATTATCCTTCAAACGGCCAGCATCTAGGGGTCTGTTTTCGTGGACGCAGTGCTTGGAGAAAGGCAGTGAGCTGGCTGGGCCAGTGGCCAGACTCTTGGGGCCCAGAGACCCATCCAGCCACAGGATCACAGGATGAGGCTTCTGCCTCTGCAAGCAGGGATAGTTCATCCAGGGCCGGTGTCCCTACTGTGCCCATCCTGACCTTTCAGAGAGAAGGAGAAATCTGGGGAGGTGGTGTAGATCTGGAGCCCCCCTCTTCTCTCTCTCTCTCTCTCTCTCTCTCTCTCTCTCTCTGTTTTGAGGCACAACTCATGGTGCTAAGGGCTTTCTCTTGGTTTTGCACTCAGAATCACTTCTGGCGGGGCTCAAGGGACCAGATTGGATGCTGGAGATTGAACCCTGGTCAGCTGTGTGTAAGACAAATGCCCCACCTGCTGTACTATCTCACCAACCCCATGTGTCATCATCTCCTGATTTAGAGGTTTGGTTTCCAGATTCTGGGGCAGTAGCCCCCCTAAATTGACAGTGTGCAGTGGCTGCTGCATCTAGAAGTTGCTTAGGGGAGAGATACGTGGACAGAGGAAGACAGGAGCCAGGCTTACTCTGAGACCTGGAGGAACCCTTCATTTCTGCTGGCTCCTGAGAGGTACCAGGGCCCCATCCCGCCTTGTTTCATAAATGCTTTGCAACTGGCTCCTGGAGCAAAGGGCAGAGGTCATGTGCTGTGGGCAATAGTCCCATCACAGTCAATGTCAAAATGCCAACATTTTAACCTAAATTCCTGAAACTTGAATAACTAGCCCTTGTAAGCTCAGATGAGCGAATACATTACTATCTCTGCTCTTCTTTTCATCTTTTTGTTTGTGTGATTCTGAGCCACACCCAGTATTGCTCAGGGCTTAGTCCTGGGATCACTCCTGAGAGAGCTCAGGGTATCATATGGGGTGCCAGGGATTGAATCTGGGCCGGCTGTATGCAAGGCAAGCACCCTTCCCATTGTACTACTATTCAACCCCTTCTTATCTTCTTTTAAAAAATGGACATTTATAAAGGAGAGAGAGAACACAGGGGATTGCCCTGCCACAGAGGCAGGGGGGGATAGGGGGATTGGGGTGGGGGGGATATTATCCATGGTGGAGGAAAATGGGCACTGGTGGAGGGATGGGTATTTGATCATTGTATAATCGAAACCCAAGCACAAAAAATTGTAAATCTACAACTGTACCTCATGGTGTTTCACTAATAAAAAAAAAAGGGAAAAAAATGGACATTTATTTTATTTATTGGAACGGATTTTACGAAATAGGATTAAAAAATTCAAATGTAAAGGGTGATTTTAAGAATAGTAAATAAACCACTCTATACCCTAACCTGAATCCACCAAATATTACCTTTGTTTGCCATTTTACTTTATTTCCCTTTCTAAACATATACATTTATTGTTGTTCTCATTATTACATTTGCATGTGCGATGTAGGCACATGGCCCTTTATTCTGAAGTCCTTCTAGAACTCTTAGAACCATATCTCTTCCTCTAATCCTTGCACCCCTGCAGCCTTGAGAGAAGAAAAGTGCTTGCCACAGAGGAAGGGGTGTTGGTGGCAGGAGGGAAAGTGGGGACAGTGGTGTTGGAAAGCTGGAGAAGGGATGGGTGTTGGAATATTGTATGACTGAAACCCAAGGACAACTTTGTAACTATGTATCTCATAGTTATTTAATAATAATAAAAAATACAAACACGGTCCTTTGTATCAATGCATCTGTTTGTCCCCTTCATGGATCTACTCCACTTCAGTAGGTGGCTTTTCTCTGCCATTTTTTCTTTCCCACTGTATCTTGTCTTTCAGGAGGTTGCCAATTTTTGAAAGGCCTAGGAGAGTTTTGTAGAAGTTCTTTGTTTTGGGTTTCAGCCCTCACAATTAGATTCAAGTGGTGAATCTGAATCCCCAAATTGGGGAGATATAAGAGATTAGAAGTTTTTGTTCCCACCAATCCATATATTGAAGCCTAGCCCCCTCATGTGATGGCATTTGGAGGTGGATCCTTGGAGAGATAATTAAAATTTGATGAGGTTTTGGGGATAGGGTCCCCATGATGGAATTGTTACCCCTATTTGAGACATGAAAATGCCCTATGCTCCTCTCTCTCCTCTTCTCCTCCCCTCTCTCCTCCTTCCAGTGTTCTCCCTTCCCTTCCTTCTTCCTCTCTCTTGTTTCCCTTCTCCCTTCTCTCCTTCCCTTCTAGCCTCCCTCTATCCACTATCCTACCCTCTCCTCTCCTTCCCTTTCCCCTTCTGCTACCCTTCCTTTCCCTTCCCTCTCCTCTCCTCCCCTCCCCTCTTTTCCCTCTTCTAGGCACCCAGAAAGGCCATCTACAATCAGAACAACTCTCACCAGGCTTCAGATTTGCAGACCTCTTGATCTTGAACTTCCCAGTAATCAGGAGAGTGAGAAATAAATCTCTGTGGTTTAAGTCTATGGTATTTGCCATGGTTGACTGATTAAAAGGGCAGAGATACTATTTAAAAAATGTTTGATAAAGAAATACGCTATCTTAACTTTTATAGTCATTGTTAATTGCATTACATAAGGAATTTTGTGGGGTCCACAATAGGTCGAAGGAAATGAATATCACTCATTAGTATCTGCTCCTCGCATCAGTATCATACTCTTCCAGCCTCTTTTTTTTTTATTAGTGAGACACCGTGAGATACAGTTGTAGACTTACAAATTTTTGTGCTTGGGTTTCAATTATACAATGATCAAATACTCATTCCTCCACCAGTGCCCATTTCCCACCACCACGGATCCCAGCATCCCTCCCACCTCCCATCCCCTCACCCCACCCTGCTTCTGTGGCAGGGCATTCCCTTTTGTTCTCTCTCTTGACTATGTTCAAGGGCTTATTTGTTTTTCCCCAAAAGAGGATTGAATGAACCTACTGATGTGTCGAGATTTTCTTTTGTTACTTGACAGATAATCTACATGGTTCTCCTCCTCTTCTATCTTCACACAACCTCAAGGTCTCCCAAGAATTGTTGTACATTCGCACTATTTCTAATTTTTCTCTTAGAAAGTTCAACTCTTGGGGCTCAGCCTTTGTAACTTCCTTGGGATGAAATAGGCAGGGGTGGAATAGATCCATCAGTGGGTTCAAAACTTTCAGCAATTTTGATATGGATTGCTAAAATGTCTTTTGGAAAGATAATTTTAATTTTTCTAGAGGACATGAAAATGGTCATTTGCTCAGACCTTTCTTATCGCTAGAAATTCTTTTATGTTAACCTGAGGCGTGTCAGAAATGAATGCTCAGTCTTTCATCTATTTTCTCAGGGCCATGGCCAGTGATGTTGGGGGTCAGCAGGACCACCCCTGGTGCTTCTGGGCATGGCAGGGGGTGCTCATGGGTGCTGGGAACAGAACTCAGAGTCTTGCGCAAGTTTGGGATGTGCTTCACCACTTGAACTATCTCTTGAGCTATTGTGGCCTTAGGATTATTATTATTATTACTTTTTGGGGGGTGTCACTCCAAGTCGCAGGAGGCCATTTAGCCAGGATTCTCTCCCCTTCCATCCTAACCAGGTTCTTCCCAGCAGTCACAAACCCTCTCTTGTCTCCACGAGGGAACTTGGTTGGTTTTCTTTGTTGACTCCTGTCAGCAGTGCTCAGGGGTTACTCCTATCTCTGTGCTCAGGAATCACTCTTGATGGGGCTCTACTCACTGTACTTTATGGTTCCAATCCCACAGGTCCTTCTAGTTCTCAGTCTGATGGAGTCAAGCTCCCATTTGATCCCTACAGTTGACCGAAGACCTCCTTCACCTCTTCGTGTCTCCCAATGAGTTTTATTTCCTCCACAACCCTGGAGCTTCCTGTCTCCAGTACTGAAGCCTTCAATGAAGACTGGCAGGCTCTTTAGGAAACTCAGTCCCTTCTCTGAGGTGCATGGACAACTCCCACTCTCTCAGTGCTCATAGAAGCCTGAGTATAGCACAACTTAAATGGGGTGTATTATGGAGACGAAGAGAAAAAGTTATTCACCTCGAACTTCCATCCGCATCACCACCAGGGTGTCACCCCAAATCACAGGAGGCCATTTATCCGGGACTCTCTCCCCTTCCATCCTAACCAGGTTCTTCCCAGCAGTCACGAACCCTCTCTTGCCTCCACGAGAGAATTTGATTGGTTTTCTCTGTTGACTCCTGGCAGGGTCTTCACTGTGTCTCTGCTGTGTGTGAGGCTTTCCCGCCACACTATGCTGCATTTGCTCCCAGGGGTGCTGGGTGCTGCTCTTGGCTGCTTCTTGGTCATCACAAGGATGGTGAAGATGGAAAAAACTAGCTGCCTCTCTGCAGAGCTGGTGGTGAGGGTGCAAGGGACCATTCTCCTCTACAATGCAGTTACTGGTATTTCAGTTATTGGCACTTTCTCTTCCTATGACTGGACCCCCAGTGCTGATTATTGGGTACACTCAGTTCTCCACATGTCTGAGTGCTTCTTCCTGGCTCCTGTGGCCTTGTTCTGTGACAACTGTCCTATAGGAAGGAGACCAGGGAGCGTGATAGACCCAAGGCTGTTGTGATCCAGGTTTTGGGGAAGCCAGTGTTTGTGGAACTTGGGGGGCTGAGAGAGGTGCAATTGGTGGGGCACAGGACTGGTTCTGTCCATCTCATAATTACTCACAGTCTGTGCATCATCTTGCTATCAAGAGACAGGTCAAGCAGGGATCCTGAGTGAATTTGGTGGAAGCCAGGAAGTCATTGCTTCCTTCTCTCTCTTCTAACACACACACGCGCGCGCGCACACACACACACACACATCTCGGCGCCTGGTGGCTTTAGGGGCAGGCCAGTCCTTTAGTTTTAGGCCTTCTAATATGATGTGGGGTTTGGGGGGTGGGTGGTGAGCTGTCACTTTGAATTGCAAAGTCTCTATCCATAATGCATTAAGGGGCCTGTGTGAGTGGCCGCAGCCTCCTGTCGTCCTGCAGCTCAGGGAAATTAGACAGCTTCAGAGACCCTTATGAAAATGCAATGTATTACCACTGCTTTTGGACTAGTGAATTATGCATTCACGAGTGACAAATTCCAAGATGCCGCCTTTATTAGGAACCCAGTGCCGGGTGGGCTGGGCAGAGCTGTCTTCCAAGCTTGTGACAGAATGTTTAATAACATTTTCTGACTGCGTTTCCCGGAGGTGGTGTTTATAATATGTTCCCCCCACTTTCATTTTATCAAAACATTGATGCTGAAGATTATTGCTCTATTTATGCATCTGGAATCTCTTCCTGGGTCAAAGGGCAGCATCATTTGAAATGACAAAGGCAAAGACAGAAATCACTTTTTTTTCCCTCTTAAACCAATTTGTCTCCTGAGCCTGAATCTTGGCAAATTTGTCCTTTTTTTTTTCTGAGACCCATCACTTGGGGCCCCTGCTGAACCACATACACTGTCACTTGGTGCTTTTCTGACAGGAAAGAACCTGTGGATGGTTCTTAGGTAAATGAGACTCATGGGGGTCTCTGGGGAGGTTCATGGACCACCATGGGAGAGGGTGTGTGTGTTCCGTACTATTCAAGCTTCTGTCTTACTTGTGGTCATGCCAAGTAGGGGTAGATGCTAGATATCTGTCAGGGTACTAGGCCTAACAAAGTTCATCTCCAATAAAAATGTTTGGAAACCTCGTGTGCATACCTGGGGTACTGTGACCAAATGTACTAGGGTTTTGCTCTCCTGATTTTCCTAAGAAAGTCTCCCCCATTATGGGGGAATGTCTAAGCCCCAATTATGTCCCAAAAGGTGCTTGATGATTTAAAAAATATATATGCTATATATGTATGTGTGTGTATACATATATGTATACACACACATATATTTGGGCCACAGATGGTGGTGCTCTGAAGTTATTCCTGGCTCTGTGCTCAGGAATGATCCTGGAGGCACTTCAGGGGACGTATGGGGTGGCAGGGATGCTAATATAATTGTGTGCAAGGCAGTGCCTTATTTCCTGCTTATCTCTCTCTGGCTTCGGTGCTTGATGATTTTGCTCCCTGGACCTTACCAGTCTGTCTGTCTTATATCTTGCCCTCATTCCAGGCGCCAGCAGAGCTATTCAGCTCTGCCACTCAGCCAGATCCCTTTGGGAGTCCCAGCTACGCTCTGACACTTTCTAACTTTGCACACGCTCTTCCCTGGTCTGGAATACCTTCCTCTGTTCAGCAAATTCCCCAACCATCTTTTAGTCTTGGCTCTGCCTGCAATAGGAAGTCTTGATTGCCCAGGCCGAGTTCCCTCGACTCCCATGTGCTCATGGTGTTGGCACGTACCTCCAGGAGAGCTGGGCTTATAAGAGAGCTCAGTGATGGCTTTGTTCTTCACCCGACGTGTTTCTAGTACAGACCCTAGATTTGAGGCGATGCCACATCCTCGCTGGTTCTTTAAGCCTATCTTGGACCACTTGACATATATCATTTTGTCCAAATTCATTTGAATCTTAAACATGTGACTCTTGAGCACTGATCATAGCCTGTGTACTGCTGGGTGGAAACCTCTGAATTGCTCTACGCCTCAGTTTTCTCATCTGCCAATGGGGATTGTATTAGCCTGTTAATTATGGCAAGTTAGTGAGACTTCAGTGAGAAATGAGTTGGCAAGTAAACCAAGGGCTGTCCCCTATCAGCCCAGGGGGCAGCACACGGCAAGGACAACTGTAGTTGCTGCCATAGTAACAATATTATCATCATTACATTGTGTTAGGATATGCCGGGGTTATGTAATCTGTTTATAATCTAAATATTATTCTTCCTCACGTTGCTTGTTCTCCTTGAGCTGATGGGTCTCCATCCTTCCCTGGCTGCTTTGCCCTGCACTTGGCAGATGGGATGTGGATCATTTTAATTAGGTTTTATTGGGCTGTTATGTGGGTCATAATTGCGGCCATTATTCATTTTCATGAGGCTGCTGACACAGCCTCGGTTTAGACACGGTGATATCTTGACGAGACAAGTCCCGTATCTAACGGATTTGTGTTCAAGAGTACTAGCAAGGAAGAAGTCCTTTGAGGGTTCCCCGGGGCAGATTCTGGGGAGGTTCCTGCTACAAGCATTCCTGGGGAGCAGAACCATGTGGTCACAATGAGAGCCTCTGTGTGTGGGGTGGGCTGGCCCTAGGGTGGGTGGGGGCATGCATCCCCCTGGCTGCTCCACACCCATGACTGGACTCCGGGGACCCAGCTTGTCTTGTATGAAGTAGACACAGGGCAAACCTCTGCTGGATGAGTACCACATGGCCGAGTGCTCAGGAGGGCCGGAGTGGGGAGCATGGGGTCCTGAGGTCCTAACTGTCAGCTGGTGGGTCATCCTGGTTCAGAGCCCTGAGGTGCTCTGGGGAGGTCTGAGCAGAAGTTAAAGATGGAGGGACTGTTGCTCAGCAGTGCTGCTCACCTCCTTGGGGATGGCGGACTCTGTTGCTCTGCCCATTGAGGTGGGGTCTTCCCCTGGCAGACTGGCCTTGTAGAAAAGCCGTATACAAGTTCATGTGCCTGGTGGACGTCCTGCTGCCTGGCTGGCGATGAGCTGCTGCTGTGCAGAGCACTTCTCATGAGTCTGAGAGCCCACTAGGGTCAGACTTGTACTCCCTAGTCCCCTTTCAACTCAAGGCAGAGTCTGGAGATGCTGACCCTCACCTGTCTGGGGTGCAGGTGTGTTCCACTGGTGATCTGCCTCGTGGCTTTCTGCGCTCTCTCCACAACTGACCTTCTGTTCCAAAACATTGTCGGGGAGACAGAGCCCCAAGCCAGCTCCTCTGCAGACTGACTCATCCACTCGGCTTCCACTGCAGGTTTGAATGAAGAGTCCCGTAGTGGACACCAGATCATGACCTTCTCGGCCGGAGGCTCTGAAGGGAAGGTGGGATGGGGAGCTTTTGGGAATGTCGGGAGGCAGTTTTGGTTGTCCTATCTCAGAGAAGTGCTGTCGATTGAGCAGAAACAGCTAACAGAGCACCACCAAACAGCAGGGCCCCAAACAACCTCATGACCAAGAATCCTCCAGTGCCTCCTATCAGCAGTGCTAGGCTGGAGCAAACCTGCCCGAGATCAGTCTCCCTCCCCGCCCTTCCCTCCCTCTCTTTCTCCTTCCTTTAGGACACTTTTTTTTATTAGTGAAACACCATGAGGTACAGTTATAGACTTATAAATTTTCGTGCTTGGGTTTCGGTTATACAATGATCAAGTACCCATCCCTCCACCAGTGCCCATCCTCCACCACCACGGGTCCCAGCATCCCTCCCACCCTCCATTCCCCCTGCCCCACCCTGCCTCTGTGGCAAGACATTCCCCCTTGTTCTCTCTCTCTCCTTTTGGGTCCTGTGTTTTGCAAGAGAGGCATTGAGTGGCAATCATGTTAGGTCTATAGACTACTTTCAGCATACTTCTCCCACCCTGGGAGGATCCTCACAACACCCTTTATTTGGTGCTCTCTTCTCTATCTGAGCTTCCTTTTCCCCTAGCACTAGGACACTCTTTCTTTTTCCCTACTGTCTCCCTCTTTCTCTCCCATCTAAGTTAGTGAGACAGACAGACAGACAGACAGCTCAGGGACTTGTATGTGCAGAGGTAGAGGTGTGAGCAGGAAGAAAACCCATCAATGCTGTGCAGGTGACTGGGACAGAGAGGGACAGTGGCGGTGGGGTGTGTGTTGGGGGGGGCAATGTTCACAGGGAGTTGGAGAAGACCTTTTAAATGAAGGCTGAACAGAGAGGAGAGAAGCAGCCCAGTACCCAGTGGAAGAGGGTTTGCAAATGCAGAGGAGGTAGGTGGGAGGGAGCAGGAGCAGAGTGGGCCCGTTAAAGCAGGAATGCACCCCAGCTCCCATCTTTGGCCTGGGCTTGAGTTTGCTGCCCACTTTTCCGACTCCACTTGGCCACTGTGGAACTTCTAGAACTTCCTCCCAGGGAGTTGGAGGCTCCCGAGGGTCCTAAGTTAAGGCTGGGAAGGTCCCTTGTTGGCCACTCCATCACTTTTTTATAGGAACAGGATAGTTGACTGATATTCCAAGTAATGACATTGTTCTTTTTGGAGGGGTCTCAAACAGTGCTCAGGGGGTTCAGGGGCCACCCCTCAGAGCTAATGGGTCAGTGCTAGGGCTTGAGGACATGAAGCTGTTCGGGCCCTGAGGAGCCAGGGACCACCAGGTCTCCCCTGGCAATGCTATAGCAGTGCGGTGCCAAGCTGGGCTGGGGTCCACGCCTGGGTCCCGTGCTTGCCTTTCCTGACTGCTGAGCTTTGCACCAGCCTGGTACTTGGCTGATCCTATGGGGCGCCCCAGCCCACAGCAGACACCTGCCCCAAAGCCACAAGCCATGGGGAGTGGGTCTCCCTGTGCCTGCTCTCAGGGGCTGGATAGGGGTGAGGGTTTCTCATAGTTCCCCGAATGCTCCCTGCAGGCTTCCTGGGAAATCGGGAAGCAGGTGCATCTCATTGTCTGGCTCCCTGGCTCTCTCCTGGTCTCTCTTGCTGGGGGACCTCACGGCTCTCACCTTTCTTGCCCCCAAGAGGGCTCCTTTTGGGTCTGGGGACAGAGGCCACCCGCTCGTTTTCTTCCCAGGACAGACCAGTTCTCTCTGCACCGGAGTTTCCAGCCTGCTGTCACTCTGCCGGACGCTCTTCCCTGGACACTCAGCAGAGCTTCCTTCCACCTCCCCACCCCTCTACCACCCGGCAGCACCTTCACCCCCACCTCATTCCACCCCCATGATCCTCTGTCCTTGTTTATTTCTGGGGTGGTGCCTGGCACTTAGGAGGGGCTTGTGACTCTCCTAAGGAGCACGGATGAGTGAAAAGTGAAGTGGGCAGCACCTGGAGGTTAGACTTAGCTGTGTCTCTCCTACGAGGGCTGTGAGACTGAGCACTGGTCCTCCTGTATGTGGCCAGCTCTGGGGCAATGTGGGAGCCCGGACTGCACCTCCCCTCCTTGTGCTGACAACACCCCAGAAGTCAGGAGAGAGAGGTCTGGATTGGAGGTGCCCGCCCCTCCCCCTGGCACGGGGGCCTCTGAGGGGAGGAATCCCATGGACTCTTGGCACTGCTGACCTCTGACTGCAAGACAAGGCGTTCCTGTTGTCAGTGCTTTTCAACTTAATGCCTTTTTTTGGGGTCGTTTGATTGTTTTGGGGGTGTGGGGCTTTCAGAACATGGCTCTGGGCCCGGGGCCACTCCCCAAAGAGCTTGGTTCTGTCAACTGTTGCCACCAAGGCTGCACTGGACAGTGTTTAGGAGGCCATGCGATGCCAGGGATGATGGAACTCTGGGTCTCCTGGGTGTAAGGCCTGCAGCCTCCTCAGCTCTTTCCTGCCCTGGTTCGCAACATGCACACCTGCTCTGCTCCAGCAGGATGACGTTTAGGTCACCCAACACGCACTACTTTGTCAACGTAGTACCAGGAAACCAGCCCAGGCAGGTGGACGGGCCGGAAGTGTGGAGATCGATGTACACAAGGGCTCTGTTTGGGTGGGACTGGCCTGGCCAGCTGGGGGCCTGTCCTCTCCTGTTTGGTCCTGGACCAGGCCAGACCAGGCTGCTGGGCTGATCCCAGCTCTCCGTGTGGTGGGAAGCCTGTGCATGTGTGTGTGTTGGAGCCCTAGGGCGTGGCTGGGAGATGAAGGGGTTCCAGAATCAGAGGTATAATTAGGAGGAGGGAAAGGAATGCCCCAAAGCTGGCAGGGCCCTCTCTGCTGGAAGAGAAACACCGCATGGCGGGTTGGCAGCACATCCTTCAGCTGAGCCCCTAGCCCTAATTACCGCCCAGACCGCGCCTCTGGGTGGCACTGGCCTGGCCCATCTGTAGCCTCCGAGATGCCCAAGATCCATGCCAGGTGTTGGTGTGCGGCTCCTGGTGGCCAGTGAGTAGTGAGAGGACGTTAATTAAGGAGCTAATTACGCAGACTCGCCACTGGAACACGGCCGGGTCCCCGCCAGTCTGGAGCAGGACTCTCTCCGGAGCTGGGTGCCCAGAGCAGCGCTCAAGCATGGTGGGTCCATGTGTGCCCAGGACCGGGCCTGTGTGGACTCACTCTCAGGGGTGTCGTGAGCTCGCATGTCTGGACTGCGGTACATCTCTTGTGCCTGTGTAAGGGTGTGTTATACGTAGAGAGTCTGCATTCTGCTATCATCTCTCCCTCTCTCCCTCCCCCCATCTCTGTGTCTCTGGGAACATGCACAGATATATGTAGTTATGGTCACATGCTTGTACCTGCTGAGGTAAATATGTCTACTGTGTAACCAGTTTGGAGGTGTGTGCTTAGAGGAGTCTTTTTCCTTGTTATTTAAGCAATGTGATGTGTGTGTGTGTGTATGTGTGGTATGTATGTGGTGTGTGTGTGTGGTGTGTGTGGGGAGTGTGTGTGAGGTATGTGTGTGGTGTGTGTATGTGATATGTGTGTGTATGTGTATGTGGTGTGTGTGTGCAGTGTATGTGTGTGGTGTGTGTTTGTGATGTGTGTGTATGTGCAGTGTTTGTGTGGTGTGTGTATATGTGTTGTGTGTGTGTTGTGTGTATAGTGTGGGGTGTGTATATGTGTGTGTGTGGGGGGGGTCAGGGTGTACGTGCAGCCAGAATCCTAAGCAGGTGACATTTGAGTTTGTGTGGAGCTTCCAGGACCCTGGGCCATGAGGGAGCAGAGGCTTGAGTGGTAGGCCTTGGGTGGGTGCTGGTCTCAGCAGTGGTCTGCTGACCTGTTTAGTTGTGCTGGAAGAGCGGGTATCTGTTCTGGGAACAGAGTGGGGGGGGGGTTGGTGCAGGATAGGGAAGGGTCCATGAAGACTGAAGGAGTCTTCCTGGGGTGCCTCCGGCTCTGAGCACTGATCTCCGGGGGCCTGCAGAGCTGGAAGGGAGCCAGGCACTCCCCCCACTCCTGTCAGTTTCAGTGGGCATGTGGAGAGGGCCTCCAGGAGGTGCTAAGGACAGTAGAGAGGGGAGTTGCCAAAACGCTTGTGCATTGGGGAAGAAAATGGAAAAGGTCTCTTTCAACTACAAGGGTAAAGTAAAAAAGTAAAGGCCCTCCCATTGATCATCGATTTGCTCGAGTGGGCCCAGTAACGTCTCCATTGGAGACTTTGTTGTTACTGTATTTGGCATATCGAATACGTCACGGGGAGCTTGCCAGGCTCTGCCGTGCAGGCGAGATACTCTCGGTAGCTTGCTGGGCTCTCCGAGAGGGGCGGAGGAATCGAACTCGGGTCGGCCATGTTGGCTGCATGCAAGGCAAACGCCCTACCGCTGTGCTATCGCTCCAGCCTGATGGGTGTATGGAGGCAAGGAGGAAATCCGTGATATTGGCAGAGCCTTTGGACCCCTTGGGTGCTGAGCCAAAAGAGCTTTGAAGAGGCTTGGGGGGCATAGAGAAATGGTGGGGAGATGGAGTGTGGGGCCCTAGGGACTGTGGAGACCCCTGATAACGAAGGAGCTCCTGGGCGGTGTGCCAGGGTGCTGGGTTCTTAGAGAGTGTGAAGGAGGAGGCTGGAAGTCCTGAAGCGGGGGGGTGAGGGTTCTGGCATCAGGACCCCCATCAGTCCAGCCCTATGCCGGCCTTTCTCTCCCTTCCATCTGAACAATCACTTCCAAGGACTCTGAAGGACCCTGGCAGTCCCTGCTGGACAGCAGGACTCAGGGCCTGTAGGGCTGGATATTCATTTCTCTGGTATTTCCAACTCTAAGTAACTCCATAGAAACTCATGAAAATAATCATTCTTTTTTCCATTTAGTTTTTGAGACACATCTGGTGCTGCTTAGGGGCTGCTCCTGGATCTGTGCTCAGGGGCTTCTCCTGATGGTGCTCAGGGGATTATGAGGTGCTTAGGGCTCAAATCCCGGGTGCCTGCATGCAAAGTCTGTGCTTCACCCCGGCCTCAGAATAAGCCTCGCCTTTGGCTGAACAAGGAGTGTGTGGAGCTCTAGGTGGTACTCAGATCACAGACCCTGAGGCTCCCACCACTTGCTCCTCTAGCTTTTTGAGTGCCCTGGGCTGGTGTATCTGCCTTGCTCTCTGCCGAGAAGAGGCCGGAGGGATCGGGACCAAGTATATCACCTGGGCCAGGTGTAGTTTTTAATTGTCCCAACCTATCATTGAAGTGGCCAGGCAAAGGAGCTATTACAACATTGGTCTAGGGGTCATGCACTTTTAATAGACACCAAAGAGCTATGAGTTAGCTCGTAACAGGGCAATAACAAGGATGTTAATAATAGTCATGGTTATGGGCAGTCCTGAGTAACTTGGGGAGAGTTAGGAAAGGCATCATGGCAAGGCAGGTAGGAAATTGAAAGGGGTCCCTCCATCCGCTGGGCCAGGAAGTTTAAGGATTGAGGCTCAGGAGTTCACACTGGTCTCCAGCCACCCTGGGGACCACCTGGGCTGAGTGCCCAGGTACTGGGGTTAACTTTTCAGATGGTGTGAGTTTGGGGTGGTCATACTACTTTTAGGGGGCTTATATGGCAAGCACTATGCCGAAAGTGATATTGGCATTCTCTTCATTTTTTAAAAAAATTTTTGAATTGTTGTGGGACTTACATAAGATACACAACATAAAAGTTACCATCTGAATCATTTTTATGCGGGCACTTGGTGGCATTAAGTACTTTCACATCCATTCCAGAACTTTTCCATTTATCCCCGCTGACAGTCAGGACTCATTAAGCACGAGCTTCCAGCGCTACTCTCCTCGCTGCAGTCTTGGCCCCTCCACACCCCTCTCGCCTCCTGGAACTGTGCTCAGGAGCTCCCTCCATGTGGAAGGGAGGTGTGCCCCACAGTGCCCGTTAGCCTGACGGCCTGCGAGAGTCAGCGACATGGCAGATGTACCAGAACTTCGTTTTCGGGGGAGAGGAACTGCCCGCTGTGTGCAGGCACCGCATTTGCTTAGACGCTGTCTTATTCTATTCTCCCAAGGACTTCAATGGGGGTCACCCCTCCCACCCCCCACCCCACCCAGATGGCAGAGGAGAGTGGCTGTCTGTGTTTTCTATGCAGCCTCCCAATCCGAGTTCCACCCACAGGGTATTTCTCACCTTGGGAGGCATCCCCCAGAATGCATGCAAGACCCCCCAGAAGGACTGATGGTTAATGTCTGGGAGCAAATCCCACCAGTGATATAGGAATGGGTGGGTTAACACTCCTGATCCCTCCCAGTTCTCTTGTCCTTCCTGGGGAACAACCTGGAGACTGTTCCACCCCATGGCTCTAAGGTCTCTTGTGGCTCACTGGGTGGGCACTGCCTGGGGGTGGGTGGACGGGTGGGAGGCTTCCCTTTCTTGTCACTGTCCCACAATGCATAGAAACTGTTCTCAGATCTTGATCTTAAGGTCTCCTTCTGGGAGGTCCTGGATAAACACGGAGTCCAGTGTTGATCTTTCTCAAACCCAGGGCCGAGAGAGCAGGATTTGGAGCTGTTGAAGGAGAAAGGGGGTGATTCTGGGAACCCTCTTCCAGGAGTGTGACAGTTGGGCCCAGGTCCTTGACTTTCAGCAGAGACTTCAGAGCAGGGCCAGCCTGGAGGGGGAGGAGCTATGAAGTCAGAGATGTGCAGCCTGTGAGGAGTGTCCACCTCTGTTTGTGGGCAGGTGCACCCAGGGTTGTGGGTTGTATCTGCATATGTGTGTGGTGTGTGTGTGTGCATGTATGTGTGTGTGCGTGTATAGCTTGTGTACATGCCACACACTGAGTTGGGCTGAGTCTCACCTAGATTCAGAACCCTGTGGATTCCCAATTCCCAGATACCAGGAGAAGAGGCAGGGAGGGAAAGTGGGTGGGTGGAGGGAGTGTCTAAAGGGTGGAGGACACGGCAGCTGGGGTTCCTGGAAGGCCTTGGGTGGGGAGCAAGCACACGCGTGAGTCTGTCCTTGTCCTAAGCATGGTGCTAGCAGGCAAGGCCACTGTTCTTCATGGCCTCCCTGCCCCAGGTGCTGGCCCTGGAACATTCCACAGGCCTCCTCACATGGCAGACAGCCTTTTAGGGCTCTGTCCCACACACAGAGGAGCTGGGGACATTGAAATGAAGCTGCAGGGGGTGTAGGGGGTTTTTCAGTAGGACCTCCGGTCATCTCTATGCATGGCTGCATATATATGTGTAGGATGCGTGTGTTTGCAGGGGGAGAGTGAGAAGATCGGTCCCTCCCTCTCCAGTCCCTGCTCTGTGTAGCGGCCACCTCACTGGTTGCTGCCCACCTGCTGGTGGGGGTGATCTTGACTTGGCTCACAACCCAAATGCTAATCCCTGGAGGGAGACCCGTTCACAGACCCAGGAATGATGTCTTACTTCTTCTCTGGGCACCTGGGGCCAAGCAGACACCTGCAGTTCTCTATCACCAGGGAGAGGGAAGAGACTCCGGTTTGTTAGTTCTCTTATCTCGTTCCTATCAATCGCTGTCTTTGAGCAGGACGAGCCAGCGGCTCACATAACTGAACTCATCCCAGGCTCAGTGGAGCCAGGCAGAACCACACTGCCTCCTGCGCCTGCCCCCGAGACCCTGGCTGGGCTAGGAAGAGCAACAATGCTGCCTTCTTACCCCTGGGTAAAAGGACTCTGCACAGAAACAGACACTTGGTGCCTGCAGAAGATGAGAAGAGCATAAACGCTGCGGATTCTGGCAGTTCTGAAGGGGGAGAAGTGGCTTGGCACGTTGCTCTGTGATGCGAACACCCCCACAATGTTCAGATTTGTGTTGTCCTCTATCCCAAAATAATAAAATAGTAACAACAAACAAACCTGATGTGGTGGGTATGAGACCTTCATTAAGAAATAAATGACGCGGAGAGAGTACAGTGGTTAGGGCACATACCTTGTCTGCAGTTGATCCAGGTTAGTCTTTGTCACTACATGTTCCCTGTTGTCCCGAGATTGTGGAACATCACTGGGGTGGCCTGGGTAAATTCTAGCACCGAGGGAGCTGGCCAACACTGCGTCCTTGGGTGCTCTCCTACTCTGGTTAGTCAAGAAAAGCTGAGAGGGGTCCTGAGCCTCCTGAGAAGTTCTTGAGAGACCCCCCCACCCATCTGAATAAATGAAAAGAGAAACCAATAAAAAATGCTAAAGACACGAATGCTCTCACATTAGATCTGAGCCCTCCAAGCCATGTGCCATGTTTCGTCTCAAACCCTGAGGACAATTGATGGTGGAGGTTGACCTCTGGAGCGATTTCTGGGCCTGGTGCAATAGCTACTCCCCTCCCCGGCTCTTTTGCAGCCTCTTCCCATGATGTCACGCTCCGCCCTGCAGCTCTGTCATTGTCACCACTCCGGAGCCCACTTATGGAGGAACGTTGAGGCCCTCCAGGATGGTGTTGGGAGATGCTGCTCCGGGGATGTTGCTCTGGGAATCGGGGTGATTGTCTTTGTGTACCCTACCTTGGTGCCAGCGTGGCCTCTCTGGGGAAGGCCGGGCTTCGACTGTGATTGGCTCTAGGGAGACACAGTCTGCTCCCTCGCCCCTTGTCCCCTCTTCAGTTCCGGGCTGTCAGGGTCAGCCGGAGCCTGAACAGTAGTGCAGGGAGGCTTTGTGGGGAGAGACTATGGAATGGTCCACACCAAGCCTCCTGTTCCCTGGCTCAGGATTCTAGCCCAGGGCACCTAGCAAAAAGAGGAAGTGGTTTGGGAAGCCACACTAGACTGCATATGGACACTGCCTCACACTTTCTGGGCCCCTAACTCTGAGCCTGCTTCTTCCTTCTAGGGGAGCCACCTCTCCCATGCACCCTGCAGGGAGACTCAAGGTGGGGGGGGGCTGCAGGAAGGCTGCTTGCTTTGATTTGCAGTGGCCCTCAAGCCAGCCCCCAAGTGTTCTTGGAAATGATCCCTTGCCTGGTGTGGGAACAGCTTCAGAATGGGGCCAGGCCACTCTGCAAGAGAATCCCTTGTTCCACCCTACTGCAGCCCGAGGCTTAGCAGGTGGTCAGTCTCAGTGCTGGGGAGATGCAGGGGTGTGGGGTGGGGGGCAGGCAGGTCGGGAAAGTTCAGAGGAATCACCACGGATGTGTGCACGCTCTCATTTACTCCTTTGTACGTCCTTCTTCTTCAATAAATAATCCCCCCTCTAGGTTTCATCTGGTGTGGGGAGAGGGAGAGGGAGGAGGAGAGGAGGGGTAGGGGGAAGGGGAGGAGGTGCGCTTTCCTGCCACCCCACGGAGCCACACTATAAATAGCTCTGTTGGAATCCGACTGCAGATTCCTCGCAAAGTCAGCATCCCTAGGACCTCTCATCCCAGGTAGGACTAGGAGCGCGTCCTCATTAATCATGGCTCTTTAATTAACAGCTCTGAGCCTGGAACAAAGGTGCTTACTGGGAGAAGGCCAGCGGGCCCTGAACTCTGGCCGCCTGTTTGGATTCCGAGGACCCGGCGCCTTGGGGAGCAGGCCTGGCGTGGCTGGGCAAGGAGCCCAGTAGGGGTTGTTGGGGCTTGGAGGCGGAGCAGCTGGCAGGCCGGCTCCTGTCTCTGCTGGCTGGTCCCTCCTGGAGCCAACTGCATTCCCAGCAAAGCCGGCCATTCTGTCCTCCCAGGGCCCAAGAAAGAAAGAAGGGGAGGTGCCCGAAGCAGGGGCCGTTTCCAAGCTGGGCACACACTGGAAGGAGCTTTAGAAACATTCCTGCAAGGGGAGGTCTGAGGTCCACGGTCTGGCATGAGGCAGCGGGTGGGAGGTTTCCAAGCTTGGTGGGTTATCCCAAGTAGAGGCTCCACGCGGGCCCTGTGGAGCAGAGGCAGCAGGCTGGGGGCAGACAGTAGGCTTAACCCGCTGCCTGGCTGAGTGGGTGGCTGGCAAGGCCAGCACCCAGGTATGCAGAGTACCACTTCCTGCTTCCTCCCCTCCCTCCCCCCCCCCCCATTCTTTCTGGTGCCAGGCCTCCGGAAGATGCACAGATCTGATGCTCTCCTGGTGTTCCTCTTGGCTCACCTTCATCCTCTCAACTGTTTCAGCTCTGCCTCCCACCCTGGGCCACACAGGACCCCGATCTGGGAGGTCTAGGAGTGTTGGGGGTGGGGGTGGAGCCTTAACTCTGGTCCTTAAGGCAAGTTCTCTCTTGGACTGGTTCCTGGATTGGGTTGTCAGGGCTGGAGCAGGAGGTGGGAGGCCCTAGGCTTCCAGCCTCAGAGGCCCGAGGCCAGCCCCAGGGCTCTGCTTATTTTTGAAGGAAGCAGATGCTACCTGTTCTTCAGACTCATGCCTTAGAGGTCAAGGCCGATATTGCACTCCGGAGGCCCCTCATGTGCAGTGGGCAGATGTGCGCCTTCAGCCAGCATGCCTGCCTTCTCTCTGCTATAGATCTGGGGTAGGAGAAGGTAGCTAGGCCCGGCCTCTTACTCACACAAGCTTATGTTGTCTTGCTGCTCTGTTCTCCCAGACCCTGTGTCTGGCAGGAGTATGGACTGGTACTAAGACTTGGGTGGGCACCAGAGGTTGGGAAGACCATCCCCCCCCATCAGCTTGCCTTTGATGCCCCCCTTCCGCAGGATATGGTTTCTCATTCAGGTCTCACCACTCCAAGAAGCTATGCAGCCTCTATATAGAACATCTTTCTAGGCATCTGACTCCATCTGTACATTTGGAGGTACGGGGATGGAACCCAGGTATACTGGAAAAGTTTGAGGAACCAGTTTCACCCCTACCCTTTTGGTCCTAGATTTAATAAGAATAGATTTTCACTAGGTAATTCTCATTCCTGAGGTCTCTGCATAAGGAGCTTCCCTGACCCCTTGTTTATTTGGTGCCCCCAATACCTTACTGGGGAAGGTTGGCATGATTGCACTGCCCACTGGTTATTGCATGTGCTATTTCTTTGTCTGCTGACCAACTGCATGTCTTTCCTTCCAGACTATCAGTGTGACCGAACCTGTTTTCTGTTGCAGACTTTGTAAATCAGCCACAACCTTTCTGGTGGTACCTTGGACTCTTTCCAAGTTGACATTTTTGTTCCAGCATTTCTTTGCTTTTGAGAAACGAGGGAAAGAAGAAGAAACGTCAGGAATGAAAATTTCTCTACCAGTGCTTCAACATTGATCACTGACATAATTGGTTCTGGATGAGGCTTTACAAAGGGTATGAGTGAAGTTATGGAGCACACAGTCAGGCTCACATGAGTCTCCAGATGATTAGGATTTGAACAGGTAACTGCAAAGCCAATCAGGTGAGCAACTTGTCTTGGAGGGGAAGAAAAGCTGCACACATGAGCACAGAGCAGATACGCAGCACGGAAGGAATTTTATACCAGTAGGGGTGTGTGTGTGTGTGTGTGTGTGTGTGTGTGTGTGTGTGTGTGTGTGTGGCAGTGGATGTTAGAACCAGAGGAAGAAGGAAACTGAGGCAGTCTGTCAGTAGAACCTGGAAGGTGCAACCCAAGAACTTGGTTACTGCTCCAGATACCCCTTTGTGCTCACATAAGCTAGCGGACCCTGAATCTCGGTTTCTCTGGTGTCCAGCATATTTATCCAACTCAGACTTTTGACTTTGGCGTTTTTTGGCTTTTTTGGGTCACACCTGGTGATGCTCAGGGGTTACTTCTGGCTCTGTACTCAGGAATTACTCTTGGTGGTTCTCGGGGAACCATATTGGATGCTGGGGAGCAAAGCCAGTTGGCTGCTTGCAAGGCAAATGTCCTACCTGCTGTACTATCACTCTATCCCAAAGAAAGTTTAATTTTTATTCTTTGGAAGTACAGGGGATGGAACCCAGGACCTCACACATGCGAGGCAAGAACTCTACCTCTAGGCTACCTCTCCAGTACCTTGACCTTTTTGTCCTGGTAGATTTTATCATTAAACTCCCGCTGCTTGTCTATATACCTGCCCCTCACTTGGTCAATTCCTCGTCATCACGTAGACGGCTGCAAGCCCACAGAAGCATCAGGCTAGATACCAATGGGAGCCATCTGTGTGCTCTGATATGTTCTCGGTATCCTATAGAAAAAAGGGAAAGGAACCAGGTGAAATTAATTTTGATTATACATTTCACTTGTCCCAATATATTCCATATCTCATTTCAACATGCAATCAATATAAATTTGCACAGGCTATATCCTGTACTCTGTCTTGGGGAAGTTGGAGTCTTTGGACCTCCCATGCAAGTGATATGCACAATCTTTTCTGCAGGGCCACTCTGCCTGCCGTATCTACTTTGCCACCTCATGTGGCCAATGACCCTGTTCCAGTTTATTGGCTCAGAAAACCCCATTTTCAGGGATGCGTTGAACCTGGGTTAACTTGAAGCCCCCTTCAGCCTTCCTTATTGAAATGAGGATGGCCTTTCTTTGTTACTGAGAACTGACTATTTCTCCACCCCTGGATAATAAGTTTTGTCAGGGCAGGGAGTAAGTCTGCTAGTTCTGCGGCTATTTCTACCCTGTGTGCTGGGTCTTTGAGAGGCGCTCAATAAATACACACAGCATGAACAAAAGAACAGCATCCTCTGCTCCCCAGGGACCTGCTCCCCTGCCCCCACTTCCTCCTTTCTCTGATTTCACGCCTTTCCTGGCCTCAGTTTCTCTGACCTCAGGACCAATAGCAGCCTCCCAAGCACCTCTGTCAGGCCTAGCTATTAGCGGGCTGGGTCCTGAGGCTCCTGACCCTGGATGATTAGCAGCAGTCCAGGCAGGGCCTAATGGACCTGGGCAGGGCCCGTGGGGGAGCTGGCGCAGCACAGGGGGCAGGAATGAAGGATGGCCCTGCCTGCTGGCCCGGGGAGGCGCCACGCACACGCTTCCTGCCGATCGGTGCCAGCAAACGTTGCAGGGACACAGCTAAGTGCTGGCTGTAAATCTCGCTTAAAGGGCCATCAAGAGCAGCTTTTGGCTGCGAGCATCTTTGCCATTATTCTTTACTAGGCCCTTTTAACGTAACTGGGAACAGGGCAATATTTTGTTCCCCCGTAGTGGTTGGAAAGAAGCTCAGTGGAGTTTAATGGCTCTGATCTGGACAGCTGACTGGCTCCCGGAGGGGTTGGGAACCAGCTAGGCAGGGCTTTGGTCCTGTTGGGGTGTGGTGAATTGTGGTTGGTTTCTGGCTGGTGGGAGCCCAGAAGTTGGGGAGAATGTGGATGGATCACACTTCCTCCCCAGGGAGGCGCCATATTTCTCAGGCAGACCGAGTGGCTGGGTGCTTCCAGGGGTGTCAGCTAACCCTCGGTGCCCATGCACCTGGGCAGGCAGCTCGTGGGACAGGTGCCTGGGGCCAGGCCTCCCTGAGTCCCCAAATCATATTCCCTTTAAGTCTCAGGAGGATCAGCTTTCCTTAGTTCCCACAGCTTCCCATGGCTCCCCTCTCCACTCCTTCCAGGGCCTTCCACTTCCAGGCCTCTCCTTCCTCAAAGTGCCTGTGCCATGTGGAAGCCCCCACAAAGGCGTGGTCACAGTCCCTATCTCAGGGGAGACACTTTTGCCCTCCCAGTGCTTGAAATAGTAAAATCACAGCCTAGTGTCCACGTGACTCACCACCCCCACTAGCCAGGGCATCTTTGGGAATCTTGGGTAATCCTCAGGGAGTGATGATATTTGTCCCCTTCAGGGAGGGCACTTGGTATCAGTCTCTGTGGACAGAGCCTCCAGGGTCTGTGCCAGTCTGGGAAGTCTGGGCAGTGACAGATGCTCTGTCTTGACCAGAGTCTCTGGTTGGGATCTGGGTCTGACTCGTGTTTCTCAGACGTCTCCCGAGACAAGCTGAGGGCTGAGTCACTCTGGATCAAGTTTGTATGAGGCTCTGAGCTCTCTTTCTTCCTCTTCCGGTTCCAGAATGGAGGTGGGCAGGATGGACCCGGGGGTCCTTGCACTGCAGCCTGTGTAATTTTTCTCAAATGGCAATATTAAGGTGAAGTCCCAGAAACCACAGAGCCCTCAAAGTTTCAATAATTTATGATCTAGTCCTTTAAGTAACACCCTTTCTGGACCAGAGTGATCATATAGCAGGCAGTGTGCTTGCCTTGCGTGCAGCCAACCAGAGTTCGTTTCTGGCACCCTGTCTTGTCTTCTTAGCCAGGAACAAGCGCTGAGTATCGCATAGTAAGACCTGAGTGAGATGTTTCCCAGAGGTCAAAAAACAAAAACTAAAATATGGCTGGAGCGATAGCACAGCGGTAGGGCGTTTGCCTTGCACACAGCCAACATGGCCGACCCGAGTTCGATTCCTCCACCCCTCTCGGAGAGCCCAGCAAGCTACCGAGAGTATCTCGCCTGCACGGCAGAGCCTGGCAAGCTCCCCGTGACGTATTCGATATGCCAAACACAGTAACAACACAGTAACTTTAAAATATGCAGAAAGATCTCCTTTTCCCTGTCAGTGAGAGCAAAGAAGGGACATTTATTTAAAATAAAATTAATCAATTACTTTTTACTACATTACTTATATTTTAATTAATTAATTAATTAATTAATTAGAATTTTGAGCTGTGTGTCACTCGGGCCCCTGAATTACTTTTTTCCCCATTTTGTTTCAACGAATCACTGTGAGATACAGTTATAGGCTTACAAACTTTCATGATTACACTTCAGTCATACAATGTTCGAGTACCCATCCCTCCGCCAGTGCCCATTCTCCACCACCAATGTTCCCAGTATCCCTCCTGCTGCCCCACCTTTTTCCACCCCTTGCCTCTGTGGCAGACACATTTCCTTTTACTCTCTCTCTCTCTCTCTCTCTCTCTCTCTCTCTCTCTCTCTCTCTCCTTTTGGATGTTATGGTTTGCAATACAGGTACTAAGAGGCCATCGTGTTTGATCCATAGTCTACTTTCAGCAAGTATCTCCCATCCTGAGTGAGCCCTCCAACCATCATTTTTGTAACTGCTTTTTAAGTAAAAACTATGGTTACATTTTTTACTAAATTACTTTCAACTAAAATATAGTTAAGGAATGTGATTACAATATTGTTAAAGGTTTATGATATTCATGGACAAAGTTATTGCTCCTTTATTGTCATCAAAGTGCCCAAGTCCTGCCACTACTGTCCCTAGATACCCTCTAGCCAGTCTTCACCCCTACCCACCACTGCTTCTTGGTAATAAGTTTTTAATCCAAGGCCAAGAGTTTGTCATGTTTGATCCTGTCCATTCCTTCGCCTTGCCACTCTATAAGAGAGGAACTTCTAAAGCCAACTGGGTGTCGTCTTTGCATGTGATAGGAAACTTCTACAGGCCCAAGCATGCTTGCCACCAGAAATTAAGACCTGCCACATGTTCTTATTTTGCCTTGCAGTTGACCTCTAATTCAAGCATCTGTGGTTCCAATGTTCAACCCTGGGTTTAAGGGCCAGCTTTCAGTGCTCATCCTGCAAATGTTTATTCTTCCTGCTGATTATCAGGTACCAGGAACTGTGCTATGAAAGAAGCAACAGATGGGCCCTCCGGCCCTGGCCTGGGGGAAGTGATGGGTTAGTCAGGGGGAAATGTTAATACTCAGATTACCAGAACCAAGTAGATTTAGAAGAAACTATGGAACCAAGGTCCTGCAAAGATATCCACAGAGGCCAGTTAGGGAGGATGGGGACAAATGAGTTGAACCTTGAAGTAGGAGTAGGAGTTTTTTTGATCTATGAAGGAGGGTGGGGGTTTTCCAAGTACTGATGTGGTCTGAGTTTCTTTGGAATTGGGTGTGGGTGTAAAAAATTTTCAGTAATTCATTGCCCTGGAGATCTAATGTCTGATCTTAGAACCCTGGACACATGCAAAAAGATATAGATCTCTGTTTCTCTGTCCAGGCACTCCTGACTCTGAGTAGACAGACAATGATATGGGCATAGTGGCTAGAGATACGGGGAAACATGCTCACGTTAGCCTCATTTATCTTGATTCGTGTCTGATCACCTACTTTGTGTTCATGTTCATGGAAACTAGGAGACCGAAGGACACAATCTTCTTCCCTCCCTCCCTCCCTCCCTCCCTCCCTCCCTCCCTCCCTCCCTCCCTCCCTCCCTCCCTCCTTCCCTCCCTCTCTCTCTCTCTCTCTCACACACACACACACATACACACACACACACCCTTGCATGGTGCACATGGTTCTTGGTTTTCTGCCAGAGATAGATGTGACCACAAGCCCTTCCTCCTTCATCATCAATGAGAACCTGTCCATGGAGACCAGGATTGAGGCCTTGTTGACCTGCTCCAGTGTAGAATCCTGTCTCCCTGTTCCATTCCTCTCTTTCAACCACAGTGCCTTTCTGAGCAAGGAAACATTAGGGGGAAAAAGTGGGTGTTCAGTCCAGATTGGAATGAGAAGAATGTTTAAAAATCTCATTCAAATTGAAGGAAGCACTCAGAAGCTGAACCCTTCACTGGTCCCAGAACCTTAGCGTCAGAGCCCAGTGTGTGCCATGATTCTAGCAGTGACTTCTGAAAGCCAGGTCACTAGGAAACTTGTGATTCTTCTATGGAAGAAAAGTGAACAGCAGCAGGGAGTTGGCAGATTTTGGCCACATTCTGACAATGATTTCCTTCTCTGTGGAAGATGTTATTTTTTCCTTACATGCAGGAGCTCTGGATCTGATCTCTGGTTCCATGTAGTCCCCCAAGTACCACCAGGAGTGGACTCCATAAAATAAATAAAACAATAAATATTAATATGGAAGGTCTCTAAGATATTGGGCTGTGCAGAAAACTCAAAGGATTGGTATGTATACTTTGCATGTAATAAAGTATGGCATGAGTAAGCCTTGGGCTTTTGGCTGGTGCCCACATTAAACAAAATAAATATATCCCCTGTTTCTCATCATTTCATATACTTCCTTATTGCAGATTATGGGCAAATGTTCTGGATGTTTCCCATGATTATATAACAAGCATTATAGAGAGTTGAAATAATGATCTGGGAATCATAAGGAAAATATATAAAATGTGTACATGGCAAGAAAATGGAATCACTAATATATAAAAAGCTTTTTGTAAATTAATCAAAAAAGACAAATACTCTAATATAAAATAAGCAAAAGTTAAGAACAGGACATTCACAAAATAAATCTGAATATCTTACAAACACCAAAAATGTACAGACCTTTACAAATGATCCAAGAAAGGCAAATAAAAACAGATCACTAGTTACCTGGAGAATTGACAATAGTTATACATTCAAAATAATTCATTTCTTCAAGGTTATAAGAAAGTAGGATTCTCATGCACTCTGTGGTTGGTGTGTGTGTGTGTGTATGTGTGTGTGTGTGTGTGATTCAAATTCATATGCTTTTTCAGGAGGTACAAAGTGATAAAATTTGTCTAAATTTAAATAGATATACTGTTTAAGCCTGAGCTTTTACCTCTAGCCATTTTATTTTATTGCAATAATTGGATAGATGCACAGAGATGTAGGCGCAAGACTATTGTGGATAAGAAAAAGAACAGAAAGAAGTTTATATGTCAACTTTTATTGGTGATGGAGATACATTTTAGGGGCACAGAAAGGTCTTTTTGAGAGTGAAAATACAAGACAGGTAGGTGCAAAAGACCCATATGTAAACGCATATGTACTGTAGGGCCTGTGAGTGATGAGAAGTTTGGATGTTGATTGTGGTTGTCTCAGTGATAGGACACTGAGAAATTTTGGATTCTTTTCTGCATCTTTCCGAAGGTGCACATCTCCCGATGGTGAGCAGGAATTATCTTTGTAAATTTATAAAGAGAAGTGTCCTTGTCTTGGTGGCTACTGCAGATCTGCCTAGAATGAAAATGATAACCAGGAAGAACCTGAGATGACTCAAATCTGTGGCGATACTTGTTCCATGCTGTGTAGGACCCAGGCTGGGCACCTAAGGTTCACACATACCAAGATGAAACAAGGAGGTCCTTTTCAGATGCTGGAGGAGGGAGAAGTTTCTCTCATATGGGAAGTTTCGTTCATTTCAGAGAAGAAAATATATCTTTTTCCTCATGGCTCTTGACCCAAGTCCTCTCTCTTCCTTTGTGTCTCCAGTGGGTTTTGGATCTAGTTGGCTCCTCTAGGATGATGGATAAACAAACAGGTCATAAAGAAACTTCTCCATCATTGGTGTGTTATAGCAGAAGTCAAAGAGCTGAAGAAATCAGGGGGTGGCTGGCCCAGGTGACTGGAGTCAGTCCTGGCTAGTTAGGTGTTATTCTGTGCCATCACCACAGGCATCATCCCTGAGAATGAAACCAAAAGTGGGGCAGACTCCTGTAACACAGGTAGGAGCTGGAAGGAGGGAGATCCAGGGATAGAGGGCTAAAATCAGTCACAAGAGAGGACAGCTGAGTTGGGTTTATTAACCCCTTGATGCCTTATTTGACTTTTTTCCCCACCAGCAAGAGCCAATTTTTCTTAAAAAAAAATTTGAGACCCACTACTGGTCAGTTCCTTATAGTACTACAACTGGCCCACCATCAAACCACCATTCTCAAGCCTGAGTCTCAATTGGCACTGAGTTTTGGGAAATCTGGCCCTGCACCTTTAAATGCTCCCTCCTGCAGCAGCCTTGATGAGAAATAGAGAGGAAGTTAGTTGGTATTTAGGTGTGAGTGTGAGTGAGTGGTTGTAGGAAGGAGTGGGAAGGCGGGGTGGATGCTGGGGGACCCCGAGATATTTTCTTTCTTGTCTGTTTTTTCCACCCTATTTCTTTTTCCTCCATGTCAACACCAAACAAGACAGGACTAAAATTAATGGGGAAAGCAGCAATTAGCAAATTAGGTTAGCGGCGTGTTGCCGAGTGGCACGGCTGCCAGGTGCGGGGTCTCTGGCAGGATATTTATTAGGGCCTGTCAGAGAAGTGACACTTTGATAAATGGAGTTGGGTAATCAGCCCCTCCACGACAGCAAGCATGGGGAGGCCTCCGCACGCACAACCACACAAGCCAACCTTTGTTATGATTTTTAAAATTTTAACGTGCACAGAAGTAACACAACAGCAACACCCGCCACTCTGGAGAACAGCCAGGGAAGGCAACCCCGGAGTCCAGGGGTGGGGAGTAGGGAGGCCTGAGCTTTCTTTGGGGTTCAGGGAAACGGTGGCCCAAAGTGACTCAGGTGGAAAAGTCTGGAAGGTTTCAGAAATGCCACAGGGTTGGGATAAAAAGTAGGGTGATGGGAGAGGCCTGTTTTCACCATGATTGGGCTGCAAAGGACAGCATGTGCTTGGAGCCAGGGAGCAGGACTTGTCCTGGTGAGATATTGGGAAGTCCTACGTGCCCCATGCCAAGAAGTACTTTCCCCAAGATTTCCACGGAAGGAATTTCTTTACTTGGTAAATAAAGTTAGCCAGGTTTTCCCAACAATGGCGGCTTCCTTGATCTGGTGGAGGGGTGGGCATGCATGCTCCATGTTCATTGCCCTTGGTTCCAGACCCTCTTCCCTTGCCCACTGGACCAGGCTGCTCAGTGTCCAGCTGTTTTTTTTTTTGGTGTCACCCTGGTGTATTATCTGGGTGTTTGATAATGTGGACTAGGGCTGAGTTTGCCACCCTACCTTGGACATTGGATATTAGACATTGGGGGCAAGGGCATCTAGCCAGGGATCATCCTGTAGCTCCTTCAGTCCAATTTTGTTCTTCCCTGCCTCCTGCTGAGACTCAGTGAGCTGTAAACTTAAATGTCCACTGCTTAGGGCTCTTGTGTGAGGGTAGGACTGAGGCTTACCTCCACAGATGTGTCCCTCAGGCGCTCACCTTCCTTAACCACAGTACTGAGAACAGAGAAGGCGCAGATGGGTCCCAGGGAGAAGGTTGTTTGGGTTGTGGCTGGTCTTTCGGAGTACTGGCAACCATTGTCTCCTACCTTGTCCCTCTCTTGAGACTGAGTCCCTCTGGATCTTTCCTGACACTGGCTCCAGTTGTTGAGAAAAAAAAAACTGTCATCATGTTTGGGGATGGAAGCAGAGAATGGTTGGGCTTCCATGGTAGGGTCAGGGAAAAATCTGCTGCCTAATCTCCACTTTCAGCAGCCTGGATTTGTGGGGAAAGGCAGTGGAAATCATGCCCACACTCACTGGCTAGCACTTCACTGATGTCCTGGCAAACACAGTGACCACTGTTCTAGGCTAGGCCAGAAAGGCAGACTCCCAATCTGATGCATGACTCCAAGTGAGCACTGAAGCATGGAACATTGAAGAGGACTTCAGAGTAGTGACCTCTGTCTATCAAAATAGTCCAGTGCTTTATGAGAAGGTATAAGGGTTCTATATCCCCCAATCTGTCACCCTTAGTTGAGCTATGCTTATGTTTGGAGTGTGAAGATGTGACTCTAGAATGATCGCTGTTGAGTCTTTCCTTTTTTTTTTCCAGTCTTCGAGTGTACAGAGATCATTTTGATTCTGCCCAGTCAGTTCATTCTCTACCTTCGGTAAGGAACTGTTCACCTTCTTTATCTTCACCCAAGGAATTGGTAAAGGTGAAAGAGAACTTGGTGAAAACCTGGGTCCACTTTCAGAGATTTGTTCACCCCATGGGCACTTCCTAGGGGAGATTTTATTAGCAGCAACTCACAATGGTATTCTGAGAGTCAGTTTCTAAAGGACTTTCATGTGCTTTTATCATCAGAGCAGATCCGCCTAATATCTCTGTGGTTTTATTCAGTAAGTTTTATTTGGAGTCCCCCTTTCAGATGGAAATGGAGGCCAGGGGATTTCCCAAATTCTCTGCTAATAAGTAATAAAACTTCAGCCAACCCATGTCTTTATCTAAAATCAGTCAAGCTAGTTTATGGTTTTCTTTGAACTCAACTAAACCACTTACTTGTATTGTTAAATTTTGGAAGTGCAGCAGACATATGGAAAAGAACACAGATCAGCCATGTGCTGCTTTCTGAGTCTTCACAACCCAAACATCCGGCGCCAGTGGCATCTGGGCCAAGTGCTAAGCCCTATGCTGCCATGGTCTTCAAAAACACAGGTTAGCTTTGGCCATTTTGAATTTCACAGAAACAAGACCGCATCGTATAAAGTGCTGGTTTCTGACTTCCGTATTCACCTCATCCTAGTCAGATTTACATCTAAAGCACCAGGAAGTGGCGTTTGACTCATTGGCATTGCAGGACACTATTCCATGGTGTGATCCCACTGAGATATGCTTATCCTTTCTTCTTACGGGGAGTTTCTAGGAATTATGAATATTGCTTCTGTGTGCATTCTAGAACATGCCTTCTTTTGAACTTAGTTAAGTTTTCTATTGGGTTATACCTCAGAATGTAATAATTGAGTTAAATTTGTTGATACTTGACCTGGATCTTTGACTTCATTCACACTTTTATTTCTCTCCTTTCTTTCTTTCTTTCTTTCTTTCTTTCTTTCTTTCTTTCTTTCTTTCTTTCTTTCTTTCTCTCTCTCTCTCTCTCTCTCTCTCTTTCTTTCTTTCTTTCTTTCTTTCTTTCTTTCTTTCTTTCTTCCCTTTTTTTGGCCACACCGGTGATGCTCAGGGGTTACTTCTGGCTCTGCACTCGGGAATTACTCCTGGCGGTGCTCAGGGGACCATATGGGATGCTGGGTATTGAACCCAGGTTGGCCATGTGCAAGGCAAACACCCTACCCGCTGTACTTTTGCTCCAGCCCTCTTCCTCTCTTCTTTCTTTCT
The DNA here is from genome assembly GCF_029834395.1 of Sorex fumeus. Taxonomy (NCBI): domain Eukaryota; kingdom Metazoa; phylum Chordata; class Mammalia; order Eulipotyphla; family Soricidae; genus Sorex; species Sorex fumeus. The sequence goes on along the minus strand of NW_026606101.1, from coordinate 7,512,133 downwards.
TTCTTTCTTTCTTTCTTTCTTTCTTTCTTTCTTTCTTTCTTCCTTCCTTCCTTCCTTCCTTCCTTCCTTCCTTCCTCCCTCCCTCCCTCCCTTCCTTCCTTCCCTCCCTTCTTTCTCCCGCCCTCCCTCCCTCCTCCTCCTCCTCCTCCTCCTCCTCTTCTTTCTTTCTTTCTTTCTTTCTTTCTTTCTTTCAGCACAATTTTTAAAAACCATATTCTCTTGTTCACTTATTTACTCCTTAATGTTTCAAGAAACATTTATTTTTTTATTTTGAGATTGGGAGCATAAATGGTGGTACTTGGGGGCATCTCCTGGTTCTGTGCTTAGGGGTTACTCCTGGGGGACCATATGTGGTGCTCAAATGGAACCAGGATCAGTTACCTTACCCACTGTGTTATCTCTCCAGCCCACTAAGCAACACTTAAAGTTCATGTTCTCCTGTCCTGCTGGATACTGAGCTGTGAGACTAAGGTAAAACTAAGGTAATGTGCCTGCTATAATATCAGTTAAAGCCAAATCCTTGCCAGGCTTGTCTGTACACTTATCCCTGATTTTTGTCTCAACCCCACTATTCTCTGCCTCACCATCTGAGCCTGCTGTTCCTCACACTGTCAGAAACACATGTACCACTTCTCTGCCTGGGATGCTCTAGCTCAGAGTTTCTGCATGGCACCCTCCCCTACACCTTACTGCCTTAGCCCTGAGGTCCCCTTTTCTTAGCCACCCTACTCAATGCTCTGCTCTTCCTCTCATCTGTCTATCTCATTAGCTTGCCATGTTTTTGCTCCACAAGCTCACTGCCATCAATCATCTCACTGCTGTGACCTCGATATGTACCGTATATGTCTTGCATCAGGACCACCCCCCCCCCCCGGCCTTCTCGCCCCCAAACGGGCTTCTGCCTGTTTCAATCACCCCATTCGTGCCTCGGCAGGGCATGCTTCCACAGAGTCTGAGTCTGCTGGTCCTTCCATAAATATTGTTGAGTGAATACTTGTCTAAAGGACAGATATTACCAGTCTCCTGCACAGGCACCTTGTCAAAAAGGAAATTAGAATAATTTTACCTGCCAGTCCCTGGGGATGGACGTTAGATCTTGGTAATTGCCTCATTCTTTGTAAATGAGTTGCCAACTGACCAGTTAATAAGAAGGTCTAGAATTTTTCTGGGGATTGAATCTGTTTCCTTTTCTTGGAAAATCAATACATTATTTATCTTCTGGCCTTTCTAACATTCTCCTTGATTTCGCAAAGATCCTTCATGTGGCTTGGAAAGGCCATCAGCATGATTCAGGCCTCCCTTGCCCCCCCATCACCCCTCCCCCACCATCCGAGAGCAGGTTTCAAGGTGGGGATTTTGAATCATAATCATCAACCTTCGCTGTGTACTTACCCTAGTGGCACAGTGCTGGGTACCACAGGGCCTGGAGGACACAGATGCAGAGGATACTTTATGTCGAGAGATTTCTTGGAAGTCAGTGTGGGAAAGAGCTGAGCTGAGGTGACCGTGGCTGGGGGGGAAGCTGAGCATGGAAAGAGTCTGAGGTAGGAGTGGGCTGGGATGTGACATAGGGACCCTGGAGGGAGGTTTCTTTGCTCTGTAGTTTGCAATGTTGAGTGTTATCATGCAGGGCCAGGCTCTATGCAGAGCTCTGTGAGAGCGGGATGAGCAGACAGCCTCTGTTTTCACGGTGCCCTCCAGTAAGGCAACAAACAAACGAGCAGAGAAACGAAAGAACATTTCACTTAGAAATAGGAATGCCGAAGAAAGAGGGTAGTGGATGCAGAATGAGAGGAGCCGAGTTGGTAATAACAAAGATATTCATTGGTCAAGAGTTTGGGCATTCTGGTGATAGAGAGATGAGGTAATTATGTGCATCAGCATGAGAAGAATCAACACGAGTGTTAGCATGTGGCCCAAATTATGAGAAGTAAATTTACAAAAATGAGTTTTCTAAGGAGACAAGGTGGGGAGAGGGAGGGAATCTTGGGTCATTGAAGAGGGGACATGGACACTCGTAGTGGTCTTAGAGTTGGAACACTGAATATACAAAACTCTGTTATCAACATCTTTGTAAACCACAGTACCTAAAAAAAAACAATACTTTTCTTAAGACAAGTGGTAAGTAAGAATGAAACAAACTTCATAGTGAGATTTAGGGAGCATAGGAAGAATCCTTTCATGGAAATGGTTGGGGAAGATCTCTCTGACTGGCTGTGGAGAACTTAAGATTTCAGACACCAGCAGAAACCCCAAGGTGGGAAGGAATTTGGGTCTTTATAAAAACTGAGAGATTAATGTGCTGGAGAGGATTGGGCAGGAAATGGGGAGAGTGGTACCCCATGAGTTGGATTGGGGGGCAGGGATCAGACAGAACAGGGCTTCCCACGTGAGAGGAGTATTAGATTTCCGTTAGGAGCAACAACAGAGTTTTGAGGCAAGAGCATGCCCTTTTTCAGTTTGCGTGAGAGGAGATGGAAGAAAGGGAGGCAGAAAAATCAGAAAGGAGGCTGTTACAGCTGTTTGGAAAAACAGGCTGGGCTGCTGTGTTGGGGTGGGTTGGCTAGACCACAGGTATGTCTGAGAGTTAGGGTTAGCAGGAGCTGCTGATACACTGGATGAGAGGACGAGGCTAGGGAGGAGGCATGGATCATTCTGGTCACTGATTTAAGCATCTGGATAGATGGGTGTGCCACTGGCATAAAGTACTTGCTTATCTCAAATGCTCTTACAAGTTGAGCTATCGACCTTGCAATCACTGCAGGATTGACCACATTCTTGCCATGACCTGAGTCCCAGGGAATGCTAATTGCTTCTATTTTACAGCTACAGAAAAGGCCAGGTCCATGTTGGCTGAGTCTCTGTCCCAGGCTTTGTGCAGGTGGTGGCATTTCAGCTATGAGTAAAACCCCTGCTTCCTTTTTGGGGCTGAGAGTCCCAAGGGGTTCTCAGGAAGCCCAGGAGACTCTCTACAAGGGCCCAAGGATTATGGTACTGCATGTGGACTTCCAGGGCTGCATCTGGCAGGGTGGCTGCTTGCAAGGCATGGGTCTAAATTCCAGTGCTGTCTCTCTGGTCCTTTAACCACCTGGGCTTTCAAGAACCTCACAGTCTAGATCAGCTATAGGACCTAACCCTTATCCATTAGAATGACTGGACCTCTGTGTTGAGAAGAAGTGTGCTGTATCAAACAGTAATGTCTGCCAGGGGGACGGATGAGAGAAGCGGTAGTTACCATGCTTGTTCTGAACCTCCTCATTTCCTGACAAATGGGGATGGCTCTCAGATTCAGCACCTCCCGGGACAGCTTTCCCTGATGTCTAATTGCCACCACTTGGCTCTGTAGAGGTGATGTGGGGTAAGAGGCAGAACAAGAAGATCCTGGAGAGAGTAAGAATTGGTTGACACTTGCATGGCCTGCTAATTACTGATAAGTCTAGGCAAGTTTTCAATTCTATGAACCTCAGTTTCCTCTTCTGAAGGATGGGAATAATGCAACCCTTGGCTTACAAAGTGCTGAGAAAGACATAAATTGTTTCAGAACAGCTCCTCCATAGATATATAACTGCCAGGAAATCCTGAATTTGATATGAGGGAGAGTTTTATTCTGATCCCAGAAATAATGGGGCTTGTACCTCCTCAAGATCAGGAGTATACAGCTATCAACATCAGGTCTGAGCCAGACCTCCAAGGGGCTCCTGAAGTTAACAGGACCTTTTAGTGTGGCAGGAAGAGTCCCCATAGGCACATGTAGTGCAAACTTGGGCTGTTCAAATGCTACAACCAGAGCAGGGACTTCACAGAGCTCAGTTACTTTTGTTCTTGAAACACGTGGCAGCTGGACAAGAAGATACATCTATCAAACCACCAGGCTCCAGTCGTGACCATTGTCCAAACCCTCACAGGGACAGAACTTTGATGGATTTGAGCACTTTTACATCCTCTTCCATTCCTGCTCCCATCACTACCACTGATCCCAACAGTAACAATCCTCTTGCTCCACAGAGGATGGTCCTCACTGTTGCACTCACAGCGAATCACTTTTTAAAGAACCATGAGCAAAAGAAAACAAAGCAAAGAAGGATGTCAGAGCCCATAGGACCTAGAATAGTGGTTTTCTGTGGTCTAGAACCTTTTTGCAGGTAATAAAAAGGTTGAAAACATCAGTCTAGGATCTTTACTCTGACTCTTTGATGGTCTGAGATGGACTGTAAAAATCATCTAGGTTATGCTGTAGTAACAAGCAAGCTGTATCCTCAGTAGTATCTTTTAATACTCTTCTCTTGATGATTCAAGGTGTGCTGTGGGTCTTACAAACCTCCAGGTTATCTGCCCTGTGGTATATTCTGATCCCACATTGGTGCTCTCTTAATAAGGGGCCATTTGGAGGTCTCGGTAGGGGAGGAGAAGGGCTGAGGTTCTCATGGGGTCTTTTATCGCCTCACTTGGATGTGACTATGCTATTTACATGTATATTTCATTAACTGGCACTCCCCGTATACCCTTTCCTAGCTATGAGGGGCAGAGATCTGTAAAGGAACACCTGGACGCAGAGACGGGAATAGCTTCAGAGAGAAGAATGCCTTGCTGGGGTTTACACAGCAGGGAGAAGGCAGAACAAAGACACAATCCGGCAAGTATGATTTCCAAAACCTGTGATCTCACCTTTTACATTCGCTTTCCTGATATGCTCCTTGTCCCAGCTGCAAACTCTATGAAAACTCTTTTTTTTTTTTTTTTTTTTTGCTTTGGAATGGCTCAAACAGTATATAGCCAGGGTTACTGGTTGATCTCCTAGAGAAGTTCTCTTACCTTCTCATTCCCAGCCTCTGTCCTGGCTCTGGCCCCAGTGGGGGCTGGAAGGTGCCACAGCCCAAGTAACTCATGGCTCCACTGGCTTCCCCCCGTGATGAATGGCACCCATCCATCGTAGGCCTTGCTGATGGCCCAGCTCATCCATCATGGCCTAGAGCTCCCAGGTGATGTATTAGTGCCTGGAGAATGGATTGCTCAATAGCTGGTCTGCTTGGGAAGGAAACCGAGCCAAAGAATGAATTTAATCTAATTACTCGCCCCCACTGGCCAGGCACAGAGGTACTTTGGCAGCCCCTATTGGACTCTCTGCAGAAATATGACTTGCAGTTCTTGAACCACCAGGTCATTTCCAACTTATTGCGGATGAACAGGGCATTATTTTCTAAGAAAAAAAATGAGAGAGGATTTATTGGCAGATTTTCTTTGTGATGGAAAGCCATGCAGGTGAGGGGAGTCTTCTGGTGAGGACGATGAGTGGGAGAGAACCAAATGATATTTGGGGTGAAGAATAATTGAGCTGGCTCTGAGGGGCTGGTGAGTAGATGCATCAGTGGTCAAGACTGTCAGCTCTGCCCTCCTATAGACTCAGCTTTGTGTTTTATTGCCATCGCTTCCTGACTGTGTGACCTTGGGAAAGTCCTTGAACCTCCCTATTCATTCCTTCATTCTCACCCCACCCCACCCCATGCAATGGAAGTAATAGCTTTGAGCATAAGTGGGTTGCTCATTCTTTCTTTCTCTCAAGGGCCTAACTTAGTAAGGTGGTATACAGTAAGTGACGATGATTGTGATGGTAATGGAAATATAATTATTGAGTATCCAAAATTATTATCCCTGCTCTCTGTCACTCAAGGACTCTAGATTGTCAGGTGCAATTGCTGATGGTTGAAAGTTATTCTCCCATGAGGTGGCGAAGTGGCTAACCAAGCCTCATGACTGACTGTTTGAGCCAGTAGTCTATGGAAGTGCTGATTCAGTGCTGGGCCTCGGAGACTACCATGCTGTGAAGAAGCTCAAGCTAGTCATGAGGAGAGGCCACATGGAAAGACCACATGAGAACAAGGACACCTGTCCTTTGTACCTCTCAGTAGAAACACCAATAATGTGAAATTTTACCTCCAGTCAGCTGAGCCTTTAGCTGTCGAATGTACCAGCTCTCATGTGGCCGCAGCATGTGTAAGAATCTCATAGTGAGAACCAGCCCGTGGACCCCATACATACAACCAGGTAAATAATCACTTAATCACTTAACTTCCCGTTAGTCGTCGATTTGCTTGGGCGGGCGCCAGTAATGTCTCCATTTGTCCCTGTTGCGTGCTAGTGTAGCCCAATGGCATCTGTTCTCTCCGGGAACATGAAGGGCCTCAAACCGATCGTTCATGATCTTGACGAAGAAGTCTGACCATCTGGTAGGTGGGCGGCCACGCGGTCTTTTGACATCCCATGGAATCCAGTCAGTAACAGCTCTAGTACAACAGTCGTCTTTAAATCTCATTATGTGACCAGCCCATCTGATTTTTGACACCTTGGCAAATGAGACAGCGTCCCTGATCCTTGATTGTCGACGGATGTCAGAACTCCGGATTCTTTCTCTCATTTGAGTGAAACGTGATATTCCAAGCATAGCTCTTTCTATTCTTCTTTGGGAGACCTGAATAGCGTTCTCATCCTGTTTGCGTAGGGCCCAGGTCTCTGAGGCATATGTTAATGCAGGAAGAACAGTGGAATCAAAGAGATGTGCCCGGAGCCAGAGGTTCTTCGTCCTCTTAGCTATTTCTTCGACGTTTTTGAAGGCGTTCCAAGCCGCTCTCTTCCTCCTGCGCAGCTCAGGTGCCAGGTCATTTGTCATGTTGACCTCTCGACCTAGGTACACATAGCTGTTGCATTCGGAGATGGTCGTTCCATTGAGAGCGAATGGGGCGTCAGGAACAAGGCTGTTTCTCATAAACATTGTCTTCGTAAGATTTAGCTGTAGTCCTACCTTTCCACACTCATGGTCAAAGTCGGCCAGCATTTGTGCCGCTTGGCTGATGTTTGGTGTTATTAAAACAATGTCATCAGCAAAGCGGAGGTGGTGTAGTTGCCGACCATCTATCTTCACTCCCATTCCTTCCCATTCCAGTCGTCGCATGATGTTCTCGAGGGTGGCACTGAAGAGTTTCGGTGAAATGGTATCACCCTGCCGCACCCCTCTCTTGACATCAACGATCACTTCTTTGTAGAATGGTGAGATCCTGGTAGTGAATCCGCAATACAGCTCACGGAGGATCCTGATGTATTGGGCTTGAATGCCCTGATTGGCTAGGGCTTCAATGACCGCTTCTGTCTCAACAGAATCAAAGGCCTTCTTTAAATCAATGAACGTTAAACAGAGCGGCATCTTGAACTCCCGAGAAACCTCAATGAGCTTGGTTATTGTGTGGATATGGTCGATGGTGCTGAATCCTTTGCGGAACCCTGCTTGCTCGCATGGTTGTCCTTCATCTAGTGTTCTGCCAATCCTATTTAGGATGACTCGAGTGAACAACTTGTAGATGACAGACAACAGGCAGATCGGGCGATAGTTGCCAATGTCATGGATGTCTCCCTTCTTGAACAGTAGTACGGTCCTGTTGGTTTTCCATTGGGACAGAACCTTGCATTCAGACAGGTAGCGAGTGAAGAGCCGAGCCAGTGTATTGATGAGTACTGACGGTAGGTTCTTCAGGTGTTCAGGTCTGACCTTGTCTGGGCCGGGTGCTGTTTGTTTCTTTACCGACAAAATGGCGTGTCGGATTTCGGAAGGGAGAACGTTGGGAACGACATATCCATCCTGTGGAATTTGGTATGTCGGCAAGTGGACATGGCTATCGAAGAGATTTGAGTAGAAGTCATGGATAATCTTCTCCATTGCCGTTCTGGAGGATGTGATGGATCCATCAGGACATCGGAGGGCAGTCATCTTGGTCTTATAGTTGGCGAAGGACAGGCGGGCGTTACGAATACTTTTCCCGGCTTCTGCCGCATCTACCAGTACTTCTGCTCTTCTCTCTTTGAGGTCTTCCTTGATCGCATCTCTGCACTGCTTTGCAAGCTCGGACGTTAGCTTGCGGTTGCCTGAGGCATGCGCCAAACCACGCTGGCGAATTAGCTCAAGAGTTTTCGAAGATAGGCGATTTTTTGTGGCTATCTCTCTCTTGGAGTTCCTCGCACATTCATGGAGGTATTGAACCAGTCGATCATATTCCTCGTCAATGTTGTCAACAATGGCATCTTCCCATGTTGCCGCAATAGTACCAAAGAGTTCCCAGTTGGTGGTCATTCTGGGAGTTCTCTTTTTGAACTTTGCAGCCCTTTCTCCCCGCTCTGTGAAGTAGAATTTTGCACGAAGGAGACGGTGGTCCGATCCCGTTCGAAATTTTGGGACAACAGCGACATCAGTCAGGGAAAACCGTCGATTGAATATGATGTGGTCTATTTCGTTGTGGAATCGTCCACCGGGAGACTCCTATGTCCATTGTTTAGATTCTGCCTTCTGGAACTGTGAGTTACCATGAATGGTCTTGGTCGACATGATGAACTCAGACAGTCTCTCACCCTGTTCGTTCCATTCTAGGCCATGGGTCCCGATGTGAAGTTCTTCAGCTGAAGACAACCAGGTAAATAGAAGAGAATTATACAATGGGTTTTTGTTTGTTTGTTTTTGACACATATGGTGGTGCTCACAGAGGGATTACTCCTGGAAGTGCTCAGGGAACCATATGGGATGTCAGGGAGCACACCGAGGTCACCACATGCAAGGAAAATGCTCATCACCCATCACTCTGGCTCCTACACAATGTTCTTTTAAGTAACTACAATTGGAGGAGGTTTGTTTTATACCAATGGATAACCGGAACAGGCGCCAATCTGTATAACGGGTTTATTTACAACAAAATTTATCCAATACTTAGGGAATTCTAGGAGCTGTGCTGAGAAAACAAGCTAGAGAGAGCCTTGTGTTGAGGTCTTTAATAGTTCTACTCAAACCTTAGGGCTCCAAGATTGTCTCAGAGAGAATTCCTTAATAAATTGAAGGGCTTTGTCCCTGTAGAGAGGATAACATTGCTTCTTTTTCATATTGTTATTAAAGTTTCTAAATATTTGCTCTTAAGTTTTCTTACAAATCAGGAACTAGACCTTGGATAGTGCTGGTCTGGGAGACCCCTTGGGCAGAGTTGCTATAGAACACACCTGACATGTTTCATGCATTATGGGAGAGGTTGCTGTAGAAAAAGGAGGTGCAGAGGCTGGACTATACTTCCCTGGACCCTGATTTTAGAATGAGAGTCTAGAGTCAGCTTTTCAGGCTGAGAGAAAGGATCTTGTACTATGGGAGAGGAGAAGGGTTTTGCAAGACAGGCAAATGGATGGAACAAAGTCCCAAGGTAATTTTTAAAAAAGTTTTTAAATTAAAGAACTACAATTTACAAAATTATTGACAGTTTATTAGGCATATGATATTTCAACACAAATCCCACCACCAGAGTCAACTTCCCTCCACCAGTGTTACCATATTCTCTCCCCACCCCTAACACCTGCCACATGCCCGCCTGTCAAAGTTCCAGTTGGACACCTACCTTGATTACATTTCTTAGCTATTGCACCGAGTGCAGCAACAAACAATGGTGTGCATATGTCCTTTTGAGAAGATTTTTTGTCCTGTAGATGCCCAAGAATGAAACTGTTGGGTCATATGGAAGTTCACTTCTAAGTTTACTGAGAACTGTCCACAGTGTTTTCCACAGGGGTTATACCAGGCAACATTCCCACCAACAGAGGATGAGAGTTCCCTTTTCACCACATCCCCACTGACACAGATTGTTTTTGATATGTATCATTCTCATTGGTGTGAAATGGTATCTTATTGTTGCCTTTTTTTTTTTTTGCTTTTTGGGTCACACCTGGCGGTGCTCAGGGGTTACTCCTGGCTTTGCACTCAGGAATTACTCCTGGTGGTGCTCAGGGGACCATATGGAATGCTGAGAATCGAACCCGGATTGGCCACATGCAAGGCAAACACCCTACCTGCTGTGCTATCGCTCCAGCCCCCTTATTGTTGTCTTGATTCTGATTTCTCTGTTGATAGTGATGCTGACCAGGTCATCCGCATAGCATCCTCTGAGAAGTGTCTATTCATTTTTTTTATAGGAGTTTAAAATTTTTGTTGTTATTATTGATCTTTGGGCTGGAGTGATAGCACAGAGGTAGGGCGTTTGCGTTGTGCGCAGCCGGCCCGGCTGAGCCGGGTTCGATTCCTCCGCCCCTCTCAGAGAGCCTGGCAAGCTACCAAGAGTATCTCACCTGCACGACAAAGCCTGGCAAGCTACCCGTGATGTATTCGATATGCCAAACAAAGTAACAACAAGTCTCACGATGGAGACGTTACTGGGCCCGCTCGAGCAAACTGATGAACAATGGGAGGACCATGACTGTGACATTATTGATCTTTGTGAGTACTTGATAGCCATGAGATAATGTTAATGACAGGGATGAGGTTGGCTTCAACTAGGCCTGTGAGGCCAAGACCCTCTAGAAGAGCAGTGCCTCTCCTAGGCAGTGGCCTGTGACCTTGATGTCTCTTTCTCTAACTTTTGGTTGTTGCATTCTTCTTCTCTTTCAGGCCTGTCAAGGCTGAATTGACCTTTCTTATTTCCACATATTTTGTGATAACAGATTTTGATTCTCTGTGCTGTTGGAAGGCCCATCCCTCCTCCTGCCACAGTGCCTTTGCACATCCCCTTCTATCTGCCCTTCCCTCTGCACCCAATTACTCCCCAACCTTCAGGCATCAAAATACTTTCAAGCCACTTGCATTTGGAAAACTCACTTTTGTCTCTGATCTTGTCAATTCTCTCTGTACTTGGTGTTCATGAGCAGTCTAAGAAACCGTGTTAATGCTCTATGAAATAATCTAGCTCCGACAAGGTGGCTAACAATGTATGACCTGTTTGGTGCCTACTTTGTTTCCAGAACGTGATGATCACTTGACACATACAATCTCATGGAATCTTCACATCAGCCCTATGAGTTTCGTGTTTGTATTCACTGCTAGACAGGAGAAAACAGAGGAAAAACTTATTTCCTACATACCTTTCCTTCCAACCACTCATGGAGCTGGAATTTCACAATTATTTGTGCTGGTTTAAAGTAGTCTGAGGCAGGAGAGAGAAAGCTTAGTGGATTGGTTACAAGCTTTGCTGCAGGAAGCCTGGGTTTGATCCCTGCTCTGCATGATCCCCTGCTTGCCTCTGGGACTGATTATGAATTTACCTTTTGGTGGTCCCCCCCAAATACCCTAAAACCCCAAAATAACACCCCAGAGCAGTGATTATTTTTTGTCTTCCTTTCCTCCCCCAGAATGTGAGACTCATGCAAACAAGATTTTTTTTGTTGTTTTGGTTTAAAAAACCAAACAGGGCCAGAGAGACGGCTCAAGGGGCTGAGTGCATGCTTTGTGGTATGAGAGACCTGGATTTGATCTCTGGCACCATCTTGTCCTCTGACCTTTGAGCATAGAGCCAGGGGAAGTCTTAGAACATTGCTAAATGTGGCCCAAACTTAAAAAGAAATGAGACAAAATGGACAGAAATCATATTAGTTTCATAAATCATATTAGTGTAGAGAACAATGATTTGAATTTTTACATGCATACACACATATATAAATGGTGAAATTATCCCCATAATGAGCCATCATAGACATGGTCACAGTAGTTTTCTCATGGCGACTGTCTATCATCTAACTATCTGTATCTGTTTGTCTTTATCTGTTTGTGTATCTGTGCATTTGTCCATGTATCTGTCTGTGTATGTCTGTATGTCTGTCTATGTCTCTCTTTGTGTTTGTGCATCTGCCAGTCTGGCTGTGTCTGCCTGTGTATCTGCCTGTTCCTTTGTCTGTCTGTCTGTACCTGTCTTGTCTGTCTTTCTGTCTGTCTGTGTATCTGTCTGTCTAATTTCCCCTGAGAGAATTCTGGTTGACTGCAGTACTGAATTTGCAGATTTCTTGCTGTACTCTAAGTTCCCTGCACAGGCTCGGCCCATAGTTTGACCTTAATGCTGATCTCCACACACACCTTTGGAGTTCGGTACCCCAGGGGCCTTCTCTGTCACGGGTGTCGCCTTCACCTCCTCTTTATGTCTGGATTTACGAGGAGGGAAGAAGTGTCTAAAGCCACTGGGGGTTCCCCTGCCTGACTTCGGGAAGACTTGCCGCTGGGAAGCAGCAGGCCCTGGTGGAGGATGAGAGCAGTGAGGACGGTGGGGCCTTTAGGGTTAAGGATCAGCTGGGCCTTCGG